>NC_055998.1:132924141-135324141 GCF_018446385.1 Zingiber officinale | reverse complement strand
TAATTAAGAGGTCCAGAATTTTAATATAATAATAATAATAATAAGATAAACCCATAATTCTAGAACTACATGCTGTTGAAAAACACTCAAGGCCTAGAGTTGCACTTACGTTCAGTGTAGCTATATGAGCCTTGGAATGTTCAGAGACGTCCACCCATATCAGTAGTGTCTTGTATTTGTAAGACATTTGATGGTCTAGGGAATTGCTGAGGGAACTCCTCCGTTCATTCTATTTGATATGCTCATTACATACATACCTCAGTGGTCACACCATCAATTGATTGAATTGTAAAGCCTAGAATAAGGATAATTGGTCGGTTTTCCCTACCTTCTCAAAATATATGGTTGGATTGAGAAAAGCGCTAGAAGGAAGTGAATAGCATGCTTCGTATGCTTTTACAAAATGTTCGAAAAATCACAGAGTCGTGCAGCAAAATTTAAAAGACAATTAAGAACACAATGATTTTTTACTTGGTTCGTAATCTCGTGGCTACTACTCCAATGCCCGTAGTTAGTTAGACCATTTTCGTTGGACAATCACTATCAAATCGATTCTTTTACAAAATATAGATTGGTAACAAGATTATCAACTTTAGAATAAAACGCACAAGAAGAAAGCAAGAGTAATATAAACTAACAACTACACACGTTACTAAAGTCTAGGCTCATTTGATCTCGTAGTGTTGTGTCACTGTCACGTCTGAAGCTTGAGCGCGACAAAGTATCATCGTTTCGGAAGTATAACAGAGCTTGAAGCATAAAATGAATGAGTACATGAAGTTTCTGATCAATGCTTTTTTTATAGTTTGATCTAGGCTCTGAATCGGTTTGAGGCGCCTCTAGCAGTCCTTATGCAATCCAATCTTGTCACCGTGATAAGCTTTCTAGTACAGGTGTCTGGAAGTGATAGAGGCATCTGAATAGTCTAGGCACATGGATGTGATAGAGGTAGGATTGAGCATTCGGTCAAAATCGAACCGACCGAACCGAATAGATCGAAAATCGAATAAACTGATTTTTTTTTCAACCAACCGAACTGACCGAATTCTATACAAAAATCAAACCGACTGAACCGATAAAAGATCGATTAATTCGATTTTTGACCGATTTAATCGAATTTTAAAACTTTATTTGATTTTAATTAAAAAAAGAAGAGATTTTATTTTATTTATTATATTTTTAAATAAAAAAAATTAATAAATATTTTTATTCGGTTTAATCGATTTATTTGGTTTAACCGAATTACAAAACTTAGAACCGAAACCGAACCGAATTCACTGAAAATCGAATCGAATTTTTTTTTAAAAAAATGAAAACCGAATTAACCGAACCGAATTCCTAAATTCGGTCGGTTCGGTTAATTCGGTTTTACCGAATTTTTGCTCACCCCTAGATAGAGGCCCTTGGATCCCGTTTTCTAAGTTGTTTGGTTAGTTAGCTTCATGCATCACATTGTTAGTACAATATATAAATATAATTATTATTGACAACTCTCCGATCTGTTCGGTCTCAACTTTAGATCTCCCATGAGATCTTAGGTTGGACCTATGCATATTGCTCCTTTTCCGAGAGTGCGTCCTCACCACTCCACCCAAGAGAGTTTACTTAATGTGAAGCTTGGTTCACCCGACCTACTTAGACTTTTGCTCAGTCTGACCTTGACTCTTAGAACTTTCTACTAGATCTTCGGCCCTCAACCCTCAGGATTTCCCGTCTGATGTCCTCAATCTATCAAGACTTCCGCCTAGTCCCTCTGACCAAGACTTTCTTTCCTAGTCACAACGAGGACTTTTTTTACTTACTTCAACTATAACTTCCTTGCAAGCTCAATCCACATATTAGAAAATCACATGACTTGACTTGAACTTATTGCCAAGATTTCCAGCACCAGCACATATAAATAATTTAGGATGATATAAATTAAGGTGGCCCGCGTATAAAAAATTGGGGGGAGGGACTCCAAACAACATTCCATCAAAGGGAGCTAATTAATCTTGTTTAACATCAGTTGATTAAGTTCAGCAATCAAATTCTCACTTTTCAATAATTCAAGAATTAGAATCTTATTCTACCACGCAACAAATAAAGAAATTTACACACACACACACACAAACAACTTTCGAATCTTTCAATTGTTCAAGTCACCATATTATTCTCTGAGCTTGACACAAAATTCCTTTTTATCTGAAATTCCGTCAAAGGGAGCAAAGCTTTTAAAGCTACTTGTTAGTGGATGAGAGTGCTGTCTTAAATCATATCCTTTCTGTCACAAATAAAGCAAAAGACAATTGATAAAACCGATTGAGAAATCATAGAATAATTTCATCAAGTGGTGGTAGTGGCAATATAAAGCACAGGTTCTTCTAATTTGTTTCTTAACACGTAAGAAAAGAAACCAGAATTTGAATGTCTTTTGGCACTGAAAGTACTGTACCAAGTCATCACCATTCACAACTGAGAAAAAGGAACAGGAAAAGAGATGGACATTATTAAAGCAGTCTGCTGTCTCATGGCTATAAACTATAGGGAAACTTAAAGGAGTGATAAAGCATCTGAAGGGATAAGGAGGAATTTTTCTTGGAGCAAATTGAGGGAAGAACAACACCAGCACCGGGGGAAGCAGAGAGACGAGGTGAGGGTTGTTTTCTTGGGAGGTTTAAACAAGGGGGCACAAAAAATCATTTTTCTAGCAGGCAAAGAGTGGGAAGAACATCAGCACCACGTGGAGAAGTCGAGAGGAGGAAAAAGGAGGTATTTTTGAGATCGAAAGCATTCACAAGAAGGAGCCGCCGCCACCCGTGCAGGTGGAGAGAAGAAAAGGGGGAAGCGATTTCGACATCAAACTCCTAGGGTTCTGAAGAGAGAAAAAAAATCGATTTTTGAGATCCAAAGACTAGGGTTTGATGAGGACGTACCGATTCAGCAACTCCTTGATCGGGTACCTGAACCTGTTGACGCTACTCGCGTCGATCCCTCTGATCGGCAGCGGTCTCTGGCTCTCGCGGAGTTCGGCGACGTGCGAGTCGTCGCTGCAGACGCCGCTCCTGGTGCTGGGCTTCGTGGTGCTCATCGTCTCGCTCGCCGGCTTCGTCGGCGCCTGCTTCAACGTGGCCTGGGCTCTCTGGCTCTACCTCGTCGTCATGCTCTTCCTCATCGTGGCCCTTCTCGGCCTCACGGTGTTCGGATTCGCCGTCACCGGGGGTGGGGGCGGCGTGGAAGTCCCCGGGCGCGTCTACCACGAGTACCGCCTCGACGACTACTCCGGCTGGCTGAGGCGGAGGATCACGGAGCCGCAGTACTGGAAGACGGCCATGGCGTGCGTGGTTGGGTCGAGGACGTGCGCCAAGATCGCGTTTTGGACGCCATTGGATTATCTCCAAAGGGACCTCTCGCCTATTCAGGTAAATAATTATCTTTCTAGTTCAGCAAACTCTACTAAATTTCAAGATTTCAATTTTCCAACTTTAAAAAACTTATTTATCTTTAAATTTAATGAAGTCCCTTTAACCATTTTTTATATATATTACTAATGAGATATTAATTAATATAATCATATAATATAGATCTAGGGTAAAAGATAAAACCATCACTTGACGGATCCTCGAAATCATATAATATAGATGAAGTTTGTTGGGTTGATGTATAAAATTAACAAGTAAAAATAATTCACTGCTTGTTAACAAACCACCAATAGGTCATAGGTGATAATAAACCTATAAAAATAATTATTATTAGATCCTGTTGAATAAGATGAATTATTATTCGACTAAATCTGAAATAAAATACAATTAATATAGATGTAATTAATTATCTGAACCCAATACAAAATAAAATTACAAATGATTTATTTAAGTAATAAACTGATTTTAAAACTTTTATATATAATTAATTCACTAAACAGTTTAATTAGTTTTAGATATCTTGAAGTGAATTTTAAAATTATACAATTAGTTCTATGTCGATCTAAAAGATATGATCTGCGGGACATGATTAACAAGATTGTAACACCAATTGTCACATCTAAAACATCCAATATATACATGTTTTTCCCCATGTCTTGACCACTTGTACTAATGATTAGTAGTCATCCGTGATTTACCTCTTCCGTGTTGACCGAAGGACGGATTGATTAGGGCGTTGGGGGCGAACGATAGCCTATTTTACCACATAAAACATCCAATATATAACCCTCGGAATAGTGCAGCAACAAGAGGTAGGGCAGTATGCTCACACACTCGTGGTTCAATTCCAAGTAGAGCAATATTACATCCATTGTGCTCGAACTACTGGAACTGCTAGGCTGCCATGTAAGGAGTCGTTGCGCTTCTAGATTTATTCGGTGGACGAATCAGGGGAAGATTGACCACCTCCAAGATTAGTCGGATCAAAAGCCAGATATTCTGGGTTAACAAAAATAAATATAATATATATAAAAGAACCAATTAAAACTAAAAATGAGAGCCAATAAATACAATATTATCATGTTCAAAAAGGATCACGCCATAAGAACTAGCATGGATTGTAAATGAAAAAAATGTTCATGAGGTGTTTGACTTGATGAGAGCTTCATTATAGTCGATCAATACACATAAGGTCAATTTAATGAACAAGCTTAAACGTATATATTCAACTTGTTCATGTTTATGAATAAAGATTATGAATTGTTAGTGAACAATGTTCACGAACAAAGTTTGTGAACCATATTTAATAACTAATAAAAAAGCTTAAAACTATTAAATTGTAAAACAATTAAATAAGTCTTATTTGAACTGTGAGCTCGATAATATTTAAACGAACTGAATTCTAGCTAAGCTTGAACCAAGTGTAAACTCGTAAAATAGAAATCAAGTCAAGTTTGAATAACTATTTCGACAAATTAGTTCATTTTAGGCTCGGATTAGCTCATCGAAAAAGACTAGTGGTCGATTTAATGCAATTCTTGCCATCGTGTATATTAATTCTTCTGTATTGGCGTATGCAGTCCGGCTGTTGCAAGCCGCCAACATCTTGCACCTACAACGCTGGGGCTGCCATGGCGGCTCAAGACGAGGACTGCTATCGGTGGAACAATGCAGCCAACGTCCTGTGCTACGCCTGCGACTCATGCAAGGCTGGTGTCTTGGAGCAAGTCAGGAGGGACTGGCACAAGCTCTCCATCCTCAACGTCGTCGTCCTCATCTTCCTCATCTCCATCTACTCTATCGGCTGTTGCGCCTTCCGCAATGCCCGACGTGCTGAGTCTGAGTATCCATATGGCGAGAACCGCATGTCCAAGATACACCCTCGATGGGACTACTACTGGTACTGCTTCATCTGCCCCAACTCAATTGCTAAGCTCAAAGACTCACCTTGTAGCTAGCATTACCTTACACTTGAGTGTAACAATTGAGTTGTCAATCATTTTCTTCTTAGCTTACTTTCCAGCTGATTATAGATCGATACTGATCAGTTGTAGTTTTCTTTCAACTTGCAGGTGGAGATGGTTCCGAGACAGAAGAGAACAGCTCTATTAGCGATCGACTTTGATGCTGCATTTGATCGATGTTAATTAAGTACAAATCTAGAGAAACTGGAGCTCAGTTTCTGTAAATTAACAGAGCTAGCTACATTTGTCTATGGTCATGGTTAGTGAAGGGTTCCTTGACCCTTTATGTTGCCTGTTTTGCTTAAGGAAAGGTTTTCTAAATTTTTTATATGGAACTTGCTTAGTTTCTATATTATATATATGAACTCTCGGTCCTTAGTCGTGTTAAATGAAAGAGATGAATATTTCATACCTATAGAGTATATTTGTGATTATTTTGAAGAAGAATTTTAGGATAAAATAGATGTTTTGGACCTACTCTGTACGATGATCTATGTCTTAGATATGATGATGTTTCGGACCATGGATACCCATTGAGGCATTCTCGGAAAAGTGTTGATGGCACTTCGAAGTATGTCAAACCATTAATTAATTCTAGAATGAAAAATTTTCACCATTTTCCCCTTTTCCACATTGAGGTTATTTTCGGCTAGTTCCACTAGCCTCTTCTGCAACTCTAATGTGGGCTCGTATGCTCCAATTCATGCATGGGGAGTACACTTAATAGATGATATTTGGCTTCGTCTCTTTGCTTCTTCATCCATCGACTCTCCGCCATAATTTCTCATTAACATCCCTAAGCATCTCAAAATAATTTTTCATGATTAATATGATATCAAAGTGAATTTTAGAAAATACCTTCATTCCTTGCTTTCTCGAGAGTTCTCCTTTAAACTTTGGTATATTGATATTTCATAGTCTTGTGCTTTCAAGACAGTCAAGAAAAGAGGTTTCAACCTGATTTAATACCAATTGTTGAGACTAGTGGTGATGAGATGGCTAGAAGATATAGAGGGGGGAATATGGATTCTTTCAACCATGTTAGCATATAAATAAAATATGCAATGAAATTAAATGCTAAATGAAATACCATTGCTAACATCAACATTTACATGGTTCAAAACCCGGTTTATGATCCTTGGATGGATCATTCCTAAATGCTCTCTATACTTTCCTAGATTCTATATTTGTGCTAATATTCATAGGTCTATAGAGTTCATATAATATAATATTATAGTTAAATGAACTATATGGTAGTATGGTGCATTGGGCTTATTTTAGGCATTGATTTGTGACCCAAACTAATTTTGCCATGACTAGGCCTTAAACTTCCTAGAATCATGTTCAAATTTCTGGATCCATTAGAAACTTTTATAAAATCTTTTTCATATTGTCATGCTTCGCTTCAAAACTTGATTTTCTAACTCATTATCTCTAGGGGTTTAATGTGTATTTACAATATTATGATGAATAATCCTTGTTTTAAACTTTTCTAAGTTAATTTTCGGTTTCTTAGAGATGTTCTTGGATTCTTCTATTGTAAATTGAACCATGCAAACTTGGACATGAGTGAGAAATTGTCAGCTCATCTTTTATATCTTAAGCACTCCTTGGTTTGAGCTTCCTTGTTCATTTCATTCAATGCATTTGTTTCTCTTCTTCTTTCCTTTCTCTTCCATTCTCTCCTTGTCTTTCCATTCATCTACACATTTCAAGACCATTCTTGTTTTCTTAACCTGTGTCCACTCTTTTTTCAGTGACCCTTGTTGAATTCGAAGTAAAATTTTGTGGTCTTTCTTGCAACTTGTAGTGGCTTCCTTCATTTTAATTTCTTCTTTCCCTCCCCTACATCCAATATATGATCTTTTTATTCACTGGTTTACCTTTCAATGTAGAGCCTAATAACTTGAAGAGGTGCCTCAAAGTCTTTCTTCCTCAATTTTCTTCGCTGTGCAATCAATTCTTGATGATGTTAAGTCTTCAGTGTTCAAATATACATTTAAAGAGGGTCACTCATCCATAGTTGAGGCTTGATCTTCATGCTTGACCTCATAGTTTTAGCATTGTGGATATGATGTCCACAATATATAGTTTCTACCTCTTCAATCATTTTAGGAGTTTGAGCTTCTAATTCTTGTATGAGATTTTCATGAAGAAGGTCAAAGCGAGCCAAGTGAGAAGGCCTATCTTGGCGAGTGTGCTAGTCGGTCTAGGCTAGCTGAGCGAACTAGTTGATCCAACCAGCAAGGAGGATCACTCAAGTAAGCAAAGTAGTGTTGGGTGGGCAAGACATGTTAATCAATCTGGAGGAACTAAATGGGTTGGATGAGTCGATCAGGCAAAGCGTTCTAAGCAGTACACGTTTGGTGGTTCAAACGGGCTACTTAGGTTGGATGGTTCTAACAAGCCCTAGCTGGATAGGCCTGGCAAACTGAACGAATTGAGTATATTGAACTAGTTAAATAGGTCAAACACAAAAATCATTCTTTCATCCATTTTTCCCATCCATCATTTCTTCCATCTGTTTTGAGTTAATAAGTAGCTCACTTGATAATCCATAGGCATCTAGTGTTAATTTTTTTTTTAAATATAAGATTGAGGGTATGAGGTTTAGTATTTAGACTAAAAGAAATGAATTTTGTTTTTTAAAAAAAAATACTAAATACCTATAGGTTGCCTGTAGATGGATGAATAAAATAACAAAATTATATATAGAGAGACGAATGATATACTGTTCATCTTATGTTACATACCCCGTGTACATCTAGTGTATTTTTTGACTTCCTAAATCCTAAATATTATATCCTAAATCTTAAACCCTAAGACATAAATCTTAAATCGAAACTTTTTAAAAAATTACACTAGGTTTGCATGAAGATAGGCAACTTATCAAAATCATATATATATATATATATATATATATATATATATATATATATATATATATATATATATATATAGAAAGAAAGAGAGCAATAATTGTTAGAGTGTATACTAAAAGCTTAGCTTTTGGTATAAACATTTATCTAGAAATAAGAATCACATTGGTCAAATGTCTACATTTATGATAAATGTAGTTGCTCAATTAATTTATATTGTAGATAACATGGTGTGTGGTGTCACATACAGAAGATCATGCTATCGGTTCCTTATAAATTATAAACAGTAGCTCACGACCAAGATGGAAAGGAACAAATCATTGGAAGGTCGTAGTGTAATTAGGTATTAGTTTATCTTAACTATATAATTACACTAGTACACTTAGAGTGTATTGAGTAGGACCATTTGAGGTCGTTCCTTTTATACTGACTTTATAAAGGAACAAAGACCTCAGTTATTATGGAAGTGTGTGCTCTTAATCCTAATATAATAACAAGCACATATATTTGATATTTATTTCTTGAATTTATCAATGGGTGAGATTTAGTTCGATAAATCAATAAGCCCGATAAGTTGAGAAATGATATCACTTATAGTGTGTGTTGTTGATTATAGAAGGAAACTGTGTCCTAGTGATCTAGGTTGAGAATGCCCCCAAGAGGAGCTCATAAGGATTGTCATGTTAAACCCTGCAGGTGGACTTAGTCCGACATGATGATGAAGTTGAGTGGTACTACTCTTGGAGCTAGATATTAATTAAGCGAGTTGTCAGTAACTTACTTAATTAGTGGACATTTGTTATCTTAAACACAGGGAGACTAACACACTCATAATAAGAAGGAGCCCAAAATGTAATTTGGGATTGGTGCGGTAGTTCAATAATAGTTCTTTAGTGGAATGAATTATTATTGATGAAATTAAGTTGTGTGTTCAGGGCGAACACGGGATGCTTATTTTCATCGGGAGACCAAAACCAATTCCTCCTCTCGGTCCCTATCGTAGTCTCTAGTATATAGAGATTTATACCCACCGCATACCCACCTTCTTACCTATCCAATGAGACCGGCCAAGCTAGTTTGGAACCCAAGCTAGGGCCGGCCAAGACCAAGTGGATGAGTCATGTAGGTGGCAGGCCAAAGCTTGGGTCCCAAGCTTAGGTGGTTGGCCACTAGAATATTAAAAAGGATTTTTATTAAAATTATTTCTTATGTGGATATCATGATTTTAAAAGAGAGTTTAAAAAATTAAAAATTTTCTTTTATAGCTTTCTACAAAAGATTAAGAGAAGAGATTAATCTCTTTCCTTATTTGTAGTTTAAAAGGATGGTTTTAATTTTTTAATAAAAACTTTCTTTATTTGTAAATCATCTACATGTTTAAAAGAGAGTTTAAAATTTGAAATCTTTCCTTATTTGTTGATTAAAGGAGGATTTTAAATTTTAAGAAAACTTTCCTTTTTAATCATGTTCATGATTTAAAAGAGAGTTTAAAATTAAATATTCTCTTTTATAAGTTTCTACAAAAGATTAAGAAAAGATTTGATATCTTTCCTTATTTGTAAATTAAAAGAGATTTTAATTTTTAGAGATAACTTTCTTTTTATCCACATGTTTAAAAGAAATATTTTAATTTATAAAATTTCCTTTTTATTAACCACCATGAAGGGAAAAATTATTTGAGAAATTTTTATAAATTTCCGGAAGCAAATTAGGAAGTTTTAATTCTTGTGTGAATTAAAATTTCCTTGATTAAAGGGATTAAAGGTGGCCGGCCATTAACATGATGAAAAGAAAATTATTTTTAATTAAATAAATTTTCCTTTTCAATGGCAAAAGAATTAAGGAAGTTTTTATTAAATTTTCCTTATTTGCCAAGACCAAGGATTATAAAAGAGGGGGTAGAGGAGGCTTCAAAAGATGAACAACTCTATTATTTTTCTCCCTCTTTTCTTCTTTGGGTGTGGCCGGCCCTTTCTTTCCTCTCCTCTCCTTTGTGTGGCCGAAACCTTCTCATGGTGGAGATAGCTTTGGTGGCCGGATCTAAGAAGGAGAAGAAGGAGAGAAAAGAAGTCTCTTTTCTAGCATCCCTTGGAGGATGGTGGTGGTGGCCGAACCTCTTCATCCTAGGAGAAGTTTTGATGGCCGAAACTTGTAAGGAAGAAGAAGGTGCTTGGTGGTTCTCATCTCGGAAGATCATTGCCCACACAACGTCCGAGGTTAGAAGAGAAATATGGTAGAAGATCAAGAGGTCTTTCTAAAAGGTATAACTAGTAATTTTTCTTTCCGCATCATACTAGTTATTTTTGGAAATAACACCAAATACAAGAGGCATGCGATTCCAGTATTTCGAATATGTTTTTCGATGTTGTGTTCTTTTGTTTTTTATTTTTTGTTTTTTTTCTTGTGATTTGATTGTTCTTTTCGGTTAACCTAAAGTTATTTTAGGAAATTAAATATTAGCTTTCCATAAAAGGTTTTGTCTAGTCGGTGGTGGTTGCTCTCATATCCAAGAAGACCATGTGCCTTGCCACGTCAGTACTGGGAACTAATTATGGAAATTAATATTTAATGGAATTAATAACTTAAGGTGATTTAGGTCGAACGTGTTAAGTTCCGCAGGAGACCCAAGTCAAAACCTAAAAGAACGAATAGATTAAGTTTTGGATCAAACGTGTTAAGTTCCGCAGGCGATCCAAAATTTAATTTAAAAGAACACATGGTAGCTAGGAAAAGATTCAGACCTTTGTACAAAATTTTTGTACAGTGGAACCTCTAGGTTTTCCGAGTAGCAACCAACAATAATAAGTTGCTCACCTTTGAGTATGTGCCTCTATGCGCAAGTGAGAGCAACTGGCCACGCTGCTCTCACTCACGTGCATAGGGCACGCACCCAAAGATGAGTAACATATCACCATTCTTTCTTTCTATAATTTTGATATTCGACACGACTTACCTTGGCGCCTACGTGGCCACCTGACGCAACCTAAACTTGAATTTTTAATACATCTTTCATCTGCATACGTGATATCTTCTCTCTCCTACATGCTACATTGGTGTTAGTTTATAGAAACTAACACCATGTCGGTGCTACTTTATACAAATCAACACCAAGTTGGTGCTGATTTCAACAAATCAGCACTACATTGGGTACAAACCAACACCAACATCATTATTGGTTTCAACAAATCAAGATCACATTAGCACTAGTTTCATTTATTGTTAGTGCTAGTTTCTGATTTATTGAAACTAGCACAAACATGGTGCTGATTTGTTGAAATCAATAATGGTGTTGTACAAAGCAGCACCAATATGGTATTGATTTCATTTGTTGTTGGTGCTGGTTTGTTAAAAGCAACACCAACATAATGTTGATTTATACAAACCAACACTAACGTGGTGTTAGTTTTGATATCCTACGCACCTTACCTTGGCACGCACCCAAAGGTGAGCAATGTATCACCATTCTCTCTTTCTCTATATATATTATTTTGATATCCTAGATACCCTGTAAATACAAAAAAAAAATGAATTTTATTTTTTTATTTAATATTATAACTCAACCCCTAAATCATAAAAACAAAATCTTATTAGAACAACCGAAAGCTAAAAAAAATGACCGAGATGCCTCAGATCATTCGAGACGCCTCGAACATATTAGGGTATATCAGGGTGGCCAAGCGAGACGATAATGAGGATGTGTAGGGTAACAAATGTTTATATATATATTTTTTCCATGGCTTTTAATTGGTGAACATAGTCTGATGATCAACACAATTAGTCATTTTTTTCACCCTTAATTATCAAGCAACCTTGAGCTACTACTCTAAAGAAAGTAAACAAGCAACAGCTGCCAGCAACAGAAAGGCGAAAGGGAAATAACACCTAAATAGCATAATTCTTGCTTAACCAAAGCTCTTCAACGACCATACTTGATTTCTGACGACGATGCTGCTTTAAGAATCAGCAGTGAGCTGCTGCTGGCTCGGTCACACATCAAAGTTTGCTCCCCTTTCAAGCAATCCAGCTGGCTGGCCGGTTGGCTGTACCACTCCATCAAGTGATATGTTCTGGTGCAAAAACCACCACCTTTCCTCAGTACGAATCATGCCATGCTAGCTACCATAAATCCACCTCCCCGGCACCATCCCACAATGCACCACTGGAATTAAGTGAGAGCTTCCGATCGATCAAGAGCGCGACTGAAGCTAACTAGCTAGCCAGCCATGAAGCACTTGTTCCCAAACTCTTGCACCATTTTTCCCCTTCTGCTTCTTGCTGCCTTCATCGCTTCCCAAACTCGTGCTCAGACTGCAGCCACAGCGCCGGCCCCCGCAGGCCCCAAGAACATCACGGCCATTCTGGAGAAGGCCGGCCAGTACACCACATTCATCCGCCTCCTCCGCAGCACGCAGCTAGGCGACCAAATCGACAACCAGCTCAACAACTCCAATACCGGCCTCACCGTCTTCGCTCCCACCGACAACGCCTTCTCCAACCTCCCTCCCGGCACGCTCAACTCCCTCTCCGACCAGCAGAAGGTCTCCCTGCTCCAATTCCACGTTCTGTCCACGGCCATCTCGATGCCACAGTTCCAAACGGTGAGCAACCCGGTGAGGACACAAGCGGGGGATTCTAGCGACGGCGAGTTCCCGCTGAACGTGACGACGACAGGAAACCAAGTGAACATCTCCACCGGGGTGGTCGACACCCCCATTTCGAACACCTTATCCTCGGGCAACCAGCTGGAGGTGTACCAGGTGGATCAGGTGCTCCTTCCTATGAAGATATTCGGAACCCCAGCGCCTGCTGCAGCTCCTTCGCCTGCCGAACCGGAGAAGGAGAAGAAGAAGAAGGAGAAGCCGAGTAGCGTTCCTGAAGCCGAAGGGCCTTCGAAATCGAGCCCTGTTACTGATTCTGATGCAACTTCTTCGGCTTCGAACTTGAAGTGGAGAGGCGGCATTGGAATTGCAGCCGCAATTATTTCACTCTGCTGGATCTTCTGAGTCCTACCAACCTACTCCATTTCCGCCTGAGTGAAGTTAATTTCGTGAAGAATGAGGGCTGAATTTTCTGCTTTCTTCGCCGCCGCCACGTTTATCATTTCTTCTCATTGCTCTCTTGATTTGGATTTTTGTTCTTGGAATATTTTGTATTATTTTTTGCTACAAATATATATTTAATATCGTTTAAGAAACAAAAACAGAGAGACACAATCAGATACGGTAAATCTAAATGGCATGCACCGATTAACTTTGAAAGAGAATACTAGATATTGAATCAGTGTTATTGTGTGGGCTAAAGCTCATGTCAACTAATCCCGGGTCAGGACATCTAAAGAATTCCGGATAGGTGTCTCCGAGGCTTAAACGTCTCCGCCACATAGGTCTCATAGATCTCGGCCCAAGGGTTTGGGCTTCTAAGATCTCGATCGCCTAGGTCTCACCTTCGGCCTTAGGGTCTCGATAACATAGGTCTTGGCCCTTTAGATATCAGGTAGACAAGATACGAAGCTTAGTATAAATTGTAAGAGATTTCTCTATATGGAAAGGTGTTCAGAAAAGAGAAAGTAGTAGTACTCATGTTGAGACATAATCTTTGATGTAGCAACCTTGAGGGTTGTGAACCGAGTAAATAAGGTTATCTTTGTCTTACCTTATTTGTTTTTCATTACTTTCATTGTGTGCTTTGTAGATAAAAACGTATAATGATTATTTGGTTGAAGAATTATCTTATTTATGCTTATATTATTTTATTGATAATATAAAAATTAAAGATTACAAGTGTTCTCGAAATTTTGATGATACTCAATTGATAGATGGATAGATGCATCAGAACCTCTTGTACATAAAAGTCAACTCTGATTATTATGTTAATGACTTTGTTAGATTATATATATTTATTTGTTTATTATTTTTAGAGTAATTTGATCTTTTTTTGTTTTATATTTAGAAGTTTGAGATTTCTTAATTGATATATATAAGACCTTATACTCTATATTTCAAAACAACAATTTTGAATTTAATAATATGGCTAATTTTTTCTTTTTCTTAATTTCTACATAGTATCAGAGCAAAGTTCTCCTTTTCTGACTTAATTTTTCTGCCTCCTGTTATTGCTTTTTGTTGTCGCTATCATCTCCTACTACTGCTATCAATTTTGGTGTCGACATCTTGTGCTGCCTGTTGATCCCTTTGGCGATCGGCTAGAGGAAGGTGAATAGCCTGTACAATAAAAATACAAAAATACCTTTCTTGACTTTATAGTTTAACAATAATTAACACTTGCATAAAAGGAATAAGAAACTAAAAAGGAATAGACACAACGGGCTTTACTTGGTTACAATCGGGGAGGTTGTTAATCTAAGGAAATTGAAAGCTCATTAAACTCTCCTTCAGACGGAGAAGTCTCTTTACAACAATTAAAGCACTAGATCAGAAAGCTAAACCAAAAGAGAAATGATTACTAGTGCTCTATTTTAGCTTCTAGGAGCAGGGTTGTATTTATAGCCCTGGTTGGGGCGCCTAGAAGGATTTCAGGCACCTGGGGGGATAAACTTTTAACCCATCGCAATGGAATGTGCCACGTTGCGTTCTGGATAAAATCCTGCTCCGGGCACCTGAATTCAGAAAGTCAACATTCTGTTGACTTTTTATCTTGGCCTTCTGCTCCGGTTTCACTCACATTGATCCAGATCTTCCGCTCCGGTAATGCTCACTTGGGTGATTTCGGCCATCCGGAATAGGGCTCACTCGAACTCATTTTCGCCCTTCGAGCAATCTTCTGTTCTGGCTTCTCGTCTCTCAAAAAGATCACGCACCTCCTTCTCATTCGCCAACGTATTCTTCTGCAATACCTCGTCCTTCGGATGCACCGAGCCCGTCGGCTCTCTCCCATGTCGTCCTTCTCGCTAGTTGCGTTTTTCACTCGACTTCCTGTGCTCCTAAGTTCTTGCACACTTAGACACAAGGGTTAAATACTAACAGGACCTAACTTTACTTGGTTGATCATATTAAAACTACTACGAGGTAATTACAATCTCCCTCTTTTTGATGTGAGCAAAACCCAAGTTAAGTTAGGGTAAAACCATAAAAAAAATAACAGTTATAAAATAAGATTTTTGCAAGTACAAAAATTAAAAATTGTATTACCTTGTCGATCCCGTAATCTGAAGCTCCCCATGAAGTTCTACTTTCTTCCGATGTCGCTTTCCCTACATCGATGTCATTTCGGACGAGCTTGCTTCGTCTTTTTGGTAATTTGCCACTAGCGCAAGTCTGACGAGGGCTTCTATCTCCGATTCGGACGATGTTTCATCCCACGTCGCTTTGAGATTTCTATGCTTGTCGGTTTGAGCTGGCTTCTTGTTCTTTTCCTCGTCCATGCTCTTTAATTTTGAGCAGTTGTCTTTGACATGTCCTTCTTCATTGCAGTGGTAGCATCTTATTTTTTTTTCTTATACCCTGCACTTGATTAAATTTCTTAGTTTTAAATAAATTTTTAAATTTTCTTACCATCAGTGTCATTTTGTCGTCATCGAGAGAAGATTCAGAATCTTGTTCGTCCATTTTTACCTTTAAAGCAATGTTATGCTTTGGCTCCTTCGTCAGATCTGCACATCTTGTTTCATGGACTTCAAATATTCAAAATAATTCTTCTAAAGTACTTGATTCTAGATTCTTAGATATATAATAAGAATCTACTAATGATGCTCATTCAGTAGTCCTAGGAAATGAATTAAGCGTGTACCTTAGCAAATCTAGGTTGCTTACCTTTTCTCCAAGATTCGTGAGTCCAGTGATGATTTCCTTTATTCTTGAGTGAAGATGTCCAATAGTTTCTCGTTCTTCTAATTTGATGTTGTTGATCTGGTTCCTGAGCAGATCCCATCTCGCGAGTTTTGCCTCTGAGGTCCCTTCGTGTAGTTCTAGGAATTTCTCCCAAAGCTCCTTTGCTGACTCGTAGGCTCCGATCCGGTTGACTTCTTGTGGTGGTAAGACGTTTAGTAAATAGAACTCTGTTTTACCATTTACCACGAAGTTGGCCTGTTCCTTTTTCGTCCATTGGTATTCTTCTTTACCCTTAGGTGGTACAAAATCAAATTTCATTATTAAAAGCAAATTGAAATCTGTTTTAAAGAATACCTCCATCCTTTTCTTCCAGTTCGCGAATTCTCCCTCGAACTTTGGTGGGTAGATGCTTGGTCTGGCCATCTCGTATGCTTTGTTTGGTGGTTAGTCCTCCTAAAGTGAACCCGCTCTGATACCACTTGTTGATCCCTTTAGCGGCCGGCTAGAGGGGGTGGATAACCTGCACAATAAAAACACAAAAATACCTCTCTCGACTTTATAGTTTAACAATAATCTGTTGGATCGTAAGCGTTCGATAAAGGGGGGGGGGTGAATATCGATTAAAAAATTATCAAGAATATGCAGCGGAAAGAGTAAAGCAAAAAGAAATGACACAAGTAATTTTTACTTGGTTCGGAGCATGTGTTGACTCTACTCCAAAACCCGCACACAAGGGTGCTTTCGATGGGTAATTCACTAGCAATTCGAAATTGTTTACAACTTAAAGTACACAAAAGCTAAAGAAAGAAAAATAATACTGACAAAAAGAAGAATGAAAAGAAACAAATGTTTTAAAATAATTTTTAAGTTAAACTAATTTTTAAAATATGTCTTAAAATAAATTTTGAGTTAAATTAATTTTTTAAAATATGTTTTAAAATAATATTTAAGTTAAATTAATTTTTAAAATAATTTTCAAAATATCTTTTAAAATATTTTTTCAGTTAAATTAATTTTTAAAAGAATTTTTCAAAGAATTTTAACACTAATTTTTAAAAGAGTTTTTTAAAATAATTTTTAAAGAATTTTAAGATAATTTTTAAAGAATTTTTTTAAATAATTCTTAAAGAATTTTAAAATAATTTTAAAAAAAATTAAAAATAAATTTTAAAGAATTTTAAAATAATTTTAAAATAATTTTTAAACATTTTTTGAAATAATTTCAAAAGAGTTTTAAAATAAATTTTAAAGAGTTTTAAAATAATTTTTAAAGAATTTTTGAAATAATTTCGAAACAATTTCAAAATAATTTTTAAAGAGTATTAAAATCATTTTAAAAGAATTTTAAAATATTTATTAAAGAATTTTTGAAATAATTTGTAAAGAGTTTTTGAAATAATTTTTAAGGAATTTTAAAATAATTTTTAAAGAATTTTTGAAATAATTTTTAAAGAGTTTATGAAATAATTTTTAAAGAATTTTTGAAATACTTTTTAAAGAATTTTAGAAATAATTTTTGAAGAATTTTTTAAATAATATTTAAAGAAATTTTAAAATAATTTTTAAAGAGTTTTAAAATAATGTTTAAAGAATTTTTAATATATTTTTTAAAGAATTTTTGAAATAATTTTTAAAGATTTTTGAAATATTTTTTAAATAAATTTTTAAAACAATTTTTAAATCAATTTTAAAGAGTTTTTGAAATAATTTTTAAAATAATTTTTAAATAGTTTTTGAAATAAATTTCAAAGAATTTTTGAAATAAGTTTTTAAAAATTTTTGAAATAATTTTTAAAGAATTTTTGGAATAATATTTAAAGAATTTTTCAAAAAGTTTTTGGAATAATTTTTAAAGAATTTTTAAAATAATTTTTAAAGAATTTTTGAAATAATTTCCGAAGAGTTTTAAAATAATTTTTAAAGAATTTTAAAATAATTTTTAAAGAATTTTTTAAATAATTTTTAAAGAGTTTTTGAAATAAATTTTAAATAACTTTTAATATAATATTTAAAAAATTTTGAAATAATTTTTAAAGAATTTTGAAAATAATTTTTAAAGAATTTTTGAAATAATTTTTAAAGAGATTTTGATATAATTTTTAAATAATTTTTAAAAGGATTTTTAAATAATTTTTAAATAAATTTTTTATAGGATTTTTAAATAATTTTTAAAAAGAGTTTTTAATTTAATTTTTAAAATATGTTTTAAAATAATTTTTGAGTTAAATTAATTTTTTAAAATATGTTTTAAATCATTTTTTAGTTAAACTAATTTTTAAAATAAGTTTTAAAATAATTTTTAAGTCAAATAAATTTTTAAAAAATGTTTTAAATTAATTTTAGAGTTAAATTAATTTTAAAAATAATTTTTAAAATATGGTTTTAGATAATTTTTAAAATAAGTTTTAAAATAATTTTCAAAATTTTTAAAATAATTTTTAAAAGTTTTTAGCACAAATTTTTTGAGTTTTTAAAATAATTTTGTTTAAATAATTTTAGCACAAGATAAAATTTATTTAAATATAGATGATGATATAATAGGAGATAGAGCTCAATGGCGTAAAAGGATTCATACAGCCGACCCCACCTAGTGGGAAAATGCTTGGTTGTTGTTGTTGTTGTAATTGTTAAAGTTTTTAAAATAATTTTTAAATAATTTTTAATGTTTTTAAACTCATTTTAAAATTTTTTAACATAATTTTTTAAATAATTTTTTAAAGTTTTTAAAATATTTTTTTCAAGTTTTTAAAATAATTTTTAAAGTTTTTAACATAATTTTTTATATAATTTTTTAAATTTTTAAATAATTTTGTATAAATAATTTTTAAAGTTTTTAAAATAATTTTGTTTAAATAATTTTTAAAGTTTTTAACATAATTTTTAAATAATTTTTAAAAATTTTTAAAAATAATTTTAAAAACATTAAAAAATATTTTAAAATAAATTTTTAAATAGTTTTTAAAATTTAAAGATAATTTTTAAAGTTTTTAAAATAATTTTTAATTAATTTTTAAAGTTTTTAATATAGTTTTTTAAATAATTTTTTAAAGTTTTTAAAATAATTTTTAATGTTTTTAAAATTATTTTAAAGTTTATAAAATAAATTTTAAAGTTTTTAACATAATATTTTTAAATAATTTTTTAAAGTTTTTAAAATAATTTTGTTTAAATAATTTTTAAGGTTTTTAAAATAATTTTTAAAGTTTTTAACATAAGTTTTTAAATAAATTTAAAGTTTTTTAAATAATTTTTAAAGTTTTTAAAATAATTTAAAGTTTTTAACATAATTTTTTATATAAATTTTTAAAGTTTTTATGATTATATTTTTTAACTAATTTTTAAAGTTTTTAAAATAATTTTTTAAATAATTTTTAAAAATTTTAAAATAAATTTTTAAAGTTTTTAACATAATTTTTTAAATAAGTTTTTAAAATAATTTTTAAAATTTTAAAATTATTTTGTCTAAATAATTTTTAACGTTTTTAAAATAATTTTTTAAAGTTTGAAAATGATTTTTAAATAAATTTTATTTTTTTAAAATAATTTTTTAAAGTTTTTAAAATAATTTTTAAAATTTTTTAAATAATTTTTAAAGTTTTAAAAATAATTTTTAAAGTTTTTAACTTAGTTTTTAAAATTTTTCAAATTATTTTTGTTTAAATAACATTTAAAGTTTTTAAAATAATTTTTAAAGATTTTAACATAATTTTTTATATAATTTTTTAAAGTTTGTAAAATAGTTTTGTTTAAATAATTTTTAAAGTTTTTAAAATAATTTTTTAAATAATTTTAAAGTTTTTAGAATAATTTTTTAAGTTTTTAAAAATAATTTTTAAATTTTTTTTAAATAATTTCAATTTAATTTTTAATTTTTAATTTTTAATTTTTAATTTTTAATTTTTAATTTTTAATTTTTAATTTTTAATTTAATTTAATTTTTAATTTAATTTCAAATTTAATTTATTTTATAATTTAATTTTAATTTAATTTCTAATTTTGAATTTAATTTCTAATTTTTAATTTAATTTAATTTAATTTAATTTAATTTAATTTTATTTAATTTAAATTAAATTTTATTTAATTGATTTCTTAGTTATCTCACCCGATCTACGTTTTCAATCAAGGAATCTTATAATTTTGTGAGATGGATTAGGTTTAGTTTTAGGGTTTGGTTTAACTTTGTGTTAGATTCAGATTTAGCTTTGGGTCCAACAAATAAGCATTCTCTGGATGAACTTCTGGGATATGATGAGTCACTTGGACATCATTAGAGTAAACATGCCTTCAAGGTTTTCCAAATAGTCCTATCCACTGGACTTAATATAAAACCTTGGTCTAACTGGTTAGGATCCATAAAGGGTAGCTTGGGTTTGTTCCACTTAGCCAAATGTACCAAGTCGAAGCCATATCTTCCTAGACATGCATAGACTAATCTTCCTTAACGTACTATCATCCAAAACTTCATCAGTACCATAGGTCAAGTTAAACTTGGTCCCTTTCTAATTAGTCCTAATTACCCTGCCGGGTAGGTTAGTTTGGGTTACCCTATCGGGTAGGTTAGTTTTGGAGGTGCCAGCTATTTTGGGGCCTCCCCTTGAATTGTTGGCCTTTATTTACTTTTTGGTTCTTGGTTTATGTCTATTTTTTTTAGTTATAATTGACTTGGTGATATTCTAAGTCTTGGTGGGGTTTAAAATATTTAGATTTTGAATTTGTTGGTCTGAGTTTGTATTTTGTTTTTTTAGTTGATTCATTTGATTTTACATAATATATTTTTTCTTTGGGTATGTCGTATTGGTTAAGTCTTACTTGCGTGGTTAAACATGCTTTCGGAACCCAAGCTTTACTTGATTATTTGTGTTGAGTTATTAACGATTTAAATATTTTATTCGAACTTGACTTGTAGCCAAGTCCAGTTTTGTTGTAAATTGCTTTTTGATTATTTAATATTAGATCTAAATTCTTAGATCTAGTTGTAAATTTTTCTAACATTTCTTTTAATTTGTTAATTTATATTTTTAGTGATAGATTCTCCTCCTCAAGTGTTAGATCTTGAGTTGGACTTGATGTTGTGCTTTGTTCCTTGAGGTTTTGATTTTCCTCAAGGAGTTTTATTTTCATTTTCTATTGTTATCAATTTCTTATTCAAGCATGAAATAATTTTAAAGAATTTTTTATTTAAATTAACATTTACCTCGTCGGGACCTTCAGAAACGAGTACGGACTCGTGGCTCGATTTGGGTTCGGACCCGTCTTCCGATTCTTTGTCCGATTCTTCTTCGAGGGCCATCAGCACGAGGTGGCTCTGGTGCTTCTGATCTTCGGCCTCCGATTCGTCCGAGGAAGAGTCATCCCAAGTCGCTTTGAGAGCCTTCTTCTTGGATGCCTTTGTCTTGTCGCTCTTCAGTTTCGGGCACTCGTTTTTGTAGTGGCCCTTTTTGTTGCATCCGAAGCAGGTCACATTCCTCGGTTCGTTTGGGGAGTTAATCTTTTGCAGATCCTTCTTGCTGAAGCTCTTCTTTCTCCTGGTGAACATTTTCCTTACCAGGTTCACCAGGTATTCTTCATCTTCAGTCTCCTGATCAGACTCTTCTTCGGGTTCAGGCTTGTTTTTAGATCTCTCCTTGGAGGAACCTGCAAACAAAACTACACCTTTCTTGGTCCCGGCGTTAGTTTGCTCATGCAATTCTAATTCACAAAAAAACTTGTCTAATTTTAATTTTGATAAATTTTTAGAGATTTTGTAGGCATCCACGATAGATGCCCGCAAATTGTTGAGCGGAAAAGCGTTCAAGGCATACCTTATTAAGTCTCGGTTCTCCATTTGATGTCCTATTGCATGGAGTCCGTTGAGGATGTCCTTGATCCTCGCGTATTCTCCTTCCTACATTTTAATGTTAAATAGCTTATTTAATAACAAATCATGTTTCATTTCCTTGGCGTCGCTCGTTCCTTCATGTAGCTCAATCAACTTGTCCAAAAATTATTTTCGCATTCTGGTGTGTTCCTACCCGGTTTAGCTCTTCTTTTGTCAGTCCGCATTGCAACATGTTGAGTGCCTTGTAGTCCGTTGATGTTTTCCTTTTCATGTCCGGATTCCACTGTTCCAGGTCCAGTGGAATTCCGGAGTTGTCAACTGGTGCTCTGTAGCCTTTTGTGACGCTGAACCATTGGTCGAAGTCCGTCTTCAGGTAGACCTCCATCTGCTTCTTCCAGTATGGAAAGTCATCCCCGTTGAACAGGGGAGGATGTACTGTGCTGAAGCCTTCAATTTGAGACATCCTGTACACAAGAAAAAAATAGACAAAAGAATGTCCCAAGACTAGGTCTTGGATTAGTAGTGCGGGATAAGATAGAAGTAATTTAAGAACTGAATTGGTGTTGCACCAATTCAGATTGATTACGACGAAAAAAGTTTTCAAAAAGGTAATAGTATCAGTTTGGAAAATTTTGAAAATCTAAAAATCGGAAAAAAAAAAGAAAAGAAACAAAATTAGTTTCACCCCTGTCTGATTGGTGGTTGCACCAAATCAGAGCGGTACCTGCTCTGATACCACTTGTTGGATCATAAGCATTCGATAGAGGGGGGGGGTGAATATCAATTAAAAAATTATCAAGAATATGCAACGGAAAGAGTAAAGCAAAAAGAAATGACACAAGTAATTTTTACTTGGTTCGGAGCCTATATCGACTCCTACTCCAAGGCTCGCACACAAGGGTGTTTTCAATGGGCAATTCACTAGCAATTCGAAATTGTTTACAACTTAAAGTACACGAAGGCTAATGAAAGAAAAACAATACTGACAAAAAGAAGAATGAAAAAAAAGAGAGTGTTGTCAGACTGTCTTCGCAGCGTCGCAGGAGCACTAGAGAGCGAATCGTGAGTTGTTTTGACTCCAGCCTTGACCCTCCTTATATAGGAGGTTCGGGGTGCCTGGAACCTCCAGGGTGCCCTGAATATGACGTAGCCGAGCCAACCAGGGCGCTCCGCATGGCGAGATGATGTTATGGATACAAGTTCGCCTCTGGGTGCCCGGACCCTCATTTTCCAACAGATTCCTTCCTGCAAGAAAACGTTACTCCGGAGGCAAATATAAGATATATCCTGCAACACAGAGTATTAGCACAGTTTAAAATTAAGCAGAATATTAATTAGATTCCGTCTCCTCGAGACCGGAATCTAGTCACAATCTCGACTTAGATATCCGAAATGGATCTAAGTCGGATCGACGCTTAATGTTCCCTTCCCGGGAACGCGTCCTCACAGTCACTCTCCTCCAGTGACTTACCTTCACTTACCTGCTAGACGTCCGGTCAGCCCTTCGACCTGTCTGGACTTCGTGTCAGTTGCCTGGTCAGCCCGTCGACCTAGCTAAGCTTCCCTGCAACACTGAGTTAGCACAGTATTAACAGAATTCAAGTATAACATAGGGTTACCTCTAGGGTTGCCTAGCTTCACTCACTAGAACTTCCATTGTCTGGCTTCACTCACCAGGACTTCCTCCACCTAGCTTCACTCACTATGGTCTAGCTTCACTCACCAGGACTTTCTTCACCTAGCTTCACTCATTAGGGTCCGACTTCACTCACCGGGATTTCCACCACCTAGCTTCACTCACTAGGGCCCGACTTCACTCACTGGGACTTCCACCACCTAGCTTCACTCACTAGGGCCCGACTTCACTCACTGGGACTTCCACCGCCTAGCTTCGCTCACTGGGACTTCCACTTTGCTTAACCTTTGGTTAGGACTTACCTTTACTAGTCATCTAGTCCTGACTAGACTTCTCTCTCCCAAACATCAAGTCCTGTTTGGGTCAACGCTTGGTCATATTGTCAAACATCAAAACCCTAGAGGTCAATTGCACCAACATAATCAACACCTGCATAAAAGAAATAAGAAAATAAAAAAGAAGAGGCACAACGGGATTTACTTGGTTACAACCGAGGAGATTGTTAATTCAAGGAAGTTGAAAGCTCTCATATAGGTTTGTCATCGTTTGGTATTTCAGGTATATCTTCATCCTTATGGATTTTGGACTCTGGTGCCTCCCATCATATGTCATCTAATTTATCATCTTTTGTTTCTTTTTCTCCCCGTTCATCTATATCTATTGTGACTGCTGATGGTACTCTTATGTCATTAGTAGGTGTCGGTTCAATTGTTACATCTTATTTATCTCTTACTAATGTTTATTATATTCTGAGTCTTACTTTAAATCTTGTTTCTATTAGTCAATTATGTGAGTTTGGATACATAATCTCTTTTTCTTCATCCAATTATTATGTTCAGGACCTGCAATCTCAAAGGCTGATTGGGATAGGTCGTAGGCAAGGATGACTCTATGTTTTAGATCAACTCAAAGTACTAGAAGTTGTAGCTTTAAGTATGGATTTATCATCTTTTCATCTGAATCGTTCATCTTCTGATTTTTATTTGTGGCACTCTCGTTTAGGTCATATTTCAGCATATCGTTTACAGTTTTTAGCTTCTACAGGAGTATTAAGACCTTTAAAAAGTTCTGATATTTCTGATTGTAGTGTTTGTAAATTGGTCAAATTTTCTATCTTCTCATTTTCTAAAAGTCTTTCTTTTTCTTCTGCTCCATTTGATATTATCTATTTTGATGTGCGGGGACCCTCTCCTATTCCTACAAAAAGGGGGGTCTAGGTATTATGTTTCATTTATTGATGATGACACCCGTTACACTTGGGTCTATCTTATGAAACACAGGTCTGATTATCTTACCATTTTCAACAACTTCAGAGTTCTTGTGAAAACTCAACATTCTAGTGTCATAAAGTGTTTTCGTTGTGATTTAGAGGGTGAATACACTTCGAATCTTTTTTTTACAATTACTTGCTTCTGATGGTACTATTCATTAAACCTCTTGTACAAATATTCCTGAACAGAATAGTGTGGCTGAACAAGAACATAGGCATCTTGTTGAAACAGCTCTGATCCTGTCCGAACACTGACTCAACGGACGCTGGGCACGTGGCGCTCTCTGGTTGCCTACGTGGGTCTTCGACTGGTGGCACGAACCTCCGGCGTACCTGTACAGAAGTCGGGCTGGGAAGGGGTTCCCGGCGACAACCCTCCGACGCTCAAGTCAGGCAAGCAAGCAGTGAAAAAGTGGCTCTCAAGATCTCAGAACACGTACTTCCGGCGAAGGATGAGGGTCTTTATATAGGGTAGCAGAGAAGCGAGTGCACACATATCGAGGTGTACACGTGTCCGTAGCCCATACTCCAGTAAGGGCTTGTCAGTGAGCTTACCTGACCCATACTGCTACAGTCCAAGAATGTCCTCGATGAGACAGCGGAACCCCCTGTCGCATGATTTGGAGTATGACCATATCACGAAGCATGCCAGCTGTCAGAAGATGTCCCTTGTCTTTTTCCCCGAACTCCTGCCGGGCGTCCGACCGACCCACGTCCAGCTTCTGTCTGACCGGTCATATATGATGGTCCACTCGGGAAATTATCGGTAATGTGTTTTGTAGCGACTGTTAGCAGTATGCTTCATGTCTTCGGCCGAGTGTGCGGTCCGCTCGGCCCGACGGTCTTGCTCAATGAGCGCCGGAACCCCGACTTCCATAGGGGTGCCTTTTGCCATCGGCTAAACACCGGGCGGCCGCTCGGTCGGTCAGACCCCTTTCTCCGGTCGGCCTATTTGATCCGACCTTCTTCGATGGACCGCCTGGACCCCTTACAACGAGGGTCCCCTGTTCTTACCGCCGGATCACTTGCCTCCCCTTCAAGTCTAGTCGAAGGAGGCGATTAGTCCGACTGACTGGACTGCGAGACTGGCCGGGCGGCTCCTTCGTGCTAGTATCCTCCGATCGGCCTACCGCAGAGATGGCCTTGAGTGAATCAACAGTGGCCTTCATCGGATCTCCTCGTAATCTGCGCCAATCTTCGACATTAAGGCTGAGCATGCGTTCATTAAATGCTTCGAATAGTCGAATGCCACGTGGCGCACTGTCATCATCGTACGGCGGCGGTGGCATGGTGCTTTGATGGGATCGAAGCGATTCGAAATAGACGGCGCGATGTACGCTTTGATTCCCGTGACCTGGATCCAACGGTGGAGGCCGCCCGGCCTCCACCCTATAAATTCTTCGTTTTCTTCTCTTTCTCTTATTTGCCTCCGCGATTTCGACCCCTGCCCCCAGCGCTTTGGAGCTCCGGCGATTCCGCTTCTGTTTTCCGATGACCTCCGGCGCCTCTTTTCCGCTCCTTCTCATCGTAAGGCCATCTTTCCTTGTTTCTGGTGCTTTCATTACATTCCTTTTCCATATTTTCATCCTCGGGATATCCTTTCGTTCGCTGTTTTCCTCCTTTTGCCTTTTTGCCTTTTCGATTCCTTCCGATCGAACCATGGCTAGTTCTTCTCATCCGGAAGACCAGTCCCTTGGCCCATGGTACACCACCATGCAGTCCCGATTCGACCGGCGTGACTTTGATATCCTGACTGATAATTTTGATATTCCCGACGATTTTGAACTTCTTTTAGCCGGTCCCTCCGCTCGGCCACACAAGCCGTCGCGCGGAGCATTATGTGTCTTCCGCGACCAATTTACCGTCGATTTGCGTTTCCCTGTACATCCTTTCATCATAGACGTTTGTAATTTTTTCGGTGTTCCGCTCGGCAGTCTGGTACCCAACACCTTTCGTCTCCTCTGTAGTGTTGTTGTTTTATTCAAGATTCACAACATCCCTCTCCGACTGGAGGTCTTTTTTTATTTTTATTACCCCAAGCAAGCCGAGCCGGGCACCTTCATGTTACAAGCTCGACCCGACTTAGTCTTCTTCAACAAGCTACCTACTTCCAATAAATATTAGAAGGATTATTTTTTCTACATCTGTATGCCCGATCAGGCCAACTTCCCGACCAAGTGGCAGGTCAGCTCGCCCCCCACTCCCGAGCTGAAGAAATTCAAGACCCGACCGGACTATCTCCACGCTGCAAATATACTAGCCGGTCTGCGACTTGACATCAATAAGCTTCTTCACGAAGGTGTGATGTACATCTTCGGCCTGAGTCCCATACGGACTCCTCTTCCGACCGGCTTCGGTAAGAATTTTGCTTGGGCATTTGCTTTAATTGCTAACTGATTTCTTTTCTTTCCCTTGCAGCGGACATCGTCATGGATTCGGTGATGGCCGGCATTTTGAAGAGAAAGGCGGCAGCGCTAGAAGCCGCGGCGGCCAGAGAAATGGAAGCGTTGGGTATCCAGCCGGTCGGATCCCACGAAGGAGAGAGCGGGACTCAGGTTGAGTCGGCTGCTCAAGCTTCTCAACAAAACGTGGCCAGCGGAGCCACCCCCCCGGAGAACCAACTGCCCCTGAGGAAGGTTCCGTTCGGGAGGAGGAGCAACCTCTACAAAAGAGGCGCCGAGTGGAGACTCCCTTGCGGTCGGCTACCTCCGCGGTCCAACCATCCGAGCGGGTCACTGCGACTGCTCAAGGCAAGGCGCCTGCTCGGGGCAAGGCGCTAGAGGCCGAAACCATTTCGTCCGACCGGACGCCTTCTGACTGGGACGAGCCAGCTGCTCCAGTTGAGGCTACTCCGATCAGCACCCTTCCGCCTGCTCGTCACTCAGTCCAGCGCTCAACCATTCATTCCCAGTTTTCTGCGCCGGCTTCTGATCCCCTTCCGACCGCCGGTCGGACGACCCCCGGTCATGGCCGCACGATTCGGGTCACTCTTCATCTCCCGACTGAAGAGCTGCTGCTAGAGGCCGACCGACCAACCGCACCCGAGCACACCATTACCTTGAAAGGGCCCCTAGCTGAGATGTGGGCCGATGCTCGGGCACGCACAACGCTGATCCCCCTCCGAAATTTGGCCAATAGCCACATGCGAGAGGCCACGGGGGTTAGTTCGCTCTCTCCGAAGTTTTGTATGCATTCGTTCCGATCAGCCGCTAACAACTCTAATTTTCTTTTGCCAGAGATGGATGGAGGAGATTGCAGTCTCCAACCGCCTAGCCATGGTGGATGAGGAGTTAAGGCAAGCGCCGTCTGTGGGAACGCTCCTGCATCCGAACGGAAACAATGGATGAGACTGGACGACAACACACGGTAACGCTCTCCACGGAGGAACTCGACGCTCTGATCGAGTTGAGGGCCGCCAAGCTTGTGGAGCAAAAACAGAAGGCAACAGCCGAGCGGCCAGAGTAGCAAGCAACCTCAGCATCTGGTGGCCGAGCGGAAGCACCTCAAGCCACCGTTGCATTCCACCGGGCCCTATTCCGCATTCCTGAGGCCGCAGCAACTAATCGAGATAGGGGATCTTCTTCTGATGAAAGGCCAAGATGAGACGACAAAAAAGGGAAAGCCCCCCGAGCGGACGCATCGCCCGAGCGGATTAATCGCCAATTCTCAGAAGTCATCTTGAAGGATCCTTTGCCCAAGCACTATGTTCCTCTGACGATCGGCGAATACAACGGGACCACCGATCCGGATGATCATCTGGGTAAATTTGACAACACTGCTACCCTTCACCAATATACGGATGGGGTGAAGTGTCGAGTTTTTCTAACCACCCTATCTGGATCGGCTCAACGATGGTTTCGGAGGCTGCCGGATGGGTCAATCACGAATTTCAAGGACTTCCGAACGGCCTTCCTCTACCACTTCGCAAGCAGTCGGCGCTATCAAAAAACCAGCGTTAGTCTGTTCGCCATCAAACAAGAAGCCCGTGAATCGCTCCGAGCTTACATCCAGCGGTTCAACAAAGTGGCCATGGATATTCCAACGGCCACCTTGGAGGCCATGATGAATGCCTTCACACAAGGCCTAGTGGATGGGGATTTCTTCCGATCGCTCATCCGGAAGCCGCCCCAAGACTACGACCACATGCTACACCGGGCCAACAAATATATCAACGTGGAGGAAGCGCAAGCGGCCAGGAAAAAAGAAACTCCAACCGAGCGGGCTCCTCCTGCCGAGCGAAAACAACACGCCGCTCATCAGCCGCCCAGAGGACCGAGGGCCGAAGCAATCCGCTCCCCCCATGCCAGGTCTCACGTGCAAGAGGTAGCTGCCGCCCGGCCCAAGCCAAAGAAGAAATGGACCCCGATGTTCTGCTCCTTCCACCGGACGGATACGCACAACACAAGGGATTGTCGAAGTCTTCCCTTTGTGGCTCATCCCGTTCCCCGGAATGGCGGCCGACGGTCTCCCTCAGTCGACAGGCGGCAGAGAACTCATGAAGCCGATCGGACGTGAGCTGATAGGCGACAACAACAGACTCCCGATCGACATCGCTCTCCAAGGAAGGAGAATCGCCGAACGTCAAGAGAACGGTCTCGACCATCCGCTCGGGAAGAAGAAAATAGAAGTAATACTTCCCGAGGCGAGATCAACATTATCGCTGGCGGGCCGACCGGAGGTGACTCCAACCGAGTAAGAAAGGCGAGCGTCCGGCAGCTCTAGATCCATGCAGTCGGCTGCAGCCGAGAGCGGGCGAGTGGACCCGAAATCAGTTTTGGGCCTGGGGACTTGGAAGGAGTTGAAGTGCCCCACGACGACGCTCTGCTCATCAAAGCGGTAATAGCCAACTACACTATTCACCGCGTTTTTATTGACACAAGAAGCTCGGTCAACATAATATTCAAAAAGGCGTTCGATCAACTACAAATTGACCGTGCCGAGCTGCTGCCCATGACAACCCCCCTCTACGGGTTTACGGGCAATGAAGTCCTTCCAGTCGGACAAATCCGGATGGCTATTTCATTCGGAGAAGAGCCGCTCAGAAGGACACGTACAGCAAACTTCGTGGTGGTCGACTCTCTCTCATCATACAACATCATTTTGGGACGACCGACGCTCAGCGAGTTCCGGGCGGCCGTCTCCACCTTCCACCAGAAGATCAAGTTCCTAGTCGAAGACAAAGTGGGAGAAGTACGGGGAGATCAACTGGCAGCTCGGCGATGCTACGTTGAAATGGTTCGAGCAGAAGCCAATTCCACTCGGAAGTCGCCACGGATTGAGGTGAACGCTATAACTGAAAAGCCTCCCTCTTTAGTTTACGAAGAAAAAGAGGAAGTGCAAATACACCCGACCCGATCGGAGGCCACGACATTCATCGCGTCCAATCTAGAGGCAAATCAGAAAGAGGAGGTGATCAAATGCCTCAGGAGAAACCATGATGTCTTCGTCTGGTCGACACATGAGCTGCCCAGAATTTCACCAAGTATTGCGCAGCATGAGCTCCACGTCCGACCAGACGCTCGACCAGTAAAGCAGAGAAAAAGAGATTTCAGCGCCGAGCAGAATGCCATCATCCGGGCGGAGGTGGAGAAGCTTCTGGAAGCCGGCTATATACGCGAGGTGCAGTTCCCGAGCTGGCTGGCGAACGTAGTATTAGTCTCCAAGACGGGCAACAAGTGGAGAGTATGTATAGATTTTCGGGATCTCAACAAAGCTTGCCCGAAAGACTTTTATCCTCTGCCCCGGATAGATCAGCTAGTGGACTCTACGGCCGGCTGCGAATTAATATGTATGCTCGACGCTTACCAAGGCTATCATCAAGTGCCGCTCGCCCGTGAAGATCAAGAAAAAGTCAGCTTCGTGACGGCACCTATTGCTATAATGTGATGCCGTTCGGATTGAAGAATGCGGGAGCCACATATCAGCACTTGATGAATAAATTGTTCAGAGAGCAGATCGGGCGAAATCTGGAAGTGTATGTGGACGACATTCTCATCAAGTCCGTCCGGGCGGCCGATCTCTTCAAAGACATGGAGGAAACCTTCCGAACGCTACGCAAATATGGAGTCAAGCTAAATCCCCAAAAGTGCCTGTTCGGAGCAAAAGGAGGGCGTTTCTTGGGGTACATAGTGACCGAGCGGGGCATTGAAGCAAATCCCAGCAAGGTGAAAGCTCTACAAGACATGCCGCCTCCAAGAAATACAAGGGAAGTGCAGCGTTTGACCGGTCGGATAACTGCTCTGTCCAGATTCATCTCCAAAACCGCCGACCGGAGTCTTCCTTTTTTTAAAATCTTGCGCAAGGCCAATAAGTTTCATTGGGACGAAGAATGTGATCGGGCGTTCGAAGATTTGAAGGCATATCTGAGCTCTCTCCCGGTATTAGCCAAGCCGACTGCGGGTGAGCCACTTTATATGTACTTGTCTTCAACCGAGCAAGCAATTGGCTCGACACTAGTGAGGGCGAGCGGAGAAGAGCCTGTGTATTTCCTTAGTCATATTTTAAAAGATGCTGAATCTCGCTACACTGGGCTCGAGAAGCTGGCTTTCGCTCTGGTCCTCGCCGCTCGGCGCCTTCGTCCATACTTCCTGGCGCATACCATCATTGTCAAAACAAATAGCCCGCTCGGGCATGTATTACTGAATCCAGAAGCGTCCGGGCGGCTCATCAAATGGACGACGGAGTTAAGTGAATTTGACATCCAATACTAGCCCCGCTCGGCAATCAAAGCGCAGTCCTTGGCAGATTTTGTGATTGAGGTGCAGAATTCAGAGCCAGAAGCTATGTGGAAAATATTTGTGGACGGATCATCCACTCGGCTCGGAAGCGGGATTGGAATACTGTTGCTCTCCCCTCAAGAAGAAAAGATGCACTTATCTGTCCGGCTGGATTATAAAGCTACAAACAACGAAGCCGAGTATGAGGCCCTCATAGCCGGATTGCAGGCAGCACGGCATGTGGGAGCCGGTCGGGTAACACTCCATTTGGATTCGCAGTTGGCCGCTCAGCAGCTCTCTGGCACCTTTGAAATCAACAGCGCTCAGCTCAAGGTTTACGTTGAAGGGAGAACACCCATCATGGAGTTTCTCCGCTCGGGTGCTACACCGTCCGATCGGGATGAAGCCCAGCTACTAAGGAGGAGAGCCGGTCGGTTCACGCTCATTGGAGACCAACTATACAAGAAGGCTTTCTCAGGCCCGCTATTGAAATGCGTGAGCTTGGAGGACTCGGCTTACATCCTCCAAGAAGTACATCAAGGATCATGCGGGGGACATCCGGGCGGACGATCGCTGGCTAAGAAGATCCTGTTGGCTGGGTACTTCTGGCCAACTTTACAAGCAGACGCCGCTCGGACCGTGTCGACGTGCCTTTCGTGCCAGAAGTACCATAACTTCTACCACCGGCCGGCAGAGGAAATGAAGGCATCAACAGTCTCATGTCCGTTCGATCAGTGGGGAATGGATATCGTTGGTCCATTTCCTATGGCGACCGGACAGCGGAAATTTCTGCTAGTGGCGGTCGATTATTTTTCCAAGTGGGTGGAGGTCGAGCCGCTAGCCAGGATCACCGAACAGATGGTCAAAAAGTTCATATGGCAGCACATCATCTGTCGGTTCGGCATCCCTCGCCGACTGGTTTCCGACAACGGACGGCAGTTTACCGGAAAATTGCTCGAAGATTGGTGCCAAAGCTATGGCATCAAGCAACACTTCACGTCCGTAGCATACCCCCAAAGCAATGGTCAAGCTGAAGTAGCTAATCGAGAAATTCTTCGTATTCTGCGTGCTCGGCTCGACCATTTAGGAGGAAGTTGGGTGGATGAAGTGCCGGGCGTCTTATGGGCCATCCGAACGATTCCAAAGGAAGGGATGGGCGTCACGCCTTTCCACCTGGTGTATGGCGGCGAAGCGGTTATTCCTGTCGAAGTTGGAGTTGAGTCCGCTCGGATCCAGAATTATGATGACAACAATGCCGAGCGGAGGAACATGGAGCTGGATGTGGTCGAAGAAGAGAGAGCCAAGGCATCCGTCCGGCTGATGGCGTACCGTCAAAGGATGAAGCAGAATTACAACCGGCGAGTAATCCCAAGATCATTCCAGGTCAAGGGAATCAAAGCGTACATCGCGCCGTCCATTTCGAATCGCTTCGATCCCATCAAAGCACCATGCCGCCACCGCCGTACGATGATGACAGTGCGCCACGTGGCATTCGACTATTCGAAGCATTTAATGAACGCATGCTCAGCCTTAATGTCGAAGATTGGCGCAGATTACGAGGAGATCCGATGAAGGCCACTGTTGATTCACTCAAGGCCATCTCTGCGGTAGGCCGATCGGAGGATACTAGCACGAAGGAGCCGCCCGGCCAGTCTCGCAGTCCAGTCAGTCGGACTAATCGCCTCCTTCGACTAGACTTGAAGGGGAGGCAAGTGATCCGGCGGTAAGAACAGGGGACCCTCGTTGTAAGGGGTCAACGCCACGTGGAAGTCAAAGGGCCAGGCGGTCCATCGAAGAAGGTCGGATCAAATAGGCCGACCGGAAAAAGGGGTCTGACCGACCGGGCGGCCGCCCGATGTTTAGCCGATGGCAAAAGGCACCCTTATGGAAGTCAGGGTTCCGGCGCTCATTGAGCAAGACCGTAGGGCCGAGCGGACAGCACGCTCGGCCGAAGACATGAAGCATACTGCTAACAGTCGCCACAAAACACATTATCGATAATTTCCCGAGTGGACCATCATATATGACCGGTCGGATGGAAGGTGGACGTGGGCCGGTCGGACTCCCGGCAGGAGTTCAGGGAAAAAGACAAGGGACATCTTCTGACAGCTGGCATGCTTCGTGATATGGTCATACTCCAAATCACGCGACAGGGGGTTCCGCTGTCCCATCGAGGACATGCTTGGACTGTAGCAGTATGGGTCAGGTAAGCTCACTGACAAGCCCTTACTGGAGTATGGGCTATGGACACGTGTACACCTCGATATGTGTGCACTCGCTTCTCTGCTGCCCTATATAAAGGCCCTCATCCTTCGCCGGAGGTACGCGTTCTGAGATCTTGAAAGCCACTTTTTCACTGCTTGCTTGCCTGACTTGAGCGTCGGAGGGTCGCCGCCGGGAACCCCTTCCCGGCCCGACTTCTGTACAGGTACGCCGGAGGTTCGTGCCACCAGTCGAAGACCCACGTAGGCAACCGGAGAGTGCCACGTGCCCAGCATCCGTTGAGTCAGCGTTTGGACAGGATCAAGCTCATTTATTTTTATTATCTACTAATGTTCCTAGTACCTTTTGGGGGGAAGCAATCCTTACCGCTTTTCACATTAATATAATTCCAGCCTCACACAATTTAGGCTTGCCATCTTTTGAAAAAAATTGTATAGGCATGCTCCTCTCTATTCCTCTGTGCGTATTTTTTGTTGTACTTGCTTTGTCTTTTATCCACATGTTGAGCATAATAAATTACTCTCTCGGTCTGTTCTTTGTGTCTTTTTGAGTTATGATATTATTCAAAAAGGATATCATTGCTTTGATCCCGTTAGTCAAAAATTGTATGTCTCTCATCATATTGTGTTTCTTGAGCATATTCCATCTATTACAGCTAGTTCGCATAATATGACAAAGTCAAATCTGCTTTGTATTGATCCTTTCAATACCAACACTGAGGAAGTTTCACCCACAGCTCCTACTAGTAGCTCAACTGAATCTGATATTTTGGTTCATGAGATATCCGCTCCACATGCTCCTCCTTCTGCTACTACCCAATCATCTTCTGAGGTTACAGATGATCCTTCACTCCACCGCGGACAATCCACTCATGTTCGTAAGTCTATTAAACTGTCAAATTTTGCTTACTCTTATTATTCTCATTGTTTTGCTTCATTTGTTACACTATTCATTGTCTTTCTGAACCTGTATCCTATAGAGAAGCTATTTGTAATCCACTTTGGTAGAGTGTTATGGTTAAGGAACTAACTGTTTTGTATTAGACTCATACATGAGATTTGGTTCCGTTGCCACCAAGAAAATATACTATTAGTTCTCATTGGATATATAAGATCAAAACTTAATCTGATGGATCTATCGAGAGATATAAAGCTAGTTTTGTTGCTAAAGGTTATTCTCAGAAGTATGACATGGATTATGAGAAAACATTTGCTCCTATTACAAAATGACGACTGTTTATACTCTAATTACTATTGCTTTTGTTCGTTGATGGAGAATAGCTTAGATGGATGTCAAGAATGTATTTCTAAATGGTGATTGATCATGTCTGAAAGCTTGATGTGATGAAGAGCTAGGGATTGCAGGTGGGGACTTCGGAGAGAAAATAGATGACGACTCCGGGGAAGAGGAATAACAGCAGATCTGAGAAAACCAGAGCAGATCCCGAAGAAACCCAATCAGAAATACCTTCCAGTGATGTGAGTATCGAATTGAAGCTAGATTCGAGAAACCCAAAGCTGATCTAGGGAAGACTCCGACGAGTTAGAGCACCTTGACGAAGAAAAACATAGCTCACTGTTCCGACAAATGCTATCACCTCCTGCACACCACGGAACCAATCAACCAGACGTCAGTGACCTAAGACCAGGGTGGGAATCCCTGGCTAGGCCCTCCGACGCTCAAGTTAATCCTCTGTTCTCCGGCGGAAGAAAAAGAGGAAGTGCAGTAAAAATGGAATGGAACTAGGGTTTCAGTCCTGGTGTTATCCGCATACCTGGCCAACGGAGAGGATTCCCCTTTTTATACCACTTCATATAACCTCCGTCGTCATGAAATGGACCCCAGTTTGTTAGATTTTGTTATGAGATAACGTAAGTACCTGCAATAATAGTTTAAGGAATCTTTTTTGTACCCCAGATGTACCTCCTTTGTCGCCTAGCGCTCTTACAGAAGTTTCTAGAAGCTGTTTCCCACCAAGTTGTCATATGATCATATATTATTTTTATACATCAGATATATTCAGTTATAATGCTCCTCACTGGTTATGTTTATGAGTTTTAATGGATGTAAGTATCTTTATACTCGGCCAGATTTTTCCAAGACAATCCCATAATAATAGCTTTATAAAGTTGTGTGTTGATATACCCGCTCGGGATTGTATTTCCGAACATATTATGTCTATGTCTGACCAAATATTCCTGAGTCGAGTTCCTTCTGACAATCTTGATTTGTATGTCGGCTCGATCGTCCGAGATTATATTATCCAACGAGTTATGTGTATGCTCGATCAGGCTTATTCCTCCGAGCGTGTTAAGTCGGGTCCCTCCTGACAACCTTGGTTCACATGCCTGCTCGATCACCCAAGATTACACTACCGAGCGAGTTATGTGTGTGCTCGGTCGAACCTATTCTACTGAGCGTGTCATATCTATGTCTAACCAGATGTTTCCCGGCTAAATCCCTTCTGACCATCTCGATTCGTATGTCTGCTTGATCGTCCGAGATTATATTGTCGAACAAGCCATGTATATGCTCGACTAGGATTCTATTACCGGGCGAGATATGTTTGTATTGTGTTGATGCTTGCTCGGGCCTTGCCTATCGAGTCATGTTGGGCCTTATGACAGACAATCAGTCTTCGCTCGACTGACTATGGGAATTACTTAGGAACGTACACCTTTAAGCTCGGCGGGGCTCCGCTTGTCGAGCGTTCTTAAGTTCGTTGCACCTTTGTTATTTTAACTTGGTCGGTACTTTATGCTCGGTCGAACTTATACGATCGGGTGTATCCGAACGCGCTAATCCTATGTATGTTTTAGTTTAGTATTCTCGACCGGCCTTACATTATCGGTCGATATTTTCTGCTCGATTGAGGCTTCCCTGCTGAGCGCAGATGTTCTTGCTAATACTTCACGCATTTGGACTCGTCCGGTGCTACATGCCCAGTCGGTCCTACGTCTTTGGCCGAGATTTTCTTATCGAGTGCATTTGTCTTGCCCGGGGCCTCCCTACTTCTTCTCTCTTCTCCTTATATCCCCTTTCTCGCTATTGTACTAGATCCACTCCTTATAATCCATATAAGTGATCTTTATGAAAAAGTTTATATGACACCTCCTCCTGGTATTTCACACCAACTTGGTGAAGTTTGTAAAGTGCTTTATGGTCTCAAACAAGCACCTCGTGCTTGGTTTGAGAAGTTCTCTACTGTGATTACTTCGCTTGATTTTCATCGTAGTAATCATGATTCAGCATTGTTTGTCAGATGTACGAGTGTAGATCGTATTCTGTTATCATTAAATGTTGATGACATGATTATTACTGGTGATAATTCTAATAGAATTGCTTCTTTAAAGTCTGAGTTGGCTTGTTGTTTTGCTATGGAAGACTTGGGTATACTACGCTACTTTCTGGGCATTGAGGTTGCTTATTCCCTGAAATATTATCTTTTACCCTAGTCAAAATATGTATCTGATCTGTTTGAGTGTGCTCGTCTTACTGATAATAGAGTCGTTGATACTTCTATTTAGACTAATGTTCGATATTCTCCATCTGATGACTCACCTTTGTCATATCCTACTTTGTATAGAACTATTGTTGGAATCTTGGTTTATCTCACCATGACTCATCCAGATATTGCATATGTTGTTCACGTGGTTAGTCAATTTGTCGTTGTACAAACTACAGTTCATTAAGATGTTGTTCTTCGTATTCTTATGTATCTTTGGGACATTTAATTTCAAAGTCTTTTATTTCCTTCTATTTTATCTCTGGAGCTACGTGCATACTCTGATGTTGATTGGACTGGAGATCCTATGGATCGCAAATCTACTACTGGCTTTTGCGTTTTTCTTGATGATTCCCTCATTTCTTGGAAGAGTAAGAAACAAGATGTTATTTCTAGATATTCCACAGAAGCTGAGTATCGTGTTATGGCTTCAACTACCTGTGAGATAATCTGGTTGCGTTGATTGCTTGCGGATATGAGTATCTCTCTTCATGAACCTACTCTATTATATTGTGATAATCAGAGTGTTATTCAAATTACAAATATTAAAGACTGTTGATTGCATATTTATTAGATATACATATAACAACAGTGTATATTGATTTTTTGTGTATAAATCACAAATACTAGATATACACAATAACTCGATAATAGAATCGAGAAATGCCTCGTTCTTCGAGCATGTATTTCCATATAAAACCCGAGAGGATGCTAACTCCTTAAAATGGGCATATGAAATACAAGGTGAAGAATATGATGATAAACTAATCGATATTGAGCTTAGACGGAGAAAAAGATCTTGGGTAGAAAAATCCTACGATTTAGATTTTATCACTTTCATATTGGAAAGTGAGCCCCGAAGTTACTCCGAAGTAGTAAGTTCTTCTGATGGACCTCACTAGAGAGAGACAATTGCATCTGAGATAGAATCTATCTTGTAAAATCACACTTGAGAATTTGTAAATCTTTCTCTCGGAAGTAAACCACTAGGTTGCAAGTAGATTTTCAAAAAGAAAGTGAAGTCTGATGGCACATATTGATAAGTATAAGGTCAGATTGGTAATCAAAGGATACTAATAACGAGAAGGTCTTGATTACTCTAATATGTATTCTCTCGTATCGAGAATAACTTCCATTAGAGTATTATTGGCTATAGTTGTTCTATGGAATATCGAAATACATCAGATGAATGTTGATCCTGTCTGAACTAGGAGTCAACGGACGCTGGGGACGTGGCGCTCCCTGCTGGATCCTTGAGTGCTCCGGCGAACCTGCAACAGAACCGAGCCGGGGGGGGTGTCCCGGCGACGGCCCTCCGACGCTCAAGTCAGGCGAGGAAATAGCAAAGAAGTGGCTTCAGAGATCCAGACGCGCGTACCTCCGGTGAAAAAATGGAGGCCTTATATAGAACTATCGAAAGAGCCCAGGCACGTCAATCGAAGCAGTCATCTGCTTTAGACCATACCCAAGTATGGGCCTGTCAGAAGAGCATATATGAGGCCATACTGCTACTGTATCCACCTCTCCCTGATGTGACGGCGGGATCTTCCGTCGTGCAATCTTGTGTACGGCCTTATCATCAGACGTGCCTTCTCTGACATCCCATATCTCGAGACAAGCGCATAGGCCGCTCGGCTACCTTTGTACCCTCGCCCTTATCTTGGCCGAGCGGACCACCCGCTTGGCCCTTAGGACTCCTACTCGGCCCTTAGATCCTCCTGCCTTGGCGTGAAACCCAAGCCCATGGATGGGTTATCTATAGCTCCGCTCGGACCATTACGCTTGGCCAGCCCTCCATCCGTCCTTAGGCTGGGACCCTTGAGGGTGGGCCCCCATTCTTACCGGATCACTTGCCTTCCTTCAAGTCTAGTCGAAGGAGGCGGAGTCCGACTGACTGGACTATGTGTCCGAGCGGGCGGTCGTCGCCTTTCCGTCGCTTATAGTATCCGTGGGGCCGTTTGGCCCTTCCTCCAAATTCAGCCGCTCGGCTCTTCGTTATGGTGGTCTTGTCGCTCAACAGGAATGTTTGCTTGTCTAAATCTTCTCGAAAATCATGCAAATCCTCTTCATTAAACCGAATCATGCGTGGTATGGGCGCATTAATTGCGCTTGATGACAGAGCGCCACGTGTCGATCATTGTGTGGCGGCGGCGTCACTTACGATGGGACGCCCCCGTTCAAAATGGACGGCCCGATGGCGTCCTTGTCTGTCGAGACCTGAATCCGACGGCGGAGGCCGACCGACCTCAGCCGTATAAAGCCTCCGTCTCCTTCCTTCGCCGCATATTCGCTTGTGCGTTGCCCTCTGCCTCTTCCTCCGCCGTGACCCAAGGATACTCAGATAGAGTCCACCAACACTTTGCATTCACTGAAGGCAATTAGTATAGCCAAGCGCTAAACGATTCCGAGGAAACAAGTGAATTGGTTAACCCGTTCGGCCGTTTAGTAGGAAGCTAGGGGAGTCCAACTGATTCTACGAATAAGCAGCAACACGCTAAAACGAGACAATGAAGGGCTAACAAAAAATGCAAGCAAAGGAACATAAGGAGGCCGAACGGCACGTACAAAAATTTTTGCATCCGCTGAGCGGATGAAATACAGAAAGCACTTGAAACAACTCGCCTCACTCTGGGTCTTCAAAATTAAAGAAGGCGTCCGGGATATCATCAATCATGGCCGCCAGGTCGGAGGCTGGAATATGCATTTCCTCGGGAAGGTGGCCACCCTTCTTCAAGTACGCCATGGTGACCTTGACCGCCTCGAGGAAAGTTGAGGAGACGTTGCCACCGAATTTTGCGCCGAACCGCTCCGAACGGAGGTATTCTTGGCGAGCTGCTGCTAGGCGACTCGACTCTCCCTCCTTATATTGTCTGAGCGCCGCCCGGGAGGCAATCAGTGAATCTTGAAGAACTTTCTGGTCCACCTCCGCTTTGGTGCGTTCAGCAGAGCGCCCATCTCGTTCGGCAGCCAGCTGGGACTCCAGCTTTTTAGATTGCTGATCTAGGGCTCGGACTTCAACTTTCATCTTATCCAGATCAGCAATCGCCCGCCGCTTCGGCCGCTAGCGCGCTTCACGTCTGCGTCACGTGTCTTGACCAAGCCTTCGAGTCGAGCCACCTCTGTTCGGCCTCGAGGGTTTGTTTCTCCCGCTCGGCCGATGGACCCCCTGACACTTGGAGTTTCTCCAGGAGATCCTCCAGCTCGGCTAGCCGATGGCTAATGGCGATTTGCTCAGCCCAGCGCTGTAAGGGAAATAATAAAATGAGGAACTGGACAGTAGCATAGCACAGAAAGAAAAATGAATTTACCTGAGTGGCCTGCTGTATGTTGTTATCGCCGAGCTGCTTAGGCGTCATGAGGGCCACTTGAATCTGGGCGTCCTCGAACAGCTTGGCGAGCGGGCCCGTCAGGGTTATTTCATGGACGGGGCTTGATGGCCGATCAGCAGACAGTAAATATTCCTCCGATGGGAATCGGAGGGTAGTTTTGATGGTCGGATGGCCGGACGGCGCTTCTTCAGTCGCGGCCGCCTGATGCGAGGACTCCCCCATGGTGGAAGTTTCGCCCAACCGACGTAAGCGGCGACGAGTTTGGGGAGGAGAGCCTGAGGGCCGTGCGGTAGGCGAAGCCACAGGGGTCCCGATCTGCGGCGGTGTGTGGTCCGGAGAATGTACCCCGATCGGCGCTTGTGGTTCGCCTTGAGTCGGAAGGCTGGTGTCTCTTCGACGTTTCCGCCGAACTTCCAGTGGGGGATCCCCGACCTGGGGGACTCCCAGCTCTGCTAGAGCAGAGGTGACTTCTGTTTCAGGGGCAGACTGCGTCCCCCCCTCTCCTGTAGCTGCCGGGCGGCTGGGGATAAGACCCCGCTCGGCGAGTTCTCTTTTAGTCGCTGCTTTGATTTCCACGGACTTCAACTTCAGATGATCGGTGGCCTTGGAGCGCCACATGACTTCAGCTGCAGTAAAAGAAATTAAAATCAATTAGTCAAAAAAGACTAAGAGTAAAGAATCCTTACTCATGCGGATGGGGAGATTTGCCCGAACGGGAGACAATCCGAAAATATACAACACCCCCTTGAGAAGCAACTGGTCGATCTTGTATCGCTGACCGGATAACCAGTTCGCCGCATGAAGATAGGCTGGGTTGCTTCTGAACTTGCTGAGCTCCGGCTGAGTCGGCACAGCGGTCTGCCATTTGGTTCGGAAGGCTGGCCGCTCGGGAAGTCGGATGTAGAAGAAAAACTCCTTCCAGTGTTTGTTGGAGGTCGGCATATTATCAAAAAATCTAAAGCCTATTCTACTTTGGAAGATAAAGGTGCCCGGCTCGGATTGTTTAAGGTAGAAAAAGAAGTGGAATATTTTGGGGTCAAGAGGGATACTGTGCAGCTTAAAGAGGACGACTACCCCGCTCAGCAGCCTAAAGGAATTCGGCACAAGTTGGCCGAGCGGGATGCGAAAATAATTACAAACCTCCAAAATAAAGGGATGGGTATGTTAGGACCAAAAGTAGCTAGAGGGGGGGTGAATAGCTCGTCGCGTTCGCTCGTTGCTCGGCGTTGCTTGGCGTTGCTTGTTTCTTCAAGAATATGCAGCGGAAAATACAGAAACAAATGCAACAACGCTAACACGGTTGGTTTACTTGGTATCCACCTCACAAGAGGTGACTAGTCCAAGGATCCACACCACGCACGCACCCTCCACTATGAAAACACTCCTTTTCGGTAACTACCGAGGGCGGAGAAGCCCTACAAGACTCTCAGTACAAGAAGAAAGGAAAGGGAAACAAAATACAAGCACAAAGCTTACAATGAATGCAGAAAACCCTAACCCTAGCTTCTCTTCTTGCCTTTGATCCGCCTCTTGACTCGGAGAGCTTCCAAGAACCTTCAAGAACTGGCGATCACAAGCTTTGAGAGTACTGTGGAGGAACTGGCGAAGATCTGAGATGAAACGATGAAGTTCTTGCGCAGCCATCAGCTATAAACGACGCCAACGGCCGGATCACGATCGATTCGAATGATCCCAATCGATCGGGAGGCTTTGGATCGATCCACGGATCGATCCGAGCTTCGTACTAGGCCTCGGATCGATCCACGGATCGATCCGGCCATTCCGCAAGTCGCCCCAATCGATCCACGATCGATTGACTCTGATCGATCCACGGATCGATCCGTGGCTCGTCTCCAGAAGGTGCGGATCGATCCACCGATCGATCCGAGCCGGATCGATCCATCGATCGATCCAGACTTGGTTTTTGTCCAAAACCAAGTCCTAAACCTCCAAACCAACATCCGGCCAACCTTGACCTGTTGGTATGTCATGCCCAGCATCTAGTCACTCCCTTGACCTGCTAGGACTCCCTTACCAAGTGTCCGTCAATCCCTTGACCCACTTGGACTTTTCTCTGCAATTTCGGTCAATCCCTTTGACCTACTTGGACTTTTCTTTCATGCCAAGTATCCAATCAATCCTTTGACCTACTTGACTTCCCAATACCGGATGTCCGATCATCCTTGATCCATCTGGATTTTCCTTGCCCGGCTTCACTCACTGGGACTTTCACCTAGCTTCACTCACTAGGGTTTTCCATCCGCCTAGCTTCACCACTAGGACTTTCACCGGCTTCACTCACCAGATTTCTTCTGCCGCTTCACCACCGGACTTTTCTTCCGCCTGGCTTCACTCACCGGACTTCTTCCACCGCTTCACTCACCAGACTTCCTTCCGGCTTCACTCACGGGACTTTTCTTCCGCCTCGCTTCACTCACTGGTTCTTCTGCCTGGCTTCACTCACCAGGACTTTCATACTGCCTAGCTTCTTTCACTAGGTCTTTCATTTTGCCTAACATTTCAGTTAGGACTTCCCAGTCAAGTATCCAGTCAACCTTGACCTACTTGACTCTTCTTCAATCAATATCTTATTGTCAAACATCTAAACTCAAACCAAGACTCAGCTTGGTTACCCAGGTCAACCTTGACCTGAGGGATATTGCACCAACAATCTCCCCCTTTTTGATGTTTGACAATACCAACACTATCACTTACAATACCACATGTAAGTTAGGCTAATCCCATAGCCTGAACCTTCTTCATGCCACTAGGTAATGAATACATAAGTTAAGCCTTTCATTTTCCCCCTAAGAGGGCAAACTCCCTCTAGGTAATGAAAGCCTAACTTACTCCCTTTCATGAGTCCTTTCATTCTCCCCCTATGACCTTCCCATAGGTAATGAAGGACTAAGCTTAACCATACATTCTCCCCCTATTGGCACACATCAACCCATCGTTGGACACACATCAACCCATGCTCCAATTCTGGGCACACTTCAACAAATCCATTTGTTGAAGACTCTCCCCCTGAAGAGTTGCTCATCGTTGTTCACAACATCACTCGTTGTGATCAACACGATAATGAAGGTCCCATACCCTTCATTTATCCTTAACTTCTCCCTTAATGTAGATAAATACCCAACCTTGAGCATTTTCAACCACTTGAGTTTCCACTTGAAATAATGAGGATATCCACTCCCCATTTCTCCCCATTTCAAGTTTAAATGCTCATCCTTGAGCAAGTTCACAACAGAAGGTTAACCACCTTCCAAGGTTCATGAAAAATAATTTTCATGTCTTTAAAGAGTCCCTCCCCCTAAAGACATGGTGGTAACTTCTGTCATTGCACCAACAATGACTTGGAATCCCTAAAACTTTAGGAAACCCAATTTTAGAAGTTTTGAGGTTCAAATATTCAAAATTTGAAACAAACCTCAACCTAAACTTCAATGAAGCCTTCCTTAACCAATCCATCCTTGTTTTCCACACGAAAACACCCTTTTTATGTATACAAATATATTTTTGGGGTTTGGAATGGTTACTTAGACTAAAATAGGTTCAAAGATGCTGAAATCAGGCCTTCCCAGCCAAAACCAGCAACTTGGATCGATTGAAGTTGGGTTCCAATCGATTGAACCTTTCTGAATCGATCCACTGATCGACTCAGACTCCCTGGATCGATCGGCTGATCGATCCAGCGAGCTTCTGCTCGCGAGAATTGCCGTTTGAATCGATCCATGGATCGATCGGAGCTCTGATAGTTGCTGAAATTCCATTTCAGTCAACTTCAGAAACCCCTAGAAAATTCTACAAAAATCTAAAAATTATGAAATTTCGTGTAGACATTATTTAGGGCGTTTACTATCACGGAAAAATAGTTTTCTATGAAAATACTTCATATTTTCAAAGATTGACACAAACTTGAAAACTTGCAAAAACTTTAGTGTTTTCTTCAAGTTTGTGTCTAACTATTCAATGGTGATTACTATCAAAAGATAGCCTTCACCAAGGTTTTCCAAAATCATTTTGAAAACATTTTCAAAACCAATATCCCATCATGTTCCTTGGGCATAATGCACATGACTTGTACATTAGCTTTCCCAATGATGGGAAAACACATAACTATGTGTTTTGATGAATTTAAAACTCAAAGGAATGCACTAAATCAACATCTTGAGCTTTGTTCATCATCCTAACATCTCACTTGTATATAATGTGCACTAAAACACATACAAGTCACCTTATAGTCTTTGTGAGATGTAGATTTTGGTTTTGCCCTAATCTAGGGATTATGCATATCTATCTAGGCATTTTAGAGATATTAGACATCCACCTAGGATGTCACTTGTTAATAAGTGTTGTTAAATGTCATTTGTCCTTAATTTCAAGGAATTAAACTTAATGCATGATTATGTTATGGCATACATCAAAATAAAATAACTTTCAAAAGAAAGATTCCTATAACTACATGATGTATGAATGTCATGACATGGTATTTTTGAGTTTTTCATAGTAAAACATGAATGCACAAATAAAACATGATGTCATGGCATATAATGGGCAAACAATCATGGCAAGATTTAACATAAATAAACTATACCTAGATTAACTATCTAAGTATCCTTAAAGTCTTAGCTAAACTTACAACTTAAACCTAGATTGCCCTAAAGTGCTTCAAGAGAATGCCAAACCTAAATTGGCATTTCTAATTTCCTTGATTAATGTATGCCAATTGAAAATAAACATGTCCTCAAATGTTGGCATATTCCATTTTTCCTCAAGAGTGATTACATAAATCAAGGCCTGGATTGCCTTAAATTTCCAAGAGAATACCAATATCCCAACTTGGTATTTCTCAAGGTTTTCCAAATTTGTGCCATTTAAGATAAAATCAACTTTTCACCATTAGGCACATTTTACTCTTTCAAGGAGTAATCAATAGGTCCATTTCATTTTCAAAGGTTAACTAAAACCTTGAAAATGCTCCTTGAGTGTCAATTTCCTCAAAGTTAGGTTAACTACCCTTCTAATCGGAGTTGACACTCTCTAACCCATCTATGGGGTAGAGAAGATGCTCCTAGGAACCCAACACCTATTGGTGCTCCTTGGATGCTCTAGGTACTCACTAGGGATAACTTCCCTAGATACCTTCCTAGTGACCTTGTTGGGCTTCTTAGAAGCCTTGGTCACACTTTCTAGGTCAACTCTAGGGATAACCTCCCTTGTAACCTTGTTCGTGACTTTCTTAGACTTCTTAGAAGTCTTAGTCACATTTATTGCAAAAATACTCTTAGGGATGACTTCCCTAGTATTTTTAGCTTGACCACTAGACCTAGGGTTTGTTCCATAACTATATGGAACTCTATGGTAAGAGAGCACATCCTTCTTAGCCTTTGGTTTGTATCCCAAACCTCTATGGCCATTGGATGACTTTTGTACCCCTAAACCTAGGTTATGCTCATTTTGCCCTAATAGGATATTTTCCATCCTTTTTAGGGTCTTTTCCATTTTATCAAGTCTTGACCTCAAGACTTGATTTTCCATCACTAAGTCCTTAGTTTTTGGTTTTCCATTAAGTTCATGAGCATTTTTGTTTCTAGGCTTGTAGCTACAATCCTTAGAGTTCTTGCCTAGACTTTTACCTACATTCCTAGCCTTAGGTGTAGTAGTTTTGGCATGTAGGGCCACATGCTTTTCCTTAAAGCCCTCATGCTTCCTATTCTTATGGTAAATCGCATTAAAATGATAAAAATTAGAACTATCATGCTTTTTACCATAATGTAAAGGAGTAGGCTCAATAAATGTTACCTTCTTCTTTACCTTGGAGGCTCCCCCTTGACTAATGCCTCCTTGAGCCTTGACCATCTTCTTCCCCTTGAGGCATTGACTCCGGTAATGCTCCTTTTGATTGCAAGAGAAGCATATGATATGCTCCTTGCTCTTCTTTGTTCCGGGAATGGTCTCCTCGGGCTTCTCCTTGCCCTTTTGCGTCACTTGACCCTTCTTCTTGGCCAAGTTGGGACACTTGCTCTTGTAGTGCCCACTTTCCCTACACTCAAAACATATTATATGATTTTTATTTTTAATTGAACTATTTATACCTTCTTGTGTAGGGGTGGCACATGCTCCTCCATTTGCTATTTCTTGAATTTCGGAGGTGGCACCATCTTCTTCTTCTTCACTTGACCCGGATGTAGAAGCTTCTCCTTCTTCTTGATCCGGCGTCACCAAGGATTGCTCCCCCTCAATCCTAGAGGTGAAGGCTTCATCATCTTGAACATGAAACAAGGAGTATGCTCCCTCCTTGTTCCCTTCGTTGCATTCCCTTGAGGATGAAGCTTCTTGGATTTCCTCTTCTTCGGAGGTTGAGCATCTCTCAACCTCGGAGTCCTCCTCTTGGTCTTGCTCCAAAGAGTCACCCTCTCTGGATTCTTCATGATCTTGTACAGTGGAGGGGATCTCTTCATGAAGCTTGGCCAATTTGCTCCATAGTTCCTTTGCATCTTCAAACTCTCCAATTTTGCAAAGGATGGTGCTTGGCAATAAATTGACCAAAAGCTTGGTCACTTTGTCATTGGCCTCGCACCTTTGGACTTGCTCCGGGCTCCATTTGCTTTTCTTTAGAACTTTGCCCTTTGAATTTCTTGGAGCCTTGAAGCCTTCCATTAGAGCAAACCATTGCTCTATCTCCATCATAAGAAAATTTTCGATTCTTGATTTCCAAGAATCGAAACTCGTAGAAGTGTATGGTGGAGCCACCCTTGTGTCAAATCCAAGCCCATCTTGGAATTGCATCTTGAAGTTGAGCTTGATAAAGTCTTGAACTTGAAGAATTTGCTCCAACTTCTACACCCTCTAGCTTTTCTTGTTATGCTTGACCCTTCCGGCAATGATTCCGGTGAAGAGCGGCCTCGCTCTGATACCACTTGTTAGGACCAAAAGTAGCTAGAGGGGGGGGGGGGTGAATAGCTCGTCGCTCTCGCTCGTTGCTCGGCGTTGCTTGGCGTTGCTTGTTTCTTCAAGAATATGCAGCGGAAAATACAGAAACAAATGCAACAACGCTAACACGGTTGGTTTACTTGGTATCCACCTCACAAGAGGTGACTAGTCCAAGGATCCACACCACGCACGCACCCTCCACTATGAAAACACTCCTTTTCGGTAACTACCGAGGGCGGAGAAGCCCTACAAGACTCTCAGTACAAGAAGAAAGGAAAGGGAAACAAAATACAAGCACAAAGCTTACAATGAATGCAGAAAACCCTAACCCTAGCTTCTCTTCTTGCCTTTGATCCGCCTCTTGACTCGGAGAGCTTCCAAGAACCTTCAAGAACTGGCGATCACAAGCTTTGAGAGTACTGTGGAGGAACTGGCGAAGATCTGAGATGAAACAGTGAAGCGATGCCGCAGCCATCACACGCCTGCAGCTATAAACGACGCCAACGGTCGGATCCTGATCGATTCGAATGATCCCAATCGATCGGGGAGGCTTTGGATCGATCCACGGATCGATCCAGAGCGCCTGCTCGAAAGCGCTGGATCGATCCACGGATCGATCCGGCGCTTATCGCGCGAAAAACCCCCAATCGATCCATCGATCGATTGGGACCTCTGATCGATCCACGGATCGATCCGAAGCTCGATCCAGACAGGTCCGGATCGATCCACCGATCGATCCGGCCGGATCGATCCATCGATCGATCCGACTTGGTTTTGTCCAAAACCAAGTCCTAAACCTCCCAAACCAACATCCGGTCAACCTTGACTGTTGGTATGTCATGCCTAGCATCTAGTCACCCTTGACCGCTAGGACTCCCTTACCAAGTGTCCGGTCAATCCTTTGACCCACTTGGACTTTTCTCTGTGCCAAGTATGTCAACCTTTGACCTACTTGGACTTTTCTTTCATGCCAAGTATCCAGCAATCCTTTGACCTACTTGGACTTCCCAGCACCGGATGTCCGATCATCCTTGATCCATCTGGTTTTTCCTGCCCGGCTTCACTCACCGGACTTTCACCTAGCTTCACTCACTAGGGTTTTCCATCCGCCTAGCTTCACTCACTAGGACTTTCACCGGCTTCACTCACCAGGATTTCTTTCTACCCGGCTTCACTCACCGTGACTTTTCTCCACCTACTCACCAGACTTCCTTTGCCTGGCTTCACTCACCAGGACTCTTTCACCGGCTTCACTCACCAGGACTTTTCTTCCGCCTCGCTTCACTCACCGGGACTTTTCTTCCTCGCTTCACTCACCGGGACTTTCATACTGCCTAGCTTCACTCACTAGGTCTTTCATTTTGCCTAACATCCCAGTTAGGACTTCCCAGTCAAGTATCCGGTCAACCTTGACCTACTTGACTCTTCTTCAATCAATATCTTATTGTCAAACATCTAAACCCAAACCAAGACTCAACTTGGTTACCCAGGTCAACCTTGACCTGAGGGATATTGCACCAACAATCTCCCCCTTTTTGATGTTTGACAATACCACAATAACACTTACAATCCCATATGTAAGTTAGGCTAATCCCATAGCCTCCTTCTTCATGCCACTAGGTAATGAAAGCATAAATTAAGCTCTTCATTCTCCCCCTAAGAGGGCAAACTCCCTCTAGGTAATGAAAGCCTAACTTACTCCCTTTCATGAGTCCTTTCATTCTCCCCCTATGACCTTCCCATAGGTAATGAAGGACTAAGCTTAACCATGCATTCTCCCCCTATTGGCACACATCAACCCATCGTTGGACACACATCAACCTATGCTCCAATTCTGGGCACACTTCAACAAATCCATTTTTTGAAGACTCTCCCCCTGAAGAGTTGCTCATCGTTGTTCACAACATCACTCGTTGTGATCAACACGATAATGAAGGTCCCATACCCTTCATTTATCCTTAACTTCTCCCTCAATGTAGATAAATACCCAACCTTGAGCATTTTCAACCACTTGAGTTTCCACTTGAAATAATGAGGATATCCACTCCCCATTTCTCCCCATTTCAAGTTTAAATGCTCATCCTTGAGCAAGTTCACAACAGAAGGTTAACCACCTTCCAAGGTTCATGAAAAATAATTTTCATGTCTTTAAAGAGTCCCTCCCCCTAAAGACATGGTGGTAACTTCTGTCATTGCACCAACAATGACTTGGAATCCCTAAAACTTTAGGAAACCCAATTTTAGAAGTTTTGAGGTTCAAATATTCAAAATTTGAAACAAACCTCAACCTAAACTTCAATGAAGCCTTCCTTAACCAATCCATCCTTGTTTTCCACACGAAAACACCCTTTTTATGTATACAAATGTATTTTTAGGGGTTTGGAATGGTTACCTAGACTAAAATAGGTTCAAAGATGCTGAAATCAGACCTTCCCAGCCAAAATCAGCATCTTCGATCGATTGGAGTTGGGTTCCAATCGATTGAACCCTGCTGAATCGATCCACTGATCGACTCAGACTCCTTGGATCGATCGGCTGATCGATCCAGCGAGCTTCTGCTCGCGAGAATTGCCGTTTGAATCGATCCATGGATCGATCGGAGCTCTGATAGTTGCTGAAATTCCATTTCAGTCAACTTCAGAAACCCCTAGAAAATTCTACAAAAATCTAAAAATTATGAAATTTCGTGTAGACATTATTTAGGGCGTTTACTATCACGGAAAAATAGTTTTCTATGAAAATACTTCATATTTTCAAAGATTGACACAAACTTGAGAACTTGCAAAAACTTTAGTGTTTTCTTCAAGTTTGTGTCTAACTATTCAATGGTGATTACTATCAAAAGATAGCCTTCACCAAGGTTTTCCAAAATCATTTTGAAAACATTTTCAAAACCAATATCCCATCATGTTCCTTGGGCATAATGCACATGACTTGTACATTAGCTTTCCCAATGATGGGAAAACACATAACTATGTGTTTTGATGAATTTAAAACTCAAAGGAATGCACTAAATCAACATCTTGAGCTTTGTTCATCATCCTAACATCTCACTTGTATATAATGTGCACTAAAACACATACAAGTCACCTTATAGTCTTTGTGAGATGTAGATTTTGGTTTTGCCCTAATCTAGGGATTATGCATATCTATCTAGGCATTTTAGAGATATTAGACATCCACCTAGGATGTCACTTGTTAATAAGTGTTGTTAAATGTCATTTGTCCTTAATTTCAAGGAATTAAACTTAATGCATGATTATGTTATGGCATACATCAAAATAAAATAACTTTCAAAAGAAAGATTCCTATAACTACATGATGTATGAATGTCATGACATGGTATTTTTGAGTTTTTCATAGTAAAACATGAATGCACAAATAAAACATGATGTCATGGCATATAATGGGCAAACAATCATGGCAAGATTTAACATAAATAAACTATACCTAGATTAACTATCTAAGTATCCTTAAAGTCTTAGCTAAACTTACAACTTAAACCTAGATTGCCCTAAAGTGCTTCAAGAGAATGCCAAAACCTAAATTGGCATTTCTAATTTCCTTGATTAATGTATGCCAATTGAAAATAAACATGTCCTCAAATGTTAGCATATTCCATTTTTCCTCAAGAGTGATTACATAAATCAAGGCCTGGATTGCCTTAAATTTCCAAGAGAATACCAATATCCCAACTTGGTATTTCTCAAGGTTTTCCAAATTTGTGCCATTTAAGATAAAATCAACTTTTCACCATTAGGCACATTTTACTCTTTCAAGGAGTAATCAATAGGTCCATTTCATTTTCAAAGGTTAACTAAAACCTTGAAAATGCTCCTTGAGTGTCAATTTCCTCAAAGTTAGGTTAACTACCCTTCTAATCGGAGTTGACACTCTCTAACCCATCTATGGGGTAGAGAAGATGCTCCTAGGAACCCAACACCTATTGGTGCTCCTTGGATGCTCTAGGTACTCACTAGGGATAACTTCCCTAGATACCTTCCTAGTGACCTTGTTGGGCTTCTTAGAAGCCTTGGTCACACTTTCTAGGTCAACTCTAGGGATAACCTCCCTTGTAACCTTGTTCGTGACTTTCTTAGACTTCTTAGAAGTCTTAGTCACATTTATTGCAAAAATACTCTTAGGGATGACTTCCCTAGTATTTTTAGCTTGACCACTAGACCTAGGGTTTGTTCCATAACTATATGGAACTCTATGGTAAGAGAGCACATCCTTCTTAGCCTTTGGTTTGTATCCCAAACCTCTATGGCCATTGGATGACTTTTGTACCCCTAAACCTAGGTTATGCTCATTTTGCCCTAATAGGATATTTTCCATCCTTTTTAGGGTCTTTTCCATTTTATCAAGTCTTGACCTCAAGACTTGATTTTCCATCACTAAGTCCTTAGTTTTTTGTTTTCCATTAAGTTCATGAGCATTTTTGTTTCTAGGCTTGTAGCTACAATCCTTAGAGTTCTTGCCTAGACTTTTACCTACATTCCTAGCCTTAGGTGTAGTAGTTTTGGCATGTAGGGCCACATGCTTTTCCTTAAAGCCCTCATGCTTCCTATTCTTATGGTAAATCGCATTAAAATGATAAAAATTAGAACTATCATGCTTTTTACCATAATGTAAAGGAGTAGGCTCAATAAATGTTACCTTCTTCTTTACCTTGGAGGCTCCCCCTTGACTAATGCCTCCTTGAGCCTTGACCATCTTCTTCCCCTTGAGGCATTGACTCCGGTAATGCTCCTTTTGATTGCAAGAGAAGCATATGATATGCTCCTTGCTCTTCTTTGTTCCGGGAATGGTCTCCTCGGGCTTCTCCTTGCCCTTTTGTGCCACTTGACCCTTCTTCTTGGCCAAGTTGGGACACTTGCTCTTGTAGTGCCCACTTTCCCTACACTCAAAACATATTATATGATTTTTATTTTTAATTGAACTATTTATACCTTCTTGTGTAGGGGTGGCACATGCTCCTCCATTTGCTATTTCTTGAATTTCGGAGGTGGCACCATCTTCTTCTTCTTCACTTGACCCGGATGTAGAAGCTTCTCCTTCTTCTTGATCCGGCGTCACCAAGGATTGCTCCCCCTCAATCCTAGAGGTGAAGGCTTCATCATCTTGAACATGAAACAAGGAGTATGCTCCCTCCTTGTTCCCTTCGTTGCATTCCCTTGAGGATGAAGCTTCTTGGATTTCCTCTTCTTCGGAGGTTGAGCATCTCTCAACCTCGGAGTCCTCCTCTTGGTCTTGCTCCAAAGAGTCACCCTCTCTGGATTCTTCATGATCTTGTACAGTGGAGGGGATCTCTTCATGAAGCTTGGCCAATTTGCTCCATAGTTCCTTTGCATCTTCAAACTCTCCAATTTTGCAAAGGATGGTGCTTGGCAATAAATTGACCAAAAGCTTGGTCACTTTGTCATTGGCCTCGCACCTTTGGACTTGCTCCGGGCTCCATTTGCTTTTCTTTAGAACTTTGCCCTTTGAATTTCTTGGAGCCTTGAAGCCTTCCATTAGAGCAAACCATTGCTCTATCTCCATCATAAGAAAATTTTCGATTCTTGATTTCCAAGAATCGAAACTCGTAGAAGTGTATGGTGGAGCCACCCTTGTGTCAAATCCAAGCCCATCTTGGAATTGCATCTTGAAGTTGAGCTTGATAAAGTCTTGAACTTGAAGAATTTGCTCCAACTTCTACACCCTCTAGCTTTTCTTGTTATGCTTGACCCTTCCGGCAATGATTCCGGTGAAGAGCGGCCTTGCTCTGATACCACTTGTTAGGACCAAAAGTAGCTAGAGGGGGGGTGAATAGCTCGTCGCGTTCGCTCGTTGCTCGGCGTTGCTTGGCGTTGCTTGTTTCTTCAAGAATATGCAGCGGAAAATACAGAAACAAATGCAACAACGCTAACACGGTTGGTTTACTTGGTATCCACCTCACAAGAGGTGACTAGTCCAAGGATCCACACCACGCACGCGCCCTCCACTATGAAAACACTCTTTTTCGGTAACTACCAAGGGCGGAGAAGCCCTACAAGACTCTCAGTACAAGAAGAAAGGAAAGGGAAACAAAATACAAGCACAAAGCTTACAATGAATGCAGAAAACCCTAACCCTAGCTTCTCTTCTTGCCTTTGATCCGCCTCTTGACTCGGAGAGCTTCCAAGAACCTTCAAGACCTGGCGATCACAAGCTTTGAGAGTGCTGTGGAGGAACTGGCGAAGATCTGAGATGAAACAGTGAAGCGATGCCGCAGCCATCACACGCCTGCAGCTATAAACGACGCCAACGGTCGGATCCCGATCGATTCGAATGATCCCAATCGATCGGGGAGGCTTTGGATCGATCCACGGATCGATCCAGAGCGCCTCTGTGCCGCTCGATCGATCCACGGATCGATCCGGTGATCGCGGAAACCCCCAATCGATCCATCGATCGATTGGGACCTCTGAATCGATCCACGGATCGATCCGGGATCGATCGGGGAAGTCTCGATCGATCCACCGATCGATCCGATGATCCCCGTGATCGATCCAACGCTTGGTTTTGTCCAAAACCAAGTCCTAAACCTCCCAAACCAACATCCGGTCAACCTTGACTGTTGGTATGTCATGCCTAGCATCTAGTCACTCCTTGACCTGCTAGGACTCCCTTACCAAGTGTCCGTCAATCCCTTTGACCCACTTGGACTTTCCTTGCCAAGTATCCGGTCAATCCCTTTGACCTACTTGGACTTTTCTTTCATGCCAAGTATCCAGTCAATCCTTTGACCTACTTGGACTTCCCAGCACCAGATGTCCGATCATCCTTGATCCATCTGGATTTTCCCTTGCCTGGCTTCACTCACCAGGACTTTCACCTAGCTTCACTCACTAGGGTTTTCCATCTGCCTAGCTTCACTCACTAGGACTTTCACCTGGCTTCACTCACCAGGATTTCCTTCTGCCTGGCTTCACTCACTAGGACTTTTCTTCTGCCTGGCTTCACTCACCAGGACTTCCTTCTGCCTGGCTTCACTCACCAGGACTTCCTTCTGCCTGGCTTCACTCACCAGGACTTCCTTCTACTTGGCTTCACTCACCAGGACTTTTCTTCTGCCTGGCTTCACTCACCAGGACTTTTCTTCTGCCTGGCTTCACTCACCAGGACTTTCATACTGCCTAGCTTCACTCACTAGGTCTTTCATTTTGCCTAACATCCCAGTTAGGACTTCCCAGTCAAGTATCCGGTCAACCTTGACCTACTTGACTCTTCTTCAATCAATATTTTATTGTCAAACATCTAAACCCAAACCAAGACTCAGCTTGGTTACCCAGGTCAACCTTGACCTGAGGGATATTGCACCAACAGGGTAGGAAACCTAAGGCCGCCCTGGAATTGGTCCAGAAAGAAACAAATGGTGCCGGTCGGCGGGTCATGGGGCCGGTCAGTCGGGTCGGCTACGACTATTTCATAGTTGTCGGGAATCCCATACGTCCGGGCAAGGCGCCGAGCACCCTCCTCATCAAACCGACTCTCCATGGTCAGATACCAAGGGCCATGAACACCAACAGCGGGTTCGGAGGAGCTTGCCATCTCGAAGAAGCAAAAAGATAGCGAGGAATCGAAGGAATGGGAGCAAAAGAGGCAAAACAAGTTGGGAAGACCTTGTAAACAAAGGGAGAAGACTCACTGAGAAGGAAACGGACGGAAGGGATCACCGGTGAGATGGTAGCCGCCGAAAAACAAGAACTGGAGTGTCGGAGGTCACGGCGGAGGAAGAGGCAGAGGGCAACGCACAAGCGAATATGCGGCGAAGGAAGGAGACGGAGGCTTTATACGGCTGAGGTCGGTCGGCCTCCGCCGTCGGATTCAGGTCTCGACAGACAAAGACGCCATCGGGCCGTCCATTTTGAACGGGGGCGTCCCATCGTAAGTGACGCCGCCGCCACACAATGATCGACACGTGGCGCTCTATCATCAAGCGCAATTAATGCGCCCATACCACGCATGATTCGGTTTAATGAAGAGGATTTACGTGATTTTCGAGAAGATTTAGACAAGCAAACATTCCTGTTGAGCGACAAGACCACCATAACGAAGAGCCGAGCGGCTGAATTTGGAGGAAGGGCCGAACGGCCCCACGGATACTATAAGCGACGGAAAGGCGACGACCGCCCGCTCGGACACATAGTCCAGTCAGTCGGACTCACTGCCTCCTTCGACTAGACTTGAAGGGAAGGCAAGTGATCCGGCGGTAAGAATGGGGGGCCCACCCTCTGAAGGGTCCCAGCCTAAGGACGGATGGAGGGCTGGCCCAGCGGATAATGGTCCGAGCGGAGCTATAGATAACCCATCCATGGGCTTGGGTTTCTGACGCCAAGGCAGAAGGATCTAAGGGCCGAACAGGAGTCCGCTCGGCTGGGACCTAAGGGCCGAGCGGGTGGTCCGCTCGGCCAAGATAAGGGCGAGGGTACAAAGGTAGCCGAGCGGCCTATGCGCTTGTCTCGAGATATGGGATGTCAGAGAAGGCACGTCTGATAATAAGGCCGTACACAAGATTGCACGATGGAAGATCCCGCCGTCACATCAGGGAGAGGTGGATACAGTAGCAGTATGGCCTCATATATGCTTTTCTGACAGACCCATACTTGGGTATGGTCTAAAGCAGATGACTGCTTCGATTGACGTGCCTGGGCTCTTTCGATAGTTCTATATAAGGCCTCCATTTCTTCACCGGAGGTACGCGCGTCTGGATCTCTGAAGCCACTTCTTTGCTATTTCCTCGCCTGACTTGAGCGTCGGAGGGCCGTCGCCGGGACACCCCCCCGGCTCGGTTCTGTTGCAGGTTCGCCGGAGCACTCAAGGATCCAGCAGGGAGCGCCACGTCCCCAGCGTCCGTTGACTCCTAGTTCAGACAGGATCAAATGTAAATACAACCTTTCTAAATGGAGATTTAGAAGAGGAAATCTATATGGAGTAACTTGAGGGGTTTTCTATACCAAGTCAGAAAAATAAGATTCGTAGATTAGTAAAATTATTATACGGCTTAAAACAAGCATCAAAGTAGTGGCATGCGAAATTTGATAATGCCATGAAGGAATGTGGATTCAAAATCAATGAGTATAATAAATATATCTACATGAAAGTCACAAAGAATAATTACGTCATTTTGTATCTATATGTAGATGACATACTTATAATTGGGAGTAATGATAAGATAATCAAATCCTTTAAGGATATGTTGAACTCAAGATTTGACATAAAAGACATTGGTCTAGCTGATGTGATTCTAGGAATTAAAATTCTTAGATCAACAGAATGACTTATTCTTAGTTAATCTCATTATGTGGACAAAATTCTTAAAAATTCACCAAGGGTGATACTACGTTGGCATGAACGCCGATAGATATGAGTCATCATATATTGGAAAATCGAGGTGAAAGTATCTCTCAGGTAGAGTACTCTCGAGTGATTCTAAGTTTGATGTACCTGATAAGTTGTACATGACCAGACTTGGCCTACGCAGTAAGTAAACTAAGTAGATACATGAGTAATTCTGATGTTGAGCACTGGAAAGGGATAACAAGAGTACTGAGGTACTTGAGGTATATTTGTGAATATGAACTGCACTATATGAGATATCTTGTTGTGATCGAAGGATACAACAATTCGAGTTGGATATCTAATATAAAAGACTCTAAGTCTACAAGTGGATATGTATTTACTCTGGGAGGTACAGTCATTTCCTAGAAATCTTCTAAGCGAATGGTAATAACCAGATCCACGATGGAATCTGAGTTTGTAACTCTTAACAAATGTGGTGAAGAGGTTGAATGACTACGACAATTCTTAGAAGATATTCTGAAATGGCCAAAACCTGTACCGACAATTTACATATGTTGTGATAGTCAATCAGTAATCGGTCAGGTACAGAGTCATCTGTATAATGGTAAATCTAGACATATACGTCGCAAACATAATACCATTAGACAACTACTCTCAACGGAAGTTATCGTAGTTGACTTTGTGAAGTCAAAGGATAACCTAGCTGTTAACCAAGGGGTTAAACAGAGAGTTAATTATAAGCTCATCACGAGGGATGAGCCTGATGCCGATGAGAAATGTGTTGGGGCAATTTCCCTAGGTCAAGTTTGACCAGTTTGACTAAGCTTGAGTTGAGTCAAGCTTGAGTTAGGATTTGAGTTTTGATGTTTGACAATATAAGGAGATTGCTGGAGCAATCGTCCGATTGTGGAGATGGTTAAAGGATTGACCAGGTTGATGAGAATACAAGTCAAGTAGGTCAAGGTTGACAGAAGACTTGACTGGGAAAGTCCTAACTAGAGGTTAGGCATTTGGAAAAGTCATGGTGAGGAGCCAGGCAACGGGAAAGTCCTAGTGAGGAGCTAGGCAGGAGAAAGTCCTGATGAGGAGCCAAGCAACGGGAAAGTCCTAGTGTGGAGCTAGGTAGGAGAAAGCCCAAGTATGATCTTGGCAAAGGAAAAGTCTTGGTGAGGAGTCAGGCAATTGGAAAGTCCAAGTGTGATCTTGGCAAAGGAGAAAGTCCTGGTGAGGAGCCAGGCAATTAGAAAGTCCAAGTGTGATCTTGGCAAAGGGTGTAAGTCCAAACATGTGGCCTTGGCAAGATAAGTCCTAGTGTAACTTGGCAAGGAGAACCCGACAACTAGGATGAGGCCGAAGGAAGCTCCTGAAGATAAGACGTGAAGGATGTGGAGATATCCGAGGGACGCGAGGCTGATGGAGGAGGTTAGTTCGAGGTTGGTCGGGTGTGGCCAAACGCTAGGCATGGAGACCCAACAGGTCACGGTTGACCAGGAGTTGGGTTGGAGACTTTGGACTTGAGATTGAGTCAAGTCCAGGATAATCAATTAATTGGGAAATCAATTGAACCAGGGTCCAATCGATCAGCTGATCGATTGGAGTGTGTTGCGAAGGAAGAAATGGCCCAATCGATTGGTCGATCGATTGGGAGAATGAGTCACGAGCACAGAGGTCTTCCCAATCGATCGGGCAATCGATTGAGAATCTCCAATCAATTGGTCGTTCGATTGGAGCTAGGAGTTCTCGCGCGTTCGCGAGAACATAGAAAGCATCTGAATCGATCGGTGGATCGATTCAGAATGTCCCAATCGATTGGTCGATCGATTGGGATTCGACCGTTGCGCAGGATGCAGGTGATGGATGGCTGGGATTGTGCGGAGCTGACGTGGCGATCGATTAGGGTTGATTTCAATCGATTGGGAGCACAGGATATAGCGGTTGCGGAGCGTTTTTATCTGCAAATCTTTACGATTTCTTCCTGCGATTTCTCTGCGATTTTCAGCGACAGTCTCCAGCATTTACTGCCAGTTCTTGAAGGATCTTGAGAGTGTTCTCTCAAGGTTCAAGAGACAATAACAAGCAGCAAGTAAGCAAGAAGAGAGTGTTTTTACTTGTATTTGTATTTCTTCTTATTGTGTGAGTTGTTTGTGTGTGTGAGAATTTGTACAAGGCTTCTCTGCCTTCGGCTGCGACCGAGAAGGAGGGTTTTCATTAGTGGAGATAATGTTTCGTGTGTGGATCCTTGGATTAGTCACCTCTTCTTGAGGTGGATACCAAGTAAATTTTGGTTGCTACTCGGAAAACCTATAGGTTCCACTGTACAAAAAATTTTGTACAAAGGTCTGAACCTTTTCCTAGCTACCATGTGTTCTTTTAAATTAAATTTTGGATCGCCTGCGGAACTTAACACGTTTGATCCAAAACTTAATCTATTTGTTCTTTTAGATTTTGACTTGGATCTCCTGCGGAACTTTACACGTTCGACCCAAGTCTCCTTAAGTTATTAATTTCATTAAATATTAATTTCCATAATTGGTTCCCAGTACTGACGTGGCGAGGCACATGGCCTTCTTGGATATGGGAGCAACCACCACCGACTAGACAAAACCTTTTACAGAAAGCTAATATTTAATTTCCTAAAATAACTTTAGGTTAACCAAAGAGAACAATCAAATCACAAGGAAAAGAAAAACATAAGAACACAGCATCGAAAAAACATATTCGAAATTCTAGAACGTAAGCCTCTTGTATTTGGTATTATTTCCATAAATAACTAGTATGATGCGGAAATAAAAATTACTAGTTATACCTTGTAGAAAAACCTCTTGATCTTCTATCGTATTCCTCTTCTAACCTCGGACGTTGTGTGGGCAACGATCTACCGAGATGAGAAACCACCAACCACCTTCTTCTCCTCCAAGCAAGGTTCGGCCACAAAGGAAGAACTTCACCAAAGAAGAAAACCAAAATACTAACCAAGCTCCAAGAGATGCTAGCTTTCTCTCCTTCTTCTTCTTCTTCTCCAAGTAGTATCCGGCCACCACAAGAACTCCAAGAGAGATGAAGTATTCGGCCACCACAAGAGGAAGAAAGGGAGAGGATGATGGCCGGCCACAACACCAAGGAAAAGAAGGAGAGAAAACAATAGAGGTAGTCTCATGAAGGCACCCTCACCCCTTCTTTTATATTCCTTGGCCTAGGCAAATTAGGAAATTTAATTACAATAAAATTTCCTCAATTTCCTTGACATGATTTAATTGAGAAAAATAAAATAAAATTTCCCAAATAAACCTACATTGGCCGGCCACATCATTGGAGAACAAATTGGACAAGTTTCAATCAACAATTAAAACTTCCTAATTTGTTTTCGGAAATTTTAAAAAATAAAATTTCTCTTTAAAAATCTCTTCGTGGTTGATAAAAGGAAATTTCTATAATTTTAATTTTATCATCATGTGAATAATTTTAAAGAGAAAATAAAATATTTCACCAATCTACAAATAAGGAAAGAGATCTAATCTCTTTCTTTAATCTTTTGTAGATCTTTTATAAGAGAGATATTTTAATTTAAATTCTCTTTAATAAATTACTTCTTCCACATAATAAAAATTAAAATTAAAATTCCTTTTTAATTTAATTTGGCCGGCCCCCACTAGCTTGGGTTCAAGCTAGGCCGCCACCCATGATCAAACCTAGGCCGGCCCTAGCTTGTTCCCAAGCTAGCTTGGCCGGCCCCTACATGGGTATGAAGGTGGGTATAGGTGGGTATAGAACTCTATAAATAAGAGGCTACGATAGGGACCGAGAGGAGAAATTGGTTTTGGTCTCCCGATAAAATTAAGCATACCGTGTTCGCCCCAAACACACAACTTAATTTTATCAATGATAATTCATTCCACTAGAGAACTATCATTGAACTACCGCACCAATCCCAAATTACATTTTTGGGCTCCTTCTTATTATGAGTGTGTTAGTCTCCTTGTGTTTAAGATATCGAATGTCCACTAATTAAGTGAGTTACTGACAACTCATTTAATTAATATCTAAGTCCAAGAGTAGTACCACTCAACCTTATTGTCATGTCGGACTAAGTCCACCTGCAGGGTTTAACATGACAATCCTTATGAGCTCCTCTTGGGGACATTATCAACCTAGTATCTCTAGGACACAGTTTCCTTCTATAATCAACAACACACACTATAAGTGATACCATTTCCCAACTTATCGGGCTTATTGATTCATCGAACTAAACATCACCCATTGATAAATTAAAGAAATAAATATCAAATATATGTGTTTGTTATTATATCAGGATTAAGAGCACACACTTCCATAATAACCGAGGTCTTTGTTTCTTTATAAAGTCAGTATAAAAGAAACGACCTCAAATGGTCCTACTCAATACACACTAAGTGTACTAGTGTAATTATACAGTCAAGATAAACTGATACCTAATTACACTACGACCTTCTAATGGTTTGTTCCTTTCCATTTTGGTCGTGAGCTACTGTTTATAATTTATAAGGTACTGATAATATCATCTTCTGTATGTGACACCACATACTATATTATCTTCAATATAAATTAATTGAACAACTACAACTAAATGTAGAAAATTTGACCAAATGTGATTCTTTATTCATAATGAATGTTTACAAAGCTTAGGCTTTCAGTATACACTCCAACAATCTCCCACTTATACTAATGACTAAGCTGCCATATCTTCTACCATACATCTGATTCCCATTCCCTCCACATGCCGATCGAAAGCTTTCGCCGGAAGGGCCTTAGTAAAAGGATCTCCCAAGTTATCTGCTGATGCAATCTTGGCGATGACAACTTCTCCTCGCTTCACGATATCTCGTATCAGGTGGTACTTGCGCTCTATATGTTTACTTGCTTTATGAGCTCGTGGTTCCTTCGAGTTTGCAACTGCACCGCTATTATCACAATAAATTGTGATGATTTTGGGCAAACCAGGAATCACATCTAAGTCCATTAGAAAGTTCCTGAGCCATACTGCTTCTTTAGCTGCCTCAGAGGCTGCTACATACTCAGCTTCCATGGTTGAGTCCGAAATGCATTTCTGCTTAACACTCCTCCATGAAATGGCTCCACCTCCTAAAGTAAACACATAGCCTGATGTAGACTTACTGTTATCCCTATCTGATTGGAAATCTGAATCCGTGTAACCCACAGGGAGCAGATCGTCTGCTTGGTAAACTTGCATATAATCTCTAGTCCTTCTCAGGTACTTCAATATATGCTTTACCGCAGTCCAATGTCCTTGTCTAGGGTTACTCTGATATCTGCTGACCATGCCCACGACAAAACAGATATCAGGTATCGTACATAGCATTGCATACATTAGGCTTCCTACAGCCGAAACATAAGGAACTGCTTTCATGTCCTCTATCTCTTTCGATGTCTTTGGAGACATCTCTTTAGATAGAGCTACTCCATGTCTAAAAGGTAAGAAACCTTTCTTGGAATCCTGCATGCTAAAACGAGCAAGGATTATATCTATATATGAAGCTTGGGATAGACACAACATTCTTTTCTTGCGATCCCTTATAACTTTGATCCCAAGAATGTGTGCACATTCTCCTAAGTCCTTCATATCAAATTGTTTGGACAACCATACCCTTACGTCTGATAATACCTTGACATTGTTGCCAATTAACAAAATATCATCTACGTATAGTACAAGAAATACCACCACGTTTCCGTTACACTTCTTATATACACAAGACTCATCCGGACTTTGAATAAATCCATATGACTGGATTACTTCATTAAACCGGATGTTCCAAGACCTTGAAGCTTGCTTCAGTCTATAAATGGACCGATTGAGCTTGCACACTAGATGCTCTTTGCCTTTTTCAATGAACCCTTCTGGTTGCTTCATATGGATGTTCTCTTCAAGACTTCCATTAAGGAAAGCTGTCTTGACATCCATTTGCCAAATCTCATAATCCATATGAGCAGCAATGGATAAGAGTATCCGGATAGACTTAAGCATGGCTACCGGTGAAAAGGTCTCCTCATAATCGATTCCCTCTTTCTGAGTGTACCCTTTCGCAACAAGCCTAGCATTTAAGGTTTCTACCTTCCCGTCTGTCCCTCTTTTTCTTTTGTAGATCCACTTACATCCAACGGCTTTTACACCATCAGGTGGTTCTACAAGCTCCCAGACTTTATTAGAGTACATAGACTCTATTTCAGAATTCATCGCCTTTTGCCAAGATGCTGCATCTATATCTTGGAGTGCTTCGTCATATGTCCGGGGATCAGATTCATGTTTACCTGGGATCAAATCCGAAGACTCTCCCAAAAACATGAATCTTTCAGGTTGCCTTACAACCCTCACACTACGACAAGGCACTGTCTGTGGTTGTGTATCATGTGTGACACGTGTTGCAGTCTCTTATGGTACTTCATCTTGTACTGTTGGTACTGAAGTAAACGTGTCCTCTCTAAGTTCTTCTAAAACAACTTTGCTACTGGGCTTGTGATCCATTATATAGTCTTCTTCTAAAAACTGGGCATTGGTGCTAACAATGACCTTCTGGTCTTTAGGACTATAAAATAAACCACCTTTCGTTCCTTTGGGATATCCTACAAACACGCGAACTTCTGTACGAGATTCTAACTTATCAGCATCTGGTTTCAGCACATGTGCTGGACTACCCCAAATCCGAATATGTCTTAGACTAGGCTTTCACCCATTCCACAATTCTATGGGAGTAGAAGAAACTGATTTAGAAGGTACTAAGTTCAGAACGTATACTGCTGTTTCCAGTGCTTATCCCCAAAACGAATTTGGTAATTCTGAATAACTCATCATTGATCTAACCATCTCCATAAGAGTCCTATTCCTTCGTTCTGCTACACCATTCTGTTGGGGTGTTCCAGGTGCAGACAATTGGGATTGAATCCCGGCCTCTGATAAGTAATTCCTAAACTCTCCTAAGAGGTATTCGCCACCACGATCTGACCGTAGTGTCTTGATACTTTTACCTAGTCGTTTCTCCACATCAGCCTTGTATTCTTTGAACTTATCAAAGCACTCGGACTTGCGGCGCATTAGGTAAATGTATCCATATCTTGAATAATCATCTATGAAAGAGACAAAATATTCAAAACCTCCTCTTGCCTGGACAGACATAGGACCACACAAATCAGAATGAACCAATTCTAACACTTCTTTGGCTCTATACCCCTTGGCCTTAAACGGTCTCTTGGTCATTTTACCTTCCAGGCAAGATTCACAAGTTGGAAAATTTTCCAACTCAAATGAACTCAAAAGTCCATCGGCTATAAGCCTCTGAATCCTACTTAAGTTAATATGACCAAGCCTTAGATGCCAAAGATATGCTTGGTTCATTTCCGAAGGTTCTTTTCTCTTATTAGAGTTAGAAGATGAGTTATAAATTTCCATGTTTTGCTTTGTGGAAGAAATTGGATTTAAAGTATACAAATTGCCAACTAATGTACCAGAACATATAATCACTTTATTTCTTTTAATAACTACATCGTTACTGAAAGAAACTGAATATCCATCTAAAAATAATTTAGAAACTGAAATTAAATTCTTTCTAAAACTGGGTACATAAAGACAATTTCTTAAAATCAAATTTCTATTTCTACTAAAAGATAAGTAGACGTCTCCTACTGCAACAGCTGCCACCTTAGTAGCATTGCCCATGTAGACGGTAATTTCTCCTTCAGATAGTCGTCGGGTTTCCTGGAACCCCTGCAAGGAATTGCAGACATGATCAGTAGCTCCCGTATCTACACATCAGGTGCTGGTAGATAACACCGCTAAACATGTTTCAACAACTAGAGTATGAGATATACCTTTGTTTTGGTTCCTACGAGGACAGTCCGCCTTCCAATGCTTGTCGATGAAGCACTTGCCCTTCTGCTTCTTCATTCCAGCCTTTAATCCGTACTCGAGATTTATTCACTTTCTTTGTCGAACCAAATTGTTTCTTCTTCTTCTTCCTTTCGGTTTAAAAGTAGAACCATTTTCCATAGTGAATTTGAGCATTGTGACTAAATAATCCTTCTGCTGCTTGAAGTTAGTAGTTCCGCTAATGAATAAACCCTCTTATTCATATTATAGTTCAGCGAACCGCTCAAAACTTCTAGGTAGCGCTTGGATGATCATATCGATCCGGGTTTCCCATCAATTTCTCCTCCAAGGATTTGTATCTCGTTCGGATAAGCCATCATCTTTAGGATATGATCCCTTACAGTGAGTACCCTCTTGCATGGTGGTCGTCATTATCTTTCTCATGGCTTCTTGCCCAGAAGCCCTATCCTAATGACCAAAGAGTTCCTTGAGATTGTTCATAATATCATAGGGTGTTGGTAAATCTTGATCTTGATGTTGCAATACATTTGACATTGAAGCCAAAATGTAACACCGCGCCATCTCATCTCCTTTTACCCATTTCCTATGATATTCAATCTCCTCTTGGGTAGATTCACCAATAGGTGCATCAGGGCACTGCTTAATAGCTTTCAGCAGTAAGAACAATGTCCAGGTTTCTTTTCCAATCTATGTAGTTTGGTCCAGTAAGTCTATTCTGTTGAAGTATGATGGACAGTGGGTTGAAAGACATCCTAAGAATCACAAATAACTTTTGGTCAGAACTCTAAATTTAGAATAATATTGATTCCTCAAACAATACTATTTTAAATTAACCAACACCTCAAAATACCGTGAATTTTGTATGCCACGTTAGTGTGGACGTATACAAATTCATCATTTGTAAAAGGAGGGTTTTAACCCATTAATTTTATTATCTTGTCAACCTAACTTTTTGACAAATAAAATTAATAGTTGGTATCTTTTGGTCACACAAATAATAGCAGTGACTCCGATGGGGAGGATACTATTAGGTGTGTCTAAGTGTATACCATTACTTGACACTAAGTCCATTAATAAGATTATGCCTCTTCCGTTGGGGAAGATCACACGCTCTTAATTAACTTCCTATAGTCATTCAAAAATAGAAGTCTGTTCTAGTGATCCACAAACAAGCTCATCCGTTATGGAGGAAGGCACTCAGAGCCAACGCGCAAGCTTGTTTGCATCACTTACAAACCAGTAATGGAGACCATGGGATTTATTTAAAAATCCCTCTCCCACTTAGTTATTTATAAATGAGGAATTTTAACTATGCTAGCCTACTAAGCATGTAAACTAACACATACACACAGCACAATATAAAAGCAATAAATAGAAAATCTAATTTTCAACTATTATGGCTTTTATCTCTAGTTGTCCTCCGTGTGTTGTCATCCCAAGCTGCTGCCATATTTGGCCACCGCCACCGGGTCTAGCTGTCGCATCCATCTTGCTCCTAGTTCCGCTGCGCCTCTGGTCCTTAGAAGGTTCCACGCTTTGCAAGATTCGATCCGCGACATAAATAGAATTTTACATTTTGATCCTATATTCCATAAAAGGAATGTACATGTATCTAGATCAAAAATAAAATCCTAATAAAACTAAATACGACTCTGCTGTATTTTAATACAATCATGCACACATATAAATGCCCTTGACATGTCGGGTCCAATCACACATAATAACTAAAAGTCATAATAGTTGGATCCTCAGATCCACAAAGTTAGCACATCCTACTATTAACTCGCCTAAATTATGTATGTGCATAATTAAACTAATACCAAATACAGAGGCAAAACCCTAGCTCTGATACCAATTGTTGGTTGCTACTCGGAAAACCTATAGGTTCCACTGTACAAAAATTTTGTACAAAGGTCTGAACCTTTTCCTAGCTACCATGTGTTCTTTTAAATTAAATTTTGGATCGCCTGCGGAACTTAACACGTTTGATCCAAAACTTAATCTATTTGTTCTTTTAGGTTTTGACTTGGATCTCCTGCGGAACTTTACACGTTCGACCCAAGTCTCCTTAAGTTATTAATTTCATTAAATATTAATTTCCATAATTGGTTCCCAGTACTGACGTGGCGAGGCACATGACCTTCTTGGATATGGGAGCAACCACCACCGACTAGACAAAACCTTTTATAGAAAGCTAATATTTAATTTCCTAAAATAACTTTAGGTTAACCAAAGAGAACAATCAAATCACAAGGAAAAGAAAAACATAAGAACACAGCATCGAAAAAACATATTCAAAATTCTAGAACGTAAGCCTCTTGTATTTGGTATTATTTCCATAAATAACTAGTATGATGCGGAAATAAAAATTACTAGTTATACCTTGTAGAAAATGTTAGAGTGTATACTAAAAGCCTAGCTTTTGGTATAAACATTTATCTAGAAATAAGAATCACATTGGTCAAATGTCTACATTTATGATAAATGTAGTTGTTCAATTAATTTATATTGTAGATAACATGGTGTGTGGTGTCACACACAGAGGATCATGTTATCAGTACCTTATAAATTATAAACAGTAGCTCACGACCATAATGGAAAGGAACAAACCATTGGAAGGTCGTAGTGTAATTAGGTATTAGTTTATCTTAACTATATAATTACACTAGTACACTTAGAGTGTATTGAGTAGGACCATTAGAGGTCGTTTCTTTTATACTGATTTTATAAAGAAACAAAGATCTCAGTTATTATGGAAGTGTGTGCTCTTAATCCTAATATAATAACAAGCACATATATTTGATATTTATTTCTTTAATTTATCAATGGGTGAGATTTAGTTCGATGAATCAATAAGCCCGATAAGTTGGGAAATGATATCACTTATAGTGTGTGTTGTTGATTATAGAAGGAAACCGTGTCCTAGTGATCTAGGTTGAGAATGTCCCCAAGAGGAGCTCATAAGGATTGTCATGTTAAACCCTGCAGGTGGACTTAGTCCGACATGACGATGAAGTTGAGTGGTACTACTCTTGGAGCTAGATATTAATTAAGTGAGTTGTCAGTAACTTACTTAATTAGTGGACATTTGTTATCTTAAACACAGGGAGACTAATACACTCATAATAAGAAGGAGCCCAAAATGTAATTTGGGATTGGTGCGGTAGTTCAATAATAGTTCTTTAGTGGAATGAATGATTATTGATGAAATTAAGTTGTGTGTTCGGGGCGAACACGGGATGCTTAATTTCATCGGGAGACCAAAACCAATTCCTCCTCTCGGTCCCTATCGTAGCCTCTAGTATATAGAGATTTATACCCACCGCATACCCACCTTCTTACCCATCCAATGGGGCCGGCCAAGCTAGCTTGGAACCCAAGCTAGGGCCGGCCAAGACCAAGTGGATGAGGCAAGTTGGTGGCCGGCTAAAGCTTGGGTCCCAAGCTTAGGTGGCCGACCACTAGAATATTAAAAAGGATTTTTATTAAAATTATTTCTTATGTGGATATCATGAGTTTAAAAAATAAAAAATTTCCTTTTATAACTTTCTACAAAAGATTAAGAGAAGAGATTAATCTCTTTCCTTATTTGTAGTTTAAAAGGATGGTTTTAATTTTTGGTAAAAACTTTCCTTATTTGTAAATCATCTACATGTTTAAAAGAGAGTTTAAAATTTGAAATCTTTCCTTATTTGTTGATTAAAGGAGGATTTTAAATTTTAAGAAAACTTTCAATTTTAATCATGTTCATGATTTAAAAGAGAGTTTAAAATTAAATATTCTCTTTTATAAGTTTCTACAAAAGATTAAGAAAAGATTTGATATCTTTCCTTATTTGTAGATTAAAAGATATTTTAATTTTTAGAGATAACTTTCTTTTTATCCATATGTTTAAAAGAAATATTTTAATTTATAAAATTTTCTTTTTATTAACCACCATGAAGGGAAAAATTATTTGAGAAATTTTTATAAATTTCCGGAAGCAAATTAGGAAGTTTTAATTCTTGTGTGAATTAAAATTTCCTTGATTTGTGGAATGGTGTGGCCGGCCATTGTATTTGTAAAAAGGAAATTATTTTTAATTAAATAAAATTTTCTTTTTCATGGCAAAATAATTGAGGAAGTTTTTAATTAAATTTCCTTATTTGCCAAGACCAAGGATTATAAAAGAGGGGGTAGAGAAGGCTTCATGGGGAACAACTCTATTCTATTCTTCCTCTCTTTTCCTCCTTGGTGGCCGGCCCTAGCTTCTTCCTCTTCTCTTCTTCTTGTGGCTGGCGGCAATCCCTCTTGGAGCTCTTGATGGTGGCCGGTTCTAGCTAGGAGAAGAAAGAGAGAAAGGAGGTTTTATTTCTTGCATCCCTTGGAGCTTGGTGGTGGTGGCCGGACCTCTACTTCTCTTGGAGAATTTTGGTGGCCGAAACCTAGAAAGAAGAAGAAGGTGCTTGGTGGTTCTCATCTCGGAAGATCGTTGCCCACACAACGTCCGAGGTTAGAAGAGGAATACGGTAGAAGATCAAGAGGTCTTTCTAAAAGGTATAACTAGTATTTTTCCTTTCCGCATCATATTAGTTATTTTTGGAAATAATACCAAATACAAGAGGCTTACGATTCTAGTATTTCGAATTTATTTTCGATGTAGTGTTCTTATGTTTTCTTCTTTTCCTTGTGATTTGATTGTTCCTTTTGGTTAACCTAAAGTTATTTTAGGAAATTAAATATTATCTTTCTATAAAAGGTTTTGTCTAGTCGGTGGTGGTTGCTCCCATATCCAAGAAGGTCATGTGCCTCGCCACGTCAGTACTGGGAACCAATTATGGAAATTAATATTTAATGGAATTAATAACTTAGGTGATTTGGATCGAACGTGTTAAATTCCGCAGGAGATCCAAGTCAAAACCTAAAAGAACAAATAGATTAAGTTTTGGATCAAACGTGTTAAGTTCCGCAGGCGATCCAAAATTTAATTTAAAAGAACACATGGTAGCTAGGAAAAGGTTCAGACCTTTGTACAAAATTTTTGTACAGTGAAACCTCTAGGCTTTCCGAGTAGCAACCAACAGAAAAACCTCTTGATCTTCTATCGTATTCCTCTTCTAACCTCGGACGTTGTGTGGGCAACGATCTACCGAGATGAGAAACCACCAACCACCTTCTTCTCCTCCAAGCAAGGTTCGGCCACAAAGGAAGAACTTCACCAAAGAAGAAAACCAAAATACTAACCAAGCTCCAAGAGATGCTAGCTTTCTCTCCTTCTTCTTCTTCTTCTCCAAGTAGTATCCGGCCACCACAAGAACTCCAAGAGAGATGAAGTATTCGGCCACCACAAGAGGAAGAAAGGGAGAGGATGATGGCCGGCCACAACACCAAGGAAAAGAAGGAGAGAAAACAATAGAGGTAGTCTCATGAAGGCACCCTCACCCCTTCTTTTATATTCCTTGGCCTAGGCAAATTAGGAAATTTAATTACAATAAAATTTCCTCAATTTCCTTGACATGATTTAATTGAGAAAAATAAAATAAAATTTCCCAAATAAACCTACATTGGCCGGCCACATCATTGGAGAACAAATTGGACAAGTTTCAATCAACAATTTAAACTTCCTAATTTGTTTTCGGAAATTTTAAAAAATAAAATTTCTCTTTAAAAATCTCTTCATGGTTGATAAAAGGAAATTTCTATAATTTTAATTTTATCATCATGTGAATAATTTTAAAGAGAAAATAAAATATTTCACCAATCTACAAATAAGGAAAGAGATCTAATCTCTTTCTTTAATCTTTTGTAGATCTTTTATAAGAGAGATATTTTAATTTAAATTCTCTTTAATAAATTACTTCTTCCACATAATAAAAATTAAAATTAAAATTCCTTTTTAATTTAATTTGGCCGGCCCCCACTAGCTTGGGTTCAAGCTAGGGCCGGCCACCCAAATTCATACCTAGGTCGGCCCTAGCTTGTTCCCAAGCTAGCTTGGCCGGCCCCTATTGGGTGGGTATAGAAGGTGGGTATAGGTGGGTATAGAACTCTATAAATAAGAGGCTACGATAGGGACCGAGAGGAGAAATTGGTTTTGGTCTCCCGATAAAATTAAGCATCCCGTGTTCGCCCCGAACACACAACTTAATTTTATCAATGATAATTCATTCTACTAGAGAACTATCATTGAACTACCGCACCAATCCCAAATTACATTTTTGGGCTCCTTCTTATTATGAGTGTGTTAGTCTCCCTGTGTTTAAGATATCGAATGTCCACTAATTAAGTGAGTTACTGACAACTCATTTAATTAATATCTAAGTCCAAGAGTAGTACCACTCAACCTTATTGTCATGTCGGACTAAGTCCACCTGCAGGGTTTAACATGACAATCCTTATGAGCTCCTCTTGGGGACATTATCAACCTAGTATCTCTAGGACACAGTTTCCTTCTATAATCAACAACACACACTATAAGTGATACCATTTCCCAACTTATCGGGCTTATTGATTCATCGAACTAAACCTCACCCATTGATAAATTAAAGAAATAAATATCAAATATATGTGTTTGTTATTATATCAGGATTAAGAGCACACACTTCCATAATAACCGAGGTCTTTGTTTCTTTATAAAGTCAGTATAAAAGAAACGACCTCAAATGGTCCTACTCAATACACACTAAGTGTACTAGTGTAATTATACAGTCAAGATAAACTGATACCTAATTACACTACGACCTTCTAATGGTTTGTTCCTTTCCATTTTGGTCGTGAGCTACTGTTTATAATTTATAAGGTACTGATAATATCATCTTCTGTATGTGACACCACATACTATATTATCTTCAATATAAATTAATTGAACAACTACAACTAAATGTAGAAAATTTGACCAAATGTGATTCTTTATTCATAATGAATGTTTACAAAGCTTAGGCTTTCAGTATACACTCCAACAGTTTGTGTGTGTGAGAATTTGTACAAGGCTTCTCTGCCTTCGGCTGCGACCGAGGAGGGTTTTCATTAGTGGAGATAGTGTTTCGTGTGTGGATCCTTGGATTAGTCACCTCTTCTTGAGGTGGATACCAAGTAAATCCTAGGTGTTAGCATTGTGAGTGTTTGTTTTCGAGTATTCCGCTGCACAACAACAAGACGAAGCAAACAGACGCAAGCGCAACGAAACGCTATTTACCCCCCATCTAGCGGGCACATCGGTCCCAACAAAATGTTGGTACAAAGGAAACCCAACCTATGAAAACTGGAGATCCCAAGAACTAGATTTATAAGGACAACCTAATTATACTGACAATGTTGCTTACTGTGGGTGAACGACCCAATGGATCAGTGAAGGATGGAGGTTGAGCACATGACTTTTAATGATCCAAGTAGAGTAATGAGGAATACTCTCAAAAGATCACCTATGTGAAAAGGAAGTGGGGCCGCTTCAAAGAGAATTAGATGCACAATTCTTATAACTTCTTGTTGGGGATTTATATAGTCGGCTTGAAGGGGGGTTGGAAAGACGGTGCCCCCAAATCGATTCTTCCTATGTATTCATTAGTGCACACGCAGAAATACAATATTAATATGAATACGAAAGCTAAAGACAAAGAAAGACAAAGCAAACCAATACATGTTGATGTAACGTGGTTTGGAGATTAGGGCGCCTACTCTACGACTGTCCGTAAGGTGGACACTCCCTATCCGTCGGTGGATTAGCCCCCGACAAACTCCGGCTATCTCAAGCCTCCTTGTGGATAGAGAAACCTCACCACAACTCCAACCAAAACCTCTTGGAACGTAAAGAACACTTGAGCACTTGTTGACTACTAATTAGGGTTAACCACCACTAATTTAGTCAACCTTAACCAAGCTTCCAAACCTTGGTTATATAGGTCACGGGTTGGAAAAACCCTGCCTACCAGTCGACTGATGAAAGTACCAGTCGACTGTCCTCTGTGGAGATTCAACCCTTACAACCCAACAGCTCGATACCAATCAACTGGTGAAAATACCAGTTGATTGCTCCACATTGGTCGAGCGAACAAAAGTATTCTGTTCGCTCCTAGTCGACTGCCCAGTCGATTGGTACAGTCGACTGTCATTTCCATCAGCCAACTGGTACCCCGAGTACAGTCTCTCAGCACTTGGACCCTCACCCTTACAACTCACTTGACTCTTCTTCGTTGCAACTTTGACCTCTTGCCTTCAAACCTACTTCCTTTGGCTCTCGTCCCTCGGATGCATTCAAGCCAGCGGCTCTTCCCTAATGTCATCTTTTGCGTATGCCTCGAAGTCGCTTCCCTCGGCCCTTATCCTTGTTGCCTTGTCCACGGTCGCTCAGATGCTCCATCCTTTACCAGACCCGAAGCAATCAAGCTGAGTCATATGTGTATCCTGCAAACATGCACACTCACATAAACATATCAAATACAAGAGTGAACTTAACTTAAACCCTTCACCCAAACACCAAAACACATGGTCGCATGGATCATTTGGATTGCTCCAAAAATCTCCCTTTTTGATATTTGGCAATACATTTAAGTTAAGGAAAACATAATAGCAAATAAACATGCTAAAAACAATGGACTTATGTTGCCAAGGATACACACTTGGACTTACACCGCCGAATGGACTTACGTTGCCAAGGCTATATACTTGGACTTACACCGTCGAATGAACTTACATTGCCAAGGCTATACACTTGCACTTACATTGTCAAGGCTACACACTTGCACTTACGTTGCTAAGACTACACACTTGGACTTACACCACCAAATGAACTTTCATTGCCAAGCCTACACACTTGGACTTACACTGCCAAATGGACTTACGTTGCCAAGACTACACACTTGGACCTACACCGCCGAATATAAAATACAAACATGTATTGGAACCTATCACAAGGCTCCCCCTACACCTATGCTCCCCACTGAGCTAGGAATTTTACTACAAGACTATTTAAGAGCCTATCACAAGGCTCCCCTACACGTATGCTCCCCATTGAGCTAGGAATTTCATACAAAAGCATTTAAGGTTTTCCCAACTAAACCTTCCCCCTTTGCCTAACATTAAAAAGCTCCAACAATATCCCAATTGTTGAAACTAGTCATCCAAATTGACCCTAAACTCGTGTATTCATCCCCCATGAATCTCATACACATATACGAGCTGACTTGGTCAAATCCAACGCTGAAAAATAGTTTCAAGCTGGTATCAATTGACTGCCAGAAGTACCAGTCGATTACCCTTATCGAAATCAACACACAGAAGCATTCTGTGTTTAATATATACTGTTACCAGTCGACTGTTAACTGTACCAGTCAACTGGCACCCTAATTCCAGCCTAATCAACATTTTGAACTCAATTTTAGAAATACATAAAAAATTCCACAAACATCCAAAAATCCTTAAATTTTGGGGAGAGGTCTGTTTTACCCATGTCTACTTGTGAAAAATACATCTAAAAATGTTTCTATCTCTAATCCGAAGATTGACACAAAACTCAAAACTAACTAAATTGTTCAATTGAACCTTGACCTAAAGTCCTAGTTTTGGCTTCCTCTTGATGTATTTGCTCATACTAAGCCACAATGCATCTCTAGCATTGGTTTATGTGATATCTATACATCCAAAACTAATTATCATGATATATAACCCCCAATGTCATATTTCTAAGCATGAAACACAACCCAATTGTGCCAATTCCCTAAGGTTGAGACTCAAATCAGTCTCCAAACCTTTTGGCATATTTCATGACCCAATCTAAACTCCCAGTTAAACCCACTTGAGATATATTTGCCATGGGTCCCAAATTAACTCTTTAAGCTCCCCCTAGAGCTCTTAACCTTGGTCACCTCCTTAGGTGACTCATCCACAATTGCTAGACCACATCGGTGCACCTCCGGTGACACTTGGCCTACAAACCTAACCTTTTTAATCTTGGACACTTTGTCCTTAGTTAATGTCTTCTTATCATTAAATGACTTTCCCTTGCCATTTATTGACTTCTCCTTGCATATTCATATGCAACCCTAGTATAAAATTTTCCCTTAGCATTGGAGAATTTAGATTGGTATCCCAAACCCAATCTATCATTGTTGGGTCTTTGGCTACCCAACACCATACTTAACCCTCTAAATCCAACATTGAATCTATTTAGGGTTTTCTCCAGTTGATCAAGCTTTACCTTCAAAGTTTGATTTTCCCTTTCTAGGTTCCTAAAGTTAGAGCTAACATGTCCACCGTGGACATTGTAGGTGCAGCGAAGGCCAGCAAGAGGGGGGTGAATTGTTGAAATAAAAAATAAACTATACCCTCCTCGGATTTCAACTCAGAAAAGCAATAGTAAAATAATAACAATTAAATCAACAGAGATAAAAAGAGACTCAGCAATTAACCTGGTTACAATCAAGGAGGTTGTTAATCCAGGGCGATCAAAAAGCGCACTAGAAGAATCTCCTTTGCTGAAGGCGGAGAAGCCTTTTACACACTAACGGCTCAGAACTATTGCTAGGAATTAAGTACAGAGTTGAATGTAGAAGTTGTTCTCACTTTCCTAGCTCCAGGGGCCTTTATATAGGTCCTGGAAATCTTATCCCGAGAGTCCAAGGCGCCTCCAACAAGGTTCAAGGCGCCTCCAGCTCGGTCAGCGGATAAAACTTTATCCACAGTGCAAACGGTCAAATTGACCAGGCTCAAGGCGCCTTCAATGTTGAAGGCGCCTTGAATATGTTTAAGGCGCCTTCAATATGTTTAAGGTGCCTTCAAGGTTCCTGCTACAGTAATTTCTGCTATAGTAATTTCAGCCTCTTTTGTCTCTTTTTCTTCTTCGCTTTGGCTTCCAAAGCTCCGTTCTTTTGGGTGATTGCGGCCAATCGAAATAGGGCTCACCCGAACCCAATTCCCGGCCTTCTCCTCGAGCAGTCTTCCGTCTGGCTTCTTATCCCTCGAATGTCGTGCACGTTCTTCTCGCTCCACCGGAGTACTCTTCCGCAGCTCTCTCGTCCTTCGGACGCACCGAGCCCGTCGGCTCCCTTCCCGTGCCGTCATTCTCGCTAGTTGTGTCTTTCGCTCGACTTCCTGTGCTCCTAAGCTCCTGCACACTCAGACACAGGGATCAAACACATCAGGACCTAACCAACTTGGTTGATCACATCAAAACACCCACGGGGACCAACAGACATTCCTAGACCTATACTTTCTAGGCATGTGTCTCCTTTTCTTGGAATTTTTACCTTGGTTCTCCTTAGGTCTACCATTTCTAGAGTTATCATGAATGAGTCTCCTAAGGTTATGATCTACATTGACTCTATTTCTCTCATGATATTTAAATCCAAAATTTTGCATGGGTAAATAATAGAAATTATTTCTAGCATGCATGGGAGAATAAACATTTGAATTACGATTCAAATTTGGGTATACCTCTCTTAGGGCTGTAAACAAGCCGAGCCGAGTCGAGCTTTGGGGTGTTCAAACTTGTTTGATAAGATAACCGAGCCGAGCCGAGCCGAGCCGAGCTTAAAATGAACCAAGCTTTTGAAATGAGTATTCAAGCTTGGCTTGGTTTATTTTTTATGAGCTTGAGCTTGTTTGAAGCTTGGCTTGAGCTTGGTTCGTTTAGATGTTATCAAGCTCTCAATTCAAGCTTGTCTTGAGCTTGGTTCGAGCTTGGCTTGAGTTTGGTTCGTTTATATGTTATCACTCTCAATTCAAGCTTGTTTGATTGTTTGAAACTTTTAATTGTTTGATTGATTATTAAGATTGATAATTTAAATTTATTTATTTTATTATTTATTTAGCATATTGAAAAGAATTTTATTAATAATATTGTTCGTGAACATTGTTCACGAACGTTGTTCACGAACATTGTTCATGAACGTTGTTCACGAACGTTAACGAGCTGAACGCATATGTGTTCAAGCTTATTTGTTTAGCTTAACGAGTTGTTCAAGCTTGTTTGTTTAATTAATCTAATGTATATTGAACGAACATAAACAAGCTCTTACCAAGCCGAACACCAAGCTTGTTCACGAACGCTTGGTTCATTTACAGCCCTAACCTCTCTTACCCTGGAAGCTCCCTCTTGACTTAAGTTTTTCTTCTTCTTCTCCCATGTCTTCAAATGCTCTAACTTCTTGAGCTCTCCCTTCTTGAGGCATTTGATGTGGTAGTGGCCCTTTTCCCCAGACGTGAAGCACACTATGTGCCATTTCTTCTTCTTCTTCTTGGCACCATGATTCCTACAACCCACATTATTATCTAAAATAATTTGAGTAGATTTAGGTTTTACCTTCTTCTTACCCATTAGACACCTACTCTTGTAGTATCCCTTCTCATTGCACCCGAAGCATATTATGTGGTTCTTTAACTTCACTTCGATGGAGATGCTTGCAAGGTTGATTTCCAAGATTTCCTCTTCACTTGTCTTGGACTCTTCTTCAACCCTTGAGGATGTTAATGATACTTCTGTTGGCGCAGCGGGGCCGACAAGACAGGGTGAATTGTCTGTAAAAATAAAAACCTTCTTTTGGTTACAACTTAGGTGGTTGTTAATTCAAAGGCAATGAAAAGCTCTAAAAGATCTCCTTCGTATAGGCGGAGAAGCCTCTTACAATCGTTAAATGCACACACAGTTGCTAGGAAAATAAAACAAGAGTTGATTTTAAAGTTATTGTCTATTTTCTAGCTCCAAGAGTCTTTTTATAGCTCATGGGAAACACTATCTGTGGGTGGAAGGCGCCTCCAATAGGTAGGAAGGTGCCTCCAGCGAGGCGCCAAAGAATAAAACTTAATCCCTTGGCAACAATAAGATTGGCCTAGTAGAAGGTTCCTTCCATAAGGCTAAAAGACGCCTTGTACTGTTCATCGACGGCGCCTTCTAGCCATGGAAGACACCTTCCACAGTGAGACGCAGAGGCACCACGGAGACGCCTCGGAGGCACCTTCAATTCCCTTTGAAGGTGTCTCCAGCAGCATCTTCGGTCTTCTTTCACTCTTCTGCTGCTCTGATCACCTGGGTGATCGCGGCCATCCGAAATAGGGCTCACCCGGACTCATTTTTCGGTCTTCTCCTCGAGCAGGCTTCCGCTCCAGTTTCTCGTCCCTTGGAACGTCACACACGTCATTCTCGTCCACCGGTGTATTCTTCCGCAGCACTTCATCCCTTGGATGCACCAAGTCAGTTGGCTCCCTTCCCGTGCCATCCTTCTCGCTAGATGTGTCTTTCACTCGACTTCTTGTGTTTCTAAACTTCTGCACACTTAGATACAAGAGTCAAATACAATATGACCTAACTTAACTTGGTTGATCACATCAAAACTACCACGGGGTCCAACAACTTCCTCATCTTTCTTTTCCTCGGATGTGACCGAAATCACTTACTCTTTCTCTTTTGATATTGAATTGGTCTCTACATCCGATTGATCCTTCTCCTCCTCTTGAACCACTTCATCCCCTTCTTTGAATTTTTTCTCCTCTTGTGTAGGCATGAGTTTTTTCCCTAGAACTTTCTTCACTTTGCTCCACAATTCGTGGGCATTCTCGTATTCACCTACATCACTTATCACATTAGGAGGCAAAATATCAATTAAAATCGATATTACCTTTGAATTTGCCTTTGCCCATAACGTTTGCTCTTTCGTCCAATATTGTGATCGGAGTTTCTTCCCTTTCTTATTTTTTGAGACTTCTAACGGTTCCTTGATCACCATCATGATGTCTCAATTCATGTCGAAGAAGACCTCCATCTTCATCATCCAATATGTGATGTCCCATAAGCCTCCTCCTTCAAACTTTGGGGGTGTTATCAAGTTGGCCAACTTCTTGCTTCCTTGGCGACTAGTACGAAGGAGAACGTTTTCGCTCTGATGCCACTTGTTGGGGATCTTGTATGGCCGGCTAGAAGGGGGGTTGGATAGATGGGGCCCCCAAATTGATTGCTTCTTACGTATTCGTTAGTGCGCAAGCGGAAATAAAATACTAATATGAATACAAAAGTTAAAAACAAAGAAAGACAAAGCAAACCAATACACGTCGATGTAACGTAGTTCAGAGATTAGGGCTCCTACTTCACGGATGCCCGTAAGGTGGACGATCCTTATCCGTCGGTGAATTAGCCCTTATCAAACTCCGGCTCTCTCAAGCCTCCTTGTCGGTGGAGAAACCTCACCACAACTCCAACCAAGACCTCTTGGAACACAAAGAACTCTTAAGCACTTGTTGACTACTAATTAGGGTTAACCACTACTAATTTCATCAACTTTATCCAAGCTTTCAAGCCTTGGTCATATAGGCAACGGGTTGGAAAATCCTGTCTACCAGTCGACTGGTGAAAGTGTTAGTTGACTTGCCTCTGTGGAGATTCGACTGTTACAACCCAACGGCTCGATATCAGTCGACTGGTGAAAGTACCAGTCGATTGCTGCACACTAACCGAGCGAACAGAAGCATTCTGTTTGTTTCTAGTTAACTGTCCAGTCGACTGTATCAGTCGACTGCCATTTCCATTAGTCAACTAGTACCCCGGGTACAATCTCTCAACACTCGGACCCTCACCCTTACTACTCACTTGACTATTTTTCATTACAGCCTTGACTTCTTGCCTTCAAACCTACTTCCTTTGGTTCTCATCCCTCGGATGCATTCAAGCCAACGACTCTTCCTCAATGTCATCCTTCGCGTATGCCTCGAAGTCGCTTCCCTCGGCCCTTGTCCTTGCTGCCTTGTCCACAGTCCCTCGGATGCTCCATCCTTCATCGGACCCGAAGCCATCAAGCTGAGTCATATCTGTATCCTACAAACCTGCACACTCACATACACATATCATATACAAGGGTGAACATAACTTAAACCATTTGTCCAAACACCAAAACACATGGTCGCACGGACCATTGGAATTGCTCCAACATTTCTCACAGAACCAGACGTGTTCATGGCCAAGAACGAACACACTCATGAGAATTGAGTTGAATCAGGGAGAGTCTTGGATGAGATATGCCAATGCTTGCATAAATGGTAGAACAGTTCAAGGCCATCGGGTCTATTATCAGCCAGTAAGCAAACAGATCTTCACAAGGTAAGGTTTTAAGGGTAAAACCTGCTTGTCTTATACTAGACTCAACTGCTGAATGTTATCATATACCCTATCTCCATTCATGTGGAGGATTGTTCAATATATGTGAATAGAGAAAAGGTGGAAGAGGAAAGAAACTCTCCATTGTGAATGAGACTTTACTCCCACATTGGGAGTTTCAAGGCATATTAGTTAGTTTATATTAATTCACATACATTGATGATATGAACAAATGGATAGGGAGAGGCTCTTTCTCATGCATGGGTGTGCAGGGGGGGTGCAAATCCAGGGTCCGGATTACATTGAACCATGTTAACTCATGTGCAAGCAGGACCTGCGCACACCGAATGCCGGACCGATCGGGGCAAAATTTATCTAAGTGGAACAACTAATATTTTACCACGTGGATTCTTTTTGCTGCTCAAGAAGGTAACACAAGAAGGTAAAGGAAGCATTAACCATTGTTTTTGTAACCTCTCATATCATTAATCCCTGAGTATTAAATGACCATTACTTTGTTGGTTGCTACTCGGAAAACCTATAGGTTCCATTGTACAAAAATTTTGTTCAAAGGTCTGAACCATTTCCTAGCTACCATGTGTTCTTTTAAATTAAATTTTGGATCGCCTGCGGAACTTAACACGTTTGATCCAAAACTTAATCTATTCGTTCTTTTAGGTTTTGACTTGGGTCTCCTGCGGAACTTAACACGTTCGACCCAAATCACCTTAAGTTATTAATTCTATTAAATATTAATTTCCATAATCGGTTCCCAGTACTGACGTGGCGAGGCACATGGCCTTCTTGGATATGGGAGCAACCACCACCGACTAGACAAAACCTTTTATAGAAAGCTAATATTTAATTTCCTAAAATAACTTTAGGTTAACCAAAGAGAACAATCAAATCACAAGGAAAAGAAAAAACAAAAGAACACAGCATCGAAAAACATATTCGAAATTCTAGAACGTAAGCCTCTTGTATTTGGTATTATTTCCATAAATAACTAGTATGATGCGGAAAGAAAAATTACTAGTTATACCTTGTAGAAAAACCTCTTGATCTTCTACCGTATTCCTCTTCTAACCTCGGACGTTGTGTGGGCAACGATCTTCCGAGATGAGAAACCACCAACCACCTTCTTCTCCTCCTAGCTAGGTTCGGCCACAAAAAATAAAGCTTCACCAAGGAAGAAGAAAAACACCAACCAAGCTCCAAGAGATGCAAGCTTTCTCTCCTTCTTCTTCTTCTTCTCCAAGTAGTATCCGGCCTCCACAAGAGCTCCAAGCAATAGAGAATTTCGGCCACCACAAAGAGGAAGAAAAGGAGAAGATGTTGGCCGGCCACACCAAAGAATAGGAGAGGGAGAATAATAGAGGTTGTGTCTTGTGAAGGCACCCTCACCCCTTCTTTTATATTCCTTAGCCTAGGCAAATTAGGAAATTTAATTACAATAAAATTTCCTTAATTCCCTTGACATGATTTAATTGAGAATAATATTTCCCCAATTAATCTCTAATGGCCGGCCACATCAAGAGGAAATAAATTAGACAAGTTTTAATCAACAAATTAAAACTTCCTAATTTATTTCCGGAAATTTTAAAAATAAAATTTCTCTTTAAAAATCTCTTCATGGTTGATAAAAGAAAATTTCTATAATTTTAATTTTATCAACATGTGGATAATTTTAAAGAGAAAATAAAATATCTTACCAATCTACAAATAAGGAAAGAGATTTAATCTCTTTCTTTAATCTTTTGTAGATCTTTTACAAGAGAGATATTTTAATTTTAATTCTCTTTAATAAATTATTTCTTCCACATAATAAAAATTAAAATTAAAATCCCTTTTTAATTTAATTTGGCCGGCCCCCACTAGCTTGGGTTCAACCTAATCTTATACCTAGGCCGGCCCTAGCTTGGTTCCCAAGCTAGCTTGGCCGGCCCCCTATTGGTGGGTATAGAAGATGGGTATAGGTGGGTATAGTACTCTATAAATAAGAGGCTATGATAGGGACCGAGAGGAGGAATTGATTTTGGTCTCCCGATAAAATTAAGCATCCCGTGTTCGCCCCGAACACACAACTTAATTTTATCAATAATAATTCATTCCACTAGAGAACTATTATTGAACTACCGCACCAATCCCAAATTACATTTTTGGGCTCCTTCTTATTATGAGTGTGTTAGTCTCCCTGTGTTTAAGATATCGAATGTCCACTAATTAAGTGAGTTACTGACAACTCATTTAATTAATATCTTAGTGCAAGAGTAGTACCACTCAACTTTATCGTCATGTCGGACTAAGTCCACCTGCAGGGTTTAACATGACAATCCTTATGAGCTCCTCTTGGGGACATTATCAACCTAATATCTCTAGGACACAGTTTCCTTCTATAATCAACAACACACACTATAAATGATACCATTTCCCAACTTATTGGGCTTATTGATTCATCGAACTAAACCTCACCCATTGATAAATTAAAGAAATAAATATCAAATATATGTGCTTGTTATTATATCAGGATTAAGAGCACACACTTCCATAATAACCGAGGTCTTTGTTTCTTTATAAAGTCAGTATAAAAGAAACGACCTCAAATGGTCCTACTCAATACACTCTAAGTGTACTAGTGTAATTATACAGTCAAGATAAACTGATACCTAATTACACTACGACCTTCTAATGGTTTGTTCCTTTCCATTTTGGTAGTGAGCTACTGTTTATAATTTATAAGGTACTGATAACATTATCTTCTGCATGTGACACCACATGCTATGTTATCTACAATATAAATTAATTGAACAACTACAAACAAATATAGATAATTTGACCAAATGTGATTCTTTATTCAAAACAAATGTTTACCAAAGCTTAGGCTTTCAGTATACACTCCAACAATCTCCCACTTATACTAATGACTAAGCTGTCATATCTTCTACCATACATCTGATTCCCATTCCCTCCACATGCCGATCAAAAGCTTTCGCCGAAAGGGCCTTAGTGAAAGGATCTGCCAGGTTATCCGCTGATGCAATCTTGGCGATGACAACTTCTCCTCGCTTCACGATATCTCGTATGAGGTGGTACTTGCGCTCTATATGTTTACTTGCCTTATGAGCTCGTGGTTCCTTCGAGTTTGCAACTGCACCGCTATTATCACAATAAATTGTGATAATTTTGGGCAAACCAGGAATCACATCTAAGTCCATTAGAAAGTTCCTGAGCCATACTGCTTCTTTAGCTGCCTCAGAGGCTGCTACATACTCAGCTTCCATGGTTGAGTCCGATACGCATTTCTGCTTAACACTCCTCCATGAAATGGCTCCACCTCCTAAAGTAAACACATAGCCTGATGTAGACTTACTATTGTCCCTATCTGATTGGAAATCTGAATCTGTGTAACCCACAGGGAGCAAATCGTCTGCTTGGTAAATTAGCATATAATCTCTAGTCCTTCTCAGGTACTTTAATATATGCTTTACCGCAGTCCAATGTCCTTGTCCAGGGTTACTCTGATATCTGCTGACCATGCCCACGGCAAAACAAATATCAGGTCTCGTACATAGCATTGCATACATAAGGCTTCCTACAGCCGAAGCATAAGGAACTGCTTTCATGTCTTCTATCTCCTTTGATGTCTTCGGAGACATCTCTTTAGATAGAGCTATTCCATGCCTAAAAGGTAAGAAACCTTTCTTGGAATCCTGCGTACTAAAACGAGCAAGGATTGTATCTATATATGAAGCTTGGGACAGACACAACATTCTTTTCTTGCGATCCCTTATCACTTTGATCCCAAGAATGTGTGCACACTCTCCTAAGTCTTTCATATCAAATTGTTTGGACAACCATACCCTTACGTCTGATAATACCTTGACATTGTTGCCAATTAACAAAATATCATCTACGTATAGTACAAGAAATACCACCACGTTTCCGTTACACTTCTTGTATACACAAGACTCATCCGGACACTGAATAAATCCATACGACTAGATTACTTCATTAAACCGGATGTTCCAAGACCTTGAAGCTTGCTTCAGTCCATAAATGGACCGATTGAGCTTGCACACTAGATGCTCTTTGCCTTTTTCAATGAACCCTTCTGGTTGCTTCATATGAATGTTCTCTTCAAGACTTCCATTAAGGAAAGCTGTCTTGACATCCATTTGCCAAATCTCATAATCCATATGAGCAGCAATGGATAAGAGTATCCGGATAGACTTAAGCATGGCTACCGGTGAAAAGGTCTCCTCATAATCGATTCCCTCTTTCTGAGTGTACCCTTTCGCAACAAGCCTAGCTTTAAAGGTCTCTACCTTCCCGTCTGTCCCTCTTTTCCTTTTGTAGATCCACTTGCATCCAACGGCTTTTACACCATCAGGTGGTTCTACAAGCTCCCAGACCTTATTAGAGTACATAGACTCTATTTCAGAATTCATTGCCTTTTGCCAAGATGCTGCATCTATATCTTGGAGTGCTTCGTCATATGTTCGTGGATCAGGTTCATGTTTACTCGGGATCAAGTCTGAAGACTCTCCCAAAAACATGAATCTTTCAGGCTGCTTTACAACCCTCCCACTACGACGAGGCACTGTCTGTGGTTGTGTATCATGTGTGTCACGTGTTGCAGTCTCTTGTGGTACTTCATCTTGTACTGTTGGTACTGAAGTAGACATGTCCTCTCTAAGTTCTTCTAAAACAACTTTGCTACTGGGCTTGTGATCCATTATATAGTCTTCTTCTAAAAACTGGGCATTGGTGCTAACAATGACCTTCTGGTCTTTAGGACTATAAAATAAACCACCTTCGCCTTTGGGATATCCTACAAACACGCGAACTTCAGTGCAGATTCTAACTTATCGAGATCTGGTTTCAACACATGTGCTGGACTACCCCAAATCCGAATGTCTGAGCTTCCGCCCATTCCACAATTCTATAGGAGTAGAAGAAACTGATTTAGAAGGTACTAAGTTTAGAACGATATTGTTTCCAGAGCATATCCCCAAAATGAATTTGTAATCTGAATAACTCATCATTGATCTAACCATCTCCATAAGAGTCCTATTCCTTCGCTCGCACACCATTCATTTGGGGTGTTCCAGTGCATAATTGGGATTGAATCCGATCCGATAAGTAATTCCTAAACTCTCCTAAGAGGTATTCGCCACCACGATCAGTAGTGTCTTGATACTTTTACCTAGTCGTTTCTCCACATCACCTTGTATTCTTTGAACTTATCAAAGCACTGACTGCGCATTAGGTAAATGTATCCATATCTTGAATAATCGTCTATGAAAGAGACAAAATATTCAAAACCTCCTCTTGCCTGGACAGACATAGGACCACACAAATCAGAGTGAACCAACTCTAACACTTCTTTGGCTCTATATCCCTTGGCCTTGAATGGTCTCTTGGTCATTTTACCTTCCAAGCAAGATTCACAAGTTGGAAAATTTTCCAACTCAAATGAACTCAAAAGTCCATCGGCTATAAGCCTTTGAATCCTACTTAAGTTAATATGACCAAGCCTTAGATGCCAAAGATATGCTTGGTTCATTTCCGAAGGTTCTTTTCTCTTATTAGAGTTAGAAGATGAGTTATAAATTTCCATGTTTTGCTTTGTGGAAGAAATTGGATTTAAAGTATACAAATTGCCAACTAATGCACCAAAATAGATAATCACTTTATTTCTTTTAATAACTACATCGTTTCTGAAAGAAACTGAATATCCATCTGAAATTAAATTCTTTCTAAAACTGGGTACATAAAGACAATTTCTTAAAATCAAATTTCTATTTCTACTAAAAGATAAGTAGACGTCTCCCACAACAACAGCTGCCACCTTAGTAGCATTGCCCATGTAGACGGTAATCTCTCCTTCAGATAGTCGTCGGGTTTCCTGGAACCCCTGCAAGGAATTGCAGACATGATCAGTGGCTCCCGTATCTACACACCAGGTGCTAGTAGATAACACCGTTAAACATGTTTCAACAACTAGAGTATGAGATATACCTTTGTTTTGGTTCCTACGAGGACAGTCCGCCTTCCAATGTCCTGCCTGCTTGCAGATAAAGCACTTGCCCTTCGGCTTTTTCACTCCAACTTTAAATCCTGTACTCTAATATTTATTCACTTTCTTTGCTGAGCCAGCTTGTTTCTTCTTCTTCTTTCCTCTCGGTTTAGAAGTAGAACCATTTTCAGCATAGTGAATTTGAGAATTGTGACGAAATAATCCTTCTGCCGCTTGAAGTTCTGTCAGTAGTTCCCCTAATGAATAAATCCTCTTATTCATATTATAGTTCAGGCGGAACTGCTCAAAACTTCTAGGTAGCGTTTGGAAGATCATATCGATCTGGGTTTCCCCATCAATTTCTCCTCCAAGGATTTGTATCTCGTTCAGATAAGCCATCATCTTTAGGATATGATCCCTTACAGGAGTACCCTCTTGCATGGTGGCTGTCATTATCTTTCTCATAGCTTCTTGTCTAGAAGCCCTATCCTGATGACCAAAGAGTTCCTTGAGATTGTTCATAATATCATAAGCTGTTGGTAAATCTTTATGCTGATGTTGCAATACATTTGACATTGAAGCCAAAATGTAACACCGCGCCATCTCATCTGCCTTTACCCATCTCTTATGATATTCAATCTCCTCTTGGGTAGATTCACCAGTGGGTGCATCAGGACAAGGTTCAGTCAGTACAAATTTATAGCTTTCAGCAGTCAGAACAATGTCTAGGTTTCTTTTCCAATCTATGTAGTTTGGTCCAGTAAGTCTATTCTGTTGAAGTATGATGGACAGTGGGTTGAAAGTCATCCTAAGAATCACAAATAACTTTTGGTCAGAACTCTAAATTTAGAATAATATTGATTCCTTAAACAATACTATTTTAAATTAACCAACACCTCAAAACACCGTGAATTTTGTATGCCACGTTAGTGTGGACGTATACAAATTCAACATTTGTAAAAGGAGGGTTTTATCCCATTAATTTTATTATCTTGTCAACCTAACTTTTTGACAAATAAAATTAATAGTTGGTGTCTTTTGGTCACACAAATAATAGCAGTGACTCCGATGGGGAGGATACTATTAGATGTGTCTAAGTGTATACCATTACTTGACACTAAGTTCATTAATAAGATTATGCCCCTTCCGTTGGGGAAGATCACACGCACTTAATTAACTTCCTATAGTCATCCAAAAATGGAAGTATGTTCTAGTGATCCACAAACAAGCTCATCCGTAATGGAGGAAGGCACTCAGAGCCAACGCGCAAGCTTGTTTGCATCACTTACAAACCAGTAATGGAGACCATGGGATTTATTTAAAAATCCCTCTCCCACTTAGTTATTTATAAATGAGGAATTTTAACTATGCTAGCCTACTTAGCATGTAAACTAACACATACACACAACACAATATAAAAGCAATAAATAGAAAATCTAATTTTCAACTATTATGGCTTTTATCTCTAGTTGTCCTTCGCGTGTTGTCATCCCAAGCTGCTGCCATATTTGGCCACCGCCACCGGGTTTAGCTGTCGCATCCATCTTGCTCCTAGTTCCGCTGCGCCTCTGGTCCTTAGAAGGTTCCACGCTTTGCAAGATTCGATCCGCGACAGAAATAGAATTTTACATTTTTGATCCTATATTCCATAAAAGGAATGTACGTGTATCTAGATCAAAAATAAAATCCTAATAAAACTAAATACAGCTCCTGCTGTATTTTAATACAATCATGCACACACATATAAATGCCCTTGACATGTCCAAGGGTCCAATCACACACATAATAACTAAAAGTCATAATAGTTGGATCCTGCATCCACAAAGTTAGCACATCCTACTATTAACCTGCCTAAATTATGTATGACATGTGCATAATTAAATTAATACCAAATACACAGAGGCAAAACCCTAGCTCTGATACCAATTGTTGGTTGCTACTCGGAAAACCTATAGGTTCCATTGTACAAAAATTTTGTACAAAGGTCTGAACCTTTTCCTAGCTACCATGTGTTCTTTTAAATTAAATTTTGGATCGCTGAACTTAACACGTTTGATCCAAAACTTAATCTATTCGTTCTTTTAGGTTTTGACTTGGGTCTCCTGCGGAACTTAACACGTTCGACCCAAATCACCTTAAGTTATTAATTCTATTAAATATTAATTTCCATAATCGGTTCCCAGTACTGACGTGGCGAGGCACATGGCCTTCTTGGATATGGGAGCAACCACCACCGACTAGACAAAACCTTTTATAGAAAGCTAATATTTAATTTCCTAAAATAACTTTAGGTTAACCAAAGAGAACAAGGAAAAGGAAAAACAAAAGAACACTACATCGAAAAACATATTCGAAATTCTAGAACGTAAGCCTCTTGTATTTGGTATTATTTCCAAAAATAACTAGTATGATGCGGAAAGAAAATTACTAGTTATACCTTGTAGAAAAACCTCTTGATCTTCTACCGTATTCCTCTTCTAACCTCGGACGTTGTGTGGGCAACGATCTTCCGAGATGAGAAACCACCAACCACCTTCTTCTCCTCCTAGCTAGGTTCGGCCACAAAAAATAAAGCTTCACCAAGGAAGAAGAAAAACACCAACCAAGCTCCAAGAGATGCAAGCTTTCTCTCCTTCTTCTTCTTCTTCTCCAAGTAGTATCCGGCCTCCACAAGAGCTCCAAGCAATAGAGAATTTCGGCCACCACAAAGAGGAAGAAAAGGAGAAGATGTTGGCCGGCCACACCAAAGAATAGGAGAGGGAGAATAATAGAGGTTGTGTCTTGTGAAGGCACCCTCACCCCTTCTTTTATATTCCTTAGCCTAGGCAAATTAGGAAATTTAATTACAATAAAATTTCCTTAATTCCCTTGACATGATTTAATTGAGAATAATATTTCCCCAATTAATCTCTAATGGCCGGCCACATCAAGAGGAAATAAATTAGACAAGTTTTAATCAACAAATTAAAACTTCCTAATTTGTTTCCGGAAATTTTAAAAATAAAATTTCTCTTTAAAAATCTCTTCATGGTTGATAAAAGGAAATTTCTATAATTTTAATTTTATCAACATGTGGATAATTTTAAAGAAAAAATAAAATATCTCACCAATCTACAAATAAGGAAAGAGATTTAATCTCTTTCTTTAATCTTTTGTAGATCTTTTACAAGAGAGATATTTTAATTTTAATTTTCTTTAATAAATTATTTCTTCCACATAATAAAAATTAAAATTAAAATCCCTTTTTAATTTAATTTGGCCGGCCCCCACTAGCTTGGGTTCAAGCTAGGGTCGGCCACCCAATTTTATACCTAGGCCGGCCCTAGCTTGGTTCCCAAGCTAGCTTGGCCGGCCCCCTATTGGTGGGTATAGAAGATGGGTATAGGTGGGTATAGTACTCTATAAATAAGAGGCTACGATAGGGACCGAGAGGAGGAATTGGTTTTGGTCTCCCGATAAAATTAAGCATCCCGTGTTCGCCCCGAACACACAACTTAATTTTATCAATAATAATTCATTCTACTAGAGAACTATTATTGAACTACCGCACCAATCCCAAATTACATTTTTGGGCTCCTTCTTATTATGAGTATGTTAGTCTCCCTGTGTTTAAGATATCGAATGTCCACTAATTAAGTGAGTTACTGACAACTCATTTAATTAATATCTTAGTCCAAGAGTAGTACCACTCAACCTTATCGTCATGTCGGACTAAGTCCACCTGCAGGGTTTAACATGACAATCCTTATGAGCTCCTCTTGGGGACATTATTAACCTAGTATCTCTAGGACACAGTTTCCTTCTATAATCAACAACACACACTATAAATGATACCATTTCCTAACTTATCGGGCTTATTGATTCATCGAACTAAACCTCACCCATTGATAAATTAAAGAAATAAATATCAAATATATGTGCTTGTTATTATATCAGGATTAAGAGCACACACTTCCATAATAACTGAGGTCTTTGTTTCTTTATAAAGTCAGTATAAAATAAACGACCTCAAATAGTCCTACTCAATACACTCTAAGTGTACTAGTGTAATTATACAGTCATGATAAACTGATACCTAATTACACTACGACCTTTTAATGGTTTGTTCCTTTCCATTTTGGTCGTGAGCTACTGTTTATAATTTATAAGGTACTGATAACATTATCTTCTGCATGTGACACCACATGCTATGTTATCTACAATATAAATTAATTGAACAACTACAAACAAATGTAGATAATTTGACCAAATGTGATTCTTTATTCAAAACAAATGTTTACAAAAGCTTAGGCTTTCAGTATACACTCTAACATACTTGTCATTTAATGTTGGGAAGGGATAGTGCCCCTATATAAAGAGAGATCATGGTCTTAAGCAAAACACACAGACAAGAAGTAGTAGCTCTCCACCTCCGTTCCCCTCATCTTTTGTCATGCAACTCTTGCTCGGCGGAGTGTTTGTGATAGTAGTCGGGTACCACTCAGTTTGTCATGACCATCAAGTGCTTGGTGGGAATCACAGTTAACCATTGTATCTTGAGAAATAGATGATCCGAGTAAACCTCAACATACAACCGGAGGTGGGGTGAATCTGTTTCAAGGAAACTGCGACCATCGCAAGTCTCAACCGACCGCTCAGATTCTCTACTTGACCGGCCACTTGCCTGCTTCGTTCGTCTGGCCGCACGCTTGCTCGATCGCTCGATTTTTGCCTGGCCGACCAAATACTTGCTCGACCACTTACTCACTCGGTCGCTTGGACTGCTCAGCTTCTCATCCTGCTCGACTGCTCTACTTTACCCAATCGACCGCTTTGCCCGGTTGGACTCTCTGTTCAACCTCTCTGCCAGCTCAGCTGATTTACCACTCGGTCAACTCTGCCTAATATGCTACACAGCTTGGTCGGCTATACTGCCCACTTGGCCGATCTGTCTACTCGACTAGTCTGCACTCAGCACTTGGCAGAAACCAACCCCTGCTAGCAGTCTGAGATTATCAGCTCTGATCATTTTAATAGATAAGTTGAATTTAATTTTGTGTATTTAAATTTAGCTAATTTTCTAAAATCTCCAGCATATTGTTTGTCTAACACTAGACTGTTGTGTTGTGGTGGTTTGAAAAAGATGGAGGAAAATTCAATTGAGGAGCCCTCTTTTTTTTAGCAACGCAGGAAGCTCACGTCGGTTAGCGTTCGGTCTCCAAACTCGTAGACCACTAGTCGATATAAACCTCCCCTCCAGTCAAGGTCAAGCGCATATCGATTCTCCTTCGGTCAATATCAAACTTCTCCTAGTAGGGGACATAGGGGTCGAGCGTATATCGATTCTCCACCGGTCAATAAAGCACTCACCAGTATTTCTGAAGTCATCGAAGAAACATCTTGAACCATCCGATTAAATAGTTGAATGTTATCTTTCACATTTTTCTTGGTTTTTTATTTTAGGTTGAATAAACTGAGTGACGTCTTGTGATATCTTCGACTGTTGAAGAAATAGTGTAAAAATACTATCTTAAAATCTCCAAATGATTGAATGAAAGAAGTGGAGAGTCAGTCGAATCATCTTTATGTCAAGCATGAGAGTGTAGTTAAGAACACTCGATACTTGATGTTATCATAATATTGGTGCAGCAACCAAGAATGTTACATTCTCAAACATGAACAAATAGTCTTTGGGATCTATTGTCCTATTATATTTCTCGGTCGTCGTCACTTGAAAATGATGTGATAATATATTTTTGAGGATATATTTGGAGAAGGGGTGCTATTATGTAGGCGTGAACATTCGGTTAATTCGGTCCATAAATTAACTGAATTAATCAAAAATCGATTTAGTGTTGGCTAACCGAATCAAATCAAAGTTTTACTAAAACTGAATTAACCGAATTAGTTATTTCAGTTAACACCGAATTAACTAAATTTATTTAAAATAATAATAAAAAAATTTATACAAAATTAATATCAAATTAATCGAATGCTCACTAATATATATGAAGCATAAATTAAGCATTTTTGTATTTGATTTAACCACCACATTAAAATTATCCATAATTTAAATAGGATCAATCAACCGTCTAATCCTTAAACTATGCCTCTTCGTTACATCAATTGTAACAACAATACACATGCTCTATAATTCCCTACTAATAAAAATATTTTCAAATTAAATATGTTAATTTGGTTTAAATATCTGATTTCACACTTTCATGTAGAAAACTAAATCAGATTTTTGTAGTCCTCTTTTTGACTCACTTAAAATCATATTTTAAGAGGAAAAAAAAGTGGATAATACAAATAGACAATTATTAAAATCAATCAAATTGAGATAAACCGGTCATTACTTTGACCGAGGAAAAAAAAATGTTGACCGAACTTTGAATTCGCAGGCAAGTGGGCCAAGCCAACGAATAATTTATTTTCTCAAAAAAAAAATCTTAATTTGCAGAATAATTCAAGCGGACCCGTTTGACTTGGCAAATCCGATCCAATTATTTATTTTTCTTCCCTTTATATATTTTTAATATTTATAGTTTTTCCCCGCGTGGGCCTTCGCCTTTTAATTTTTTTTATTGTGCTCCGAATTTCGATATTCTCGTTCCTTTTTTAATTCCATTAACTCCCTAAAATTTAATGCCAAGTGAACCCACTAATCTCCCTTCCCATGAGGCCATGGGACCCACATCAGTTTATAAACGAGAGGCCCAATTGAAGGGTGCCGAGTTTACGAGTGCTTTGGTATGCCATGTAACGGCGACAGACGGCATCGTCAGAGTGGAGTAGGAAGAAGGCACTTTGCTTCGCGTTTGGGACCTTTTGACCTGTAGACCTTTCATTTATAAAATTTCAGATTAGCCCTTCTCGAGGACCGTTTTATCATCAACACCTATGACGCGTTCCAATTTTACGAAATTGGGCTTGCCGGAGGGTAGGAAGGTGATTTTCGTGGAATTAGTGATCCATTCGAAAAGTTGTACAGTCTACAAAAGGGACGCCATGGCCAAGCTTCCCACCGCAGCCCCTCCCTGTTGTCTCCGCCCTCGATTTGTCCCCGACGCAGCTCCGGTGGGCAGCTTTCCTTTCTCATGGTCGCGTTTGATTTGGTCTTTTGATTTTGTTTCTCATTACGATTCTTGGTTTTTGTATAGTTGGAAGAGCGGATATGTGCAGCGGCCGCGGGAAGCGCTCCGCTCCGACCAACGGCAAGTCAGAGGCGGAGATGTCAGCGTTGCTTCTGGAGCTTGCCTCCTCGAACGACCTCGTCGCCTTGAGGCGGGCGGTGGAGGAAGACGGCTACCCTCTCGATGGCGCAGCCCCCTGGTACGGCCGCTCCCTCGGGGGCTCCCGGGGGATGATGATGGGCTTCCAGCAGCGGACCCCGCTCATGATCGCGGCGCTCTATGGATGCACGGAGGTGATCGAGTACATCCTCTCGGTCCTTCCTGCCGAGCCCGCTCGCTGTGCCGTTTCCGACGGCGCTACGGCCCTCCACTGCGCCGCCTCCGGTGGGTCTCCCTCCTCTCTCGAGGCAGTGAAGCTCTTGGTAGGCGCCTCTTCCGATTTGGTGGACGCCCTTGATGCAAAAGGAAACCGACCTGGCGATGTCATAGCGAGGCAGTTCTCTAGTGCCATCGCCAAATCCCTCGAAGTGATCCTGAAATCTCCTTCTTGCCCTAGGGTTTCGTCGCCGCGCAAAGAAGAGCAAGTTAAGCAAATGGAGAAGAAGGAATACCCTCTGGATTTGACGCTCCCGGACATTAATACTGGGATCTACGGCACCGACGATTTCCGGATGTATACTTTCAAAGTTAAGCCATGCTCCCGCGCCTACTCCCACGACTGGACGGAGTGCCCCTTTGTGCACCCCGGAGAGAACGCCCGTCGCCGTGACCCAAGGAAGTACTCCTACAGCTGCGTGCCGTGTCCCGAATTCCGCAAAGGTTCTTGCCGCAACGGCGATGCCTGTGAGTACGCTCACGGTGTGTTTGAGAGTTGGCTCCACCCGGCCCAGTACCGGACTCGTCTCTGCAAGGACGAAACTGGTTGCAACCGCCGAGTGTGCTTCTTCGCCCACAAGCGAGAGGAGCTGCGAGCGGTGAATCCCTCTGCTGCATCGGTTGCCGGAACCGTGTTGTCGTCACCGAGATCGTCGCCGCCTGCTCTGTCCTCATTGGACATGGCCACGGCTTTGATGCTGATGCAGCAGCCAGGCTCTCCGATGTCCCCCTCGGTTTCTTCGGGGCTGGGGGCTACAGCGCCGTGGATGAGTCAAACAAACAACGTGACGCCCCCCTCGGACTTGCAGCTGTCGAGCAGCAGACTCAAGGCTTCCCTTAGCGCCAGGAACTTGGACTTCGACCTCGACATGCTTGGACTCGAAGGATACAAGCAGAAACTTGTCGATGAGATAACCAAAACGACCTCTCCTCAGGCCAACTGGGGAGCAAAGGCCCCGGAATACAGTGACTTTCCCGTCGATCCCTCGCTGCTTCCAAAATTGAAGGGGCTGTCTTTGAGGCACACTGGACCTCAGTTGCAATCGCCCTCCGGAGTCCAGATGCACCAGTCTCAATTGCTCTCTGGATTCGGAGGCAGCCTGTCATCTTCCCCTACCGTTAACGCAGTATCGTCTTTCGATCACTCGATGGCGAAGGCCATCATGAACTCGAGGGCTTCTGCGTTTGCCAAGCGCAGCCAGAGCTTCTGTGACCGTGGGGCGACAGCCAGTCGCCAGTCCACTCTCTCTGCGATGACTACCGCAGTGATGGCCACACCACGGCCAGCCGCACTTTCAGATTGGGGTTCGCCGGATGGGAAATTGGATTGGGGCATTCATGGAGAAGAACTGAACAAGCTAAGAAAATCTGTTTCCTTTGCCCACCGAGGCAACCAGGGGACCCCTAACGGGGTTTCTACAGCCACCATGGCTGCCGGAGACAATGAGCCCGATTTGTCCTGGGTTCATTCTCTGGTGAAGGATGGGCCTGTAACTACCGGAGGACAGATCGGTGCTGGCTACCAGCAGAATGGATACCAGGACATATATGCACCCTGGGCGGAGGAACACATGGTGACATAGATGATCAACAGCTGACTGACGGTGAACTTTTCTTTCACTCCGACGAGATTTTTCTTCATCGTATTCTTTGAATGCATCATTATTATTATTATTATCCTTTTATCGGGAATGCCTAGCGCCTAGTAAAAGAGTATTCACTGGCTAAACAAAGGCATCCTGCATGTTCTTTCATTCATACGTAGCTTAATTAATGGCATTGGTATATGTATGTATAGAGGCTTGTTAAGTTGGCTCATCTTAGTTGTGTAATTTCGACGACAATTTCAGAATAAACAGACCTCAACATCTTCTATTGTTCTATAATATCCTATGATATTAGGATATTATCATAACAGCACTATTATCTGAATATGTCAAGGATTTTCTCCGAACTGATGTTTTTGTCTTTGCCTGTTGTTTCCAGGCAGCATGAGCGAACAAGTTCCTCTTTCATAAAATGCCACACACTTTCTCTACTGTTTCCTGGCTAATGAACACCACTCACTATATTCGCACCGTCCAATGTGTTCTACTACTGTAAGCTACCACTTGGTAATTTTAAATTTATCAAGAGCATATTTCCCTAGTTTTGGGAATTGATTCTTTCACAAGAACCTGGTCACTGCTCATTGTCTTTTGCGGCACTTCATATTCAAATCTCTTTAAAATTCCATTAATTCCTGTCCTGTAGTTTATCGAACCATTCAGCCCTCAGTCAAAGATTGGCAAATCTTCCCGGATGATATTAAATGCATGTACAGTGAGAATGACATTTGTGGTCCTAATGAAAGAACTTCAACCTATTTATTGTCTGCCATCATAAAGAAATGCATCCATTTTTTGTGAAGGAGAAATACACAGCAGGTTCTGAACCTCTCTCCCTACCTACAGTTGCCTTCATTGCGCAGATAATGATACAGAAGATGTATACCATGAAATCTCAACCAGATGCGATTCTCTTTAGACATTTATTTTCCTTTTACATTTGAAGAGTCTGGTCAGAAATTGAGAATTATTCCTTAGAAGGGAAACAGCTTTCTCATTTACCATTAGAACAGAAAGTTTTCTTGGATGTTTCATGATTACATCAAAACAGTTGATCTAATACAGTGGTTATAGTTGACTGGAAATCCCCTGGTTGGCAAATACACCATCAAAACAGGATTATTTCTAATTATTTTCATTTGCAATATTTCAAACCTGATATTGCTCGGGGCATGGGAAATTCACAGGTCAAATTTTTGACTTGGACAAAGTCAGTGGAGCTGCTGTGTCTTATGAAATCCTTTCTTTGCTTTGCTTTTCACTTTGTAATAAATATGATCATTTGGCTAAAGGCAGTTTCGAAGAATATTCAAAGATATTGGAGATAAGATATAGCAAAGGTGGATGGGAGATGACCAAGCCAGCAAAAAAGAATCCGCCACCAGCCGACATTTATGACTTTGAAAATTTGTTCTTTATTCTTCCTGATGGGTTCTGCTTTTTGTTTAGTTGACTCTGCATCATGTTCTAAGTTTTCGATCCTTTTTCTTCTCTTTGTTTTTTCACTAACACGAATGCAATTACTTGTTTTTTTTTCGGGACCAATGGAGTTTTAATTTTGAGAAATTAATAGATCATTTTTTTTAACGGACGGTATGTACGCTCAATTGATGATCGAATTTTTATAGGCTTGAATCAGTCATTCCAAGTGTAAGTTTGACACTTATTTTTATGTTTAGTCTAAGCCACGGATGAAAAAAGAAAAAAATTATAGTAGAAAATTATCCTCGAAAAGGGAAAAGAAAGAGTGAAAAAATATCTTCCTTTACATATTTATTTTTCTTAATAGAGGAAGTTAGATACATGCAATATAATTTTGTAAATAAAAAAAGGATATATGCATCATTTTCTTAGATACATGGTGTAATTTTATGAATTAAAAAAAGATATATACATCATTTTTTTGGATATATGATATAATTTTGTAAATGAAAAGGGGTTTATATGTCTTTTTTCCATCAGCTATTTTTTAAGATGATTAATTTTAATTTTAAAATTATCCATTGATGGATTGTAATTTTTTTTTCATCTAAAATTTTAATAAAGTAAATGAGGAAAATTTTTCTACTCTATTTTTTGTTCTTAGTTTCTAATATTAAAGGGTCATTAAAAGCATGTCTCATTCAAATGCGTATATTAAATTAGTTGCTTTTAATGAAAACTATGAGTTTTTTTAAAACTATAAAACTTTATACATGTGTTATAAATTTAAAAATAATTAAAGAATATACAAATTTTAAAATATTATAGATAAAAAATTATGATAAAATAATTTTTAAATAGTTTAAAATTTTGCAAAATATAAGTTTAGGAGTGAATTATTTTTTTAGAAAAAATGAAATGAAAATACAAATATGCTAATTTTAGTAAAAAAATTATATATTATTTTAAATTAAAACTGTAAATAGTTATTTTTTATGCGAAGTAATTTTAAATTTTAAATTATAATTTTTTTTTGATAGTTTTATAGAAAATAACTCATTAAAAAGAATCTGAAAAAAAAAATTTAACAGATATATTGCTTTTCATAAATATAAAAAATTGGAGTATAAAATCCGAATAGACAAAATTTACTAAAAGGAATTTCTAATTAAAATAATTTATATCATGATAATTCAACACTTTAGGAATTTTAATATATAAAAAATTTTAGAACCCAACATAAGCTCTTATCTATTGGATTTACTAAAAATTCTAAAGGTATATAATTTTTAAGAATTTTCTTAATTTGTCCTTGGTTTTTTCTAATGTACCAGTTAATTCTACCATTATTTTTTAATTCTAATTTTTGAAAGATATTCAAATTTAAGTATGCATAGTCATTTTTTAATTTTTCAATTTTTGCTTTCAATTTTTCATTTTCTATTTTTAGATTATCAAACATATTTAAGGGGCATGACTTGGTTAAATTTAATTTTAACCTAGCATTATCTTTTTCTAATGGTACTATGCTCTTTGAAAGCATTTTAATAAATTAGAAAGATTATTTAGGTGAAAATGCGCGTACCTCACTTAACTAGTGGTCTCATGCCCTTCTTCATTACAACTTTCTTCTAAGGATCCTCCCCCTTTATCGATGCTCATCTCTGAGTTGTTTTCATCCTCTCCTTGATGGTCTGCCATTAGAGCTAGTTCGGCGTAAACTTCGATCTCGAACTCGGAGGATGGCATTCAAGTTTTTGTGCTTCGATTTTGTTGGTCTGTTGTCCTTGTCTTGCTCCTTCTTCTTTAGTTTAGGGCAGTCATCCTTGATACGTCTTTCCCCTTGGCAGCAGAAATCCCGGGGAGGCTTTGATGTAATCAATCAAGTTAAAGTTAAGTCCTGTCATATTTTAATGTCCTGTGTCTAAGTGTGCAGGAACTTAAGAGCACATGAAGTCGAGCGAAAGATGCAGCTAGCGAGAAAGACAACACGGGAGAGAGTCGACGGGCTCGGTGCGTCTGAGGGGTGTGGCGTTGCGGAAGAGTACGTTGGCAGACGAGAAGGAGGCGCGCGACGTTTCTGAGGGATGAGAAGCCGGAGAGAAAGATTGCTCGAAGGTTGGAAGATGGGTTTGGGTGAGTCCTATTCCAGATGGTCGAAATCACCCAAGCGAGCGGAGCTGGAGCGAAAGAACCGAACCTAAGCGAGCGGAATTAGAGCGGAAGACCCGGATCGAAAAGTCAATTGGAGGTTGACTTTTGGGTATGGGCTCTCGAATCACCTAGGCGCCCCCGGGCACCTCGCCTAGGGGGGCTGTGTCGACCTAGTCCAAGCACCCGGAACACTTCTGGAAATCCGGACTAGAAATTTCATCATAACACAATGTGGCGCAATTCGTTGCGATGGGGATAAAATTTTATCCCCCCTCCAGGCGCCTGTAACCCTTCCAAGCCCCCCGATTAGAGTTATAAATACAACCCTGATTCGAGAAGCTAAATAACAACACTTGTAATCAATTCTCTTTCTGTTTAGCTTTGTAATTGAGTGCTTCAATTGTTGTAAAAGGCTTCTCTGTCTGAAGGAGATTTTTAATAAATTTTACTTGCATTGGATTAATAATCACGTAGGTTGTAATCAAATAAACAATCTGCCTTTTTATTTATTTAATTAAGTCTCTTTTTATGCACGTGTTTCTTAATTTAGCTTCAAAAGACGAGAAAGGTTTTATTTTTATTTCAGGCTATTAACCCCTCTAGCCAACCACTAAGGAACTTACAAGTGGTATCAGAGCAAGAACGCATCAAAAGGACTAACCATCAACCGAAATAAAGAATCCAATGGTCGGACCAAGCCTCATCCTACCAAAGTTCGAGGGAGAATTCACATATTGGAAATGCCAATGGAGGTATTTCTAAAAATCGACTTTGAAATTCTTTTAATAATCAAGTACAGTTTTGTAGTTCCCAAAGATCAACAAGGCATAGAAAAAGAAGAATATCTTTGGACGAAAAAGGAGTAAAGTGATTTCATAGCTAACAGTAGAGCAGAATATCACTTATTAAGTATATTATGTTGGGGCAATTTTCCTAGGTCAAGGTTGACCAGTTTGACTAAGCTTGAGTTGAGTAAAGCTTGAGTCAGGATTTGAATTTTGATGTTTGACAATATAAGGAGATTGCTGGAGCAATCGTCCGGTTATGGAGATGGTCAAAGGGTTGACCAGGTTGATGAGAATACAAGTCAAGTAGGTCAAGGTTGATAGGAGACTTGACTGGGAAAGTCCTAACTGGATGTTAGGCATTTGGAAAGTCCTGGTGAGGAGCCAGGCAACGGGAAAGTCCTAGTGAGGAGATAGGCAGGAGAAAATTTTGGTGAGGAGCTAGGCAGTTGGAAAGTCCAAGTGTGATCTTGGCAAAGGAGAAAGTCCTGGTGAGGAGTCAGGCAGTTGGAAAATCCAAGTGTGATCTTGGCAAAGGAGAAAGTCCTGGTGAGGAGCCAGACAACAGGAAAGTCCTAGTGAGGAGCTAGGCAAGAGAAAGTTCTGATGAGGAGTCAGGCAGTTGGAAAGTCCAAGTGTGATCTTGGCAAAGGAAAGTCCTGGTGAGGAGCCAAGCAATTGTAAAGTCCAAGCATGTGGTCTTAGTAAGGTAAGTCCTGGTATGACTTGGCAAGGAAGACCCGACAACTAGGATGAGGCCGAAGGAAGCTCCTGGAGGCAAGGCGTGAAAGATGGGGAGATATCCAAGGGACATAAGGCTGATGGAGGAGGCTAGAAGGCTAGTTCGAAGTTGGTTGGTGTGGTCAAATGCTAGGCATGCAGACCCAACAGGTCACGGTTGACCGGAAGTTGGGTTTGGGACTTTGGACTTGAGTCTGAGTCAAGTTCTGAGTGCTCAATCGATCGGACGATCGATTGAACAGGGTCCAAATCAATCGGTCGATCGATTCGGACTGTGCTGCGATTGTGGGAAGGCTCAATTGATCGGCCGATCAATTGGGATATGAAATCGCGAGCACAGAGATCTTTCCAATCGATCGAGCGATCGATTGGGAGCTGCCAATCGATCGATCGATCGATTAGGCAGCAGAAGCTCTCACGTGGACGCGAGAGCACCGAAAGGCGCTGAATCGATCGAGCGATCGATTCAGGAAGTCTTAATCGATCGGTCGATCGATTGGGAAGTGACCGTTGAGCAGGATGCAGGTGATGGACGGCTGGGATTGTGCGGAGCTAACGTGGCAATCGATTGGGGTTGATTTTAATCGATTAGGAGCACAGGATATAGCCTGACCATTTTCTCCACAGATCTTTGCGATTTCTTTCCTGCGAGCTTACAACGATCTTCAGCGACTTTCTCCGATCTTCACTGTCAGTTCTTGAAGTCTCTTGGGAGTGTTCTCTCAAGGTTCAAGAGGCAACAATAAGCAACAAGTAAACAAGAAGAAGTAGTGTTTTCATTAGTATCTTGTACTCTCTTCTTGTATTTTTGTTTGTGTTGTTGTGTGAGTTTGTACGAGGCTTCTCCGCCTCCGGCTGCAACCGAGAAGGAGTGTTTCATTAGTGGAGATAGCGGCGTGTGTGGATCCTTGGATTAGTCACCTCATCTTGAGGTGGATACCAAGTAAACCCTAGGTGTTAGCATTGTGAGTGTTTGTCTTCGAGTATTCCGCTGCACAAAAACAAGATGAAGCAAACCGACGCAAGCGCGACGAAATACTATTCACGCCCCCTCTAGCGGGCATATCGGTCCCAACATATTACTGTCTGAAGAAGTAAATCGCATCGGAAGCTACACATCGGCATAAGACCTCTTGGAGAAGTTCCTGAAACTCCACGACGAAACATCCGAAGCGAAGCTCGCATGACGAGACATTCTTTGGAACAAGTTAACAAACATCCATTTAGAAAAAGGTAAGAAGGTAGTCCAACTGCACACAAAGATCAAGGAGCTGATCATCGGACTGGACAACCTAGTTGATACCGACACGGGTAGTTACTTCAATAGATCTTAGGATCAATTTTCAATAAGTACAAAATACTTCACTAGATGTCTGATCTACCCATGCAAAGGGATGTTATGCTAGGAAAAATAGCTTCCGTGATGATTTATCCCCTTTTAGAGAGTGTGACGTCATTTTGAAAGTGCCGTTAAGATGACAATTTTCCGATGGAAGAAAAAAAGACCCAATTGAAAAAAGAAGCCTCCATCCAAAAAGGAAGCCCAACGTACCCAACTCCTTAATGGATTGAGATCCATTTTTATACTCAATCCAAATTCAATCCGAATTCACTCCTTCTCCAAACCCAATCCACTAAGAAGCTATTAGAAGATGCCTCCAGCAAGGCAATCGATTCAACGAAGTATGATTAAATTTTGTTTTGTTTAGTTTTTAAATTTAGAATTGCGATCTCTGCACCATGTGAATGACCACCTCTAGTGCCTTGTTCTTGCTAATTTGATTTTATCAATCAAGAAAGCGATTGAAGTTTCATTTCCAATGATTTAGAATGATATGGCACCCCCACTTCATGTGTTTTATGATAGATAGAACAAGATAAGGTTGAGTAGGGGACGAGACAATTGTGCTACAACTGTTGTTCTCCGTGGAGAATTAGAAGCTCCATGGTTTGACTACTGGGATGTGATAGAAGAGTAGTGTCGGGAGGAAGGCATGGGCTGTGGCCTTGTCAACGTTCACTTGCCATGGATATCTTATCCGAAGCTGTTGTGCATTGATTGGTTGGTACGAGGAAGATGATAATCTGACAGTGTTTTTATCTCTTGTCATCTAGCCATCTGGTCCAAGATTCATTTTTGCTCAAGAAAAATATGAAATGCTAAACAAAAGGATAAAAGCATAAGAACTCCTGAAACCTCGCCACATCTAGTTAATTAGGTTTCATAACAACGACAATAGGTAGAAAGATAATGAGAGGGAGATTAAATCCAACTTCTTCCCAATAGGATTTGTAACTCGAGGATGTTGAATTTCTAAATTATACATCATAAGTATTTTTTTTAATATATCTTAGTAATCGGTATAAAATTTCGGTGAGGCCCCAGACTCGACTTTATCCAGCTTAATTAATCATTTTTTATAGTACAAATCTAATTACCCCTACGAGTATAGCTGAGTTGATAAGTAGATGGAGGTTTGTCACTTGAAGTTAAGGAGTTGAACCTAGGGATGACAATTTCATCCTAATCCGATGGGTAATCTGACATCCGAATCGAATGAAGGACGATATGGAGGGAATTTTTATACTCAATTATAATAAATAGGTATTCGGATATAGGCATGGAGATGGATAGAGTTTAGGGTTTAGGGTATATATATATATATATATAAAAGACTTAGTTTGCCTTTTTATCCGGTCATCAACACATATCTCATCTTCTTTTCCATAAGAAATATTCATCCGATCAAAAGAGTGCGAAACGAGAAAGAACAAATAGGGACATTGAAATATTTTTTTTAAAAAAACGAGAATAGTAGAGAGTAATAGGATGATGGGTGGAATACGGATACCCGAATTTCTAACAGGTATGAGGATATGTATGAAAGTTAAATACTCGATGAGTATAATGATAGATATAGGGATATATAATAAATGGGGATGGGTACGGAGAATATGAAATTCTGCTCAAATCCTACCCGTTGTCATCCCTAGTTGAATCTCGGGGCTAGTGGGACGTAAATCCCTACACCTCGTATAACTCACCTTCATCCACTTGACTCCCCCGTCATCGTGATTTATCTCCTTCATGTTGGTCCTAGCACGAATTGGCTGGGGTGCTAGGGTCCAGTGCCTCACCCTTTTGCCACTTATAGTATAAATCTAATTTTCCCCACAGAATACCTAATCTGTTAAAGGGTGACAGACTTGCTACAATAGGGGGCAAGAGATTAATTTCCAACAGGAGCATGTCCTTAGAGAAAAAAAATTCTTATCATCTTCTAATCACTTGACGATTGGTTATAAAATGACCTAGTATTTAGTAATTTATCTCCTTTCACATAATTTAAAGATGGATCATAAACAATATCTAATATAAACATAATTATCATTAACTACACTACAATGCAAATCCAATTACAGAAACTTATATATACTACTTCCAATAATTTTGCTTAATTGGTCGAGCTCAATAAGTCAGACTTGGACATCCACAATATAGGAATGAATTTACATACAGATCAATCCCTTTTTTACTCTATCAGCCATAGAAACAACTGTATTTAGTTATACAAGCGGAAATGAAGGAAAAGAGATCTAGAAAAGTTTTTTTTAAAAATGAAAAAGATCGAGAAAAGTTTATGCATGCAGTAATTAAGAATAAAGGAATTTATAATCAAATTGTTTATGGCCCGAAAAGACAAGAGAGAGCGAGAGCGCGCGCGAGGAGGCGAAGAATGGTAATTGCCAGGTGCTGGTGGAAGCGACAACCGCATACATCGCGCCGTCCGATGATTACGACGGCTTCGTTCGATACTATGCGGCTGTCGGCATTAATTAATTATAGGGTTAGCACTTACCCCGCAAAACCGCAAAACCCAAGGCTCCTTGTCCGTGTTTAGTTCTCTTAAAAAATGGATCTAAAAGTTTATTTTTTTAAATAAAATTATATTGTTCAATTTTTCATGATCCATTAAGTTCATTCATATGTTCTTTTTTGATTTAGAGTTTTTAGGATAATTAATAACTTTATAAAATAATATTTCATGATCCTTAATTAAAATTATTTGATACCTCAAAATATTCTTATATTCCCTAAGTTTATATATATATATATATATATATATATATATATATATATATATATATATATATATATATATATATATATATATATATATATATATTAAAAAATATATAATTTAGAGAGCTACTAGAAGAGCATGCAACATTTATAAAGACTACAAATTAAAAGGGCATCCTTTTTAATTGAAAGCGTTAAAGGACATTTGTTTTTGTTAATTAATAAAATAGCTTCCCTCCCCTATTTTACCCCATGTGGTTTGTCCTTAATACGACTAATTTAAGTTTGAACCTAGCTCCTAGACTAGCTAATTATTATTTTATATAGAGAATTCCTTTTCGAATTTTTAGATTACTAGGTATACTCATCTCCTCCTCTCCCCCTCTAGCAGCTATTAGATCCTACAAATTTAAACCTTTATAACAAAAGTAATATGATTAAGCTGAGTCACAGGAAGGAATACTTTTCCCAATGATAAATACGCACAACAAGAAATTGCTTAGGTACCTAATTAAAATACCTAATTATGTTGGAGCTAAGCCACATAGATTGTCATTTGTTATTTCTCAAACCCTTTGTGGGAATATAATATTGGGAGTAAACCTATTACAATGAGTACCAGAGTCACAAGAACTTACAATTAAGTAGGTTTGAGCTGATAATCTCAAACTGTCGACTCTAGCGAGCCGAGCCACACGCCGAGTAGATGAGTCATGGACACCGTGAGTTGTCGAACGATGCCATGTTGCTGACAGGATGTCGAGAGCTGCAACACGAACTCAGAGTGGATGCCGAGTCCAGCAGAGCGCTGTCTCCTTAAAACAGATTCGGCCCCTCCGCGGTGCTCAGAGGCTTAGGTGGGCGTCTGTTTCCCAAGATAAAACAGCAACATCACGAGCACAACCTAGCACTGGTTGTCCTGACGATCTGAGCTAGATCCGAAAACTATCATGATTTTGAAGCTGTGTCTACGCTCACTTCAGCTTCTGTTGTGTCCTCCCTTCATTCCTCTCAATGGTCTTTTATAGACCTTGCAAGCCATCAAGAGCAAGCCTGAGGCTTGCCTGCTTGCTAACAAGCAAGCCACGTTGTGGCTTGCATGCTTGCCAGCAAGCCACAACGTGGCTTGCATGCTTGTGACAAGCTGCATGCTTGCCAACAAGCAAGTCACAGCTTGTGGCAAGCTTGCCAGCAAGCCACACCACGTGGCAAGATTGGGCACAATTCTGAGAACTTCTCATAGAACCAGGCGTGTTCATGGCCAAGAACGAACACACTCATGAGACCTGAGCTATATCAGGGAGGGTCTTGGGTAAGATCTGTCCATGCTTACACCAATGGCCTAACAGTTCAAAGACATCACGTCTACTAATCAACCAGTAAGCAAACAGAGTTTACAAGGGAAGGTTCAAAGGGTAACACCTACCTATCCTATACTCGACTCAACTGTCGAAAACTATCACAAATCCTTGTTTTCATTCATGTGGGGGATTGTTGGAAAAACTTGAATGCAAACACGATGTGTGGGTTGTAGTCCCACAACGCTTAAAAGCAAGGCTTTCCAACTGATTCGGAACAAAGGAGGTTGAAAACCCAGGGCTCGGATGACATCAACCCGAGAAGTCCAAATCAGTCAGGACACGATATGTTTGCGAAAGGTAACTTGCTGGCTGGCCTACAAGACAAGGAAGATCACCAACTTACCTACACGCCACATGGCACGCCTGTCTGCTCGCCACGTGTCTCCGCGGTGCTCAGAGGCTTAGGTGGACGTCTGTTTCCCAGGATAAAACGGCAACATCACGAGCACAACCTAGCACTGGTTGTCGTGACGATCTGAACTAGATCCGAAAACTATCACGATTTTGAAGCTGTGTCTACGCTCACTTCAGTTTCTATTGTGTCCTCCCTTCATTCCTCTCAATGGTCTTTTATAGACCTTGCAAGCCATCAAGAGCAAGCCTGAGGCTTGCCTGCTTGCTAACAAGCAAGCCACGTTGTGGCTTGCATGCTTGCCAGCAAGCCACAACGTGGCTTGCATGCTTGCCAACAAGCAAGTCACAGCTTGTGGCAAGCTTGCCAGCAAGCCACACCACGTGGCAAGATTGCAAGCTTGCCATGTGGCAAGCAGACAAGCTTGCCACGTGGCAAGCAGACAGGCATGCCATGTGGCGTGTAGGTAAGTTGGTGATCTTCCTTGTCTTGTAGGCCAGCCAACAAGTTACCTTTCACAAACATATCGTGTCCTGACTGATTTGGACTTCTCGGGTTGATGTCATCCGGGCCCTGGATTTTCAACCTCCTTTGTTCTGAATCAGTTGGAAAGCCTTGCCTTTAAGCGTTGTGGGACTACAACCCACATGTCGTGTTTTCATTCAAGTTTTTCCAACATATAATTGGTGCCTAACTCCTTTTCTCATATTTGCAAAGTTACGCTGAGACACTAAATGGAAGAAAATACAACTAATGCATATACCTTTAAAGAAATTCACAATATGCATATGTGGAAGGTATGAGTTTTCTTCAACTGAAATCATGCATAATTTTATATTGGATACATGTGAATAGAAAAAAGTGAGAGAGGAACGATGTTTCATTATGAATGAGATTTTAGTTTTACATTAGAAATTTTAAGATATATTGGTTGATTTTTATTGTTTCACAAGCATTATAATTGTGAACAAATGTATAAGGAGAGACTCTCTCTCTCACGTATGGATGCGCAAAAAGTGCAAATGTAGGACCCCGGGTGCAAATTGATGATTAATGAAGAATATGTAATTTCTAGACATTTGAGTTGGACGAGTTAATGCTAGTAAATGATTTTAATTTGACCATTCAATATTGCAAGGATCTAATGTGGCAAAAGGCGAAATCGCTCGCCCCCAGCACCCCCGCAGCACCTGACCCCATTAGTTCGGATCCTCTGTCCCCGTGTCCCCTGTCGATCGGACGGACCATATTACATCTCAAGGCATCACGACATTCTTAAGATGTGTGCAGTATTCTCGTGATGTGCAAGGCATCCTTGAGATGTAATCTGATCCGTCCGATCGGCAAGGGGACACGGGGACAGAGAAATTTGGGGACAGAGGATCCGAACTCCGACCCCATGCCATCACGAGGGAGGTAAATCACGGCAGCCGAGAGGGCAAGTGGTAGTGGGGTGAGTTGCACAGGGTCTGGGGATTTATGCCCTGACATCCCTATGGTTCGACCCCGCGACCTCATGTGGCAAAAATGTCACCACTTACCATCTCGGATGATCCGTGGGGTCAATACTGCAAGGGTCTAAGCTCCTATATAAGAAGGTTGTGGTCAAGAGAAGCAAAAGAGAGCTAAAGTAAAGATTTTCCTCCACCGTCGTTTCCCCAAATTATCTCTCTGTCGTCCGCTCGATGGTTTGCCTATGATAGCAATTAGGTACTTTCTCATTTCGCCAAATTAGATACTTTCTCAGGTCGCCACAAACAATCAGTGCTTCGTTGTGTATGTAGTTTTATTATTATATCCTGAAAAATAGACGTCCATCATAATCTCAAAGCATAGTCGGCGAAGGATGAATCTATTTTAAGGAAAATGTTTGAAAGCATGTCTCATCAACTTCTTTCCTGTACTTAGATTCAGGAGTCTACACTCGGAGTTGGGAGTCTGCACTCAACAGTCGTCACCCTGCACTCTACACCCAGGAGTCTACATTCAGGAATCGGGAGTCTGTACTCGAATTCTGCAGTCGAAAGTATGCATTCGGGTATACAAGATAATCCAAGTTTCTAGCCAACTCAGTCATCCCAAGCTGCTCTTCCTTTCTTGCTTGACAGTCTGAGATTATCAGCTCAGATCAACTCAACAGATACGTCTGATTTGATCTGTAATTTCAATTCGGGCAACTTCCCCTCTATCTCCAATAAGATTGTCCAACATTTTATGCATAGTGTCTATAGGTTGATATCCCTCGATATGTCGGTCAAGAAATCAACTCCATGGGAAGTGCACTGTCTAGAAAGAGAGTTGTACGATGAACCACACAGGTTGCACATGAGGTGAGTGCACTTCGCCTGACAAGTCACACACCTAAATTTCTGCAAGGGGATACATCGAGGGTGGTTCAACAGCAGATCACACATGATCTCAGCTATGCACTCACTTTAGGAACATCATAGGGAGTATTCTTGGAAAGATCACATATGACCACAACAGTGCATTCACTTTGAGAACATCTCCAAAAATATCACACGTGACTTTAGTCGTACACTTAGTTTGAGAACATCCCCGACCGGGAATATCCTGTAAAATAACACTAGTGCACTTATTTTGAGAACATCCTCGACTGGGAACATCACACAGGACTTCAACGATGCATTCACTTTGGGAACATTTTCAGAAAGATTACATAGGACTTCAATTGTACACTCACTTTGAAAATATCTCGGATTGGGAACATCCACATAATAAGTCATGCTATAGAAGCATTCTCGACCAAGAACGTTCTCAAGATGGTGCACTCAGGTCAAGAGAACATCCTCGATTGGGAATATCCCTATCGAGTCTAATCCCTCTGATTTGACGGTCCGACCATTCTTGACAGTTGTAACTCAAAAATAGGGCTATCAATAGCTACCATTGATAAGATCAACAATGACAAATGTGACTCATAATGACTTGCACACAGTGTCAGATATACGACATCAACGCCACACCTCTAACATCCCATGTGGCCTCATGCTTTTGACGACCTGTAGGAGGATGTGGCTTCATGTGGCTACATGCTTCTTACGCCTGTAGGCGGATGTGATTCCGTGTAGCCCATGCTTTTGAATCTACAAGCAACATGCTTCTGACGTCTGTAGGCAGATGTGGCTCCATGCATCCCATGCTTTTGAGTCTACAAGCAACTTTGGTGGTCCATGTCGACATCGAGGTTTGGCAATACAAAAGGGTGGATGGTGTTGGTTGAATGTAAGCTCTTGCCCACGATGTTCGCTTCCTACAACTTGTTAGCATACAGTGGAATACAAAAATAAAATTAACAAGTAGAAAACTAAATCCTAGAAGACCATAAACAAAAAAACAAATTGACACGTTGCGTTTAACGTGGTTCGAAGATTAGGGCTCCTACTCCATAATTGTCCGTAAGATAGACGATCTCAATCCGTTGGTAGATGACTCCCTGGAAAACCTCGGCTAGCTCAAGTAGCTCCTTGTGGGTGGAGAAACCTCGTCACTACCTCATACAAGTATATTTGATCACATGATAACTTGGAAGATTCTAATAGGGGTTAACCACCTCTATTTTTGTCAACCATGACCGCCCACCCTGAGCTCTATTAAATAGAGCTCAGGAGAACACACAAACTGTGTTTCCCACCACTAGTTGACTGGAAAAGTCACCAGTCGATTGACCTTTATGAAAAAATTAACCGTTATACCCCAACAGCTCGATAACAGTCAATTGTCATATACTACAGTAACTGCTACAGTAATTGTTGGCTGCTATAGTACCAGTAGACTAGTTTTCACAGCCATCGAGTATAGAAACATTTTGTGCCTTGGCCCAATCGACTGGTCCAGTTGTCAGTCGACTAGTAAAGCCCTAACCTAGGATTTTACCCTGAGTACAACTCTCATACACTCTTCCTTCCTCTTGCACAACCTTGACCTTGCCTTCTAGCCTCCTCCATCAGCTTTGAGTCCCTCGGACGCTTCCCCATCTTTTACGCCTTACCTTCAAGAGCTTCCTTCGGTCTTATCCTTTGTTGTTGGGTTTTCCATTATCAAGAGACTCCTCACCTTCGGGACTTTATCTTTTGTCAAGTCACACTTGAACTTACGTTGCCAAGACTACATACTTGGACTTACACCACCAAGCAGGACCAACTCAAACGTATTTGAGACCCTAGGCAAAAAAAAAATTAGGCTTTTGACATTGTTTAAAAAAAATTCCTCACCTTTTTTCATTCAGGCTTGGGATAAAATATATGGATTAATTTTTTTAATAAATTAAAATATTATTTTTTATAAAATTGAATTTTCTCACTTTTTGAGATGCAAAATTATTAATTAAATTTTTATATTCATATTTTAATAACCTAATTCAGAGAAGTATAAATTTTACTTTATTAAACAAGTATTATTATTAGATATAATAACATACCTCAAGTCGATAATAAGTTTACTATTTATTTAGCTAAAAAAATAAATATATTCAAAATTGTTTTAAAAAAAAGATAAAGGTATGTCTAATTGTCTAATTACTTAAATGAAAGATGGAGAGAACAAACCTTATAAAAGGAATAAAATTGAGGAAATATGAACAATGAAATAGGATAACAATAGAAAAAATAGAAAAAAAAAATCATGCTGACATTCTCAACTCATCATCAGTGGCAAAGCACAAAAATAAATAAAAAAAATATATGTACAAAATGACAAAACTCAATACAATCCTTATAAAATAAAGATTGCAATGAGACTAAACCAGTCATTATCATTTATTAAGAACTAAATGGGAACTTTTTTAGGCACAAAGCAAAAGAAAAAATAAATCATATTTTTCATCACCTAAACCAGAATAGTTATAAATGATAGAGTAGAGATAAAGAAAAAATCAAATAATTTATGCCTGTAAATATATCTAAATAAAAGTTAAATTTAATGTCTATCAAGGAAGTGAAATGGTAGAGCTACCTAACTCGTTATTGCTAAAAAAATAATAATATCTTCCATTTTAATTAGACACAATATGGATGAATGCATCACATTTGAATTTAATAAAGCAAGTAGCATAGTAGCATCAACCGGATCAGCGTGATAATGCTAGATGTAGTTTCTCTTCTCCAATCTCAATGAGCAAGAGAAGCATAGAGAGGGGAGTTGAAAAAGAGAAAGAGGGGGAGCTAAAAAAAATTAGCTTTTTTATTTTGCATTGTATAGATAAGATAAAAAATTTCTAATTTATGTTCTTATTGATCAAAGAAAAAAACATCATCAATGAATAAGAAATGTAACGAAAGTAGACTAGGTTTAAGAGATATTGAAAAGGAATATATTAGATTTTATAAAATAACATCCATAATTAAAAATAAATTTAATTTGTTAAAAAAAGAGTCCCTTTATCACTTTGTCCATTGGAACCATAATAAGTTTTTTTACGAAATCTGAAGTTTTGATCAAGATTGAGATTATATAAATATTTATTCATGTGGGTCCTATTCTTTTCTATTCTCTTAAAAAATATATATAAAAATATATTTAATATATTAAAAATAATGACCTTAATTTTTAGAAAATGAGATTGTGCAATCTTTTATCACGTTGGCCTATTTTTTTTTCATTTTCTTTTAAAAAATACATATACAAATATATTTAATATACTAAAAATAATGAATCCTAATAAAAATTGAGACCTTAAATATAGACCTTAGTGACTTATGCCTAAAGCCAGCCTTGCTCGATAGTGCGCTCAGTATCACTCCTATTTGACGGTCGAATCATTCCTAACAGTTGCAATTACTAAGTGCCATTGATAAAACCAACAACGACAAATATTTGTCAGCATTCCTTACATGTGAAATATATTTGTAATCTTTAAAATGTAGAAAAAACAACTCAGGTATAAAATTATAGATTCAAAGATGTTTAACTTTCATATTTAAATTGAACTGCCATAAGAAAATTGTTAAATACCGACCAAATTAGTAATGAAATTAAATTTCAATTACTAAATTAGCATTCGAATTAATATTTTATTGTTATTTAGCGATTGGACTTAAATTTCATTACTAATTGTTAATTAGTGATCAATAAAATTTTGGTCTTTGGCGATTGCAATTTAATTCGGCCGTTAATTTAAATATTAATTCAGTTGTTAAATAGTAATGAAATATTAATTTGGTCATTAATATATCAACCAAAATTGAATTCTTTCGCTAAATTTAACAATCAAATTTAATTCCGTTACTAAATTAGCAATCATAATTAAACTTGTTGCTAATTTACTTTACTTTTTCCACCGTGCTCTCCTTCTAGATCTCTTTATGATCCCTAAACTCAAGTTCTTACTTTCCCAAATAGCGATGGACGATCGTTAAATTAGTGACCAAAATCATAACGACCAGTTAAATTGGTAGCTAATCGGTCGTATAAGAAAAAAATGATATATATATATAATTTACACATCCGTTCAATATGTATTCTTGGACGATCCTCATATATTTGGCCAAACGTCTGGACTCGTGAGAGTTACTCAGAAGTGTACACCAAATAGATGTGTAAGCTCATTTCTCTCTCTATATATATTTATTAGTTTATGTCTCCTTAATATCTTATTGTATGCTATTTTCCTTTTGCAAGTGAATTTACAAATAATTTAATGTGTCAAACTCTCAAATTTATCTATTTTATAGGTTTAAGACACGTCAAATTAAACATTTTAGATATTTAAGTGTCCAAAATAGCTTTTTGACCCTAAAGCATTTGCAAATGGACTATCATCAAACACATTGCATGATACACCTTTCTATGTATGTTTAGTTGTAAACAAATAATTATCAAACATATGTGTCTAGCTTTGAGGCACTCAAAATTTGAATAATTAAGGTTTTTAGATGTTCAAAAATATACTCTTGCCTTTAAATTTTTCTACAAGCTAATTTATAAATAATCCTGTATGATAAAAAAATCAAACAACATCTCTTTATAATTTCATTAAAAAAATATATCATTATTCAATTGTAGCAGTTTCAATCGTACATATAGAGTAAATTTATTAAAATCGCTATATATCTATATAGAGTATTATTATATCAAAATATTCTTTATCAATAATTAAAATAACTCAAATTTGATTAAAATCATTCCAACTTATTTAAAATAGTTTTAATATTATTGTAACAACTATAAGTATAATTGCTACAACTATACTGTCATAGTAGCTACAATAATGGTAAACCAATTTTGATAAGTTGGATTGATTTTAATCAGCTTTGAGTAATGATTAAGTCAATATAGAATAATTTGATATATTTGTGTTATATTTATTATAATTTTGATAAATTAAAATAATTTTATTATATTTATAAGGGCTATAATTGTTAAGCATTGTCCCTTCGAGGTAGGAGTGTCAAAAATAAATCTGACCCGATAATTCAATCCGAGTCGATCAGAAAAAATCAGGTTCGGGTTGGACATTTTCGGGTTCGGGTTGGAGGGTTGGAGAGTTAAAAATTTTCGGGTTGGGTCGGATCATGTTCGGGTTGACCCGGGTTGACTTAAATATAGAGTTTTGTGAATTTTTTAGGGTTAAATCAAATTTTATTTTAAAAATTTAGATGTTTTTATGTATATTAATATCATGTTTGTATGATAATGATGGAGTATTGAGATATAAGTGAAGAATTATAGAAAAAATAGCCCAAAAAAGTCATTTTGAATCGAATTTTCGGGTTATATGGGTCGAGTTCGAGTTGATCGGGTTGGTCGGGTTCGGGTTCGGATTCGGGTTTAGGTGTTTTGGGTTGAACTCGAATTCGGGTTGGATTTTAAAAAAAAACTCAACCCAATCCAACCCGATCCAATCCATCTGAATTGGCATCCCTACTTCGGGGTGAGGCAGGTTGGTGATTGAGCCATAGGGTATTGCTACAACAAAGGTATTTTAAAAATAAAAAATATAATATTTTGATGTTTTATAAAAAGAAACCTTTTAATAAAAAACCATAAAATTTTACCTATTATTTTTTTTTATTGATCTTGAAAGAAGGCAGGATAGGAAGTTTGAGGGCACATCATGCTACCACCTCCAACAATAGTAACCTACTTATTCATAGTGACCCGTGGAAATATCACATTGGCACCGAGCCACAGGTGAAGAAAAGAGAAGAGAAGCAAGTGAGATCTCAAAAATATATGACAAGATCCAATGAACATGACACCCTCCGATTTTGATGTTTCTCCTCACTCTTGTCCTCTTCGCCTTTAGTTTCATATTAATCATTGAACCCTTTGAAGAAAAAAATGAACAAAGTCATAAACAAAACCCTAGTTTATTAATTAAGTAATACATAGTAATATTTTATCCACATGGTGAGCTTTTTCCCATGCACCTTTAATTGTCAGCTTCCCTCCCACAAGAATCAACCTTGATTAATGATTAGGGATGACAATAGGTCGGGTTCGGGTCGGATTCTATATCCTCCGTCCCCATACCCATCGGATATAGGATCTCCGATGGGTATACCCATACCCATTAAATGATCGGATATCTTCTATAGTTATAATTTTTCTTCTTTCTATCCAACTATTATCATTCAATAAAAATATATTAAAATTAACAACCTATTAAAATATATATATATAATTAAAAAAATAGATTAAACATCTATATAGTCTCCTCCTAATATCAATAAAAATAGTAAGTTGATTTTGGAAAAAGGAAATTTTCTTTAATATATGTATATATATTATTTAATCGGGTATTCGGGTCGGGTATCGGGTATTGATAGTCCCTCCATACCCTCCTCCATTCGGGTCGGATGTCGAATCCTCCATCGGGTTTGGGTGAAATTGCCATCCCTATTAATGATTACTTTAGTTTTTAAATTATTTTTTTATTCTAGTTTCACAATTTACTTTCTTTAACCTTGATATATATTTATCTACCACTAGCAACAACATAACCTTTCACATTTTTCAAGCTCCTCTCTCAGGGCTAGCTAGGGTTTTACTTTTTGCTCTGATCTAGCATTTTAGGTGGGGATGAAGCCCAAGAAAATAAAAGATGATCTTGGCTAATACGTCAACTGCAGGGTTCCATAATCCATGGTAAATGATTAAGAATTAGTTTTTTGGTGATTTTTTCTAGATGGATAGGAGATCTTGATATTATATAACCCTTTATCGTATAATAATTTTCATTAAAATTATTAATTTTATTATTAGTAGTAGTATATATAGGGGAAGGGAGAGAGAAATATTAGTCTACTATTCGTACACCTGATCTATGTGTAACGTATGGACGACTGAGTGTGATTTAACACTCAAGGTGCTTGGAGATGATCTGGGTATCCAGACTCACATTCAGCCACCACGGTCGTAAAAAGTTGGGGTATGCATGATATATATATATATATATATATATATATATATATATATTGTGCATCTCACTTTTGCGACTGTGTTACGAGACTGAGTCAGTCAGAGCGTCTGGAAGTGATTTGGACATCTCGATTCTGACTCACTCAGGGTGCCCAGATCATTTCCGAGCATCCTAACTCACTAGTCGCATAGCATAGTTATGGAAGAGAGGTGAGCAGAATAATTATAATTTAGGTGAGCATCCTAAATGTGCATGATCGTGGGCGATTGAGTGCGATTTTAGGCACCTCAATCATTTTCGGGCACCCATAGTCCTTGAAATTGACTCAAGGCATTTAGAAGTAATTCGGGCATTTGAAATCGCACTTAGTTGTCCATGCATCACACACAGATTGGATGTGTAGGTTAACATTTCTCTCTCTATATATAGAGAATTTTATTATCCTAAGGACCTTATGCTGCATATCCTGTGCACACCTGATTTTTTTTTCCAATTTAATTTTTTTATGCTTAATACTATAACTCACCTCTAAACGTAAAGGTAAAATCTTATTAGCATAATTGAAAACTTAAAAAAAATAAAACAAAAAAAAAATGAAATTCATGTTTGGTACAGATTTGTCTGCACAGACTCGCCCGTAGCATAACATATACATATAAAACAAGAATGATACCTTTCACAACAGTGGATGACATCTCTAACGTGATGCTCTAATGCGGCCAAAACTATTTTTTTTCCTCTCTCATCTATATGCAATTCTCTTCTCTCTCTAGCCAGTACTATGTATGCAATTCTCTTCTCTCTCTAGCCAGTACTATGTTGTTATTAGTTTGTGCAAATCAATACCAACAGTGGTGCTGATTTATGCAAACCGGCACCACGTTGGTGTTGATGATCTTTAAAGACCAGCACCGGCTAGTTTGAAACTAACACCAGCCAACATTACGCTAATGCTGGTCTTTAAAGGTTGGCACAAACGTGGTGCTGACTTGAAACCAACACTAGCTGGTACTTGAAACCAACACCAACGTGTTGGTGCTAGTTTGCGGAAACCAGCGTTGTTGGTGTTGATTAACGCAAATCAGTATTAGTGTTGGTTTGCGCAAATCAACACCAGTACCAACGGGACGCTGACTGGTGTTGGTTTGAAACCAACAACAGCTAGTGTTGATCTTAATGACCAGCACCACGTTGGTTTTTAAAGACCAGCACCAACGTGATGCTAGCTGGTGCTAGTTTCAAACCATTATTGGTGTTGGTATTTAAAGATCCAGTACCAACGCTAGTGCTGGTTTGTACAAACTGACATCACTTTACATGCTGAAAGAGACTTACATGTAAGAGAGAGAAGAGAATTGTATGCAGATGAAAGAGGAAATCAAAATATTAATTTTCACCATGTCAAAATATCCACGTTGAATGTCACCCATCATTATACCGGATTAAATTATGTAGGGTATGATTCTTGATATATAACTTACCAAACTTTTAAAACTAAAAATCGAGTGAGTGTAAAAAGACAAGAAGTATTCCATATCTATTGAGGGTCAGGTTCATGTTGTGGGACCGGCTTCCATAAACAAGGGGCATGATTCTTGGCTTCTTCATCTATAAATCCTCTTCCATAGCATTTGCCAAACACTCCCTCAATCTACTTTCTTGCTCGCTGCATTTTCTTAGCAAAGCAACAAAATGACATTTTTTTTAAAAAAAATCATAGATTGATCGTGCGGGCATGGGTGTGGATTCCTGGTGCCTGGAAGAGCTCGCCATGGACGCGAGCTTCCCTTCGCTTTGGGGCTTCCACGAAGTCAGTCCTATTTCTCTCTTCTTTCTCGTCGACTCACTCTGTGTGTTAAACTTGTTTGATTACGAGAAGTCGCCCCAATTTGTTAGTTATAATTAGTGTTTGTTGAGTGAGCAAGTGGAAAAGGTTGAACTCCTGCATGGTTAGGCAGAAGATTCTTGCATGCTCTGCTCATCGAATGTGAACCCGCAGAAAAAATTTACTGGCTTTTTAGATTCTTGTCTGGTACAGAGATGTTGGTGTCCAATCACCTTGACATGGTGCCCTAACCACGTTCATGTTCTCTGAATAGCTCGGCTTGTATTTTCGATCTAAAGGAAAAGATGAAAGTGACGGCGAGCATTCTGTTGTTTTTTTTTTTGTTTTTTGGAGCAGAGCATGGAGGAATTGAAGCAGAAGCTCCTGTGCACCACTCTGGAGCTGGAGGCTCTGAAAGCCAACGCCGAGGAGGAGGTGAGGAGGGGCGAGCAGAGCATTGGGCAATTGCTGATACTACTCCAAATGGTGACCCGGGAGAGAGACGAAGCAAGGGGTCATCTCAAGCTCCTGCTCTCCGAGCTCTCACAGATGGCCAAAGCGAGAGAGCTCTGCCGCTCCCCGATGCCCGAAAGCATCACCCCCGATCTGTGTGACTCCTCCGCGGGCGGATCGTCGGAGTTCTCCAGCACTAAGCTCGCCACGAACACGGCCAGTGTCGACTACGACAGGGCGAGTGCGACGGTGAATAGGCTGGCCGTGGAAAGGTCACTGCCGCAGAAAGGGAAGCTTTTGCAGGCTGTTCTGGAAGCAGGGCCGACGCTGCAAACGCTGCTGCTCGCAGGGCCACTGCCTCAGTGGAGGAATCCGCCGCCGTGGCGGCAGCCGTTTCAGATTCCTCCGGTGGCTGTCAAAGCACAAACTCCGGCGGTGGTGAATTCGGCGACGAAGAGACCGATGCCCATGGTGGTGGCGCCGTCGAGCTTGATCCCCAAGAGACAGAGGAGTCAGTGCATATGATGTGCAGTACGATCGCCATGTCTACGTTGTAACTGGAAGACGTTCTTGTTCTCCTTTTCATTTCTTTTCCTTTTTTTTCTTCCTCTCCTCTCCGTGAGGGTTGATAATGTTTACTGAGAAGTTGATTTATTAGTGAAATCCTTCCTTAAGCAAATCGGTTATATGCTTTCTCAAGCATATTGACATACGTTAACTGCGATTTTCAGGCAACTGAAAACGCAGTGTTTAACATGTTGGATACTTTTCTTTTAGTTATCTTGGTGCCGAGTCGATAATTCTAACTGATGGAGTTGAGTATGGCGACGTGAACCTTATCTCATTTATACTTTCGACATCTCCTTTTAATTATCGAAGTACCCCTTCGAGTAAGAAATATACCTTTCTTGGTATCGTCGCTACCGACCTAATCTCATCGATCGTTGAGTTATCCTTTTGGATATCAACACAACCCCTTTGGGTAAACTTATCCCTAAGGATAAGAGTATTAAAGTCGAGATGAAGGCTATACCTTCTTTCCTTTAAATGATATTACCCCACCTAGTTGCTTACGGTTTATTGGCAATCGTCTCCTAAGATACAATGACGTCTCGAAATAGAAGCACTTCAAATTTTGAGCCTTGTCAAACTTTCGGAGTCTTAAAACTCTTAAGAGAGGAGAGAGCGAGAAGAGAACCCAAGAGGAGAATTCACTACTTGAGAATTGAGTGTATTGAGTGGAAGAAATGAGATTTGGTTTATAAAGATGAAGGGTTACTCTCAAGAGATGAAAGATTTCTTCCAAGAGGTGAAAAGATATGGGAGGTGTCTTTTCCCTTAAACCTTTTCATTATGATTAATTAATTTAATTGATTAATATGATTAACTATTTACTTAATCTATGCAAATATTAATTAATTAATATCACAATAATTAATTTTTTAATCAAATAATAAATTAATCAATGAAATTAATTATAATTTTATACCCTTTAATAGTTTCACATACTCGAGTTAGCGTTTATCCATGAATCTAACTCGTATGCGAATCAAATTTCCATATGATATTATCGGACTAACCCTTCATTAGATATTAATTTCTCATTTACTCGAGAAATTGATTTACGACGTCGACTCGTGAAATAGTCATCTTATCCCTATTGATCACCAAACCAATTTTCCAACAATCCCGCACATAAATGAAAATTATGAATAAGTTTCAAGTCTCAAACAAGAGTTTTATTGGAAGACTATTGCATCAAGAAAAGTAGCTTGTAGTTTTGAACCTTCCATAGTGGAATATGATCAGATTTATTTGGTTGCCCAATGAACTATGCCTTGAATTGTTCAGCCGTTGGTGTAAACTAAGACAATCATACCCACACAATAGCACAATAGCCCCTAGGCTTTTACTAGTTCTCTATTGTGTCTATTTTGGCCATGGACAAAGCTTGGGATTTATAAATGTTTTATTAAAGCGGCCCTCTTCACACTTATATAGGTGACCTCCTATTATGAGTATTCTGCAATATCCTATTATACCCTTTACGATATAATACAAGAATCATTAAAACTTTTGTTCATCCTTTACTCATTTCACAAATTGCACCTTTTGTCTCTAGAAATGAGTTGGAGTAATTACTCCTAGGTGCCTCGAATCTTGTACCTTAGTTGTCCCTTTTGAGCCATGATCTTGGGATCTCCAATTAACATAATTGGGTTATCATTATTCGATTTAAATATTGAGTTTTAGGTCATTCCCCTAGACATGCAATATAATTGATCTCTTGGTAGACCTAATGGATCCGCACAATTCTCCATATTCAATGGAGATTTTACCACTAGAGCTCTACTGCTTTAATGGTATTAAGTCATTTCAAAACTTACCATTTTATACTAGTGCCCTTCTCATAATTTCTTAAATATCATAATGTATCATATATATTGGCACAGTGGTTAACTCCCACATTAGAAAATTCGTGATCTTTCAATGCCTTATAGAGATTTTTTATTTCTATCTCACTGAGGCTTGTGGTTTACCTGGAGGACAATTTCCTCCATAATTTTCAGGATAGATCCAAAATTTATCAACATAACTTTTATCATCTCCTTAATGTTTAAGCCACCATTGTTGAATTGAGGTGAATGTGATATAGTCAATTATTGGAATGTTACTCTTCCTTGAGAAACATTCCTTGAATAATATCCTGCATTCTCTCCCTCAATCACCATGGATAATCTTGCTTAGTTAATTTTTTCAACCATATTTCTAGTGTTTTATAAAACATTTTAAGGGCCTTAATCTTCCTTAAAAGCAAGTCTCTATAACTCTAATATTCTAATTTCACTAAGTTAAAACTACGGTTGTCTAATCAGGATGATGATCACGATTACACTTGTTATAAAAAAAAGTGCTCAATCTAGAAAGCATGCATCACTTGATCTTCCAATTTCACTCAACTAAAGCTATTCTCGTCTAATTAGAGTGTTGACCAGGATTGTATTACTCTTAGAGAGATACTCGATTCAAGAAGCATAAATCCCTTGGTCTTCCAATCTCATCGAGCCAAAGATCTGTCGTTTGATTGGAGTGTTAACTAGGATTGTATTACTCTTCGAGAGATACTCGACTCAAGAAGTATACATTCCTTGGTCTTCCAATCTCATTGAGCCAAAGCTGCAGTCGTTTGATTGGAGTGCTGACCAAGATTATATTACTCTTCGAGAGATACTCGACTTAAGAAATATACATCCCTTGGTCTTCCAATCTTATCGAGCCAAAGATGTGGTTGTCTGATTAGAGTGCTGACCAAGATAGTATTACTCTTCGAGAGATACTCGACTCAAGAAATATACATCCCTTGGTCTTCAACACAAACACCAAGAGTTACTTGGTTCGGAGTGTATGACGACTCCTACTCCAAGGCCTGCACGTGAGAGTACTTTCGATGGTCAATCACTAATCAATCGAAATAATACAAGTATGTGATTACAAGATTAACACAACTGTAAAGTAAGGAATACTGACAACTACAGATTTGAAGAATTCAGCCTTCGATCGTTGGAGCAACATTTGAGCATTGAGGAAGTGTTCTCTGAGCAGCGCCCAAGAGCAGAAGCTATTTTGAGGGTTGTTATCAAGCTCCTGGTCGAATGCTGCTTATAGGCTATTCCAGGCACCTGGACCACGTGTCCCGGCCAATCGACACACTCCACGTCAGCTTGTGAATGACTTTTCGGGTTCGGGTGCCTGGACTGACTTTTTCCAGCTTTTGTTTTCTACAAAATAAAGTTAGTCCAAATAGTATAAAATATATGTAAAATATGAATTTGACAACCTCTGACTGCCCGATCCTAACTTTGAGTTTCGTTGAAACTCTAGGTCGAATCGACACTTACTGTTCCCTCTTCGGGGGAACGTGTTCTCAGCTACTCCTCTCAGGAGAGTTTACCTTTTGCCAGATCGGTCCTCCACGTTCGCTTGGACTTTTGCTCAGCATCCGAGACTTCATGTTTTCATACCGAACGTCTGCTCCATGACTCGTCTAGACTTCCACCAGGTTCGTGACCACCAGGATTTTCACCTAAAGTCCCCGACTCTAGGAGTTCACTCAAAGTGCTCGACCCACCAAGACTTCATCTTACCTAACCGTAGTTAGGACTTTCCACCAGCTAGGGTTACCTCCGCCCTAGGACCTAGGGTTACCTCCCCCTAGGGGTTTCCACCTGCCTAGAATCCACTAGGACTTTTGCCTAAGAACACTTAGTACTTTCCTGCAATCTTATTCAACCTTGTTAGACAACAAGTAACCTTAACTTTGGACCATTTGTCATAATCAAAACTTAGGTTCAATCGTTTGGTGCTCCCTGCACCAACAGTTTGATTAGAGTGCTGATCATGATTGCATTTATTCTTCATTAGACAATTAACTCAATTGTTAATCAGTCGCAACACATGTAATGTAATCCTGCTAACTCATCTATTTTTACTTCCACTTAGGTCTTATTGAGTTAGACTCAAGTCTAGCTTTTTACTAAGTGGGCTTGATCTTCTATCTGAAGACCTTCATTAGGCCTCTTTTTAGATAGTTTAAATTCATGATCCTCAACTTTGTGACTTTAGTCAAATGACCCCACAAAGCCTTAACTATCATTATACCCATGGTATAATTTTCTTGTCCATCTTTTTAAGGCATGATTCTCACATAGGAAAATTTCTATTCTTCCTTGCGAGTAAATCTCACATTGCTTGAGGTTCACTTTTAGATGCGCTAGGAAATCTTTTGATAGTAACATTAAAAGATACATTTTCTTCAAGTAATACAATATTATTTACTGTCATCACTTGAAGATGATTACGGAGAATTTCTCCAATTTCTCTCTAGTAGGAGTGGGACTCACAGTCGCCATAATCGCTAATATCATCTTAATATTGTTGGATATTTTTCTTTAAGAAGAATATGGGTATATTAATCTTCGATGTTGAGACCCAATAGTTGGACCCGATTAGTCATCTCGACGATGTGTCGATGACTTTAACCGGTGGAGCTCAGTATGGCGATGTGGACCTTATCCTATTTATACTCTCGACATCCCCTTTCGGTTATCGAAGTACTCCTTTGGATAAGAGACATATCCTTCTTGGTATCATCACTACCAACCTAATCTCATTGGTCGTCGACTTATTCCTTCGGATATCGACACAACCTATTTGAGTAAACTTATCCCTAAGGATAAGAGTATTAAGGTCGAGGTGAAGGCTATGTCTTCTTTTTTTAAGATGATATTGCCCTGTCCAGGTGCTTACGATTTATTGGCAATCGTCTCCCAAGATACAACGACTTACGCTTCGAAATATGAGCACTTCAAATTTCGAGCCTGTCGAACTTTCAAAGCCTTGAAACTGTTAACAGAGGAGAGAGAGAAGAGAACACAAGAGGAGAATTTACTACTTGAGAATTGAGTGTATTAAGTGAAAAGAATGAGGTTTGTTTTATAGGGATGAATGGTTACTCCCAAGAGGTGAAAGGATATAGGATATGTCTTTTCCCTAACTTTTTCGCTTAAACATTTTTCTTATTATTAATTAATTTAATTGATTTATATGATTACTTATTTACTTAATCTATTATAAATATTAATTAATATCACAATGATTAATTTTTTAATTAATTAATAAATTAATCAATGAAATTAATTAATAAATTAATTAATTAAATTAATTAATAAATTAATTAATTAAATTAATTAAATTTTATACGTTTCAATAGTTCTATATTCTCGAGTTAGCATTCATCCATGAATTCAACACACATGTAAATCAAATTTTCGTTTGATCATATCGAACCAACCTTTCATTAGATATTAATTTCTCATTTACTTGAGAAATTAATTTATAACGATCTACTCATAAAATAGTTACCTTATCTCTATTAATCACCAAACTAATTTCCCAACATAACAACAGTTGGTAACCTGCCCCGAGCAGAATCACTGAGCAAACGACTGTTCAGCAACTACTGAAAAGCACGAGTAAACAGCAATCGTCCAGGACATGAAAACTTAAAATGATTGGGCAAATATGAACAAAACAATGATAATAGACTAAAGGATACTTTTATGCTTTCGAATGAAAACACACGAAAAAAAAAAATATTTCACATACGACTGCTAACAGATTGCAATGGTCGGCTTAAGCAAAGTTGTTTGTCATTGTCTAGAGTCTGAACAGAGCGCTAACATGATTTGTTTGTTTTTTAAATAAAGTTTGTCTGTCTTTGTGCATTATGTTTCAAATGTTTTTAAGTCTATTGTTATTGCCTATCAACAATTAATACGTGCCTATCAACAATTAATATGCAACTTGTATGTAGGAGAATTGTTTTTCAAGCACTTGAGTTAGGTGATAGTTCTCGTAAAACCTAAGCTGTATAGATTCTAATAACCATATAAGAATTTACTTATAAAAAATACAAGAACATATGAGCATGGATCTTCGTTTCATCAATTAAGCATGACATAAGAAAAATAAATACATAAACATAATAGCCAAAGAACCTAATTGAAGAGTCATATCCTTGTTTTTAATTAGCATCGTCGGCTTAATTTCTATGGAAGAAGATGCAGCGGAAAGGAAGGTCTTCCAAGGGGCTTAAGGGATGACGACACCGTAAAGCTTCTTGTCAATGGGGAACAAGAAACTATGTCAAGATTATTTCCTAAGCCTTTGAGGACCAACTCTATATATAGTAGACATCTATTATCAGCCCATAGATAATAATAGATGCGGGACTATAAGTTTATATATATACTGAACATCTATTATCAGCATATAAATGAAAATAGATGCGCGACTAAAGGTTCTATATATACAACGTCTACATCTAACAATCAAATCCAATAAGCCTAAATTAGATTATTTTAAAGGGTTTAGATCATATTTTCATATGTAACTTACAAATAAGCCCACCTAATAGGGATAATTATATCCAACAATCTCCCATTTGGGTTATATGTGAGTTGTATGTGGAATACAAGTAAAACTTTAGTTGATATCAAACTTTATAGGTATAAGATACCCCTACAAACAATCTGGTCCATTAACTTCATTAGTATAGGACTAAAGAGGTCATAGCTACTGTGTATGATCGTAACAAGCCCCAACAGTAATCACAATACCAATATCATTAATGACATAGATCAAGATGCAGATGTGCAGAGTGAAAATTCCATAAATGTGATCAGTACATGTCAATTTTCAACTGGTCCTAAGATAACCTCAAAAGATGTTAGATCATATTTGTAAAATACGTTATGCTAAACTGCAATAGCAAATCATGATCCAAACTATATGATTCCAAAAGGAATCTATATCTTATTTATAAACACCAAATGCTAAATAGCAACAGTAAATATGATATCATAGTCAGAGTGCACTACAAGAAAAATCCTCATAGACATCGGTGGAACAACAACGGTTTTAAGCAAAAATCTATGTCTTTGAGTATTTTACACCGGATTTTTCAAAAATCGGTGTCTATGAGCACAGATTTTTGCTCATAGACATCGATTTTTTTAGCCGATGTCTATGAGCGCCTTTTTTTTCATTAATAGACACTGATTTTAATCGCGGTTTTTAAAATCGGTGTTTATGAACCAAAATTCTGGCGGACTTTCTTAGCGCACTTTCTTTTGGGCTTCTCCTCGCCCACCATAAATCGAAACCCTAATCCTCCGCATCCTCCTTTTAGGAGTTACCATTTGAAAGACGAGCAATGGATCTCTCGACGGCGATGTGGACGGCGTCGGTCGTTGGCGCTGTCACGGTCTACTGGTTCGTGTGGGTGATGGGCTCGGCGGAAGTGAAAGGCAAGCGAGCAGTGAACCTTAAGATGGGATCGATCATGCAGGATAAGGTGCAGGACAAGTACAAGCAGTACTGGTCCTTCTTTCTCTGTTCCAAGGAGGGCATTGCCGCCGCGTTCGACAACGATAACGCCCCTGCCTTCGTCGACACCTTCTACAACCTCATCACAGACATCTACGAGTGGGGATGGGGGCAGTCCTTCCACTTATCTCGTTTTCTCTCGATCTCACGGCGATGTTTTTGATGTAGGTCGAGCGGGTATGGTCCGGGTCTAAGAACGCTCGATACTCCGACCGCTTAACTCTCTCAATCCCCTTCTACCTTGACTACATCAAATGTGAGAATAATCGAAGACCCCCCTGTTTGAGTTATTGTCGTTTTTTTTTTTTTTGCCCTAATTGGAATCGGATTCCTTTTAGGGAATGTGATCTACAACGCGCTCCACCCGTCACTAGCGCCGGATGTCGTCTTTTCGCTAGAGGACGATGACTTCGATCCCCTAGGCGATATAGCAAGGGAGGGGGAAATGCGGTTGAGCAAGAGCAGCTTGTGTGATTGGAACGGAAAAGATCCATCGAAGTTGATGGCTCTTGTTCATGAACTCAGGTTCTTCGTCTTGGACCACTCATATTTGTGTGGTCGATAGTCGAGTTCGTTTGTGGTTGCTTATTTTTATTCTGAAATTAGGGATCTGTACACACATTATCAGCGGAGGAGGGTAGGGGAGATTGATGATGCTAGGCTTAAGTTTGAACTTAATACTATGCTTTCGAGGGAGGTAATTGCCATAAGCTTGTTCTTTGTCTCCTTTTCCTGTGGCTTAACTGGAACTAAAGTTGTGTTTGCGGAAGATATATCCAAGATAAAATTATAGTGGAAGAAATGATTCATAGAATCTACCTCCAAAAATTTTGAGATCTGCCTTGGCTATTTTTTTTAAATGTTGCTATTATTGGTTTCTAGTTGTCGATCGGTCATGTAAATTTGTTGTTTATGAAAAAAAAAAAGTTGCAGTTTCTTAGATATTTTGTTCTTTTTACTGAATTTTGCTTCTGTAAAATGCTTTACCACATACACCATATTTTTCTCTTCCATTTACTTCTTCCAGAGTTTACTCTTAACTTACTGCTTGCATTACTAATCCTTTCTTAACCTTCACTGATGGTTTTTTTTTCTGTTTGAAATTAACAAGCTCATTCTCATAAATGGGATAATCTAGTGACTTTGTTTTCATGCATTTTTTACCTTTTCTATATGTTGTTAATAATAGATGACAATTTGAGAGATAGCACTTTATTTTTGGTAACTCCAGTTGTTATTGTACAGGGGATTGAAGTATGTATGGTTCCATCTCCTGATAGGGTAAGTTCCAATAGAAATTATACTTATTGTTTGTTTTGTGAATAATTCAAGTATATGAATGCTAAACCTCTAATTCTTTATACTGTATTAAACACTCATATAGCCAGAGGAAGTAAAATTTTCTGTACACTTAATTGATACGGACTTAAACAAGTTAGTTACATCATGCAATTGGAAACATCAGTAGAAGGTCTACTTGCAGGTATCTTTCTTTTCTTTTACCAGGGATATCATAATTTTGCTTCCATGTTTTGAAACAGTTTAAACAGACTGCAATAATTGAGATTGAAGCTTATGCTGAGTGTTTTGGTCAGTCTCTCAGTATTCCTAATCTAAATTAGGTTGTATTTATACACTTTGCTATTACACTTTACTATCTGTATCAGGATCTTGGTCAATTATCCCATCAATTTAATGGTTATTAATATTGTGGTAAAGTGTGGTAAAGGATTCTACTTGGGTGAGGAATTGACATGTCTTATCTGTATAAACGGTGGTTTTCTTTTTCAGTTTTATTTGTGCAATTATATGACATTTGTTTTTATTTGGCAATCTGTCATAGTATTTGTTCTTAAGTATGTGAAGATCAAATGTTATTTGTTACTTCTTCCATTGATATTCTGATTTTCTTTTGATGCCTTGGAGTTGGATAAATATTATTCCTTTTGCTTTGATTCTGTTTAATTTTTACCAAGGTTGTATAAGAGGTCAAGGAATATGCAGGCCAAGGTTCTAGGTGCTCTCTAGCCCATATTTTGCACCTCCTTTGAGCTGGAGCATTGTTTTTTTTTTTGGAAGAATTCATGTTCCTTTTCAACCTCATGTTTAATGAACCTTTCAATAAATTAGTGTTAATGTATTTGGATCACAGAATGTGAATTCACATCTATTGATTATGTGAAAGTTTAATTATAATCATGCCTCCTCCATGCTGCTTAGATTTATGAGGTTTAAGAATGAAGGAAGAATCTTTCATTTTGTTCTTTTGAAAATTTATTATGTTAATATAAGTCGAATCTTTTTGAAGATATTGTGAATAAATTATTTTATATATTCTAAGAAAAATCATAATAATCTACTATACACCATGCATCACTATATTTAGTTTCTTTCAAATCAGTTGCCTTATAACAGATTATTTCAAATGTGCAGATCAAAGAAGCTGAGCAAACAAGTAAAAATTACTAGAAAAAGGTTACTTATCTCATTTTTAATCTCTATTTGAGTAGAATTTACAGCATCTTTAATTTCCCTTATGTAAACAACAAACTGCTTTATATCCATATTGACTATTTTATTCTATTCAGGTAAGAGAACTGGAGAATCAATTAAATGGTGAGAGGACAACCAAGAAGGATGTTGCAAAGTTCCCAAAGCCTCCAGTGGCTCCTTTAAGATGGAGCCTCCTTTACAAAGAATCACCAATCAGTTGTTACCCTGAGGACATCAAACAAGCAGAGGTGCCCATCCAGTAATAGATAAAGAGAATTGTCTATTAACAAATAAAACTACTGGGGAAGATTTAGTTAAATCTCTACACAGAGCAAGAAGGATAACGTTGGCACCAGTAAGAAGAATATTTGTGTACTATCTATTACCTTTTGATGTTGTAAGAAGAATAGTTATGTGTAATTTGTGGATACTGACTTGATGTGCACAATATCTATTATCCTTTTATGTTGTAAGAAGAATATTTATGTGTTGGTTATATGGATATTGACTTGGTGTATTTAGATACATCGGTGCATTTTTATTTGTGATTTTCTTAGTGAATTAATAATATTAACTTAATTTTATGATTTGCTTGGTGATAATATTGGTTTTTCACTATTTCGAAAATTGAATTTGTGTCGTTAAACAATACTGATATTACATCGATTTTCCACCGCTGCAAAATCGGTGTCATTAACTAATATTACATCGGTCATATACCGCTGCCAAAACTGGTGTTATTAACATATAATATTACATCGGTTTTACACCCGATGTCATTAAGTGGTACTACACTGGTTATAACCCGATGTCTAAAATGGCAGACCTTTTACATCGCCTTCATAGACATCGATCGAAAATGTAATAGACAACGGTGGAAAATCGATGTCTATGAGGGTTTTTCTTGTAGTGGTGTCAAATAAACATATAAATTCCCATTAATGTTTTAAACTTTAAGTACGTATAATAATCAAAACAAATATTTGTCTTTATTAATCAACATAGAGTAATAAATACAGACTCCTACTAGATGAGTTCTTCTTCCATAAGGACTTTCATATCCACAACATGCGCATGAAACACCTTAGGCACTAAGCTTTTGGTGACTGGATCGGCCAACATGGAATCTGTGCTGATGTGCTTTACCATAATTTGACAACTTTGAACTCTTTCTTTAACCACTAGAAACTTGATGTTGATGTGTTTAGACTTCGACGAACAACGATTGTTCTTGACATAAAGTTCTACAACTTTATTATTACAGTAAATCCTCAATGGTCTGTCAATGCCATTAACGTTCTACAATGCTGTGATGAAGTTCCATAGCCAAATCCCGTGATTGGATGCTTCATAGCATGCTATCAACTCTGTCTCCATAGTAGAAGTGGCTATTAGTGTCTGCTTGACACTTTTCCAAGATATAACTCCTCTAGCAAGCATGAAGATATAGCCCGAAGTGGACCTCCTGCTATCCAAGCATCCAGCAAAATCAAAATATGAATATCCAATTACCTCCAAGTGATCTGATCTCCGATATGTGAGCATATGTCCTTTAGTTCTTTGCAAATACGACATCACTCTCTTTACCTCTTTCCAATGTGACGTTCTTGGATTTCTAACATATCTGCTTAACATTGTCATTATAAATGTTATATCTGGTCGAGTACAAATCTGTGCATACATGAGACTTCCCACTGTTGACACATATGAGAATTGCTCCATCTTCTTTATTTCAAGTTCAAGTCGTGGACACTGCTGTAAGCTGAACTTGTCACCTCTTGACACAGGTTTATCACCAGGTGTACAATTTTGCATACCATACCTTATAAGCACCTTTTCAATATAGGTCTGTTGTGAAAGTCCAAGAATGCCTCTTGAACGATCACGATAGATCTGTATGGCTAAAACAAAGGATGCTTCACCAAGATCTTTCATTTCAAAATTACCAGATAGAAATGACTTGGTTTGATGCAGCATACCCTTATTATTGCTCGCAAGCAATATATCATCCACGCACAAGACAAATATAACAAACTTGCTCTCACTGAACTTGATATATATGCACTGATCAACGGGGTTCTCTTTAAATCCAAATGAGGTAACCACTTGATCAAATTTCTGGTACAACTGACGGGATGCCTGCTTTAAACCATAGATGGATTTCTTTAATCTACATACTAGGTGCTTTGAGTTTTTAGACTCAAAGTTCTCTGATTGCACCATATATATAGACTCCTCTATGTCTCTATTGAGGAATGCGCGCGGTCTTTATGACCATTTGATGTAGCTCTAAATCATAATGAGCTACAAGTGCCATGACTACCTTAAGGGAGTCTTTCATCAATATAGGTGAGAAAGTCTCCTTGTAATCAATATTTTCTTTCTGAGTGAATCCCTTGGCAACAAGACGAGCGTTATAATTTTTGACATTGCCCCTTGAATCCCGCTTGGTTTTAAATATTCATTTATAACCAACAGGCTTCTTTCTTTCAGGAAATTGGACAAGTTCCCAAACGTCATTATTTGCCATAAACTTCAACTCTTCTTGCATGGTGTTAATCTACCTTTCAGGGTTAGAGCATTGTTTGACTTCTTGAAAAATGTATGATCACCTTCCAACCCTATGTCAAAATCATGCTCTTGGAGATAAACATAATCATGAGAATTCGTGGTTCTCCGTTCCTTTGTGGATCGCCTTAAAGGTACTTGTGTTTGAGGTACTTTCTCATCAATATGAGATAATACTTCAATTTCAGTGGCAGGCTCCTCCAATTGCATTGGAGATGTGATGGAAATATCTTAGCTCACTACGCTCACTGGATATATATGTTGGTACCCCAAGGTTATTTTGACGTGATCAAACAAGTTAGGTTAGGTCCTATTGTGTTTAATCCTGTGTCTAACTGTGCAGGAACTTAAGAGCACAGGATGTTGAGCAAAAGACGCAGCTAGCGAGAAGGAGTACAGGAGAGAGTCGATGGGCTCGGTGTGTCTGAGGGACGAGGTGCCTCGGAAGAGTACGCTGGCGGATGAGAAGGAGGCGTGTAGCATTTCCAAGAGACGAGAAACCGGAGTGGAAGCTTGCTCAAGAATGCCAGAAGTTGGGTTCGGGTGAGCCCTATTCCAGATGGCTGAAATCACCCAAGTGAGCGGAGCTGGAGTGGAAGACCCGGACCAAAGCAAGCGGAGTTGAAGCTAGAGGCCCGGAGAGAAAGTCAACAAAATGTTGACTTTCCCCTTCAGGGCGCTCGGAAATTCTGGGCGCCCGAAACCCTTCCGAGCGCCCGAAACCCAAGTTTTATCAGTTTTGATGTGGCCTTTGACTGTTGCGTCGAGGATAGAGTTCTATCCCACTCCAGGCGCCTAGAACCCTTCCAGGCACCCCGAGCAGGACTATATAAGCAGCCCTACTCCTAGAAGCTAACAACAACAAGAATTATTCAAGCAACACTTGTACACGCTTCTTTGTCTATTTTAGCTTTGTGCTTCATTGTTATAAAGAAGCTTCTCCGCCTAAAGGAGAAATTAGCGTGACTTTATTCCTTGGATTAATAACCTCCCCGATTGTAACCAAGTAAAATGCTCTATGTCTTTGTCTTTTCAATGTATTTCTTATTTTATCTATGCAAGTATTTTATTCTAGGTTATAAGTCCGAGAAAGATATTTCTTTTTATTTTGATTTGTACAGGGGCTATTCACCCCCTTCTAGCCAACTGCCAAGGGTCCTAACAAGTGGTATCAGAGCCAGGATGCTTCAGGAGGACTAACTGCCGAATGAAGCACACGAGATGGCCGGACCGAGCATCTACCCACCAAAGTTTGAGGAGGAGTTCACGAACTGAAAAAAGAAAAGGGAGGTATTCTTTAAAACTGACTTTGAATTACTTTTAATAATGAAATTCAGTTTTGTAGCACCCAAAGGCAAGGAAGAATACTAGTTGACGAAGGAGCAGGCCGACTTCATGGCAAATGGCAAAGAGAGTTCCATCTGCTGAGCGTCCTACACAAGAAGTCAACTGGATCGGTGCCTACGACTCAACAAAAGAGCAATGGGAGAAATTCTTTGAGCTACACAAAAGGGCATTCGAAGCCAAGCTTGTGAGACGGGATCTGCTAAGGAATCAGTTAAGCAATATAAAACTAGAAGCAGAAGAAATTGTTGCACATCTTCACTTGAGAAGGAACTAATCACCGGACTCACGAATCTTAAAGAAAAGGTAAGCAATCGAGATTTGCTAAGATACACGCTTAATGCATTTCCTAGATCTACTGAGTAGGCATCATTAGTAGATGCTTACTATATTTCTAAAGATTTAGAAGCTGCCACCTTAGAAGAAATGTTCTCAACATTTGAAGTCCATGAAACGAGATGTGCAAATTTGAAGAAGGAGTCTAAGCACAATATTGCCCTCAAGGCTAAGATGGACGAACAAGATTCAAAATCCTCTTTGGACGACGATGAAATGGTAATGATGGTAAGATAATTTAAAAAATTATTTAAATCTAGAAAAACTAACCATCTGTATGGTAGAAAGAAAAGGAAAATCAAATGTTACCACTGCAATGAAGAAGGGCATGTTAAAGATAATTGCTCTAAATTGAAGAACAAGGGCAAGAACAAGAAGCCCATCCAAACGAACAAGAACAAAAACCTGAAGGTGACGTGGGATGAAATATCGTCCGAATCAGAGATTGAGGCTTTCTCCGGACTTGCGTTAATGGCAAGCCATCAAGAAGATGAAAATGAAATAAGCTCGTTCGAAATGAGTATCGAGAGCATCGATGAGGGGGGAGCGATATCGGAAGAGAGTAACAATTCAGAGGGAGCTATAGATAACGAGATCGACAAGGTAAGTCAGGTATGATCTCTTCCTCCTGATAAGTTATTTAAATTTGTTAAATTATTATCTAAATACTATTGCAAACTAGAAAAAGAAAATAAAGAATTAAAGTTATTTCTAACCAAATCTTGTCTATTAGAAGATTTTGAAAAATTAAAATTAGAAAATGATGAATTGAAAATACAAGTAGAAGACTTGAAAAATCATGCATGCTTAAATGTTAAAAATCAAAATATTAGAAAATATAATAATTTGAATTGGTATTTTAATTGCCATAAGGGACAAATTAGGAAAATTTCTCAGAAAGATATTCCTAAGAGATTTTTAATTAACCTGGTTGGCTGGAACCTATATTGGGTTCCAAAGTCTTATCTAAATTGAACTTTAATTAGACTTAGGACTTTCAGCAAGAAAATTTAATGTTTGAATTTCCTTAAGAGGCTTTGTCTAGAAAGTGGTTGTTTCTCCAATAACCAAGGCGGCCTAGTGCCTCACCATAGCCTAGAAGCCAATTAATGAAATAAAATATTTAATTGACTAATTGATAAAACATTTAATTATAATTAAATAATACTTTAAATAGTTACTCAAATATTTTTTTCGGTGTTTTTAACTTAGAAATTTTTTTAAAGACTTAAAGTTTTTGTTGGAAGTATCAACTTTACTTTACCAAAATTATTTCTACAAAATTAGTTTTTACAAATTTGTTTAACTTAGGAAATTATTGACGTTACAATTTTTTTTGGTGATATAAAAAATATTTTTACTTAATTTTTTTTCTAAAATTATTGTAATTTTTTTAAGTGCTATCAAAATTATTTTCAAAATTTTCAAAAACTTGATAAGTTTTTTCAAAATGTTGAAAATTAGATTGTTTTTTTTTTACTAAAAACTTTCCTATTTTTTAAAAAATTTACCCTTAGATTTCTTTTGGTACCTCATTTTTTTTGTGATCAAAGGGGGAGAAGGGAAAATTAAGTCTAGGGGAGGCAGTTTAAATTTTTGCATTTTAAATTACAAATTGATTTCTTTTATTTTATGTTAGTTTACCCTAACTTAGCTTGGGTTGCTCACATCAAAAAGGGGGAGATTGTTGGTATCCCAAGATTTTTTTGATGTGATCAAACAAGTTAGGCTAGGTCCTATTGTGTTTAATCCTTTGTCCAAGTGTGAAGGAACTTAGGAGCACAGGATGTCGAGCAAAAGATGCAGCTAGCGAGAAGGACGACACGAGAGAGAGCCGACGGGCTTGGTGCGTTCGAGGGGCGAGGTGCTGCGGAAGAGTACGCGGGCGGATGAGAAGGAGGCGTGCAACATTTTCGAGGGACGAAAAGCCGAAGCGGAAGACTCGGATTAAAGCAAGCGGAGCCGAAGCTGGAGGCCCGGAGAGAAAGTCAACAAAATGTTGACTTTCCCCTTCGGGCCACCCGAAACCATTCCGGGCGCTTGGAGCAGTCCGGCGAGCCCAGAACCCAAGTTTTATCAGTTTCGACGTGGCCTTTGATCGGTGCGTCAGGGATAGAGTTCTATCCCACTCCAGGTGCCCCGAGCAGGGCTATATAAGCAGCCCTGCTCCTAGAAGCTAACAACAACAAGAATTATTCAAGCAACACTTGTACACGCTTCTTTGTCTGTTTTAGCTTTGTCTTTCTGTGCTTCATTGCTGTAAAGATGCTTCTCTGTTTGAAAGAAAAATTAATGTGACTTTATTACTTGGATTAACAACCTCTCCGGTTGTAACCAAGTAAAATTTTATGTGTCTCTGTCTTTTCAGTTTATTTCTTATTTTGTCTATGCTAGTGTTTTATTCTAAGTTATAAGTCCAAGAAGGGTATTTATTTTGTTTAATTTGTGCAGGGGCTATTCACCCCCTCTAGCCGGCCGTCAAGGGTCCTAATAGTATAATGCCCATAATGTGTGGTATGGTAACCACGCCACTATTGATCGCACTAGTAGTGACCACAGGAGGATTGCCAATGCATTCCTCAAAAGATATTTCCCTTACCTTATCACTCCCACTGTCCTCAATGAACTTGACATTTCCCGTTTCAAAGAAGGATCTATTAGAGGGATCATAAAATTTATACCCTCTTGACTTCTCAGAATAACCTATAAAATCATAACTAATTTTTTTTGAGTCTAGTTTCCTTTCATTAGGCTTGTAAGGCCAAGCTTCAGTTGGATAACCCCGAACGTGTAAATGCCTAATGCTAGGCTTTCTGCCTGTCCACATCTCGAATGAGGTTTTAGTTATCGCCTTACTAGGTACTCTATTGAGTAAGTAAACTGTAGTTTTGAGTGCTTCATCCCATAAATACTCTGGTAGAGAAGTGAAAGTCATCATACTTCTTACCATATTTTTACGACTCGATTGCGACGCTCAGCTACACCATTCTGATTGGGTGTACCAGGCATGATATATTGAGGCACAATCCCACACTTAGCAAGCTAGTTCGCAAAAGGTCATGGACGTTGTTCACCTGATCTATCATATCGACCGTAATATTTACCTCAATGGTCGGATCAGACGACTTTAATTTTCTCATCTAATTAAAGTTCAACTTCGGCTTTGAAAGTTTTAAACATGTCCAAAGATTGTGATTTCTCATGAATAAGGTACAAATAGGCAAATTTGGAATAGCCGTCTATGAAGCTAATAAAATATGTGTGTCCATTCCAAGATGCCTTAGGGAATAATCCACAAATGTTCATATATATTAGCTCCAAAACGTTACTACAACGGCTAGCCCCCTTGTTCCTTTTGTTAGTGGTCTTCCCCTTAACACACTCTATGCAGATATCAAAGTCTGATATGTCAAGGGAATCGAGAATTCCATATGACATTAACCTTTCTAGGCATTGTTTGGATATATGTCCTAAATGCCTATGCCACAACATGGAAGAATTCTCATTAGTCAATTTACGTTTCGTACCTATACTATGTATTATTACGTTGTCAACCGTAGGAGTAAAGGTGTTCAATTTATAAAGCTTATCAACCAAGGAACCATTATCAACCAACACTGAATTAAAGAAAATACTGAAAATTCAATTTCTAAATAAACAAGAATAACTTGATTTTTCCAAACAAGAAATTGGAATTAAATTCCTTCGAAAAGATGGTACAATAAATGTATTTTCTAAGTCCAAACAAATATTGGTTCCTAAATAAATCTTAAAAACACCAATCGACTTGACTTTATCCTTCTTTCCATTTACAGTATAGATGTATCTTTCACCATCAAGCGAAAGTCGGCTCGTGAGACAACCCTGCATAGTGACACTTATGTGAGTAGTAGCACCAGTATCTATCCACCAAGTGTCAGTGGGTACAATAGCTAGATTGACTTCCGAACTAAAAAGCTGAGAAAACTCCCAGAAACTGCAATTTGTTTTCCTTTTCTTTTGTTATTGATCCTTTTTCGTTTCTTGCTTGAACCTTGAGATCTAGATGTTAGGTGAGCAGTTTCAAGTGTCTCAAGCCTTAGTCTCTCCCTTATGTTTCCTTTTCTAGTATACTGCATAGTTACCAACTTCATAAGAAGTGTGGTAGTGTCGACCATTTCATTTGAGGTGAATTGGTCTGCCAATTGATTTAGAAAACTCCTAGCATTTTGTCCCTCAGTTATCGAGTCCTTTATTGTTGCCGGTATGGAAAGCTTCATGATACTCAGACACATGCGATTTGATTTCTCCCACAGCTGAAATTCATCCCTCTACTCTATAGTGCTAACACTGGTCAAAGGTGCAGGACGATCATTCCTTGATGCATAGTCTAAGTCCATGCAACCTAAGACTATGACCACGTATTCTTTCCATTTAGTAAAATTTGTACCAGTTAGTGTTGGGATGTTATTAATGCTAGCAGTTACAAATTATACTGAAATTAAAGAGAGAAATTTATTTAAATTCACGATTTAACTAAAGCCAATAACAAATAGGTAATATAAAATTATGCAAATAAAATAAAATTTTAAATGCATATAAATGAGTTCTTTATAAGATACCAAGTACAATATAATGTGTCTTCTTTTGGATCAAAACATTATTTGTTAGTGATACTCTCTAATATAATTTAAACTTTAATTGACTACAGAATGTGTTTTCCTTTGGGCCGACCCATTATGTGCATAATATGATACTTTATATGAGTTATATTTTGGTTTATAGCTCATAACAACCTTAATCGACTATATAATATGTCTTTCTTTGGGCCGACATATTTTGTGCATGATCTGAACAAAATAATATTTTGTTTCATAGTTGTAAGCCACCTTATGCATATATCTAGCATAAAAGTAACCTTCCTTTAGGCCTATTACTTTTAGCATAAATATACGTCTATCAACACAAAATGCACTAAACCTACCTAAGGTGTCTTTCTTTGGGCCGACACATTAGTTCAACTTAGTAACACGTTGTGTGGATAGACTCAAGAAAATTCTAGGAACTTAATTCGAACAAAAATTACTTAATCAACCTTAATAACTTCAAATTAGACTTATCAATCGATTGATAACATATGACAGTCGATTGGTTTTATCCAATCTATTATCACAATCGATTTGAAAGTCTACTATATATGACTACATGATCATATATAGGACCCTCCTTTAAGAAATTAAAATTTTCTTTAATTTTTATAATTAAATAGTATTATTTAATACTATTTAATTTTTAATTATTTCTGTATTTAAAAAATATTTAATGTAATGTTTTTTTAATGCATGAAACAATTAGGGATTTTTTTTCTTCTCTTTTATTGTTTCGTGAAACAGTATTCAATTAAATCAAGTTTTTTTTATGAAGCAGTAAATTTACTGTTTAACGGAAAAAAATAAAAAAAACTTAATTTATGAAAAAAAAAACCATCTCACTCGATTAAAATCAAACTTAATCTATTAAGATTGACGTAATCATAAAGTTAAGGCTATTAATTGATAAAATTTTTAATAATTACTGTTTAAAATTTTAGATTCGACAATCGATTACTTGACCAAAATAATCGATTGAACCATCATAATTTTACCTAAAATTAGATTAAATAGTGATGATTTTTCTCGTTCCTCGTATTCTTCGCAGAAATACGAAAAACTTAAAAAATAAGTATATCCTAGTTTTCTCTTATATTATTTTCGACAATTTAAAAATGATATTAACTAGGAAAAACTTGATTTAACATACAAACAATAAATCAACAAAAAGCTTAAACTTTATTGCCAATGAAAACAACGAAACAGAACCTTGGCTTTGATAACAATTGATAGTTCTTGTAAAACCTAAGCCGCATGGATTCTAAGAACCATATAAAAATTTACATATAGGAAATACAAGAACATATGAGCATAGATCTTCATTTTATCAATTAAACATGACATAAGAAAAATAAATACATAAACATAATAGACAAGGAACATGATTGAAGAGTCATATCCTTGTCTTTAGCGTCGTTGGCTTGATTTTTGTGGAAGAAGATGCAGTGGAAAGGAAGGTCTTCCATGAGCCTTAAGGGATGACGGTGCCGTAAAGCTTCTTGTCAATAGGGAATAAGAAATTATGTCAAGATTATTCCCTAAGCACTTGGGGACCAACCCTATATATAGTGGGCATCTATTATCAGCCCTAGATAATAATAGATGCGGGACTATAAGTCTATATATATACTGAACATCTATTATTAGCATATAGATGATAATAGATGCGGGACTAAAGGTTCTATACATACAAGGCCTACATCCAACAACCAAATCCAATAAGCCTAAATTAGATTACTTTAAAGGGTTCAAATCGTATTCACATATGTAACTTACAAATAAGTCCACCTAATAGGGATAATTATATCCAACATTGGGTGCTCAATTTAACAACTTCCACATAGCAAATGGATCAGCTTCTACCAAGCACGCAGATGAACTTCTATCGAGCATACGGATCAGATTCCGCCGAGCATTCAAATCACTATAGAGCATAAGGATAAGTTTCCCCCATCACAATGACCAGATTCCACCAAGCACCTGAACTAGGTTATCCTGAGCATTAGGTTTTGAAGCTTCTAGTTAAAGGCACATGATGTCTTTTGGATAGATAGAGGAGTAGTGGGAGACAATTGTGGTCTCCCAAATGCCTTCCTCCCGATATGTGCCTATTAATGAATGCAGAAGCCTATAGTGGATGTCAGAACTGGTCTCCCAAATGCCTTCCTTCCAGTACCTGACGATTACAGAATGGAAAAGCTAGTAGTGGATGTTAGAGTTGGTTTCCCAAATGCCTTCCTCTAGATACGTGGAAAGCAATGAATGGAGAGGTAAATAATGGTTGTCAGAGGTGGTTCCTTTATTGACTCATACGAAAAGAAGTGAAGGAGCGCGAAGCATCCAACATGGAGATATTTTCTTGACAACTATACAAGTGTAAAAATTAAGAAAAAGAAAAATGTAGTCATATTATTAAATCCAAAATTAATTTTAGAAATATAGAGGATAAATTCTTATATAGTTAAGTTAAGAAATCCTAAATCCTAAATATAAAAGGAAAAAAGAATGAATTATCCTAAAAGCTATAAATAAACAAATATATATAATTTAATATCCCCCTCAAACTCACAATGCTACAGCTAGAAGCATTGATTGTTTGTTAGACAAGAAATGAAAGTGTGAAGTGGAATGTGCATTGGTAAACATATCGACAATCTGTAGATTTGAAGGAACAAAAGATAATGTGATAGTGACAATCAAAAGATGATGACGAGTAATGTGACAATCAATTTTAATGTGTTTCATCTACTCATGAAAAACTAAATTGCATGCAATTTGAATAACAGTCTGATTATCATGATATAATGGAGTAGGTTGATGAAGAGAGATACCCATATCCGCAAGCAACCAACACAACCAGACTATCTCATAGGTAGTCGAAGTCATGATATAATACTCAGCTTCTGTGGAATATCTAGAAATAACTTCTTGTTTCTTACTCTTCCAAGAAATGAGAGAATCATTAAGAAAAATGCAAAAGCCAGTGGTAGATTTACGATCTGTAGGATCACCAGCCCAATCAGCATTAGAGTATGCATGTAGCTCCAGAGATAAAGTAGAAGAAAATAAAAGGCTTTGAAATTGAATGCCTTGAAGATACATGAGAGTACGAAGAACAGTAGCCCAATGGACTGTAGTTTGTGCAACGATAAATTGACTAACCACATGAACAACATACACAATATCTGGACGACTAACGATGAGATAAAATAATCTTCCAACAATAGTTTCATACAAAATAGGATCTGATAAAGGTGAGTCATCAGATGGAGACATTTCGAGCATTAGTCTCGGAGTATCAACGACTGTATTATAAGTAAGACGAGCATGCTTAAACAGATCAAATATATACTTTGGCTGAGATAAAAGATAATCTTTCAAGGAATAAGAAACCTCAATGCCAAAAAGTAGCATAGTATACCTAAGTCTTTCATAGCAAAACAACGAGCCAACTCAGAACTTAAGGAAGCAATTCTATCAGAGTCATCACCAATAATAATCATGTCATCAACATATAATGATAAAAGAATAGAACCTACACTCGTACATATGACAAACAATGCTAAATCATCATTACTAGGATGAAAATCAAGTGAAGTAATCATGGTAGAGAACTTCTCAAACCAAGTAAAAAATGCTTGTTTGAAACTTAAAGTGCTTTATGAAGCTTGCAAACTTTACCACGTTGGTGTGAAATACCACGAGGAGGTGTCATATAAACTTCTTCATGAATGTCACCATTTAGAAATGCATTTTTGACATCCATCTGAGATATTCTCCATTGACAAATAGAAGCAACAATAATCAGAGTACGAATAATCGTCATTTTTGTAATAAGAGCAAATATTTCCTCATAATCCATGTCATACTCCTGAAAATAACTTTTAGTAACAAAATGAGCTTTATATCATTCAATAGATCCATCAGATTTAGTTTTGATCTTATATATCCAACGAGAACCAATAGAGTGGTTTCCTGATGGCAACGTTACCAAATCTCATGTATGAGTATGATGCAAAGCAGTTAGTTCCTCAGTCATAGTACTCTGCCAAAGTGAGTTATGAATAGCTTCTCTTTAGGATACAGACTTAGAAAGATAATGAACAGATGTAACAAATTAAGCAAAAGAATGAGAATAACATGAATAAGCAAAATTTAGTAGTTTAGCATACTTACGAACACGAGTGGATTGACGACGGTGGAGAGAAGGATCATCCGCAACCTATTGGGTAGTGTTAGAAGGAGAAGCATGTGGATTAGATATCTCAAGAACTAAAGTACCATATTTAGTTGAGCTACCAGTAGGAGTTGTATGTAAAGCTTCCTCAATATCGGTATTGAAAGGATCAATGCAAAACAGATCTAACTTTGTTATATTATACGAACTAGCCGAAATAGAAAAGAATGGAATATGCTCAAGAAACACAACATGACGAGAGACATACAATTTTTGACTAACTGGATCAAAATAACAATATTCTTTTTGACTAACACCATAACCCAAAAAGACACAAAGAGCAGACCGAGAGGCTAACTTATTATGCTCGACATGTGGACAAAGGACGAAGCAAGTATAACCAAAAACACGCAAAGAGGAATAGACAAGAGTATGCCCATATAATTTTTCAAAAGGTGACAAGTCTGAATTGTATGAGGTTGGAATTCTATTAATCACATGAGTAGTGGTAAAGATTGCCGCCCCCCAAAAGGTACTAGGAACACTGAGACAATAAAAATGAACATGCTGTTTCAACAAGATGTCTATGTTTCTGTTTAGTCACACCATTCTATTTAGGAGTATCTGTATACAAGGTTTGATGAAAAGTACTATCAGAAGTAAGTAAATGTGAAAAATGATTCGAAGTGTATTCACCCTCAAATCATAATGAAAACACTTTATGACACTAGAATGTTGAGTTTTCATGAGAGCTCTAAAGTTGTTGAAAATGGTAAGATAATCAAACATGTATTTCATAAGATAGATCCAAGAGTAATGAGTGCAATCATCAATAAATGAAACATAATACCTTAATCCCCCCTTTTGTAGGAATAGGAGAGGGTCCCCACACATCAGAATGGATAAGATCAAATGGAGCAGAAGAAAAATAAAACTTTTAGAAAATGTTAAGGAAGAAAATTTGGCCAGTTTACAACCACTACAATCAGAAATATTAAAACTTTTTAAAGGTTAATACTCTTATAGAAGTTAAAAACTACAAACGAGATGATGAAACATAATTTAAAGGAGAGTGCCGCAAATAAAAATCAGAAAATGAATGACTCAGATGAAAAGATGATAAATTCACACTCGAAGCTACAACTTCTGGTACTTTGAGTTGATCTAAAATATAGAGTCCTCCTTACCTACGGTTTTTCCTAATCAACCTATGAGATTGCGGATCCTGAATATAGCAATTGGATAAAGAAAAAGAGACTAGATATCCATATTCACATGATTGACTAACAAAAATAAAATTTAAAGTAATACTCGAAATATAATAAACATCAGTAAGAGACAAACAAGATGTAACAATTGAACTAACGCCTACTAATGACATAGGAGTACCATCAGCAGTCACAATAGATATAGATGAACTAGGAGAAAAATAAATAAAAGATAATAAATTATATGACATATGATGGAAGGATGAAGATATACCAAAAATACTAGACGATGCCAAACCTATATGAGAGGAAGCTGACATGGTAGAGGGTTGTGAAGTAAGGAACTGTTCTAACTGCTCTAACATATATGGATCAGATTCCCATGAAGCATCTGTAAGACCAAACGTGATGACAAAACAAATAATTCTTAGAATAACCAAACTGTATGGATACACATCTGTATGATCCACAAAAATTAATGTCAGGATGACCCGTGGTCACACGAAGAATCCAAGGCAGAAAAGGATGTTGGCGTAGAAATCAGCAACACAAGGCGTCAAAACTGAAATCGGAAGAAAAGAGCATCGACGCCAAAATTGGCAGCACATGGCATGAAATCGACAACACAGGGAGTCGATGCTGAAATCAGCAGAGAAGGTGTGACGAAATTGACAACACAAGGCGTTGATGCTAAAATCGACAGCAAAAGAGCATCGACACCGAAATCGATAGAAAAGGATGTCGACACCGAAATCGATAGAAAAGTATGTCGACACTGAAATCGACAGCAACAGTAGGAGATAGCACCGACAACAGAAAGCAGTAACATGGGCCGATATAAAAAATAGGTCAGAGAAGGAGAACCGCTATGATACCATATAGAAATTAAGAAAGGAAAAAATCTAGTCATATTATTAAATCCAAAATTGATTTTAGATATATAGAGGATAAAGCCTTATAGTTAAATTAAGAAACCCTAAACCCTAAATATAAAAAGGAAAAAGATCAAATGACCCTAAAAGCTATAAACAAATAAATGTATATAGAGGGTATTTGACTGAGCTTATAAACACTCTAAAACAGCTTATAAGCTATTTTGGAGCTTATAAGCTCTTCAAATTTGTTTGGTAAATTTTTTTCAAACAGCTTATAAGTTGTTAAAATAAGCTGTTTTGGAGCTTATAAGCTGTTTTTAAAAAAATATGGAAGACCCTACTTTTTAAAAAAAGATCTTATTTTAATATTTTGTTTCTCTAAAATATCCTTATATAATTTCATAAATTCTAATCTTATCCTCCATAAATTTTTATAAGCCTAATATTTTTTTATCTCCGCCGACTTCTCTTCCAACGCTGTGTCATCTTCTCCGCCAACGCCTCTTTTCAATTTTCTCTCCCCCGGTGCAAAAATTCGCCCAAAATCCTCTATCAATAAAAATCTCAAAACCCTCTATTAATAGTATTATACCCTTTTTGGTAATTTTATTAATAAAAAGATCTTATAATACCAAACACATCAATACCTTTAAGTTGATTGTAATAAGTTCACCCAAACACTTTAACAACTTATTTTTAAAATAAGACCTAACAACTTATAAGCTCCTAAAATAACTTATAAGTTGTACGAGCTTATAAGCTGTTTTTAATAAGTTTAGCCAAACACCCTCATAATCTAACAATAAGCACTAGGAGGGGTAAGTCACAAGTACGATGGTTTGCTTATTCTCGCAAGAGAAGGCTACTCTTCTTCTCTCTTATCGATGGCTAACTTGAGCGTCGGAGGTGTTGTGCCGACAAGTTGAGCTGCAAGCCCTATTTGTGTTATCTCTTAGGTTGTTAGGTCTTGCAAGTCTAGAAGCCGATCCAGCTCTTTGGGGAGGAGGAGCCCGAGCCAACAGAATTCCCTTCTTCTAGCCATCTTCACTAGGGCTGCAAACGAATTGAGCCGGCTCGCGAGCTTTTCGAGCTAACTCGAAAAATATTCGATTCGTATTCGAATTTATCGAATTCGAGCCGAAATCGAACATATTCAAACTTTTTTTTTGAGCCGAACTAGAGCCCAAATTATACTATTCAATAGTTCGTGAGTCGCTCATGAGCCTTAATATTTTATTAATATAAATTAAATATATATTAAATAAATAAATTTTCAGCCTTTCGAGTACATATTTTCGAGCAATAATTCAAATAGTTTGCGAGCATGTTCAAATCTTTCAAGCCGAACTCGAACTCGAGCCCAAGCAGTAATATGGGCCGATATAAAAAATAGGTCAGAGAAGGAGAACCGCTATGATACCATATAGAAATTAAGAAAGGAAAAAATCTAGTCATATTATTAAATCCAAAATTGATTTTAGATATATAGAGGATAAAGCCTTATAGTTAAATTAAGAAACCCTAAACCCTAAATATAAAAAGGAAAAAGACCAAATGACCCTAAAAGCTATAAACAAATAAATATATATAGGAGGGGTAAGTCACAAGTACGATGGTTTGCTTATTCTCGCAAGAGAAGGCTACTCTTCTTCTCTCTTATCGATGGTTGACTTGAGCATCGAAGGTGTTATGCCGACAAGTTGAGCCAAGCCCTATTTGTGTTATCTCTTAGGTTGTTAGGTCTTGCAAGTCTAGAAGCCGATCCAGCTCTTTGGGGAGGAGGAGCCCGAGCCAACAGAATTCCCTTCTTCTAGCCATCTTCACTAGGGCTGCAAACGAATTGAGCCGGCTCGCGAGCTTTTCGAGCTAACTCGAAAAATATTCGATTCGTATTCGAATTTATCGAATTCGAGCCGAAATCGAACATGTTCAAACTTTTTTTTTGAGCCGAACTAGAGCCCAAATTATACTATTCAATAGTTCGTGAGTCGCTCATGAGCCTTAATATTTTATTAATATAAATTAAATATATATTAAATAAATAAATTTTGAGCCTTTCGAGTACATATTTTCGAGCAATAATTCGAATAGTTTGCGAGCATGTTCAAATCTTTCAAGAAGAACTCGAACTCGAGCCCTAATTTGAACCAATTTCGAACACAAAATTTTAATTTTTTGAGCTTCGAATCGAGCTCGAACTTGAATATACCTATTTCGAGCCGAATTCGAGCCTTAAATTTTTCAGCATATTAGGCTCGATTCGGTTCATTTACACCCCTAATCTTCACTCAATTCCAACGAGGTTAAGGGATTTTCCTTCCTCAGTAGTTCATTGTTCATTGTTCATATTCACCCAAGATCCAACTTCCTTCATCCTCACAGATGCCATTTTCTTCTTCCAGCCATCTTCATCCTCTAGTTGCAGCCCACATAAAATTTGGACAGCACTAAGGATGCAAGCATAATTCTGATCCAGAGATTCTTCATTTGTTTGATTGTAGTTTCCTTATTCATGTTATTGCATTGTTGGAAGAATGTGTTGGATCGCGACGACCGGTTAGAAGGGGGGTTGAATAGCCTGCAAATACAAAAAGAGACCCTTCTCCAATTTTCAACAGAACACTTGCATAAATAAAGAAAATAAACAGAACTGAAAGAAGAGGCACCGCATTTGATTTGGCTACAACCGGGGAGGTTGTTAATCCAAGGAAAGTGTAGCACTAGTATCTCCTTCAGGCGGAGAAACCTCTTACAACAGTGAAACGCAAAAAGAAAGAAGTTAAACTAATATGAAAGCACACAAGTGTTGGAATTACAATTTCTGAGTTGATTGAAAGCTTCTGGACCAAGGCTATATTTATAGCCTTGGTCGGGGCGCCTGGAAGAGGTCCAGGCGCCTGGGAGGGGATAAACTTTTATCCCCTTCGCAACAGATCGCGTTTGATGTGATCCTATTCAAAAGTCAATCCCGGGCGCTCGGAATGGTTCCGAGCGCCCGGACCAGTAAAGTCAACAAGGTTGACTTTTGGTCCGGGTCCTCTGCTCCAATGGTGCTCGTCTCGGTATGGGTCTTCTGCTCTGGTTCCGCTCCCTTGGGTGATTTTAGCCAACCGAAATAAGGCTCACCCGAACCCAATTTCGGCCTTCTCGAGCAACCTTCTGCTCCGACTTCTCATCCCTCGGAAACGCCGCGTGCCTCCTTCTCGTCCGCCCGCGTACTCTTCCGCAGTACCTCGTACCTCAAACACCCCGAGCCAGTCGGCTCCCTCCCGTGCCATCCTTTTCGCTAGCTACGTCTTTTGCTCAACTCCCCGTGCTCCTAAGTTCCTGCACACTTAGACACAAGGTTAAAACACGACAGAACCTAACTTAATGTAACGACCCGCCTTCTACTGGCTAGGCTGTAAGGCCGAGCGTCACATTATGCTGTGCTAAGCTATATCCATGACCACTACTAAGTCTAGGTGCGGAAAACTGAACTAATTTAAAACTTTACTAGGCTAACACAAGTTCTGGGTTCTACATGTGCTAAGGGATGCAATCTAAGGTATGCATGGCATATCATACATCCCCTATAGTCAAGGAGCTGAAATACAAGGTCACTGGGTCAAAACCCAGCTTCCCAATCGATCCAAGTTGGACCCAATCGATTACAAGCTGTTGGATCGATCCATGGATCGATCCAGATGGCTACTGTGCTCGGATAATATTCTGGATGGATCGGCTGATCGATCCAGACTGGCCAATCGATCCAATGATCGATTCCAGCGCTCTCTGTTCGTGGGAGCGATTTCCCGATCGATCGAACGATCGATCCCCAACCTCTATGTTCGCGACGGAACGCGACTGGATCGATCGGCTGATCGATCCAGAAGCTTACTGTTCGCGATAGAATGCGACTGGATCGATCGGCTGATCGATCCAGAAGCTTACTGTTCGCGGAACCAGGCTCCCAATCGATCCACTGATCGATTGAGGGCCCCCAATCGATCCACTGATCGATTGGTTTCTGATTTCGAAATAAACTCTGATTTCAACACTGTTTCGTGCCAAACTCACATACACAAGTTTTAAAATAACTAGAAAACATTCTATTAGCAACCGACTAATATTCTAAACATGGTTACTAACAAGCTAAGCAGATTTTCTATAATTTCATGCATTTGGATAACTAATTAGGCAAAAAGTAACATAATAAGAAGCACTAAGTTCTTAAACATTCTAGTCCTTCCAAGGTCTTTATTCCAGGTTCCATCCACACACATCTTCACCGCATTGCCCTCCAGCCTCCGCTAGTCCATCTTTCCTTTACCTTTATCTGCAGTATAAGGAAAGAGTATCTGTAAGCTTTATGCTTAGTAAGAAACCATCTACCTCACAAAACATGCATACGATGCAATTTATGCTTTAAAAACATGCTATTTGAAATATATGTGATAGGATCGATGTACACGGCTAGAGAGGGGGGTGTGAATAGCCGACCCCAAATCTTCGCGTTTCTTCCTACGATTAGGGTTAGCGCAGAGGAAATAACTAAATAGAAACGCAAGAAGGAAAGATCAAACCTCAAACTCGAACTCGACGATGTAACGAGGTTCGGAGATGAAACTCCTACTCCTCGGCGTGTCCGTAAGGTGGACGAAGCCTACCAATCCGTCGGTGGATGAGACCCCAAAAACCCGGCTAATAATCACTCCTTCTGGGTGGAGAAACCTCGCCACAATGTTTTGCTAAAGCAATACAGGAGTAGAAAGCAGCAAGAAGCAAAATACAATACAAATGTATGAAACACCTTCGCTTACTTGCCTTCTCTTCGACTGGGTGAAGCAGCAGCTTCTCGAATCCAACCACAACAGCAACAGCAACTGATCAGTTGGTCCTAGCCGAGTGGAAGCTAACAAAAAGCTTCAGGAACGAAGAGCTCAGCAAAGCTCGTAGAAGAACTTGCAACAGCAAGAAGAAGAGGCAGGAACAAGAAGAAAAACAGAAGCTTCAAAGAAGAAGAAGATTGTAGCAGCCCTCGATCTCCTTTTATAACCTCTGATATCCTGAGCCAACCTGTGAACCTGCAAGCAAAAAGGCCAGAACACAGACGCCCGAAATAGCCTAGCCGTTGAGTCACAACGGCTAGGCCTGGACCGATCAGGCTCCACCCTGATCGGTCCAGAGCCTATCTGATCGGTCATGGGGACCGATCAGGCCCTAGCCTGATCGGTCCCTAGACTGATCAGCTGTTCCTTCCCGAGCCTATTGCCTCCTTCTGATCGACCTTCTGATCGGTCTCCAGACCGATCAGATAACACACAGAAGCTCACTGTGTGGTTACTGATCGGTCACCAGACCGATCACTCGTATCGCTGGATAGGTCACCAGACCGATCCAGGTTTAGAGCTCCAGCCCTAAACCCTAAATAGTCCTGAGAACGAGCTACCGAACCCTCTCTAGACCTAGTCTAGAGAACGAGCTACCGAGCTCTCTCCGACTTCGTCCGGTCCAGAGAACGAGCTACTGAGCCCTCTCTGACCACAGTCCGGAGAACGAGCTACCGAGCCCTCTCCGACTTTTCATGTCATCTCCGTGCCAAGTCTCCATACTTGGACTTTTCACCAGATGTCTGGTCAACCTTGACCCATCTGGATTTCCCTTGCCTGGTTTCACTCACCAGGACTTTCCAACTGCCTGGCTTCACTCACCAGGACTTTCACAACTGCCTGGCTTCACTCACCAGGACTTTCCCCAACTGCCTGACTTCACTCACCAGGACTTTCACTTTCACCTAGCTTCACTCACTAGGATTTTCACATGGCTTCACTCACCAGAATTTCTCGACTGCCTGGCTTCACTCACCAGGACTTTCCGAACTGCCTGGCTTCACTCACCAGGACTTTCCGAACTGCCTGGCTTCACTCACCAGGACTTTCCGAACTACCTGGTTTGACTCACTAGGACTTTCCGAACTGCCTAACATTCCAGTTAGGACTTCCCAGTCAAGTATCCGGTCAACCTTGACCTACTTGACTCTTCTTCATCCAACCTGATCAGACCCTGATCAGTATCTCTCCGTATGGACAACTGCACCTGCATTGTCCATGTCTACATGTCTTTCTGTATTGTCAAACATCGAAACCATGACCAAGGTTTACGCTTGGTCAACTAGGTCAACCTTGACCTACTAGAAAATGCGCCAACAATATGTATACTGAATATGCTAAGCATGGCATGGCATACAACACATAGAAATCGAACTAATCATGGCAATAAAGCTAATCATAACTATCACATTGTATCAATAGGAAAACTAAACTGATACAGAAAGCTGAGCTAAGCTAATGCTAGACTAATGCTGAGGCTATACTGCATTCACATAACAATCTTGTGAGAGTTTGAAAACTATATACAATAAGTGAAAATACATAATCATGCTGCTGTTTGGGCCCGACAACTGTACTTGCTATGCGCGCATCCCTAACTAAACCCGGGGTTGCAAATTCCGAATCTAGTAGGGCTTACTAGGTTAGCTGAACTTAGAGACAACTATGGGAGCCCAACCCAATGGATATCTAATCCGGTACAGTGCCACTGAGAAAGTAAAATACTAAACATAGCTAATTATTTCTTGTCCTGCTATTTCTAGGTTATCTGAACCTAGAGGCGATTGTGGGAGCCTACCCATTGGACATCTAGTCGCATAAAAGCTGTAGCAAGACTATATGAGCTGAAAAATGCTTCTATTGTATTTATCTAAGCTATTAAAATGCCTATGGTGGCATTTACTTGAGCTAAGCATTTAATCGGGCACTCGATGTGCGTTAGTGCACACCCTATGTGCCAAAAACTGCATATATCTAAACTAATGCATAAAAATCATACAGAAACTACTTATACTGTAGGTGAGGGGTTTCTTACCTTCTGCTCTAATTTTCTTACGATTCTAATCGCTAGATTTCTGGAGAAGACGATCCTTCCGACGATCTTCTCGCGCCTAAGCGTTCCTCTCGCGGAGGGGAGCGCCCTCGTGTCGGAGTTGTGGCCGGAAGATCCTCTTGGAGCCTTGGGACGGAACCCTAGTCTTCCTTGGCTTGGGCGCCGAGAGGATGAGGGAGAGATGAGGGTTCGGCGGTGAGGGTTTGAGGGAAAGGTTTTCTCGTTTAAGAAAATAACAATTCCTCACTTAATTCCCTATTTATATTAAGTGGGTAATTCGACCCTACTTGAATATAAATATAATTGATTCCCTTTTCTTTCAGCACGGTCCTGCTGGGTTCTCCTGGTTACTAGAGTTCACCTTAAGTCGTAGGACCCAATAGGTTTCGGGTTCAATTCCCGCTTAAGCTATTTTACATTTCTATTTATTTTTGCTACTTCCACTACTCTAAAAATTCTATAAAAATATTCTAAAATTCCAGAAAAATCATAGAATATTGCTAAACTAACTTTGAGAATTTTCGGGTGCTACAATCCCCCATACCTTATAAAAAGTTCATTCTCGAACTTAGAATAACTCTGGGTACTTCTGTCTCATACTGGCTTCTGTCTCCCAAGTTGCCTCTTCTGTTGTGTGACTTTGCCAAATGACTTTTACTAATGGTACCTTCTTGTTCCACAATTTCTTAACTGCTCGGTCTATTATCTGAATAGGCCGACTTTCATAGCTGAGGTCTTCGCGGACTGGTACCGACTGGGGCTCAATCACCTGGGTGGCATCTGGGATATGCTTCTTCAGCATAGAGACATGAAATACATTATGAATGGTTGACATCTCCTGTGGTAGCTCTAACTCATATGCTACCTTGCCAACTCTTCTAGTGATAAGGTATGGTCCCACATATCTGGGACTCAATTTGCCCTTCTTCCCAAAACGCATTACTCCCTTCATGGGAGCTACTCTGAGGAACACTGAATCCCCAACTGAAAACTCTAAGGGTCTGTGCCGTGTATCAGCATAGCTTTTCTGGTGGCTCTGAGCTGTCTCTATCCTCTGGCGGATCTGCTGTATAGTTACTGTGGTATCTGCTACTGGATCTGTCTGAAGTTCTAGTTGTTTCTGTTCACCACTCTCATACAAGCAGATTGGAGATCTACACCTCCGCCCATAGAGAGCCTCGTAAGGTGCCATGTCGATGGTGGCCTGATAACTTTTGTTGTATGTAAATTCTGCTAAACTCAGATATTTACACCAACTTCCCTTAAAATCCTGGGCACATGCTCGGAGCATATCTTCGAGTACCTGATTTACTCGCTCCGTCTGACCATCTGTCTGAGGATGGAAAGCTATGCTGAATTTTAACTTTGTGCCCAAGGCTGCCTGTACACACTCCCAGAAGTGTGATGTGAATCTACTGTCTCTGTCTGAGATGATGGTTCGTGGGACTCCATGCAGTCTGACGATCTCCTTGAGATACAACTGAGCTAGCTGTTCCATGGAGTAGGATATCCTGATAGCTAAGAAGTGGGCTGATTTAGTCAACCTGTCGACTATTACCCAGATGGTATCAAAACCATTCGTGGTTCTGGGTAATCCTATTATGAAATCCATGGAAATATCTTCCCACTTCCATTCTGGGATCTGGATAGGTTGCAGAACTCCTCCTGGTCTTTGGTGTTCTGCCTTGACTCTCTGGCAAGTCAGACAGGTGCTAACGTATCTAGCGATGTCTCTTTTCATCCCAGGCCACCAAAAATGTTTCTTTAAGTCCTGGTACATTTTGGTGGAACCAGGATGCATCGCATAAGGAGTCCTGTGAGCCTCATCTAAAATCTTCTTCTTTAGTTCCTCCTGATCTGGAATACAAAGTTTGTCACCGAAGTATAATACCCCACTATCGGACACTCTAAATTCCCTACTTTATGATTCTACTAACCCTTGCTTGATTTTCTGAATTTCAGGATCCTGCTCCTAAGCTGTCTGGATGTCACCAAGCAAGGTAGACTCTAATGTCATAGTAGAGAGCTGTCCAACTATGAGTTCGAGACCAAAATCTGTGATCTCTTTCTGTAGGGGCGGTGACATGGCTGCTAGGGATAGTAAGGTAGCACTGGACTTTCTGCTAAGTGCATCTGCTACCTTATTGGCTTTTCCTGGGTGGTAGAGGATGTCTATGTCATAATCTTTGACCAGCTCAAGCCATCTACGCTGTCGCATGTTCAGATCCTTCTGAGTGAAGAAATACTTTAGACTCTGATGATCTGTATATACTCTACACTGGGCTCTATACAAGTAATGTCTCCAAATTTTGAGAGCGAACACTACTGCTGCAAGCTCAAGGTCATAAGTAGGGTAATTCTTCTCATATTCCTTGAGTTGTCTGGAGGCATAGGCGATCACCTTGCCATTTTGCATCAGCACTGCTCCTAGTCCCAACTTAGAGGCATCACTATAAATATCAAAGCTATCCGTGTTTTCTGGTGGAGCCAGAATAGGTGCACTGGTCAATCTCCTCTTTAGCTCGCTGAAGCTGTTCTCACAGTCCTCTGTCCACTGAAATTTTCTGTTCTTCCTGGTGAGAGCTGCCAGTGGGGAGGCTATTCTGGAGAAATCCTCTACGAATTTTCTGTAATACCCTGCTAATCCCAAAAAGCTTCTGATTTCACTAACGTTCTTGGGTCTTTTCCAGTTACTCACGGCTTCTATTTTACTGGGGTCTACCATGATACCATCCTTTGAGATGATGTGACCCAGGAAGGACACCTGATCTAACCAAAATTCACATTTCGTGAACTTGGCGTACAGCTGGTTCTGTTGAAGGGTCTGCAATACTATTCTCAGGTGCTCTGCGTGTTCTTCCTGAGTTCCTGAATAGATAAGAATGCTATCGATAAACACAATAACAAATCTATCTAGGTAGTCCCTGAATACTCTGTTCATGAGGTCCATGAAAGTAGCTGGAGCATTTGTCACGCCAAAGGGCATGACTACGAACTCGTAGTGTCCGTATCTAGTCCTGAATGTTGTCTTGGGTATATCCCCTTCTTTAACTTTCACTTGATGATAACCTGATCTGAGGTCTATTTTAGAGAACACTGCTGCTCCCTTTAGCTGGTCGAACAGGTCATCTATTCTGGGAAGAGGATACCTGTTCTTGATCGTAACTTGGTTCAGTGCTCTGTAGTCTATGCACAGGCGCATGCTCCCGTCTTTCTTCTTCACGAACAATACAGGCGCTCCCCATGGTGAGTGACTAGGACGTATGAAACCCTTGTCAAGCAGCTCCTGTAATTGCTCATGAAGTTCCTTCAGTTCTGCTGGAGCCATGCGGTAGGGCGCTTTGGAGATAGGATTTGTACCGGGAATGAGTTCTATCTCAAATTCAATCTCCCTGTCTGGTGCTAGACCTGGTAACTCCTCAGGGAAGACTGCTGGGTAGTCACATACGACTCGGACCTCTGCTAGCTATTGGTCCTTGTCATGACTACCATTTACTACATGCGCTAAAAATCCCGTACATCCTGAATCCATTAACTTCTGTGCTTTTAGGGCTGAGAGAAACTTCTTGGCCTTTCTCTTTAGTTCTCCGATGTACTCGAACTGCACTTCTGCTTCAGGTTGGAATATGACTTTCTGTTTACGACACTCTATAGAGGCACCATATTTGATCAGGAAGTCCATTCCAAGGATGACATCATAATCCGTCATGTCTAGCACTATCAGATCACAAAAGAGTTCTCTGTCTGCTATAATGACTGGCACTGCTCTGAGCCAGTGCGTGGATGTCATAATTTCTCCTGAAGGTAATGTCGTCAGAAACTGACTACTGAGTACCTCTGGGGGTATCGCTAACTTCTTTGCAAATGCCCTGGATATATAAGAATGGGTTGCCCCAGTATCGAATAAGACAGTTGTACTTTGCTGTAATATACTAATCTGACCTGAAACAACTGTCGAGACATTCACTACGTCATCTCTGGTGAGTGAGTAAATTCTCGCATTGGTCGTAGCTGGAGGAGCTTCTAGTCTGCCCTGGCTGATCTGTGGACCATCTAAAGCAGCCTGCATCTGGTGTAACTGTGCTGTCTTGACTTCATACTTAATCGGCTGTGGTGGAGGAAAGCTGGTCTTGTTTGGGCACTGCTTAGCCATATGCCCTTCCTGTCCATACTCAAAGCATCCTCGTGTGCCCTTACGACAAACTCCAGGGTGGAATTTCCCACAAGTAGCACACTTGGGATAACTGGGTTGTTTACTAGCTGGTTCTCCTTTTGGGTAACTCCCTGGTTTGCGCTTGTTGCTGGAGTTCCCTTTCCAGTTAGAGCTGTGGCCCTGTTGTTTCTGAGTACTTGAACCTCCTTGCCCTTTGGACTCTGAGAGGACTTGCTTTTGCTGTTTGATATTGTTCTGGTAGTGCTCAGTGGTCAGAGCACTGCTGACTAGTTCTTCAGTGGTTTGCAGCCTATGAACGCCGCCAGCCACGTTCATTGCTATTTCCGGCCTCAGCATCTTGAGCATCAACCGAACTCGTTCTTTTTCTGTGCTGACTAGTTTAGGGCATAGACGAGCCAATCTGTTGAATTTCTTCATGGCTTCCTCCACTGAAAGGTTGCCCTGGCGAAACTCCGTGAACTCGTTGTAGTGGCAGTTTATGATGTCATCTGATTCACTGGGCGCTTCGCTCTAATTCTCTCCCACCACATACGTGCATCTCCTGTCAAGCAGAAGGAGGCGCACTTCACTTTTTCCTGTTCTGGCCAGTCCAGAAGCTCCATCGTACTCTCTAGTGTTTTAAACCAGGCTTGAGCATCCCATGGTTCACTGGTGCCTGAGAAGTTCTCGGGCTTGACTCTCTGCCACTGGATCAGGTAGGCTTCTCTCTTTGCCTCTGCTGCTGGGGCTACTGGTGCTGTAGGCTGGACTGGTGGAACCTCTATAACCACTGGGGTTGCTATGTTGGGTTCTGGGGTGATAGTGGGAGTGTTCTGCTGATTAGCCTTTAAGGTGGCTATCTCCTGTTGCTGTTCAGCTAGTTGCTGCTGTAACTGAGCCACTAATGCTGTAAGGTCTAGGGGAGGCACTGAACTGCCTGCCTCATGCTGGGGCTCAGTTGCTGGTGCCATTCTAGCTGGGCGTCCTCGTGCCATTTCTAAAGGAACAAAGGACATATATAACTAAAGCATCATGTTTACATAGCTAATACTATCATGTTAGTTACTATCACAGATAAGCATACTTTAGTTATCTACAAACATGAAAGCAATAAACATAACAAAGTGAGAGGTATTCTTAACTTGGAAGTTGCAGGTTCAATGTTGATGTGTGTGTAGGAAGTATGGAAACTGCTCTGATACCACTCTGTAACGACCCGCCTTCTACTGGCTAGGCTGTAAGGCCGAGCGTCACATTATGCTGTGCTAAGCTATGTCCATGACCACTACTAAGTCTAGGTGCAGAAAACTGTACTAATTTAAAACTTTACTAGGCTAACACATGTTCTGGGTTCTACATGTGCTAAGGGATGCAATCTAAGGTATGCATGGCATATCCTACATCCCCTATGATCAAGGAGCTGAAATACAAGGTCACTGGGTCAAAACCCAGCTTCCCAATCGATCCAAGTTGGACCCAATCGATTGCAAGCTGTTGGATCGATCCATGGATCGATCCAGATGGCTACTGTGCTCAGGTAATATTCTGGATCGATCGGCTGATCGATCCAGACTGGCCAATCGATCCAATGATCGATTCCAGCGCTCTCTGTTCGCGGGAGCGATTTCCCGATCGATCGAACGATCGATCCCCAACCTCTCTGTTCGCGACGGAATGCGACTGGATCGATCGGCTGATCGATCCAGAAGCTTACTGTTCACGATAGAATGCGACTGGATCGATCGGCTGATCGATCCAGAAGCTTACTGTTTGCGGAACCAGATTCCCAATCGATCCACGATTGGGGTTTCTGATTTCGAAATAAACTCTGATTTCAGCACTGTTTCGTGCCAAACTCACATACACAAGTTCTAAAATAACTAGAAAACATTCTATTAGCAAACGACTAATATTCTAAACATGGTTACTAACAAGCTAAGCAGATTTTCTATAATTTCATGCATTTGGATAACTAATTAGGCAAAAAGTAACATAATAAGAAGCACTAAGTTCTTAAACATTCTAGTCCTTCCAAGGTCTTTATTCCAGGTTCCATCCACACACATCTTCACCGCATTGCCCTCCAGCCTCCGCTAGTCCATCTTTCCTTTACCTTTATCTGCAGTATAAGGAAAGAGTATCTGTAAGCTTTATGTTTAGTAAGAAACCATCTACCTCACAAAACATGCATACGATGCAATTTATGCTTTAAAAACATGCTATTTGAAATATATGTGATAGGATCGATGTACTCGGCTAGAGAGGGGGGTGTGAATAGCCGACCCCAAATCTTCGCATTTCTTCCTACGATTAGGGTTAGCGCAGCGGAAATAACTAAATAGAAACGCAAGAAGGAAAGATCAAACCTCAAACTCGAACTCGACGATGTAACAAGGTTCGGAGATGAAACTCCTACTCCTCGGCGTGTCCGTAAGGTGGACGAAGCCTACCAATCCGTCGGTGGATGAGACCCCGGAAACCCGGCTAATAATCACTCCTTCTGGGTGGAGAAACCTCGCCACAATGTTTTGCTAAAGCAATACAGGAGTAGAAAGCAGCAAGAAGCAAAATACAATACAAATGTATGAAACACCTTCGCTTACTTGCCTTCTCTTCGACTGGGTGAAGCAGCAGCTTCTCGAATCCAACCACAACAGCAATAGCAACTGATCAGTTGGTCCTAGCCGAGTGGAAGCTAACAAAAAGCTTCAGGAACGAAGAGCTCAGCAAAGCTCGCAGAAGAACTTGCAGCAGCAAGAAGAAGAGGCAGGAACAAGAAGAAAAACAGAAGCTTCAAAGAAGAAGAAGATTGTAGCAGCCCTCGATCTCCTTTTATAACCTCTGATATCCTGAGCCAACCTATGAACCTGCAAGCAAAAAGGCCAGAACACAGACGCCCGAAATAGCCTAGCCGTTGAGTCACAACGGCTAGGCCTGGACCGATCAGGCTCCACCCTGATCGGTCCAGAGCCTATCTGATCGGTCATGGGGACCGATCAGGCCCTAGCCTGATCGGTCCCCAGACTGATCAGCTGTTCCTTCCCGAGCCTGTTGCCTCCTTCTGATCGACCTTCTGATCGGTCTCCAGACCGATCAGATAACACACAGAAGCTCACTGTGTGGTTACTGATCGGTCACCAGACCGATCACTCGTATCGCTGGATAGGTCACCAGACCGATCCAGGTTTAGAGCTCCAGCCCTAAACCCTAAATAGTCCTGAGAACGAGCTACCGAACCCTCTCTTGACCTAGTCTGGAGAACGAGCTACCGAGCTCTCTCCGACTTCGTCCGGTCCAGAGAACGAGCTACTGAGCCCTCTCTGACCACAGTCCGGAGAACGAGCTACCGAGCCCTCTCCGACTTTTCGTGTCATCTCCATGCCAAGTCTCCATACTTGGACTTTTCACCAGATGTCTGGTCAACCTTGACCCATCTGGATTTCCCTTGCCTAGTTTCACTCACCAGGACTTTCACAACTGCCTGGCTTCACTCACCAGGACTTTCCCCAACTGCCTGGCTTCACTCACCAGGACTTTCACTTTCACCTAGCTTCACTCACTAGGATTTTCACCTGGCTTCACTCACCAGAATTTCTCGACTGCCTGGCTTCACTCACCAGAACTTTCTGAACTGCCTGGCTTCACTCACCAGGACTTTCCGAACTGCCTAGCTTCACTCACCAGGACTTTCCGAACTGCCTGGCTTCACTCACCAGGACTTTCCGAACTGCCTGGCTTCACTCACCAGGACTTTCCGAACTGCCTGGTTTCACTCACTAGGACTTTCCGAACTGCCTAACATTCCAGTTAGGACTTCCCAGTCAAGTATCCGGTCAACCTTGACCTACTTGACTCTTCTTCATCCAACCTGATCAGACCCTGATCAGTATCTCTCCGTATGGACAACTGCACCTGCATTGTCCATGTCTACATGTCTTTCTGTATTGTCAAACATCGAAACCATGACCAAGGTTTACGCTTGGTCAACTAGGTCAACCTTGACCTACTAGAAAATGCGCCAACAATATGTATACTGAATATGCTAAGCATGGCATGACATACAACACATAGAAATCGAACTAATCATGGCAATAAAGCTAATCATAACTATCACATTGTATCAATAGGAAAACTAAACTGATACAGAAAGCTGAGCTAAGCTAATGCTAGACTAATGCTGAGGCTATACTGCATTCACATAACAATCTTGTGAGAGTTTGAAAACTATATACAATAAGTGAAAATACATAATCATGCTGCTGTTTGGGCCCGGCAACTGTACTTGCTATGCGCGCATCCCTAACTAAACCCGGGGTTGCAAATTCCGAATCTAGTAGGGCTTACTAGGTTAGCTGAACCTAGGGACAACTATGGGAGCCCAACCCAATGGATATCTAATCCGGTACATTGCCACTGAGAAAGTAAAATACTAAACATAGCTAATTATTTCTTGTCCTGCTATTTCTAGGTTATCTGAACCTAGAGGCGACTGTGGGAGCCTACCCATTGGACATCTAGTCCCATAAAAGCTGTAGCAAGACTATATGAGCTGAAAAATGCTTCTATTGTATTTATCTAAGCTATTAAAATGCCTATGGTGGCATTTACTTGAGCTAAACATTTAATCGGGCACTCGGTGTGCGCTAGTGCACACCCTATGTGCCAAAAACTGCATATATCTAAACTAATGCATAAAAATCATACAGAAACTACTTATACTGCAGGTGAGGGGTTTCTTACCTTCTGTTCTAATTTTCTTACGATTCTAATCGCTAGATTTCTGGAGAAGACGATCCTTCCGACGATCTTCTCGCGCCTAAGCGTTCCTCTCGCGGAGGGGAGCGCCCTCGTGTCGGAGTTGTGGCCGGAAGATCCTCTTGGAGCCCTTGGGACGGAACCCTAGTCTTCCTTGGCTTGGGCGCCGAGAGGATGAGGGAGAGATGAGGGTTCGGCGGTGAGGGTTTGAGGGAAAGGTTTTCTCGTTTAAGAAAATAACAATTCCTCACTTAATTCCCTATTTATATTAAGTGGGTAATTCGACCCTACTTGAATATAAATATAATTGATTCCTTTTTCTTTCAGCACTGCCCTACTGGGTTCTCCTGGTTACTAGAGTTCACCTTAAGTCGTAGGACCCAATAGGTTTCGGGTTCAATTCCCGCTTAAGCTATTTTACGTTTCTATTTATTTTTGCTACTTCCACTACTCTAAAAATTCTATAAAAATATTCTAAAATTCCAGAAAAATCATAGAATATTGCTAAAATAACTTTGAGAATTTTCGGGCGCTACAATCCCCATACCTTATAAAAAGTTCATCCTCGAACTTAGAATAACTCTGGGTACTTCTGTCTCATACTGGCTTCTGTCTCCCAAGTTGCCTCTTCTGCTGTGTGACTTTGCCAAATGACTTTTACTAATGGTACCTCCTTGTTCCGCAATTTCTTAACTGCTCGGTCTATTATCTGAATAGGCCGACTTTCATAGCTGAGGTCTTCGCGGACTGGTACCGACTGGGGCTTAATCTCCTGGGTGGCATCTGGGATATGCTTCTTCAGCATAGAGACATGAAATACATTATGAATGGCTGACATCTCCTGTGGTAGCTCTAACTCATATGCTACCTTGCCAACTCTTCTAGTGATAAGGTATGGTCCCACATATCTAGGACTCAATTTGCCCTTCTTCCCAAAACGCATTACTCCCTTCATGGGAGCTACTCTGAGGAACACTGAATCCCCAACTGAAAACTCTAAGGGTCTGCACTGTGTATCAGCATAGCTTTTCTGGCGGCTCTGAGCTGTCTCTATCCTCTGGCGGATCTGCTGTATAGCTGCTGTGGTATCTGCTACTAGATCTGTCTGGAGTTCTAGTTCTTTCTGTTCACCACTCTCATACCAGCAGATTGGAGATCTACACCTCCGCCCATAGAGAGCCTTGTAAGGTGCCATACCGATGGTGGCCTGATAACTGTTGTTGTATGAAAATTCTGCTAAACTCATATATTTTATAATTAAGCAACTCTAAGGGTAATAATTTTATAATTTTGAACAATTATTTTGATTTTACTTAAAAATTTGCAATAATTTTCAACCAAGTTTCTAAGTTTCTTTTTTTTTTTAAAAAAAATTCTAAGTTAAACAAAATTCTAAGTTAGATAATTTGCAAAAGAAATATTTTTGAAAAAAAATTCTAACTTAAATCTTTGAGAATTTTCTAAGTAAAAACTTTAGGAACAAAAAATTAAGCAACAATTTCAGAAGAAATTTTAACTTAGGCAATAATTTTTGAGAATTTTTCTAAGTAAAAATTTTACTCAAGAAAAATTTTCCAAGTAAATTTTTTTTTGAAAAATTTTCAAAAAAAAAATTTTAAAAAAACTTTTTTTTAAAGCATTATTAAATTTCAATCTTAATGCTTTATCATAAAGTTAATTAAATATTTTATTTCAATATTTTCGCTTCCAGGCAGTGGCGAGACGTTAGGCATTCTTGGTTATTGGAGCAACAACCACTTTATTAGACAGAGCCTCATAAAAAAATTTAATGTCTAATTTTTTCGCTGAATGCTCTAAATCTAATTAATAGTTCAAGTTAAACATGACTTTGGAACCCAATATAGATTCCAACCTACTGGATTGACTAAAAATTTCTTAGGGACATACCTTTTTGAGGTATTCCTAATTTGTCTCTTGTAATATCTAAAATATCAATTTAAATTATTAAATTTTCTAACATTTGTATTAGATGAGCATGCATGATTTTTTAAGTTATTTACTTGTATTTTTAAATTATCATTTTCTAATTTTAATTTGTCTAACTCTTCTAAAGGGTAAGATTTAGCTAGTATTACTTTTAAATTTTTAATTTCTTTTTTTAATTTACAACAATCCTTAGTTAACAGTTTAATAAACTTAAATAGTTTATTGGGAGAAAGAGATCGTACTTGACTTACATTGTCGATCTCGTTGTTCGTGTCTTCCCCTGAACTGCTGTTATCTTCTGATATAGCTCCCCCTTCATCGATGCTCTCGATGCCCATTTCGGAAGAGCTTGACTCACAGTCGTCGTCTTGATGACTTGCCATTAGTGCAAGTCCGGAGAAGGCCTCAACTTCCGATTCGGACGACGTATCGTCCCACGTCGCCTTTAAGACCTTGTGTTTTTGGACAGATTTCTTACCTTTGTCCTTGTCTTTATTCCTCAAGTTGGGGCAATTGTCCTTGACATGCCCTTCTTTGTTGTAGTGGTAACAGCGGATCGTCCTTTTCTTTCTACCCTGCAGATGGTTAGTATTTTTAGATTTACAAAATTTCTTGAAACGTCTTACCATCATAACCATTTCCTCGTCATCGAGAGAGGACTCTGACTCAGGTTTGTCTCTCGATGCTTTGAAGGCGACGTCGTGCTTGGGCTCCTTCGTACTTGCACATCTTGATTTCTTCTAAAGTATTTTTTTTAAATCTTTAGAAATGTAAAAAGCATCTACTAGTGATGCTCATTTCGTATTTCTTGGAAAAGAATTTAGTGCGTACCTTAGCGAATCTCGGTTACTTACTTTTTCTCTGAGATTCGAAAGTTCGGTGATAAGCTCTTTAACTCTCGAGTGCAGATGTGCAATTGTTTCGTCTTCTCCAAGTCGCAGGTTGGTGAGCTCGTTGTGAAGTAGATCCCATCTTGCGAGCTTGGCTTCAGACATCCCTTCGTGCAACTCAAGGAACTTCTCCCAAAGTTCCTTCGCGGAGTCGTAGTTGCCGATTCGGTTGACTTCTTGTGGCGGAAGAACGCTCAACAGATGGTACTCTGCTTTGCCGTTTGCCACGTAGTCGGCCTGCTCCTTTTTCATCCATTGATATTTTTCTTTGCCCTCCGGTGCTACAAAACCAAATTCCATTATAGGAAGTAATTCAAAGTCAGTTTTGAAAAATACCTGCATTCACTTTTCCAGGTAGCGAATTCTCCTTCGAAGTTCAGCGTGTATATGCTCAGTCTGGCCATCATCTTTGCTTCAATCGGCGGTTAGTCCTCCTGAAGCGTCCTTACTCTGATACCACTTGTTGGATCTGTTGGTTGCTACTCGGAAAGCCTAATGGTTCCACTGTACAAAAATTTTGTACAAAGGTCTGAACCTTTTCCTAGCTACCATGTGTTCTTTTAAATTAAACTTAGATCGCCTGCGGAACTTAACACGTTTGATCCAAAGTTTAATTTATTTGTTCTTTTAGATTTAGACTTGGATCTCCTGCGAAACTTAACACTTTCGATCCAAATCACCTAGGTTATTAATTCCATTAAATATTAATTTCCAAAATTGGCTTCCAGGACTGCATGGCGAGGCACATGGCCTTCTTGGATATGGGAACAACCACCACCGCCTAGACAAAGCCTTTTAAGGAAAGCTAATATTTAATTTCCTTAAATAACTTTAGGTCAACCGAAAAGAACAATCGAATCACAAGGAAAAGAAAAACAAAAGAACACAACATCGAAAATAAATTCAAAATACTAGAATCGCATGCCTCTTGTATTTGGTATTTTTACATGGAGATAAAACTAACATGATGCGGAAAACTATATTAGTTATACCTTCCTTTGTGAACTTTTAATGACCTCTTGATCTTCTACCGTATTCCTCTTCTAATCCCGGACGTTGTGTGGGCAACGATTTTCCGAGACGAGAACCACCAAGCACCTTCTTCTTCCTTGCAAGTTTCGGCCATCAAAACTTCTCCTAGGATGAAGAGGTTCGGCCACCACCACCATACTCCAAGGGATGCTAGAAACAAAGCTTTCTTTCTCTCCTTCTTCTTCTTCTTCTTTAAACTTGATCCGGCCACCATATGAATCTCCACAAGAAGGATGAGGTTCGGCCATCAAAGAGAAGAGAGGAGGAGAGGATGGCCGGCCACACCAAGGAAGAAAAAGAGGGAGAAAAATAGAATAGAGTTCTTATCATGAAGGCACCTCTACCCCTCTTTTATAATCCTTGGTCTTGGCAAATAAGGAAATTTTAATAAAAACTTCTTTAATTCCTTTGCCATGAAAAATAAATTTAATTGATATAAAATCAATTTCTCTTTTATTAATCAACATGGCCGGCCACAATAATCTAAGCAAAGGAAATTTAATTCAATCAAGAATTAAAACCTTCCTAATTTGTTTCCGGAAAAATAAAAATTTCTCCAATAATTTTTATCCCTTCATGATTGGTTTATAAAAAGGAAATTTAATAAATTAAAATCTTTCTTTTAAACATGTGGATAAAAAGAAAGTTATCTCTAAAAATTAAAATCTCTTTTAATCTACAAATAAGCAAAGATATCAAATCTTTTCTTAATCTTTTGTAGAAACTTATAAAAGAGAATATTTAATTTTTAAACTCTCTTTTAAATCATGAACATGGTTAAAAAGGAAAGTTTTCTTAAAATTTAAAATCCACCTTTTAATTAACAAATAAGGAAAGATTTCAAATTTTAAACTCTCTTTTAAACATGTAGATGATTTACAAATAAGGAAAGTTTTTACCAAAAAATTAAAACCATCCTTTTAATCTACAAATAAGGAAAGAGATTAATCTCTTCTCTTAATCTTTTGTAGAAAGCTATAAAAGGAAATTTTTAATTTTTTAAACTCTCTTTGAAAACCATGATATCCACATAAGAAATAATTTTAATAAAAATCCTTTTTAATATTCTAGTGGCCGACCACCTAAGCTTGGGACCCAAGCTTTGACCGGCCACCAACTTGGCTCATCCACTTGGTCTTGGCCGGCCCTAGCTTGGGTTCCAAGCTAGCTTGGCCGGCCCCATTGGATGGGTAAGAAGGTGGGTATGTGGTGGGTATAAATCTCTATATACAAGAGGCTACGATAGGGACCGAGAGGAGGAATTGGTTTTGGTCTCCCGATAAAATTAAGCATCCCGTGTTCGCCCCGAACACACAACTTAATTTTATCAATAATAATTCATTCCACTAGAGAACTATTATTGAACTACCGCACCAATCCCAAATTACATTTTTGGGCTCCTTATTATGAGTGTGTTAGTCTCCATGTGTTTAAGATGTCGAATGTCCACTAATTAAGTGAGTTACTGACAACTCATTTAATTAATATCTTAATCCAAGAATAGTACCACTCAACCTTATTATCATGTCGGACTGAGTCCAGCTGCAGGGTTTAACATAACAATCCTTATGAGCTCATCTTGGGGAGATTATCAACCTAGATTTCTAGGACACAGTTTCTTTCTATAATCAACAACACACACTATAAGTGATATAATTTCCCAACTTATCAGGCTTATTGATTTATCGAACTAAATCTCACCCATTGATAAATTAAAAAAATAAATATCAAATATATTATATTAGGATTAAGAGCACACACTTCCATAATAACTGAGGTCTTTGTTCCTACTTGTATGGAATGAGGCTTTGTTGAGCAAAATATTATGGAATATTCAGTCCAAAAAGGATTCTTTATGGATAAATTGGGTGCATCATCATTATGTGAAAGGTGCAGATTTTTGGGCATGGGAAAGCAAGGCTTCGGACTCCCCTTTGATCAAGAGGCTTATAGAAATTCGCAACAAGATTTTGAGAGCTTCTAGTGGCATTGGAAGTGCAAATATGAAAATGTTGGAATGGTTTGCCGGGGCACAAAATGGAGTTAAAAATGCATACACTTTCTTCATGCCAAGAGAGCCGGAAGTGCCATGGACATCTATGTTGTGGAAGCCGGAAATCATGCCAAAACACCGCTTCACGCTATGGATGCTAGCTCATGGGAGATTGAGAACCAAGGATAGAATGGAGTATGAGCCAAACAAGAGTTGTGTCATGTGCCAACAACAAGAGGAATCAAATCAGCATCTCTTCTTTGAATGCCCGGTGGCTTGTGGACTTTGGCGCAAGGTAAAGAGATGGTTGGAGATTAAGCACAACTTCAAGTCCTTTGAGGAGTTGCATCAACATTTTGGAAGGCATTACAAGGGCGGTGGTAGAAAGATGAAGGCCCGGCATCTAGGCATGTCTAGCTCGATCTATTACATATGGGAAGCTAGAAATAGGTGTCGGTACCAAGGCATTGCACCGGATGTGGATTGACTATTTCGGAAGGTCCAAATACATACCTATCGGTTTGTGGACTTAAAACCTCCATAAATCTCTTCATTTGCAGGTTGTTGGCTATTTGGTGGAGGGTGTTTGAACTTATGAAACTGGCTGTACTTGAAGGAATTGGAGGTGGTTAGCTGCTGTCCGAATTTTGGTGCTCAAAGCACTAGCTGTCCGAATTTTTGTGCCCACTGCATTGGATGTCCGAAGCTTGATAGTTTGGCTACTGCACTTGGAGTTTGCTTGCTGATGTGGGTGTCTATTCGAAGCTAGCTTTCTGAACTTGGCGTGATGGCTGGGAAGCTGGCCTCACTCTCATGCAAGGCTTGGAAAGCTTGGGAGGTCAACGTGTTTGGTTTGGGTGCCTTGTTTTTGATGCATGTTACCTTTGGTATAGTTTTGATTTAACTGCATGCAAAAGATAGTTTAAGTGTGTATGTGATGTGATAAGAACGTGTATTGTGATGTGGATTTTGAGTGATTGCATGTGTGAATGCTCCACATTGAGTGACATGTGCTCAAGTGGATGTGGTGTTGTGTTTGATTGCATGAAAGTGTGAATGCACCACATTGAGTGACATGTGCTCAAGGGTGCTGATCAGGAGACATGAGAGTGGGCTGATTGGTGAGTTTACCTCATTGTTTTTGAGGATTAAACTCATGATGGTTGTATGCTTGTTATGCGGTTTGAGAGTTTTACCTCTCAAATCAGTTTTTATACATATGTACCTATTTTCGTGAGGTCTTTGTTCCTTTATAAAGTCAGTATAAAAGAAACAACCTCTAATGGTCCTACTCAATACACTCTAAGTGTACTAGTGTAATTATATAGTTAAGATAAACTAATTCCTAATTACACTATGACCTTCCAATGGTTTGTTCCTTTCCATTTTGGTCGTGAGCTACTGTTTATAATTTATAAGGTACTGATAACATCATCTTCTGTATGTGGCACCACATACAATGTTATCTACAATATAAATTAATTGAACAACTACAACTAAATGTAGACAATTTGACCAAATGTGATTCTTTATTCAAAATAAATGTTTACAAAAGCTTAGGCTTTTAGTATACATCCTAACAGGATCGCGGTGGTCGGCTAGAAGGGGAGTTGAATAGCCTGCAAATACAAAAAGAGACTCTTCTCCAACTTTCAATAGAACACTTGCATAAAGAAACTAAATGTCACACCCCCAGAAGAGACCGTACCGAAAAATTTCGGCAGCATCTCCCCTGTACGGGTAACAATCTGAGGCATACATACATACAATATACATCAGCCACATACGGCTGGAATATATCAACACAACCACGCAGTTATATAAGCAGCACACTCGGCTGGAACAGAAATAAACACAACCACGCAGTTATATAGATATATAAATCAGCCCACACGGCTGTACTAAAAATCAACGCAGCGGAAATCACAACCAACAGTCCCAAAACATAAATCAACTAACTGCGAGCCGGCTCGGCTTGACACAATAATATTAAACTCAATACAAGACAATATAAATATATAAACAAGTATAAAATCCAAAATACAAATAACATAAGAAATACCAAAATCGTAAGGTCGTCCTCGAATGTGACGTGGAACTGGCGGACAGGATCTCCAGGCGACTCCATAAATCATTTACCTGCTACTGGTGAAATTACTAATATACGGGGTGGTGAGTATAAAGACTCAATAACAGATGGGTATTGTAGTAAAGAACTAAAAGTAAAGATTTAAGGTATACACAATGGTCTGCAGATAAATATAAATACACAGCCGACCATATTAATAAGAAAATCTAAACCATGTCCTTGGAAAAAACATGAGCTTTTGTTATTTCTCTGCTTCATTTTTTAGTACAACCTGTAACTGTCAACATCAATAACATGTTATTATTAATAGATAATAATTCTAAAAAAATCAAAAGGGACCTATAATAAGGGTAAAGATAAATAAACAACAACATTGGGGACTTTAGGGCATAAAGTCCAAAAAAAGAAGATCAAGAACCTACTTGTTTCTTCTATAATATGAAAGGTCATATGAAGAAGAATTGTTTCAAGTATGTCAACTAACTTATTAAAAAGGATATACGTCTCAATTTTATTACTTCAAAAGTCAATTTGGCTATTATGTTTGATCTTGTTTGGAAGCGGCGAAAGCAGACTGTCAATTATCTAGTTGGAATGCGAATCAAGTCACCAGGACCCAGAGGGAGAAGGGGGTGACCTATCTTCTAGGTTGATTGAATCGCTAGACCTCCAAGAAAAAGCCAAGAATAGGGGACTTAATGTGCCAGAAAGTCTATACGTGAATCCGCATGCTCAATACGAAGCATAGATAAACAGTAATCAAAGCAGGTAAACATGGTATCAGGTGTCCATATATCCAATACCTACTATCTAATGTCTGGTATCTGGTCTCCAATACCTAGTACTATAGTATCTGCTAAATATCATGGATAGCAACGAGAGACTGTATAGATACAGAAACGAGTAGCTCAAAGATCGAGTGGAAGTATCAAACGCAGGAAGAATAAGAGTGGAGTCAAGATAGATACAGCAACTATCTGAACATAAAGCTCATGCACTAGGATCAAAATACTAAAGAGATAAAGCAAGAAATACCCGCCTATATATGTCGATCGTGCCAAATGATCTCACATCGAGACGCTCATCTCGGATCAAAGTCCTGCAAATCACAATATACAATTTAGCTAACCACATATGCAATAACTAGCTAAACCCTAAACCCCAAACTCCATAGTCTAACCAATTTAAACAAACATAGATCAATGCTAACCAAATCACTACAAACCATGAAATCCGATCTCCATCTTCAACATTCCATCGAATCCCAAATCTGCTACATCACCAAATCAATCCCAACCAATTAAGTGTAAATTAACAACCTCAAACCACAATCAGATCCCAACAATCCACAATTTACCATACAAATCAATTTTATATTGATTAAGCCTCAACTATTACAATCATCCTTTAGATAACTAAATTCCAAACATAAATACTCATATCAACTAATCAAGTCCATAATCCAATAATTAAACTCAACTAAACAATGAATCCATAATTTCACTATTTTATCCCTTAACCAAATGGACCAATTATCATCAAATCCTAATTAACCAAAACAATACCAATAGAATGGCTTCAACTCAATAAACATCCAATTCTAACCACAACTTACCTAATCCAATGCGCTCTGTTGTAGATTTGCAGCTGGGATCATTGCTGCTGGAAACTTGTGGCTTGAGCTAAGGATCACCCACACACAGATACAATCAGAGCTGAGTAAAGATACTCCAAAATGACATCAAGATAACTGCTGGAAAGTTAGCCCAAATCGACACTTGTTATCCCAATTCCAGCGACCTCACAATCAGGGCAGAAGGCATTTGGGCGACGGTGAAGATAAATTTCACTCGGCACCACCAAAGGCAACAACACACAAGAGATCAGCACAGGGAAAAACGATGATACCTCTCACACGGCCATCGACAGCGCTGTCCTAACCTCCCTCAATCAAATAACGTCGGCTGGGGAAGGAAACTAGGGCTTGATGCTGTTCATAACGGCGAGGCCGAGCTCCACCCTAGCCTTGGCGATGAATGCCTCAAAGCAGTGGCCGACGGATGATCGGCTGAGAGGGCAGCAACGTCGGGTGAAGGCGGAATAAACAGAAAGCTGCGGCTAGCGACTTCGATTGAAGTGACTCCGGCGAAGAGCGGCAATGAATCTGTGCCAGCGACAAAGTGGAAATCGGGAAGAGGACAGTCGAGTGGCGGAGCTGAGGAACGGTGGAGGAGAAGACCTCCATCGGCAGTGAACTCGTAAGCAGCCGGCGATCGGGCAGGGAGAATCGCGAGAGGGAGAGGGGCGGTGATGATGTCGGCGATGGAGTGAATCGGGCTGGGGGTGGTCGTCGGCGATGAAGGGCAGCTGGGCGAGGGAGAGGCGGCGATGAGGTGGAGAGCGTGAGAGAGAGGGGCTCGGGATTAAGAATAAGGGAATTAGGTTTTTATATAAAACTAACTTAGGTTTAGTTAATTAAACCATAAGTAATTCCTCAATCAACTCCCACAAAAGGGATAGTCCAAATAGGCTTTCTCTAGACCCAATAATTGATCCCCTTAAAATAAGTCCAACGAGCTCCGAAAAATTCCCAGAAAATTCCTAAAAATTCTTGAAAAATCCAATAAGATTATTTGTCAAATAACCTTATCATTTAACTATTATTTGGGTACCGTATTTTACATTCTCCCCCACTAATAAAAATTTGGTCCCCAAATTTACCGCTCAACTCAGGGATCCACATCTAAGTGTAACAATCCAACAACATACTCATTTATCACTCCATCCGAGTATCAAGAATAAATCTCCATTCGTAAGAGATAACTCTGTGGGTTATGAGCTCACTCTGCTTCCGCTACGCCCACAATTCTATCTAGTCAACTGTGGGTAAATCAATCATCTCCAAAATCCACAACACCTAGTATTAGCAAATCCTCTACCGTCCATATAATGTGCTCCAACTGTCCATCTGTCAGAGGATGAAAACCTCCACTTCAACAAAGCTCCACACTCACAATGCCACAAACTCTACAAGATATGTGAGGTGAATCATGGATCTCAATCCAATAGAACACTCAGAGATATATCATGAGGTCCGATAATCTCTCTAAAATAAAACCCTGCTACTCGATCTAAAGAATTCATCCTACAAATCAACAACTAGAGGGCAAATTCATCAACCAATCAATGATTTCCCAACGCATCGTATCCTCTCCATGTCCTGTGTAATCTCACAACAAAATCCATCATAGCATGCTCCCAACTGTACTCTAGTATCTGAATGTACTTACCAATTCATACCCCCTATAACACTTGTATCTCGTAAGTGTTAAGCAACTAGCTCCACACTTTTCCACGTCAGTGGGGGTCATCTATCCAAATGTACCCTCAAGGTCATCCTATCAGGTACATACAGTTCATGGTCAAAGTCTCCATAAAATTGGGTACATCGATCCTCTACAGACTAGTCAAGCCAGCAATGGTATGTAGCTAACTCAGTCAATTTTCCGTCGGTACAAGTCATGAACTCAAATGTAACTTTTAGGTTATCTAACCAACACACATAATCCAAGAATCAGAATCTCTATAAAATAGAGTGAGTCGGTCTCCTACTGACTGAACTACTGCCCGAACTAAGAACATAAGAATGGGTCAGTCCGCTACTGACCAAGTCAACAACGGTAAATCGAACCTCTATAGGCTAAAGCCACTAGAATAAGTCGTTCCTCTACTAACCAAACCAACAAAGTAAATCAACCCTACTAAGCAAGTCAACAAGGGTACATCGGTCCTCTGCTAACCGAAACAACAAGAGTAAACTGGTCCTCTACAAACCGAACCAACTAGGATAAATCAATCCTCTACTACCCAAGTCAAATAAGAGTAAATCGGTGCTCTATGAACCAAAGCAATATAAGGAAATTGGTTCTCCACGAACCGAAACAATATGATATTTAGCATATACTAACTACTACTAAACTAGTGATAACAGAACTACTAATACTAGTGGTATGGTAAAAGAAGTCCTATGAGACTGTATTCCTTGATCTCTAGCAGGATCAACCGTGATCAGTGATTGACCCAACACATTTGATGTATGCTACAAACAACTGGACAGGTACTAACAAAAGCATACTAATACATAACATAACTGACATAACAACTATGCATGCACTAACAGAAATGTAAGCTAACAATATGCAAACATACCTCCTATAGCTTGGAGAATCCTGTCGCTGCCTGGTCCCAAATCCCGAAAAGTCACATCGAGAAACCCAAATCACGAAAAACCAAACAAAAATAAGCCTCGTAAACCTGTGGCTCTGATACCAATAAATTGTCACGCCCCCAGAAGAGACCGTACCGAAAAATTTCGGCAGCATCTCCCCTGTACGGGTAACAATCTGAGGCATACATACATACAATATACATCAGCCACATACGGCTGGAATATATCAACACAACCACGCAGTTATATAAGCACCACACTCGGCTGGAACAGAAATAAACACAACCACGCAGTTATATAGATATATAAATCAGCCCACACGGCTGTACTAAAAATCAACGCAGCGGAAATCACAACCAACAGTCCCAAAACATAAATCAACTAACTGCGAGCCGGCTCGGCTTGACACAATAATATTAAACTCAATACAAGACAATATAAATATATAAACAAGTATAAAATCCAAAATACAAATAACATAAGAAATACCAAAATCGTAAGGTCGTCCTCGAATGTGACGTGGAACTGGCGGACAGGATCTCCAGGCGACTCCATAAATCATTTACCTGCTACCTGGTGAAATTACCAATATACGGGGTGGTTATATTCAGTTAAAGACTAAATGTGATGTTATATTTGGTATCTCCTCTAATGGTCGCATATAATTATAAATACACATAAATGTATTTATATTATAAACTATCTATGTCCTAGGAAAAAACATGAGCTTTTGTTATTTCTCTGCTTCATTTTTTAGTACAACCTGTAACTGTCAACATCAATAACATGTTATTATTAATAGATAATAATTCTAAAAAAATCAAAAGGGACCTATAATAAGCATAAAGATAAATAAACAACAACATTGGGGACTTTAGGGCATAAAGTCCAAAAAAAGAAGATAAGAAACAACTGATATGACGGATGGTCACCCCGCCCACCTCTCCGCACCACGACCCTGTATGGGCGAGAGGCTTGATCTGTACCACCCAAAGGCCGCCACTACTCTCGGTGGCCGGATGGACAGTGCATAGTAGTGAATAGCTACGTGCTGACGGGGTCCTAACTGCCGACTCCGAATCACTACCCGTGGTGTGCGGTGGGGCAAGACAGACACGCGCACGCTCCAAGCTACCACTACCCATGAGCGCCCAGGCCAACGACCGTCTCAACCACAAGGGAGCCAAAGTCGTCATGCGATGACATGATCACGAATAATGCAACAAATATCATATATATATAACAGAAATCGGTATCTACGTGAATCGCGTGCTCGTCAATGAAGCATAGATAGAATCAAAGCGGTAAACATGGTATCGGTGTCCGTATATCCAATACCTACTATCTAATGTCCGGTATCCGGTCTCCAATACCTAGTACTATAGTATCTGCTAAATATCATGGATAAGAACGAGGTATAGATACTGAAACGAGTAGCTCAAAGATCGAGTGGAAGTATCAAACGCAGGAAGAATAAGAGTGGAGTCAAGATAGATACAGCAACTATCTGAACATAAAGCTCATGCACTAGGATCAAAATACTAAAGAGATAAAGCAAGAAATACCCGCCTATATATGTCGATCGTGCCAAATGATCTCACATCGAGACGCTCATCTCGGATCAAAGTCCTGCAAATCACAATATACAATTTAGCTAACCACATATGCAATAACTAGCTAAACCCTAAACCCCAAACTCCATAGTCTAACCAATTTAAACAAACATAGATCAATGCTAACCAAATCACTACAAACCATGAAATCCGATCTCCATCTTCAACATTCCATCGAATCCCAAATCTGCTACATCACCAAATCAATCCCAACCAATTAAGTGTAAATTAACAACCTCAAACCACAATCAGATCCCAACAATCCACAATTTACCATACAAATCAATTTTATATTGATTAAGCCTCAACTATTACAATCATCCTTTAGATAACTAAATTCCAAACATAAATACTCATATCAACTAATCAAGTCCATAATCCAATAATTAAACTCAACTAAACAATGAATCCATAATTTCACTATTTTATCCCTTAACCAAATGGACCAATTATCATCAAATCCTAATTAACCAAACAATACCAATAGAATGGCTTCAACTCAATAAACATCCAATTCTAACCACAACTTACCTAATCCAATGCGCTCTGTTGTAGATTTGCAGCTGGGATCATTGCTGCTGGAAACTTGTGGCTTGAGCTAAGGATCACCCACACACAGATACAATCAGAGCTGAGTAAAGATACTCCAAAATGACATCAAGATAACTGCTGGAAAGTTAGCCCAAATCGACACTTGTTATCCCAATTCCAGCGACCTCACAATCAGGGCAGAAGGCATTTGGGCGACGGTGAAGATAAATTTCACTCGGCACCACCAAAGGCAACAACACACAAGAGATCAGCACAGGGAAAAACGATGATACCTCTCACACGGCCATCGACAGCGCTGTCCTAACCTCCCTCAATCAAATAACATCGGCTGGGGAAGGAAACTAGGGCTTGATGCTGTTCATAACGGCGAGGCCGAGCTCCACCCTAGCCTTGGCGATGAATGCCTCAAAGCAGTGGCCGACGGATGATCGGCTGAGAGGGCAGCAACGTCGGGTGAAGGCGGAATAAACAGAAAGCTGCGGCTAGCGACTTCGATTGAAGTGACTCCGGCGAAGAGCGGCAATGAATCTGTGCCAGCGACAAAGTGGAAATCGGGAAGAGGACAGTCGAGTGGCGGAGCTGAGGAACGGTGGAGGAGAAGACCTCCATCGGCAGTGAACTCGTAAGCAGCCGGCGATCGGGCAGGGAGAATCGCGAGAGGGAGAGGGGCGGTGATGGTGTCGGCGATGGAGTGAATCGGGCTGGGGGTGGTCGTCGGCGATGAAGGGCAGCTGGGCGAGGGAGAGGCGGCGGTGAGGTGGAGAGCGTGAGAGAGAGGGGCTCGGGATTAAGAATAAGGGAATTAGGTTTTTATATAAAACTAACTTAGGTTTAGTTAATTAAACCATAAGTAATTCCTCAATCAACTCCCACAAAAGGGATAGTCCAAATAGGCTTTCTCTAGACCCAATAATTGATCCCCTTAAAATAAGTCCAACGAGCTCCGAAAAATTCCCAGAAAATTCCTAAAAATTCTTGAAAAATCCAATAAGATTATTTGTCAAATAACCTTATCATTTAACTATTATTTGGGTACCGTATTTTACACTAAATAAACAGAACTGAAAGAACAAGCACCGGATTTGACTTGGTTACAATCGGGGAGGTTGTTAATCCAAGGAAAGTGTAGCACTAGTGTCTCCTTCAGGCGGAGAAGCCTCTTACAGCAGTGAAGCGCAAAAAGAAAGAAGCTAAACTAATATGAAAGTACATAAGTGTTGGAATTACAATTTCTGAGTCGATTGAAAGCTTCTGGACCAAGGTTGTATTTATAGCCTTGGTTGGGGTGCCTGGAAGGGGTTCAGGCGCTTGGGAGGGGATAAACTTTTATCCCCTTCGCAACAGATCGCGTTTGACGTGATCCTGTTCAAAAGTCAATCCCGGGCGCTCGGAATGGTTCTGAGCGCCCGAACCAGTAAAGTCAACAAGGTTGACTTTTGGTCCGGGTCCTCTGCTCCAGTGGTGCTCGCCTCGGTCTGGGTCTTCTGCTCTGGCTCCGCTCCCTTGGGTGATTTTAGCCAACCGAAATAAGGCTCACCCGAACCCAATTTCGGCCTTCTCGAGCAACCTTCCGCTCCGACTTCTCGTCCCTCGGAAACGCCGCGTGCCTCCTTCTCGTCCGCAGTACCTCGTACCTCAAACACACCGAGCCCGTCGGCTCCCTCCCGTGTTGTCCTTCTTGCTAACTGCATCTTTTGCTCGACTCCCTGTGCTCCTAAGCTCCTGCACACTTAGACACAAGGTTAAAACACGATAGGACCTAACTTAACTTGTTGATCACATCAAAATAACCTTGGGGTTCCAATAGAATGTTGGTTAAATTCCTTATGCATTTGATCTTAGTAGTTTCTCTATTAGTTTTATAATTATTTCATGAATTGTGTTGTGATGTAGATTAGCGAGTTTTCGGTTTCTTTAGTTACATTACTTTATGTTTCCATTATTTCCTTCGTATTCATAGTTTAGTGAATTTGCATTCATGTCAGTTGCATTTAATTCCAATCTATATTCTTAGCTTTAGCATTTGAAAATCCAAACCCCAATTCTGAATAACTTGATCCTAAGACTAGAATTCACCAGCTACATTCCTTGTGAGAGACTATCCAGGTCATTCCCTATCCATATTACTGTAGTGGGGTTTCGAAGATTATTTGATATCCTTTCACAACAAAATTTAGTTTTATCGAATTGGCACCATTGCCGGGGACTTATAGAGGTGTTTGATAATTTTAGGATTATTTGTTTTTCTATTTTTACATATAAATATGAAGAAAAAAATTTGTTGGAAATTGCTTTAATGTTTAGATATCCATGTGTTTAATCTTCTATGTTCATGTAGCTTTTAATCTTGCTTGCTAGTGTTTCAATATAAGAACAAGAGTTTTCTTATGCATGCAACCATAGATTCATATTTTTAGCAATTTGGCGGTGTCAATGGGAGACTTATGGTTCTGGTTGGGAAGGATAGCCAAATTATAGATTCAAGGACACACAAAGAGCAACTTCAATATTATCAGCCTCAACCTTAATATACAACATAATAGGTACGAGTCATTTTCAAATACCTATAAGTCTACTAGGATGGATCATTTACATATTACGTAAAAGGATGCACAAAATCAGGTTATTGAACCATATCTAGCATATACAGTTCGTATGAGGATCAGGATGATTCGGTTCCCGCTTGGCCATAGCCATTTCAACATAGTGAGCCAACTCTGTGGGGGTATTTCAAGATTTTAGTAGAGAAGTTTCTGCCCCCCCAATCAACTAGACTTATTAGTATAGGATCTTAAGAGATTATCCAGCAAAAGACATTGCACACGCAGCAACAAGAGACCTATATGCTCCAGTCTCAGCAGCAAGCTACTGAATAAAGTCAAAAATTGCAGATGCAATTGGATCAACTCACAACATCTATCGCCCAGCGACAAGCACAATACTTTAGTGCAGAGATGGATAATAGAGTTTGTGACAGTCTTGATTTTGATGTTGTTTCTCTACCGGATTCCTCCAATTTTTTATATTGTGATGATGTTGTTGTATTTACTTCTAACTCTAATGATGCTTGTTACAGATTCTGGATGCAAAATTTTGGTTTACACTATTGATATTGTAGGATTTGTTTTTGTCGTTGATGTAAGTGTAGGGACTTGTGTAGAGGAGATAAAGCCCTAAGAATTACTTTTTTTATTACAGAACCACTTTAGCTAGAGCTAGAGTCAAAGCCCTTACCTGATCAGGAGGAGCTCACATTCACTTTTCCAGAACCTCCAAGTACGTTTCAACATGACAAGGTTAGTATCACTTGTGATCTTTCAGAAAATTTCATAGAAATACTTGTAATTGATTTTATTGGTTGTGATTTACTTCTTCATATAGGCTCTGAAAAGACTAATTTATTTCATTTCTTTCTTACCCCACATGCGTGCGGCAGATGTGTACTTTCATTCTTTGCAGTCTTCTAGAGTAGATACTCCAACTGAACCGCCTTCAACTTTCAGGAAGAACTTTCAAGGAGCAAATGGTGGTAGGAGAGGTGCTTACCTCAACCCATAGCTTTCCACTTTTATAGTGGATTTTGCAATTGAATCGTCTCCAACCACTTGGAAGTACCATCGAGGAGACGATGATGGATGGAGCAGTATATCACCTCACTGATCATACGAGGATAACTCTCTCGTCTACTAGGATCATGCCATTATCAATTTGGATTTTACTTCTTAATAGTTTGCAACCACAAAGAATAAAGGGGAATATGTTCTTTTCTTCTCTTTTCACTTCATACTTTTCTTTACCTTCATACTTTAGACTTTGTTTGGTTTATATTTCATTTGGTTTTGAATAAACACCTCCTTATGTGCTTTTCTAGTAATATTGTGAGAATCGTAAAAGTTTCTTAATTTTGATCGTCACATTTTAGATCACTTGATTTGATTGAATGCTTTAGTTGTATGCTATTGGTTAGTGTGGTGATGGAATCTATTTTGATTAATTGAGTTTATTGCCAAAAATTACCTAGAGAGGACTACCACGTGCCTATTGTTTATTCTCTTTTTTGTGTCCCCACGGGGTGCCCAGTGGCTAGAGGGTGGCAGATTTGCTATAATGGGGTATTGATCAAATCCCGACAGGCACATGTCTTCGGGAAAAAACTCTTCCCACCCCTTAACCACTTGCGGTCGGTTATAAGCTGACCACGTGATTTACCTCCCTTCGCATAACCTAGGGACGTGCTATGAAGGGCACTTGGGTGAGCATATTCACCTTTTGCTACAATTTATTTTCTTTTTTATGTGCTTTGCACTCATGACAATTGAATTATAAAACTTGCTTTGTTTCTTTTCAAAATTACAATGGAATATGTGTGCATGAACATGATGAAGGATATTTCTTTCGTATTCTTTGATTTATTTTCCTTTTAAATGCTAGTTGAAAAACTCACTCAACAATTTTATCTCCTACCAACTTTGCTTTGCTTGAATTCCATTGGGACTTCTGGATTGATATCTTGATGAGTTAGAATGGACAAAGTTTTAAGTGTGGGGAAATATGCGTGGAGCTTTGAGCTCAAATTGGGAAGTTGGTCTTAGATATGGGTTGCAGGAATTAATTTGTTGAATCACTTGGGATACACCTTAAGTTTAGGAGATTATGGAAGTATAAATGTTATCATTCAAGCCACTGGGAAATTTGAGTTTCATAAAGAAGTTGTGAACAGAAATTAACAGAATTTCAGAAACCCGAAACTGCATCCTGAATCTGGTTCTGGAATTCCTAAATTGCAGGAATTAACCCCTCTTATAGAGGCTTTCTAGCTGATGTTGATAGCCTTACTAAAAATCTGAAATGCTGGTGTTGTTGATGTAGAGGAGCATGCATGTCTAGTGAACTAATTACACAATGACCAGGAATCAGTGAGTGGAACTAATCTTACTGTCTCCCCACTTTTATACAAGAGCAAAACCAAACCTGCTGGAGGAAAAGAGAAGATTAATTGCTTAGTGTGTGCAGTTGATAAACTCTGTGAAGAATGATCGGAAATCGATGTATCAAATGTGTGCCAATATATTCTGAATTTTCCTAACCTGAAACATTCTCAATTGAACCTGCAACCATTATTTTGTCATATGATGTTCCTTCATTTCCAAGCTTATCATGGTCAAAGCATGTAACTCAAATGGATTAAAAATCTGAAACTGCCCAGTGTCACTACAAGAATAAGAAATCAGTAATTGGCAGGTTTAAGAAGCGGTTTTCATGGATTAAATTTCGAGGGAGTAAAGTTGCAAATAGGAATATATCAAAAGCATGCAAGAACTGAGATCTTGACTCAAATACAAACCTGATTGTGGGATTGAAATGTAAGAAATGTAAGAATTGAATTTAATCTCCCATCAGCAGCAGCAAACTGCTTTGAGCCAAAGTTAAAATGCACTTCTGCTTAGTGAAAAGCTCAAAAGAAGTTTCTATCCTTTATTTGCCATTTGATATTATAGTCTTCCCAAGTTCCTTGAGATGAAAAATCTGGAAATTACTAGAATCAGATTCTTGAAACTAACATCCAAAGGAACTGACTTTCTGAGTTTTAGAAATCTGGAGATACAACTGAATGCAGTACTGATGAATTCCTGAAATGTAAAAGCAGAAATGCAGTGCTAAATTCAGAGAGTGCAATGGATTAAAAGAATAGAGAAGAAAATAGATGAAAAAAAAGAGTGATGAGGAGGTTTGTGGAGCTGAAGCTGAAGTTACTGATTCCCAGGAGCTGCTGGACAGAGTAGATTAGTTGTTGGGTTTGTGCAATTGTGTGAATTCTGCAGAGAATAACCTGAATCTGATTTGAGCATGTTCAATTTCTGAATTTGATTCAGTTCAATTAAAGTGAGACTTCAGGTTAAGCAGGTTGCTGATTCTGTTATCTGTTTGGATAGCTGATGAACTGCTGCAATATCGGTTTAAGTCATCTAGGAAGGATTGTGACCAAAGGCTGCAGAAGTTGAAGGGTGCAGTATGATGGGAAGGGCACAGCAGAAGCTACAGCTGAATTCAGAATTTAGTCTTCCATTCTATTAGATTCTTGAAACTCCATTGATCTTGTATTCTAATTCTGATTTGCAGAATGGAACAACTGAAATTATAAAGTTGATTTCAGGAACTCTGAAGCTTTATCACCAGACGGAAAATAAAAATAAAAACCCTGTTCAGTGATCTGAAAATCCAGATGTGTTGTGATATCTACTCTTGCTGAACTTGGATTTTGTTGGAGTCTCTACTGCTAGCTTTGATTGCTGAAGGATGCTTGAAGATTTAACATGGAAACGATTCAACAGATGCACATCAGGGGCTACACCAGAAATCAAAATTCAGTCTTGCTAATTTGCAGTTCCTTGGAGATTTCTGAATTCCTGAACTTGATGCTTTGACTGTTGAGTTTTAATTCACATTATTCCCTTTGCTTTTGGTAATACATAAGTGTAAGCTTTTAGTCCCACATTGCTAAGAAAAGAAAGGTTGGAAGGCTTTATATATGTAGTCCTTCCATCCATGCTTAGCAAAATTAAGGGGACCTACACGCATGCGCGGGCCGAGCCCAGATCAGGGGAGTTTGAACCGGAAATCCATAAACCGGGTGCGACGCACGCGAACATCGCGCGCAGGGGGGGCGGCCCGGTTTGTTTTTGCCAATCTGATTTGAGTCCGGTTTGCACCTAATGGTATCTGCGTGAGAAAGCAGAAGCAACGCACTTCTTCGAACCGACATACACTTTGGTTCCTGTGCACTGTTTCAAGTGTATAAATACACTGCCTCACTTCCTTCTCAACTCATTCCAAAGCAAAGCATTCCTCTGCTTTCTCCTTTCTTCTTCCCGAGTTTGAGTTCTGAGGCTTGGTTTCTACGATCTGAGGTTGAGTCCGAGTGCGTCGTTCGTCTTGGAGTGCACCTACGGACGACACGAACGGTTGTCGGATCTTGGGAGGATTTTACTGGAGAGCCTCTGCACCGTGTGCGGCAATAAATTCTCTAAAGACAGTCGGCAAGCCCGACGCTTCAACCGGAGATACACAAATTCTTAACCTTACTCTTATTACCGTTTATTGCATGCTCGTCATTTATTGGTGCAATTATAGATTAGATTACTGTGTTAGCATAATCATATCACTACAATTTTAGAGAATTTATTGTAGCATCAATAGACATGATGAATGATAGGGTAACGGGGTCTGATGAGACTAGCGCCCGACCTGAAAGATTTTTCGGGCAAAACTTCAGACGTTGACAACAACGGATGAAATTTTGGCTTACTATGCTAGGGCTATTCTCCGTTATAGAAACAGATCCTCCTTTACCTGATGAAGAGGAGCCTGCCTATAGTGCTGCCTTATAGAGGTTTAAGCAAAGAGATTATCTCTGCCATGGGAGGATCCTGTCTGCCCTCTCAGACGCACTATTTGATGTGTACTGCTCAACCTCTTCAGCTAAAGAGCTGTGGAAATCTTTGGATAAAAAATACAACTCCGAAGATTCTGGTTTAGAAAAGTACACTGTGGCAAAATTCCTAAACTTCAAAATGGTTGAAGGCAAATATGTAATTGAGCAGACACATGAATTCCAAGTTCAAATTCATGGTCTTGCCGAAGGAGATATGCCATTACCCGAAAAATTTCAGGTCTTATCAATCATCGAAAAATTGCCTCCGAGTTGGGAAGATTTTAGCATGACTCTTAAACATCGGAGAGGTAAAATCTCTCTAGAAGATTTGATGATTGCCTTAAATATCGAAAAAGAACATCGGAAGCAACATAAAAATGATGATACAAGAATGCCTATGAATTTTATTCCAAAGGCAAATGTAGTAGTCTCATCTGACAAGAAGAAATTCAAAAATCAGAAAATGAAGAACAAAATGAAACCCAAACCAAAGGTTCAAAAGAAAAATGTAACTAAGCCGTGCTGGGCATGTGGACAAATTGGACATTATGTCAAATTCTGCCCTAAGCGAAAGGACAAGGAGAAAAACCAAAGCAATACGTCCAACATCAAGGCACAAGCAAATGTCGTGACTGCTAGTGACGACACCAGCAATAGATTTGTTACCTTCAAACCCGAACTAAACTTGATCTATCAACCTAATGAATGGTTAGTTGACATAGGTGCAAATGTGCACTGTTGTGTTGATCGCTCTGCCTTCCTTACTTATCAGGTAATTGAAGGCACTTCCGTAACCATGGGGAACCATTCTACAGCCAGGGTGTTTGGGATAGGACAAGTTGACCTGAGGTTCACCTCTGGAAAAGTCCTGTCACTGCATGAGGTGCATCATGTTCCAGCGGTCCGTCGGAATTTGATTAGCGGGTCAAAGTTAGTCCGTGCTGGTTATGAGTTGAACTTTAAATGTAATAAAGTTGTAATATTACATTTAGGAACCTTTATTGGAAAAGGTTACCTTAATGAAGGTTTATTTAAACTCAATGTAAAAAATGCTACCTTAAATAAATCTACTGATATTGGTTGTTCATATAACATTGAGTCTTATGATATATGGCATGACATATTAGGACATGTCAATTTTAATACTGTGAAAAGGATGATGAACCTAGACATGATTCCTAAGCATGCTATAAATGATAAGAAAAAATGTGAAGTTTGTGTGCAATATAAACAAACCCGAAAACCCTTCAAATCAGTTGAGAGAAATTCTGATATTTTAGAATTGATCCATACTGACTGTTGTGAGTTTAACGGTGTAATAACGAGAGATCATAAAAGGTATTTCATCACCTTTATTGATGATCACTCTCGTTATTGTTATGTTTATTTGCTGAAAACTAAGGATGAAGCTTTAGATAAATTTATGATTTTTAAATCTGAAGCTGAGAATCAAACAAATAAATCTGTTAAGAGATTAAGGTCTGATAGGGGTGGAGAGTTTACCTCGAACCTGTTTCAAAATTTTTGTCAAGATACAGGTATAATTCACGAGGTAACTGCTCCATATAGTCCTCAATCCAACGGTATAGCAGAACGAAAAAATCGAACCCTTGAAGATATGATTAATTCCATGTTAGGCAGTTCTGGGTTACCCAACTTCATGTGGGGGGAAGCTCTATACAATGCATGTCATGTGTTAAATAGAATCCCCATGAGGTCTAGGGATAAAAGCCCATATGAGCTTTGGAAAGTCTGGAGGACAAGTTTGAAATACCTTAAAGTGTGGGGGTGCCTTGCAAAGGTACTAGTACCTGAACATAGAAGGAAAAAACTTGGTCCAAAGACCGTAGATGGTATCTTCTTGGGTTATGCTCAAAATAGTATTGCATATAGATTTCTGATTATTAAATCAGAAATTTATGGAATATATGCTAATAGTATTGTCGAACTTCGCGATGCTACATTTTTTGAGGATATATTTCCTATGAAGACAAGAACACCTCAGTCTATATCTAGTATTCCTACTAGAAATAAACCTACTTCCGAAGAGGCCCCATTATCCGTAGATGGTATACCTTCCTCAAGTCACTCTAGACTAGATGAATCTAGTGAGTGTACAGAACTGAGGAGAAGCAAGAGGAAATGTGTGTATACGGATTTAGGCCAGGACTTTATCACCTATAATATAGAAGGTGACCCTGTGACATATAGAGATGCTATGGCTTCTCCTGAAGCTAAGCACTGGAAAGAGGCCATTAAAAATGAAATGGACTCTATTATCTCTAATGCCACTTGGGAGTTGGTAGATTTACCTCATGGGTGTAACACTATAGGATGTAAATGGGTGTTTAAGAGAAAACTAAAACCTGATGGGTCAGTAGATAAATTCAAAGCCTGCCTAGTTGCTAAGGGATTCAAACAGAAAGAAGGGATTGACTATTTTGACACTTATTCTCCTGTTACCAGAATTACTACAATCCGAGTGTTAATAGCATTGGCATCCATATATCATCTTGAGGTCCATCAAATGGATGTCAAAACGACATTCCTTAAATGGAGATCTTGAAGAAGAGATATATATGAATCAGCCTGAGGGACATGTAGTTTCTGGAAATGAGAATAAAGTCTGTAGGTTAGTTAAATCTCTTTATGGTTTGAAGCAAGCCCCAAAGCAGTGGCACGAAAAATTTGATAGTGCACGAAAAATTTGATAGTGTTATGCTATCGTTTGACTTTGAAATGAATGACTCTGATAAATGTGTGTATGCTAAAATGAAAGGTGATAGTTGTATTATCTTATGTTTATATGTAGATGATATTCTACTTTTTTGTTCTAACCTTTCTATTATTAATAAGACTAAGACCCTCTTAAGTGGTAAGTTTGATATGAAGGATATGGGTTGTGCTGACATGATTTTAGGGCTGAAGTTGACTCGATCAACTGATGGAATAGTAATTTCTCAGTCACTCTATATTGAGAGAGTATTAGAGAAATATGGCTATAACCAAGTTAAATCTGTAGTCACATCGTATGATCCTTCAAAAACTCTCCACAAGAATAAGAGTGGTGTGGCAGTGTCTCAATTAAGATACTCACAAATAATAGGTAGTCTAATGTATTTAGCAAATTGTTCTAGACCTGATATTTCTTTTGCTATATCGAAATTGAGTAGGTTTACCAGCTGTCTGGACAGAATGCATTAGGATGCATTAGACAGAGTACTCAGATACCTAAAAGGCACTATATCCTTGGGCTTGTGGTATGGGAGATTCCCTGTAGTCCTGGAGGGATATAGTGATGCTAGTTGGATAACGGACACTGCTGAGTGTAAAGGCGTTACTGGTTATGTCTTTACACTTGGAGGCAGTCCAGTTGCTTGGAGGTCTGTTAAACAGACGATTATAACCCGTTCTACATCTGAGGCAGAATTATGTGCTTTGGATACCACAGTAATTGAAGCTGATTGGTTGAAGGGTCTTCTTTCTGAAATTCCCTTGATGATGAAGCCAATACCTTCTATTTCAGTACACTGTGATAATCAAACAACAATAGCTCAGATTAGAAGCTCCAAGTATAACCAGAAACAGAAGAGACAATTATGAATACGATTAAAGTCTATTCGTGAGTTAGTGTCTCTTGGAGTGGTGTCATTGGACTTTGTAAGTTCAAAGGACAATATTGCTGATCCACTCACTAAAGGGCTTGATTATGAGAAAATCAAGAGATCCAGTAAGGGAATGGGACTGAGGTCTGTCCTGGATTCATCTATAGCAGAAACCCAACCTATCTGATTGGAGATCCCAAGAAGTAGGTTCAATGTGGTATAAACAAGCTATAAGGATGAATCGTAAGCATCAAATTGATTGAGATGTAATCTCATAGTCTCTTCCCTGGATAGATGCTTGACTGCTAGGAAGGATGAGCTTAGGAGCTCTTAATGAGTTCAAGGTCTTAATGACAGGATGCTTGCAGTACATCCTTGGAGAACTCACCTATGTAAGTGTAACTGTGGGGCCGTAGTGTGGGGGGTCTAGACAACTCTCCGTAGCACTTATGAAACAAGATTCGGTGGCATGGCCATAATGCACCAACCCAGAAGGATTCAACCATCGCCAGTGATGAGTTGTTACCAATTGATCTTCACATATAAAAGGTTTAAGATCAAGACTCAGTTCTCTTCAAACCTATGTGAATAAGATTGGTGTACTTAGGTGAAAATTCAAACCGGAAGGTATTTTCACTGAAGCTCATTGCAACCAAGCCTTAGAACATATCTTTGTTTTCGACTAAAATAATTTGAATTAGTGGGGGATTGTTGAGTTTTAATTCACATTATTCCCTTTGCTTTTGGTAATGCATAAGTGTAAGCTTTTAGTCCCACATTGCCAAGAAAAGAAAGGTTGGAAGGCTTTATATATGTAGTCCTTCCATCCATGCTTAGCAAAATTAAGGGAACCTACACGCATGCGCGGGCCGAGCCCAAATCAGGTGGTTTCAGGGGGGTTCGAACTGGAAATCCATAAACCGAGCGCGACGCGTGATTTGGTCCGCATATGAGAAAGCGAAGCGAAGAGACGCACCTGGCTGGTCTCCGCGTGAGAAAGCAGAAGCAACACACTTCTTCGAACCGACGTACACTTTGGTTCCTGTGCACTGCTTCAAGTGTATAAATACACTGCCTCACTTCCTTCTCAACTCACTCCAAAGCAAAGCATTTCTCTGCTTTCTCCTTTCTTCTTCCCGAGTTCGAGTTCTGAGGCTTGGTTTCTGCGATCTGAGGTTGAGTGCGGCGTTCGTCTTGGAGTGCACCTACGGACAGCGCGAGCGGTTGTCGGATCTTGGGAGGATTTTGCCGGAGAGCCTCTGCATCGTGGGCGGCAATAAATTCTCTAAAGACAGTCGGCAAGCCCGACGCTTCAACCGGAGATACACAAATTCTTAACCTTACTCTTATTACTGTTTATTGCATGCTCATCATTTATTGGTGCAATTATAGATTAGATTACTGTGTTAGCGTAATCATATCACTACATTGACTTCCTGAATTCCGGAAGAGAACAAGAGGATTGGCACATGGAATTTGAGATGAGAGAACTTTATGTTATTACTGTTAACCTGACTTGAAAGATCGAGAAAGGTATTTTAGTGTTTCAGGCAACTCAACCCTCTCCAGCCGACCGACCCAAACCAACAATAGAGTGGTAATATTCTAAACAAAGACGAATATCACTAAGTTTCTCATGAGGATATTCTTAAAATTCAGATACCTATAAGAATTTAATGAAAAAAACTAACATAACTATTAATTTATACTAAAATACTAACATAAACACAAATATCGTATACTCACTACTACTTGAAAATTATATGTTGGAGAGTTATAATGGTTAAAAGTCATTGTATTTGTGCTAATAGACAATAAGTGAAAGTGTATTTTATCATTGGTAATAGGTATAAAAATATACCTAACTCCTCCATCTTCCATATCCATTTTTATGAAGTGTTGTGGAAGTCTTCCACAAACATTTTGATGTTGACTGTAATTGTGCATAAATATATAATTAACCAACTAATATAACATATTCAATCATGATATATTACTAGATAATTTTAGTTCCTTACAGTAAACCTAGATGAAGACTATACAGACTTGTTATATGGCCTACTAGACGAGGCCCTCCAAAATAGAATTGAACAATAGATATCAATTAGCTCACCGATTGTAAAAATAGAACCATTTACACTATATAAGAAGGAAGTCATAGTTGAACAAAAAGGTGCATCATGCAAAACAAATTTGAAAGTAGGCCTCCAAGGAAAATCAATTGTAAATTATTAAACGTGTAACATAATTAAATAACTATGTAATGAGGGCTTGAAACTACCATACTTTATTTTTTTTCAATGTATAAAATAAGTAGACAACATCTTCATCTTATTTTTTTCTTCTTAGGAGTCTTAAATTATTTCTTGACATACTATCATTAAGAAAAAACACATATAATTAGTAATTAAAATCAAAATACTCAAAATACTTGATGTGAAAATACAATCTTACAACAATGACTCCCAATCTCATTTTTGTTAAGCTTAACGATCCTTGTTGCCTTCTTATTGACCTCTTCTTTAGAATTACCTTCAAAAATTGAGATACTAACTCTTTGTTATTGCAAATTATCCACATCAATTTTTTTTCTTTCCCCCTTCCCCTTCCAAAACAACTTTTACTTCTTTTATATTTTTTCAACATTACTTTTTGATACCTCAATCAATTGTACTCCTTTCCATGTCATGTTTATGGAAGGATCGAAGTTTTCTGTCTTACTCCTCTTCCTCTAAGGTACCATCTTGAGGCATATAGGACTATCAATAGTAGCATCTCTATAATTATAGTGACTTCGGTCACATCTTCTCCTAGTCCTGTTTTTAGAAACAACTAGTTCAAGATGAGGATCCACTACATGGTCACTTGGTGCAGACTGGATACCTTTATCTTCTATCATTTTAAGTAATTATTTCACCCTTTTATTTATTTGAATATTTTTTTATTATTAGCTCCATGATTTAGTTTTGATGAATAATGCAGTTACGACTATAGCAAGTAATGATGATGTCTCTAATGGATGCGAAAAATCATCGAAATAAGGAAGATTTTCAACCAATATATTTTCAAAAGGAATAGGGACTAGCTCAACAATAACTTATCAAAAAAAAATAAAATTATTTAGAAATTGACAATAACTTAGAAATAAAGAGGAGTCTTGGCGTAACGGTAAAGTTATTGCTATATGACCAAAAGGTCATGAGTTTGAATCCTGCAAATAGCCTCTTATTAAAAAAGTAGGATAAGGTTGCGTACAATGGATCCTTCTGTGGGACCCCGTATGGCAGGAGCTTCGTACACCGAGTTACCTTTTTTTTTATTTAGAAATTGACAATGAAAGAAAGTTAGGTGAAATTCTTGATATTTACCTCTCTAGATGAGATTTAGCTCAACAATGCCCTAACCTTACTAATATATATAGGAGTAGTCATCCACTTATTTATTCATGTCTATTCAATATTATAATATGATCTCTAATTGAGACATGCTCCAAAAATCAAACTTATTTCATAAACTAAGTATTACATACATACTAATGTCATCCATATAAAAAATCAAATTGACTAGCAAAAAATAATTTATAGCCAAAAGACCCGCAAATCCCTTTAGGTAAGGAAGTGAGATGGTTGTTTGATATATCTTAGAGAAATAAATTGATCAATAACATCAACTCAATTGAATCTACCTAGATTGTCAAAAACCCGTAAATCCCTTTAGGTAAGGAAGTGAGATGGCTGTTTGATATATCTTAGAGAAATAAATTGATCAATAACTTCAACTCAATTGAATCTACCTAGATTGTCAAAATCATCAATAATATCTAAAAGATTTATAGGAATCTTATATGTAATAGAAGAAAACAACACACAAATAAATATATATGCAAAATATACAATTTACAGAATACTAAAACATCATCATTTACTTCAATTCTATAGGACTATATTTAAAGCAATTCAATTTTTGATCTAGTAGGTTCTTTTTTTAAAAAAAAAATGAGCAAGAAAGAGGTCACCGTATGCATTAGTTGAATTCATAGGAACTTAAACATCTTTGTCTAGAATACCAAGCAATAGAGACACATCTCTTCTAGTGAAAGTAACTAGAACATTTGAAAATCTAAAATATTTGAGACGTTGAATTCCAACTATGAAATATATTCACTAATAGATCCACAATTTACTTAATATCTTATATATCTAAAAAAAATAGTAAAAGTGGGTTGTTTAATGATATCTTTGTGTCTATCATGCAAATGAACAGAATCATGTTGCTTTCCTTTACTTATTGTACAACCAAAAAAATATTAAAGTGACCTAAAACAATAGTCCATTGGAATTTTTGCCAACACCTACAATTTAAAAAATAAAAATTAATAAATGAAAAAACCAAATTCTCACATTCCTATCAATTTGATGATGCACAAAGTGTGGTTACTGTAAGTACCCTGGGTTGATTTTGATACGATCAGCCAAGTTAAGTTAGTTCTTGATTATTTTTTATGTCTTGTGTCTAAGTGTGCAAGAGCTTAGGAATACAAAAAGTCAAGCGAAAGACACAACGGATGAGAAGGATGACATGGGAAGTGAGTCGACGGGCTTGGTACATCCGAGTGACGATAAACTATGGAAGAGTATACTGGTGGAGCGAGGACACGCACAACAATCCGAGGGACGAGAAATCAGGGAGGAAACCTGCTTAAAGAGACGACTGGAGTTGAGTTCGGGTGAGCTCAATTCCGAACAGCCGGAGCATCACCCAAACGAGCATGGGGAAGAGATTTTTCAAATGAATAGTGCTCGAGACGCCTCCAATGGCTTTGGAGGCGACTTAAGCTTCGGTAGAGAATTGTCGCATTCGAGACCCAAGGCGCCTCAAATGTGCCTGAGACGCATAGGATAAAAAAGCGCGAAGGCGCCTTGAGCGAACTCGAATGTACCTTAAGTAGAGGTGTGAAGGCGCCGTCAATCCTCATGAAGGTGCCTTTCAACATGGCAGAGACATTGGTGACTATGCCACTAAGGATAAAACTTTAACCACACTAGAGGCGTCTTGGATCCTTTTGGAGGTGCCTCCGAGCCACATCAGCCAACGGTAACATCATCTCAGGAGACTATAAAAAACTCCATGGAGTTAGGAATTTAACAACAATCATTGTATTGATTTTACTAGCTTTTTTTGAGCATTCAAAGTTTGTAAGAGGCTACTCCGCCTGCACGAAGGAGATTTTTCTTAGTGAAGCTTATAATTGTCTTGGATTAACAATCACCTAGGTTGTAACCAAGTAAATCTTTTTATTCTCTTACTTTATTTTTGTTATTGATTTTAATGTTAATTATTTGTGCTTAATTAATTTGACTATCCTTGCTAAGTAAAAGTAAAAAATTTGATTAACTTATTTTCAGGACTATTCACCCCCTCTAACCAGTCTAATACAGTCTACCCGTTATAAGATTTTAAAATTGATAAAACTCTATGTCACGCCCACCAATGAATTTTGATAAAAAGTTATCGATGGATTTTCATATTTCAAGAAAATAGCGTGGTGGTTAAGGACAATGCAAACCAATACAAAATCAAATCAAAGGAATGCAAGTTAAAGTGTGACAAAGTCTAAACATGTGTAAGAGATGGGGACTACAATAGAAATGTGAAACATACCTGATCGAGAGGTTGAATTACAATACTAGGCCAGCGATCCAAGATAGGAGAGGAGAGAGATGACCAACGTCAGGATACAGAATGAGAAGGCAAACTAAACCCTAAACTTGAATGGGAGAGGGAAAGATTATTAGTAGATCCTCAGTCACTTTCGACGAGCTGATAGATCTACGTGGAGGGTTTCGACTTTTGAGGAAATCGTTTTCGACGAGGTAATAGAGAGAGAGGAGATTTAATTTCTATGAACTGGAAGAGCAAAGAGATGTCGAGATTGTATGCATCCAATTCAAATAATTTTTTTTATTATTTTGAATATGTTGCTCTGATGTTTGGGAATGGGATAAGCAGTTGGCGAGAGGCGTATTATCGGAAATAAATGCACTTTTTGAAAAATAACAACTTTAGTGTGTTCTTTAATTAGGAATTCTGAAATTTTATATGTGGGCTGTAGTCAATTACCGAATATCTTTTTGTACATCTACTTTCTTGATTTCTTTTATAATGTTGTTTTACTGTAAATCAACACAAAGACCATGATCAGCTGGGAAGCAACACGCGACTTCTGTGGATCTCATTTGCTGTTGTCTCCGCACCAAGCGCGAGGCCGCCACACGTCTCCCTTATTAGGCATCCATGCGGATCTTCTCCAATATACTCGGTGATTTCTATTTTTAAAAAATATTAAAAAAAAAAGACGGGCTTTGCATTGGGGGCACGTGGGTGACGTGTAGCAGGGGCCACCAAAAAAAAGTAGGCATTGATTACTTATTTAATTTTTTTATTATTTTTTTTTGAAATCTAATTTTTTAAGGAGAGAATTAAAGATATTTGATATTAATTTATCTATAAATATTAACTTAATAAAATATTTAATTATAAATTTTAAAATATTTGAAAAATGAAATATCTGAATGATAATATGAAAATCAGATAAAAATATCAAAAAAAGGAAATGGAATTATTAGTTCCGTTTGCACCGTGGATGGCATTAAAAGCTATGAGCTGCCTTTTGTTCTCAAAACTTTATTTTTTGTGGCTTAAAGATTCCTTTCACACGGTCTTCCTGCCGAGGAAGAGAGTCGTGTGGAGATCGTGAGTCGTCCACACGCGCATCCGACTGAAAATGATCTGACTGTCCACTTGTCGCCCATCCAGTCTCTCCCCTGCCCTTTTTATATCCCCGCGTCCTCACCCTTTCATTCCCCACCCATCATCCTTCGCATCCTTCGAGCGAGAAGACATGCCTCTCGAAGCTTCCGCGGCCGCTGCCTTGGACTTGGAGGAGATCGGGAAGGAGCTCGCTCTGATTCCGACGTCCCCAGATCTGTCTTTGGGCCGTCAGAAATACGCCGATGAGTGCGAATCTGCCATCAATCAACAGATCAAGTCGGTTCTATTTCTCTCTCTCATTCATTTAACCTTATGTTTATTGTAATATTTTTTCCCTGCGATCGTTGATTCATCTTTTCGATGAAATTTCTTTGTCATTTATCTTCTCGAGATAAATGACCTGGGATCTCCACAATGCGAGCGAGTTCTTAGCTGCCTTGTTAGTTAGTTGATAGTTCTGTTTGACTTACCTTTCGTTTGTTCTGTTCTTTAAATTCCTTCTATGAGAAATTTAATTAGATCAATCTCAGTGATCTCGTCAACATTGTTCCATTCGCAGTGTCGAATACAATAATTCCTACGTCTATCATGCCTTGTTCGCTTACTTCGACCGCGACAACGTTGCGCTGAAAGGCCTCGCAAAGTAAGTAGGCGTTTATTCTCTATTTTCATACATGTGTTGTGATTCTTGAGTATATTTGACTTGCTTTTGCTCATTACAGATTTTTCAAGGAGTCAAGTGAAGAGGAAAGGGAGCATGCCGAGAAACTGATGGAATACCAAGTAAGTTACAGATTCAAATTTCAAGGTGTTTGTTATTGTCTCTGAACTACGACAACTGATTCTAAATCTCTCCGTGATCAGAACAAGCGAGGAGGAAGAGTGAAACTCCAGTCTCTTGTTATGCCACCGTCTGAATTCGATCATCCCGAGAAGGGAGAAGCATTGCATGGTAAGTTCGAATCTGTGCATCAGCACAAATCTACTCTGTCGTTTTATGTAACTGTTGCATATAAATATTTGTTTCGTCCATTCTCCTCAATATCGATGAACTCTATCCTGTTATTACTTATTCATTGATGATGTTCCAGGAGAGAGACTTTTTTTTTTTTTTAAACAACGATGGCGACTATTCCTAAATTTTTACAATTTAATGTCGGCTCCAGGAATCCTAATATTTTCATTCGGAATCCTAAATATTTACATCGAGATTGAATTATTTGGTTTTGTACCATTCTATTTTTTTTTTTATTTTTTTTACTACTCTGCTAAGTTTGATCAAACCTTGGATTTTGTAGAGTCTTTGGTGACATTGTTTTGCTTTGTTTCAGCCATGGAATTGACTTTGGCTCTTGAGAAGTTGACGAACGAGAAGCTGATCCAGCTACACAATGTAAGTGATATTGAACCATAGTCCAACTAGTTAGCGTTATCTCATATTTTAACTTTTACATTGTCTTGAAATTTAATCCAGATTGCTGAAAATTGCAACGATGCTCAACTGGCTGACTTTATTGAGAGTGAATTTCTGGGAGAGCAGGTGATATAATTATGAGGATGGTTTAGTTGATTGTCAACTTTGACACAATTGTTAATTTGTTCAGAAAATTTCAACATAATTTCACTAAAATCAGCAAAATTATAGACAAAAACCTAGAATAAGATTGAAAGGTCAAGGTAAAAAAAGAAAGCAAAAGCTTTATTTCCAATTTCTACTCTTCAGTAACCAATCTTTGTACCGCTATTAGAATACTGTTGGAGCAAATAAGTAATAGCAAACTTATGAACCTGTCAAACAACAAGTTAGAAAAATCAAATTTGCTTGCTGCTGCAGAACTTTGTAATCTTCATCTCATTTTCAGGTGGAAGCCATAAAGAAGATATCTGAGTACGTTGCTCAGCTGAGAAGGTTAGGGAAAGGACATGGTAAGGATTCCATTATTAAGATAATCTCTAGATGTCTGTGTTTGAAATGTTGTAGATAACCTTCAGATGTCTTATTTGCGATTGGGTATTATATGCAGGGGTTTGGCATTTCGACCAGATGCTCCTCCATGAGTGAGATGCTGTGGCTATCTAAAGTGTTGAGGTCCTGATCAGTTACATCTGTCTCTAGCTGTAGGTTGTCATTTGCTTCTTTCTGTATGTGTAATCTTTGATGCTGTCAAAAATAGAGAGCAGAACCATACGGGGTTTCTAGAGGAAATAAAATTTGATGTATGACGTCGAGGTCTAGTCTCGATTGACTATGAAACTTGGTTCAAGCATTCGCAATCAACTGGTTTAACACGGCATGCTGGAATAAACATGTGCAATTGTGGGTGGTTGTCATCACTTGAAAGGGTTGACCTCATGCCATAGATTTGGGATCTTTCGTTCATAAAAAAAGTGGATCAAGGGATGGTTCACTTATAATTACGACTAGATTATGGTCGTGATCCGACCATAATTGATTATGATCCCTCCCTAGGTCCACTGTCCCTAGATTATAGTTTGGGTTGGGGCGAGTGGTTGGAGGCCACCTCCCGCTCGTCGCCCGGCAGCCTGGCCACTTGCCCACCGCTGGCGACCTCCGAGCGGCCTTTGGTTACCCGTAATGACCCATCATAAGAGAAAGCTTCGTCAGTAACTTCTAATAAAGCTGCTCTATTTTGCGATAGGATCATATATCAATATTAATATAAGCGGATGGTATGTCTTCAGTAGACCTAGGAGGAAAGCCGCTCAAAATAGGTGGCAATGTTGATGGTATTGTGTTGGAGTGTGGTCAGATGTGTTAGAAGCGTTGACATCACTAGAGAGAGGGTGAATAGTGATTCACTTTGTTGCAAAAGGTTAATATGCAGTGGAAAAATAAAAAGAAACAAATGAAACACAAACATAAACTTGAGTTTTTTATGTGATTCGGAACCACCCGATTCCTACTCTATGGCCTAACATCCTAACTTAAATACCACTATTCCTTCTCCTTGTCAAAGACCTTCCAAAAGCGGAGAAACCTTTTATAACAATATGTTCTTACAAGTAACATAAACTAAATACAAAGATAAAGTTGAAAATAAATACAATATAAATAAACTATTTTTACAAGAGATATTTTGCTTTGCTCGTTGTTTGTTTCTTTGAATTTGAAACCTAAAGTATGGAATGCAGAAATACGTTCCCTCAAAACCTCTAAGAACTATCCAAGAATAGATGCTTTGAAACCTCCACAAAATCCCCTTTTCTAGGGTTGTTATAGTGACTAAATCATCCTAACAATCTACTCTTTACTCTCGATAGTCAATCATGTGCTCAAATTTGAATATTGCTTTTGTTCTACCAGTAGAATTGTCAGTCAACTACATAAACCATAATAGTCGGCTAATGCGTCATTGATCAAGTTTTCAGATGAACTGTAAAATCTTTTGTTCAATCTACAACGACATCAGTCGAGTCCCTCACTCGACTTATGCAGAAGTCAATTACTAACACCCAACATTTGATTGCTCACACCATAAATCCCCTTAAATTCCAAACTAGTGATTTCAGACTCATTGGTCGATTGTCATTACCATAGCAGTTAACTGGTACTTTTTCATTCTTGTCAAGGCTAAACTCTCATCCTTTCCCAATATCTGATTGACTTCAACCTACTAAGACTTCATCTGTCCAAAATTCAATTAGCCTTGATCTTCTACGACTTCACTTACCTAGTATTCGGTCAACCTGAACCTGTCAAGTCTTCACCACTGTCAAACATTCAGTCCTCTTTGATATGTTTGGATTTTTCTGCTCATGTTTAACATCTGATCCTCCATGACATGTCAGGATTTCACTTCTTGTTTGGCTCATCATGACATATCAGAACTTACTTCCACATACCTAACATCCGGTCCTCCATAATTATTAGACTTTTATCCATATGCTTAGCATCTGATCCTCTATGTCATTTTAGAACTGTTGGATCGTAAGCGTTCGATAAGGGGGGTGAAAATCGATTAAAAAAAATTGAGAGCAAGTACGCAGCGGAATGATTAAACAAAAGGAAATGACACCAGTAAATTTACTTGGTTCGGAGTCTGTGTCGACTCCTACTCCAAGGCTCGCTCGCAAGGGTGCTTTCGATGGGCAATTCACTAGCAATTCAAAAATGTTTACAACTAAAAGTACACGAACATTAAAAAATATAAAACTGACAAGATAAAGAAGAATGAAAAAGCATAGCATTGTCAGCAGCGTCGCAGGAGCACCAGAGATCGAATCGTTCGTTGTTGTTTTTTTGACTCCAGCCTTTACCCTCCTTATATAGGAGGTTCGGAGCGCTTGGATCCTTTTGGGCATCCTGAATATGACGTAGCCGAGCCAACCAGGGTGCTCCACGTGGTGAAGCGACGTTTTAGATAAATATTGCATTTCGGGCCCCCGGGTCCCTCCCTGGCACTCGGACCTTTGGGCGCTTGGACCACTCTTCTCCAGCAAGTCCTTCTCCTGCACGAAAGAGTTAGTCCGAGGCAAAATGCAAATAATATTATCCTGCAATACAAAGTGTTAGCATAGTTTAAAATGAACAAGCAGAGTATTAGCTAGATTCCGTCTCCTCGAGACCGGAATCTAGTCACGATCTCAACTTAGATATCTGAAATGGGTCTAAGTCGGATCGACGCCTAATGTTCCCTTCCCGGGAACGCGTCCTCACAGTCACTCCCCTCCAGTGACTTACCTTCACTTACCTACCAGACGTTCGGTTAGCCCTTCGACCCGTCTGGGCTTCGTGCCAACTATCCGGTCAGCCCGTCGACCTACCTGGACTTCGTGCCAAACGTCCAGTCAGCCCGTCGACCCGTTTGGACTTCGTGCCAGCTATTCGATCGATCCGTTGACCTAGCTGGGTTTCGTGTCAGACATCAGGTCAACCATCGACCTGTCTGAGCTTCTCCTGCACACTCGATCAGAGTGTTAGATAATGACAAAACTAACTTAACTTATTTTGTCATTCATCAAAACTTGAGTTAGACCGTTAGTGCTAACCACACGAACAAGAACTTCCATTCACATGTCTATCATTCAATCCTTTATGACATGTTAGTGTTGGTATGGTTAGCACTAACTGTCTAACTCAAGTTTTGATGAATAATAAAATAGATTAAGTTAGTTTCGTTGTTATCTACACTCTAACCAAGTGTGCAGGAGAAGCCCGGACAGGTCGTTGTAAGGAACATGTGACATGTTTCAAGTGAAAGAAGACCAGACATTACAAGAACGAATGCCCATAGAGGAAATCCAAGAATCGAGAGGGGTGATTAAGGTTAGTGATTTTAAATTTTATGAAAAATCCTATTTTAGCTATGCATACTAGTAATAATTTAAATATTTTTTATTATGATAGCAATTTGGATATGCATTATAAATCTTCCATTGTTGGTTCTAACAATTCACTTAATTCAAATTTAATTATCAAAAATAAACTAATGAATAAAAAATCAATTAATTTGAAATTAATTAAAAATAAATTGATTAATTTAAATAATAATCTCAAACTTAATCAAGACCTTGATCAAGTCAATAAAGACTAAGATCAAGTTGACACAAACCTTGGTCGGATCGATGAAAATCTTAATCTGACTAATCAAAAAATTAATTTTAAAGATAAATAAATTAATTCAGGATTAATTAATAATTTGTTTAATGAAGATAACCATGAATTAATAAATCCAAATCTAATTAATAATCCAACTATAAATAATTCAATTATAAATAATTCAAATATAAATAATAAGAATTTAATCTATAATAATTTTTAAAAATAAAATAAACCATTTTCAAAATTCACAAAAATAGAAAAACAGTTTTTAAATCTAAAAATCAGAAATTGAATTTTAAAATTAAAGAAAACAAATATTTGAATTTTGAAAAACATAATGTTAATTTTAAAATTTAAAATTCGGATAAAAATTAATTTTCAAATCTAAATTCAAAGTTTAAAAATTCGAAAAATCAACTTTTAAATTAAAAACAATGATAAAGTTCAAACTTAAGAAATTTAAATAATAAAAATCAGCTTTCAACTTCAAAAATTCAAGTTTTGAAATGTAAAAATTCAAAAGAAAAGTTTTTAAAATTTAAAATTCAGAAAACAAAAGTTCTATAAAATCGGAAAACAAAATGTTGTTTTGAAACATAAAATTAGGAATCTCAAAAAGAATATTAATATGTTATCTAAATCTTAAAATATAGACTATTTACAAGTCTAAGTTAAATTCAAATCAACAACTTAAAACTCATAAACAAAGTTACAATCACTCACCATTTAATTATGCAACAATCAATAAAATTTCACTTGATAAAACTAGAAATCTTAATAATTAAAATGTGTCAAAGTGGGTTGACACATTTAATATTAACACAAAATGTATCAAATCGAGAATTTGATATATAATTAGAAACTAATATATTAAGTGTTTGATTGTTTTGACTTGATTGATGGCATGTTCAAATTGACATGCTCATGCATATCTTAATTAATTGCAATATGTCATGTCTCACATGCCATATTTTTTATCCATGATTTTAATTGCTTATCTTAGAATAGATAGATAGGGAAAATATAGGAAAAAAGATATAGGCTTGATTGATACTTGCACAACATAATACCAAGGTGTGGCGAAATGATAGTATGTTAAGAAAACTTAGTCCAGATAGTCAGGTGGAGTAAGGAGTGTCATACTTGATCTGCTTAACTATGTGGAACTAACTGAAGTTACCTACCACATCCTATACTAGTTAAACCATTAGTTAAGTGTTCAATTTCTTGAACCAGCTTTGTCTAAGGAAGTGGTCATTGCTTTGATACCCAAAAAGGTCAGTGTGTCTCGCCACGACTTGGAAGCCTAAATTGTGCACTTAATTGATCGACGATTAAACCTAAATCTAACATAAAGTCAAAGAATTCTTAGAACTTAAACTAAATCAATAAAAATAAAATTAGAATACTCATCTCACAAAACATATAAGGCTACTGTGTTTGTGTATCCTGAGACACATAGAATGGGTGAGATATTAAGACAACTTAAATTGAAAATATTTTTAAAAAGGTTTTCGAAAATTTATAGGAATATTTTATTAAAAATATTTTCAAAGTAGTGATTCATATAATGATGTTGAATGATATTTCCTGTTTGGTTGGATGTAAATATATATATATATATATATATATATATATATATATATATATATATATATATATATATATTTCAAAATTCTATACATCTTTGAAATGATTGTTGTTGATCGACACTTAACTTCTAGATCCTTAGGTCAACCATAACACACCCAAACCTACAAGATATATAGGATTCCTTGTTGCTAACAAGAATGTCCTAAGGGGTGTCAAGTTAAGGGGAGACTCTCTTGAAAGATCAATATTTAAAAAGAATCTTGTTTCTTAAAAAAAAAAAATATTGACACCATTTTTAACAAAAAAGGCTTATTTTCAAATTCTCTTCTTACAAAATTTTCAAAGATATTTATACTTCAAAATTATTTCTTCTTTGAAAATATGCTTCAAATTTTTTAAAGCATTTTTGAAAAGATGCTTTCAAATTATGTTCTCTCAATTTTTTTTCAAAATGTTTTTCAAATCACCCTTCTATTTCAAAATTTTCTAAGCATAATCATATTTTAAAATTCCTTTCTTGTTGGGAAATTTCTGATTTCAAGAAGGGTAAGGGTTAAGTTTTTTACTAAGGAAATATCCTATTGTTGATACAACACCAAAGGATATCCTTAGGAGTTTAACTATTTTTTATATGTGCCAAAGGGGGAGAAAAATAGTGTTAATCTATAATTCTTAATTTGGCATAAACCCTATATGTTAGGCTAACTAATTTAGCCTAGCTTAAATTTATTGTCAATCAAAAAAAGGAGAGATTGTTGGTGCAATCGACCTCTAGAGTTTTGAATGTTTATTTAAACAAAATGTTTAAGGGAATTTGGTCAAAGGTGACTAAATAATTTGACCATAGTTGATCAAGTTAAGTGAAGAGTCCAAGCAAAGTCAAGGTTGACTTAAAACTTGGAAATGAGTGAGAAGTCCAAGTAGGACTAGATACATGGCAAGTTGTTAAAAATACCTACTGGGACTAGGCAAAGGAAAGTCTTGGTTGGGAACCAGGCAGTAACTGTACTAGCGAGGCTAACTAGTGGAAATCCTAGTTGGGAACCAGATAATGGAAATCATGGCGAGTGTAGGTAGTGGAAGTCATTGTTGGGAACCAAGCAGTGAAAGTCCTAGTTGGGAACTAGATAAAACAAGTTCAAGTGGAGTTAGCTGGGAGATGATTGCTTGACAATGAAAGAAGTCCTGAAGGAATGAACTCCAAGCAATTAAACCTATTAGGTTTAGGTAAACTAAGTACTAGGTTTTGCTTGTTATTTACTTATTTGTTTTGCATGAAACAACAGTTGGATGAACTAGTCTGGGTCATTGGACTCAGGATCTGGTTGACCGGAAGGCAGTCTAATTGACTGAAAAGTCAGGTCTCAAACAAGTTTGGGCTGAGCTCGGGACAAGGTGTTCAATTGACTGAGAGGTCAAAAATTTATCTCAAAAAGGATTGAGTTTCCAGCCACGTTAGCAACGTCCAGGCGACCGGAGGGCCTCCAGTCGACCGGAGAAGTGTCGATCCAGTTGTATAAAAGGGGGGTCGAGGTAGCATCTTCTAGCAACTCTTGAAAACATCCATCTCCATGCTAGTGCTCAAAAAGTGCTCTAAAGTTATGCTCGTGTGTTTCGGGAAGCGCCAGGAGGAGTATCGCGACACTCAGGCTTTCCAGCCGGCTCACGATAAGTTTATTTTTCTTTTATGCTTGTTATTATATCATTTATCTGTTTTTCATATTTGTGATTGTCCTTACAACATGTAAGAGGTTTCTTTGCCTCCAGAAGAGTACTAAAAGGAGAAAGATACTAGTAGATGACCGCTTCGTGCATAGCCTTGGATATATTAACCCTGGGGGTTGGGAACCAAGTAACTTTGGTGTTCTTTGTATTTATTTCTTTTGTTCTTTAAGTTTCTTTATTTCGTTGTGCTACCAATGACTCTGATAGAAAAAGAACGGAGAAATTTCAATTGTGCTATTCACCCCCTCTAGTATCGAACAAGATCCTACGTTACTAGTGTAATATATCTAATCATTTGATATTGCAAGTGCAATAGAGCTGTTAATTTGAGTTGAGCCTAATGGATTGGCTCGACCCGCCAAACAATTTAAGCAGGTTAGGTCGAAATTTTATCTACTCATTTAAAAGCGGGCCTAAACGGGCTAATCCGCACAAGTTGCAAGTCCAAGAGGGTCGCGGCAGGCTCAGGTTGGCCCGCAAGTTGAGAAGGAAAAAAAATTGAAAAACTTGAAATAGAAATAAGCCTTCAAGTCAAAGTTTATTTATGAAATGATTAAATTCAATAAATTTTAGGGATTTTACTATAATTTTTTTTAATTTTTTGATGCGCTAGCCCGCCTAATCCGCAACTCGTCTTGGGTTGGGTTCGGGATTTCCCATCCCACCAGGATGGTGGGCCAGCCCCTGCCCTGCCAAATGACTGATTTTAGATGGGACGACGTATCTGACAGATCTAAGTGCAATTGTTAAAATCCAAAGTGGATCCAGTTCAAACATACGACAAAGGAAAAGTTTAGCAAGTGTTGGTAGATAAAAAAGTCCTAGGTCGAGGATGGCATACTTGGCAAATAAGAAAGTCCTAGTAAGTTAAGAATGACCAAATACCTAACATATAAGAAGGTTGTTGAGGACAGCTGAATACCTAATAGATGTGAAATCCCAGTAGATCAAGAACTACCGGAAACATGATAGATGAGAAGTCTTGGTAGGTCCAGACGACCGCATACACAGTAAATGAGAAGTCTTGGAGGTAAAATCTCTTAGCATATAAGTTGTGAGAGACTATAAGTGACCTATATTTTAGAGGTTGGTAGTGCTCTTAGTAGAGGCTCAGCCAAGAAATGGTTATTTTGGGGGTCAAAGTCAATGATTCAATCGATTAGTGATCATATATACTCAACCAATATGGTTACTCGAGATTGGTAGCAAATAGAAAGCTTTGTTCAAGTTGAGTTGACTTTCAGTCAATTGATGCCTAAGTAGTCGACTAGTCACTTTACCAAAAATGTATTTCTTATGAACAGAAAGGTTTTGTTCCAAGATGAGTCAACCAAACCTTAGATGAGTCGATTAAGAAATAGGTATTTTAAGGTCAAAGTCGATAATTCAATTGACTGATATGGTTAGTCAACCAAGAAGTCAGTTGATGACAGACTGCCCACAAATAGAAAGATTTTGTTTTGAGTTGAGTTGAGTAGAGTAGATGACAATTCAGTATTCGAATACTTGACTTATCAACTAGGCAGTCAAGATGTATTTCTTGAGAACAAAACAGTATTGTTTCGAGATGAGTAAATTGAAAGATATTTTATTCCAAGAAAACAAAAGAATGTTTTTGTTTGAAACAAAATCGACTCAACATTTGATAGAAACTAAATTAGTTGACTGAATTAATTTTTGAATTTGAAATATTATACAGCATTGATTAGGAACTTATAAAAAAAAAATCAATTCATCTTGTGTGGAGCCGATAGAGAATAAATTGAGTTGACTAATGAGTTTGAAAGAATTGACTACATTAAAATGGCTCGAGAGTCAAACCTATGAGCTGATCCAAAATAGTCGATTGATTGGTGTCAAAGTCAACTTGCATGGACAACAATCAACTGAAATGGTATTAAGCCAATTGAGAAGGTGTAAAGTCGACTGATGACAACAGCTAAAGCGACCATGCACAGATCTAGCTCCAATCAATTGATGGCTTAAAAGAGTCGACGAACATTAACGCAAACCGGAGTTTATCCACTAGGTTATATAGGAGAGACAAAGGGAACTCTATATAAAACCCTTTTGACAACAATTCTACTACGACAACTTTTTGTTATGTTATTTTTATTTACAAGCTCATGGTCTTTAACTCTGAGCTCCATAGTTTACAAATTCTTTTATTGCATATAATTTCCATATTTATTATAAAAGGTTTCTCTGTCTTTAGAAGTTTTCTAAGAGGGAGAAAGTTTCCATAGGTCGTGGAGTAAGAACCCGAAACCAGGGTCCCAAATCATATGATTTTTTAGTTCAGTTCTTTCTTAGTTATTGCATTACTTCCATCTCTAGAGCCATACTTTGTCATAGTAGGAACTATGCTTCATGATCCTCCCGCTGAAGGGAGAGATAAAAGAGTGAGACGAGACATAAGATTTCCAAAATTTTGAAATTGGACTCAATATGAGGATTTACATAATCAACAAGAGAAAAAAAATCTATACAAGTAATTATGCTTCCAAATCATAGATAAGCATCATGTCAATAAGAACCATCCAAGAGAGAATGTCTTTTTCTTTCTAAAATTTCCTTATCTGGAAGAGATTTTAGCGACCTATCTTTCCGAATGATTTAGACAACTAACTCTTATGAGCATTCGGTTAATGGTATGATAAGGTCCCAAGTATAGGATCGAGTCACAGGTCGAGATCTGGATCCGTACTTGGTCATGCAACACGTAAGGGGGGAAAGGACGAGGAAAAAGACTCATCCTAGACAGAGTCCAAATCACTCAAAGGGGAAGGCTCGTCCTAGACAGAGTCCCAATTACTCAATTTTTATTCCCCTTTATTAATAGTGATACTCCTTTTATAAGGAGTCAAACATGACAAGATTAGGAAAGACCAATCATAAAGGAAAATAAGGAATCAAAAATAGAAAAGTTAATTAGGTCATTATTTGTTTTCGTCTATAGCAGTAGTTAAATTAGCCCATTATTTATTTTCTGCTAATTAGGCTAATACGGTGCATAAAGGTACAACTTGGTCAAGGGGACATGATAGTCAGAAGTCAAGGGGATGTAGTAGTCAGAAGTCAAGGGGGCGTGATAGTCAGAAGTCAAGTGGATGTGGCAGGCAGAAATCAAGTGGATGTGGCAGGCAGAAATCAAGGGGATGTGGTAGTCAGAAGTCAAGGAGATGTGGTATTAAGTCATGGGGGTTGTGACCCATCTAGCAAGCGGTCTGAAGTTCCAAGTCGGGAGTAAAGGTAGGTTACACGGGTAAAAAGGCCCAGGTCAGAAGCTTACTCTGAATGCTCGGTCAGGAGGTCCAGGTCAGGGGCTCAAAATGGTTGTTCGAGTAAGAGATCCAGGTCTGGAGTACGAATGGACGCGCTGGTTGAGGTGCTCTAGTCGAAAGGCCGGGAGAATAACATCAAGAATAAGGAAGAAGGGGAAGGAACCATTCCGGTTGGGATTTACTGAGCGGACTTTCCGGGTCAAGCTTTACAGACAGAGACATACATATCAGGATTTGCAGACTGTGACTTACAGGTCAGGATATGTTGGTCGGGATAGATTGGTCAACCAGAGCTTCTCCCATCAAGTCGATAGGCCACTACACGACAATTAAGCAGGAGAATAACAACCACCTATCATAGAATAACCACTAGGTGTCAGGGTACATTCCAATGGTCTGTGACTCATTACCAGAAGTACTTTCCTGCATCTGATGATAGAATGTCACATGTCATTCACCGCCAGACAAAGCCGGACACCCAACACTTCAGGACGCTTGTCAGGTTCAATAACTACACCAAGTAATATAAAAAGGGAGGACCTCTCCCTTATGCGGGTACGCACACTGACCCATTTTCATACTCGTCTTCTACTTTTCCGGTTCCTTAATTGCTTTTATGGGGAAAAAGCACCTAACTTGAGCGTCGGAGGACCTGCTTCGAGGACTTTTTCCCTAGTTCTTGGTCTCTAATGACCTGGGTCCGTGTTGGAGTGTGCGCAGGAGACCCTCGCCTCGTCGTCCTAGTCATCATCTTCCGTCATCCTCCCGCGGTGGCCCTTGCAGGAAGTGCAGTGCCAGCAACACGTCTCAACGACCCCCGTCAACGCCGTCGACAGCACAATCGACCTCCATCTGACTCAACTTCTGGATGGGATCATAGGCAATAGCTAATTTATTTCTAATAGCTAATTAGGTAGTAATTAATTCTCTTCCAATTATAGTGATGTTCAACAAAGGCGTCCACCTCGGCATCCACATCATCACTCCCCTCCTTGATACTGACCTTGTCCTCAAGCTCGAAAGCGGGGTATACCGCCACTAATAGCATGAAGGGAAATTTCTGAATTCACTTCCCCCTCGTCCTCACCTTCCTTGTCATCATCAGACTCTTCAATCCAAAACAGTCATTTATACTTGTGACCCGTGGAATAGGATTCATCACAGTTAAAACAAAGACCATTGTCTCTCCGTTCTGCCATCTCGGCACGAGTCAGACGCTTGAAAAATGAAACAAGTGGAATCTCCTTGCTGATGTCCGGGGTCATGGTCTTCGCCAAAGGAGGGCCTCCACTGCTGGTGTTGAGATTGGTTGTGGTCCCGCCCCAATTCGTGTGCAGCAGCCCCCACCTTGATGGAAGCACTGCTTCCATTCTAGTGCCATGGCCATATTCATTTCAATGCCTAGGTTTTCAATACGGAGATCTTCGACTAGCCCTGCAATGAATAAGTCAACTTGTTGTTGTGGTCGGAGGTCCGAGGTCTGAGCGAGGTGAGATTGAAATTGGCGCTGGTAATCTTCTACAAAGCATGTCTACTTCAGATTTGCTAGCTCTCCCAAAGGGTTGTTGCTTAGGGACGGGCTAAAGCGGATATGATAGTGGTCTCTGAACTGCTTCCAAGTCATCTCTGACTATTCTTGCTCTATCTGATCAAACCAAAGTTGGGCTTCCCCTACCAAGTGGAAGGCAGCAAGGCCAACCTTGTCAGCCTCTGTGGTCCTTTGGTTGGTAAAAAAATTTTCACACCTTTTAACCCAGCTCAGCGGATCCCCTTCTCCAGAATAGGTGGGGAACTCAATCTTTGAGTATCGCGGAGTCATGATGCCAATGGTTAGTAATTCAGGTTTGACCTCTGAGCCTCTAGAAGGGTCATACTCTGCGCTGGTAGGCTGTCTGCAGTGTGCAAAGATCGTCGCCTAGCATCTTGAACAGTATGGGATATCTCGGCAATCTACTCCTCTAATCCTTGCTGGCAGGAAATGATCTGCTCCATGAAAACTTGTTGTTGTGACATCAATCTTTCCATGAAGGCCTCGAGTTTGGATGTGATAGGATCCATGTCACCCATGACCGGCTCTGATACCAAGTTGATATGGTCCCGAGTATAGGATCGAGTCACAAGATCCGGATCCGTACTTGGTCATGCAATACGTAAGGGGGGAAGGGAGGAGGAAAAAGACTCGTCCTAGACAGAGTCTAAATCACTCAAGGGGGAAGGCTCGTCCTAGACAGAGGCCCGATTACTCAATTTGTCTCTCCTCCTTTATTAATAATGACGCTCCTTATATAAGGAGTCAAACATGACAAGATTAGGAAAGACCAACCATAAAGGAAAACAAGGAATCAAAAATTAAAAAGCTAATTAGGCCATTATTTATTTTCTACTATAGCAGTAGTTAAATTAGGTCATTATTTATTTTTTACTAATTAGGCAATAGCTAATTTATTTCTAATAGCTAATTAGGTAGTAATTAATTTGCTTCCAACTATAGCAATGTTCAACAAAGGCATCCACCTTGGCGTCCACATCATGGTACCACAAGAAGATGAATTTCAATCAAAAGGCTAAGCTCAGGATTCAAGGCAAAAATATGTAGAATTGGATTGCTGTTGGGCAAACATTACTCGTTCATGTTCATCTCCTGTAAGTTTTAACCAACGAGATTGTATAAAAGGGACTTTATCACTCCCCTGACCATTTCAAGTTTCAACAATTCCAAATCACAAGAGACATTTGTACTGGTAGAGAAGCACTGAATAAAGAAATTCTTAAGATACATACCTTCATAATTTCCCTCTCAGTTTTGTACAGTGGATCTCTAGGAGCGTCTATGGGTGGCTCCGTGACATTGTAGCTTCCAAAGTTTGATTTTGCACACCGAATGTACTAACAAACCCAATAAATAAGTTATTAGTTGGGTAAGCAGTAAGCTCCAGTTTACACATGCTATCTGTACTGAATCATAGTTATGTTCCACACAGCGTTACAAAATTTGCAACTTTTTTATGCATACCTTTTGAGGCATGGTAGCGAAAACCTTCAGAATTGAGTAGACATCCGTGTCAGGAGGAGTAACATACATCTGCTTGTTGAAAAGCCACAAAGAAAATCGCATCATAAAGGGGAGGAACAGGGCATCATGACCTACCAGAGACATAAAGATAGAAGAGACGATGCCTCTCGGAAGTCGTAGACATTGTCATCGGGGTCGGGCGGGTTCCGAATAAAGAAGTCACAGTGAAAGAGGCGGATCTTGTGGAACTCCTCCTCGTTGATACGGTAGTCAACGACGGTCTCAGACTCCCACCCTTGCGTGGACACGAAGCTCTCGACGACGACTATCTCGATGTCGTCTGGCGAGTCGGCAGAGGAGGAAACGGGAGCGACGCCGAGTATCTTGTCGTACTCGATGTCATAGTCCTTCTTGTTATCTAGCTCCTCGACATCCTCCTGTTGACCTTCGCAATTGTACGGAAATGTCGCAAGTAATAATAAAAGATATCGAATCTACAGGGACTAGAATAAGCACTAAAGATGTCTCAAAGCGAGTTAGCTAAATAACCAATCAATTGATTTACAAAGTCTAAGTGTAACTATGAAATGTAAACAAAGAAATGAAAGAATAAGAAATAAGAATAAGGACAATAATAAAGGTATGTTCTAGGAGTTTTGGTTTCTTTGTAATGTTATTCAATGTAATGATCTACCAAATCTTATTTCTCAATTGTCCATCATTTGTAGAAGGTTGCCGGCTCCCTCTTGCAATAGACAACCGGCCTAGGACTGAAATATATCTAAATTCGATCAATTAGGATTAAACCCTATGTTGTCCTTACACGGGCTTGCCTGTCACGTGCGTCCCTCGGAAAATCAACATAGAAATCCACTATTTCTCAACCTCATTAAGATATAAAGATTCACTACTAGAAATATGGTCTATACTTTCTTTATGACATTTAATTTTTAATGTCATTATAAATAATATATAATGACATATATCAAAAGAGGTTATTTTAAGTATTAAAATATCATTTTAGGTTATGTATGGTGACAAATTTTAATAATGTCATCATATAACATATTTAATGTATAACGTGTATTTTTTCCCACAGCCGCGTTATAGATTTTGCCCAAGCGTACTGTTCCCTCAAGCGCCAATTCTTTCTTCTCGCGTACAATCCCTAACTTTCACCGTCGCCGCTCAGATCAACACGCTCAAGCGCCGCTACCTCCTCTCCCTTTTTCCTCTGTAACCTGCTCTTGCCGTCGCCACTCCTCTCCCCCACGCTCATCATTTCTGTCGCTGCTCCTCACCCTTTTTCCTCCCTAACCCATTCTCGCCATCACCGCTCCTCTCACCGATGTTCATGCATCCTTGTCGCCGCCGGCGCCGGCGCCGGCCTCCATCGCTTGTCTCCACCACAATTTCTCCACAACACTGCCTCCTCTGTGATTCCTTAGGTTTACGGAAGGAAGTAGTGAGTGGAGGTTTTGGCCTAAGAAATTTGAAGCTTTCAAGGTATTTCAATCTGAACCCTACCTCCATGAAAGTAACACTGATTGATTCCCCAACCAGACAAGAATCCCTTGAATCGTTATTCCCAGATGAAGTCCAGCCCATTGTTGCGGCTTGCCAAGCAAAGTTCGGTGATTATCAATGGTGAAATTCTTGTGAAATTCTTACTATATTCTTCTTCAGCAAAGCACTTCGGCCAAATTTCAGCAAAGCCTCTTTGTTTCTCTGTTGTGTGCTTGATAAACTGACTATGCAAGTCTATTGTATTTTGAGTTCTTATTAGTTAGAATGTATAATTGTTATTGCCACTGCAATTCTCCTCTAATTTAGATATTTATAAGATTAATTTCTCTATTGTTTCATAATTATAGTTATCATCAATACTATTTGCTCTTTGTTTTGTGAATGAAAATGACTAGAAAAACTTTGATGTAGCAACAATGCAATGGTAATTTGGTCACAATTGAAGGGGAAAACAACCCAGTTCAAGAATCCCAGTTCTATTGGCTAGGTACCTCATAATTCCCATTAGCATCAGTTCCTACATAATGTTTGCAAAGTCAAAAATTCACAGCCAATTAGGTGCCACCATATTACATTGTTATGATCCTCATGGTGGTCTGTATCATTTTTTTTCTCTAAAACGATATTGATATGACATTTTATACAGGCAATTGCCAAAAGTCTTCCTGAATCTGAGATGATTGAATCTACCTCTGTTGCTGGACCTGGATTTGTGAATATAAAATTTTCAAACAAGTGGATATCTAAGGTAAAGAAACATTGATCTGTTTCCTCAGTCATATCTTTCTTTCTTCTATCTGTTATGCAGAAATTTAAATATGACATAGCATATCCAAAACATGTTGGTAAATGGGATTGAGCAATGGGCACCAATACTTTCAGTTAGAAAGGCAGTGGTAGATTTCTCATCACCTAATATTGCAAAGGAAATGCATGTTGGTCACTTAAGATCCACCATTATTATGGGTGACACTTTAGCTCGCATGTTGGAGTTTTCAAACGTGGAAGTCCTTAGAAGGAATCATGTTGGTGATTGGGGTACACAGGTAACATTTGTGGTTCTTTTTGTCTTTTCTGTAAGGGTCTTCCTAAATTAAGTTACTGAAGAATCAATCTTGCTGTTATTTTATTTCGTGTTTCCTTTAAAAGTCAGATTTTTTTTTTGACTATTAGTCTAATGTACTGAGATTGGTTACTTCCCGCATAACATTTATACATTATCTGTCTTATGTTCTAAGTTTGATACCTAGTTCTCTATCTCCTGGCTTTGCCTTTGGTATCTCGTGATCAATTTATACACTGGTGCAGTTCTTGCAAGTATCTCATCATACAAAAAGGGGCCTGATCAACTATGTTTTGTAAAATAACTCGTGGTAAATTGCTTTTAAACTTTTAAGAGAAACAGTTCTTTTACAGACAAAATAAAGTAATGAATTACAATCACAGACATACATGTTGATATGGAATTTTTTAACATGTAAATCCGATATATTCCCCTGTTTGATATCCTAGTTTGGAATGTGATTATGCTTGATAAGTTAAAAAAGGTAATATAAATGGTAAACAATATTTATTTGTCCACTAATCCACCATATAAGCTCCTGTTCTCCTCCCCTCCCTTTGCTTGTAGTAGGGATTGCCACCCCTACTACCTCTTCTGCAACCTTTATACAAAGCATCCTTGTAAAATTTCCTTTGCATTTTGTTTTATTATGCTTTCCACCAAGTAACTAAATGCAATCAGTATATCACCTCTGAAGTGGCACACTTAGTATTACCTATGGATATCTACTATAGTATATTATATTAATATAGGATATATTCCATATTAAGTTGTATTATATTAGTATAATACAAAAAAGGGTGTAAGTTTAGTGTCATTATTTTAGTGAGAGCCATAGTTTCATGGCACTTGGGAACGTGATTCCCATTACAACAACTTAATCAGAACTGTTATGGTGGTACCTTGACTTAATGCATTGTATGTCTATATAAACTTTGAATAAGGTGGATTCTGTGTATGACACTACCTTTTAATTGTTGACTATTGTTGTTCTATCAGGGATGCCATGTCTGAGATCTTTATTTTATTTTTTTTAAAAAAAATTAATGCAAAAAATTTATCTACATGTAAGCATGTCTCATAATTTTAATGGATATTGTGAAGAATGTTGAGTTAGGTTTTAACTGTGCCCCAGGAGGTTGACTGGTTCACTTCCCTGGGTTTCATTTCAAAGTGTGATGCTATCCATTGATAAGTGCCTATGGAATGATATTTTATTTGTTTCTCACTTGGTATGATATTCCATCTTTTAAATTATGTTTATTATGTTTATATTTTCATTGTTTAATTTACTTATACAAATTTTTGGATTGTATTTGTAGGTGACAGGTACTTGGATTTTGCATATGATGGTTGAAGATAGTTGATAGTAAATTAGTAGAGTTTTTTATTTTACAAGACTTTGTTAGTTCTAAAACTCAATGTTTTGTTAGTATTTACTTAGTGTTGGATTTAATACTTTTACATTAGTATTGCATTTGTATTTTTGTGATGATGAGATAAATTGTGATGACGTGGTGAATGAATTGGATATTTTGGATGTAAAACTTTTCTATTTTATATAGTAGTGAATTGTGATGATGAGTAAATTATGATGATGTATATTTTTTTGTATTATGTGGTGAATGTTTTGTATTATGAATAAATATCAATAATAATATACAAAATTTTTAAAGCATTTATAATTGTTAATATAAATTAATTTAGGTGACATTTATATTTATCCTTATTAAGATAATAATAAGGCATACATAAATGTCTATGTAGTATACTTTTCGTGACATTTTCGATAGTCAGTATATTTCTATATTTAAGACACTTTTGTAGTTAGCATAGATATTTTATAATGACATTATACAAATGTCAGGAATATTAGAGGGTCTATGCTAACATCGCATTTCAATACATTTTTTAGTGATGTCACCATAGCTTTGATGTCACTAAAAGTATACTATAAGGACATTTCTGTGTGTCCCTATAGACCTTATTTCTAGTAGTGATTAATACATCCAATCTATCCTACCCTCTTGAAATACCTAATTTCTTTCTCAAAATTACCTCTCAAACGTCCTTACACGGGCATGTTCCTGTCACGAACGCCCCTCGGAAAATCGAATGAGAAGCAATCCATACAAGATCCACAAGATATTCAAACATTCAATCAAGCATGGTAATTAAGCCCTAATCACAACAATCCACACAAGAAAGAATAGATACAAAACAGGGCAAAATCATAGAAATATGAATCTTGGTAAATCCACAAGATTTTACATCAAATATTCATTACAAATACTCCCTCCATCCTAGAACAAGAGATCTAATCCATAGAACAAGGAAAGAAACCAAAAGAAGAAGAAAATATAAACATCTTGATCCCCAAATCCAAGAAAGAAAGGGAAGAAAAGTTTATCTACGATGAAGAACCATCTTTGGATCCAATCCTCGCTCCTCGGAGTCGAAATGTTGCAGATCCACCCTTAGAATCGCTGGAAGACCCTCACAAGAAGTCATGAGTTCGTGCTAATTGGCACAAAATCAGAACCTTTTTTGGTGTTGTTGCTCAAAGACTGGCACCATTGAGTTGGTGAAATCACAAAATGGTGGTGCTGGTTTAGAGAATTCATAAGCTATTTGGTGTTGTTGTTCAAACACCGATGCCACTGTGTTGCAAAGATCACAAATATGGCAACATCATTTTGGTGCTAGTTTTAGAGATCATCATTTTTTTTTGGATAAATAACAATATTGTGGTGTTAATTTTCAAAGATCAAAAGTTTGTAATGCTATTGTTCAATGATCAGAATAATAGTGGTGTTAATCGTCAAATAATAGTACCAAAGTGACAATTGATATGCTGTATTTTGTTCGACATGATAGTAAAAACATTGTAACAATTTACTATAAATAAATTCATACATAACACTGTTAAATAAACATTTAATAAAAGTAATAACAAACAACTCTAATATAATTAACAATGCATTTATTACGACAATTACCAATACATTATATGACAAGCACAGGACTGCTATAACCATAACTCTGCTGTATCATTTCAAATGTGTAGTAAATATCTATCCACTAAAAATATTTAAGTCACATACATACATAAATAAATTCACAGTTACAATCCCTACCAAACTCTTTTTGTTACAACAAGATGAATAATTAAACTAAAATTTTTGAAAAGATGTCCGTCAAAATTGATATTGATACACCCATTCTAATTTTTATTTTTTTTTTTATTTTTGCTTGTTTGAAATCTATATTCAGATCTTATATAAGATATCTAATGTATTACATTGTAAAAAAGTTACAATTATTGTTGTAAATAGCATAAGATATTTAGTATTCAATATTTGTCAAAATTGCACATTAATATTGTTTTTCTTTTATTTATATGTTGACTTCGTGTTAGGAACAATCAATTGTAACATGTAATAGAGACTTAGTTGTCAATAGGTGTTGGAATCTTAAGGTTATTTTTAGTGTGATCAACTAAGTTAGGTTAGGCTTTGTTATGTTTTGATCCTTGTGTCTAAGTGTGCAGGAGCTTAGGAGCACAGAAATTCGAGCGGAAGACGCGGCTAGCGAGAAGGACAGCACGGGAGAGAGTCGACGGGCTCGGAGCGTCCAAGGGTCGAGATGTTGCGGAAGAGTACACCGATAGACGAGAAGAATGTGTGTGACATTCGAGGGACAAGAAGCCGGAGCAAAAGCCTGCTCGAGGAGAAGGCCAAAATTGGGTTCAGGTGAGCCTTATTTCGGTTGGCCGAAATCACCCAGGCGAACAGAACAACGAAAGAACTAGAGTGGAGCTATGGAGCTGCTAGAGGCGCCTTCAACAAGAGTTGGAGGTGCTTTTGCAACCTTCAGGCAGAAGGCGCCTTCAATAACTGAAGGCGCCTTCAACCAGCCATAGAAGGCGCCTTCGACCAAGCAAACTGGCCGTTGGCGGAAAGGATAAAGTTTTAACTTTTGCCTCGTTGGAGGGGCCTTCCAGCCCTATGGAAGTCGCCTTCAGCTTGCGGATAAGGTTTTTCAGGAGCTATAAAAAGACCCCTGGACCTAGGAAAGAGACAACAACTTGTGTATTGATTTCTTAGCAATAGTTTGAGCTATTAATGAGTGTAAGAGGCTTCTCCGCCTTCAATGAAGGAGACTTTTTAAGAGCTTTCATTTGGCTTGGATTAACAACCACCGAAGTTGTAACCAAGTAAATTCTGGTGCCTCTTTTTTTAGTTTCTTATTATTTAATTTTATCGTTATGCTATTACTGCTAACCTGAGTTGAAAGATCCAGAAAAGTATTTTAGTATTTCAGGCAACTCAACCCTCTCCAGTCAGCCGACCCGAACCAACAATAGAGTGGTAATATTCTAAACAAAGATGAATATCACTAAGTTTCTCATGAGGATATTCTTAACAGTCAGATGCCTATAAGAATAAATGAAAAAAACTAACATAACTATTAATTTATACTAACATACTAACATAAACACAAATATCGTATACTCACTACTACTTCAAAATTATATGTTGGAGAGTTATAATGGTTAAAAGTCATTGTATTTGTGCTAGTAGACAATAAGTGAAAGTGTATTCTATCACTGGTAATAGGTATAAAAGTATACCTAACTCCTCCATCTTCCATATCCATTTTTAGAAGTGTTGTGGAAGTCTTCCACAAACATTTTGATGTTGACTGTAATTGTGCATAAATATATAATTAACCAACTAATATAACATATTCAATTATGATATATTACTAGATAATTTTAGTTCCTTACAGTGAACCTGGATGAAGAATATACAGACTTGTTATATGACCTACTAGACGAGGCCCTCCTAAATAGAATTGAACAATAGATATCAATTAGCTCACCAATTGTAAAAATAGAACCATTTACACTATATAAGAAGGAAGTCATAGTTGAACAAAAAGGTGCATCATGCAAAACAAATTTGAAAGTAGGCCTCGAAGGAAAAATCAATTGTAAATTATTAAACGTGTAACATTATTAAATAACTATGTAATGAGGGCTTGAAACTACCATACTTTTTTTTTTCAATGTATAAAATAAGTAGACAACATCTTCATCTTATTTTTTTTTCTTCTTAGGAGTCTTAAATTATTTCTTGACATACTATCATTAAGAAAAAACACATATAATTAGAAATTAAAATCAAAATACTCAAAATACTTGATGTGAAAATACAATCTTACAACAATGACTCCCAATCTCATTTTTGTTAAGCTTAACGATCCTTGTTGCCTTCTTATTGACCTCTTCTTTAGAATTACCTTCAAAAATTGAGATACTAACTCTTTGTTTTTGCAAATTATCCACATCAATTTTTTTTCTTTCCCCGATCCCCTTCCAAAACAACTTTTACTTCTTTTATATTTTTTCAACATTGCTTTTTGATACATCAATCAATTGTACTCCTTTCCATGTCCTGTTTATGGAAGGATCGAAGCTTTTTGTCTTACTCCACTTCCTCTAAGGTACCATCTTGAGGCATATAGGACTATCAATAGTAGCATCTCTATAATTATAGTGACTTCGGTCACATCTTCTCCTAGTCCTAGTTTTAGAAGCAACTAGTTCAAGATGAGGATCCACTACATGGTCACTTGGTTCAGACGGGATAACTTTATCTTCTATCATTTTAAGTAATTATTTCACCCTTTTATTTATTTGAATATTTTTTTATTATTAGCTCCTTGATTTAGTTTTGATGAATAATGCAGTTACGACATTCACTATTACTAGGGTATCTTGCTTCTATAGCAAGTAATGATAATGTCTCTGATGGATGCGAAAAATCATCGAGATAAGGAACATTTTCAACTAATATATTTTCAAAAGGAGTAGGGACTAGCTCAACAATAACTTATCAAAAAAGATAAAATTATTTAGAAATTGACAATAATTTAGAAAAGAAGAGGAGCCTTGGCGTAACAGTAAAGTTGTTGCTATATGACTAAAAGGTCACGAGTTTGAATCCTGTAAATAGCCTCTTATGAAAAAAGTAGGGTAAGGTTGCATATAATGGATCCTTCTGTGGGATCCCGTATGACAGGAGCTTCGTACACTGAGTTACCCTTTTTTTATTTATAAATTGACAATGAAATAAAGTTAGGTGAAATTCTTGATATTTACCTCTCTAGATGAGATTTAGCTCAACAATGCCCTAACCTTACTAATATATAGAGGAGTAGTCATCCACTTATTTATTCATGTCTATTCAATATTATAATATGATCTCAGATTGAGACATGCTCCAAAAATCAAACCTATTTCATAAACTAAGTACTACATACATACTAATGCCATCCATATAAAAAATCAAATTGACTAGAAAAAAATAATTTATAGCCAAAAGACCCACAAATCCCTTTAGGTAAGGAAGTGAGATGGTTGTTTGATATATCTTAGAGAAATAAATTGATCAATAACTTCAACTCAATTGAATCTACCTAGATTGTCAAAAACTCGTAAATCCCTTTAGGTAAGGAAGTGAGATGGTTGTTTGATATATCTTAGAGAAATAAATTGATCAATAACTTCCAACTCAATTGAAGCTACCTAGATTGTCAAAATCATCAATAATATCTAGAAGATTTATAGGAATCTTATATGTAATAGAATAAAACAACACACAAATAAATATATATACAAAATATACAATTTACAAAATACTAAAACATCATCATTTACTTCAATTCTATAGGACTATATTTAAAGCAACTCAATTTTTGATCTAGTAGGTTCTTTTTTTTAAAAAAAATGAGCAAGAAAGAGGTCACCGTATGCATTAGTTGAATTCATAGGAACTTAAACATCTTTGTCTAGAATACCAAGCAATAGAGACACATCTCTTCTGGTGAAAGTAACTAGAACACTTGAAAATCTAAAATATTTGAGACGTTGAATTCCAACTATGAAATATATTCACCAATAGACCCATAATTTACTTAATATCTTATATATCTAAAAAAAATAGTAAAAATGGACTGTTTAATGATATCTTTGTGTGTATCCTGTAAATGAACAGAATCATGTTGCTTTCCTTTACTTATTGTACAACCAAAAAAATATTAAAGTGACCTAAAACAATAGTCCATTGGAATTTTTGCCAACACCTACAATTTTAAAAAATAAAAATTAATAAATGAAAAAACCAAATTTTCACATTCCTATCAATTTGATGATTCACAAAGTGTGGTTACTGTAAGTACCCTGGGTTGATTTTGATACGATCAGCCAAGTTAAGTTAGTTCATGTTTATTTTTTATACCTTGTGTCTAAGTGTGCTAGAGCTTAGAAACACAAAAAGTCAAGCGAAAGACACAGCGGATGAGAAGGATGACATGGGAAGTGAGTTGACGAGCTCGGTACATCCGAGTGATGTTAAACTATATGGAAGAGTATACTGGTGGAGCGAGGACACACACAGCAATCCGAGGGACGAGAAGTCAGGGAGGAAACCAGCTTAAAGAGAAGACTGGAGTTAAGTTCGGGTGAGCTCAATTCCGAACAGCCGGAGCATCTCCCAAACGAGCATGGGGAAGAGATTTTTCAAATGAATAGTGCTGGAGACGCCTTCAATGGCTTTGGAGGCGTCTTAAGCTTCGGTAGAGAATTGTCGCATTCGAGACCCGAGGTGCCTCAAATGTGCCTTAGGCGCCTAGGATAAAAAAGCGTGAAGGCGCCTTGAGCTAACTCGAATGTACCTTCAGAAGAGGTGTGAAGGCGCCACCAATCCTCATGAAGGTGCCTTTCAACATGGCAGAGATGTTGGTGACTATGCCACTAAGGATAAAACTTTAACCACACTAGAGGCGTCTTGGATCCTTTTGGAGGTGCCTCCGAGCCACATCAACCAACGGTAACATCATCTCAGGAGACTATAAAAATCTCCATGGAGTTAGGAATTTAACAACAGCCATTGTATTGATTTTCCTAGCTTTTTTTTTTAGCATTCAAAGTTTGTAAGAGGCTACTCCGCCTGCATGAAGAAGATTTTTCTTAGTGAAGCATATAATTGTCTTGGATTAACAATCACCTAGATTGTAACCAAGTAAATCTTTTTATTCTCTTACTTTATTTTTGTTATTGATTTTAATGTTAATTATTTGTGCTTAATTAATTTGACTATCCTTGCTAAGTAAAAGTAAAAAAATTATATTAACTTATTTTCAGGACTATTCACCCCCTCTAACCAGTCTAATACAGTCTATCCGTTATAAGATTTTAAAATTGATAAAACTCTATGTCACGCCCATCAATGAATTTTGATAAAAAGTTATCGATGGATTTTCATATTTCAAGAAAATAGCGTGGTGGTTAAGGACAATGCAAACCAATACAAAATCAAATCAAAGGAATGCAAGTTAAAGTGTGACAAAGTCTAAACATGTGTAAGAGATGGGGACTACAATAGAAATGTGAAACATACCTGATCGAGAGATTGAATTACAATACTAGGTCAGCGATCCAAGAGATGGGGACTTTTGTGGGTCTCATTTGCTATTGTCTTCGCAACAACTGCGAGGCTGCCACACGTCTTCCTTATTAGGGCATCCATGCGGATCCTCTCCAATATATTTTTAAAAAATATATAAAAAACCATTAAAAAAAAAGGCGGGCTCTGCATTGGGGGCACGTGGGTGACGTGTAGCATGAGCCACCAAAAAAAGTCGGCATTGATTACTTATTTAATTTTATTATTATTATTATTTTTTTTGAAATCTAATTTTTTAAGGAGAGAATTAAAGATATTTGATATTCAACGAATTTATCTATAAATATTTACTTAATAAAATATTTAATTATAAATTTTAAAATATTTGAAAAATGAAATATCTGAATGATAATATGAAAATCAGATAAAAATATCAAAAAAAGGAAATGGAATTATTAGTTCCGTTTGCACCGTGGATGGCATTAAAAGCTATGAGCTGCCTTTTGTTCTCAAAACTTTATTTTTTGTGGCTTAAAGATTCCTTTCACACGGTCTTCCTGCCGAGGAAGAGAGTCGTGTGGAGATCGTGAGTCGTCCACACGCGCATCCGACTGAAAATGATCTGACTGTCCACTTGTCGCCCATCCAGTCTCTCCCCTGCCCTTTTTATATCCCCGCGTCCTCACCCTTTCATTCCCCACCCATCATCCTTCGCATCCTTCGAGCGAGAAGACATGCCTCTCGAAGCTTCCGCGGCCGCTGCCTTGGACTTGGAGGAGATCGGGAAGGAGCTCGCTCTGATTCCGACGTCCCCAGATCTGTCTTTGGGCCGTCAGAAATACGCCGATGAGTGCGAATCTGCCATCAATCAACAGATCAAGTCGGTTCTATTTCTCTCTCTCATTCATTTAACCTTATGTTTATTGTAATATTTTTTCCCTGCGATCGTTGATTCATCTTTTCGATGAAATTTCTTTGTCATTTATCTTCTCGAGATAAATGACCTGGGATCTCCACAATGCGAGCGAGTTCTTAGCTGCCTTGTTAGTTAGTTGATAGTTCTGTTTGACTTACCTTTCGTTTGTTCTGTTCTTTAAATTCCTTCTATGAGAAATTTAATTAGATCAATCTCAGTGATCTCGTCAACATTGTTCCATTCGCAGTGTCGAATACAATAATTCCTACGTCTATCATGCCTTGTTCGCTTACTTCGACCGCGACAACGTTGCGCTGAAAGGCCTCGCAAAGTAAGTAGGCGTTTATTCTCTATTTTCATACATGTGTTGTGATTCTTGAGTATATTTGACTTGCTTTTGCTCATTACAGATTTTTCAAGGAGTCAAGTGAAGAGGAAAGGGAGCATGCCGAGAAACTGATGGAATACCAAGTAAGTTACAGATTCAAATTTCAAGGTGTTTGTTATTGTCTCTGAACTACGACAACTGATTCTAAATCTCTCCGTGATCAGAACAAGCGAGGAGGAAGAGTGAAACTCCAGTCTCTTGTTATGCCACCGTCTGAATTCGATCATCCCGAGAAGGGAGAAGCATTGCATGGTAAGTTCGAATCTGTGCATCAGCACAAATCTACTCTGTCGTTTTATGTAACTGTTGCATATAAATATTTGTTTCGTCCATTCTCCTCAATATCGATGAACTCTATCCTGTTATTACTTATTCATTGATGATGTTCCAGGAGAGAGACTTTTTTTTTTTTTTAAACAACGATGGCGACTATTCCTAAATTTTTACAATTTAATGTCGGCTCCAGGAATCCTAATATTTTCATTCGGAATCCTAAATATTTACATCGAGATTGAATTATTTGGTTTTGTACCATTCTATTTTTTTTTTTATTTTTTTTACTACTCTGCTAAGTTTGATCAAACCTTGGATTTTGTAGAGTCTTTGGTGACATTGTTTTGCTTTGTTTCAGCCATGGAATTGACTTTGGCTCTTGAGAAGTTGACGAACGAGAAGCTGATCCAGCTACACAATGTAAGTGATATTGAACCATAGTCCAACTAGTTAGCGTTATCTCATATTTTAACTTTTACATTGTCTTGAAATTTAATCCAGATTGCTGAAAATTGCAACGATGCTCAACTGGCTGACTTTATTGAGAGTGAATTTCTGGGAGAGCAGGTGATATAATTATGAGGATGGTTTAGTTGATTGTCAACTTTGACACAATTGTTAATTTGTTCAGAAAATTTCAACATAATTTCACTAAAATCAGCAAAATTATAGACAAAAACCTAGAATAAGATTGAAAGGTCAAGGTAAAAAAAGAAAGCAGAAGCTTTATTTCCAATTTCTACTCTTCAGTAACCAATCTTTGTACCGCTATTAGAATATTGTTGGAGCAAATAAGTAATAGCAAACTTATGAACCTGTCAAACAACAAGTTAGAAAAATCAAATTTGCTTGCTGCTGCAGAACTTTGTAATCTTCATCTCATTTTCAGGTGGAAGCCATAAAGAAGATATCTGAGTACGTTGCTCAGCTGAGAAGGTTAGGGAAAGGACATGGTAAGGATTCCATTATTAAGATAATCTCTAGATGTCTGTGTTTGAAATGTTGTAGATAACCTTCAGATGTCTTATTTGCGATTGGGTATTATATGCAGGGGTTTGGCATTTCGACCAGATGCTCCTCCATGAGTGAGATGCTGTGGCTATCTAAAGTGTTGAGGTCCTGATCAGTTACATCTGTCTCTAGCTGTAGGTTGTCATTTGCTTCTTTCTGTATGTGTAATCTTTGATGCTGTCAAAAATAGAGAGCAGAACCATACGGGGTTTCTAGAGGAAATAAAATTTGATGTATGACGTCGAGGTCTAGTCTCGATTGACTATGAAACTTGGTTCAAGCATTCGCAATCAACTGGTTTAACACGGCATGCTGGAATAAACATGTGCAATTGTGGGTGGTTGTCATCACTTGAAAGGGTTGACCTCATGCCATAGATTTGGGATCTTTCGTTCATAAAAAAAGTGGATCAGGGGATGGATCACTTATAATTACGACTAGATTATGGTCGTGATCCGACCATAATTGATTATGATCTCTCCCTAGGTCCACTGTCCCTAGATTATAGTTTGGGTTGGGGCGAGTGGTTGGAGGCCACCTCCCGCTCGTCGCCCGGCAGCCTGGCCACTTGCCCACCGCTGGCGACCTCCGAGCGGCCTTTGGTTACCCGTAATGACCCATCATAAGAGAAAGCTTCGTCAGTAACTTCTAATAAAGCTGCTCTATTTTGCGATAGGATCATATATCAATATTAATATAAGCGGATGGTATGTCTTCAGTAGACCTAGGAGGAAAGCCGCTCAAAATAGGTGGCAATGTTGATGGTATTGTGTTGGAGTGTGGTCAGATGTGTTAGAAGCGTTGACATCACTAGAGAGAGGGTGAATAGTGATTCACTTTGTTGCAAAAGGTTAATATGCAGTGGAAAAATAAAAAGAAACAAATGAAACACAAACATAAACTTGAGTTTTTTATGTGATTCGGAACCACCCGATTCCTACTCTATGGCCTAACATCCTAACTTAAATACCACTATTCCTTCTCCTTGTCAAAGACCTTCCAAAAGCGGAGAAACCTTTTATAACAATATGTTCTTACAAGTAACATAAACTAAATACAAAGATAAAGTTGAAAATAAATACAATATAAATAAACTATTTTTACAAGAGATATTTTGCTTTGCTCGTTGTTTGTTTCTTTGAATTTGAAACCTAAAGTATGGAATGCAGAAATACGTTCCCTCAAAACCTCTAAGAACTATCCAAGAATAGATGCTTTGAGACCTTCACAAAATTCTTTTTTCTAGGGTTGTTATAGTGACTACATCATCCTAACAATCAACTCTTTACTCTCAATTGTCAATCATGTGCTCAAATTTGAATATTGCTTTTGTTCTACGAGTAGAATTGTCAGTCGACTACATAAACCATAATAGTTGGCTGATGCGTCATTGATCAAGTTTTCAGATGAACTGTAAAATCTTTTGTTCAATCTACAACATCATCAGTCGAGTCCCTCACTCGACTTATGCAGAAGTCAATTACTAACACCCAACATTTGATTGCTCACACCATAAATCCCCTTAAATTCTAAACTAGTGATTTCAGACTCATCGGTCGATTGTCATTACCATAGTAGTTAACTGATACTTTTTCATTCTTGTCAAGGCTAAACTCTCATCCTTGCCCAATATCTGATTGACTTCAACCTTCTAAGACTTCATCTGTCCAAAATCCAATTAGCCTTGATCTTATACGACTTCACTTGCCTAGTATTCGGTCAACCTGAACCTGTCAAGTCTTCACCACTGTCAAACATTCAGTCCTCTTTGATATGTTTGGATTTTTCTGCTCATGTTTAACATATGATCCTCCATGACATGTCAGGATTTCACTTCTTGTTTGGCTCATCATGACATATCAGAACTTACTTCCACATACCTAACATACGGTCCTCCATAATTATTAGGACTTTTATCCATATGCTTAGTATCTGATCCTCTATGTCTTGTTAGAACTGTTGGATCGTAAGCGTTCGATAGAGGGGGGTGAATATCGATTAAAAAAATTTTGAGAGCAAGTACGCAGCGGAATGATTAAACAAAAAGAAATGACACAAGTAAATTTACTTGGTTCGGAGTCTGTGTCGGCTCCTACTCCAAGGCTCACACGCAAGGGTGCTTTCGATAAGCAATTCACTAGCAATTCGAAAATGTTTACAACTAAAAGTACACGAACGCTAAAAAAAATAAAACTGACAAGATAAAGAAGAATGAAAAAGCAGAGCGTTGTCAGCAGCGTCGCAGGAGCACCATAGATCGAATCGTTCGTTGTTGTTTTTTAACTCCAGCCTTTACCTTCCTTATATAGGAGGTTTGGAGCGCCTGGATCCTTTCGAGCGTCCTGAATATGACGTAGCCGAGCCAACCAGGGTGCTCCATGTGGTGATGCGACGTTTTGGATAAATATTGCATTTCGGGCCCCCGGGTCCCTCCCGGGCACTTAGACCTTCAGGCGCTCGGACCACTCTTCTCCAGCAAGTCCTTCTCCTGCACGAAAGAGTTAGTCCGAGGCAAAATGCAAATAATATTATCCTGCAAAACAAAGTGTTAGCACAATTTAAAATGAACAAGCAGAGTACTAGCTAGATTCCGTCTCCTCGAGACCGGAATCTAGTCACGATCTCAACTTAAATATCTGAAATGGGTCTAAGTCATATCGACGCCTAATGTTCCCTTCCCGGGAACGCGTCCTCACAATCATTCACCTCCAATGACTTACCTTCACTTACCTACCAGACGTTCGATTAGCCCTTCGACCCGTCTGGGCTTCGTGCCAGCTATCCGGTCAACCCGTCGACCTAGCTGGACTTCGTGCCAAACGTCCGGTCAGCCCGTCGACCCGTTTAGACTTCGTGCCAACTATCCGGTCGGCCCGTTGGTCGACCTGTCTGAGCTTCTCCTGCACACTCGATCAGAGTGTTAGATAATGACAAAACTAACTTAACCTATTTTGTCATTCATCAAAACTTGAGTTAAACCGTTAGTGCTAATCACACCAACAAGAACTTCCATTCACATGTCTATCATTCAATCCTTTATGACATGTTAGTGTTGGTATGGTTAGCACTAATGCAATGGTCTAACTCAAGTTTTGATGAATAGCAAAATAGATTAAGTTAGTTTCGTTGTTATCTACACTCTGACCAAGTGTGCAGGAGAAGCCCAAACAGGTCGTTGTAAGGAACATGTGACATGTTTCAAGTGAAAGAAGACCAGACATTACAAGAACGAATGCCCATAAAGGAAATCCAAGAATCGAGAGGGGCGATTAAGGTTAGTGATTTTAAATTTTATGAAAAATCCTATTTTAGCTATGCATACTAGTAATAATTTAAATATTTTCAATTATGATAGCAATTTGGATATGCATTATAAATCTTCAATTGTTGGTTCTAACAATTCACCTAATTCAAATTTAATTATCAAAAATAAATTAATGAATAAAAAATCAATTAATTTGAAATTAATTAAAAATAAATTGATTAATTTAAATAATAATCTCAAACTTAATCAAGACCTTGATCAAGTCAATAAAGACTAAGATCAAGTTGACACAAACCTTGGTCGGATTGATGAAAATCTTAATCTGACTAATCAAAAAATTAATTTTAAAGATAAATCAATTAATTCAGGGTTAATTAATAATTTGTTTAATAAAGATAACCATGAATTAATAAATCCAAATCTAATTAACAATCCAACTATAAATAATTCAAATATAAATAATAAGAATTTAATCTATAAGAATTTTTTAAAATCAAATAAACCATTTTCAAAATTCGCAAAAATAGAATAACAGTTTTTAAATCTAAAAATCAGAAATTGAATTTTAAAATTAAAGAAAACAAATCTTTGAATTTAGAAAAACATAATGTTAATTTTAAAATTTAAAATTCGGATAAAAATTAATTTTCAAATCTAAATTCAAAGTTTAAAAATTCGAAAAATCAACTTTTAAATTAAAAAAAATGATAAAGTTCAAAGTTAAGAAATTTAAATAATAAAAATCAGCTTTCAACTTCAAATATTCAAGTTTTGAAATGTAAAAATTCAAAAGAAAAGTTTTTAAAATTTAAAATTCAGAAAACAAAAGTTCTATAAAATCGGAAAACAAAATGTTGTTTTGAAACATAAAGTTAGGAATCTCAAAAAGAATATTAATATATTATCTAAATCTTAAAATATAGACTATTTACAAGTCTAATTTAAATTCAAATCAACAACTTAAAACTCATAAACAAAGTTACAATCACGCACCATTTAATTATGCAACAATCAATAAAATTTCACTTGATAAAACTAGAAATCTTAATAATTAAAATGTGTCAAAGTGGGTTGACACATTTAATATTAACACAAAATCTATCAAATCGAGAATTTGATATATAATTAGAAACTAATATATTAAGTGTTTGATTGTTTTGACTTGATTGATTGCATGTTCAAATTGGCATGCTCATGCATATCTTAATTAATTGCAATATGTAATGTCTCACATGCCATATATTTTATCCATAATTTTAATTGCTTATCTTAGAATAGATAGATAGGGAAAATATAGGACAAAAGATATAGGCTTGATTGATACTTGCACAACATAATACCAAGGTGTGGAGAAATGATAGTATGTTAAGAAAACTTAGTCCAGATAGTCAGGTGGAGTAAGGAGTGTCATACCTGATCTGCTTAACTAAGTGGAACTAACTGAAGTTACCTACCATATCCTATACTAGTTAAACCATTAGTTAAGTGTTCAATTTCTTGAACCAGCTTTGTCTAAGGAAGTGGTCATTACTTTGATATCCAAAAAGGTCAGTGTGTCTCGCCACGACCTGGAAGCCTAAAATGTGCACTTAATTGATCGACGATTAAACATAAATCTAATACAAAGTCAAAGAATCCTTAGAACTCAAACTAAATCAATAAAATAAAATTAGAATATTCATCTCACAAAACATATAAGGCTACTGTGTTTGTGTATCCTGAGACACATAGAATGGGTGAGATATTAAGACAACTTAAATTGAAAATATTTTTAAAAAGGTTTTCGAAAATTTATAGGAATATTTTATTAAAAATATTTTCAAAATAGTGATTCATATAATGATGTTGAATGATATTTCATGTTTGATTGGATGTAAATATATATATTTTTTTCAAAATTCTATACATCTTTGAAATGATTGTTATTGATCGACACTTAATTTCTAGATCCTTAGGTCAACCATAACACACCCAAACCTACAAGATATATAGGATTCCTTGTTGCTAACAAGAATGTCCTAAGGGGTGTCAAGTTAAGGGGAGACTCTCTTGAAAGATCAATATTTAAAAAGAATCTTGTTTCTTAAAAAAAAAAAAAATATTTACAACTTTTTTAACAAAAAAGGCTTATTTTCAAATTCACTTCTTACAAAATTTTCAAAGATATTTATACTTCAAAATTATTTCTTATTTGAAAATATGCTTCAAATTTTTTAAAGCATTTTTGAAAAGATGCTTTCAAATTATGTTCTCTCAATTTTTTTTCAAAATGTTTTTCAAATCACCCTTCTATTTCAAAATTTTCTAAGCATAATCATATTTTAAAATTCCTTTCTTGTTGGGAAATTTCTGATTTCAAGAAGGGTAAGGGTTAAGTTTTTTACTAAGGAAATATCCTATTGTTGATACAACACCAAAGGATATCCTTAGGAGTATAACTATTTTTTATATGTGCCAAAGGGGGAGAAAAATAGTGTTAATCTATAATTCTTAATTTGGCATAAACCCTATATGTTAGGCTAACTAATTTAGCCTAGCTTAAATTTATTGTCAATCAAAAAAAAAGGAGAGATTGTTGGTGCAATCGACCTCTAGAGTTTTGAATGTTTATTTAAACAAAATGTTTAAGGGAATTTGGTCAAAGGTGACCAAATAATTTGACCATAGTTGATTAAGTTAAGTGAAGAGTCCAAGCAAAGTCAAGGTTGACTTAAAACTTGGAAATGAGTGAGAAGTCCAAGTAGGACTAGATACATGGCAAGTTGGTAAAAATACCAAGTGGGACTAGGCAAAGGAAAGTCTTGGTTGGGAACCAGGCAGTAACTGTATTAGCGAGGCCAACTAGTGGAAATCCTAGTTGGGAAGCAGATAATGGAAGTCATGGCGAGTGTAGGTAGTGGAAGTCATTGTTGGGAACCAAGCAGTGAAAGTCCTAGTTGGGAACTAGATAAAACAAGTTCAAGTGGAGTTAGCTGGGAGATGATTGCTTGACAAAGAAAGAAGTCTTGAAGGAATGAACTCCAAGCAATTAAACCTATTAGGTTTAGGTAAACTAAGTACTAGGTTTGCTTGTTATTTACTTATTTGTTTTGCATGAAAACAATAGTGGGATGAACTAGTCTAGGTCATTGGACTTAGGATCTGGTTGACCGGAAGGCAGTCCAATTGGTCGAAAAGTCAGGTCTCAAACAAGTTTAGGCTGAGCTCAGGGCAAGCTGTTCGATTGACTGAGAGGTCAAAAATTTATCTCAAAAAGGATTGAGTTTCCAGCCACGTTAGCAACGTCCAGGCGACCGGAGGGCCTCCAGTCGACCGGAGAAGTGTTGATCCAGTTGTATAAAAGGGGGGTCGAGGAAACATCTTCTAGCAACTCTTGAAAACATCCATCTCCATGCTAGTGCTCAAAAAGTGCTCTAAAGTTATGCTCGTGTGTTTCGGGAAGCGCCAGGAGGAGTATCGCGGCACTCAGGCTTTCCAGCCGGCTCACGATAAGTTTATTTTTCTTTTATGCTTGTTATTATATCATTTATCTGTTTTTCATATTTGTGATTGTCCTTACAACATGTAAGAGGTTTCTTTGCCTCCAGATGAGTACTAAAAGGAGAAAGATACTAGTAGATGACCGCTTCGTGCATAGACTTGGATATATTAACCCTGGGGGTTGGGAACCAAGTAACTTTGGTGTTCTTTGTATTTCTTTCTTTTGTTCTTTAAGTTTCTTTATTTCGTTGTGCTACCAATGACTCTGATAAAAAAAGAACGTAGAAATTTCAATTGTGTTATTCACCCCCTCTAGCATCGAACAAGATCCTACGTTACTTGTGTAATATATCTAATCATTTGATATTGCAAGTGCAATAGAGCTGTTAATTTGAGTTGAGCCAATTGGATTGGCTCGACTCGCTAAACAATTTAAGCAGGTTAGGTCAAAATTTTATCAACTCGTTTAAAAGCGGGCCTAAACGGGCTAATCCGCACAAGTTGCAAGTCCAAGAGGGTCGCGGTAGGCTCAGGTTGGCCCGCAAGTTGAGAAGGAAAAAAAATTGAAAAACTTGAAATAGAAATAAGCCTTCAAGTCAAAGTTTATTTATGAAATGATTAAATTCAATAAATTTTAGGGATTTTACTATAAAATTTTTTAATTTTTTGATGTGCTAGCCCACCTAATCCGCCACCCACCTTGGGTTGGGTTCGGGATTTCCCATCCCGCCAGGATGGTGGGCCAGCCCCTGCCCTACCAAATGACTGATATGATTTTAGATGGGGCGACTTATCTGACAGATCTAAGTGCAATTGTTAAAATCCAAAGTGGATCAAGTTCAAACATACGACAAAGGAAAAGTTTAATAAGTGTTGGTAGCTAAAAAAGTCCTAGGTCGAGGATGGCATACTTGGCAAATAAGAAAGTGCTAGTAAGTTAAGAATGACCAAATACCTAACATATAAGAAGGTTGTGGAGGACAGATGAATACCTAATAGATGAGAAATCCCAGTAGATCAAGAACTACCGAAAATATGATAGATGAGAAGTCTTGGTAGGTCAAGATGACCACATACACAGTAAACGAGAAGTCTTGGAGGTAAAATCTCTTAGCATATAAGTTGTGAGAGACTATAAGTGACCCATATTTTTGAGGTTGGTAGTGCTCTTAGTAGAGGCTCAACCAAGAAATGGTTATTTTGGGGGTCAAAGTCAATGATTCAGTCAATTAGTGATCATATATACTCAACCAATATGGTTACTCGAGATTGGTAGCAAATAGAAAGCTTTGTTCTAGTTGAGTTGACTTTCAGTCAATTGATGCATAAGTAGTCGACTAGGCACTTGACCAAAAATGTATTTCTTATGAACAGAAAGGTTTTGTTCCAAGATGAGTCAACCAAACCTTAGATGAGTTGATTAAGAAATAGGTGTTTTAAGGTCAAAGTCGATAATTCAATTGACTGATATGGTTAGTCAACCAAGAAGTCAGTTGATGACAGACTGCCCACAAATAGAAAGATTTTGTTTTGAGTTGAGTAGAGTAGATGACAATTCAGTATTCGAATACTTGACTTATCAACTAGGCAGTCGAGATGTATTTCTTGAGAACAAAAAAGTATTGTTTCGAGATAAGTAAATTGAAAGATATTTTATTCCAAGAAAACAAAAGAATGTTTTTGTTTGAGACAAAATCGACTCAACATTTGATAGAAACTAAATTAGTCGACTGAATTAATTTTTAAATTTGAAATATTATACAGAATTGATTAGGAACTTATAAAAAAAATCAACTCATCTTGTGTGGAGCCGATAGAGAATAAATTGAGTTGACTAATGAGTTTGAAAGAATTGACTACATTAAAATGGCTTGAGAGTCAAACCTATGAGCTGATCCAAAATAGTCGATTGATAGGTGTCAAAGTCAACTGGCATGGACAACAATCAACTGAAAAGGTATTAAGCCAATTGAGAAGGTGTAAAGTTGACTGATGACAATAGCTAAAGCGACCATGCACAGATCTAGCTCCAATCAATTGATGGCTTAAAAGAGTCGACGAACATTAACGCAAACCGGAGTTTATCCACTAGTTTATATAGGAGAGACAAAAGGGGACTCTATATAAAACCCTTTTGACAACAATTCTACTACGACAGCTTTTTATTATGTTATTTTTATTTAAAAGCTCAAGGTCTTTAACTCTGAGCTCCATAGTTTACAAATTCTTTTATTGCATATAATTTCCATATTTATTGTAAAAGGTTTCTCTGTCTTTAGAAGTTTTCTAAGAGGGAGAAAGTTTCCATAGGTCGTGGAGTAAGAACCCGAAACCAGGGTCCCAAATCATATGATTTTTTTGTTCATTTCTCTCTTAGTTATTGCATTACTTCCATCTCTAGAGCCATACTTTGTCACAGTAGGAACTATGCTTCATGATCTACCCGCTGAAGGGAAAGATAAAAGAGCGAGACGAGACATAAGATTTCCAAAATTTTGAAATTGGACTCAATATGAGGATTTACATAATCAACAAGAGAAAAGAAATATATACAAGTAATTATGCTTCCAAATCATAGATAAGCATCATGTCAATAAGAACCATCCAGGAGAGAATGTCTTTTTCTTTCTAAAATTTCCTTATCTGGAAGAGATTTTAATGACCTATCTTTCCAAATGATTTAGACAACTAACTCTTATGAGCATTCGGTTAATGGTATGATAAGGTCCCAAGTATAGGATCGAGTCACAGGTCGAGATCCGGATCCGTACTTGGTCATGCAACACGTAAGGGGGGAAGGGAGGAGGAAAAAGACTCATCCTAGACAAAGTCCAAATCACTCAAGGGGGAAGGCTCGTCCTAGACAGAGTTCCAATTACTCAATTTTTATTCCCCTTTATTAATAGTGATACTCCTTATATAGGGAGTGATACATGACAAGATTAAGAAAGACCAACCATAAAGGAAAACAAGAAATCAAAAATAGAAAAGCTAATTAGGCCATTATTTGTTTTCTTCTATAGCAATAGTTAAATTAGACCATTATTTATTTTCTACTAATTAGGCTGATAGGGTGCATAAAGGTACAACTTGGTCAAGGGGACATGACAGTCAGAAATCAAGGGGATGTGGTAGTCAGAAGTCAAGGGGGCGTGATAGTCAGAAGTCAAGGGGATGTGGCAGGTAGAAATCGAGGGGACGTGGCAGTCAGAAGTCAAGGAGACGTGGTATTAAGTCATGGGGGTTGTGACCCATCTAGCAAGCGGTCTGAAGTTCCAAGTCGGGAGTTAAGGTAGGTTACACGAGTGAAAAGGCCCAGGTCAGAAGCTTACTCTGAATGCTCGGTTAGGAGGTCCAGGTCAGGGGCTCAAAAAGGTTGTTCGAGTAAGAGATCCAGGTCTAGAGTACGAATGGGCACGCTGGTTGAGGTGATCTAGTCGAAAGGCCGGGAGAATAACATCAGGAATAAGGAAGAAGGGGAAGGAACCATTCCGGTTGGGATTTACAGAGCGGACTTTCCGGGTCCGGCTATGCAGGTCAAGATTTATAGACAGAGACATACATATCAGGATTTGCAGACTGAGACTTACAGGTCAGAATATGTTGGTCAAGATAGATTGGTCAACCAGAGCTTCTCCCATCAAGTCAGTAGGCCACTACACGACAATTAAGCAGGAGAATAACAACCACCTATCATAGAATAACCACTAGGTGTCAGGGTACATTCCAATGGTCTGTGATTCATTACCAGAAGAACTTTGTGAAGACCACCCTTCTCACTACCCTCTAAAGGTGCCCGTTACATAACTACTATAGAATCTTGCTTAACTAGTATGACAAACTGTACTTAAATTTTCCAGAAACTTAAAATTTCGACAGAATATATGCAGTTCAGCAAGACTAAAATACAATACAATACTCCAAATTCAAAACATGCACATATAACTCGTAATAGTAGAAACATATAAAACTATATCTCAATGCAAGCACAAAAGTATCTACTTACTAAACAAAACTCATCTTAGCATGCGATCTAAAACAAGAATAATCTCAAATAACATGGAATATAACATACAATCTCAAATGTTTCTTATCTACTAAAACACGGAAACTTAATAACGGCCCAAGTCTCTCCTATAGTCCTGGCATCACACACATCATCGAACACCTCCTTGTCGCCTTCCTTTGCTATAGCTTTTCCTTTCCTTTATCTGCAGTAAGAGGAAATGCAAACTATAAGCGAATGCTTAGTAAGCGCTGTCTAATTCACAAAAACTCGAATGTGCATATAAATACCAAAAAGAATCTAGCAACTGAATGCTTAAAAAAAAAGAAAGCTGCTTATGTTATTCCAATAGCAAATGGAAAACTAGAAAATCTACTCATGTAATTCTAATAGCAAGGAATCTAGAAAATCTACTCATGTAATTCTAATAGCAAAGAAATCTAGAAAATCTACTCATGTAATTCTAATAGCAAAGAAATCTAGAAATCTGCTCGTGCACATTTAATAGCAAGGAAACTAGAAATAAAGGCTGCACATACTCATTCTATGGCAAGGAAACTAGACATAAAGGAATCAATGCTACACATACTCATTCCATATCATGCTTACTAAATAACGAAGAGGCTGAATTTGCAATGCTATTAAACAGGGCTGATCATATTTATTAAATAGCAAAGAAAACTAACACTATGTACTTAGATTAAGGGTTGTTCGTGCCACTACATAGCACAAAAAGGTCTAAACAGAAATGCTAAATATAGGGCTGTTCTTGCCCAATGCAAAGCATAAAAAGACCTAACCAGCAAGCTTAAGGCAAGGTTGTTCTAACTAATTGAGAAAGCATAAGAAACTAAATCTGAAACTGAAGTCTTATACTTATACTTATACTTCAAAATATTAATCAACTTTTCTTTTTGGGCCCTAGGCGTAGTACCAAGCGCGCTCCCTAAATAGAGACTAAGGTAGCGAGCCACCAGTCCTACGAGGGTAAAGACCTTGGTCTTACCAGGGCCGAGACCTCGGAAATGGTCACCTGGATTTGTTTAACGACAACCTCGGAAGTCGGGTACTAGCCTCTCAAAAATAAAATACTTGTTATCTTTTATTACTTCTAATATATAATGCCTCGGCATTTCTTCAAGCACTAAGCGTGCCTTTGATCCTCAACTTCTGGAACTTGGGATCAAATCAAGACCTTGGTCTTTTCTTGCTTATAATTAATCATAAATGCATATGTACAAAAGTCCAAAAACATGGTAAGAAACTATTCATATGACCATTTATTCTAATCAACAAGAAATCTATCTATATACTCGGAATAAGAGGGCAGTTCAGGTTTTGCACAGCAGCAAAGAAAACAAAAGAAAACTCAAATATGATCTGCACTTGCTAAGGCACGAGTTACTTAAAGAAACTGCACTAAAATTCTGCACTACAAGGAGATCTATACTGCACTAAAATTCTGCACTACAAGAGATCTAAACTGCACTAAACTGCATGTTCCGAATTAAACCATTTCATGCTCCAAATTTAAACCAAAACTACAAGGACAATTACAGTAACAATAAGATGCTACAACTGAGATGCTACAACTGAGATGTTGCGGATCTAAAACTGAGAATTCGGAATGCTGATTACATATACATATCAGTAATAATGAGATGCTACAGCTGAGATGCTAAAATCGAAATCAGAAGAAAGAAATCAAAGCACGCATGCTACTCTTAACCTCTAACAAATCCTAATTCTGTACACAAACACCCTTCTTTATACCCACCGATCCTAGGGTTTTCATAGAGCATCAAAATCGTCAAACAAGCTACAATGGAAACAAAAGAAAGAAATCTAATCTCGGAACTACTCTTACTGCAGGTGAGTAAGAAGCTTACCTTTCGTGTTCTTGGACTTACAACCGAAGAAGAAAAGGGCTCCTAGGGTTTCGAAGATTGCAAGCTTCGACCTCCTCTTCGTGCTCACGGTTTCCCCTCGACGAGAGGATCACAAGGAGATGAAGAAACCTTCGGATGAGTCCTTGACCGACCACCGGAGAGAAGCCCTAACTCGGCTTCGTTTTCGCCCAAGCACAGAATGCCGCTCGAACTCGAGAGAAGGGGAGAGGGAGGTTTTTCGGTCACAGGAAAAAAAGAAAACCTAAGTTCTCTTTTTATAACCCGGTATTCTGTTAATAACTATCACTTAAATAAAATTCCGCTCTTTCCTTAATCAGCAAATCCCGCTTGGGCACTTGGTCAGCCGGATTCGCTTAAGGTTCGGGTCTGAGGTCGCGGGTTCGAACCTCGGCTGAACCTCTTTATTTTTTTTGAACTTCTTTCTTTTGGTAAAAATACCAAACGAACTCCAAAAATTACATAAAAATACTCTAAAAATTCCTAAAACCCTCTAGAATATTTCTAAAGCATTTCTAATTATTTTTAAGCACTATTAGGACTTGTAATGAGGAAATTTGGGTTGTTACAAACTTTCCTGCAACTGATGATAGAATGTCACATGTCATTCACCGCCAGACAAAGCCGGACACCCGACACTTCAGGACGCTTGTCAGGTTCCAGAACTACACCAAGTCATATAAAAAGGGAGGACCTCTCCCTTATGCGGGTACACACACTCACCCTTTTTCATACTCATCTTCTACTTTTCCGATTCGTTAATTGCTTTTATGGAGAAAAAGAACCTGACTTGAGCGTCGGAGGACATGCTCCGAGGACTTTTTCCCTAGTTCTTGGTCTCTAATGACCTAGGTGTGTGTCGGAGTGTGCGCAGGAGACCCTCGCCTCGTCGTCCTAGTCATCATCTTCCGTCATCCTCCCGCGGTGGCCCTTGCAGGAAGTGCAGTGCCAGCAACACGTCTCAACGACCCCCGTCAACGCCGTCGACAGCACAACTGACCTCCATCTGACTCAGCTTCTAGATGGGATCATAAGCAATAGCTAATTTATTTCTAATAGCTAATTAGGTAGTAATTAATTCTCTTCCAACTATAGTGATGTTCAACAAAGGTGTCCACCTCGGCGTCCACATCATCACTCCCCTCCTCGATACTGAGCTTGTCCTCAAGCTCGAAAGCGGGGTATAACGCCACTAATAGCATGAAGGGAAATTTCTGAATTCACTTCCCCCTCTTCCTCACCTTCCTTGTTATCATCAGACACTTTAATCCAAAACAGACATTTACACTTGTGACCCGTGGAATAGGATTCATCACAGTTAAAACAAAGACCATTGGCTCTCCGTTCTGCCATCTCGGCACGAGTCAGACGCTTGAAAAATGAAACAGGTGGAATCTCCTTGCTGATGTCCGGGGTCCTGGTCTTCGCCAAAGGAGGGCCTCCACTGCTGGTGTTGAGCTTGGTTGTGGTCCCGCCCCAATTCGTGTGCAGCATCCCCCCACCATGATGGAAGTACTGCTTCCGTTCTAGTGCCATGGCCATATTCATTTCAATGCCTAGGTTTTCAAGCTTCTGCAGTTCGATGTCGATACGGAGATCTTCGACTAGCCCTGCAATGAATAAGTCAACTTGTTGTTGTGGTCGGAGGTCCGAGGTTTGAGCGAGGTGAGATTGAAATTGGCGCTGGTAATCTTCTACAAAGCATGTCTATTTCAGATTTGCTAGCTCTCCTAAAGGGTTGTTGCTTAGGGGCGAGCCAAAGCGGATATGACAGTGGTCTCTGAACTGCTTCCAAGTCATCTCTGACTCTTCTTGCTCTACCTGATCAAACCAAAGTTGGGCTTTCCCTACCAAGTGGAAGGCAGCAAGGCCAACCTTGTCAGCCTCTGTGGTCCTTTGGTTGGTAAAAAAATTTTCACACCTTTTAACCCAGCTCAGCGGATCCCCTTCTCCAGAATAGGTGGGGAACTCAATCTTTGAGTATCGCGGAGTCATGATGCCGATGGTTAGCAGTTCAGGTCTGACCTCTGAGCCTTTAGAAGGGTCATACTCTGCGTTGGTAGGGCTGTCTGCAGTGTGCAAAGATCGTCGCCTAGCATCTTGAACAGTATGGGAAATCTCGGCAATCTGCTCCTCTAATCCTTGCTGGCAGGAAATGATCTGCTCCATGAAAACTTGCTGTTGTGACATCAATCTTTCCATGAAGGCCTCAAGTTTGGATGTGATAGGATCCGTGTCACCCATGACCGGTTCTGATACCAAGTTGATATGGTCCCGAGTATAGGATCGAGTCACAAGATCCGGATCCGTACTTGGTCATGCAATACGTAAGGGGGGAACGGAGGAGGAAAAAGACTCGTCCTAGGCAGAGTCCAAATCACTGAAGGGGGAAGGCTCATCCTAGACAGAGGCCCAATTACTTAATTTGTCTCTCCTCCTTTATTAATAATGACACTCATTATATAAGGAGTCAAACATGACAAGATTAGGAAAGACCAGCCATAAAGGAAAATAAGGAATCAAAAATTAAAAAGCTAATTAGGCCATTATTTATTTTCTACTATAGCAGTAGTTAAATTAGGTCATTATTTATTTTCTATTAATTAGGCAATAGTTAATTTATTTCTAAGAACTAATTATGTAGTAATTAATTTGCTTCCAACTATAGAAATGTTCAACAAAGGCATCCACCTTGGCATCCACATCATGGTACCACAAGAAGATGAATTTCAATCAAAAGGCTAAGCTCAGGATTCAAGGCAAAAATATGTAGAATTGGATTGCTGTTGGGCAAACATTACTCGTTCATGTTCATCTCCTGTAAGTTTTAACCAACGAGATTGTATAAAAGGGACTTTATCACTCCCCTGACCATTTCAAGTTTCAATAATTCCAAATCACAAGAGACATTTGTACTGGTAGAGAAGCACTGAATAAAGAAATTCATCAGATACATACCTTCATAATTTCCCTCTCAGTTTTGTACAGTGGATCTCTAGGAGCGTCTATGGGTGGCTCCGTGACATTGTAGCTTCCAAAGTTTGATTTTGCACACCGAATGTACTAACAAACCCAATAAATAAGTTATTAGTTGGGTAAGCAGTAAGCTCCAGTTTACACATGCTATCTGTACTGAATCATAGTTATGTTCCACACAGCGTTACAAAATTTGCAACTTTTTTATGCATACCTTTTGAGACATGGTAGCCAAAACCTTCAGAATTGAGTAGACAGCCGTGTCAAGAGGAGTAACATACATCTGCTTGTTGAAAAGCCACAAAGAAAATCACATCATAAAGGGGAGGAACAGGGCATCATGACCTACTAGAGACATAAAGATAGAAGAGACGATGCCTCTCGGAAGTCGTAGGCATTGTCATCGAGGTCGGGCGGGTTCCGAATAAAGAAGTCGCAGTGAAAGAGGCGGATCTTGTGGAACTCCTCCTCGTTGATACGGTAGTCAACGACGGTCTCAGACTCCCACCCTTGCGTGGACACGAAGCTCTCGATGTCGTCTGGCGAGTCGGCGGAGGAGGAAACGGGCACGACGCCGAGTATCTTGTCATACTCGATGTCATAGTCCCTCTTGTTATCCAGCTCCTCGACATCCTCCTATTGACCTTCGCAAGTGTACGGAAATGTCGCAAGTAATAATAAAAAATATCGAATCCACAGGGACTAGAATAAGCACTAAAGATGTCTCAAAACGAGTTAGCTAAACAACCAATCAATTGATTTACAAAGTCTAAGTGTAACTATGAAATGTAAACAAAGAAATGAAAGAATAAGAAACAAGAAGAAGGGCAATAATAAAGGTATGTTATAGGAGTTTTGGTTTCTTTGTAATGTTATTCAATGTAATGATTTACCAAATCTTATTTCTCAATTGTCCATCATTTGTAGAAGGTTACCGGTTCCCTCTTGCAATAGACAACCGGCCTAGGACTGAAATATATCTAAATTCGATCAATTAGGAATAAACCCTATGTTGTCCTTACACGGACTTGCCTGTCACGTGCGTCCCTCGGAAAATCAACATAGAAATCCACTACTTCTCAACCTCATTAAGATATAAAGATTAATACATCCAATCTATCCTACCCTCTTGAAATACCTAATTTCTCTCTCAAGATTACCTCTCAAACGTCCTTACACGGGCATGTTCCTGTCACGAACGCCCCTCGGAAAATCGAATGAGAAGCAATCCATACAAGATCCACAAGATATTCAAACATTCAATCAAGCATGGTAATTAAGCCCTAATCACAACAATCCACAGAAGAAAGAATAGATACAAAACAGCGCAAAATCATAAAAATAGGAATCTTGGCAAATCCACAAGAGTTTACATCAAATATTCATTACAAATACTCCCTCCATCCTAGAACAAGAGATCTAATCCATAGAACAAGGAAAGAATCCAAAAGAAGAAGAAAAGATAAACATCTTGATCCCCAAATCCAAGAAAGAAAGGGAACAAAAGATTATCTACGATGAAGAACCGTCTTCGGATCCAATCCTTGCTCCTCGGAGTCGAAATGTTGAAGATCCACCCTTAGAATCGTTGGAAGACCCTCACAAGAAGTCACGAGTTCATGCTAATTGGCACAAAATCAGAACCTTTTTTGGTGTTGTTGCTCAAAGACTGGCACCATTGAGTTGGTGAAATCACAAAATGGTGGTGCTGGTTTAGAGAATTCATAAGCTATTTGGTGTTGTTGTTCAAACACCGATGCCACTGTGTTGCAAAGATCACAATATGGCAACATCATTTTGGTGCAAGTTTTAGAGATCATCATTTTTTTTGGATAAATAACAATATTGTGGTGTTAATTTTCAAAGATCAAAAGTTTGTAATGCTATTGTTCAATGATCAGAATAATAGTGGTGTTAATTATCAAATAATAGTACCAAAGTGACAATTGATTTGCTGTATTTTGTTCGACATGATAGTAAAAACATTGTAACAATTTACTATAAATAAATTCATACATAACACTATTAAATAAACATTTAATAAAAGTAATAACAAACAACTCTAATATAATTAACAATACAGTTATTACGACAATTACCAATACATTATATGACAAGCACAGGACTGCTATAACCATAACTCTGCTGTATCATTTCAAACGTGCAGTAAATATCTATCCACTAAAAATATATAAGTCACATTCATACATAAATAAATTCACAGTTACAATCCCTACCAAACTCTTTTTGTTACAACAAGATGAATAATTAAACTAAAATTTTTGAAAAGATGTCCGTCAAAATTGATATTGATACACCCATTCTAATTTTTATTTTTTTTATTTTTGCTTATTTGAAATCTATATTCAGATCATATATAAGATATCTAATGTATTACATTGTAAAAAAGTTACAATTATTGTTGTAAATAGCATAAGATATTTAGTATTCAAAATTTGTCAAAATTGCACATTAATATTGTTTTCGTTTATTTATAAGTTGACTTCGTGTTAGGAACAATCAATTGTAACATGTAATAGAGACTTAGTTGTCAATAGGTGTTGGAATCTTAAGGTTATTTTTGGTGTGATCAACTAAGTTTGGTTAGGTTTTGTTATGTTTTGATCATTGTGTCTAAGTGTACAGGAGCTTAGGAGCACAGAAAGTCGAGCGGAAGACGCGGCTAGCGAGAAGGACAGCACGGAAGAGAGTCGACGGGCTCCACTACAAGAAAATCCCTCAGGGATATCGGTGGAACAACAACGGTTTTAAGCAAAAACCGATATCTTTGAGTATTTTACACTGATTTTTCCAAAAACCGGTGTCTATGAGCGCAAATTTTCACTCATAGACATCGGGTTTTTAGGCGATGTCTATGAGTGTCTTTTTTCGTTAATAGACATCAATTTTAACAGCGATTTTTAAAACCCGGTGTTTATGAATCAAAATTCTGGCGGACTTTCTTAGCACACTTTCTTTTAGCTTCTCCTCGCCCACCATAAATCGAACCCTAATCCTCAGGCGCCCATCCCGCTCCTCAGGCGCTTTCTTTTGCCTCCCGCTCCTCAGACGCCGATCCCAGCTCCCCCCGCCAACTGCACTCCTCCCCAGCCCCCGGTGCCGTCCCGCAAGTCGAGTCCCTCCCACTTACGCGATGTACCCGTACTCGAGCGCCAGGCGCTCTTTCTCCGCAAACTCCGGATCTGCTCTGTGCTCTTCGACTTCTCTGACACGCTCAAGTTGGCCCGCGAGAAGGAGGTGAAGCGGCAGACGCTGTCGGAGCACGTCGACTTCGTGCAATCCGGCTCCGGCCGGCTCAATGAGCAAGTACAGGAAGAGCTCGTCCGTACTTTAGACGTTAATAACTTCCGCAGTCTCCCTCCGGCTTCCCATGAAAACACCGGCGTCGAGCCCACCGACCCGGAGGAGGAGGACCCCTACCTCGACCCCGCCTGGCCTCATCTCCAGCTCGTCTATGAGCTCCTTCTCCGCTACGTTGTGTCGTCCGACACCGATACCAAGGTCGCCAAGCGCTACATCGACCACTCATTCGTGCTCCGCCTTCTCGACCTCTTAAACTCCAAAGACCTCTGAAGGAACGAAGATAACTCCTCCTCACCAGTCACCGGAGTTCCGTTGGAAAGACTATTGCTCTGCAAACATATCCTTTTTATTGTCTCTAGCTTGTTCGCATTTGTTTTGTACATCGATTTGTGTGTTTTGGCTCTTTTCCGGAGCGCTGGGTTAGGTTTGAGGCCGATATCGCAAGTGTAGGCTGGATTTGTCTTGGTGCATCGATTGGAAGAGATGGTCGGAGGCGGAAGCAGGAGGCACGATGGGTCGCTGAAGATCAATAGCACTAACGTCTTCGCGGTGCTTGAGACTCTCAAGAAGAAGAAGAAGTCGGACAAAGAGTCGAAGAGCAAGGGGGCGTCTAAGAGCCAAGGGAAGGAGCAGGAGAAGCATGTGTTTTGGGCCCTGGCGCCTCTACCGTGAGCTGCACGGAAGGACCAGCTGCTGAGGGAGCAGTGAAGATAAAACCCATTCGAGGTATGGCTTCTCAAATCTCATGCATCCGACTGTTTCATGTTGGTTAGCGGTTAAGGGACATAGACCTCTTAATCTGTAGTATCAGGTTCTCCAAAGCTTAGTTCTGCTGAAAATTGGAAGTTATTGCGATGCAATGTTTAGCTTCCTACTACAAGTTGCCAGTCTTACAACGTTCTGCTGTTGATCTTTCTTTGTAGTCTGCAAAATAAATTTTTCTTTAAAAAAAGAGAGGTTATTTGTAGTTTAGAAATAAGCCTCTTGTTTATTTAATTGCGCTTTTAGTTCTATGCAACATCTAAGATAATATGATTGAATGGAGATCTCTTCTCATAGAATGAGAATTATCAACTTCTGAAGATGTTTGTGTGTTTTAGTAAATATGTTAGCTGAAAATGTTCAAATTAAACAGATAGTCCTAATCATGTTTGTTGTACTTTGCAATGGCTGCTGTCTAGCATTAGCAGCCTACCTTGTAATAGATTATCACTGATGATAAACATAAAACAGCAGGTCAAAATAAATAGAGATAAGGAGAAATGTGGCTTCAAATGTTATATTTTAAGTAAGTAATGCCATGAGCTTATGTTTACCACAGTGCCTGCTCTTTGATGCAACTCTATAGACACTTTTCATTTTTCTGTTTGAACTTCAATGTATCATAAGTTCAACTTCAAAATTTAATTAAGTCCAACATGACTTATTAGTATCCAACATAGCGTTCAGACTTTTTCTATGCAGGTTATACTTGCTCACTTACGGATAGTGTCGTCTTTCAGATACAGCAATTGAATATGGTCAACCAAACATTGCAGCTTGATTTCATGCTAGATTGAAATTTTCTTTTATTCATTGTAACAATATACTCCAATGTTGTTTCCTATAACAATTATCTATCATGATCTTTGTAGGATTGTGAGCATCCTCTAGCCCCACGTCAAAAAATGTATGTACGAGTTCGTTTTTATAGATCGGGTTGGCGTATAAGACAAGGCAAGCAAGTTATATTGTTGAAATTTTTGTTACTACATTTTTTAGCATGTTTAGTACCCCTCTCGTACTAACTATTTTCTCGTCTTATTTAATGAAGGATTTTCTTTTTTGGCAAATTTGTTTAGCCGAAGACTTTGCTTGACTAGGTCTCGTCTTTAATGCACACTGTTAGAAGCCATCTCATTTACTCAATTAATGTCTCCAATTAAAAACTATCTTGGCAGGAATGATACTTTATTAAGTTTATACTGGACAACATTCGACACTCAGCAATCAGTTATTTCCAACTTCCGCTTGCGTTCTGATTCTCTGTATTCAGCTGATGGTTTATTTGTTCAAGACTTCTTTTCATTGCCGAGAAAGATTATCCATTCTGTATGATTAGAGTATAAATAAGCAAAGATTAACAGCTAATGTTACTTTCTACATCAAAGAGTAGAGCTCCTGACCAAACATGTTTTTTTTAAAAAAAAAATTATTTTATTTTTGGTGGCATCTTTGATCAAAGTCTTGATATGTGAAGCTTTCTATTGCAGTTCCTGGTAGGGACGCCTGTGAAATAACAGTGGTTCATCAAGAAGACGCTGGCCTCAACGTTGAGATGGCAAAACTGACATTCGCCAAAGGAATATGGAGCTTTGTGAGTAAGACAAACAGTGCTTTGCGTGGCTATTCCTCTCATCCTAGTCGCTCAGTATTAGTCCCTGCTCTTCTTAGACTTATTAAGAAGGTAAGCATTATTAGCTGGTTAAGGGACATAGACCTCTTAATCTGTAGTATCAGGTTCTCCAAAGCTTAGTTCTGCAGAAAATTGGAAGTTATTGTGATGCAATGTTTAGCTTCCTGCTACAAGTTGCCAGTCTTACAATGTTCTGCTGTTGATCTTTCTTTGTAGTTTGCAAAATAAATTTTTCTTTAAAAAAAGAGAGGTTATTTGTAGTTCAGAAATAAGGCTCTTGTTTATTTAATTGCGCTTTTAGTTCTGTGCAACATCTAAGATAATATGATTGAATGGAGATCTCTTCTCATAGAATGAGAATTATCAACTTCTGAAGATGTTTGTGTGTTTTAGTAAATATGTTAGCTGAAAATGTTCAAATTAAACAGATAGTCCTAATAAATTTGGGTTTAGTCAATCCACTCGATTATAATATAATAAATTTGTATTATATGTAGTACTGGAGAAACTTGATTATTCTATTGTAATGCAATATCTGATTCTGGACAGAATCATGAGGTGGATAGACGAGGAAGAAACACCGCAATATCTGATTTTGGACATGGACGGTAAGCCTTCTTTCTTGTTGAAAATAATTATTATCAGGTTCAGATGATATCAAATTAAGGAAAATAGTAAAATAAAAATAACCAGTTTTTGTACTTTTGAGCACAGGAGTGACTTCCATTGACAGTGATGGGATTCGCATGCTAGTAGAACTCCACAAACATGTAGAAAGAAGAGGCATCAAGGTATAAGTATGGAATCAAATTAAAGAATATAGAATCATGTTGTCTGATACCAAATATGACTAGAATGCATGCCCTTTACAATCTGTGAGAATAAGCCATTTCAGGACTAGCTTGATTTTCCATTTGGTGAAATGGGAGATTATGTATACCTGATTTCATTTACAGGGACTTGAGCAACAATTCATTTGATCCTTCAGAGTAGTAGATTCCTACTCTGTGTTGTTTGCTATGAAGAAGTGTGTACTGTAATCATGTGTGAACTGTGGATATTGTAGATTTCAGAGTCAAAGTCATCAGCCTGCATTAAATTTAGCGTCCAAATATTAGATGCTAAGTTGTTAAGATTAAACCTCAGGAGGCCCTCCTCACCTTTTCTTGCACATGACCTTTCATAAGACTTCAACTCCTAGTGTGTTTAGCATTTGCATTCCAGATTCATTACATTTCATGTGCAGTAAGCTTAGATTCTTTACCACAAATAAATTCTTAGATTTAGTGTTTTTAGAATGTTTAGGTTCTGTGAATTGTTAGAGCGTTATTTCCATTGTAAACTTGAATTTTTTTAGAATGTTTAAGAAAGTTATCTATGCTGTCAAACAAATTTTTAGAGCATGGTTTAAGAAATCACAAGGTTACTAAATTGATAATCAAATCTTTATTGAGTACAACTTGACAAACTAAGCACCATCAATGTCTATGCTCCATTATGTTCTAGCTTGATGGAGAGAAGTAGAATAAATAGTTATAGACTTCAATATTCATCCCAAATTGCCTATCTGTTATTTTATGTATGGGATTTGTATCTGATGTAATTTTACTCTTGGTATTAATAATATAATTCCTTATTCTTAGCTGAGTTTCAATTGTTAGAGATGAGTAGCTTTTGTTGTTTGGTGCAGATGTTCAATACAATTTATGTAAATACTAACTTGACGCGGTTGTTTCTTTCTTGTTGGTTAGCATACCAAGTTTGTTAGCACCTAGCCCATGCCTTGTGCTTTTACTAGTCTTGCTTTTGCTGATCAAATTACTGGGTCTCTTGGTACAGTCAACTCTTAATGGTTCAACATCTAATCTTGCGGACTCCTCAAGCCGACCCTATACCACATTGTTTTCTGGCCAGTCTGCGGCAGTGCCTTGGTTCCATCCTTCTGGTTAGACATTCCTACATAAACTTTATTAACATATTCATGTGAAATTTTGCTTGTATGTGGAATTTTGATTATGGTTTGTAAAAAAATAGGTGGTCTTCAAGGATTGCATAATATTCATGGAAGCTTCAACCTGCCAACTGTGCCTGGTTCGCTTGCATCCAGAGAGGTCGCAATGGGTGTTGTACCATTAGGTGGTGTTCAGCAACCAGGAGGAAGCATTCCTAGTGGATGGTTCTCATCAAACAATCTTTTGGTTGCATTATCTCAGGTCTGGCATGAGTTTATTTCCACATTACTTCACTGCATCATATGTTCCTTTGAATGTGTTTTATAGTATTGGTTCTGGATTTTTTTTCATGCAGATGCCTCATGGCTCTGCTGTCACAAATAGAGAGGGTATTAATGTTGTTGGAAATCATGCTTTTAGTAGTAGTAATATTAATGGAGTCACTGGGTCAATAACTGGTATTTCCTCAAGTTCAGCTTATGGGAATCGTAGTTCTGTTCCTGGTTTGGGAGTTTCTCCAGTATTGAGTAATGTAGGGCCAAGACTTACAAGCTCTGTAGGCAACATTGTTGGCAGTGGTAACATGGGAAGAAGCATCAGTTCTGGAGGATTATCTGAGCTCGGTTTAGCTTCACGGGTAAACTTAGATACTATGCACAGAGCAAGAAGGATAATGTTGGCACCAGTAAGAAACATATTTGTATATTATCTATTACCTTTTGATGTTGTAAGAAGAATAGTTATGTGTAATTTGTGGATACCGACTTGATGTGCACAATATCTATTATCTTTTTATGTTGCAAGAAGAATATTTATGTCTTGGTTATATGGATATTGACTTGGTGTGTTTAGATACATCGGTGCATTTTTATTTGTGATTTTGTTAGTGAATTAATAATATTAACTTAATTTTATGATTTGCTTGGTGATAATATTGGTTGTTCACTATTTTGGAAATCGAATTTGTGTCGTTAAACAATATTGATATTACATCGGTTTTCCACCGTTGCAAAACCGGTGTCATTAACTAATATTACATCGGTCGTATACCGCTGTCAAAACTAGTGTTATTAACATATAATATTACATCGGTTTTACACCTGATGTCGTTAAGTGATACTACACCGGTTTTAACCCGATGTCTAAAATGGCAGACCTTTTACATCGCCTTCATAGACATCGGTGGAAAACCGATGTCTATCAGGGTTTTTGTTGTAGTGCTCGGAGTGTCCAAGGGTCGAGATGTTGCGGAAGAGTACACCGATAGACGAGAAGGATGTGTGTGACATTCGAGGGACAAGAAGCCGGAGCAAAAGCCTGCTCGAGGAGAAGGCCGAAATTGGGTTCGGAAGAGCCTTATTTCGGTTGGCCGAAATCACCCAGGCGAACGGAACAACGAAAGAACTAGAGTGGAGCTAAGGAGCTGCTAGAGGCGCCTTCAACAGGAGTTGGAGGCGCCTTTGCAACCTTCAGGCAGAATGCGCCTTCAATAACTGAAGGCGCCTTCGACCAAGCAATCTGATCGTTGGCGGAAAGGATAAAGTTTTAACTTTTGCCTCGCTGGAGAGGCCTTCCAGCCCTATGGAAGGCGTCTTCAGCTTGCGGATAAGGTTTTTCAGGGGCTATAAAAAGACGCCTGGACCTAGGAAAGAAACAACAACTTGTGTATTGATTTCCTAGCAATAGTCTGAGCTGTTAACGAGTGTAAGAGGCTTCTCCGCCTTCAGTGAAGGAGACTTTTTAAGAGCTTTCATTTGGCTTGGATTAACAACCACCTAAGTTGTAACCAAGTAAATTCTGGTGCCTCTTTTTTTAGTTTCTTATTGTTTAATTTTATCTTTATGCTATTACTGCTAACCTGAGTTGAAAGATCGAGAAAGGTATTTTAGTGTTTCAGGCAACTCAACCCTCTCCAGTCGGCCGACCCGAACCAACAATAGAGTGGTAATATTCTAAAAAAAGACGAATATCACTAAGTTTCTCATGAGGATATTCTTAAAAGTCAGATGCCTATAAGAATAAATGAAAAAAAACTAACATAACTATTAATTTATACTAAAATACAAACATAAACACAAATATCGTATACTCACTACTACTTCAAAATTATAAGTTGGAGAGTTATAATGGTTAAAAGTCATTGTATTTGTGTTAATAGACAATAAGTGAAAGTGTATTCTATCACTGGTAATAGGTATAAAAGTATACCTAACTCCTCCATCTTCCATATCCATTTTTATGAAGTGTTGTGGAAGTCTTCCACAAACATTTTGATGTTGACTGTAATTGTGCATAAATATATAATTAACCAACTAATATAACATATTCAATTATGATATATTACTAGATAATTTTAGTTCCTTACAGTGAACCTAGATAAAGAATATACAGACTTGTTATATGGCCTACTAGACGAGACCCTCCTAAATAGAATTGAACAATAGATATCAATTAGCTCACCGATTGTAAAAATAGAACCATTTACACTATATAAGAAGGAAGTCATATAGTTGAAACAAAAAGGTGCATCATGCAAAACAAATTTGAAAGTAGGCCTCGAAGGAAAAAATCAATCGTAAATTATTAAACGTGTAACATAATTAAATAACTATGTAATGAGGGCTTGAAACTACCATACTTTTTTTTTTCAATGCATAAAATAAGTAGACAACATCTTCATCTTATTTTTTTTCTTCTTAGGAGTCTTAAATTATTTCTTGGCATACTATCATTAAGAAAAAACACATATAATTAGTAATTAAAATCAAAATACTTGATGTGAAAATACAATCTTACAACAATGACTCCCAATCTCATTTTTGTTAAGCTTAACGATCCTTGTTGCCTTCTTATTGACCTCTTCTTTAGAATTACCTTCAAAATTTGAGATACTAACTCTTTGTTATTGCAAATTATCCACATCAATTTTTTTTTTCTTTCCCCGATCCCCTTCCAAAACAACTTTTACTTCTTTTATAATTTTTCAACATTGCTTTTTGATACCTCAATCAATTGTACTCCTTTCCATGTCATGTTTATGGAAGGATCGAAGATTTCTGTCTTACTCCTCTTCCTCTAAGGTACCATCTTGAGGCATATAGGACTATCAATAGTAGCATCTCTATAATTATAGTGACTTCGGTCACATCTTCTCCTAGTCCTAGTTTTAGAAAGCAACTAGTTCAAGATGAGGATCCACTACATGGTCACTTGGTTCAGACTGGATAACTTTATCTTCTATCATTTTAAGTAATTATTTCACCCTTTTATTTATTTGAATATTTTTTTATTATCAGCTCCTTGATTTAGTTTTGATGAATAATGCAGTTACGACATTCACTATTACTAGGGTATCTTGCTTCTATATCAAGTAATAATAATGTCTCTGATGGATACGAAAAATCATCGAGATAAGGAAGATTTTCAACTAATGTATTTTCAAAAGGAGTAGGGACTAGCTCAATAATAACTTGTCAAAAAAATAAAATTATTTAGAAATTGACAATAATTTAGAAATGAAGAGGAGCCTTGGCGTAACGGTAAAGTTGTTACTATATGACCAAAAGGTCACGAGTTTGAATCCTGTAAATATCTTCTTATGAAAAAAATAAGGTAAGGTTGCATATAATGGATCCTTCTGTGGGACCCCAAATGACAGGAGCTTCGTACACCGAGTTACCCTTTTTTTATTTATAAATTGACAATGAAATAAAGTTATGTGAAATTCTTGATATTTACCTCTCTAGATGAGATTTAGCTCAACAATGCCCTAACCTTACTAATATATATAGGAGTAGTCATCCACTTATTTATTCATGTCTATTCAATATTATAATATGATCTCTGATTGAGACATGCTCCAAAAATCAAACTTATTTCATAAACTAAGTATTACATACATACTAATGCCATCCATATAAAAAATCAAATTGACTAGCAAAAAATAATTTATAGCCAAAAGACCCACAAATCCCTTTAGGTAAGGAAGTGAGATGGTTGTTTGATATATCTTAGAGAAATAAATTGATCAATAACTTCAACTCAATTGAATCTACCTAGATTGTCAAAAACCTGAAAATCCCTTTAGGTAAGGAAGTGAGATGGTTGTTTGATATATCTTAGAGAAATAAATTGATCAATAACTTCAACTCAATTGAAGCTACCTAGATTGTCAAAATCATCAATAATATCTAGAAGATTTATAGGAATCTTATATGTAATAGAAGAAAACAACACACAAATAAATATATATACAAAATATACAATTTACAAAATACTAAAACATCATCATTTACTTCAATTCTATAGGACTATATTTAAAGCAACTCAATTTTTGATCTAGTAGGTTCTTTTTTTTTAAAAAAAAAATGAGCAAGAAAGAGGTCACTGTATGCATTAGTTGAATTCATAGGAACTTAAACATCTTTGTCTAGAATACCAAGCAATAGAGACACATCTCTTCTGGTGAAAGTAACTAGAACACTTGAAAATCTAAAATATTTGAGACGTTGAATTCCAACTATGAAATATATTCACCAATAGATCCACAATTTACTTAATATCTTATATATCTAAAAAAAAATAGTAAAAGTGGACTGTTTAATGATATCTTTGTGTGTATCGTGTAAATGAACAGAATCATGTTGCTTTCATTTACTTATTGTACAACAAAAAAAAATATTAAAGTGACCTAAAACAATAGTCTATTGGAATTTTTGCCAACACCTACAATTTTAAAAAATAAAAATTAATAAATGAAAAACCAAATTCTCACATTCCTATCAATTTGATGATGCACAAAGTGTGGTTACTCTAAGTACCCTGGGTTGATTTTGATACGATCAACCAAGTTAAGTTAGTTCATGTTTATTTTTTATGCCTTATGTCTAAATGTGCAAGATCTTAGGAACACAAAAAGTCAAGCGAAAGACACAACGGATGAGAAGGATGACATGGGAAGTAAGTCGACAGGCTAAGTACATCCGAGTAACGATAAACTATGGAAGAGTATACTGGTGGAGCGAGGACATGCACAGCAATCCGAGGGACGAGAAGTCAGGGAGGAAACCTGCTTAAAGAGAAGACTGGAGTTGAGTTCGGGTGAGCTCAATTCCGAACAGCCAGAGCATCACCCAAACGAGCATGGGAAAGAGATTGTTCAAATGAATACTGCTCGAGACGCCTCCAATGGCTTTGGAGGCGTCTTAAGCTTCGGTAGAGAAGTTGTCACATTCGAGACCCGAGGTGCCTCAGATGTGCCTGAGGCGCCTAGGATAAAAAAAGCGCGAAGGCGCCTTGAGCGAACTCGAATGTACCTTAAGCAGAGGTGTGAAGGCACCGCCAATCATCATGAAGGTGCCTTTCAACGTGGCAGAGACGTTGGTAACTATGCCATTAAGGATAAAACTTTAACCACACTAGAGGCGTCTTGGATCCTTTTGGAGGTGCCTCCGAGCCACATCAGCCAACGGTAACATCATCTCAGGAGACTATAAAAAACTCCTTGGAGTTTGGAATTTAACAACAATCATTGTATTGATTTTCCTAGCGTGTTTTTTAGCATTCAAAGTTTGTAAGAGGCTACTCCGCCTGCATGAAGAAGATTTTTCTTAGTGAAGCATATAATTGTCTTGGATTAACAATCACCTAGGTTGTAACCAAGTAAATCTTTTTATTCTCTTACTTTATTTTTGTTATTGATTTTAATGTTAATTATTTGTGCTTAATTAATTTGACTATCCTTGCTAAGTAAAAGTAAAAAATTAGATTAACTTATTTTCAGGACTATTCACCCCCTCTAACCAATCTAATACAGTCTATCCGTTATAAGATTTTAAAATTGATAAAACTCTATGTCACGCCCATCAATGAATTTTGATAAAAAGTTATCGATGGATTTTCATATTTCAAGAAAATAGCGTGGTGGTTAAGGACAATGCAAACCAATACAAAATCAAATCAAAGGAATGCAAGTTAAAGTGTGACAAAGTCTAAACATGTGTAAGAGATGGGGACTACAATAGAAATGTGAAACATACCTGATCGAGAGGTTGAATTACAATACTAGGTCAGCGATCCAAGATAGGAGAGAACAGAGATGACCAACATCAGGATACAGAATGAGAAGTCAAACTAAACCCTAAACTTGAATGGGAGAGGGAAAGATTATCAGTAGATCCTAAGTCACTTTCGGCGAGCTGATAGATCTACGTGGAGGGTTTCGACTTTTGAGGAAATTGTTTTCGACGAGCTAATAGAGAGAGAGGAGATTTATTTTCTGTGAACTGGGAGAGCGAAGAGATGTCGAGATTGTATGCATCCGAATCAAATAATTTTTTTTTATTTTGAATATGTTGCTCTGATGTTTGGGAATGGGACAAGCAATTGGCGAGAGGTGTATTATCGGAAATAAATGCACTTTTTGAAAAATAACAACTTTAGTGTGTTCTTTAATTAGGAATTCTGAAATTTTATATATGGGCTTTAGTTAATTACCGAATATCTTTTTGTACATCTACTTTCTTGATTTCTTTTAGAATGTTGTTTCACAGTAAATCAACACAAAGACCATGATCAGCTGGGAAGCAACACGCGACTTCTATGGGTCTCATTTGTTGTTGTCTCCTCAACAAGCGCGAGGCCGCCACACGTCTTCCTTATTAGGCATCCATGCGAATCCTCTCCAATATACTCGGTGATTTCTATTTTTAAAAAATATATAAAAAAATGTTTAAAAAAAAGATGGGCTTTGCATTGGGGGCACGTGGGTGACGTGTAGCAGGGGCCACCAAAAAAAGTAGGCATTGATTACTTATTTAATTTTTTTTTTTGAAATCTAATTTTTTAAGGAGAGAATTAAAGATATTTGATATTCAACGAATTTATCTATAAATATTTACTTAATAAAATATTTAATTATAAATTTTAAAATATTTGAAAAATGAAATATCTGAATGATAATATGAAAATCAGATAAAAATATCAAAAAAAGGAAATGGAATTATTAGTTCCGTTTGCACCGTGGATGGCATTAAAAGCTATGAGCTGCCTTTTGTTCTCAAAACTTTATTTTTTGTGGCTTAAAGATTCCTTTCACACGGTCGCCGAGGAAGAGAGTCGTGTGGAGATCGTGAGTCGTCCACACGCGCATCCGACTGAAAATGATCTGACTGTCCACTTGTCGCCCATCCAGTCTCTCCCCTGCCCTTTTTATATCCCCGCGTCCTCACCCTTTCATTCCCCACCCATCATCCTTCGCATCCTTCGAGCGAGAAGACATGCCTCTCGAAGCTTCCGCGGCCGCTGCCTTGGACTTGGAGGAGATCGGGAAGGAGCTCGCTCTGATTCCGACGTCCCCAGATCTGTCTTTGGGCCGTCAGAAATACGCCGATGAGTGCGAATCTGCCATCAATCAACAGATCAAGTCGGTTCTATTTCTCTCTCTCATTCATTTAACCTTATGTTTATTGTAATATTTTTTCCCTGCGATCGTTGATTCATCTTTTCGATGAAATTTCTTTGTCATTTATCTTCTCGAGATAAATGACCTGGGATCTCCACAATGCGAGCGAGTTCTTAGCTGCCTTGTTAGTTAGTTGATAGTTCTGTTTGACTTACCTTTCGTTTGTTCTGTTCTTTAAATTCCTTCTATGAGAAATTTAATTAGATCAATCTCAGTGATCTCGTCAACATTGTTCCATTCGCAGTGTCGAATACAATAATTCCTACGTCTATCATGCCTTGTTCGCTTACTTCGACCGCGACAACGTTGCGCTGAAAGGCCTCGCAAAGTAAGTAGGCGTTTATTCTCTATTTTCATACATGTGTTGTGATTCTTGAGTATATTTGACTTGCTTTTGCTCATTACAGATTTTTCAAGGAGTCAAGTGAAGAGGAAAGGGAGCATGCCGAGAAACTGATGGAATACCAAGTAAGTTACAGATTCAAATTTCAAGGTGTTTGTTATTGTCTCTGAACTACGACAACTGATTCTAAATCTCTCCGTGATCAGAACAAGCGAGGAGGAAGAGTGAAACTCCAGTCTCTTGTTATGCCACCGTCTGAATTCGATCATCCCGAGAAGGGAGAAGCATTGCATGGTAAGTTCGAATCTGTGCATCAGCACAAATCTACTCTGTCGTTTTATGTAACTGTTGCATATAAATATTTGTTTCGTCCATTCTCCTCAATATCGATGAACTCTATCCTCTTATTACTTATTCATTGATGATGTTCCAGGAGAGAGACTTTTTTTTTTTTAAAACAACGATGGCGACTATTCCTAAATTTTTACAATTTAATGTCGGCTCCACGAATCCTAATATTTTCATTCGGAATCCTAAATTTTTACATCGAGATTGAATTATTTGATTTTGTGCCATTCCATTTTTTTTTTTATTTTTTTTACTACTCTGCTAAGTTTGATCAAACCTTGGATTTTGTAGTCTTTGGTGACATTGTTTTGCTTTGTTTCAGCCATGGAATTGACTTTGGCTCTTGAGAAGTTGACGAACGAGAAACTGATTCAGCTACACAATGTAAGTGATACTGAACCATGGTCCAACTAGTTAGCGTTATCTCATATTTTAACTTTTACATTGTCTTGAAATTTAATCCAGATTGCTGAAAATTGCAACGATGCTCAACTGGCTGACTTTATTGAGAGTGAATTTCTCGGAGAGCAGGTGACATAATTATGAGGATGGTTTAGCTGATTGTCAACTTTGACACAATTGTTAATTTGTTCAGAAAAATTCAACATAATTTCACCAAAATCAACAAAATTATAGACAAAAACCTAGAATAAGATTGAAAGGTCAAGATAAAAAAAGAAAGCAAAAGCTTTATTTCCAATTTCAAATCTCCAGTAACCAATCTCTATACCGCTATTAGAATACTATTGGAGCAAATAAGTAATAGCAAACTTATGAACCTGTCAAACAACAAGTTAGAAAAATCAAATTTGCTTGCTGCTGCTGAACTTTGTAATCTTCATCTCATTTTCAGGTGGAAGCCATAAAGAAGATATCTGAGTACGTTGCTCAGCTGAGAAGGTTAGGGAAAGGACATGGTAAGGATTCCATTATTAAGATAATCTCTAGATGTCTGTTTTGAATTGTTGTAGATAACTTTCAGATGTCTTATTTGCGATTGGGTATTATATGCAGGGGTTTGGCATTTCGACCAGATGCTCCTCCATGAGTGAGATGCTGTGGCTACCTAAAGTGTTGAGGTCCTGATCAGTTACATCTGTCTCTAGTTGTAGGTTGTCATTTGCTTCTTTCTGTATGTGTAATCTTTGATGCTGTCGAAAGTAGAGAGCAGAACCTGACGGGGTTTCTGGAGGAAATAAAATTTGATGTATGACGTCGAGGTCTAGTCTCGATTGACTATGAAACTTGGTTCAAGCATTCGCAATCAACTGGATTAACACGGCATGTTGGAATAAACATGTGCAATTGTGGGTTGTTGTCATCACTTGAAAGGGTTGACCTCATGCCATGGATTTGGGATCCTTCGTTCATAAAAAAAGTGGATCAGGGGATGGATCACTTATAATTACGACTAGATTATGGCTGTGATCCGACCATAATTGGTTATGATCTCTCCCTTGGTTCACTGTCCCTAGATTATAGTTTGGGTTGGGGCGAGTGGTCGGAGGCCACCTCCCGCTTGTCGCCCGACAGCTTGGCCACTTGCCCATCGCTAGCGACCTCCGAGCGGCCTTTGGTTACCCGTAATGACCCATCATAAGAGAAAGCTTCGTCAGTAACTTCCAATAAAGCTGGTCTATTTTGCGATAGGATCATATATCAATAATAATATAAGCGGATGGTATGTCTTCAGTAGACCTAGGAGGAAAGCCGCTCAAAATAGGTGGCAATGTTGATGGGTATTGTGTTGGAGTGTGGTCAGATGTGTTAGAATCGTTGACATCACTAGAGAGAGGGTGAATAGTGATTCACTTTGTTTCAATCAATCGACCGTGTGCTCATTTGCAAAAGTTCAATATGCAGTGGAAAAATAAAAAGAAATAAACGAAACACAAACATAAATTTGAGTTTTTTATGTGATTCGGAAACCCCCGATTCCTACTCTATGGCCTAACATCCTAACATAAATATCACTATTCTTTCTCCTTGTCCAGAAGCGGAGAAACCTTTTATAACAATATGTTCTTACAAGTAACATAAACTAAATACAAAGATAAAGTTGAAAATAAATACAATTTAAATAAACTATTTTTACAAGAGATATTTTGCTTTGCTCGTTGTTTGTTTCTTTGAATTTGCAACCTAAAGTATGGAATGCAGAAATACGTTCCCTCAAAACCTCTAAGAACTGTCCAAGAATAGATGCTTTGAAACCTCCACAAAATCCTCTTTTCTAGGGTTGTTATAGTGACTAAATCATCCTAACAATCAACTCTTTACTCTCAATAGTCAACCATGTGCTCAAATTTGAATATTGCTTTTGTTCTACCAGTAGAATTGTCAGTAGACTATATAAACCATAATAGTCGGCTGATGCGTCATTGATCAAGTTTTCAAATGAACTGTAAAATCTTTTATTCAATCTACAATGTCATCAGTCGAGTCCCTCACTCGACTTATGCAGAAGTCAATTACTAACACCCAACATTTGATTGCTCACACCATAAATCCCCTTAAATTCCAAACTAGTTATTTCAAACTCATCGGTCGATTGTCATTACCATAGCAGTTAATTGATACCTTTTCATTCTTGTCAAGGCTAAACTCTCATCCTTGCCCAATATCTGATTGACTTCAACCTATTAAGACTTCATCTGTCCAAAATCCAATTAGCCTTGATCTTCTACGACTTCACTTGCCTAGTATTCGGTCAACCTGAACCTGTCAAGACTTCATCACTGTCAAACATTCAGTCCTCTTTGATATGTTTGGATTTTTCTGCTCATGTTTAAAATCTGATCCTCCATGACATGTCAGCATTTCACTTCTTGTTTGGCTCATCATGACATATCAGAACTTACTTCCACATACCTAACATCCGGTCCTCCATAATTATTAGGACTTTTATCCATATGCTTAGCATCTGATCCTCTATGTCTTGTTAGAATTGTTGGATCGTAAGCGTTTGATAGAGGGGGTGAATATCGATTAAAAAAAATTTGAGAGCAAGTACGTAGCAGAATGATTAAACAAAAAGAAATGACACAAGTAAATTTACTTAGTTCGGAGTCTGTGTCGACTTCTACTCCAAGGCTCGCACGCAAGGGTGCTTTCGATGGGCAATTCACTAGCAATTCGAAAATGTTTACAACTAAAAGTACACGAACGCTAAAAAAAATAAAACTGACAAGATAAAGAAGAATGAAAAAGCAGAGTGTTGTCAGCAGCGTCACAGGAGCACCAGAGATCGAATCGTTCGTTGTTGTTTTTTTGACTCTAGCCTTTACCCTCCTTATATAGGAGGTTCGGAGCACCTGGATCCTTTCGGGCATCCTGAATATGACGTAGCCGAGCCAACCAGGGTGCTCCACGTGGTGAAGCGGCGACATTTTGGATAAATATTGCATTTCGGGCCCCCGGGTCCCTCCCGGGCACTCGGACCTTCGGGTGCTCGGACCACTCTTCTCCAGCAAGTCCTTCTCCTGCATGAAAAAGTTTGTCCGAGGCAAAATGCAAATAATATTATCCTGCAAAACAAAGTGTTAGCACAGTTTAAAATGAACAAGCAGAGTATTAACTAGATTCCGTCTCCTCGAGACCAGAATCTAGTCACGATCTCAACTTAGATATCTGAAATGGGTCTAAGTCGGATCGACGCCTAATGTTCCCTTCCCGGGAACGCGCCCTCACAGTCACTCCCCTCCAGTGACTTACCTTCACTTACCTACTAGACGTTTGGTTAGCCCTTCGACCCGTCTGGGCTTCGTGCCAGCTATCCGGTCAGCCCGTCGACCTAGCTGGACTTCGTGCCAAACGTCCAGTGAGCCCGTCGACCCATTTGGACTTCGTGTCAGCTATCCGGTCGACCCGTTGACCTAGTTGGGTTTCGTATTAGACATCAGGTCAGACGTCGACCTGTCTGAGCTTCTCCTGCACACTCGATCAGAGTGTTAGATAATGACAAAACTAACTTAACCTATTTTGTCATTCATCAAAACTTGAGTTAGACCGTTAGTGCTAACCACACCAACAAAAACTTCCATTCACATGTCTATCATTCAATCCTTTATGACATGTTAGTTTTGGTATGGTTAGCATTAACGGTCTAACTCAAGTTTTGATGAATAACAAAATAGATTAAGTTAGTTTCGTTGTTATCTACACTCTGACCAAGTGTACAGGAGAAGCCCAGACAGGTCATTGTAAGGAACATGTGACATGTTTCAAGTGAAAGAAGACCAGACGTTACAAGAATGAATGCCCATAGAGGAAATCCAAGAATCGAGAGGGGCGATTAAGGTTAGTGATTTTAAATTTTATGAAAAATCCTATTTTAGCTATGCATACTAGTAATAATTTAAATATTTTCGATTATGATAGCAATTTGGATATGCATTATAAATCTTCCATTGTTGATTCTAACAATTCACCTAATTCAAATTTAATTATCAAAAATCAATTAATGAATAAAAAATCAATTAATTTGAAATTAATTAAAAATAAATTGATTAATTTAAATAATAATCTCAAACTTAATCAAGACCTTGATCAAGTCAATAAAGACTAAGATCAAGTTGACACAAACCTTGGTGGGATCAATGAAAATCTTAATCTGACTAATCAAAAAATTAATTTTCAAGATAAATCAATTAATTCAGGATTAATTAATAATTTGTTTAATAAAGATAACCATGAATTAATCAATCCAAATCTAATTAATAATCCAACTATAAATAATTCAAATATAAATAATAAGAATTTAATCTATAAGAATTTTTAAAAATCAAATAAACCATTTTCAAAATTCACAAAAATAGAAAAACAGTTTTTAAATCTAAAAATCAGAAATTGAATTTTATAATTAAAGAAAACAAATCTTTGAATTTTGAAAAACATAATGTTAATTTTAAAATTTAAAATTCGGATAAAAATTAATTTTCAAATCTAAATTCAAAGTTTAAAAATTCGAAAAATCAACTTTTAAAATAAAAAAAAATGATAAAGTTCAAAGTTAAGAAATTTAAATAATAAAAATCAGCGTTCAACTTCAAAAATTCAAGTTTTGAAATGTAAAAATTCAAAAGAAAAGTTTTTAAAATTTAAAATTCTGAAAACAAAAGTTCTATAAAATCTGAAAACAAAATGTTGTTTTGAAACATAAAATTAGGAATCTCAAAAAGAATATTATTATATTATCTAAATCTTAAAATATAGACTATTTACAAGTCTAAGTTAAATTCAAATCAACAATTTAAAACTCATAAACAAAGTTACAATCACGCACCATTTAATTATGCAACAATCAATAAAATTTCACTTGATAAAACTAGAAATCTTAATAATTAAAATGTGTCAAAGTGGGTTGACACATTTAATATTAACACAAAATATATCAAATTGAGAATTTGATATATAATTAGAAACTAATATATTAAGTGTTTGATTGTTTTGACTTGAATGATGGCATGTTCAAATTGACATGCTCATGCATATCTTAATTAATTGCAATATGTCATGTCTCACATGCCATATATTTTATCCATGATTTTAATTGCTTATCTTAGAATAGATAGATAGGGAAAATATAGGACAAAAGATATAGGCTTGATTGATACTTGCATAACATAGTACCAAGGTGTGGCGAAATGATAGTATGTTAAGAAAACTTAGTCCAGATAGTCAGGTAGAGTAAGGAGTGTCATACTTGATCTGCTTAACTAAGTGAAACTAACTGAAGCTACCTACCACATCCTATAGTAGTTAAACCATTAGTTAAGTGTTCAATTTCTCGAACCAACTTTGTCTAAGGAATCAGTGAGTGGAACTAATCTTACTGTCTCCCCACTTTTATACAAGAGGAAAACCAAACCTGCTGGAGGAAAAGAGAAGATTAATTGCTTAGTGTGTGCAGTTGATAAACTATGTGGAGAATGATCGGAAATCGATGTATCAAATGTGTGCCAATATATTCTGAATTTTCCTAACCTGAAACATTCTCAATTGAACCTGCAACCATTATTTTGTCATATGATGTTCCTTCATTTCCAAGCTTATCATGGTCAAAGCATGTAACTCAAATGGATTAAAAATCTGAAACTGCCCAGTGTCACTACAAGAATAAGAAATCAGTAATTGGCAGGTTTAAGAAGCGGTTTTCATGGATTAAATTTCGAGGGAGTAAAGTTGCAAATAGGAATAGATCAAAAGCATGCAAGAACTGAGATCTTGACTCAAATACAAACCTGATTGTGGGATTGAAATGTAAGAAATGTAAGAATTGAATTTAATCTCCCATCAGCAGCAGCAAACTGCTTTGAGCCAAAGTTAAAATGCACTTCTGCTTAGTGAAAAGCTCAAAAGAAGTTTCTATCCTTTATTTGCCATTTGATATTATAGTCTTCCCAAGTTCCTTGAGATGAAAAATCTGGAAATTACTAGAATCAGATTCTTGAAACTAACATCCAAAGGAACTGACTTACTGAGTTTTAGAAATCTGGAGATACAACTGAATGCAGTACTGATGAATTCCTGAAATGTAAAAGCAGAAATGCAGTGCTAAATTCAGAGAGTGCAATGGATTAAAAGAATAGAGAAGAAAATAGATGAAAAAAAAGAGTGATGAGGAGGTTTGTGGAGCTGAAGCTGAAGTTACTGATTCCCAGGAGCTGCTGGACAGAGTAGATTAGTTGTTGGGTTTGTGCAATTGTGTGAATTCTGCAGAGAATAACCTGAATCTGATTTGAGCATGTTCAATTTCTGAATTTGATTCAGTTCAATTAAAGTGAGACTTCAGGTTAAGCAGGTTGCTGATTCTGTTATCTGTTTGGATAGCTGATGAACTGCTGCAATATCGGTTTAAGTCATCTAGGAAGGATTGTGACCAAAGGCTGCAGAAGTTGAAGGGTGCAGTATGATGGGAAGGGCACAGCAGAAGCTACAGCTGAATTCAGAATTTAGTCTTCCATTCTATTAGATTCTTGAAACTCCATTGATCTTGTATTCTAATTCTGATTTGCAGAATGGAACAACTGAAATTATAAAGTTGATTTCAGGAACTCTGAAGCTTTATCACCAGACGGAAAATAAAAATAAAAACCCTGTTCAGTGATCTGAAAATCCAGATGTGTTGTGATATCTACTCTTGCTGAACTTGGATTTTGTTGGAGTCTCTACTGCTAGCCAGGGGCGGAGCTAGGATATTGGTTGAGTGTAGGCAATAATAAAATATATTTAATAAAGTAAAACAAAATTCAATTTTGTAATTGTAATGGTATAAAATTAAAGATCAACAAAGACTAAGCAATATATAATAGAACAGAATATGATGCATAAAAGATTAAAAGTTGACATAATAATTAAACCGCAAATGACAAAATGAAAACTAACCCGTTGAGCTTGTCCAACCGGATTATCCTCCCTAATATCAAAAAAACTATCTATTCCACCATCTTCAAAAAGATTCTTGGTTATAAGATACACTCAAAAGTTGTTCATAATTTTCAAGCATCAAGCCAATACCATCCACATTGATGAAATCTGTATAGAAATATAGCTGCAAATGAATAAGACAAATTAGCACTTGCCATGAAAATTTAAAATGGAAAGCTAAAACTTATACTTATGAGTGATAACGTGACATATTCAGCAATTAGTAAAACTACATGATTTTTTAAAGAATAAATTCATTTCAAAGAAGAGTTGTAAAGAGTTTAAGTCAAGAAGCTAATTCTTTTATTAACAAAGCATACAATATGAAATCAAACATCACAACATAATTACCTTACAATTGTTCTTTTCGAGTCTTCATATTTTGAAACTTTTGTATAATAGCTTCATTATCAACCGTTAGAAATATATCTTTCTCTACATAGACAATAAGACTATCATTCATCCAATCGTCACTCATTCGATTGCGCAACCTGTCTTTCACAATTCTCATGGCAGAAAATACTCTCTCTACAGACGCAGTCGCAACTGGTAAAATTAATGCTAATGTCAAAAGTTTAAAAACCAATGGATACACCATATTTTTCTTTGACATAACTAACTTCTCTGAAAGATCACCGAGGTCTTTCAATCCTTGAAATGTTTTGTTAGAACGCATATCACATATATAAGTTTCAAGTTGATCATCAAGTACGAGAAGATCAAATCTTGAGAAATCTTGTGGATAAAACTCAGCCAGTTGCAACAATTTTTTCTTGTCAAAAGCTATAAAAGAGTTTTGTGGACACAAACAAGCTACACAAAGAAGTAACTCTGTACTTGCCTCTGAGAAACGATCATTTAATTCTTGAAGTTGCATATCAATAACACCATAAAATAAATCAACTCGATAGTGATGTAAATTTGTCACTTCTGGTGGATTACGATGGGGACGACCACGTGGTGCCCAACGTGTGAACATATCATCCATTTTGAGACAATCAATGTAATGTTGTTGACAAAAATAGTGAACCTTTTCTAAAAATGAATCCCAACCATCTTTTCTCATATTTTGGAGTCGGTGTTTGCATACTTATACCAAATCCATTGCATTTACAATATCCTGGTCTTTCTTTTGTAATGCCGTCGACAATTCACTCGAAATCCCTAAGACATGTTTCATCAAGTGTAGATTGAATGCAAAATCAAATGAAAGTATTGACTCCAATAAATTAAATGTCTCAGTTTTTTGATCAGGAGAACTGGAATCATCTTCTGAAATCATTTCAAGCACATCACTGACAGCAGAGAACATAGAAATCAAAGTGTTCAAAGAATTGTAATGTGACCCCCAACGTGTATCCCCAGTACGTTGAAGGGTAGTTTCTTGATTAAGCCCTCGACCACTTGAAATTTCACCCCTCTCTAGTTCCTCAACAATAAAATCTGAATGTTTCTCCTTAAGAAGATCAGAACGTTTGCAGGATGATCCAACAACATTTACCACATCACTAACAATACGAAAGAAATTAGAAATTGGAAGATTTTTCTTGGCCACGGCTATAAGAGCTAGTTGAAGCTGATGGGCAAAACAATGTATGTAAAATGCACATGGGTTCTCCTTTAAAATGAGTGCTTTTAGACCATTAAATTTACCTTGCATATTACTTGCTCCATCAAAACCTTGTCCTCTCACATTAGATATGCTCAAATTATATTTAGCGAACATCTTATCAATAGCATCTTTAAGTGAGAGTGCTGTAGTACTAGAAACATGTTCAATTCCAATAAAACGCTCATTTATATGCCCACTACTATCCACATAGCGCAAAACAACTGACATTTGCTCCTTCATTGACACATCACGAGATTCATCAACTAAAATAGAGAATAATGAATTACCAATATCTTTGATAATAATATTAATTGTTTCAATTGCACAAGCCCTTACTATATCCTTCTGAATATCCGGTGATGTTAACTTGCAATTTTTAGGAGCATTTTTCAATATCACGTCATTAATCTCTTTATTATGAGCACCTAAAAACTCCAGTTGAATAAGAAAGTTACCTGGATTAAGAGAACCTTCAGTCTCATCATGACCCCGAAATGAATTCCCTTGTCGTAACAGAACTCTAATACAATCAATCGAAGCAGTGAGACAGATACGATAATCACTTCGCATTTGCTTTGACTGTTTGTGCAAAATTGATTGGATGTGCTCATTTTGATTCATCAAAGCTTTACAATTCATTCGAGCTTTATGATGTTCACTATCATGTTGGCCAACATGAATATTTAATCTATCTTTACCCTTCCAATTTGTGAATCCTTCGCTAACAAAAGTCTCTCCTCCTGCTTGTTTTCCCTTAGTTGTCTTGAAAAGATAACAATACAAACAATACGCCACATCTTTTTCTATACTATACTCAAACCAATCGCCAAATTCCTTTAACCATGAAGGATTCAACCGTCTAAATTGGCTTCAAATTTTCGTTTTGGGAATTCGTAACCTGAAGGTTGACATGGGCCTTTTTGTAAATATATCCTTCGAACTTGATCTCTAATGTTAGCATTATAAGAACAAATGGGAATCCTTTGTCCAGGATCTGCTGGTAGTTGTGAAAAATCAAATTCTCCAACTGTAACATTTTCAGTATTTTGTTCTTCTGGTTCTGGAGCTTTTCTTTTAAAAAATCTATGCATTGTAGACATAGTGATTTCCTAATATAAATAAATAAAAAATACATTAACAATCCAAACTTAAACAAAATTATCAAATTATCAAATTATATATTTAATTAACATAGCATAGATTTAATATTTATCCATACTTTTTTACCCATGCTGCCGTGCACAGCCTTGTATATGAATAATTATTACAAAAGAAAAAAAAATTCTCATAGTTAACTATCACATTAGTGGGCAGTGGCCGTAGTTGTTAATTTTGTAAGCATTATTAGCATATAGTAGAAAACAAAAAAATATATAGATAGCTTTTTATTGAAAATTATTTAATAAAAATATATAGATAACTTTTTTACCCAAGCATAGTTCGCCGTTTTTTTTTCGGAACATGAAAAAAGCATTTAGGTTAAGGCCTTAAGGGTTACCTTGGGTCCTTGGGCTTCTTAGATTGCTATGGAGTGCGGCAGCAAAGGAGGAAGATGAAGTCGAAAAGGAGGCGGCGGCCGCCGGCCGGCGAGGAAAGACTGACTACTGAAGAATGAAGATGGGTATTTCGGGAGGCGTTTGTGAGGTTGCCGCAGCTTGCAGGAGTGTAGCCGACTGTGTCGTCGCACATGATACTTTTCTCCCAACCATTGGCGGAGCTTACACGGGCCCAGTGTGGGCAGTTGCCCACACTGGGCCCGGACAAAAAAAAAATATTATTAATCATATTTTGCCCTAAGTCAACCCCATTAAACTAATTGCTCTCTGCCTCTCTAATCTTGCGACGAACGAATTCTGCAGTCTCCACGCCGAACCTGCAGAGGGCCAGAGGCCCAGAGGAACACCGAACACGACTACACGAGTTGGGAGAAAAGTATCATGTGCGACCACACAGTCGGCTACACTCCTGCAAGCTGCGGCAACCTCACAAACGCCTCCCGAAATACCCATCTTCATTCTTCAGTAGTCAGTCTTTCCTCGCCGGCCGGCGGCCGCCGCCTCCTTTTCGACTTCATCTTCCTCCTTTGCTGCCGCACTCCATAGCAATCTAAGAAGCCCAAGGACCCAAGGTAACCCTTAAGGCCTTAACCTAAATGCTTTTTTCATGTTCCGAAAAAAAAACGGCGAACTATGCTTGGGTAAAAAAGTTATCTATATATTTTTATTAAATAATTTTCAATAAAAAGCTATCTATATATTTTTTTGTTTTCTACTATATGCTAATAATGCTTACAAAATTAACAACTACGGCCACTGCCCACTAATGTGATAGTTAACTATGAGAATTTTTTTTTCTTTTGTAATAATTATTCATATACAAGGCTGTGCACGGCAGCATGGGTAAAAAAGTATGGATAAATATTAAATCTATGCTATGTTAATTAAATATATAATTTGATAATTTGATAATTTTGTTTAAGTTTGGATTGTTAATGTATTTTTTATTTATTTATATTAGGAAATCACTATGTCTACAATGCATAGATTTTTTAAAAGAAAAGCTCCAGAACCAGAAGAACAAAATACTGAAAATGTTACAGTTGGAGAATTTGATTTTTCACAACTACCAGCAGATCCTGGACAAAGGATTCCCATTTGTTCTTATAATGCTAACATTAGAGATCAAGTTCGAAGGATATATTTACAAAAAGGCCCATGTCAACCTTCAGGTTATGAATTCCCAAAACGAAAATTTGGAGTAAGCCAATTTAGACGGTTCAATCCTTCATGGTTTAAAGAATTTGGCGATTGGTTGGAATATAGTATAGAAAAAGATGCAGCGTATTGTTTGTATTGTTATCTTTTCAAAACAACTAAGGGAAAACAAGCAAGAGAAGAGACTTTTGTTAGTGAAGGATTCACAAATTGGAAGAGTAAAGATAGATTAAATATTCATGTTGGCCAACATGATAGTGAACATCATAAAGCTCGAATGAATTGTGAAGCTTTGATGAATCAAGATGAGCACATCCAATCAATTTTGCACAAACAGTCAAAGCAAATGCGAAGTGATTATCGTATCCGTCTCACTGCTTCGATTGATTGTATTAGAGTTCTGTTGCGACAAGGGAATTCATTTCGGGGTCATGATGAGACTGAAGGTTCTCTTAATCCGGGTAACTTTCTTATTCAACTGGAGTTTTTAGGTGCTCATAATAAAGAGATTAATGATGTGATATTGAAAAATACTCCTAAAAATTGCAAGTTAACATCACCGGATATTCAGAAAGATATAGTAAGGGCTTGTGCAACTGAAACAATTAATGTTATTATCAAAGATATTGGTAATTCATTATTCTCTATTTTAGTTGATGGATCTCGTGATGTGTCAATGAAGGAGCAAATGTCAGTTGTTTTGCGCTATGTTGATAGTAGTGGGCATATAAATGAGCGTTTTATTGGAATTGAACATGTTACTAGTACTACAGCACTCTCACTTAAAGCTGCTATTGATAAGATGTTCGCTAAATATAATTTGAGCATATCTAATGTGAGAGGACAAGGTTTTGATGGAGCAAGTAATATGCAAGGTAAATTTAATGGTCTAAAAGCACTCATTTTAAAGGAGAACCCATGTGCATTTTACATACATTGTTTTGCCCATCAGCTTCAACTAGCTCTTATAGCTGTGGCCAAGAAAAATCTTCCAATTTCTAATTTCTTTCGTATTGTTGGTGATGTGGTAAATGTTGTTGGATCATCCTGCAAACGTTCTGATCTTCTTAAGGAGAAACATTCAGATTTTATTGTTGAGGCACTAGAGAGGGGTGAAATTTCAAGTGGTCGAGGGCTTAATCAAGAAACTACTCTTCAACGTGCTGGGGATACACGTTGGGGGTCACATTACAATTCTTTGAACAGTTTGATTTCTATGTTCTATGCTGTCAGTGATGTGCTTGAAATGATTTCAGAAGATGATTCCAGTTCTCCTGATCAAAAAACTGAGGCATTTAATTTATTGGAGTCAATACTTTCATTTGATTTTGCATTCAATCTACACTTGATGAAACATGTCTTAGGGATTTCGAGTGAATTGTCGACGGCATTACAAAAGAAAGATCAGGATATTGTAAATGCAATGGATTTGGTACAAGTATGCAAACACCGACTCCAAAATATGAGAGAAGATGGTTGGGATTCATTTTTAGAAAATGTTCAGTATTTTTGTCAACAACATTACATTGATTGTCTCAAAATGGATGATATGTTCACACGTTGGGCACCACGTGGTCGTCCCCATCGTAATCCACCAGAAGTGACAAATTTACATCACTATCGGGTTGATTTATTTTATGGTGTTATTGATATACAACTTCAAAAATTAAATGATCGTTTCTCATAGGCAAGTACAGAGTTACTTCTTTGTGTAGCTTGTTTGTTTCCATAAAACTCTTTTATAGCTTTTGACAAGAAAAAATTGTTGCAACTGGCCGAGTTTTATCCACAAGATTTCTCAAGATTTGATCTTCTCGTACTTGATGATCAACTTGAAACTTATATATGTGATATGCGTTCTAACAAAACATTTCAAGGATTGAAAGACCTCCGTGATCTTTCAGAGAAGTTAGTTATGTCAAAGAAAAGTATGGTGTATCCATTGGTTTTTAAGCTTTTGACATTAGCATTAATTTTGCCAGTTGTGACTGCGTCTGTAGAGAGAGTGTTTTCTGCCATAAGAATTGTGAAAGACAGGTTGCGCAATCGAATGAGTGACGATTGGATGAATGATAGTCTTATTGTCTATGTAGAGAAAGATATATTTCTAACGGTTGATAATGAAGCTATTATACAAAAGTTTCAAAATATGAAGACTCGAAAAAAACAATTGTAAGGTAATTATGTTGTGATGTTTGATTTCATATTTTATGCTTTGTTAACAAAAGAATTAGCTTCTTGACTTAAACTCTTTATAACTCTCCTTTGAAATGAATTTATTCTTTAAAAAATCATGTAGTTCTACTAATGCTGAATATGCCACGTTATCACTCATAAGTATTTTTTAGCTTTCCATTTTGAATTCTCATGGCAAGTGCTAATTTGTCTGATTCATTTGCAGCTATTTCTATACAGATTTCATCAATATGGATGATGTTGGCTTGATGTTTGAAAATTATGAACAACTTTTGAGTGCATCTTATAACTAAGAATCTTTTTGAAGATGGTGGAATAGATAGTTTTTTTTATATTAGGGAGGATAATCTGGTTGGACGAGCTCAACGGGTTAGTTTTCATTTTGTCATTTGCGGTTTAATTATTATGTCAACTTTTAATCTTTTATGCATCATATTCTGTTCTATTATATATTGCTTAGTCTTTGTTGATCTTTAATTTTATACCATTACAATTACAAAATTGAATTTTGTTTTACTTTATTAAATATATTTTATTATTGCCTACACTCAACCAATATCCTAGCTCCGCCCCTGCTCCCAACTCGTGTAGTCGTGTTCGGTGTTCCTCTGGGCCTCTGGCCCTCTGCAGGTTCGGCGTGGAGACTGCAGAATTCGTTCGTCGCAAGATTAGAGAGGCAGAGAGCAATTAGTTTAATGGGGTTGACTTAGGGCAAAATATGATTAATAATATTTTTTTTTTGTCCGGGCCCAGTGTGGGCAACTGCCCACACTGGGCCCGTGTAAGCTCCGCCAATGCTGCTAGCTTTGATTGCTGAAGAATGCTTGAAGATTTAACATGGAAACGATTCAACAGATGCACATCAGGGGCTACACCAAAAATCAAAATTCAGTCTTGCTAATTTGCAGTTCCTTGGAGATTTCTGAATTCCTGAACTTGACGCTTTGACTTCCTGAATTCCGGAAGAGAACAAGAGGATTGGCACATGGAATTTGAGATGAGAGAACTTTATGCTATTATTGCTAACCTGAGTTGAAAGATCGAGAAAGGTATTTTAGTGTTTCAGGCAACTCAACCCTCTCCAGCCGGCCGACCCGAACCAACAATAGAGTGGTAATATTCTAAACAAAGACGAATATCACTAAGTTTCTCATGAAGATATTCTTAAAATTCAGATACCTATAAGAATTAAATGAAAAAAACTAACATAACTATTAATTTATACTAAAATACTAACATAAACACAAATATCATATACTCACTACTACTTCAAAATTATATGTTGGAGAGTTATAATGGTTAAAAGTCATTGTATTTGTGCTAATAGACAATAAGTGAAAGTGTATTCTATCACTAGTAATAGGTATAAAAATATGCCTAACTCCTCCATCTTCCATATCCATTTTTATGAAGTGTTGTGGAAGTCTTCCACAAACATTATGATGTTGACTGTAATTGTGCATAAATATATAATTAACCAACTAATATAACATATTCAATCATGATATATTACTAGATAATTTTAGTTCCTTACAGTGAACCTAGATGAAGAATATACAGACTTGTTATATGACCTACTAGATGAGGCCCTCCTAAATAGAATTGAACAATAGATATCAATTAGCTCACCGATTGTAAAAATAGAACCATTTACACTATATAAGAAGGAAGTCATAGTTGAACAAAAAGGTGCATCATGCAAAACAAATTTGAAAGTAGGCCTCTAAGGAAAATCAATTGTAAATTATTAAACGTGTAACATAATTAAATAACTATATAATGAGGGCTTGAAACTACCATACTTTATTTTTTTTTCAATGTATAAAATAAATAGACAACATCTTCATCTTATTTTTTTCTTCTTAGGAGACTTAAATTATTTCTTGACATACTATCATTAAGAAAAAACACATATAATTAGTAATTAAAATCAAAATACTCAAAATACTTGATGTGAAAATACAATCTTACAACAATGACTCCCAATCTCATTTTTGTTAAGCTTAACTATCCTTGTTGCCTCTTCTTATTGACCTCTTCTTTAGAATTACCTTCAAAAATTGAGATACTAACTCTTTGTTATTGCAAATTATCCACATCAATTTTTTTTCTTTCCCCCTTCCCCATCCAAAACAACTTTTACTTCTTTTATATTTTTTCAACATTGCTTTTTGATACCTCAATCAATTGTACTCCTTTCCATGTCATGTTTATGGAAGGATCGAAGATTTCTGTCTTACTCCTCTTCCTCTAAGGTACCATCTTGAGGCATATAGGACTATCAATAGTAGCATCTCTATAATTATAGTGACTTCGGTCACATCTTCTCCTAGTCCTGGTTTTAGAAGCAACTAGTTCAAGATGAGGATCCACTACATGGTCACTTGGTTCAGACTGGATACCTTTATCTTCTATCATTTTAAGTAATTATTTCACCCTTTTATTTATTTGAATATTTTTTTATTATTAGCTCCTTGATTTAGTTTTGATGAATAATGCAGTTACGACATTCACTATTACTAGGGTATCTTGCTTCTATACCAAGTAATGATGATGTCTCTAATGGATGCGAAAAATCATCGAGATAAGGAAGATTTTCAACCAATATATTTTCAAAATGAGTAGGGACTAGCTCAACAATAACTTATCAAAAAAAATAAAATTATTTAGAAATTGACCATAACTTAGAAATGAAGAAGAGCTTTGGCATAACGGTAAAGTTGTTGCTATATGACCAAAATGTCACGAGTTTGAATCCTGTAAATAGCCTCTTATAAAAAAAGTAGGGTAAGGTTGCGTACAATGGATTCTTCTGTGGGACCCCGTATGTAGGAGCTTCGTACACCGAGTTACCCTTTTTTTTATTTAGGAATTTACAATGAAAGAAAGTTAGGTGAAATTCTTGATATTTACCTCTCTAGATGAGATTTAGCTCAACAATGCCCTAACCTTACTAATATATATAGGAGTAGTCATCCACTTATTTATCCATGTCTATTCAATATTATAATATGATCTCTGATTGAGACATGCTCCAAAAATCAAACTTATTTCATAAACTAAGTATTACATACATACTAATGTCATCCATATAAAAAATCAAATTGACTAGCAAAAAATAATTTATAGCCAAAAGACCCACAAATCCCTTTAGGTAAGGAAGTGAGATGGTTGTTTGATATATCTTAGAGAAATAAATTGATCAATAACTTCAACTCAATTGAATCTACCTAGATTGTCAAAAACATGTAAATCCCTTTAGGTAAGGAAGTGAGATGGTTGTTTGATATATCTTAGAGAAATAAATTGATCAATAACTTCAACTCAATTAAATCTACCTAGATTGTCAAAATCGTCAATAATATCTAGAAGATTTATAGGAATCTTATATGTAATAGAAGAAAACAACACACAAATAAATATATATACAAAATATACAATTTACAAAATACTAAAACATCATCATTTACTTCAATTCTATAGGACTATATTTAAAGCAACTCAATTTTTGATCTAGTAGGTTCTTTTTTTAAAAAAAATAATGAGCAAGAAAGAGATCACCGTATGCATTAGTTGAATTCATAGGAACTTAAACATCTTTGTCTAGAATACCAAGCAATAGAGACACATCTCTTCTGGTGAAAGTAACTAGAACACTTGAAAATCTAAAATATTTGAGATGTTGAATTCCAACTATGAAATATATTCACTAATAGATCCACAATTTACTTAATATCTTATATATCTAAAAAAAATAGTAAAGGTGGTCTGTTTAATGATATCTTTGTGTCTATCATGTAAATGAACAGAATCATGCTGCTTTCCTTTACTTATTGTACAACCAAAAAAAATATTAAAGTGACTTAAAACAATAGTCCATTGGAATTTTTGCCAACGCCTACAATTTTAAAAAATAAAAATTAATAAATGAAAAAAACCAAATTCTCACATTCCTATCAATTTGACGATGCACAAAGTGTGGTTACTGTAAGTATCCTGGGTTGATTTTGATACGATCAGCCAAGTTAATTTAGTTCATGATTATTTTTTATGCCTTGTGCCTAAGTGTGCAAGAGCTTAGGAACACAAAAAGTCAAGCGAAAGACACAACGGATGAGAAGGATGACATGGGAAGTGAGTCGACGGGCTTGGTACATCCGAGTGATGATAAACTATGGAAGAGTATACTGGTGGAGCGAGGACACGCACAACAATCCGAGGGACGAGAAGTCAGGGGGGAAACCTGCTTATAGAGAAGACTGGAGTTGAGTTCGGGTGAGCTTAATTCCAAACAGCCTAAGCATCACCCAAACAAGCATGGGAAAGAGATTGTTCAAATGAATAGTGCTCGGGATGCCTCCAATGGCTTTGGAGGCATCTTAAGCTTCGGTAGAGAAGTTGTTGCATTCGAGACCCGAGGTGCCTCAAATGTGCCTAAGGCGCCTAGGATAAAAAAGCGAGAAGGCACCTTGAGCGAACTCGAATGTACCTTAAGCAGAGGTGTGAAGGCACCGTCAATCCTCATGAAGGTGCCTTTTAACGTGGCAGAGACGTTGGTGACTATGCCACTAAGGATAAAACTTTAACCGCACTAGAGGCGTCTTGGATCCTTTTGGAGGTGCCTCCAAGCCCCATCAGCCAACGGTAACATCATCTCAGGAGACTATAAAAAACTCCATGGAGTTAGGAATTTAACAACAATCATTGTATTGATTTTCCAAGCTTTTTTTTGAGCATTCAAAGTTTGTAAAAGGCTACTTCGCCTGCACGAAGGAGATTTTTCTTAGTGAAGCTTATAATTGTCTTAGATTAACAATCACCTAGGTTGTAACCAAGTAAATCTTTTTATTCTCTTACTTTATTTTTGTTATTGATTTTAATGTTAATTATTTGTGCTTAATTAATTTGACTATCCTTGTTAAGTAAACGTAAAAATTTTGATTAACTTATTTTCAGGACTATTCACCCCCTCTAACTGGTCTAATACAGTCTACCCGTTATAAGATTTTAAAATTGATAAAACTCTATGTCATGCCCACCAATGAATTTTGATAAAAAGTTATCGATGGATTTCCATATTTCAAGAAAATAGCGTGGTGGTTACGGACAATGCAAACCAATACAAAATCAAATCAAAGGAACACAAATTAAAGTGTGACAAAGTCTAAACATGTGTAAGAGATTGGGACTACAATAGAAATCTGAAACATACCTGATCGAGAGGTTGAATTACAATACTAGGTCAGCGATCCAAGATAGGAGAGGAGAGAGATGACCAACGTCAGGATACAGAATGAGAAGTCAAACAAAACCCTAAACTTAAATGGGAGAGGGAAAGATTATCATGGTAGATCCTAAGTCACTTTCGGCGAGCTGATAGATCTACGTGGAGGGTTTCAACTTTTGAGGAAATTGTTTTCGGCGAGCTGATAGATCTACGTGGAGTGTTTCGACTTTTGGGGAAATTGTTTTCGACGAGCTAATAGAGAGAGAGGAGATTTAATTTCTGTGAACTGGGAGAGCGAAGAGATGTCGAGATTGTATGCATCCGAATCAAATATTTTTTTTATTTTGAATATGTTGCTCTGATGTTTCGGAATGGGATAAGCAGTTGGCGAGAGGTGTATTATCGGAAATAGATGCACTTTTTGAAAAATAACAACTTTAGTGTGTTCTTTAATTAGGAATTCTGAAATTTTATATGTGAACTTTAGTCAATTACCGAATATCTTTTTGTACATCTACTTTCTAGATTTCTTTTAGAACGTTGTTTCACTGTAAATCAACACAAAGACCATGATCAGCTGGGAAGCAACACGCGACTTCTGTGGGTCTCATTTGCTGTTGTCTCCGCACCAAGCGCGAGGCCGCCACACGTCTTCCTTACTAGGGCATCCATGCAGATCCTCTCCAATATACTGGGTGATTTCTATATTTAAAAAATATATAAAAAAAATATTTTAAAAAAAAGACGGCCTTTGCATTGGGGGCACGTGGGTGACGTGTAACAGGGGCCACCAAAAAAAGTGGGCATTGATTACTTATTTAATTTTTTTTTTTTTGAAATATAATTTTTTAAGGAGAGAATTAAAGATATTTGATATTTAACGAATTTATCTATAAATATTTACTTAATAAAATATTTAATTATAAATTTTAAAATATTTGAAAAATAAAATATCTGAATGATAATATGAAAATCAGATAAAAATATCAAAAAAAGGAAATGGAATTATTAGTTCCGTTTGCACCGTGGATGGCATTAAAAGCTATGAGCTGCCTTTTGTTTTCAAAACTTTATTTTTTGTGGCTTAAAGATTCCTTTCACACGGTCGCCGAGGAAGAGAGTCGTGTGGAGATCGTGAGTCGTCCACACGCGCATCCGACTGAAAATGATCTGACTGTCCACTTGTCGCCCATCCAGTCTCTCCCCTGCCCTTTTTATATCCCCGCGTCCTCACCCTTTCATTCCCCACCCATCATCCTTCGCATCCTTCGAGCGAGAAGACATGCCGAAGCTTCCGCGGCCGCTGCCTTGGACTTGGAGGAGATCGGGAAGGAGCTCGCTCTGATTCCGACGTCCCCAGATCTGTCTTTGGGCCGTCAGAAATACGCCGATGAGTGCGAATCTGCCATCAATCAACAGATCAAGTCGGTTCTATTTCTCTAGATCTCTCATTCATTTAACCTTATGTTTATTGTAATATTTTTTCCCTGCGATCGTTGATTCATCTTTTCGATGAAATTTCTTTGTCATTTATCTTCTCGAGATAAATGACCTGGGATCTCCACAATGCTAGCGAGTTCTTAGCTGCCTTGTTAGTTAGTTGATAGTTCTGTTTGACTTACCTTTCGTTTGTTCTGTTCTTTAAATTCCTTCTATGAGAAATTTAATTAGATCAATCTCAGTGATCTCGTCAACATTGTTCCATTCGCAGTGTCGAATACAATAATTCCTACGTCTATCATGCCTTGTTCGCTTACTTCGACCGCGACAACGTTGCGCTGAAAGGCCTCGCAAAGTAAGTAGGCGTTTATTCTCTATTTTCATACATGTGTTGTGATTCTTGAGTATATTTGACTTGCTTTTGCTCATTACAGATTTTTCAAGGAGTCAAGTGAAGAGGAAAGGGAGCATGCCGAGAAACTGATGGAATACCAAGTAAGTTACAGATTCAAATTAAATTTCAAGGTGTTTGTTATTGTCTCTGAACTACGACAACTGATTCTAAATCTCTCCGTGATCAGAACAAGCGAGGAGGAAGAGTGAAACTCCAGTCTCTTGTTATGCCACCGTCTGAATTCGATCATCCCGAGAAGGGAGAAGCATTGCATGGTAAGTTCGAATCTGTGCATCAGCACAAATCTACTCTATCGTTTTATGTAACTGTTGCATATAAATATTTGTTTCGTCCATTCTCCTCAATATCGATGAACTCTATCCTCTTATTACTTATTCATTGATGATGTTCCAGGAGAGAGACTTTTTTTTTTTTTTAAAACAACGATGACGACTATTCCTAAATTTTTACAATTTAATGTCGGCTCCAGGAATCCTAATATTTTCATTCGGAATCCTAAATATTTACATCGAGATTGAATTATTTGGTTTTGTACCATTCTATTTTTTTTTTTATTTTTTTTACTACTCTGCTAAGTTTGATCAAACCTTGGATTTTGTAGAGTCTTTGGTGACATTGTTTTGCTTTGTTTCAGCCATGGAATTGACTTTGGCTCTTGAGAAGTTGACGAACGAGAAGCTGATCCAGCTACACAATGTAAGTGATATTGAACCATGGTCCAACTAGTTAGCGTTATCTCATATTTTAACTTTTACATTGTCTTGAAATTTAATCCAGATTGCTGAAAATTACAATGATGCTCAACTGGCTGACTTTATTGAGAGTGAATTTCTGGGAGAGCAGGTGACATAATTATGAGGATGGTTTAGCTGATTGTCAATTTTGACATAATTGTTAATTTGTTCAAAAAAAAATTCAACATAATTACACTAAAATCAGCAAAATTATAGACAAAAACGTAGAATAAGATTGAAAGGTCAAGGTAAAAAAAGAAAGCAAAAGCTTTATTTTTCAATTTCTACTCTCCAGTAACCAATCTCTATATCGCTATTAGAATACTATTGGAGCAAATAAGTAATAGCAAACTTATGAACCTGTCAAACAACAAGTTAGAAAAATCAAATTTGCTTGCTGCTGCTGAACTTTGTAATCTTCATCTCATTTTCAGGTGGAAGCCATAAAGAAGATATCTGAGTACGTTGCTCAGCTGAGAAGGTTAGGGAAAGGACATGGTAAGGATTCCATTATTAAGATAATCTCTAGATGTCTATTTTGAAACGTTGTAGATAACCTTCAGATGTCTTATTTGCGATTGGGTATTATATGCAGGGGTTTGGCATTTCGACCAGATGCTCCTCCATTAGGGAGATGCTGTGGCTGCCTAAAGTGTTGAGGTCCTGATCAATTACATCTGTCTCTAGCTGTAGGTTGTCATTTGCTTCATTCTGTATGTGTAATCTTTGATGCTGTCGAAAGTAGAGAGCATAACCAGACGGGGTTTCTGGAGGAAATAAAATTTGATGTATGACGTCGAGGTCTAGTCTCGATTGACTATGAAACTTGGTTCAAGCTTTACCAATCAACTGGATTAACACTGCATGTTGGAATAAACACGTGCAATTGTGTGTGGTTGTCATAACTTGAAAGGGCTGACTTCATGCCATGGATTTGGGATCCTTCGTTCATAAAAAAAAGTGGATCAGGGGACGACTCACTTATAATTACGACTAGATTATGACCGTGATCCGACCATAATTGGTTATGATCCCTCCCTAGGTTTACTGTCCCTAGATTATAGTTTGGGTTGGGGCGAGTGGTCGGAGGCCACCTCCCGCTCGTCGCTCGACAGCTTGGCCACTTGCCCACCGCTGGCGACCTCCGAGCGGCCTTTGGTTACCCGTCATGACCCAAACTATAACAGGGGGTGGTGCGATCCGGCTGCAATTGCAAGTGGTCAATTCCCTAGTCCATTTTGTTTTTTGACCATGGGCTCTGGGCTCATTAAACCTAGAGTGATTGTTCTATTTGTTTAATATTTTACTTTCTTTAATTATTCGGAGGAGTGTATAACTACTATTTTAGAATCTCATTGAGTAAATCTACAAAGTCCCAATTTGAATATAGGAGTTTGTTCATTGTTCATTGTTATTTTACTATGGGAAGCCTCATGAAAATAGATCAAATTGTATTCTTGGATTCGAGAACTAAATTTTCTAGACCAATTGTGTTGATAAATTTGAATAAGCTTTCTCTACAAGGTTTATGAATTGGGATTAGAAGTGGAACATTTTTCAAATCATTAGTTTATGAAACTATTCACATCCATTTTCTCTCTCGCAGCGCATTGGGAATAAGACGGATGGGAGTATGAACACACGCCTAATAGATTAGGAGAGTAAGTCTTCAAAGGAGCGTGTAGATGAGTAATATGTGAGTGCATAGAATGTGCTAAGGTGCTAATGGAGTTCTAGGGGCCTTGATAGTTGATACAAGTACGAGAGAAGGGGGGAGGGGCAAATAATAAGTACTTGTGAAAGATAATCAGGATGACCCTTTTTTTTTGGGCTCTAGTAGACATGATGCTGCCGAAACCTGTGCGGCTTAAAATTCTCTCATGATGTGGTCGGACCTGTATGGATTGTAGAGAGTATCACAGAGTCATCTCGGTAAAGTTCCTATACTTAAATCATAGTGGGATCATGTAAGGAATAGAATATAGACAAAAAAATTATCATTAGACATTGTAGATTCCCTTTTATTCCACTTCGAATCATACTATGAAACTTTAATAGAAAATTTAGGGTCCCAATTTTAGGGTTGTGAATTTCGAGTCCAGTGTTAGAAGGACAATTTTACCTGGGGCATCACTGCGTGATGTCTTGAGTTGCTTTCGAATGTTCAATGTCTCAGTACCCCATTCCAACACCATGACCCAACTTCCTGACTTGGCCTCCTGAATCACTCTTATAGCTCAAGAGTCCTAGCACATCATGCTCCATACGCAAGATCACATCCCAAGCTCCTTTAATCATATTTCATTCAACTTCACTTCTTAGTTTGACATGAAGAGAGAACTAGTAGCCCCCAGGACGTAACACAGATGGTAGACTCATGGTATCTCTAACGTAATAATCAGGGATCGATTCTCAGGAACTGACGACCTATGGTTATCCTACCATGTGCCTAATACCTATGTACTTACATTTATCTCCCTCCATATCCGTGGATCAAATACTAGGACTCCTAAGATAGCGGATCTACCTTTTTGAAGAGAAAACTAGTGATAATACCCCTCCAACACATGACCAACAACCTACAACCCACAATCTCAATATCCAATAACCTAGATTTCATAGCAAGATTCTCCAAGTGGTATGGAAGGGAATATATGGTATGTTAGCTTTGCTTCTTCTATATTTTTATTATTCTATTCCTTCTATGATTCCATGATAATTTAAATAGAGATTGTTAGGTTATAATGGTTGCAAATAAAATTTCATATTAAAAATATATGAAAAAAATCATGGATTTATAAGAGAAAGATATCTCCATTAGTATGAGACCTTTTGTTGGATCCCGTGGTAGTTTTGATGTGATCAACCAAGTTGGTTAGGTCCTGCTGTGTTTGATCCCTGTGTCTGAGTGTAATGACCACCCTTCTTACTACTACTACTCTCTAAGGATGACCGTTACTTAACTACTAACTCTACTTAACTGGTATGATTAAAAATCACATGGAAACCCTACCGAAAAATTTCGGCAGAGCCTCCCCTGTTCCGGTGACCTTATTCAACAATACATGCAATATATACTCAGCCACAAGCGGCTGGAACACATATCAATCAACCACGCAGTATAATAAATCCAAAATAAAGAAAACAACACAAGAAATCATCACACAAGATTACAATTCTTCTACTACGTCTTAATCATAGCAAAATAACAAATACTATCTCAAATACTCCTAACATAGCAAAAGATAATAAAAACTAAACTAAAACTTCTTTCCTAGTCATAAGGCTTCAATAGTCCTGGCATCACACATCCTTCGAACACCTCCTTGTCGCCTTCCTTCTATATCTTTTCCTTTCCTGTATCTGCAGTAAGAGGAAGTGTAGTCTATAAGTAAAATTTGCTTAGTAAGCGCTATCTAACTCACAAAATCTCGATATGCATGTATATAAATAAAAACATGCTAAAACTGAATGCTAACATGTAAAGCTACTCATGCTCATAGATAGCAAAGGAATCATACTAACTGAAATACTAAACATGTATAGCTAATCATGCTCATAAATAGCAAAGAACAGTAAACTAACTCATGCTCTTCTATTAGTAAAGAAACATACGGAAAGGCTAAACATGTAAGGCAAGTCTATACTATCATGCTTGCATAAAGAACTAAGCTTACTGAATTCTAAACACCTTCTGAATCTTATTTCACTTGTTTAAAGACTTATTCTTTAAATACTTTATACTTATGTAAAACTTGCTTTACTTGTTCAAAACTTATACTTATAATACTTCAAAATAATAATCAACTTCTTCTTGGGCCGGCAACTGTGCTTTTTCTTTTGTAACGACCCGACCCATTCGGCGGCCCATTTGGCGACCCTATGGTCGTCGACCGTCGGTCGAGCCGTTACTACTAGGTTATCTAAACCTAGGGACGACTATGGGAGCCCAGCCCAAGGACAGAGAGTCCAACACAGTGCCACTGATAAAAGTAAAATACTTGTTATCTTTTAATACTTCTATGTAATGCCTCAGCATTTTCTTTAGCACCTTGTGTGCCAAAATCTCTAAAGTCTTAACTTTAGGATCTAATTAAGGCCTTGGCCTTTTTCTTTCTTTTTTTTTTATCTTTCTTATATTTTTCTTAAACTCTTAAAAGAATATAGGCATGCTACAACCGGATTAAATCAAAGGAAAGAAAATCTGACTTCTATAAGCATGCTATATCAAAAACAAATCAAAAGAAAGCAAATCTAACTTCTTCAAACATGCTACAACATATTTAAAACAAAGAAAAACAATTCTGAAATCTTTAAGCATGCTAGAACAAAAGCTATTCAGCCTGGTTAGAATGCAAAGGAAAATCGAAACTGCAATGTGGACTTATATAGTTGTTCCTACTCATCGAAGCTACATAAATTTGAAATTTGCCTTCGTTAAAAACTAATAAGGAAGGATCTATATCGAAAACTAAACAACTGAAATGCTAACATCATAAAACAACTCTACTACATGCTTATTTAGAAGCCTATTCCTACACATGGCAGCAAAGAAGAGAACAACCAAAACTGAGATACTACATGTATATAAGCATTTCTATTCATTGCAATGACCACAACATGAAACTACATGCTCAAAGAAAGATCTAAACCGTTCCATGTTCATTGCCATAAATTCTTCAACATAAACTAATAAAGCCAATACTGCATTCATCCTATAACCCTCTAAATCTATTTAGAGAATTAGCCATCATGAGGAAACCGATACAACATTGGAATCAAGTGAAAGCACACAAATCTGTCCAAAACCTAATTCATTAAACATGCTACTGCCGAATTAAAAAAGGAGAAAAGCAAATCTCTTAAACCTCTAGCAACATTTCTTTAAACATACTACTAGACAAATCTAATATACTGATCAGTATACAACCTCTACACTTTACCCCCCAAATCTTCACAGCATGCTTCAAAAATACAAGGAAGTACCAAATCAATCCGTGAATCAGAACCACACAGGAAAGCAAAACAATCACCAATTCTACACAACCTCTCTCGAATCTGAAACAAAGCAAAGAGAAAACTTGCAACATCCAAATTCTTATAGAAATCTATTAAGAATCCCCAACTGAATCAATAATATCGAGGAAGGCATAAATCAAAATGAGAACTTCACAGGAAAGAACTCAAATCATTTCTCGTTCCATCATTCGGCAATAACACAGCCCACACAGCCCTAGGTTTCATCCAAAGCTTCGGGAACAAGAAAAGGAACAAGAATTAAACTTCGAAGCTATCCTACCGCAGGTGAGTAAGCGACTTACCTCGGATTCTTGGTCCTACAGCCGAAAGAGAGCCTTCTAGGGTTCGGAGAGGTGAAGATCTCTGCCCTCCTTCTGTGCCCGTGTGTTCTCCTTGACGAGAGGTGTTCGGGTCCGTGAAGATCTCGCGGAAAGACCCCTTGGCCGGCGCCGGAGACGAAGCCTTCAACTCGTCGATGTTTTCAGCCCGAGAGGGGTCGCCGACGCCAGGGAAGAGGAGAAGAGAGAAAAGAAAATAGTTAACCCCTCTCTTTCTTATCCTTTTATAACCTACGGCTTAAGACCAATTCGCGATTGATTTGTTCACGAAATATCAGCGTGCACGCTTGGTCTGCTGGAAAAGAGGATTCCCGAAGGTCTCGGGTTCGAGCCGCCCTCGACTCTTTTTTTTTTTTTTTAAACGGAATTTTAATTTCATTTCTTACAACTACTTAACTACATTTAATTCCCCTATATTATAACAAAACTTGCTTAGCTCAGTTGGTTGGCTGACCTTGGTTAAGGTCTAGTTCGGTCCAAGATCTTGAGTTCAAAACCCAACCTTAACATTTTTTTTTTAAAACTTCTTTCGTTTGGTAAAAATACCAAACGAACTCCAAAAATTGCATAAAAATGCTCTATAAATTCCTAAAAATATCTAGAATTTTTCTAAAGTATTTCTAAATATTTTAAAGCACTTTTAGAACTCCTAATGAGGAAAATTGGGTCGTTACAATTCCCCATACCTTATAAAAAGTTCATCCTCGAACTTAGAATAATTCTACGACTATTGTGAGGCACCGGCAGCGTCTTCCTCAGTAAGAGAAAATACTCTGGCATTGGTTGGAACGGGCGGGGCTTCCAACTGTCCTTGACTGAGATAGGGTCCCTCTAATGACGTTGTCATGTGGTGTAACTGTGCAGGCTCGTCTCCATATTGCGCTGACAGTGGCTGAGGTGCCTTAAACTTGCTAGGACATGCCCTAGCTAGATGTCCTTCTTGGCCATAGGAATAACATCCGGTTGTACCCAAAAGACAGGCTCCTAGATGTATCTTCCCACATTTAGGGCAGGGAGGAAACTTGGTCTGCTTGTTTGTTGGACCTCCCCCTTGGCTATCCCCTGTATTCCATCGTTTCCTTTTATTATCTTTACCCTTCCCATCCTGCTCACTTGCCTGGGGCTTCTGACTCCCTGCTGTCTTGTCCTCCATCTTGACCGACTTGTGTTGCACTCGTTGTGCCTTGATGCTGTCTAGATAGTGCTCAGCGACTAATGCTCTGCTAACTAGCTCTTCGCCAGTTTGGGGCGGGTGAGTTCCACTACTCACATTAAGTGCTATTACTGGTCTCAGCATCCTGAGCATCATTCTGACTCGTTCCTTTTCCGTACTTACTAGCTCTGGACAGAGACGGGCTAGCCTATTAAATTTCTTCACTGCTTCTTCCACCGATAGGTCACCTTATCTGAATTCCATAAACTCCTCAAAATGCTTATTAGTGATCCGTTGGCGGAAGAATTCTTCGTAAAACTCTGTCTCGAAGTCAGCCCAGCTCATCTGATTGATCAACCTCTTGCTCTTAGCTCTCTCCCACCACATACGAGCATCACCTGATAGGCAGAAAGAGACACACTTGACTTTCTCGACTTCTGGCCAGTCAAGAAGCTCCATGGTGCTCTCCAGTGTCTTAAACCAAGCCTGAGCATCCCAGGGCTCAGTCATGCCGGAGAAACTTTCTGGCTTCAGCTTCAACCACTGTATCAGATAGGCTTCTTGTCTTCTAGGTACTGTGGGGACTTCCAGAGCGGCTGGTGGAACCTCCGTCACTACTGGAGTCTCCACATTATTAGTTGGAGGAGTGGGAGGGATTGGCTGCTGATTCGCCATCAGATTGACGATCACTCGTTGCTGCTCCGACACTTGTCTCTGGAGTTGAGCAACAACTTCAGAAAGATTTGGTTCAGCTATCCTGGGCTCTTCGTTCTCCTGTGCTCGGTCCTCAGTACGAACGGTACGGGGACATCCTCTTCTTGACATCTAGTTATGTAGAGAAACTTAAAATCGTCCCTACACTTTCTAAACATATATACATATGTAAACAAAAGAAATCAAGAACTTCTATCTTACTTAAACATTTCTAAGCAAATACTCTACACTGTAAGCAATAAGAAAGTATAAAAGAAAACTTAAGTACTTTCCTACTTGAAGACGGCAAGGAGGGTGCTGATGTGTGATGCTGGAGAATGGGAACTGCTCCGATACCAACTATAACGACCACCCTTCTAACTACTACTACTCTCTAAGGATGACCGTTACTTAACTACTAACTCTACTTAACCGGTATGATTAAAAATCACATGGAAACCCTACCGAAAAATTTCGGCAGAGCCTCCCCTGTTCCGGTGACCTTATTCAACAATACATGCAATATATACTCAGCCACAAGCGGCTGGAACACATATCAATCAACCACGCAGTATAATAAATCCAAAATAAAGAAAACAACACAAGAAATCATCACACAAGATTACAATTCTTCTACTACGTCCTAATCATAGCAAAATAACAAATACTATCTCAAATACTCCTAACATAGCAAAAGATAATAAAAACTAAACTAAAACTTCTTTCCTAGTCCCAAGGCTTCCATAGTCCTGGCATCACACAACCTTCGAATACCTCCTTGTCGCCTTCCTTCTATATCTTTTCCTTTCCTGTATCTGCAGTAAGAGTAAGTGTAGTCTATAAGCAAAATTTGTTTAGTAAGCGCTATCTAACTCACAAAATCTCGATATGCATATATATAAATAAAAACATGCTAAAACTGAATGCTAACATGTAAAGCTACTCATGCTCATACATAGCAAAGGAATCATACTAACTGAAATACTAAACATGTATAGCTAATCATGCTCATAAATAGCAAAGAACAGTAAACTAACTCATGCTCTTCTATTAGTAAAGAAACATACTGAAAGGCTAAACATGTAAGGCAAGTCTATACTATCATGCTTGCATAAAGAACTAAGCTTACTGAATTCTAAACACCTTCTGAATCTTATTTCACTTGTTTAAAGACTTATTCTTTAAATACTTTATACTTATGTAAAACTTGCTTTACTTGTTCAAAACTTATACTTATAATACTTCAAAATAATAATCAACTTCTTCTTGGGCCCGGCAACTGTGCTTTTTCTTTTGTAACGACCCGACCCATTCGGCGGCCCATTTGGCGACCCTATGGTCGTCGACCGTCGACCGCTGGCCGAGCCGTTACTACTAGGTTATCTAAACCTAGGGACGACTATCGGAGCCCAGCCCAAGGACAGAGAGTCCAACACAGTGCCACTGATAAAAGTAAAATACTTGTTATCTTTTAATACTTCTATGTAATGCCTCGGCATTTTCTTTAGCACCTTGTGTGCCAAAATCCCTAAAGTCTTGACTTTGGGATCTACTTAAGGCCTTGGCCTTTTTATTTCTTTTTTTTTTATCTTTCTTATATTTTTCTTAAACTCTTAAAAGAATATAGGCATGCTACAACAGGATTAAATCAAAGGAAAGAAAATCTGACTTCTATAAGCATGCTATATCAAAAACAAATCAAAAGAAAGCAAATCTAACTTCTTCAAACATGCTACAACATATTTAAAACAAAGAAAAACAATTCTGAAATCTTTAAGCATGCTAGAACAAAAGCTATTCAGCCTGGTTAGAATGCAAAGGAAAATCGAAACTGCAATGTGGACTTATATAGTTGTTCCTACTCATCGAAGCTACATAAATTTGAAATTTGCCTTCGTTAAAAACTAATAAGGAAGGATCTATATCGAAAACTAAACAACTAAAATGCTAACAGCATAAAACAACTCTACTACATGCTTATTTAGAAGCCTATTCCTACACATGGCAGCAAAGAAGAGAACAACCAAAATTGAGATACTACATGTATATAAGCATTTCTATTCATTGCAATGACCACAACATGAAACTACATGCTCAAAGAAAGATCTAAACCGTTCCATGTTCATTGCCATAAATTCTTCAACATAAACTAATAAAGCCAATACTGCATTCATCCTATAACCCTCTAAATCTATTTAGAGAATTAGCCATCATGAGGAAACCGATACAACATTGGAATCAAGTGAAAGCACACAAATCTGTCCAAAACCTAATTCATTAAACATGCTACTGCCGAATTAAAAAAGGAGAAAAGCAAATCTCTTAAACCTCTAGCAACATTTCTTTAAACATACTACTAGACAAATCTAATATACTGATCAGTATACAACCTCTACACTTTACCCCCCAAATCTTCACAGCATGCTTCAAAAATACAAGGAAGTACCAAATCAATCCGTGAATCAGAACCACACAGGAAAGCAAAACAATCACCAATTCTACACAACCTCTCTCGAATCTGAAACAAAGCAAAGAGAAAACTTGCAACATCCAAATTCTTATAGAAATCTATTAAGAATCCCCAACTGAATCAATAATATCAAGGAAGGCATAAATCAAAATGAGAACTTCACAGGAAAGAACTCAAATCATTTCTCGTTCCATCATTCGACAATAACACAGCCCACACAGCCCTAGGTTTCATCCAAAGCTTCGGGAACAAGAAAAGGAACAAGAATTAAACTTCGAAGCTATCCTACCGCAGGTGAGTAAGCGACTTACCTCGGATTCTTGGTCCTACAGCCGAAAGAGAGCCTTCTAGGGTTCGGAGAGGTGAAGATCTCTGCCCTCCTTCTGTGCCCGTGTGTTCTCCTTGACGAGAGGTGTTCGGGTCCGTGAAGATCTCGCGGAAAGACCCCTTGGCCGGCGCCGGAGACGAAGCCTTCAACTCGTCGATGTTTTCCGCCCGAGAGGGGTCGCCGACGCCAGGGAAGAGGAGAAGAGAGAAAAGAAAATAATTAACCCCTCTCTTTCTTATCCTTTTATAACCTACGGCTTAAGACCAATTCACGATTGATTTGTTCACGAAATATCAGCGTGCACGCTTGGTCTGTTGGAAAAGAGGATTCCCGAAGGTCTCGGGTTCGAGCCGCCCTCGACTCTTTTTTTTTTTTTTTAAACGGAATTTTAATTTCATTTCTTACAACTACTTAACTACATTTAATTCCCCTATATTATAACAAAACTTGCTTAGCTCAGTTGGTTGGCTGACCTTGGTTAAGGTCTAGTTCGGTCCAAGATCTTGAGTTCAAAACCCAACCTTAACACTTTTTTTTTTTAAAAACTTCTTTCGTTTGGTAAAAATACCAAACGAACTCCAAAAATTACATAAAAATACTCTATAAATTCCTAAAAATATCTAGAATTTTTCTAAAATATTTTTAAATATTTTAAAGCACTTTTAGGACTCCTAATGATGAAAATTGGGTCGTTAGACTGAGTGTGCAGGAGCTTAGGAGCACATGAAGTCGAGCGGAAGACGCAGCTAGCGATAAGGACGGCACGGGATGGGAGCCGATGGGCTCGGTGCGCCCGAAGGACGAGAGAGCTGCAGAAGAGTACTCCAGTGGGTGTGAAAAGCGTGCGCGACGTTCGAGGAACGTTAAGCCTGGACGGAATGCTGCTCTAGGATAAGGTCGGGAATTGGATTCGAGTGAGCCCTATTCTGGTTGGCCGCAATCACCCAAAAGAACGGAGCGTCGGAAGCTGAAGAAACCAAGCTGGAAATTGGAGCTACCAGCTTGGAGGCGTCTCCAGCTGGCTTGGAGGTGCCTTCAATAGGTTAGTTTTGACCGTTTGCATTGCGGATAAAGTTTTATCCGCTGACCGAGCTGGAGGCGCCTTGATCCTTGTTGGAGGCTCCTTGGACCCTCGAGATAGACTTTCCAGGAGCTATAAAAAGGCCTCTGGAGCTAGGAATTCAACAACAACTCAAGCAATCAATCTGTAAGCAATTCCTAGCAGTAGTTCTGAGCAATTAGAGTGTAAAAGGCTTCTCTGCCTTCAGCAAAGGAGAATTTTCTTAGTGTGCTTTTCACTGCCCTGGATTAACAACCCTCTTGGTTGTAACCAGGTTAAAAATTCTATTTTTGCTTGTACTTTCTGCTTTCATTATTTTACTACTGCATTTATTCTGAGTTGAAATCCGAGGAGGGTAGTTTTATTTTTGTTTACAACAATTCACCCCCCTCTTGTCGGCTTCCCCTGCACCTACAATTGGTATCAGAGCGAGACCGCCTCAGAAGGACTAACTGCCAACTGAAGCACTACGATCAAGACGATGGCCGGAGCGAACATCCATCCCCCGAAGTTCGACGGAGACTTCGCCACATGGAAGCGCAAAATGGAGGTATTTTTTAAAACTGAATTTGATATTCTTTTAATAATGAAATATGACTATAAAGTTCCAAAAAATAAGGAGGAAAATACTTGGATGAAAAAGGAGCAAGCAAATTTCGTCGCTAACGGAAAGGCTGAGTTCCACCTACTCAGCGTTCTACCGCCGCAGGAGGTAAATCGAATCGGAAGCTACGACTCCGCGAAAGATCTCTGGGAAAAATTCCTGGAGCTTCACGAAGGTACTTCCGAAGCGAAGCTAGCGAAGCACGATATTCTCCGAAACCAGTTAACGAACCTCCGGATGATCCAAGGCGAGAAGGTAGCGCATCTCCAAGCAAGAATCAAGGAGCTGATAACGCAACTAACGAACCTTGGAGAAGAGGTAACCAACCGCGATTCTATCCGATACGTGCTCAATGCCTTCCCGAGAACTCTAGAGTGAGCCTCCTTAGCAGATGCGTATTACATCTCTAAGGATCTCGAGGTAAGTTCCTTAGAATAATTGTTTTCGACTTTTGAACTTCACGAATCTCGAGTTTCAGAGCCCAATGGAGTAGAGAAGACCAGTCAGACCATAGCTCTAAAGGCAAAAGTAAACGGTTCTGACTCCGAAGCCTCAGTCGATGAATCCGAAGCGGCACTACAGGTAAGACGCTTCAATAAGTTTTTCAGTACTAATAAATTTAAATCACAGAGGCATCATCGAAAGAAGAGAACGGTTCGCTGCTACAACTGCAACGAAGAAGGACATATAAAAGATGACTGCCCAAAGCTGAAAAGCAAAAGTAAATAAAAAAGTAAGAAGCCAGCTCGACCCAAACACAACCTAAAGGCCACGTGGGATGACTCATCGTCCTCCGAATCCAAAGTCGAAGAATTTTCAGGACTAGCATTAATGGCCAACCATCAGCTAGAAGAAACATCTAACTTAGAAATGAGCATAGATGAAGGGGGAGCAACCTCAGAAGAAGAAAACACTAATGAAGGGGGAGCGTCACCAGATAAGGTAAGTAAGGTACTGCTGCAAGCTCAAGGTCATGAGTAGGGTAATTCTTCTCATAATCCTTGAGTTGTCTGAAGGCATAGGCGATCACCTTGCCGTTTTGCATCAGTACTGCTCCTAGTCCCAACTTAGAGGCATCACTATAGATGTCAAAGCTGCTGGTGTTGTCTGATAGTGCCAAAATGGGAGCACTGGTCAATCTCCTTTTTAGCTCGCTGAAGCTGTTCTCACAGTCCTCTGTCCACTGAAATTTCCTGTTCTTTCTGGTAAGAGCTGTCAGTGGGGAGGCTATCCTGGAGAAGTCCTCCACAAACTTTCTGTAATATCCTGCTAATCCCAGAAAGCTCCTGATTTCGCTGGCGTTCTTAGGTCTCTTCCAGTTACTTACTGCTTCTATCTTGCTGGGATCTACCATAATACCATCCTTTGAGATGATGTGACCCAGGAAGGACACCTGATCTAGCCAAAATTCACATTTCGTGAACTTGGCGTATAGCTGGTTCTGCTGAAGGGTCTGCAATACTAGTTTCAGGTGCTCTGAGTGTTCTTCCTGAGTTCCTGAGTAGATAAGGATGTCATCGATAAACACAATAACAAACTTATCTAAATACTCCCTGAATACTCTGTTCATGAGATCCATGAATGTAGCTGGAGCATTGGTCACACCAAAGGGCATGACTACGAACTCGTAGTGTCCGTATCTGGTTCTGAATGCTGTCTTGGGTATATCCCCTTCTTTAACCTTCACCTGATGATAACCTGATCTGAGATCTATCTTAGAGAACACTGCTGCTCCCTTCAGCTGGTCGAACAGGTCATCGATTCTGGGAAGGGGATACCTGTTCTTGATCGTAACTTGGTTCAGTGATCTGTAGTCTATGCACAGTCGCATGCTTCCATCCTTCTTCTTCACAAACAATACAGGCGCTCCCCATGGTGAGTGACTCGGGCGTATGAAAGCTCCTGTAGTTGCTCCTGAAGTTCCTTCAGTTCTGCTGGAGCCATGCGATAAGGCGCTTTGGAGATAGGATTTGTACCGGGAATGAGCTCTATCTCAAAGTCAATCTCCCTGTCTGGTGCTAAGCCTGGTAACTCTTCTAGGAAGACTGCTGGGTAGTCACATACGACTCGAACCTCTGCTAGCTGTTGGTTCTTGTCATGGCTGGCGTTGACTACGTGTGCTAGGAATCCTGTACATCCTAAATCCAGTAGCTTCTGTGCTTTCATCGCTGAGAGAAACTTCTTGGCCTTCCTCTTTGGTTCCCCGCTGTATTCAAATTGCACTGCCGCTTCAGGTTGGAAGATGACTTTCTGTTTACGGCACTCTATGGTAGCACCGTATCTGATCAGAAAGTCCATTCCAAAGATAACGTCATAGTCGGTCATCTCTAGCACTATCAGATCACAAAAGAGCTCTCTGTCTGCTATAATGACCGGCACTGCTCTGAGCCAGCGCGTGGATGCCATGATCTCTCCTGAAGGTAGTGCCGTCAAAAACTGACCACTGAGTACCTCTGAGGGTCTTTCTAATTTTTCGGAGAACATCCTGGCTATATATGAATGGGTTGTCCCAGTATCAAATAGAACAGTAGCACTATACTGTAAAATGCTAATCTGACCTGTGACAACTGTCGAGGCATTGGCTACGTTCTCTCTGGTGAGTGAGTAGATCCTCACATTCGCCATAGCTGGAGGGGCTTCTAATATGCCCTGGCTGATAAGTGGACCTTCTAGAGCGGCCTGCATTTGATATAACTGACATGCTGAATCTGCTGTGGCCGAGGAAGACCGGTCTTGTTCGGCCAGCTTGGCCATGTGCCCTTCTTGTCCACATTCAAACATCTCGTGTGCCCTTGCGACAAACCCCGGTGGAATTTCCCACAAGTAGCACACTTTGGATAACCGTGTCGCTTGCTAGATGGTCCTCCTTTTGGGTCACTCCACGATTTGCGCTTGCTGTTTCCAGTTAGAGCTGTGGCCTTGCTGTTTTTGAGTGTGAGAGTTTCCTTGACCCTTGGACTCTGAGGAGACTTGCTTCTGCTACTTTATGCTGTTCTGGTAATGCTCTGCGGTCAAGGTACTGCTCACTAACTCCTCTGTGGTTTGTGGCCTATGTATGCCACCAGCCACGTTCACTGCTATCTCTGGCCTCAGCATCTTGAGCATCAGCCGGATTCGTTCCTTCTCTGTGCTGACTAGCTCTGGGCATAGACGAGCCAACCTGTTGAATTTCTTCACGGCTTCCTCAACTGAAAGGTTGCCCTGACGAAACTCAGTGAACTCGTCGTAGTGGCGGTTTGTAACCCGTATGTGAAAGAACTCCTCGAAAAATTCTTTCTCGAAGTCAGCCCATGACATCTGGTTCACTGGGCGCTTCGTTCTGATTCTTTCCCACCACATGCGTGCGTCTCCTGTCAGGCAGAAGGAGGCACACTTCACCTTCTCGTGTTCTGGCCAGTCCAGAAGCTCCATCGTGCTCTCCAGTGTTTTGAACCAGGCTTGTGCATCCCATGGTTTACTAGTGCCTGAAAAGTTCTCTGTCTTGACTCGCTGCCACTGGATCAGATAGGCTTCCTTTCTTGGCTCGGTTGCTGGGGCTACTGGTACTGTAGGCTGGACTGGTGGAACTTCTAAGACAACTGGAGTCGTCAGGTTTGGTTCCGGGGTGACTGTGGGGGTATTCTGCTGATTAGCCCTGAGGGTGGCTATTTCCTGTCGTTGTTCAGCTAGCTGCTGCTGTAACTGAGCCACTAATGCTGTAAGATCTGGGGGAGACACTGAACTGCCTGCCTCATGCTGGGGCTCAGTAGCTGGTGTCCTTCTAGCTGGGCGTCCTTGTGCCATTTCTAAAGACATGGAGGACAGGACATGCATAACTAACACAATTGTAATTGTATAACTATTGCTATCATGTTATATACTATCACATACTAACATGCATCAATTATTTATAAACATGAGCTATAACAAGAAAGCAAGAAACATAAATAAGCAGAGGTATTCTTACTTGGAAGCTGTAGGTTCAATGCTGATGTGTGTGTAGGAAGTATGGAACCCTGCTCTGATACCACTCTGTAACAACCCGCCTTCTACTAACTAGGCTATAAGGCCGATCGTCACATTATGCTGTGCTAACTATTTCCTGACCATCACTAAGACTAGATGCGGAAGCTGTACTAATTAAAATTTTGCTAAGCTGTTAACATTTCTTGGTTCTACATGTACTAAGGAGTGTAATCTAAAGTATACCTAACATATACTACATCCCCTATGGTCAAGGAACTGAAATATATGTTTTCCAGCTGTTATCAGACCTCCCAATCGATCCACAGATCGATTGGAATAGTCGGATCGATCCAGTGATCGACTCAGCCGGCTACTGTATGCGGAACATAGGTTGGATCGATCCAGTGATCGATCCAGCATGCTATTGTGCCCGGGACGATAATTTGGATCGATCGGCTGATCGATCCAAACTGGTCAATCGATCCATTGATCGATCCCAGAGCTCTCTGTTCGCGACGGAATTGGCTGGATCGATCCAGACGCCTACTGTTCGCGAGCTGAATCGCCCAGTCGATCAGTTGATCGATTGAAGACCCTCGAATCGATCGGCTGATCGATCCGAGTTTCTGATTTCGACCCAAAGGTCTGATTTCAGCACTGATGCGTGCCAAAGTCATTATACAACACTATAAATGCTAAGAGAAACATTCTACTAAGTAATGGCTAACATACTAAACATGATTAAGGCATAGAATACTAATTCATGGCATGTAAACATATGGTAACCAAAACTAACAAGGCTTTAAACTGTTCTCTTGTTAACTAACAGAAACGTAAGATAACGCTTGCTATAAGTACTAATGCATACTGAACACGTTCTAATGCATAATAAAACAAAACTAGATCCCTAGGATCTTTATTCCAGTTCCTTCCACACACATCTTGATCTGCATTGACCTCCAGCCTCCACAGCTAGTCCATTTTCCTTTTACCTGTATCTGCAGTATAAGGAAAATAGTATCTGTAAGCTAAAAAGCTTAGTAAGAAACCATCTACCTCACTAAAACATGCATACGATGCAAATATGATTTTAAATCATGCTGTTTGAAAGGATATGCTAAGTATACTGGATAAACTAAACATGACATGACATATAAGCATACAATTATGGCATATCTAAAGCTGAACATGATATCAATCACATGGTATCAATGAAGAACTAAGCTGATACTAAAAACTAAGCTAAGCTAATACTGAACTACTGCTAGGACTGTACTGAATTCACGAACTAATTTGTGAGAGGTTGAAAACCATATACATATAGTAAGTAAAAATACTAAACATGCTGCTGATGGGCCCCGGCAACTGTACTTGCTGTGTGCGCATCCCTAACTAGACCCGGGATTGCAAGTTCCGAATCTAGTAGGGTTTACTAGGTTAGCTAAACCTAGGGTCGACTATGGGAGCCCAACCCAATGGATATCTAATCCAGTACAGTGCCACTGAAAGTAAAATACTGTAATAGCTAATATTATTTTGCTGAATCTAGGTTATCTGAACCTAGAACTAGGTTGTCTGAACCTAGAGGCGACTGTGGGAGCCCACCTATTCGGACATCTAGTCTCATAAGAGCTGAAATAAAACTGATCATGCTAACTAACATGTTCTATGGCATTTAACTAAATGCCCACTGTATCATAAGGCGGTGCTAGGCATTTTGTCGAGCATTTGGCGCTCTCTAACTCTCCTCTCGATCGGGGAGACCACCTCTAGGCACCCAGCAGCGTCTAAACCCCTATCTACAGAGGTTACACGTGCTCGGCCCATCTAGAGATGCTCACTAATCCCTAAATCTGTGAGAAGAGTTAAAATACACACCATATGCTGACAAAATTCCATAAAACTAATCTAATGCATAAAAGAAAACACGCGAGAGCTACTTATACTGCAGGTGAGGGGTTTCTTACCTTGTGTGCTAGATTTCTTACAAATCTAATCGCTAGAAATTCCGGTGGAGACGACTTCTCGACGGTTCGCTCGCGTCCACGTGCTCTACTCGCGGAGGGGAACGTCCTCGTGCTGAAATCGTCGCCGGAAAGTGTCCTTGGGGCCCTAGGGAGAGAACCCTAGGTCCTCTTGTGGCTGGTGCCGAGAGAAGGAGGAGGAGAAGGGATCGGCGAAATTAGGGTGAGGGAGGAGAAAAGTCACGTTAACCCAATAACTCTTCACCTATTAATTCCCTATTTATATTAAGGAGTTAATTCACCCAATATAAATTTTATTGGTTCCCTTTCCTTTCAGCACGGCCCTGCTGGGTTCAACTGGTTACTAGCATTATCCCTAAGCCATAGGTCTCGGGTTCAATCCCCGCTTAGGCCGTTTTCATTTTCTAATTATTTTTTGCTACTTCCGTTGCTCTAAAAATTCCGGAAAAATATCTAAAACTTCCAGAATAATTATAGAATATTGCTAATTTAGTTTTGAGAATTTTCGGGCGTTACACTTCCAATAAGGCTGCTCTATTTTGTGATAGGATCATATATCAATAGTAATATAAATGGATGGTATGTCTCCAGTAGACCTAGGAGGAAAGCCGCTCAAAATAGGTGGCAATGTTGATGGTATTGTGTTGGAGTGTGGTCGGATGTGTTAGAATCGTTGACATCACTAGAGAGAGGGTGAATAGTGATTCACTTTGTTTCAATCAATCGACCGTGTGCTCATTTGCAAAAGGTTAATATGCAATGGAAAAATAAAAAGAAACAAACGAAACACAAACATAAACTTGAGTTTTTTATGTGATTCGGAACCCCCCCCGATTCCTACTCTATGGCCTAACATCCTAACATAAATACCACTATTCTTACTCCTTGTCAAAGACCTTCCAGAAGCGGAGAAACCTTTTATAACAATCTGTTCTTACAAGTAACATAAACTAAATACAAAGATAAAGTTGAAAATAAATACAATATAAATAAACTATTTTTACAATAGATATTTTGCTTTGCTCATTGTTTGTTTCTTTGAATTTGCATCCTAAAGTATGGAATGCAGAAATACGTTCCCTCAAAACCTCTAAGAACTGTCCAAGAATAGATGCTTTGAAACCTTCACAAAATCCTCTTTTATAGGGTTGTTATACTGACTAAATCATCCTAACAATCAACTCTTTACTCTCAATAGTCAATCATGTGCTCAAATTTGAATATTCCTCATGTTCTACTACTAGAATTGTCAGTCAACTACATAAACCATAACAGTCGGCTGATGCGTCATTGATCAAGTTTTCAGATGAACTGTAAAATCTTTTGTTCAATCTACAACGTCATCAGTCGAGTCCCTCACTCGACTTATGCAGAAGTCAATTACTAACACCCAACATTTGATTGCTCACACCATAAATCCCCTTAAATTCTAAACTAGTGATTTCAGACTCATCGGTCGATTGTCATTACCATAGCAGTTAACTGATACTTTTTCATTTATGTCAAGGCTAAACTCTCATCCTTGCCCAATATCTGATTGACTTCAACCTACTAAGACTTCATCTGTCCAAAATCCAATTAGCCTTGACCTTCTACGACTTCACCTGCCTAGTATTCGGTCAACCTGAACCTGTCATGACTTCACCACTGTCAAACATTCAATCCTCTTAGATATGTTTGGATTTTTTTGCTCATGTTTAACATCTGATCCTCCATGACATGTCAGGATTTCACTTCTTGTTTGGCTCATCATGACATATCAGAACTTACTTCCACATACCTAACATCTGGTCCTCCATAATTTTTAGGACTTTTATCCACATGCTTAGCATCTGATCCTCCGTGTCTTGTTAGAATAGTTGGATCGTAAGCGTTCGATAGAGGTGGTGAATATCGATTAAAAAAAAAAATCCGAGAGTAAGTATGTAGTGGAAGAATAAACAAAAAGAAATGATACAAGTAAATTTACTTGGTTCGGAGTCTGTGTCGACTCCTACTCTAAGGCCCACACGCAAGGGTGCTTTCTGTTGGTGCGGGAAGCATCCGACGATCGAACATTAGTTTTGATAATGTCAAAGGATTCAAAGTTAAGTTGGTTTGTGATCTAACATGCCTGACTGAGTGTTTCAGGAAAGTCCTAACCGCGGTTAGGCAGGTGGAAATCCTAAGGGGTGGAAACCTTAGGTCCTAAGGGGCGATAACCTTAGGTGGAGGAAAACCCTAGGGGGTGGTAACCCTAGGTCATAGGGGGCGGTAACCCTATGCGGAAAGTCTTGGTGGGTTGAGTGCTTCAGGCAAAAGTCCTAGGGGGTGGTAACCCTATGTGGAAAGTCCTGGTGTCGCGAACCAGGTGAAAGACTGGACCAGCCTGGAAGCGGAAGTCCAGTAGAAAGTCCGGGAGCATCAAGCGCCGAGCAAAAGTCTAGTCGATCTGGAGGATCGCACTGGCATCAGGTAATCTCTCCTGAGAGGAGTAGGTGAGGACGCGTTCCCCGCTGAGGGAACAGTAGGCATCGGGTCAACCTAGGATTTCCGGTCGGAAATCTGAAGTCAGATCCAGATAGTCTAATGACTATCGATAATATTTTGTTACTTTATTTATTTGCTTTATGTGCTAACTTTGTGGTGCAGGATATTGTTTGGAACTAACATGTCTTGCAGGTACAAAATAATGAAGTCTTCCCTCGGATGAACAGTGTCCGATGCGCCTCCATGGAGCTTGGAGGTGCCTCGGGTGCAAAAGCTGAGCTGGCCGTAAAACAGGGCTGAAGATGCCTCGGAGGGTTATGGAGGCGCCTTGGAAGGCGCCTTGAAGACCCATGAAGGTGCCCTCTAGCAGATAGGTTTCGACAAGTTCGTCACTGATCCACACATGCGACTCGGGCGAACTGGAGGTTCCTCGGACGAGCTTGGAGGCGCCTCCAGCATGCTTTAAAAGTAGGTTTCGAGCAGCACCTCCAATCAACAATTCTAAGCCTTCTCTCATTCATGTACTGCTCCAAAAGACGCTTTTATAGTGCTGCTACTCGTGCCCGACGACCCAGAGCTCCGAGATTTCATTTTCCATCGTTGGTATAGATTTATTTATTGCACTTATTGTAGTACTTAGTTTGTAATAATCGTGCTTATAGTTGTTGCCCACCGAAAGTGATCAAGGATCACTGGCCTTCGAGTAGGAGTCGATCTAGGCTCCGAACGAAGTAAATCGTTGTGTTCCTTCTTTGCATTTATTTCATTTCCATTGTGTTTGCTCTTAATTTACGATTCCGATAATCGATAAAACGGAAATAGCCACGAGCGCTATTCACCCCGCCTCTAGCGCTTCTTGATCCAACAATTAGTATCAGAGCGGAGTCGTTTTGAATTGGTGCAACCACCATTAAAAACAATTTTTCGTGGTAGTTTCAGATTTTCGGAGGCAATTAGAATTTAGCTTTATAACTATATTCTAATTCTTTTCTCGAATCGGTTTTTGATCGAGGTTGGTGCAACACCACCCGAGTTCGTGTTCTATTTTTAAATACTTCCCGCACTACTAATCTAGGACCAAGTCCTGGAATTTTCTTGTCATTTATTTTCTTCGTAGTTAATCTAAAATGGCCCAACAAGAGGGTTATAGCACTGTCCGTCCCCCGCTCTTCACCGAAGAGGACTTTGGTTACTGGAAGGGCAGAATGGAGAACTTCCTGAAGATCCAGTTCAAAACCTGGATGATTGTCAAGACTGGTGTGGATCTGCCAACAGATAAAGACGGCAATCCTACACCCTGCGAAGATTGGGAACCTGCATTAATCAAGAAGGTGGAGGCAAACGCCAGAGCAACTTGTACCCTCCAGTGCGGACTAACGAAGGGGGAGCTAAACCGCGTCGGTCCATTCTCAAGCGCCAAGGAGCTATGGGAGAAGCTGATCGAGCTTCACGAAGGGACCTGTGATACCAAAGTAAGTAAGCGTGATTTAGTATTCAATAAATTGTATAACTTAAAAATACAGGAAAATGAGACGGCAAGCCAGCTACACACGCGAATTCAAGACATCCGTAACTCCCTTCACGGAATCTGGCAAAAGGTAGAAAATAGGGATATAATAAGGTACGCTCTTAACTCATTTCCAAGGAGTACATTATGGGTATCAATGGTAGATGCCTACAAAGTCTCCAAGGATTTGACCTCTTTAAAGTTAGATGAATTATTTAGAGAATTTAAACTTCATGAACAGACTAATGCACAGCCAACCGAGAAGGGTATTACTTTGGTTGCAGGTACCAGTCGAACCCGCGATCTGAGATCACGACGAAGAACTGAATCGGAGTCAGAAAACGAACCCGACTCAGAAGATGAAGAAGACGAACTGACAACCGAGCTCGTGAATCTCGTGAAGAAGCTCTACAAAAAGAAGAAAGACTTCAACAAGAAAGGCCTAAAGAAAGCAGTCCAATCCAAGGAGGCCCAACAAAGTTCTAAAGCAAAATTCGAGGTAATCTGCTACGGGTGCAACCAAAAGGGGCACATTAAGTCCAACTGTCCAAATCAGAAGGACGCAAAGAAGCAGAGGAAGAAGAAGGTGCTGAAAGCGACTTGGGACGAATCCTCAGAAGAGGACACCGACGACGAACTCCATCAAACAAGTTTACTTGCGTTGATGGCCCGGGACCAGATCAACCTGTCCGAGAGCGAGAGCAAGTCGGAAGCCGAGTCCGAGCGAAGCCATGGATCCGTATTCGTTTCCGAAGGGCCCGATCCCTCTGTAAGTATTCCTAGACTTAATAACTTAGTTAATTATTTACTTCGCAAATTAGCTAAATCAAACCTTAAACTAAAGTCACTTCTAAAGGAAATAGCAGTCCTTAAAGAAGTGACTTACTCCAAATCCTTGCCTGACCCAGTTCAGACTGGAGATTCAACTCAGGTCCAAAAACTTGAGGAAGAAAATTCCAGTCTGAAAAATCATATCAAGGATTTGAAGTTAACATTAGAATGATTTTCTTTAGGATCCAAGAATCTCGACCTAATTCTTGGGTCACAAAGAGCCGTCTACAATAAAACTGGGCTAGGATATAAAACCAAAAAGAAATATAAATCTTATTTATCTTTAATAAACAAAACAAATAGTAAATCAGTCCAAGCATGGGTCCCCAAATCTAAATTGGTCAATCAAGTTGGACTTGGTCAATACTGGATCCCGAAGGGTCAAATACACTACCTCGATAGACCATATCGAGGCTATGACCAGGGGGAACAAAAAGAAAAACGATCTTAATAAAACGAAATTAAAAAAAAATCAAAATCAAATTAAAAAATTTGAAATTAAATTATAAATTTAAAATTCAAAATCAAATTCAAAATTCAAAATTAAATTATAAATTCAAAATTCAAAATTCAAAATCAAATTAGAAATTCGAAATTAAATTAAAAACTCAATTAAAAATATGAAATTAAATTAAAAAATTCAATTAAAAATTCAAAATAATTCGAATTCAATAAAATATAGATGGAGGATCCAGAATAGCTGGCACCCCTAACTAAACTACCCGACTGGGTAACTGAACTTAATCTACCCGAAATGGGTACACAAGAGTAGACTACCCGGCAGGGTAATTAATATGGGCTAGGTTTAACTTGACCCACGGTACTGGTGAAGTTTTTGGATGATAGTACGTTAGGGAAGCTTGGGCATCACATGTCTAGGAAGATATGACTTCAACTTGGTGCATTTGGCCAAGTGGAACTGACCGAAGCTACCCTTAAATGAATCCTAACTAGTTAGACCAAGGTTTAGTATTAAGTTCAATGGGTAAGACTATTTGGTAAACTTCGAAGGCATGGTTACTTTAATGAGTTCCTTGTGATTCACCATAGCCCAGAAGTTTATCCAAAGAATGTTTACTTGTTGAACCCAAAGCTAAACCTGAATCTAACACAAAGTTAAACAAAACTCTTAAATTGAACCTAAATTCATCTCACGAAAATTATAGGATTCTCTGATTGAAAATTTAGATCGGGTGAGATGACCAAGCAATTTAAAATTCAAATTCAAAATTAAACTCTTAACTATAATTAATTCAAATTCTATAATCAATTAATCAATTTTAAAAAAAAAACTCTCTTAAATCTTTAAAACTTAATTTCAAAATTCTTTTAAAAATCTTTTCAAAATTCCTTTAAAAATCATTTAAAAACTTAATTTCAAAATTCCTTTAAAAATCTTTTCAAAATTCCTTTAAAAATCATTTAAAAACTTTATTTCAAAATTCCTTTAAAAATCTCATTAAAACTTAATTTCAAAATTCCTTTAAAAATCTTTTCAAAATTATTTTAAAAATCTTTTTAAAACTTAATTTCAAAATTATTTTCAAAATTAATTAACTTAAAATTATTTTCAAAATTAATTAACTTAAAATTATTTTCAAAATTAATTAACTTAAAATTATTTTCAAAATTAATTAACTTAAAATTATTTTCAAAATTAATTAACTCAAATTATTTTCAAAATTAATTAACTTAAAATTATTTTCAAAATTAATTAACTTCAAATTATTTTCAAATTTAATTAACTCAAAATTATCTTCAAAATTAATTAACTTAAAATTATTTTCAAAATTAATTAACTCAAATTATTTTCAAATTTAATTAACTCAAAATTATTTTCAAAATTAATTAACTTAAAATTGTTTTCAAAATTAATTAACTTAAAATTATTTTCTTAAAGTTATTTTCAAAACCTAATTAAATTAAAATTATTTGTTAGAAAACATTAACTTAAAACTTTTCAAAACGTTAATTTAATCAAACATTTCACAAATACCCATAGGATTAATTGATTGCTAACTTAGATTGTGTGAGATAGAACAACTAAGGAGTCTACTTCAATTAAGCTATCTTTGAATCCATTAAAAGAAACTAATTCAACCACTTCATGTGTAGGAATTGGATCATTGGATGTTGGATAGTGGATGCTCCAGACACATGACTGGAGATAAGTTGAAGTTTACTAAACTCAAATACAAGAATTTAGGATCGGTTGCATTCGGCAACAACGGTAAACTGAAAGTAATTGAAAAAGGTAATATTGAACTTAGTTCTGACTTCATTATTCGAAATGTTTTATTGGTTGAAAGTTTTAACTTTAATTTACTAAGTATAAGACAATTGTGTGATAGTGGAGACTTAGTCAATTTTGACAAATCTGGGTGTTTAATTAAAAACATCGAAAATCCTGAAATCAGATTTAAGGGACTTAGAAAAAATAACATCTACACAATTGACCTATCAATATCCTCAATAAAGTGTCTCATGACACAACAAGAGGAAACCCAACTGTGGCACAGAAGACTGGGTCACACTCACACTAGATTTATTTCTAAAATGAGTCAAAATGGTCTAGTTAGAGGTTTGCCAAAATTAAAATTCATTGAAAACTCAATCTGTAATGCTTGTTAGCAAAGAAAACAAACTAAATCAACACACAAATCAATGAATCTAGAAAGAACTAACTCTGTGCTTGAGCTCCTTCACCTTGACCTATTTGATTCACATGGAGCCAGGTCACTAAGCAAGAACCAGTATTGCTTAGTTATAATTGATGACTACTCTAGATTCACATAGGTAAAATTTCTAAAAACAAAAGATGAAACCTTTGAAATATTTAGTAATTCCTGCAAATTAGCAGAAAATGAAAAAGATACTAAAATTAAACATATCAGAAGTGATCACGAGGGGGGGGGGGGAATTTGAAAATCATAGGTTTACCCAATTTTGTGAAATAAATGGATATCAACATGAATTTTCATGTCCTAGAACCCCCCCAACAAAATGGTCTAGTGGAACGTAAAAATATAACCCTACAAGAAGCAGCTAGAACCATGCTAAATGAGTACAATTTAAGTCATCAATTTTGGGCCGAAGTCATAAATACAGCAAATTATATTCAAAACCGAATTCTAATTAACAAACCTCACAATAAAACACCTTATGAACTATATTACCATAAAATTCCCAACCTAAACTATTTAAAAGTATTTGGTTGTAAAGTTCACATTTTAAATACTAAAGATTACTTAGGAAAATTTACACCCAAATCTAACCAACGAATATTTTTAGGATACTCCTCAACTAGTAGGGCCTTTAGAGTATAAAATCAAAATACCTTAAAAATTGAAGAAACAACTAATGTAATCTTTGATGAAGAAAACAACCTACCTAACATAAATGAAAATATTGACATCAATCCAAGAACTATAGAAGATGATGAAATCCAACCTAACCTTAATAAACCAGAAGAACCAGTTTCTGACCCACACATAAGACCAACTAGAGTAAGTACCTCTCACTCACCTGACCAAATTTTGGGTGATCCAAACCTAGGAGTCAGAACTAGGTCCTCCTATAGAAACCTGAGTCAGATTGCCCTTATTTCAAAAATTAAACCTAAGACTATAGAAGAAGCCTTACCTGGTTATTGCTATGCAAGAAGAATTAGCCCAATTTGAAAGAAACCAAGTCTGGGAACTTGTACCTAAACCAGTAGATAAGTCTATAATTGACACCAAATGGGTATTTAGGAACAAATTGGATGATCAGGGTGATATAGTACGAAATAAGGCAAGACTAGTGGCCAAAGGGTTCAGTCAAGTTGAAGGTTTGGACTATGATGAAACCTATGCACCAGTAGCTAGACTTGAATCCATTAGGATGCTACTGGCTTATGCAGCACATAAAGGATTTAGATTATATCAAATGGTTGTCAAGTCAACCTTTTTAAATGAGTTTATTAAAGAAGAGGTCTATGTAAGCCACCCCCCAGGATTTGAGGAGTTAGACTATCCTAGTCATGCATTTAAATTGAAAAAGGCTTTATATGGACTTAAACAAGCCCCTAGAGCATGGTATGAACGGTTATCCAATTATTTAATATCCAAAGGCTTCAAACAAGGTAACATCGATCCGACCCTATTTGTAAAAACCATAGAAAAAGACATCTTCATAGCCCAAATCTATGTTGATGATATAATCTTTGGCTCAACTAACTCTAAATTTCTAAAAGAATTCGTTAAATTTGTTGGTGCAATATCCCTCAGGTCAAGGTTGACCTGGGTAACCAAGCTGTGTCTTGGTTTGGGTTTAGATGTTTGACAATAAGATATTGATTGAAGAAGAGTCAAGTAGGTCAAGGTTGACTGGATACTTGACTGGAAAGTCCTGGTGAGTGAAGCCAGGCAGAAGAAAAGTCCTGGTGAGTGAAGCCAGGTAGAAGGAAGTCCTAGTGAGTGAAGCTAGGCAGATGGAAGTCCTAGTGAGTGAAGCTAGGCAGATGGAAATCCTGGTGAGTGAAGCCAGGTGAAAATCCTAGTGAGTGAAGCTAGGCAGATGGAAAACCCTAGTGAGTGAAGCTAGGTGAAAGTCCTGGTGAGTGAAGCCAGGCAAGGGAAAATCCAGATGGATCAAGGATGATCGGACATCTGGTGCTGGGAAGTCCAAGTAGGTCAAAGGTTTGACTGGATACTTGGCATGAAAGAAAAGTCCAAGTAGGTCAAAGGGATTGACCGGATACTTGGCACAGAGAAAAGTCCAAGTGGGTCAAAGGGATTGACCGGACACTTGGTAAGGGAGTCTTAGCAGGTCAAGGGAGTGACTAGATGCTAGGCATGACATACCAACAGGTCAAGGGTGACCGGATGTTGGTTTGGGAGGTTTGGGACTTGGTTTTGGGCAAAAATCAAGTGCTGGATCGATCAGTGGATCGATCCAGGCTCTGGATCGATCAGTGGATCGATCCAGATCTGTCCCAGCGAACAGAGAGCCTCTGGATCGATCCGTAGATCGATCCAGATGTCCCAATCGATCAGTGGATCGATTGGGACGCGGCTGCTTCGCGCGATAAGCGCTGGATCGATCCGTGGATCGATCCAGGCGCGTTTCCAGAGCACAGAGGCACTCTGGATCGATCCGTGGATCGATCCAAAGCCTCCCCGATCGATTGGGAACATTCGAATCGATCGGGATCCGACCGTTGGCGTCATTTATAGCTGCAGGCGTGTGATGGCTGCGTAACTCTCTTCACCGTTTCATCTCAGATCTTCGCCAGCTCCTCCACAACACTCTCAAAGCTCGTGATCGCCAGTTCTTGAAGGTTCTTGGAAGCTCTCCGAGTCAAGAGGCGGATCAAAGGCAAGAAGAGAAGCTAGGGTTAGGGTTTTCTGCATTCATTGTAAGCTTTGTGCTTGTATTTTGTTTCCCTTTCCTTCTTCTTGTACCGAGAGTCTTGTAGGGATTCTCCGCCTCGGTAGTTACCGAAAAGGAGTGTTTCATAGTGGAGGGTGCGTGCGTGGTGTGGATCCTTGGATTAGTCACCTCCTTTGGAGGTGGATACCAAGTAAAATCCTAGTGTTAGCGTGGTTGTATTTGTTTCTGTATTTTCCGCTGCATATTCTTGAAGAAACAAGCAACGCCGAGCAACGCCAAGCACCGAGCGAACACGACGAGCTATTCACCCCCCCTCTAGCTACTTTTGGTCCTAACAAGTGGTATCAGAGCAAGGCCGCTCTTCACCGGAATCATCGCCGGAAGGGTCAAGCATAACAAGAAAAGCTAGAGGGTGAAGAAGTTGGAGCAAATTCTTCAAGTTCAAGATTTTATCAAGCTCAACTTCAAGATGCAATTCCAAGATGGACTTGGATTTGACACAAGGGTGGCTCCACCATATTCATCTACAAGCTTCGATTCTTGGAAATCAAGAATCGAAAATTTTCTTATGATGGAGATAGAGCAATGGTTTGCTCTCATGGAAGGTTTTGAGGCTCCCACAAATTCCAAGGGCAAAGTACTCAAAAGAAGCAAGTGGAGCAAAGACCAAATCCAAAGATGTGAGGCCAATGACAAAGTGACCAAGCTTTTGGTCAATTTATTGCCAAGCAACATCTTGGAACAAATTGGAGAGTTTGAAGATGCCAAGGAGCTTTGGAGCAAATTGGCAAGAATTCATGAGATCCCCTCCACTGTATCAAATCAAGGAGAATCCAAAGAGGGCGACTCATTGGATCAAGACCAAGAGGAGGACTCCGAGGTTGAGAGATGCTCAACCTCCGAAGAAGAGGAAATCCAAGAAGCTTCATCCTCAAGGGAATGCACCGAAGGGAACAAGGAGGGAGCATACTCCTTGTTTCATATTCAAGATGATGAAGCCTCCACCTCTAGGATTGAGGGGGAGCAATCCTTGGTGACGTCGGATCAAGAAGAAGGAGAAGCTTCTACATCCGGGTCAAGAGACGAAGAGGAGGAAGTAGATTCTACCTCCACAAGTCAAGAAAAATCAAATGGAGGAGAATCAAGGTCCAATCAAGAGGAAGCTTCTACCTCCGGATCCAAAGAAAAAGATGCCACCCCTACAAGCAAAGGTATAAATATTTCAATTAATAATAAAAATCATATTATATGCTTTGAATGTAGGGAACATGGGCACTACAAGAGCAAGTGCCCTAAATTAGCCAAGAAGAAGGGCCAAATGGCAAAAAGGGGCAAGGAGAAGCTCAAGGAGACCACCCCCGGGACAAAGAAGAGCAAGGAGCACATTGTGTGCTTCTTGTGTCAACAAAAAGGGCATTACCGAAGTCAATGCCCCAAGGGGAAGAAGATGGTCAAGGCTCAAGGAGGCACTAGTCAAGGGGGAGCCTCCAAGGTAAAAAGGAAGGTAACTTTCATTGAGCCTATTCCCTTGCAAAATGGTAAAAAGCATACTAGGTCAAATTTTTATCATTTTAATGCGATTTACCATAAGAATAGGAAGCATGAGGGCTTTAAGGAAAAGCATGTGGCCCTACATGCCAAAACTACTATCCCTAAGGCTAGGAATGTAGGTAAAAACCTAGGCGATAACTTTAAGGATTTAAGATAACTCTAAGGACTTAGTGAGAGAAAATCAAGTCTTGAGGTCAAGACTTGATAAAATGGAGAAGACCCTAAAAATGATGGAAAATATCCTATTAGGGCAAAGTGAGCATAACTTAGGTTTAGGAAAATCAAAGCCATCCAATGGCCATAAAGGTTTGGGATACAAACCAAAAGCTAAGAAGGATGTGCCTAGTTATCATAGGGTTCCATATAGTTATGGAACGAACCCTAAGTCTAGAGATCAAGTCAAGGATACAAGGGAAGATATCCCTAGAAGTATCTTTGCAACCAAAGTGACTAAGACTTCTAAGAAGTCTAAGAAAGTCACGAACAAGGTTACAAGGGAGGCTATCCCTAGAATTGACCTAGAAAATGTGACCAAGGCTTCTAAGAAGCCCAACAAGGTCACTAGGAAGGTATCTAGGGAAGTTATTCCTAGTGAGTACCTAGAGCATCCAAGGAGCACCAATAGGTGTTGGGTTCCTAGGAGCATCTTCTCTACCCCATAGATGGGTTAGAGAGTGTCAACTCCGATTAGAAGGGTAGTTAACTCAACTTTGAGGAAATTGACACTCAAGGAGCATTTTCAAGGTTTTAGTTAACCTTTGAAAATGAAATGGAATTATTATTTACTCCTTGAAAGAGTAAAATGTGCCAAATTGGAGAAGTATTGATTTTATTTTAAAGTGGCACAAATTTGAGAAAACATAAGAACTACCAAGTTGGGATTTTGGTATGTTCTTAGGAAATTAAAGGCAAACTAAGCCTTAATTTAAAAAGGGGTACTCTTGTGGAAAAATGAAATATGCCAACATTTGAGGACATATTTATTTTCAATTGGCATACATTAATCAAGGAAATTAGAAATGCCAATTTAGGTTTTGGCATTTTTTTTGAAGCACTTTAGGGCAATCTAGGTTTAAGTCGTAAGTTTAGCTAAGATTTTAAGGATACTTAGATACTTAATCTAGGTATATTTTATTTATGCTAAACCTTGCCATGATTGTTTGCCCATCATATGCCATGACATCATGTCTATTTTTGCATTCATGTTTTATTATGAAAAATCCAAAAATACCATGTCATGACATTCATACATCATGTAATTATAGGAATCTTTCTTTTGAAAGTTATTTTATTTTGATGTATGCCATAACATAATCATGCATTAAGTTTAATTCCTTGTAATTAAGGACGAATGGCATTTAACGACACTTATTGACAAGTGACATTCTAGGTGGATGTCTAATATTTCTAAAATGCCTAGATAGATATGCATGATCCCTAGATTAGGGCAAAAACCAAAATCTACATCTCACAAAGACTATAAGGTGACTTGTATGTGGTTTAGTGCACATTAGATACAAGTGAGATGTTAGGATGATGAACAAAACTCAAGATGTTGATTTAGTGCATTCTTTTGAGTTTTAGGTTCATCAAAACACATAGTTATGTGTTTTCCCATCATTGGGAAAGCTAATGTACAAGTCATGTGCATTAAGCCCAAGGAATGTGATGGGATATTGGTTTTGAAAATATTTTTAAAATGTTTTTGGAAAACCTTGGTGAAGGCTATCCTTTGATAGTAATTACCATTGAATAGTTAGACACAAACTTGAAGAAAACACTAAAGTTTTTGCAAGTTTTCAAGTTTGTGTCAATTTTTGAAACTATGAAGTATTTTCATAGAAAACTATTTTTCCGTGATAGTAAACGCCCTAAATAATGTCTACACGAAATTTCATAATTTTTGGATTTTTGTAGAATTTTCTAGGGGTTTCTGAAGTTGACTGAAATGGAATTTCAGCAACTATCAGAGCTCCGATCGATCCATGGATCGATTGGAGTTCCTGAATCGATCCGTGGATCGATTCAAACGGCAATTCCCGCGAGCAGAAGCTCGCTGGATCGATCAGCCGATCGATCCAGGGAGTCTGAATCGATCAGTGGATCGATTCAAACGGCAATTCCCGCGAGCAGAAGCTCGCTGGATCGATCAGCCGATCGATCCAGGGAGTCTGAATCGATCACTGAATCGATTCAGAAAGGTTCAATCGATTGGAACCCAACTCCAATCGATCCAAGTTGCTGATTTTGGCTGGGAAGGCTTGATTTCAGCATCTTTGAACCTCTTTGAGTCTAGGTAACCATTCCAAACCCCTTAAATACATTTGTATACATACAAAGGGTGCTTTCATGTTGAAAACAAGGATGGATTGGTTAACGAAGACTAAGTAGAAGTTTAGGTTGAGGTTGTTTCAAATTTTGAATATTTGAACCTCAAAACTTCTAAATTTGGGTTTCCTAATAGTTTAGGGATTCCAAGTCATTGTTGGTGCAATGACAGCAGTTACCACCATGTCTTTTGGGGGAGGGATTCTTTAAAGACATGAAAATTATTTTTCATGAACCTTGGAAGGTGGTTAACCTTCTGTTGTGAACTTGCTCAAGGTTGAGCATTTAAACTTGAAATGGGAAAAATGGGGAGTGGATATCCTCATTATTTCAAGTGGACACTCAAGTGGTAGATAATGCTCAAGGTTGGGTAGTTGTCTACATTGAGGGAGAAGTTAAGGATAAATGAAGGGTATGGGACCTTCATTATCGTGTTGATCACAACGAGTGATGTTGTGAACAACGATGAGCAACTCTTCAGGGGGAGAGTCTTCAACAAATGGATTTGTTGAAGTGTGCCCAGAATTGGAGCATAGGTTGATGTATGTCCAACGATGGGTTGATGTGTGCCAATAGGGGGAGAATGTATGGTTAAGCTTAGTCCTTCATTACCTATGGGAAGGTCATAGGGGGAGAATGAAAGGACTCATGAAAGGGAGTAAGTCAGGCTTTCATTACCTAGAGGGAGTTTGCCCTCTTAGGGGGAGAATGAAGAGCTTAATTTATGCTTTCATTACCTAGTGGCATGAAGAAGGAGGCTATGGGATTAGCCTAACTTACATATGGGATTGTAAGTGTTATTGTGGTATTGTCAAACATCAAAAAGGGGGAGATTGTTGGTGCAATATCCCTCAGGTCAAGGTTGACCTGGGTAACCAAGCTGTGTCTTGGTTTGGGTTTAGATGTTTGACAATAAGATATTGATTGAAGAAGAGTCAAGTAGGTCAAGGTTGACTGGATACTTGACTGGAAAGTCCTGGTGAGTGAAGCCAGGCAGAAGAAAAGTCCTGGTGAGTGAAGCCAGGCAGAAGGAAGTCCTAGTGAGTGAAGCTAGGCAGATGGAAGTCCTAGTGAGTGAAGCTAGGCAGATGGAAAATCCTGGTGAGTGAAGCCAGGTGAAAGTCCTAGTGAGTGAAGCTAGGCAGATGGAAAACCCTAGTGAGTGAAGCTAGGTGAAAGTCCTGGTGAGTGAAGCCAGGCAAGGGAAAATCCAGATGGATCAAGGATGATCGGACATCTGGTGCTGGGAAGTCCAAGTAGGTCAAAGGATTGACTGGATACTTGGCATGAAAGAAAAGTCCAAGTAGGTCAAAGGGATTGACCGGATACTTGGCACAGAGAAAAGTCCAAGTGGGTCAAAGGGATTGACCGGACACTTGGTAAGGGAGTCTTAGCAGGTCAAGGGAGTGACTAGATGCTAGGCATGACATACCAACAGGTCAAGGGTGACCGGATGTTGGTTTGGGAGGTTTGGGACTTGGTTTTGGGCAAAAATCAAGTGCTGGATCGATCGGTGGATCGATCCATCTCTGCCCTGCATACAGAATCGATCCGCTGATCGATCCAGATGTCCCAATCGATCGGTGGATCGATTGGGACGCTGCTTTAAGCGCTGGATCGATCCGTGGATCGATCCAGCGCTTTCGCGATAGGCGCTGGATCGATCCGTGATCGATCCAAAGCCTCCCGATCGATTGGGAACATTCAATCGATCGGGATCCGACCGCTGGCGTCATTTATATGCAGGCGTGTGATGGCTGCGTAACTCTCTTCACCGTTTCATCTCGATCAGCTCCTCCACAACACTCTCAAAGCTCGTGATCGCCAGTTCTTGAAGGTTCTTGGAAGCTCTCCGAGTCAAGAGGCGGATCAAAGGCAAGAAGAGAAGCTAGGGTTAGGGTTTTCTGCATTCATTGTAAGCTTTGTGCTTGTATTTTGTTTCCCTTTCCTTCTTCTTGTACCGAGAGTCTTGTAGGGCTTCTCCGCCCTCGGTAGTTACCGAAAAGGAGTGTTTCATAGTGGAGGGTGCGTGCGTGGTGTGGATCCTTGGATTAGTCACCTCCTTTGGAGGTGGATACCAAGTAAAATTCTAGTGTTAGCGTGGTTGTATTTGTTTCTGTATTTTCCGCTGCATATTCTTGAAGAAACAAGCAACGCCGAGCAACACCAAGCACCGAGCGAACGCGACGAGCTATTCACCCCCCCTCTAGCTACTTTTGGTCCTAACAAAATTAATGGAAAATGAATTTGAAATGAGTATGGTTGGAGAACTAATTTTTTTCTTGGGTTTACAAATTAAGCAAACTAAAGATGGTATTTATATTTATCAAACTAAATATACTAAAGAATTAATTAAAAAATTTGGCATGGAGAATTCAAAGATAATTAATACATCAATGGCTACTAATGCTAAAATTGACTCAGACTTAAAAGGTAAACCAGTAGATTTGAAATACTATCGAAGTGAGATAGGAAGTCTACTGTACCTTACTGCGAGTCGACCAGACATAATTTTCGCAGTAGGTATGTGTGCACGATATCAATCTTGTGCAAAAGAGTCTCACTTAACCCTCGTCAAAAGAATCCTTAGGTACATTAAAGGAACTTTAAATGTAGGACTATGGTACCCTAGATCTGGCACTCTTGACCTAACCGGCTATTTTGACTCAGACTATGCCGGATGCAAGCTAGATTGAAAAATCACAAGCGGGAGTTGTCAATTTCTAGGACAATGCCTAGTAAGTTGGTCAAGTAGAAAGCAACACTGTGTTGCTTTGTCTACCACTGAAACTGAATATATAGCCTTAGGTGAATGCACATCTCAATTGCTATGGATGATGCATACTCTTAAAGACTATTGATCTGGCAGTAAGGACGGGGGACCCCTTTGAAGGAAGTCAATGACACGTAGAGGTCAAATGTCAAGGGCGATATGAAGTTCGGTCGATCGGGCAAGGATCGGGTCAACCGGCCGAATGGGTCGGAACAGAATCAGAGACAACCCGGCAGGGAGTCGGGTTTCCGACGCTCATGGTGAACAAAGTCGCCGGGCCGAGCGGGTGGCTCGCTCGGCCGAAGCATAAAGTAGTAAGGCTGTGAAGGAAGTCTCACCCGAGCACACGGCCGGTCGGCCGTGATGGGATTGCCGAGCGGCTGGGCGCTCGGCTTGAGTAGAGAAGAGACAAAAGGACAAAGGAACATCTTCTGACAATAAGCATGTTCGAAGACCCAACCATGCATAGAATCCTATAACGGAAGGTTCTACTGTCCCATCAGAGAGGTGCTCGGGCTGTAGCGGTATGGTGTCAGGCAAGCTCCTCTGGCAAGCCCATACTGAGGTATGGTAAGAGGACACGTGTACGCCTCGGTATGTATGCATAAGCCTCCTCATAGCTCTATATAAGGGTCCTCATACTTCGCCGGAGGTACGCATTCACGCGATTTTTCATCTTCAGAGCCACTTTCTAATTTCCTTCTTGCCTGACTTGAGCGTCGGAGGGTCGTCGCCGGGAACCCCTTCCCGGCCCGACTTCTTTGCAGGTTCGCCGGAGATCCGTACGGCCGGTCAGAGATCCACATCAGCAGTTTGGAGAGCGCCATGTGCCCAGCCTCCATCGATTCAGCGTTCGGATAGGATCAAATTGGCGCCGTCTGTGGGAACGCACCTACATCTGAGTGAAAGAGATGGACGAAGCTGGACGACTTCACACTGTGATGCTCTCCCCAGAGGAGCTCGACGCTCTAATCGAGGCAAGAGCAGCTAAGCTCGTGGAACAACAAAAACAAAAGGCGCAAGCCGAGCGGCTTGAGCAACAAGCGACGTCGGCGTCAGGAGGCCAAGCGGAAGCACCGCCTGGCACGGTTCCATTTCACCGGGCCCTATTCCGTCCGCCTCCTGAAGTCGCCCCCGGTAACCTTGATCGAGGATCTTCATCCGACGAGGCGCCCAGGCGAGATTACAGAAAAGGCAAGGCTCCCCGAACGGACGCCTCTCCCGAGAGAGTTAACTGGCAATTTTCGGACTCCATCCTGTGAGACCCTTTGCCAAAGCATTATGTGCCACCGGCTATCGGGGAATACAACGGAACCACCGACCCGGACGATCATCTGGAGGTTGCCGGACGGATCACTTGGTTGCCTATTATTTGGAGGATGAAGATGGACGACAGCTGGATCGACCATGGAACGCAAAGCATCTCCAGCCGTATCAAGCTGGATGAGAGGTGCGCTGATGTAATTCATTTTATGTATCTCTTGGTCGCCTGTGTCCTTTTAATGCAGGAAACAAAGTGGTAAAACGCATTTGGCAATATTCGCCGAACGACTGTCTTAAAATTAACCTTAAAAGGTCGTCGAGCTCCGACGTTAAAAATCAAGGTGACTATAAACCCTCCGGACGGAAGACCGTCGAGCTCCGACGTTAAATATCGAGAGTCGGACCGGCGACTATAAACCCTCCGGACGGAAGACCGTCGAGCTCCGACGTTAAATATCGAGAGTCGGACCGGCGACTATAAACCCTCCGGCCGGAAGACCGTCGAGCTCCGACGTTAAAAATCGAGAGTCGGACCGGCGACTATAAACCCTCCGGGCGAAAGGCCATTGAGCTCCGACGTTAAATATCGAGAGTCGGACCGGCGACTATAAACCCTACGGCCGGAAGACCGTCGAGCTCCGACGTTAAATATCGAGAGTCGAACCAGCGACTATAAACCCTCCGAATGGAAGACCGTCGAGCTCCGACGTTAAATATCGAGAGTCGGACCGGCGACTATAAACCCTCCGGACAGAAGACCGTCGAGCTCCGACGTTAAAAATCGAGAGTCAGACCGGCGACTATAAACCCTCCGGGCGAAAGGCCGTCGAGCTCCGACGTTAAATATCGAGAGTCGGACCGACGACTATGTAACGACCCACCTTCTGGGTATTGGCTGTAAGGCCGGTCGCTACAATTACTGCTGTCTATATGCTGTGCGGAAAGCTGGGCTAATTAAAATTTTACTCTACTAATGACGGATACAATTACTAAGAAAGGTCTAAAGACCTTCTTTGCTAATGTACATATGCTAAGGAGGGGAAACTGAACATCCCAACTGAGCTAGGGACTAGAAACTAAACTTCCCAACTAACTACAGACCTGCCGATCGATCCGCAGATCGATCGAAGCTATGGGGCATACGGTTCCCAACTGGATCGGTCGGGCAGACCGATCCATGTGTGGCTGGATCGGTCGGCAGACCGATCCAGGTGTGGCTGGATCGGTCGGCCGACCGATCCAGGCACCCGAAACCCCTGGAACGCTACTGTATCGTGCTGGATCTAGCATACTGTATCTGTCTGGATCGGTCGGCTGACCGATCCAGAAGCCTGGTACGCTACTGGATCGGTCGGCAGACCGATCCAGCGTCTGATTTCCTGATACGAAATCAGAAATGCTGATTTCGACACTTTATCGTGCCAAAACCACCTGCAACCACTCTAAACATATACTAATAACTATTCTCTCATACATTGGGCAACATTCAAGACATAATATAATGCATGTTCACTAGTTCATACCATTAACCATACTAGAATGCGAAGCATAAGAGAAAAGAGAACAAGACTTTAATAACTAGACTTGCTGCAAGTTCTAATGCGTAGTAAAATAAACTAGATCCCTAGGATCTTTATTCCAGGTTCCTTCCACACACATCTTGATCTGCATTGCCCTCCAGCCTCCACTAGTCCACTTTTCTTTTACCTGCATCTGCAGTATAAGAAAAGTAGCATCTGTAAGCTAAAAAGCTTAGTAAGAAACCATCTACCTCACAAAAACATGCATACGATGCAGATATGTTTTTTTTTTTAAAACATGCTATTCGAAATATACTGACTAGGCTAAACATGGCATGGCATGTGTTCATACAAGCATAGCAATCAAGAACTGAACATAAGCTATCATAATGTATCAACAAGGAAGAGCTAAACTGAAGTTGAAACTGAAACTAAGCTGATCTCACATAACTGATTGTGAATTGAAAAGCTATACATATAATAAGTGAAAATACTAAACATGCTGCTGAGGGGCCCTGGCAACTGTACTTGTTGTGCGCGCATCCCTATCTAAACCCGGGATTGCAAGTTCCGAATCTAGTAGGGTTTACTAGGTTAGCTAAACCTAGGGACGACTATGGGAGTCCAGCCCAGTGGATATCTAATCCAGTACAATGCCACTGCTGAAAGTAAAATACTGAATGCTATATACTTATTTTGCTGAATCTAGGTTATCTGAACCTAGAACTAGGTTGTCTGAACCTAGAGGCTACTGTGGGAGCCCACCCATGGGACTGTAGTCCTACATAAGCTGAAATAAAACTAATTTGCTGTTTTAAATGCTTCTAGTGCATTTAATAAGTTAATTAAACTGTCTATTACTGAGTTAGACCTTTAATCGAGCACCTGGGATGCTATAACTCTTCTCCCTATTAGGGAGACCACCTCTAGGCACCCGACAACGTCTAACCTCCTATATGAAGAGGGAAAACGTGTCCGGCCCATCTAGAGGTGCTCAACTAAATCCCTAATCTGCGAAGAGAGTTAAATACACCCTAGATATCGATGAAAATCTGCATACATCCTAACTAAAGCATAAAAACTCAAACGGAAGCTATTATACTGTAGGTGAGGGGTTTCTTACATCCTGCGCGTAGTTTCTTACGAATTGGATCGCTAGTTTTCCATAGGAAATGATCCTCTCGACGATCCACTTGTGTCTTCACGTTCCTCTCGCGGAGAAGAACCTTTTTCGTGTTGGAGTCGTCGCCGGAAAATGAACCTATGGACCTTGGGGCTAGGGTGCCGAGAGAAAAAGAGAGGGAGAGGCGGCGGTGAGGTTTCGGTGGTGAGGGTTGAGAAGGTGCCGAACCCAAAAATAAACCAAAACCTACTTAAGTTTTTAATTTATATTAAGTGGGTAACTAGGCCCAACTCAAATATAAATATAAATGTTTCCCTTCTCTTTCAACACGGCCCTGCTGGGTTCACCGGCTACTAAGGCTAACTAAAGGTTTAGCGGACCCGAGAGGTCCTGGGTTCGATTCCTGCTTAAACCACTTTACTTTTCTATTCATTTTTGCTACTCCCGATATTCGGAAAATTTCGAAAAAATATCTAAAAATTCCAGAAAAATCCTAGAATAATTCTAATGCAAGTTTGGGAATTTTCGGGCGCTATAGACTATAAACCCTCTGGCCGGAAGACCGTCGAGCTCCGACGTTAAATATCGAGAGTCGGACCGGCGACTATAAACCATCCGGGCGAAAGGCCGTCGATCTCCGACGTTAAATATCAAGAGTCGGACCAGTGACTATAAACCCTCCGGCCGAAAGGTCGTCGAGCTCCGACGTTAAATATCGAGAGTCGGACCGGCGACTATAAACCCTCCGGCCGGAAGACCGTCGAGCTCCGACGTTAAATATCGAGAGTCGGACCGGCGACTATAAACCCTCCGGACGGAAGACCGTCGAGCTCTGACGTTAAATATCGAGAGTCTGACCGGCGACTACAAACCCTCCGGCCGGAAGACCGGCGACTATAAACCCTCCGGGCGGAAGACGGTCGAGCTCCGACGTTAAATATCGAGAGTCGGACCGGCGACTATAAACCCTCCGGACGGAGGACCGTCGAGCTCCGACGTTAAATATCGAGAGTCGGACCGGCGACTATAAACCCTCCGGACGGAAGACCGTCGAGCTCCGACCTTAAATATCGAGAGTCGGATCGGCGACTATAAACCCTCCGGCCGGAAGACCGTCGAGCTCCGACGTTAAAAATCGAGAGTCGGACCGGTGACTATAAACCCTCCGGGCGAAAGGTCGTCGAGCTCCGACGTTAAATATCGAGAGTCGGACCGGCAACTATAAACCCTTTGGTCGGAAGACCGTCGAGCTCCGACGTTAAATATCGAGAGTCGGACCGGCGACTATAAACCATCCGGGCGAAAGGCCGTCGAGCTCCGACGTTAAATATCGAGAGTCGGACCGACGACTATAAACCCTCCGGCCGGAAGACCGTCGAGCTCCGACGTTAAATATCGAGAGTCGGACCGGCGACTATAAACCCTCCGGGCGGAAGATCGTCGAGCTCCGACGTTAAATATCGAGAGTCAGATCGGCGACTATAAACCCTCCGGGTGGAAGACCGTCGAGCTCCGACGTTAAATATCGAGAGTCGGACCGGCGACTATAAATCCTCCGGCCAGGCGAAGACAATAAAGAGAATATGTTCGGCCGTGCGTACCAGCTACGTAAAATACTTCGTAAAAAATCCCTTTTCGAACACAAGAAAGGTGGGATGAGAGGCGAATGACGAGGAGAAGTGAGGGAACATGAACAATGGTAGTTGGTGATCCGAGCGGACAGCACGCGTATTGATTAGCAAAAGAGAAAGCAAGCAAAAGGATAGCATATCATTAAAAGAAATTAAGGCCGAGCGGCCGAAATACAAAAAAGATAGTTTTTTGGCCGAGTGGCCGAATTACATAAAAAACTTCTACTCGAGAAAATCATAAATGTCCTTCAGGATGGTGCCGAGGAGCGTCGCTTGATCTTCGGCCGGGATGAGGACGGAGTCGGGAAGAAGACCCTTGGACTTCAAAAAAGTTGTGGTGTCGGTCATAGCAAGTTCGAAGGCTGTGTACATCCGTTCGTAGACTTTCTCCGAGAATTCGTCCGAACGGATGTAGTTCAGCCTCAGGGTTGCAACTCGGCCAGGCTCTGCCTCTTGATAGGCCTTGAAGGCAGCTTGGGAAGCTGCGAGAGATTCCTGCAGAGTCTTCAATTCATCTTTATATCTGATCGCCTCTGCCGAGCGGCTCATCTTCTCGCCATCCAGCTGTTCCATCAGCTCCTTAACCTTCTGCTCTAGGCCCCGAGCCTCAACGTTCTTTTTCTCCAGATCGGAGATAGCCGTGTTTTTCCGAGTGGTGGCTAGGCTTATATTTTGGTCAAGCGTCTTGACCTGTCGCTCAAGCTCGGCCAAAGTATGGGCCTGATCGGCCGTCTTTTTTTGCTCGACCGCCAACTGATCTTGGGTCCTCTTGAGCTCTTTTTGTAGCTCGGCATAGGATGGACCCTAGGAAGGTGCGCCGCTCGAACTCCTTAATCTTTTTAGCTCCTCGTCCACCATCGCCAGACGATTGGAGGCAGCAATCTCCTCTACCCACCTCTGCAATTAGCAAAATCATTAATAAGCCGATCGGAAAGAATGAGCAAAGGACTTTAGAAAAAATGCTTACCCCAGTAGCCTGTTGCATATGGCTGTTGGCCAAGTTGCTGAGTGGAATCATAACGACGCGTGCCCGAGCGTCGGTCCACATCTCGGCTAAGGGCCCCTTCATCGTGATGATGTGCTCGGGCATGGTTGGCCGATCGGCTTCAAGCATCAGCTCTTCGGTGGGGAGATGTAAGGAGACCTGGACAGTGCGGTGCCGACCGGGCGTAGTTTGAGCAGAAGCAGGGGACGGATCGGAGGTCGGCGCAGAAAATTGGGACAAGATTGCCGAGCATTGGACTTGGCGAGGAGCAGGCGGAAGGGCGCTAACGGGAATGGCCTCGAGAGGGCCCGCGGACGCATCCAGTTGGGATGGAGTCCGATCGGACGAGATCGCCTCGACCGCTAGGGCTTTGCCGCGGGAATCAGCGGTGGTCCGTGCAGATGGCTGGACCGCGGATGTGGCCGAGTGGACGGGTGTCTCCGTTCGACACCTTTTTTGTCCGGGAGGGTGCTCTTCCTCCCGAGCGGAGCCTTCATCTTGGACAGTTGGCTCCCTGCTGGGGGTGGCGCCTCTGGCCTCATCCCGGGCGGAGGCCTGAGCGGCTGACTCATGGGTCTCACTCTCCCCTTCATGTGAGCCGACCGGCTCAATGCCAAGTACTTCCATTTCTTTGGCAGCTGCGGCCTCGAGCGCCGCCGCTTTCCTCTTCAGAATTCCGGCCATCACGGACTCCATGATGATGTCCGCTGCAAAGGAAAAAGGAGAAATCAGTTAGCAATCAAGGCAAATGCGGCGAAGGAGAAATCAGTTAGCAATCAAGGTAAAATTCTTACAGAAGTTGCTCGGGAGGGGGGGTCCGGATCGGACTCAGGCCGAATATGTACATCACCCCTTCAGGAAGGAACTTGTTGATGTCAAACCGTAGACCGGCTAGCATGTTGGCAGTGTGAAGATAGTCCGGTCGGGTCTTGAACCTTTTGAGCTCTGGGGAGGTTGGTGGTCCGACCTGCCATTGGGTTCGGAAGGAGGCCCGCTCGGGAAGACGAATATAGAAATAGAACTCTTTCCAATGTTTATTGGAAGAAGGCAATTTATTGAAAAAGACTAAACCGGGCCGAGCCTGGAACAAGTAAGTGTCTGGCTCGGACTGTTTAGGGTAGTAGAAATAATAAAAGACCTCCGATCGGAGGGGATTGAGGTGGATTTTGAACAGGACAACGACGCTGCATAGAAGGTGGAAAGTGTTAGGGACTAGGCTTCCGAGCGGAATACCGAAAAAGTTGCAAACCTCTATGAGAAAGGGATGGATCGGAAGTCGCAGACCGGCTGTGAACTGGTCGTGGAAGACACAGAAAGCTCCGCGCGGCGGTTTGTGTGGCCGAGCGGAAGGTGTGGGTAAGATGATTTCAAGGTCGGAGGGGATGTCAAAACTATCTATCAGGATATCGGCGTCGCGCCGATCGAAGCGTGACTCCATGGTTGTATACCACAGGCCGAGGGCTGGGTCTTGAGGCTGAGACGAACTTGCCATTGTCCGAGCGGAAGAAACCACAAAAGGCAGAGAAAGGTGGATAATAGGAGGAAGAAGATGACGGAAGAAACAGTGCTCGGAGGACCAAAAATCGGGAAAGAAGCGCAAAGAAAACAGAACCAAAGATAGAAAAGAAGAAGAACCTTACAAAGAAGAAGAAGGATCGACGAGGAACACAGGATCGCTGGAGATGGAAGAGCAGGATCGCCGGAGCACTGAAACGCCGAAGGGAACTTCTGGGCACGCAACAGCAGAAATGCGGCGAAAGAAGGAGACGAAGGCTTTATAGGGTTGAACCCGAGCGGCCTCCACCGTCGGATGCAGGTCATGAGAACCGGAGCACGCATCACGCCATCCATTTCAAACTGCCTCGGTCTCGTCACTCGCGGCATCGCCGCCGTACGATGATGTCAGCAGTGACACGTGGCATTCGAACACTGGAGTGCATTTAATGAGTGCATGCTCGGCCTTAATGTCGGAGATTGGCACAGATTTCGAAGAGATCCGAGGAATGTTGGCGTTGACCGACATTATAGCTACCCCCATGGGGGCCGAGCGGAGGATGGTTTTATGCAGACGCCGCTCGGCGTGACTGGAGGTCCAGTCAGTCGGACTAATCGCCTCCTTCTACTGGACTTGAGCGGGAGGCAAGTGATCCGGCAGTAAGGACGGGGGACCCCTTTGAAGGAAGTCAATGACATGTAGAGGTCAAAGGTCAAGGGAGATATGAAGTTCGGCCGATCGGGCAAGGATTGGGTCAACTGGCCGAATGGGTCGGAACAGAATCAGAGACAACCCGGCAGGGAGTCGGGTTTCCGACGCTCATGGTGAATAAGGTCGCCGGGCTGAGCGGGTGGCCCGCTCGGCCGAAGCATAAAGCAGTAAGGCTGTGAAGGAAGTCTCACTCGAGCACACGACCGGTCGGCCGTGATGGGACTGCCGAGCGACTGGGCGCTCGGCTTGAGTAGAGAAGAGACAAAAGGACAAAGGAACATCTTCTAACAATAAGCATGTTCGAAGACCCAGCCGTGCACAGAATCCTATAACGGAAGGTTCTACTGTCCCATCAGAGAGGTGCTCGGGCTGTAGCGGTATAGTGTCAGGCAAGCTCCTCTGGCAAGCCCATACTGAGGTATGGTAAGAGGACACGTGTACACCTCGGTATATGTGCATAAGCCTCCTCATAGCTCTATATAAGGGTCCTCATACTTCGCCGGAGGTACGCATTCACGCGATTTTTCATCTTCAGAGCCACTTTCTTATTTCCTTCTTGCCTGACTTGAGCGTCGGAGGGTCGTCGCCGGGAACCCCTTCCCGGCCCGACTTCTTTGCAGGTTCGTCGGAGATCCGTACGGGCCGGTCAGAGATCCACGTCAGCAGTTTGGAGAGCGCCACGTGCCCAGCGTCCATCGATTCAGCGTTCGGACAGGATCAACTATCAACTGAAATATCATAAAACAAAAATCTCAATTGATAATATAAGTTCAATAAATCCAACGAAAAACCCAATTCATCACTCAAGAACTAAACATATAGAAGTAAAACACCATTTTGTAAGAGATCATATAGCTAAGGGTGATATTGCACTCAACTATGTTGAGTCAAAATCAAACCTAGCTGACATCTTTACAAAGTCCTTACCTGAACTTGAGTTTAGCTCACTTAGAAGACAAATAGGAATGTGTTGGGTAGAATAAAAATTACTTTTCAAACTTATTGTCCTACTTCAAAACTAGTATCATTTTAAAAATTCTAGGAAAATATTTATTTCAAAATCCTAATTTATTAGATTTTTCAAAAGTTGGACTTAGCCTAGGCGTTCCCCTAGATATCATATTCCCCTAGACTTAAGCCAGAGCATCTCACAAACACCTAGGTATACCTTGCTTGTGTTTGTAAAACATAGAAAGGCGTGAGATGCATAGGGTACAGCCTGGACTCAAGAATGCTTATTTCAGTGCATCAATATGAGTCTGGGCGTTAAATATTTTATTAACATTAATCAAGTCAAGTCTTCCAGTACTAGTCAAATCTAACTGGACCCAAATGACTTAACTTGACTAACCATGTAACGACCACCCTTCTTACTACTACTACTACTCTCTAAGGGTGACCGTTACTTAACTACTAACTCTACTTAACCGGTATGATCGAAACCACGAGGATTCCTTACCGAAAAATTTCGGCAGAGTCTCCCCTGAACCATTGACCAAATTCATCAATACATGCAAATAATAAACCATCAGCCACATGCGGCTGGTATATATACTGCACAACCACGCAGTAATAAGACACAACAACTAAAAACAAACTATTCTAGCAATAGTACATGAATAAAGCTCCAACAGTGGAAACAATCAAACTAACAATGCAGAATAATAAGAAATAACTCTTTAACAATCTCAGTTGACAATAAGCATAAAGTACGACTCAATTCCCCTGATCTCTCCCACAGTCCTGGCATCACACACCTTCCGCACCACCTTGTCATCTTCCTTGCTAAATCTTCCTTTATCTGCAGTAAGAGGAAGTGCAATTTATAAGCAAAATTTACTTAGTAAGCGCTATCTAACTCACAAAAACATGAATATGCATGTATACGGAAAGAACTAGAAACTATATGCTCTGAAAGAAAGTAAAGCATAAACATAACTGCTCATGTCAAACTAATAGCAAAGAAAAGCTAAGGAATCTACTCATGTAATTCTAATAGCTAATCATGCTACACAAGGATAAACTGCATGCTAAAAGATAAAGCTAATCATGCTAAATATCAAATCAGGAAACAACAAAACTAATATTGCATGCTTCGAATTAAAAGAAGCTAAACTATCTGACTCTAAGCATAAATGAAGCTTGTTTCATTTGTTTCAAAACTTATACTTTATTATTTTAAAATAATAATCAACTTCTCTTGGGCCCAGGCTTAGTACCAATGCGCGCTCTCTAATAGGGGTTGTGGTAGCTAGTCATCAGTCCTATGAGGATAAAGACCTTGGTCTTACCAGGGCCAAGACCTTGGAATTGGTCATCTGGATTTGTTTAACGACAACCTTGGAAGTCGGGTACTAGCCTTTTCAAAGTAAAATATCTTAATTACTTTTCTTTAAATGTCTTGACATTTTATCAAGCACCTTGTGTGCCAAAATCCCTAAGTCTTGACTTTGGGATCTACTTAAGGCCTTGGCCTTTTTCTTTCTTTTCTTTATCTTTCTTATACTTGTTATCTTTTAATATTCTTATAATAAAATGCCTTGGCATTCCTTCTAGCACTTGGTGTGCTGCGGATTCTAATTCCAGAATTCGGAATCTCATAGAACCCTTAATCTTGTTTTTCTTATAGCACACATTATAGCAAGAAAAGTCTAAACGAAATGCTATATATGTATATATATGCTATTTCTGCTCATCCACATCTAAAAGAAAAAGGAAAACAAAAATCAGCATACTACACTTATAAAAATCTGCACATGTTCAGCTAAGGGTAAATGAATTCTGCACACTAATACTTAATAAAATCTGCACACTAAAATGCTGCATATTAAGCTAACACAATTTTGCATATTAAGTTACACAATTCTGCATACCAACTCAATTAAATTCTGCATTATAACTTAATAAAATCTGCATGCCATACTAAACTGAAGTGCCTAAAAATAACATGGTACAACACTTAAAACCTCATGATAATTAACTCTTAAAATAGAAATTAAACATACCCCTATGCATCTGATATTTACCAGCTTTGTAAGTTGAGTTAAACATGGGTAAGTTTCTAATCTTCTAAGGAAAACAACTAGAGACATAACCCAATTTGTAGTGCAACATTCACACACATAACTCCTTAAACATGCTACAATAGGAATAAAACAAAGAAAAGCATAACTGAATTCTTTAAGCATGCTATAGAATGCTAAGGCAGAAATAACAAAAAGAAATCAATTCTCGGAATTAATGGTCATGGCAGCAACCACTACAAGCAACCCGAAACCACAGCTCTTCCCCTGTTCAAGGTCAATTGCCCTATATCAAAAGGAACAAACATGCCTAGTTCATCCCATTAGTTCCTCCCTCTGACGTACACGGCAATAAACACACAAGCAAGTTCACAACATGCTTCAAAAATCAAAAGACACAAGGAAACATCAAACGAATCTGGAACCACTCTTACCGCAGGTGAGTAAGTGACTTACCTTTGCTTTTGGGACTTACAACCGGAAGAGAAAGACTCTAGGGTTTCGGGTGAACTCGCTTTCTCGACAATCTCTCCCTATCTACTTGTTCTCCTTAGTGAGACGGTCTTGAAAACGTCAGAGGCTCACGGAAAAACCCCTCGCCGACCGCCGGAGGAAGAGCCCTAGCTCGGCTTCGTCTTCGCCCAAGAGAGGAATCGCCGTCGTGAGAGGAGAAGGAGAGGATTTCGAGTTCGGCAAAGACTAAGTTCTCCTTTAAAACTAGGGTTTTTATTATCAACTATAGCTTATATATTTGTCGCTGCCTACCTAATTAGCATCGACCGCTAGCCCAGTTGGTCAGTCGACTTTTAACCGAAGCAAAGGTTTGGGCTTCGATTCCTCAGCCGCGCCCCCATTTTCCAATTTATTTTAAATGTTCCAACTATAGCTTAAATACTATTTGGTTCGGGTTTTACTAAGAAACTCGTGACTGGTCTGTTGGTTAAGCGAATCTTAACCCGAGGTTTCCGATTCAAACAATTGTATAAAAATACTCTAAAAATTTCTAAAAATCTCTAGAATATTTTAAAAGCATTTCCAAATATTTTTAAGGACATTTAGAACTCGAAATGAGGAAATTTGGGTTGTTACAGACCAAGTGAAAGCTGTTGCCCTCTAAGCAATCAGCCAGTAGCTAAAAGTTAGACAGTTGGTGAAGGAAATATAAAGTTTAAGCATGCTTGTACTTTAGGACTCTGATACCTTATCAAAACAAATTTTGACTCATGCTTGGACTTTAGGACTCTGATACCTTACTAAAACAAAATTTGCAATCAATTGAACATTAAGGTTATTGCTTCTCTTTTGCCTTAAGTATTTTGAAATTCATTCTCTTTAAGCAGTTTTTTCAAAAACTTTTTCAAATTTAAAACTTTCAAATCAAATTTTTTTTTTTAAGTTGGAAAATTTTTGAAGTTGGAAAATTTTTGGAAACTCCTTAAAATTTAATAAGTATTCTTATAAATTTTTGAAAATATTAACTAAGTATTTTTTTTCCAACAATTTTTAAAAACAAAAAAAAATTCAACTAATATTCTCACACAAATAGTACGTTGGTAAGTTAAAATTAAAATAAAAACTTAGCTAAGAATCTTTTCAGTGACAATTAATTATAAAAGCTAAGTGTAAAATGGTTTTATCCCTCTTTAAAAACCTAAGTTTTCAAAATTGACTAAGTTAAAAAGAGTTGTTTAAAACTAAAAGTTTTTTGCTATATTACAAAGAAAAATATTTTCTAAGCGAAATTAATTGATAAAATTTTACACTTAAACTATTTTCCTTAGCAAATTTTCTTTTCAAAAAATATTGCTATTAAAACGAATTTTAAGGTATTGGTTTTCTAAGTTAAGATTGTAAATTGAAAAGATAAGTTTTTCAAACTAGTTTATTTTGATATATGGCAAAGGGGGAGAGTAGAGAAATTCAAAGTGAATCAACCCAATTTAAGCTTAAAAGGGGAGCTTATATTAAGAAGGGGGGGCTATGCTTATGCTTATCTTGCTTAGTCTCATACTTGATGTGTCTATCATGCTTATGATTATCTTCCTTGTGCTTATACTTTATTGCATAGTTTTACTTAACTTTGAATTTCGGTTGCCATTATCAAAAAGGGGGAGATTGTTGGTGCAGGAAGCATCCGACGATCGAACCTTAGTTTTGATAATGGCAAAGGATTCAAAGTTAAGTTGGTTTGTGATCTAACATGCCTGACTGAGTGTTTCAGGAAAGTCCTAACCGCGGTTAGGCAGGTGGAAATCCTAAGGGGTGGAAACCTTAGGTCCTAAGGGGCGATAACCCTAGGTGGAGGAAAACCCTAGGGGATGGTAACCCTAGGTCATAGGGGGCGGTAACCCTATGCGGAAAGTCTTGGTGGGTTGAGTACTTCAGGCAAAAGTCCTAGGGGATGGTAACCCTAGGTGGAAAGTCCTGGTGTCGCGAACCAGGTGAAAGACTGGACCAGCCGGGAAACGGAAGTCCAGCAGAAAGTCCGGGAGCATCAAGTGCCGAGCAAAAGTTCAGTCGATCTGGAGGATCGCACTAGCATCAGGTAATCTCTCCTGAGAGGAGTAGGTGAGGACGCGTTCCCCGCTGAGGGAACAGTAGGCGTCGGGTCGACCTAGGATTTCCGGTCGGAAATCCGAAGTCAGATCCAGATAGTCTGATGACTATCGATAATATTTTGTTACTTTATTTATTGCTTTATGTGCTAACTTTGTGGTGCAGAATATTGTTTGGAACTAACATGTCTTGCAGGTACAAAATAATGAAGTCTTCCCTAGAATGAACAGTATCTGAGGCGGCTCCATGGAGCTTGAAAGCGCCTCGGGTGCAAAAGCAGAGCTGGCCGCGAAACAAGGCTGAAGGCACCTCGGAGGGTTATGGAGGCGCCTTGGAAGGCGCCTTGAAGACCCATGAAGGCGCCCTCTTGCAGATAGGTTTCAACCAGTTCATCACTGATCCAGGCATGCGACTCGGGTGAACTGGAGGTGCCTCGGACGAGCTTGGAGGCGCCTCCAGCATGCTTTAAAAGCAGGTTTCGAGCAGCACCTCCAATCAACAATTCTAAGCCTTCTCTCATTCACGTACTGCTCCAAAAGACGCTTCGAAGTGCTGCTACTCGTGCCCGACGACCCAGAGCTCCGAGATTTCATTTTTCGTCGTTGGTATAGATTTATTTATTGCACTTATTGTAGTACTTAGTTTGTAATAATCGTGCTTATAGTTGTTGCCCACCGAAAACGATCAAGGATCGCGGGCCTTCGAGTAGGAGTCGATCTAGGCTCCGAACGAAGTAAATCGTTGTGTTCCTTCTTTGCATTTATTTCATTTCCGCTGCGTTTGCTCTTAATTTACGATTCCGATAATCGATAAAACGGAAATAGTCACGAGCGTTATTCACCCCCTCCTCTAGCGCTTCTCGATCCAACACTTTCGATGTGCAATTCACTAGCAATTCAAAAATGTTTACAACTAAAAGTACACGAACGCTAAAAAAAATAAAACTGAGAAGAAAAAGAAGAATGAAAAAGCAAAGCGTTGTTAGCAACGTCGCAGGAGCACCAGAGATCGAATCGTTCATTGTTGTTTTTTGACTCCAGTCTTTACCCTCCTTATATAGGAGGTTCGGGGCGCCTGGATCCTTTCGGGCGTCCTGAATATGACGTAGTCAAGCCAACCAGGGTGCTCCACGTGGCGAAGCGATGTTTTGGATAAATATTGCATTCCGGGCACCCGGGTCCCTCCTGGGTGCCCGAACCTCCGAGCGCCCGGACCACTCTTCTCCAGCAAATCCTTCTCCTGCACGAAAGAGTTACTACGAGGCAAAATGCAAATAATATTATCTTGCAAAATAAAGTGTTAGCACAGTTTAAAATGAAGAAGTTGAGTATTAGCTAGATTACGTTTCCTCGAGATCGGAATCTAGTCACAATCTCAACTTAGATATCCGAAATGGGTCTAAGTCGGATCGACGCCTAATGTTCCCTTCCCGGGAACGCCAAACATTCGGTTAGCCCTTCGACCCGTCTGGGCATCGTGCCAGCTATCCGATCAGCCCGTCGATGTAGCTGGACTTCATGTCAAATGTCCGGTCAACCCATCGACCCGTTTGGATTTCGTGTCAGCTATCCGGTCGGCCCGTTGACCTAGCTGGGTTTCGTGTCAAACATCAGGTCAACCAGTCGACCTGTCTAAGCTTCTCCTACGCACTCGATCAGAGTGTTAGATAATCACAAAACTAACTTAACCTATTTTCATTCATCAAAACTTGAGTTAGACCGTTAGTGCTAACCGCACCAACAAGAACTTCCATTCACATGTCTACCATTCAGTCCTTTATGACTTATTAGTGTTGGTGCAGTTAGTACTAATGGTCTAACTCAAGTTTTGATCAATAACAAAATATGTTAAGTTAGTTTCGTTGTTATCTAACACTTTGACCAAGTGTGCAGGAGAAGCCCAGACAGGTCGTTGTAAGGAACATGCAGAGCCGACCCTGGGCCAGGGCTACCAGGGCTCCTGCCCAGGGCCCAAAAATACCCAGGGGCCCATTTATATATAAAAACGTTTATATTTGTTAACATTTTTTTTATAAAGGTTCTTCATCCCTCGTTAAATCCCTCATCCCTCGCCGAAGCCCTCGTCAAATCCCTTACTAAAGCTGAACGCCAGCGATTCTCCATGCCATAGCGCCAAAGCGTCCTCACGATTCTCTTGAAGCCCTCCTCGTCGCGTCTTCGCTCTCTCGGTACGACGACTACGGGCGCATCTCTACTCTCTCAAAGACATTGAAGACCTCCTCGCCATGCCTTTCCTTCCTCATTGCGATGACTACTGGCCCTCTCTGGCTCTCTCAAAGGTGTGACTTGTTACTTCACACTTCTGTAAACCCTAAATGGGTCTTCATCTTTGCTTTTCTATTTTTATCTCGTCTATTTCGATCAAACCGTACGACTTTGAATAAAAATAGGGCTTGATTGGTTGTGACAATCGGAGTCTTATTGTGCTGGGAAATAGAACTCTTTGTGAGCTTGTTTGGTTGTGACAATTCGGCGACCATGATAAGGGTGTGGTGTTTATACATGTTTTCTTTGGGATTATTGTGTTGATAAGTTCAATAGAGGAGATGGTATTGTGGAGTTATTTCTGCGAGAAAGCAGAGTTCAAAGGTTTTGCAGAATTTCATGTGTTATGGAGATCTTTGAATTTAGGCTGTGAAGGATTAATTATGCTTTGGGTTATCTGGTTTATGAAGTTATATGTTGGGTTGAGGATTTCGGCAGAATATGGTGTTATGTAGTGAGTAGTTGGTAGGAGATGCTGATTGCAGGATTCCTGATTTTAAATACTGGAGAGGCTGTTCTCGGATTTTAAGGTGGACTTGGAACTTTCGGACAAATTTGAAAAAGGCAAAAGTGTGGAGTTTCATTCCAGTTTCATGGGGTTTATCTTTTGTGTCCTTAGATTTTGGTGTCGATTTTGGTACGTTTGGCTTTGTTGGTGGTGTGAAGTTATTTCTGCAGGGTGGAATTCATATAGTGAAGCATTTGTGGAATGATTTTTTTCCTTGAACATGGAAGATGATGGTTGCTAGTGGGATTTCTTTTCTATGCAATTTTGGAGCTGTGCTGAGGGCAGTGGCATGGTTTGGTTTTTCTTTGAGAATGGTGCTCTAAGGGTCATCAGTTGGTGATTGGTAAAGCAAGTTTTGTGGAATATGGAAATATGATCTCATGGTATGCTCTGGGTTCGTTGCTGTGACTATTGGTGGCTAGTTTCATTTGCTGATAAGTGGATGTTGGGTATGTGGAAGCTCCTTGCTGAAGGAATTTTGCATGAGGTTCCGTGGTGTCTAGATTTGTTTGGAATTTTATGTGCCAAATGTTTGATGCTGAATTTTGGTGCAATGAATGGCTGGTGGTGAATGGCGGTTCTGCACTATAATTTTTTATGATTTGCTATAGTGGGAGTTTCTTATGTGCATCAGTAATATGCTTTCTTGAAGGTAGAAATCATTGGCCTTAGGCTGGAGAGGTTGGTGCTGCAAGGTTGCTCTTTTATTGGTTCCTATGTGCTGATTTTTTTAATTTTGTATATTGGTGAGGAAGAGATATTTAAATTTTAGATTTGTAAAGTTTATAGAGTTGGTTTGCATTTCTTTAGAGCTTATCAAAGATCAGTGAGATTTTGTAATAAATCATACTAAAAAGGTTAGGTTTGCCCCCTTCTAATATGGTATTTCTTTTTCCAATAAATAATAGTTTTTTTAAAAAACAAACGAGGAGGCATCTAACATTTTAAGTTTTTATAAAATAAAATTTATTTTACTTTTTGTACTGAGTAACCAAGTAGGTCATTCTTCATAAAAAGTTTTTGCTCATCGCATGATGTCTTAGTCAATTTAAAATTTTAAACATTGACAGTGTTTTTAATTTTTGTTATTGCTAGGATTCCTATACATAAAATTTAATTTATTTATACTGAGTTTTAATTTTTCTTATCAAATGAAGTATACATGCAATGTCACCATTTTTTTATAAAAAGATTTTAATTCTTAACTACTTTGTTGAATAAATTGTTTAAGTTGCTCAAACTCAAAATGAATATATTTGTGACAGGTCTTTCTGATGTTCTCTTCGTTCTTCTAGGTTTGTTGATGTTAAAAATAAGGGTTATGAAGGTAAGCTGATTAGACTGTAATTTTTTATTATTTCCCATATTAGTGTCAGGAGTGTTACATTACTTTGTTTATCTCTTTGTATTTTTGAGTTAAATTTTTCTTCACTATCAGTGTTATTTTGCTAAAAATTTAAATGATTACTCTTTATAAGTATCTCTTACATTCTAAATGAAATTGATTACAACTAGAATTGTTATTCTTGGATAATTTAATAGTGTAAGAATGGAAAAAAAAATTATACATATAGTTTTAGAATTGATGCTTCATTCTTATTTTTATGTTAGAATTATGAGAATTTTTATTATTTAGATTGATGGAAGGATAAATTAAGGTATCATTAATAGTGTCGCCCAGGGCCTTTAACCAACCAGGACCGGCTCTGGGAACATGTGACATGTTTCAAGTGCAAGAAGACCAGACATTACAAGAACGAATGCTCATAGAGGAAATCCAAGAATCGAGAGGGGCGATTAAGGTTAGTGATTTAAAATTTTATGAAAATCCCATTATAGCTATGCATACTAGTAATAATTTAAATATTTTCGATTATGATAGCAATTTGGATATGCATTATAAATCTTCCGTTGTTGGTTCTAACAATTCACCTAATTCAAATTTAATTATCAAAAATAAATTAATGAATAAAAAATCAATTAATTTGAAATTAATTAAAAATAAATTGATTAATTTAAATAATAATCTAAAACTTAATCAAGACCTTAATCAAGTCAATAAAGACTAAGATCAAGTTGACACAAACCTTGGTCGGATCGATTAAAATCTTAATCTGACTAATCAAAAAATTAATTATAAAGATAAATCAATTAATTCAGGATTAATTAATAATTTGTTTAATAAAGATAACCATGAATTAATCAATCCAAATCTAATTAATAATCCAACTATAAATAATAAGAATGTAATCTATAAGAATTTTTAAAAATCAAATAAACCATTTTCAAAATTCACAAAAATAGAAAAACAGTTTTTAAATCTAAAAATCAGAAATTGAATTTTAAAATTAAAGAAAACAAATCTTTGAATTTTGAAAACATAATGTTAATTTTAAAATTTAAAATTCTGATAAAAATTAATTTTCAAATCTAAATTCAAAGTTTAAAAATTCGAAAAATCAACTTTTAAATTAAAAAAATGATAAAGTTCAAAGTTAAGAAATTTAAATTAGAAAAATCAGCTTTCAACTTCAAAAATTCAAAAGAAAAGTTTTTAAAATTTAAAATTCAGAAAACAAAAGTTCTATAAAATCGGGAAAACAAAATGTTTTTTTGAAACATAAAATTAGGAATCTCAAAAAGAATATTAATATATTATCTAAATCTTAAAATATAGACTTGTAGTCTAAGTTAAATTCAAATCAACAACTTAAAACTCATAAACAAAGTTACAATCACGCACCATTTAATTATGCAACAATCAATAAAATTTCAGTTGATAAAATTAGAAATCTTAATAATTAAAATGTGTCAAAGTGGGTTGACACATTCAAGATTAACGCAAAATGTATCAAATCGAGAATTTGATATATAATTAGAAACTAATATATTAAGTGTTTGATTGTTTTGACTTGATTGATGACATGTTCAAATTGACATGCTCATGCATATCTTAATTAATTGCAATATGTCATGTCTCACATGCCATATATTTTATCCATGATTTTAATTGCTTATCTTAGAATAGATAGATAGGGAAAATATAGGACAAAAGATATAGGCTTGATTGATACATGCACAACATAGTACCCAGGTGTGGTGAAATGATAGTATGTTAAGAAAACTTAGTTCAGATAGTCAGGTGGAGTAAGGAGTGTCATACTTGATCTGCTTAATTAAGTGGAACTAACTGAAGCTACCTACCACATCCTATACTAGTTAAACCATTAGTTAAGTATTCAATTTCTTGAACCAGCTTTGTCTAAGGATGTGGTCATTGCTTTGATACCCAAAAAGGTCAGTGTGTCTTGCCACGACCTGGAAGCCTAAAATGTGCACTTAATTGATCGACGATTAAACCTAAATCTAACACAAAGTCAAAGAATCCTTAGAACTCAAACTAAATCAATAAATAGAAAATTAGAATAATCATCTCACAAAACATATAAGGTTAATGTGTTTGTGTATCCTGAGACACATAGAATGGGTGAGATATTAAGACTAAATTGAAAATATTTTTAAAAAGGTTTTCAAAAATTTAAAAGAATATTTTATTAAAAATATTTTCAAAATAGTGATTCATATAATGATGTTGAATGATATTTCATGTTTGATTGGATGTAAATATATATATATATATTTTCAAAATTCTATACATCTTTGAAATGATTGTTGTTGATCGACACTTACCTTCTAGATCCTTAGGTCAACCATAACACACCCAAACCTACAAGATATATAGGAGAGGAGAGAGATAACCAACGTCAGGATACAGAATGAGAAGTCAAACTAAACCGTAAACTTGAATGGGAGAGGGAAAGATTATCAGTAGATCCTAAGTCACTTTCGGCGAGCTGATAGATCTACGTGGAGGGTTTCAACTTTTGAGGAAATTGTTTTCGGTGAGCGGATAGATCTACGTGGAGTGTTTCGACTTTTGGGGAAATTGTTTTCGACGAGCTAATAGAGAGAGAGGAGATTTAATTTCTGTGAACTGGGAGAGCGAAGAGATGTCGAGATTGTATGCATCCGAATCAAATTTTTTTTTTATTTTGAATATGTTGCTCTGATGTTTCGGAATGGGATAAGCAGTTGGCGAGAGGTGTATTATCGGAAATAGATGCACTTTTTGAAAAATAACAACTTTAGTGTGTTCTTTAATTAGGAATTCTGAAATTTTATATGTGAACTTTAGTCAATTACCGAATATCTTTTTGTACATCTACTTTCTTGATTTCTTTTAGAACGTTGTTTCACTGTAAATCAACACAAAGACCATGATCAGCTGGGAAGCAACACGCGACTTCTGTGGGTCTCATTTGCTGTTGTCTCCGCACCAAGCGCGAGGCCGCCACACGTCTTCCTTACTAGGGCATCCATGCAGATCCTCTCCAATATACTGGGTGATTTATTTAAAAAATATATAAAAAAAATATTTTAAAAAAAAAGACGGCCTTTGCATTGGGGGCACGTGGGTGACGTGTAGCAGGGGCCACCAAAAAAAGTGGGCATTGATTACTTATTTAATTTTTTTATTTTTTTTTTGAAATATAATTTTTTAAGGAGAGAATTAAAGATATTTGATATTTAACGAATTTATCTATAAATATTTACTTAATAAAATATTTAATTATAAATTTTAAAATATTTGAAAAATAAAATATCTGAATGATAATATGAAAATCAGATAAAAATATCAAAAAAAGGAAATGGAATTATTAGTTCCGTTTGCACCGTGGATGGCATTAAAAGCTATGAGCTGCCTTTTGTTTTCAAAACTTTATTTTTTGTGGCTTAAAGATTCCTTTCACACGGTCGCCGAGGAAGAGAGTCGTGTGGAGATCGTGAGTCGTCCACACGCGCATCCGACTGAAAATGATCTGACTGTCCACTTGTCGCCCATCCAGTCTCTCCCCTGCCCTTTTTATATCCCCGCGTCCTCACCCTTTCATTCCCCACCCATCATCCTTCGCATCCTTCGAGCGAGAAGACATGCCTCTCGAAGCTTCCGCGGCCGCTGCCTTGGACTTGGAGGAGATCGGGAAGGAGCTCGCTCTGATTCCGACGTCCCCAGATCTGTCTTTGGGCCGTCAGAAATACGCCGATGAGTGCGAATCTGCCATCAATCAACAGATCAAGTCGGTTCTATTTCTCTAGATCTCTCATTCATTTAACCTTATGTTTATTGTAATATTTTTTCCCTGCGATCGTTGATTCATCTTTTCGATGAAATTTCTTTGTCATTTATCTTCTCGAGATAAATGACCTGGGATCTCCACAATGCGAGCGAGTTCTTAGCTGCCTTGTTAGTTAGTTGATAGTTCTGTTTGACTTACCTTTCGTTTGTTCTGTTCTTTAAATTCCTTCTATGAGAAATTTAATTAGATCAATCTCAGTGATCTCGTCAACATTGTTCCATTCGCAGTGTCGAATACAATAATTCCTACGTCTATCATGCCTTGTTCGCTTACTTCGACCGCGACAACGTTGCGCTGAAAGGCCTCGCAAAGTAAGTAGGCGTTTATTCTCTATTTTCATACATGTGTTGTGATTCTTGAGTATATTTGACTTGCTTTTGCTCATTACAGATTTTTCAAGGAGTCAAGTGAAGAGGAAAGGGAGCATGCCGAGAAACTGATGGAATACCAAGTAAGTTACAGATTCAAATTTCAAGGTGTTTGTTATTGTCTCTGAACTACGACAACTGATTCTAAATCTCTCCGTGATCAGAACAAGCGAGGAGGAAGAGTGAAACTCCAGTCTCTTGTTATGCCACCGTCTGAATTCGATCATCCCGAGAAGGGAGAAGCATTGCATGGTAAGTTCGAATCTGTGCATCAGCACAAATCTACTCTGTCGTTTTATGTAACTGTTGCATATAAATATTTGTTTCGTCCATTCTCCTCAATATCGATGAACTCTATCCTGTTATTACTTATTCATTGATGATGTTCCAGGAGAGAGACTTTTTTTTTTTTTTAAACAACGATGGCGACTATTCCTAAATTTTTACAATTTAATGTCGGCTCCAGGAATCCTAATATTTTCATTCGGAATCCTAAATATTTACATCGAGATTGAATTATTTGGTTTTGTACCATTCTATTTTTTTTTTTATTTTTTTTACTACTCTGCTAAGTTTGATCAAACCTTGGATTTTGTAGAGTCTTTGGTGACATTGTTTTGCTTTGTTTCAGCCATGGAATTGACTTTGGCTCTTGAGAAGTTGACGAACGAGAAGCTGATCCAGCTACACAATGTAAGTGATATTGAACCATAGTCCAACTAGTTAGCGTTATCTCATATTTTAACTTTTACATTGTCTTGAAATTTAATCCAGATTGCTGAAAATTGCAACGATGCTCAACTGGCTGACTTTATTGAGAGTGAATTTCTGGGAGAGCAGGTGATATAATTATGAGGATGGTTTAGTTGATTGTCAACTTTGACACAATTGTTAATTTGTTCAGAAAATTTCAACATAATTTCACTAAAATCAGCAAAATTATAGACAAAAACCTAGAATAAGATTGAAAGGTCAAGGTAAAAAAAGAAAGCAAAAGCTTTATTTCCAATTTCTACTCTTCAGTAACCAATCTTTGTACCGCTATTAGAATACTGTTGGAGCAAATAAGTAATAGCAAACTTATGAACCTGTCAAACAACAAGTTAGAAAAATCAAATTTGCTTGCTGCTGCTGAACTTTGTAATCTTCATCTCATTTTCAAGTGGAAGCCATAAAGAAGATATCTGAGTACGTTGCTCAGCTGAGAAGGTTAGGGAAAGGACATGGTAAGGATTCCATTATTAAGATAATCTCTAGATGTCTATTTTGAAACGTTGTAGATAACCTTCAGATGTCTTATTTGCGATTGGGTATTATATGCAGGGGTTTGGCATTTCGACCAGATGCTCCTCCATTAGGGAGATGCTGTGGCTGCCTAAAGTGTTGAGGTCCTGATCAATTACATCTGTCTCTAGCTATAGGTTGTCATTTGCTTCATTCTGTATGTGTAATCTTTGATGCTGTCGAAAGTAGAGAGCATAACCAGACGGGGTTTCTGGAGGAAATAAAATTTGATGTATGACGTCGAGGTCTAGTCTCGATTGACTATGAAACTTGGTTCAAGCTTTACCAATCAACTGGATTAACACTGCATGTTGGAATAAACACGTGCAATTGTGTGTGGTTGTCATAACTTGAAAGGGCTGACCTCATGCCATGGATTTGGGATCCTTCGTTCATAAAAAAAGTGGATCAGGGGACGACTCACTTATAATTACGACTAGATTATGACCGTGATCCGACCATAATTAGTTATGATCTCTCCCTAGGTTCACTGTCCCTAGATTATAGTTTGGGTTGGGGCGAGTGGTCGGAGGCCACCTCCCACTCGTCGCCCGGCAGCTTGGCCACTTGCCCACTGCTGGCGACCTCCGAGCGGCCTTTGGTTACCCGTCATGACCCAAATTATAACAGGGGGTGGTGTGATCCGACTCCAATTGCAAGTGGTCAATTCCCTAGTCCATTTTTTTTTTGACCATCGGCACTGGGCTCATTAAACCTAGAGTGATTTACTATTTGTTTAATATTTTACTTTCTTTAATTATTCGGAGGAGTGTATAACTACTATTTTAGACTCTCATTGATTAATTTAAATAATAATCTAAAACTTTATCAAGACCTTGATCAAGTCAACAAAGACTTAGATCAAGTTGACACAAACCTTGGTCGGATCGATCAATATCTTAATCTGACTAATCAAAAAATTAATTTTAAAAATAAATCAATTAATTCAGGATTAATTAATAATTTGTTTAATAAATATAACCATGAATTAATCAATCCAAATCTAATTAATAATACAACTATAAATAATTCAAATATAAATAATAAGAATTTAATCTATAAGAATTTTTAAAAATCAAATAAACCATTTTCAAAATCCACAAAAATAGAAAAACAGTTTTTAAATCTAAAAATCAGAAATTGAATTTTAAAATTAAAGAAAACAAATCTTTGAATTTTGGAAAACATAATGTTAATTTTAAAATTTAAAATTCGGATAAAAATTAATTTTCAAATCTAAATTCAAAGTTTAAAAATTCAAAAAATCAACTTTTAAATTTAAAAAAAATGATAAAGTTCAAAGTTAAGAAATTTAAATAATAAAAATCAGCTTTCAACTTCAAAAATTCAAGTTTTGAAATGTAAAAATTCAAAAGAAAAGTTTTTAAAATTTAAAATTCAGAAAACAAAAGTTCTATAAAATCGGAAAAACAAAATGTTGTTTTGAAACATAAAATTAGGAATCTCAAAAAGAATATTTATATATTATCTAAATCTTAAAATATAGACTATTTACAAGTCTAAGTTAAATTCAAATCAACAACTTAAAACTCATAAACAAAGTTACAATCACGCACCATTTAGTTATGCAACAATCAATAAAATTTCACTTGATAAAATTAGAAATCTTAATAATTAAAATGTGTCAAAGTGGGTTGACACATTCAAGATTAACACAAAATGTATCAAATCGAGAATTTGATATATAATTAGAAACTAATATATTAAGTGTTTGATTGTTTTGACTTGAGTGATGGCATGTTCAAATTGACATGCCCATGCATATCTTAATTAATTTCAATATGTCATGTCTCACATGCCATATATTTTATCCATGTTTTTAATTGCTTATCTTAGAATAGATAGATAGAGAAAATATAGGACAAAAGATATAGGCTTGATTGATACTTGCACAATATAGTACCAAGGTGTGCGAAATGATAATATGTTAAGAAAACTTAGTCCAGATAGTCAGGTGGAGTAAGGAGTGTCGTACTTGATCTGCTTAACTAAGTGAAACTAACTGAAGCTACCTACCACATCCTATACTAGTTAAACCATTAGTTAAGTGTTCAATTTATCGAATCAGCTTTGTCTAAGGAAGTGGTCATTGCTCTGATACCCAAAAAGGTCAGTGTGTCTCGTCACGACCTGGAAGCCTAAAATGTGCACTTAATTGATCGACGATTAAATATAAATCTAACACAAAGTCAAAGAATCCTTAGAACTCAAACTAAATCAATAAAAATAAAAATAGAATACTCATCTCACAAAACATATAAGGCTACTGTGTTTGTGTATCCTGAGACAGATAGAATGGGTGAGATATTAAGACAACTTAAATTGAAAATATTTTTAAATAGGTTTTCAAAAATTTATAGGAATATTTTATTAAAAATATTTTCAAAATAGTGATTCATATAATGATGTTGAAGAATGATATTTCATGTTTGATTGGATGTAAATATATATATTTTTTCCCAATATTCTATACATCTTTGAAATGATTGTTGTTGATCCATACTTAACTTCTAGATCCTTAGGTCAACCATAACACACCCAAACCTACAAGATATATAGGATTCCTTGTTGCTAACAAGAATATCCTAAGGGGTGTCAAGTTAAGGGGAGACTCTCTTGAAAGATCAATATTTAAAAAGAATCTTGTTTCTTAAAAAAAAAAATATTGACACCTTTTTTTTAACAAAAAAGGCTTATTTTCAAAATCTCTTCTTACAAAATTTTCAAAGATATTTTCATACTTCAAAATTATTTCTTCTTTGAAAATATGCTTCAAATTTTTTTAAAGCATTTTTGAAAAGATGCTTTCAAATTATGTTCTCTCAATTTTTTTTCAAAATGTTTTTCAAATCACCCTTCTATTTCAAAATTTTCTAAGCATAATCATATTTTAAAATTCATTTCTTGTTGGGAAATTTCTGATTTCAAGAAGGGTAAGGGTTAAGTTTTTTACTAAGGAAATATCCTATTGTTGATGCAACACCAAAGGATATCCTTAGGAGTTTAACTATTTTTTATATGTGCCAAAGGGGGAGAAAAATAGTGTTAATCTATAATTCTTAATTTGGCATAAACCCTATATTTTAGGCTAACTAATTTAGCCTAGCTTAAACTTATTGTCAAACCAAAAAAAAAGGAGAGATTGTTGGTGCAATCGACCTCTAGAGTTTTGAATGTTTATTTAAACAAAATGTTTAAGGGAATTTGGTCAAAGGTGACCAAATAATTTGACCATAGTTGATCAAGTTAAGTGAAGAGTCCAAGCAAAGTCAAGGTTGACTTAAAACTTGGAAATGAGTGAGAAGTCCAAGTAGGACTAGATACTTGGCAAGTTGGTAAAAATACCTAGTTGGACTAGGCAAAGGAAAGTCTTGGTTGGGAACCAGGCAGTAACTGTCCTAGCGAGGCTAACTAGTGGAAATCCTAATTGGGAACCAGATAATGGAAGTCATGGCGAGTGTAGGTAGTGGAAGTCATTGTTGGGAACCAAGCAGTGAAAGTCCTAGTTGGGAACTAGATAAAACAAGTTCAAGTGGAGTTAGCTGGGAGATGATTGTTTGATAAAGAAAGAAGGCTTGAAGGAATGAACTCCAAGCAATTAAACCTATTAGGTTTAGGTAAACTAAGTACTAGGTTTTGCTTGTTATTTACTTATTTGTTTTGCATGAAACAACAGTTGGATGAACTAGTCTGTGTCATTGGACTTAGGATGTGGTTGACCGGAAGGTAGTCCAATTGACCGAAAAGTCAGGTCTCAAACAAGTTTGGGCTGAGCTCGGGACAAGGTGTCCGATTGACTGAGAGATCAAAAATTTATCTCAAAAAGGATTGAGTTTCCAGCCACGTTCCTCCAGTCGACCGGAGAAGTGTCGATCAAGTTGTATAAAAGGGGGTCGAGGCAGCATCTTCTAGCAACTCTTGAAAACATCCATCTTCATGCAAGCGCTCAGAAAGTGCTCTAAAGTTATGCTCGTGTGTTTCGGGAAGCGCCAGGAGGAGTATCGTGGCACTCAGGCTTTCCAACCGGTTCACAACAAGTTTATTTTTCTTTTATGCTTGTTATTATATCATTTATCTGTTTTTCATATTTATGATTGTCCTTACAACATGTAAGAGGTTTCTCTACCTCCAGAAGAGTACTAAAAGGAGAAAGATACTAGTAGATGACCGCTTCGTGCATAGCCTTGGATATACTAACCCTGGGGGTTGGGAACCAAGTAACTTTAGTGTTCTTTGTATTTCTTTCTTTTGTTCTTTAAGTTTCTTTGTTTCGTTGCGCTACCAATGACTCTGATAGAAAAAGAACAAAGAAATTTCAATTGTGCTATTCACCCCTCTAGCATCGAACAAGATCCTACGTTACTAGTGTAATATATCTAATCATTTGATATTGCAAGTGCAATAGAGCCGTTAATTTGAGTTGAGTCTATTGGATTGGCTCAACCCACCAAACAATTTAAGCAGGTTAGGTCAAAATTGTTAGAGTGCATACTAAAAGCCTAGCTTTTGTAAACATTTATTTTTGAAATAAAAGAATTACATTTGGTCAATATCTACATTTATTTGTTAAATATAATTGTTCAATTAATTTATATAGTAGATAACATGGTGAGTGGTGTCACACACAGAAGATCATGTTGTCGGTTCTTTATAAATTATAAACAGTTGCTCACGACTAAGATGGAAAGGAAAAAACCATCGGAATAGTCGTGGTGTAATTAAGTATTAGTTTATCTTGATTAATAAATTACACTGGTATACTCTAAGTGTATTGAGTAGGACCATTTTAGGTAAGTTCTTTTTGTACTGACTCAAAAAAAGAACTAGACCTTAGTTATTATGGAAGTGTGTGCTCTTAATCCTAATATAATAAACAAGCACATATATTTAATATTTATTTCTTTAACTTATCAAAGGGTGAGGTCTAGCTCGATAAATCAATATGCCCGATAAGTTGGAAAATGATATTACTTATAGTGTGTGTTGTTGATTATAGAATGAATCTGTGTCCTAGTTATCTAGGTTGAGAATGTCCCCAAGAGGAGCTCATAAGGATTGTCATGTTAAACCCTGCAGGTGGACTTAGTCCGACATGACAATGAAATTGAGTGGTACTACTCTTGAAGCTAGATATTAATTAAGTGAGTTGTCAGTAACTTACTTAATTAGTGGGCATTCGTTATCTTGAACACAGGGAGACTAACACACTCATGATAAGAAGGAGCCATAATGTAATTTGGGATTGATGCGGTAGTGCGATAATAACTCTCTAGTGGAATGAGTTATTATCGATGAACTTGAGTTGTGTGTTCGGGGCGAACACGGGATACTCAAGCTCATCGGAAGGCCAAAACCAATTTCTCCTCTAGGTCCCTGTCATAGCCTCATTATAGCCTCAAGTCCATTCAAATGTAAGCCTCTTCTTGGTGTACAAGAAGCGGGTCGGACCATTGCTTGGTGACCAAGCAATGGTCGGCCACATCCTCTTCTATACGGGCCGGCCCTATTGCTCGGTGACCAAGCTAGTAGGGGCCGGCCACAATAATTCAAACAAGGAGGGTTGTTTTGAATTTTTAAAATTTTCTTTTTGTAGAAAAACTATAAATTTTAAAAGAGATATTTTAATTTTTTTAAACTTTCCTTATTTGAATTAGACCACATGTTTTAATAGAGAGTTTTAAAAGTTTTAAAACTTTCCTTTTTTTAACCATCCTCATGGTTTTAGAAAAAAGGAAGAGAAGTTTTAAAAATTAAAATTTTCTATTTATGTTAAAAAAAAAGGAAATTTTTTAAGAGAAGTTTTAAATTTTAAAACATGGTTTTAATTTTTAAAAGATTTCCTTTTTAACATCCACTTTAGGAAATTAGAAGAGAGCTTGTAAAATTTTATAAGAGGATTACTTCTTGTAAAATTTTATTAAAAAAAATATTTTCTTTCCTTTTAATTGTGGCCGACCACCTTGCTTGGTGCCCAAGCAAGCAGCCGACCAATAGAATTAAACCAAATCAATAATTTGGTGATTGATTCAATCAAGAGGAAAGAAAAGGAAAATAAAAAGAGAAAAGGAAAAACTAGAGTAAAATTTTAATTTTTGTAAAAAATTCTTTCCTTATTTGCCTTGGGCAAATATTATAAAAGAAGGGGTGAGGAGGCTTCATGAGACACAATTCTTATTCTCTTGGTGGAGTCTCTCTAGGTGGCCGACCCTCCCTCTCCCCTTCTCTTTTCCCTTTTGCTCTCTTCTCCTTGGTGGTGGTGGTGGTCGGATCTTAGAGGAAGAGGAAGAAAACTTTTGGGTGGTGTTCATCTTGGAGGATCGTCGCCCACACGACGTCCAAGGCGAGGCGAGGAATACGGCAGAAGATCTTGAGGTCATTAGCATACAAAGAGAATGTATAATTAGCAATTATTTTCCATATCATGCTAGTTATTTTTCTTTGTAAGAATTCCAAACACAAGAGGCATTAGATCTAGTTTTTCGAATTAGTTTTTCGAGTTTGTGTTTTCTTTGTTTTCGAATTTGTGGTTTGATTGTTCTTTTTGGTTAACCTAGAGTTATTTAAGGAAATTAAATATTAGATTTCCTTAAAAGGCTTTGTCTAGACGGTGGTGGTTGCTCCCACATCCAAGAAGGCCATATGCCTCGCCATGCAGTCTTGGAAGCCAATTTTGGAAATTAATATTTAATGAAATTTATAACATAGGTGGATTTGAATAAATAGTGTTAAGTTCCGCTTGCGATTCAAATCTAAACCATTAAGAACAGATAAGTTAAATTTAGAATCAATGATGTTAAGTTCCGTCTGTGATTCCTAATTTAACTTCTAAAGAACACAATAGGTTATTTAAGGAAAGGTTCGACACTTGTACAAAATTTTTGTACAGTGGAACCGGTATGATTTTCCTAGGACTACTAACCAATAGAAATTTTATCAACTCATTTAAAAGCGGGCCTAAACGGGCTAGTCCGCACAAGTTGCAAGTCCAAGAGGGTCGGGGCAGGCTCAAGTTGGCCCGCAAGTTGAGAAGGAAAAATTTTTTTGAAAAACTTGAAATAGAAATAAGCCTTCAAGTCAAAGTTTATTTATGAAATGATAAATTCAATAAATTGTAGGGATTTTTCTATAAATTTTTTTTAATTTTTTGATGGGCTTGCTCGCCTAATCTGCAACCCACCTTGGGTTGGGTTCGGGATTTCCCATCCCACCTGGATGGTGGGCCAGCCCCTGCCCTGCCAAATGATTGATTTTAGATGGGACGACCTATCTGACAGATCTAAGTGCAATTGTTAAAATCCAAAGTGGATCAAGTTTAAACATACGACAAAGGAAAAGTTTAGCAAGTGTTGGTAGATAAAAAAGTCCTAGGTCGAGGATGGCATACTTGGCAAATAAGAAAGTCCTAGTAAGTTAAGAATGACCAAATACCTAACATATAAGAAGGTTGTTGAGGACAGCTGAATACCTAATAGATGAGAAATCCCAGTAGATCAAGAACTACCAAAAACATGATAGATAAGAAGTCTTGGTAGGTCAAGACGACCACATACATAGTAAACGAGAAGTCTTCGAGGTAAAATCTCTTAGCATATAAGTTATGAGAGACTATAAGTGACCTATATTTTAGAGGTTGGTAGTGCTCTTAGTAGAGGCTCAACCAAGAAATGGTTATTTTGGGGGTCAAAGTCAATGATTCAGTCGATTAGTGATCATATATACTCAACCAATATGGTTATTAGTCGAGATTGGTAGCAAATAGAAAGCTTTGTTCAAGTTGAGTTGACTTTCAGTCAATTGATGCCTAAGTAGTCGACTAGGCACTTGACCAAAAATGTATCTCTTATGAACAGAAAGGTTTTGTTCCAAGATGAGTCAACCAAACCTTACATGAGTTGATTAAGAAATAGGTGTTTTAAGGTCAAAGTCGATAATTCAATCGACTGATATGGTTAATCAACCAAGAAGTCAGTTGATGACAGACTGCCCACAAACAGAAAAATTTTGTTTTGAGTTGAGTAAAGTAGATGACAATTCAATATTCGAATACTTGACTTATCAACTAGGCAGTCGAGATATATTTCTTGAGAACAAAAAAGTATTGTTTCGAGATGAGTAAATTAAAAGATATTTTATTCCAAGAAAACAAAAGAATGTTTTTGTTCGAAACAAAATCGACTCAACATTTGATAGAAATTAAGTTAGTCGACTGAATTAATTTTTAAATTTGAAATATTATACAGCATTGATAAGGAACTTATAAAAAAAGTCAACTCATCTTGTGTGGAGCCGATAGAGAATAAATTGAGTTGACTAATGAGTTTGAAAGAATTGACTACATTAGAATGGTTCGAGAGTCAAACCTATGAGCTTATCCAAAATAGTCAATTGATAGATGTCAAAGTCAACTGGTATGGACAACAATCAACTGAAAAGGTATTAAGCCAATTGAGAAGGTGTAAAGGCGACTGATGGCAACAGCTAAAGTGACCATGCACAGATCTAGCTCCAATCAATTGATGGCTTAAAAGATTCGACGAATATTAACGCAAATCGGAGTTTATCCACTAGGTTATATAGGAGAGACAAAGGGAACTCTATATAAAACCCTTTTGACAACAATTCTACTACGACAATTTTTTATTATGTTATTTTTATTTACAAGCTCAAGGTCTTTAACTCTGAGCTCCATAGTTTACAAATTCTTTTATTGCATATAATTTTCATATTTATTGTAAAAGGTTTCTCTGTCTTTAGAAGTTTTCTAAGAGGGAGAAAGTTTCCATAGGTCGTGGAGTAAGAACCGGAAACCAAGGTCCCAAATCATATGATTTTTTAGTTCTTTTCTTTCTTAGTTATTGCATTACCTCCATCTCTAGAGCCATACTTTGTCGCAGTAGGAACTATGCTTCATGATCTACTCGCTGAAGGGAAAGATAAAAGAGCGAGACGAGACATAAGATTTCCAAAAATTTGAAATTGGACTCAATATGAGGATTTACATAATCAACAAGAGAAAAGAAACCTATACAAGTAATGATGCTTCCAAATCATAGATAAGCATCATGTCAATAAGAACTATCCAGGAGAGAATGTCTTTTTCTTTCTAAAATTTCCTTATCTGGAAGAGATTTTAGCGACCTATCTTTCCAAATGATTTAGACAACTAAATCTTATGAGCATTCGGTTAATGGTATGATATGGTCCCAAGTATAGGATCCAGTCACAGGTAGAGATCCGGATCCGTATTTGATCATGCAACACTTAAGGGGGGAAGGGAGGAGGAAAAAGACTCGTCCTAGACAAAGTCCAAATCACTCAAGGGGGAAGGCTCGTCCTAGACAGAGTCTCAATTACTCAATTTTTCTTCCCCTTTATTAATAGTGGCACTCCTTATATAAGGAGTCAAACATGACAAGATTAGGAAAGATCAACCAAAAAGGAAAACAAGGAATCAAAAATAGAAAAGCTAATTAGGCCATTATTTATTTTCTACTATAGCAGTAATTAAATTAGGCCATTATTTATTTTCTACTAATTAGGCTGATACGGTGCATAAAGGTATGACCTGGTTAAGGGGACATGACAGTCAGAAGTCAAGGGAGCGTGACAGTCAGAAGTCAAGGGGATGTGGCAAGCAGAAGTCGAGGGGACGTGGCAGTCAGAAGTCAAGGAGACGTGGTATTAAGTCATGGGGGTTATGACCCATCTAGCAAGGGGTCTGAAGTTCCAAGTCGGGAGTTAAGGTAGGTTACATGGGTAAAAAGGCCCAGGTTAGAAGCTTCTATGAATGCTCGATCAGGAGGTCCAAGTCAGGTAAGAGATCCAGGTCTAGAGTACGAATGGGCGCGCTGGTTGAGGTGCTCTAGTCGAAAGGCCGAGAGAATAACATCAGGAATAAGGAAAAAGGGGAAGGAACCATTCCGGTCGGGATTTACAGAGCAAAATGAAAAGACTATTTAAGGGTTAGAGTACGTACCTTACCTCTATTTCTGATGCTCCCCCTACATCGTAGCTTTCTTCTGATGATTCTCCCCCTTCATCTATGCTCATCTCTGAGTTGGTTTCTTCTTCAATTTGATGGTTGGCCATCAATGCTACTCGTGAGAAGGCTTCGACTTCTTATTCGGAGGATGATGATTCTGTTGGTTAGTCCTAGGAAGATCGTACCGGTTCCACTGTACAAAAGTTTTGTACAAGTGTCGAATCTTTCCTAATAATCTATTGTGTTCTTTAGAAGTTAAATTAGGAATTACAAACGGAACTTAACATTATTAATTCCAAATTTAACTTATCTGTTCTTAATGGTTTAGACTTGGATCGCAAGCGGAACTTAATACTATTGATCTAAATCCACCTATGTTATAAATTTAATTAAATATTAATTTCTAAAATTGGCTTCCAAGACTGTATGGCGAGGCACATGGCCTTCTTGGGTATGGGAGCATCCACCACCGCCTAGACAAAGTCTTTTAAAGAAAGCTAATATTTAATTTCCTTATATAACTCTAGGTTTAACCAAAAAGAACAATCGAATCACAAATTCAAAAAATAAAAAAAAAACACAAACTCGAATTACAATTCAAAAAACTAGAATCTAATGGCTCTTATGTTTGGAATTCTTACAAAGAAAAATAACTAGCATGATGCGGAAAATAATTACTAGTTATACCTTTTTCCTTGTATGCTAATAACCTCGAGATCTTCAGCCGTATTCCTCGCCTCATCTTGAACATCGTGTGGGCGACGATCCTCTAAGATAAACACCACCCACAAGCTCCTCCTCCTTCTCTAGAATTCGGCCACAACCACCACCAAGGAACAAAAGAGCAAAGGGAAAGGGAAGAGGAGAGATCCGACCACAAGGGAGAGCACAATCAATGGAATAAAAATAGATGCATACCCTACTTCTCCTCTTCTTCTCCTTCTCTTTGTATCCGGCCATACCAAGCAACCACAAGAGGTGGTCGGCCCTAGCATGAAGAAAAGCAAGGGTCGGCCCTTAGGAGAAGACTTGAAGAGAAGAGAGAAAAGAATAGAATTCTTACATGAGGCCTCTCCTCCCCTTCTTTTATAATACTTGCCCAAGGCAAATAAGGAAAGACTTTTTACAAAATTAAAATCTTCCTCTTGTTTTTCCTTTTCCTTCCTCTTGATTGAATTAATCACCAAATCATGGATTATCATGATTGTTGATTGATTTAAACTTTGATTGGCCGGCCCCTTGCTTGGGCACCAAGCAAGGGTGGCTGGCCACATCATTAAGGAGAAAAGAAAATAATTTTTATAAAATTTTACAAGAAGAAATCCTCTTATAAAATTTTACAACATCTCTTTCCTAAAGTGGATGTTAAAAAAGGAAAGTTTTAAAAAATTAAAATCATATTTTAAAATTTAAAACTTCTCTTCTAAAAATTTCCTTTTTTAACATGGTTACAAAAATAGAAAATTTAATTTTAAAACTTCTCTTCCTTTTTTCTAAAACCATGAGGATGGTTAAAAAAGGAAAATTTTAAAACTTTTAAACTCTCGATTAAACCATGTGACCTAATTTAAATAAGGAAAGTTTTATATTTTAAAAACTCTCTTTTAAAACTTGTAGTTTTCTACAAAGAGAAGATTTTAAAAATTCAAAACAACCCTCCTTTTTGAATTAATCATGGTCGGCCCCTACTTGCTTGGTTACCAAGCAAAAAGGGTCGGCCCCCATAGAGGAGGATGTGGCCGGCCCTTGCTTGGTCACTGGTTCGGCCTTTTTGCATGTCACGAGGCGCTCCAAATTAATTAAGATCGAAACTCAATTAAAATTAAGACAAGTGTTGTAGTAACGAGTCCCAAGTCATATTTTTCCAAGGATGACTAATAAGTGGGTGTAAATCCTGGAATTGGTTCCAATCAAATTCTTACATCAACAAGTTCTATTAAGCTCTTCCAGTTGAATCACTTTACCAATTGAATTCATCTAATTTTCAACAGTGCTCTGTAACGCCCGAAAATTCTCAAAACTATTTTAGAAATATTCTATGATTTTTCTGAAATTTTAGGATATTTTTACAGAATTTTTAGAGTAGCGGAAGTAGCAAAAACAAATAGAAAACGAAAATGGCTTAAGCGGGAATTGAACCCGGGACCTCTCGGGTCCGCTAAAACTTTAGTTAGCCTTAGAACCGGTGAACCCAGCAGGGTCGTGCTGGAAGAGAAGGGAAACATTTATATTTATATTGGAGTTGGGCCTAGTTACCCACTTAATATAAATTAAAAACTTAAGTTGGTTTGGGTTATTTTGGAGTTTGGTTCGGCAACCTCTTCCCCTCCAAACCCTCACGCCGAACACCTCTCCCTCTTCTCCCTCTCTCGGCGCCAACCACAAGGAGAACTAGGGTTCCATTCCTAGGGTCCCAAGGTCACTTTCCGGCGACGATTTCAGCACAAGGACGTTCCCCTCCGCGAGTAGAGCACGTGGACGCGGGCGAATCGTCGAGAAGTCGTCTCCACCGGAATTCCTAGTGATTAGATTTGTAGGAAATCTAGCACACAAGGTAAGAAACCCCTCACCTGCAGTATAAGTAGCTCTGTTTGGTTTTATATGCACTAGTTTAGCTATATGCTATTTTTATCGACGCATAGGGTGAATTTGACCCTCCTCGCAGATTTAGGGATTTAGTGAGTACTTCTAGATGGGCCGGACACGTACTCCCTCTTCAGTGGGGGCTCCTAGACGTTGTCGGGTGCCTAGAAGTGGTCTCCCTGATAGAGGGGAGAGTTGGGGCACACTAGGTGTTCGATAAAATAGCTAGTTAAGTTAAAATACAAATTAGGCATTTTAAATAGCTCAGTTAAATGCATTAGGAGCATTTAAATCAGTAAATCAGTTTATTATAGTTTATATGGGACTACGGTCCAATGGGTGGGCTCCCACAGTCGCCTCTAGATTCAGACAACCTAGCTCTAGGTTCAGATAACCTAGAAACAGCAAGTTAAAACAGTTAGCTATATTCAGTATTTTATTTTCAGTGGCACTGTACTGGATCAGATATCCATTAGGTTGGACTCCCACAGTCGTCCCTAGGTTTAGATAACCTAGTTAACCCTACTAAATTCGGGACTTGCAAACCCGGGTCTAATTAGGGATGCGCACACAGCAAGTACAGTTGCCGGGCCCAAACAGCATGATTATGTATTTTCACTTATTATGAATTAGTTTTCAAAGCTCAAATTAGTTATGTTAGTTGAGTTGGAATTCAGTATCAGTTTAGCTACAGTTTAGCCTATTATATGTTCAGTTCAGTGATCTTTATTGATTCATATGCTTATATGTCATGCCATGTTTAGTTTATTCAGTATACTTAGCATAACCTTTTAAACAGCATGATTTCAAAACATATTTGCATCGTATGCATGTTTTAGTGAAGTAGATGGTTTCTTACTAAGCTTTAAGCTTACAGATACTTTTTCCTTATTCTGCAGATAAAGGTAAAGGAAGGATGGATTAGCGGAGGCTGGAGGGCAATGCTACGAAGATGTGTGTGGGCAGGAACTTGGAGTAGAGATCTTAGGGAACCTTAGCAAGCTTTGTTTCAAACATTAGAACTTTTCAGTGTTTTTGTCATCTTGCACTTTAGTAGGTTAGTCGCTATGAATTAGTTAACTATGCACCTTATTATGCTTAGAACACCTCTTTTATGTTGTTAGAATGTTAGTTGTTGTCATTGGAGTGTTTCCTAGTCATTTTAGTACTTGTAATGTGATTGAGGCCTGAAACAGTGCTGAAATCAGACCCTTGGCATGGAATCAGAAACTCGAATTGATCAGCTGATCGATTCGAGAGTTTCCAATCGATCGAAGGATCGACTGGGCACCTAGTTTCGCGAACAGTAGGCTTCTGGATCGATCGGTCGATCGATCCAGCCAATTCCGTCGCGAACAGAAGGCTCTGGGATCGATCACTGGATCAATTGATCAGTCTGGATCGATCAGCCGATCGATCCAGAATATTGCCCGAGCACAGTAGCGTGCTGGATCGATCACTGGATCGATCCAACCTATGTTTCGCATACAGTAGCCGGCTGGATCGATCACTGGATCGATCCGACTATTCCAATCGATCCGTGGATCGATTGGGAGGTCTGGTATCAGTGGGGGAGTGTCTAAGTGCAGTTCCTTGGCCATGGGGAAGGTAAAACATGTTATGAGTAGTTAGTTTACCTCCCTTAGCCTGTATAGAACCAAGAAATGTCAGTAGTTTAGTAAAATTTTAATTAGTTCAGCTTCCGCATATGTCTTTAGTAATGGTCAGGGAATAGTTTAGCACAGCATAACTGTAGCGATCGGCCTTACAGCTTAGTTAGTAGAAGGCGGGTCATTACAGAGTGGTATCAGAGCAGTGATCCATACTTCCTACACACACATCAGCATTGAACCTGCAGCTTCCAAGTAAGAATACCTCTACTTTATTTATGTTTCTTGCTTTCTTGTATAGCTCACGTTTATAGATAAACTGCTGCATGATAGTATGTGATAGTATATAACATGATAACGATAGTTATACAATTATGATTGTAATAGTTATTCATGTTCTGTCCTCTACGTCTTTAGCAATGGCACGAGGACGCCCAGCTAGAAGGGCACTAGCTACTGAGCCCCAGCAAGAGGCAGGCGTTAGTGGCTCAGTTACAGCAGCAGCTAGCTGAACAGCAACAGGAGATAGCCACCCTCAAGGCTAATCAGCAGAGTACCCCCATAGTCACCCCGGAACCGAATCTGACGACTCCAGAAGTCTTAGAGGTTCCACCAGCTCAGCCTACAGTGCCAACACCAGTACCAGCACCAGCAGTCCCAGCAGCTGAGCCAAGAAAGGAAGCCTATCTGATCCAGTGGTAGCGAGTCAAGCCAGAGACCTTCTCAGGCACTAGTGAACCATGGGATGCACAAGCCTGGTTCAAAACACTGGAGAGCACGATAGAGCTTCTGGACTGGCCAGAACACGAGAAGGTGAAGTGTGCCTCCTTCTGCCTGACAGGAGACGCACGCATGTGGTGGGAAAGAATCAGAACGAAGCGCCTAGTGAACCAGATGTTATGGGCTGACTTCGAGAAGGAATTCTTCGAGGAGTTCTTTCACATACGGGTTACAAACCGCCACTATGACGAGTTCACTGAGTTTCGTCAGGGCAACCTTTCAGTTGAGGAAGTCGTGAAGAAATTCAACAGGTTGGCTCGTCTATGCCCGGAGCTAGTCAGTACAGAGAAGGAACGAATCCGGTTGATGCTCAAGATGCTGAGGCCAGAGATAGCAGTGAACGTGGCTGGTGGCATACATAGGCCACAAACCACAGAGGAGTTAGTGAGCAGTGCCTTGACCACAGAGCATTACCAGAACAGCATAAAGCAGCAGAAGCAAGTCTCCTCAGAGTCCAAAGGCCAAGGAAACTCTCACACTCAAAAACAGCAAGGCCACAGCTCCAACTGGAAAGGGAACTCCAACAGCAAGCGCAAATCAGGGAGTGACCCAAAAGGAGGACCATCTAGCAAGCGACCCAGTTATCCAAAGTGTGCTACTTGTGGGAAATTCCACCCAGGGGTTTGTCGCAAGGGCACACGAGGATGTTTTGAATGTGGACAAGAAGGGCACATGGCCAAGCATAGCCCGAACAAGACCGGTCTTCCTCAACGACAGCAGATTCAGTGTGCAGGCCAGCCAGCTCAGTTATATCAGATGCAGGCCGCTCTAGAAGGTCCACTTATCAGCCAGGGCAGATTAGAAGCCCCTCCAGCTATGGCGAATGCGAGGATCTACTCACTCACCAGAGAGGACGTAGCCAATGCCGTTGTCACAGGTCAGATTAGCATTTTACAGTATAGTGCTACTGTTCTATTTGATACTGGGGCAACCCATTCATATATAGCCAGGATGTTCTCCGGAAAATTAGAAATACCCTCGGAGGTACTCAGTGGTCAGTTTTTGACGGCATTACCTTCAGGAGAGATCATGGCATCCACGCACTGGCTCAGAGCAGTGCCGGTCATTATAGCATACAGAGAGCTCTTTTGTGATCTGATAGTGCTAGAGATGACCGACTATGACGTTATCTTTGGAATGGACTTTCTGATCAGATACGGTGCTACCATAGAGTGCCGTAAACAGAAAGTCATCTTCCAACCTGAAGCAGCAGTGCAATTTGAATATAGCGGGGAACCAAAGAGAAAGGCCAAGAAGTTTCTCTCAGCTATGAAAGCACAGAAGCTACTGGATTCAGGATGTACAGGATTCCTAGCACACGTAGTCAACACCAGCCAGGACAAGAACCAACAGCTAGCAGAGGTTCGAGTCGTATGCGACTACCCAGCAGTCTTCCCTGAAGAGTTACCAGGCTTAGCACCAGACAGGGAGATTGACTTTGAGATAGAGCTCATTCCCGGTACAAATCCTATCTCCAAAGTGCCTTATCGCATGGCTCCAGTAGAACTGAAGGAACTTCAGGAGCAACTACAGGAGCTGCTTGACAAGGGTTTCATACGCCCGAGTCACTCACCATGGGGAGCGCCTGTACTATTCGTGAAGAAGAAGGATGGAAGCATGCGACTATACACAGATCACCGAACCAAGTCACGATCAAGAACAGTATCCCCTCCCGAGAATTGAAGGGAGCAGCGATGTTCTCTAAGATAGATCTCGGATCAGGTTATCATCGGTGAAGGTTAAAGAAGGGGATATACCCAAGACAGCATTCAGAACCAGACACGGACACTACGAGTTCGTAGTCATGCCCGTGACCAATGCTCCAGCTACATTCATGGATCTCATGAGCAGAGTATTCAGGGAGTATTTAGATAAGTTTGTTATTGTGTTTATCGATGACATCCTTATCTACTCAGAAACTCAGGAAGAACACTCGAGCACCGAAATATTGCAGACCCTTCAAAGAACCAACTATACGCCAAGTTCATGAAATGTGAATTTGGCTAGATCAGGTGTCCTTCTGGGTCATATCATCTCGAAGGATGGTATTATGGTAGATCCCAGCAAGATAGAAGCGGTAAGTAACTGGAAGAGACCTAAGAACGCCAACGAAATCAGGAGCTTTGGGATTAGCAGGATATTACAGGAAGTTTGTAGAGGACTTCTCCAGGATAGCCTCCCACTGACAGCTCTCACCGGAAGAACAGGAAATTTCGGTGAGAACAGCTTCAGCGAGCTAAAAAGGAGATTGACCAGTGCTCCCATTTTGGCTCTACCAGACAACACCAGCAGCTTTGACATCTATAGTGATGTCTCTAAGTTGGGACTAGGAGCAGTACTGATACAGAACGGCAAGGTGATCGCCTATGCCTCTAGACAACTCAAGGATTATGAGAAGAATTATCCTACTCATGATCTTGAGCTTGCAGCAGTAGTGTTCGCTCTCAAAATTTAGAGACATTACTTATATGGAGCTCAGTGCAGAGTGTATACAGATCATCAGAGTCTGAAGTATTTCTTCACTCAGAAGGATCTGAATATGCGATAGCGTAGATGGTTAGAGCTGGTCAAGGATTACGATATAGACATCCTCTACCACCCAGGGAAAGCAAATAGGGTAGCAGATGCACTTAGCAGGAAATCCAGTGCTACCTTATTATCTCTTACAGCCGTGTCACCACCCCTACAGAAGGAGATCATAGACTTTGGCCTCGAACTCATCGTTGGACAGCTCTCTACTATGACCCTATAGTCTACCTTGCTTGGTGATATTCAGTCAGCTCAGGAGCAGGACCCTGAAATTCAGAAAATCAAGCAAGGGCTAGCAGAATCAGAAAGTAGAGAATTCAGAGTGTCCGATAGCGGGGTGTTGTATTTTGGTGACAGACTCTGTGTTCCAGATCAGGAGGAGCTACGGAGACGGATTTTAGATGAGGCTCACAAGACTCCCTATGCGATGCATCCAGGTTCCACCAAAATGTATCAAGACCTGAAGAACCATTTTTCGTGGCCTGGGATGAAGCGAGACATCGCCAGATATGGTAGCATCTGCCTCACCTGTCAGAGGGTCAAGGCAGAACATCAGCGACCAGGAGGAGTTCTGCAGCCTATACAGATTCCAGAATGGAAGTGGGAGGATATCTCTATGGATTTCATAGTGGGACTGCCCAGAACCACGAATGGTTTTGACGCCATCTGGGTAATAGTCGACAGGTTGCCTAAATCAGCCCATTTCTTAGCTATCAAGGTATCCTACTCCATGGAGAAGCTAGCTCAGTTGTATCTCTAGGAGATCGTCAGACTACATGGAGTCCCACAAACCATCATTTCAGACAGAGACAGCAGATTCACATCACACTTCTGGGAGTGTGTACAGTCAGCGTTGGGCACTAAGTTAAAGTTCAGCACAGCATTCCATCCTCAGACAGATGGTCAGACGGAGCGGGTAAATCAGGTACTCGAAGATATGCTCCGAGCGTGTGCCCTAGACTTTAAGGGAAGTTGGTGCAAATATCTGAGCTTAGCAGAATTGCATACAACAACAGCTATCAGGCCACTATCGGCATGACACCTTACGAGGCTCTCTATGGGCGGAGGTGTAGATCTCCAATCTGCTGGTATGAGAGTGGTGAACAGAAAGAACTAGAACTTCAGACAGATCTAGTAGCAGATACCACAGCAGCTATACAGCAGATCCGCCAGAGGATAGAGATAGCTCAGAGCCGCCAGAAAAGCTATGCTGATACAAGGCGCAGACCCTTAGAGTTTTCAGTTGGGGATTCAGTGTTCCTCAGAGTAGCTCCCGTGAAGGGAGTAATGCGTTTTGGGAAGAAGGGCAAGCTAAGTCCCAGGTATGTGAGACCATACCTTATCAGCAGAAGAGTGGGCAAGGTAGCATATGAGATGGAGCTACCCCAGGAAATGTCAGCTGTCCACAACGTATTTCATGTCTCCATGCTGAAGAAGCATACCCCAGATGCCACCCAGGTGATTGAGCCACAGTCGGTACAGATCCGCGAAGACCTCAGCTATGATAGTCGGCCTATTCAGATAATAGACCGGGCAGTTAAGAAATTGCGGAACAAGGAAGTACCATTAGTCAAAGTCATTTGGCACAGTCACACAGTAGAAGAGGCAACTTGGGAGACAGAAGCCAGCATGAGACAGAAGTACCCAGAATTATTCTAAGTTCGAGGACGAACTTTTTATAAGGTATGGGTGATTGTAACGCTCGAAAATTCTCAAAACTATTTTAGAAATATTCTATGATTTTTCTGGAATTTTAGGATATTTTTACAGAATTTTTAGAGTAGCGGAAGTAGCAAAAACAAATAGAAAACGAAAATGGCTTAAGCGGGAATCGAACCCGGGACCTCTCGGGTCCGCTAAACCTTTAGTTAGCCTTAGAACCGGTGAACCCAGCAGGGCCGTGCTGGAAGAGAAGGGAAACATTTATATTTATATTGGAGTTGGGCCTAGTTACCCACTTAATATAAATTAAAAACTTAAGTTGGTTTGGGTTATTTTGGAGTTTGGTTTGGCAACCTCTTCCCCTTCAAACCCTCACGCCGAACACCTCTCCCTCTTCTCCCTCTCTCGGCGCCAACCACAAGGAGAACTAGGGTTCCATCCCTAGGGTCCCAAGGTCACTTTCCGGCGACGATTTCAGCACAAGGACGTTCCCCTCCGCGAGTAGAGCACGTGGACGCGGGCGAATCGTCGAGAAGTCGTCTCCACCGGAATTCCTAGTGATTAGATTTGTAAGAAATCTAGCACACAAGGTAAGAAACCCCTCACCTGCAGTATAAGTAGCTCCGTTTGGTTTTATATGCACTAGTTTAGCTATATGCTGTTTTTATCGACGCATAGGGTGAATTTGACCCTCCTCGCAGATTTAGGGATTTAGTGAGTACTTCTAGATGGGCCGGACACGTACTCCCTCTTCAGTGGGGGCTCCTAGACGTTGTCGGGTGCCTAAAAGTGGTCTCCCTGATAGAGGGGAGAGTTGGGGCACACTAGGTGTTCGATAAAATAGCTAGTTAAGTTAAAATGCAAATTAGGCATTTTAAATAGCTCAGTTAAATGCATTAGGAGCATTTAAATCAGTAAATCAGTTTATTATAGTTTATATGGGACTACGGTCCAATGGGTGGGCTCCCACAGTCGCCTCTACATTCAGACAACCTAGCTCTAGGTTCAGATAACCTAGAAACAGCAAGTTAAAACAGTTAGGTATATTCAGTATTTTATTTTCAGTGGCATTGTACTGGATCAGATATCCATTGGATTGGACTCCCACAGTCGTCCCTAGGTTTAGATAACCTAGTTAACCCTACTAAATTCGGGACTTGCAAACCTGGGTCTAGTTAGGGATGCGCGCACAGCAAGTACAGTTGTCGGGCTCAAACAACATGATTATGTATTTTCACTTATTATGAATTAGTTTTCAAAGCTCAAATTAGTTATGTTAGTTGAGTTGGAATTCAGTATTGATTCATATGCTTATATGCCATGCCATGTTTAGTTTATTCAGTATACTTAGCATAACCTTTTAAACAGCATGATTTCAAAACATATTTGCATCATATGCATGTTTTAGTGAGGTAGATGGTTTCTTACTAAGCTTTAAGCTTACAGATACTTTTTCCTTATACTGCAGATAAAGGTAAAGGAAGGATGGATTAGCGGAGGCTGGAGGGCAATGCTACGAAGATGTGTGTGGGCAGGAACTTGGAGTAGAGATCTTAGGGAACCTTAGCAAGCTTTGTTTCAAACATTAGAACTTTTCAGTGTTTTTGTCATCTTGCACTTTAGTAGGTTAGTCGCTATGAATTAGTTAACTATGCACCTTATTATTCTTAGAACACCTCTTTTATGTTGTTAGAATGTTAGTTGTTGTCGTTGGAGTGTTTCCTAGTCATTTTAGTACTTGTAATGTGATTGAGGCACGAAATAGTGCTGAAATCAGACCCTTGGCACGGAATCAGAAACTCGAATTGATCAGCTGATCGATTCGAGAGTTTCCAATCGATCGAAGGATCGACTGGGCATCTGGTTTCGCGAACAGTAGGCTTCGATCAGTTCCGTCGCGAACAGAAGGCTCTGGGATCGATCATTGGATCGATTGATCAGTCTGGATCGATCAGCCGATCGATCCAGAATATTGCCCGAGCACAGTAGCGTGCTGGATCGATCACTGGATCGATCCAACCTATGTTCCGCATATAGTAGCTGGCTGGATCGATCACTGGATCGATCCAACCTATGTTCCGCATATAGTAGCCGGCTGGATCGATCACTGGATCGATCCGACTATTCCAATCGATCCGTGGATCGATTGGTAGGTCTGGTATCAGTGGGGGAGTGTCTAAGTGCAGTTCCTTGGCCATGGGGAAGGTAAAACATGTTATGAGTAGTTAGTTTACCTCCCTTAGCATGTATAGAACCAAGAAATGCCAGTAGTTTAGTAAAATTTTAATTAGTCCAGCTTCCGCATATGTCTTTAGTAATGGTCAGGGAATAGTTTAGCACAGCATAACTGTAGCGATCGACCTTATAGTCTAGTTAGTAGAAGGCGGGTCGTTACATGCTCTAATTCAATTAAGCATAAAATCAAGAATTGTTGGTCTCTTATACACATTAATCAATTCCAGCTCATCAACTTAACAATAATCAAATTCGGACTTAAATGCATCATTGAATCAAGAAAATCATTCATCAAATCTTCAATCCACAACCACATTCAACCTAACAATTCAACTCATAAACTCAAACAAAATTATGATGAACAGATGTAAACAATTCGAATTCTCAAGTTAATCATTCTCAAACTTTACTTAATCACAGCCATAACAATCCAATGCACAAAACAAAGGTAACAAGTAAACTCGAAATCTCACACAACTTGTAAAAACCAAAGTATCATCCAATTCTCAATCACAGTACCCTTCAACAAAGGAACGCAAACAAAAACCTCCAGTTAAGCATTCACGAATTCATCTTCATCACAGTAACATAGAAAATCCCATCAGGTATAAAATCTAGCTAACTAAATCATCAAAACTAATCAAACTAGTGTGGTCAAAACTTATAATTCAAAACTAAGACTAAATTACAAACTAATTGGTTAGCTTAACATCATTTAGATTGCAAAAGTTCAACAAGATGAGAAAGTAAGTAAGAAATTCATAACAAGGAATTGTAATAAACTGAAACAAGAAACAATGACAAGGAAAATGAATCAGATCTGATGATCTGAGCTAGTTTGAGAACAAATTAAAGACAAAGATAAAGAAAATCAAAACACTAGCATTCCACAAACCAAATCTAGGATCAAAACTTCTTCATTCTGCCAGAAACAGAGCCACCTCTGAGAAACACCCTTCGGGTAACCACCAGCGAAGAATAGAACTTCCAGCTAATGCCACCTTTCGATCACAACCTCTGGGAAACACCCTTCGGGTAACCACCAGCGAAGAATAGAACTTCCAGCTAATGCCACCTTTCGATCACAACCTCTGGGAAACACCCTTCGGGCTCACGGATTGGTTAGCATTCACATCGCACGAAGATCAGTAGCTCGATTCTGGAATTGTGGACTTAAATCGATTGATCAGATCGATTCGGATGTCGCGGATGGAGTGGTAGTCGGAGGAAGATCGGAGCTTCTGGGAAACACCCTTCGAGCTCCGGTGATGATGGAAATCGCGGACTGGAACCGCCCTCGTCCGGATTGCGGAAGGAAATCAGAAACTCGGCTCACGGACTGGGGAAACACCCTCCGCCGCTTCCTGACCTCGGACGACGAACACCGGAAGTTAGGAGATCGCCGACGATGAAGAAGGATTGCTCACGGATCTGGAATATGGAAGGGAAACTGCGGCGTAGCGGAAGAAGGAAGAAGAACAGTGCTGGAAATCGCAAATGCCGAGCTCGTCTTCTTCAATGTAGCTTCTCTCTATTTAAACAACTCCTTATCTGATCGGATGTTCCAGATTGCTCGGGGCTTGATCAACGGCTGGATGAACTCAGATCTGGATCAAAACTTCCGGATCTTCATTAATGGCTCAGATTTTCTCCTCATTAAGTCGGATGGACCAGATTCTTGTTGGATGGCTCAGATCTCTCCAATCTTCAATGGATGATCCAAATTGATCCAAAGCTTGATCGCCTCATTTAGCCCTATATTTGAGCCAAAATGTGGTCTGATCTGATCGGGTCCATACCCTTTTGATGCCTACAAAATGATAATCAAATATTAGCATCAAATACCGTGATAATTGCCTAAATTGCAATTAAGTCTAAGATCACATGTAATTTATGAAATGTAATGTAAATGTAAGATTAAGTTATGAGTAAACCATCAAAAACATGCATTATGAATTAAAATAATATAGCAAAATTACGGTTATCAGTCACCAAGCATTGGATCGGCCCCCTTCTTGGACACCAAGATGGGCTTATATTTGGATGGACTTGAGGCTTTAATGAGGCTACGACAGGGACCTAGAGGAGAAATTGGTTTTGGCCTTCCGACGAGCTTGAGTATCCCGTGTTCGCCCCCAAACACATAACTCAAGTTCATCAATAACAAATCATTCCACTAGAGAATTATTATTGCACTACCGTACCAATCCCAAATTACATTATGGGATCCTTCTTATCATGAGTGTGTTAGTCTCCCTATGTTTAAGATAACAAATGTCCACTAATTAAGTAAGTTACTGACAACTCACTTAATTAATATCTAGCTCCAAGAGTAGTACCACTCAACCTCATTGTCATGTCGGACTAATTCCACCTGTAGGGTTTAACATGACAATCCTTATGAGCTCCTCTTGGGGACATTCTCAACCTAGATAACTAGGACACAGTTTCCTTCTATAATCAACAACACACACTATAAGTAATATCATTTCCCAATTTATCGGGCCTATTGATTTATCGAGCTAAATCTCACCCTTTGATAAGTTAAAGAAATAAATACTAAATATATATATTTGTTATTATATTAGGATTAAGAGCACACACTTCCATAATAACTAAGGTTTAGTTCTTTTATTAAGTCAGTATAAAAAGAACTTACCTAAATGGTCCTACTCAATACACTCTAAGTGTACTAGTGTAATTTATTAGTCAAAATAAACTAATACCTAATTACACTATGACTATTCCAATGGTTTGTTCCTTTCCATTTTAGTCGTGAGCTACTGTTTATAATTTATAAGGAATTGATAACATGATTTTCTGTGTGTGACACCACACACCATGTTATCTACAATATAAATCAATTGAACAACTACACTTAGCATATAAATGTAGATATTGACCAATGTGATTCTTTTTATTTCAAATATAAATGTTTACAAAAATCTAGGCTTTTAGTATACACTCTAACAATCTCCCACTTATACTAAAAGACTAAGTTGTCATATCTGCTGCCATACATCTGATTCCCAACCCTTCAACATGCCCATCAAAAGCTCTTGCCTTAAGGGCCTTACTGAAAGGATCTCTCAGGCTATCATTTGATACAATCTAGGTGGCAACAACTTCTCCTCATTAACCGATGTCTCGTATTGGGTGGTACTTGCGCTCTATTGTGTTTACTTATCTTATGGACTTATGATTCCTTCAAGTTTGCTACTACACCACTATTATTACAATAAATTGTAATAATTTTTTGGCAAACCAGAAATCATGTCTAAGTCCATCATGAAGTTTCTGAGTCATATAACCTCTATGGCTGCCTCAGAGGCTGCCACATACTCAACTCCTATGGTGGAGTCCAAAAAACACCTATGCTTAATACTCCTCCATTGTTATGGCTTCACTTCCTAAAGTAAACACAAAAACCCGAGGTCAACTTACTATTGTCCCTATCTGATTGGAAGTTAAAATCTGTATTACCCACAGGGATCAAATTATCTGCCTTGTAAACTAGCATATAATCTCTAGTCCCTCTAGGGTACTTTAATATATGCTTTATGGCAGTCTAGTGTCCTGGTCCTGGGTTACTTCGATATCTGCTAACTATGCCCTCGGCAAAACAGATATCTGGTCTCATTCATAGCATACATCAGGCTTCCGATAGCCAAAGTATAAGGAACTACCTTTACGTCCTATATCTCCTTTGATGTCTTCAGAGACATCTCTTTAGATAAAGATTCTCCATGCCTAAAAGGTAGAATACCTTTCTTGAAGTCTTGTATGCTATAATGAACTAGGATTGTATCGATTTATGAAGCTCGGGATAAGCACAATGTTCTTTTCTTGTGATCTTGATCCCAAGAATATGTGCATTCTCCCTAGTCCTTTATATCGAATTTGTTTGGACAACCATAACCTTACTTCCGGCAACATTTTGATATTGTTTCCAACTACCAAAAATGTTATCTACGTATAGTACAAGAAATATCACCACGTTTCCATCACACTTCTTGTATACATAAGACTCATCTGGTTATTAAATAAATTCATAGGTCTGAATTACTTTATTAAGCCGGATGTTCCAAGACCTTGAAGCTTTGCTTCAATCCATAGACTGATTGAGCTTGCACACAAGATGCTCTTTGCTCTTTGCAATGAACCCTTCTGGTTGCTTTATACGGATATTTTTTTCATGACTTCCATTAAGGAAAGTTGTCTTGACATCCACTTGCCAAATCTTATAGTCCATATAAGTAACAATAGATAAAAGAATCCGGATAGACTTAAGCATGACTACCGATGAAAAAAATTTCCTTTTTCAACAAGTCTTGCTTTGAAAGTTTCTACCTTCTCGTATATCCCTCTTTTCTTATTGTAGACTTATTTTTACCCAATGACTTTTATACCATTTTATAAGCTCCCAGACTCTATTAGAATACATATATTCTAATTCTGTATTCATTGCTCTTTGCAAAGACACTGCATCTTTATCTTGGAGCGCTTCGTCATATGTCTGGGGATCGAGTTCATGTCCACCAGAGATCAAGTCCAAAGACTCTCCCAAAGCATGAATCTTTCAGGTTGCCTAACAACCCTCCCACTACGACGAGACACTATCTGTAATTGTGTATCATTTATGATACGTGTTGTAGTTTCTTGTGATATTTCATCTTGTGCAGTTGGTACTAGATTAGACGTGCCCTTTAATTTCCTTAAGAACAATTTACTTATGAGCTTATGGTTCATTACATAGTCCTCTTCTAAAAATCGAGCATTGGTTCTTACAATGACCTTCTGATTTTTAGAACTATAAACCTATTTTCATTTTTCTAGGATAACCCACAAACAAGTGAACTCCTGTCCAACTTATCAGTGTCTCTCTTGTGCTAGACTACCCAAAATTCGAATATGTTTCAGACTAGGCTTACGCCCATTTTGCAATTCTATGGGAGTAGAGAGTTCTGACTTAGAAGGTACTATGCTCACTTCCGTTTCCAATGTTTATCCTTAAAACGAATTTTGGTAATTTTCTAAATAACTCATTATCGATCTAATCATTTCCATAAGAGTCATATACCTTCTTTCTTCTACACCATTCTGTTGGGGTGTACTAGGTGCAGTTAGTTGGGATTGAATCTCAACTTCTGATAAGTAACTCCTAAACTCTCCTAAGAGGTGCTAGTCACTACGATCTTACCATAGTGTCTTGATACTTTTACCTTGACGTTACTCCGTATCAGCCTCGTACTCTTTGAACTTATCAAAGTACTTAGAATTGCGGAGCATCAAGTAAATGTACCCACATCTCGAATAGCCGCCTATAAAAATAGATGAAATATTCGAAACAACTGTAGGTGCAGCGGAGGCCGGCAAGAGGGGGTGAATTGCTGTAAACAAAAATAAAACTACCCTCCTCGGATTTCAACTCAGAATAAATGCAGTAGTAAAATAATGAAAGCAGAAAGTAAAAGAAGAAATAGAATTTTTAACCTGGTTACAACCAAGAGGGTTGTTAATCTAGGGCAGTGAAAAGCGCACTAAGAAAATTCTCCTTTGCTGAAGGCGGAGAAGCCTTTTACACTCTAATTGCTCAGAACTACTGCTAGGAATTGCTTACAGATTGATTGCTTGAGTTGTTATTGAATTCCTAGCTCCAGGGGCCTTTTTATAGCTCCTGGAAAGTCTATCCCGAGGGTCCAAGGCGCCTCCAACAAGGTTCAAGGCGCCTCCAGCTCGGTCAGCGGATAAAACTTTATCCGCAATGCAAACGGTCAAAACTGACCTGTTGAAGGCGCCTTCAACAGGGTTGAAGGCGCCTTCAAGCTGGAGGCGCCTCCAAGCCTACTGGAAGCGCCTCCAAGCTGGCAGCTCCAATTTCCAGCTTGGTTTCTTCAGCTTCTGATGCTCCGTTCTTTTGGGTGATTGTGGCCAACCGGAATAGGGCTCACCCGAACCCAATTCCCGGCCTTCTCCTCGAGCAGTCTTCCGTCCCGGCTTAATGTCCCTCGAACGCCGCGCACGATCTTCACGCCCACCGGAGTACTCTTCCGCAGCGCTCTCGTCCTTCGGACGCACCGAGCCCGTCGGCTCCCTTCCCGTGCCGTCCTTCTCACTAGCTGCGTCTTCCGCTCGACTTCCTGTGCTCCTAAGCTCCTGCACACTCAGCATAGGGATCAAACACAGCAGGACCTAACCAACTTGGTTGATCACATCAAAACTACCACGGGGTCCAACAATCTCCCCGTTTTTGATGTGCATCAACCCAAGTTCAAGTTAGGGTTAAAATAGACATAAAAAGTAATTTTAAAGGAAATTACTAAACTAAACTTTTAAGCATAAAATTTGCAATAATTAAAATTGCAACACATTTTCAAAAAAATAGGTAAAATTTTCATTTTCCTAATTCTCCTTACTCCCTCTAAACTTGTACCTTTCTCTCCCCCTTTGATCACAGCAAAAATGGGGTCTTAAGTAAAAAAAAAATTTAAGTAAGATTGAAGTTTTGAAAAATTTTCTAAGTCAAAAATGAATTTTTGAAAAAAATTCCAAGTTAAATTGAAAAAAAAATTCTAAAAAAAAAGAACTTTTTAGAATTTTACAAAACAAATTTCTAAGTCTAAACTGAGTTTAAAAAATTTTCTAAGGCAATTAAAAAAAATCCTAAATAAACTTTTTGAATTTTCCCAAAAAAAATTTCTAAGTCAAGTGAAGTTTTCCAGAAAAAATTTCTAACAAAAAAAATTAAGTTAGAATTTTTCAAGAAAAAAATTTCTAAGGATTTTTTTTTTATTTTAATAAATGTTTGATAAACTTTCAAAGCATTATTTAATTCTTGTTTAATGCTTTTTCAGAAAGTTAATTAAACATTTTCTTTCAATATTTTAGCTTTCAGGTCGTGGCGAGGCACTAGGCCTTCTTGGTTATTGGAGCAACAACCACTTCCTTAGACAAAGCTTCCATAAAGAATTTCAATGTTTAATTTTCTCACTGTAAGCTTTTAATTTTTGAAAAATTAATTAAGTACAGATTTTGAAACTCAATAGAGATTCCTTCCTACAGGATTATTCAAAAATCTAGGGGGTACATAGTTTCTTGGTATTTTCCTAAGTTGACCTTGATGCTTCCTTATATACCAATTTAATTTTCCATAAATTTTAAGTTTTGATTTTGGAAAAACATTTATCTTTAAGCATGCATTTAATTTTTCAATTTCAAATTTTAAATTTCATTTTCTGATTTCAAATTTTCATTCTCTTTTTCTAATTTATCTAATTCTCTAGAAAGAGCTTTAATAAATCTAAAAGATTGATTCGAGGTTAAATTACGTACCTTACTTACCTGATCTGGTGACGCTCCCCCTTCATTAGTGCTTTCTTCTTCTGAGGTTGCTCCCCCTTCATTTATGCTCATTTCTGAGCTAGTCATTTCTTCTAGCTGATGGTTAGCCATCAGTGCTAGTCCCGAGAATTCTTCGACTTCAGATTCGGAGGACGATGAGTCATCCCACGTGACCTTTAGGTTGTATTTGGGTCGAGCTGGCTTCTTACTCTTTTCTTTACTTTTGCTTTCCAGCTTTGGGCAGTCATCTTTTATATGTCCTTCTTCGTTGCGGTTGTTGCGGTGAACCGTTCTATTCTTTCGATGATGCCTCTGCGATTTAAATTTATTAGTACTGTTATTGAAGCGTCTTACTAGTAGTGCCGCTTCGGATTCGTCGACTGAGGCTTCAGAGTCAGAACCGTTTACTTTTGCCTTTAGAGCTATGGTCTGACTGGTCTTCTCTACTCCATTTGGCTCTGAAACTCGAGATTCGTGAAGTTCAAAAGTCGAAAACAATTGTTCTAAGGAACTTACCTCGAGATCCTTAGAGATGTAATACGCATCTACTAAGGAGGCCCACTCTGGAGTTCTCGGGAAGGCATTGAGCGCGTATCGGATATAATCCCGGTTGGTTACCTCTTTTCCAAGGTTCGTTAGTTGCATTATCAGCTCCTTGATTCTTGCTTGGAGTTGCGCTACCTTTTCGCCTTGGATCATTCGGAGGTTCGTTAACTGGTTCCGGAGGATATCGCGCTTTGCTAGCTTCGCTTCGGAAGTACCTTCGTGAAGCTCCAGGAATTTTTCCCAGAGATCTTTCGCGGAGTCGTAGCTTTCGATCCGATTTACCTCCTACGGCGGTAGAACGCTGAGTAGGTGGAACTCAGCCTTTCCGTTAGCGACGAAATCTGCTTGCTCCTTTTTCATCCAGGTATTTTCTGTAGGACCGTTAGATTCGATAGAGGGGGGGTGAATATCGATTCGAAAATACAAAGTATAAGCGCAGCGGAAAAGTAAATGAACACAGTTGTTTTTACTTCGTTTGGAGCCTGTGACGACTCCTACTCGAAGGCCCGTGGTCCTTGACCACTTTCGTTGGGCAATCACTAGCAATTCGAATATAATTACAAGATGAATACAAGAAATGCTAATGAAACAAAGTAATACCGACAAGGAATTTAACTAAAAACCGAAGGAGCACTTTGTCGGAGCTTTGTTGGCGTCGCAGCAGAGCAGCAGGACCAGCAGTAGAAGAGTTCTCAGATTGATGATTGATGCATTGAAGCTCCTGCCTGGGGCTTCTTTTATATGTTGTTCCGGGCGCCTGGAATGTGACGTAGCTGCTCAAACCGTGATGCTCCACGTGCCGACGACTTGGCTGGATATAATTTGCCTTCCGGGCGCCCGGATCCCTTCCGGGCGCCCGGACCACTTTGTTCCAGAAAACTCCCTTTTCCTGCAAAACAGAGTTAGTCCGAGACAATATATAACCTGCAACATAGATTGTTAGCACATTTTATAATAGTATGAATTAGCACAAATAGTATGACTTAGATTCCGTCTTTCCGAGACCGGAATCTAGTCACGATCTCGACTTAGATATCCGAAATGGATCTAAGTCGGATCGACGCCTAATATTCCCTTCCCGGGAACGCGTCCTCGTAGTCACTCCCCTCCAGTGACTTACCTGCCAGACGTCCGGTCAGCCCGTCGACCCGTCTGGACTTCTCGCCAGCTATCCGGTCAGCCCGTCAACCTAGCTGGACTTCTCGCCAAGCATCCGGTCAGCCCGTCGACCCGCTTGGACTTCTCGCCAGCTATCCGGTCAGCCCGTCGACCTAGCTGGACTTCGTGCCAGACATCCGGTCAGCCCGTCGACCTGTCTGGACTTCTCCTGCACACTCGATCAAAGTGTCAGATAACAACAAAACTAACTTAACCTATTTGTCATTCATCAAAACCTAGGTTAGACCGTTAGTGCTACCCGCACCAATAATCTCCCCCTTTTTGATGGAATAACAACCTGGTTAAGTTAGTGAAAGAACGCAAAAAACAGGTACATCGGTTTTAAAGTTAGTTTTAGTGTTTTCAATTTGGTTTATCTAACTTAACCGCCTAACCCTCCCCCTTTGGCATTCATCAAAAAAACAAGGGTAAGCAAAGTGTAGAGTTACTATAAAACAGCTGATCTTGAAAAATATCTGAGTTTGGTTCAACATTCAAAGTAAAAAATCAAAGTAAGTAAAAAAATCAAGTTGACTTGGGGGAGACAAGTTGAATTTTGAAAAATATAAATTTAAAGTTGATCAAGTTTTAATTTTTCAAGCGTGTAAAATTTTAAACCAGGTTTTTCAACTTTTCAAAAAAAAATTTTTTTTTTGGTTTAAGTAACATTTACTTTTCAAAAGGTAAATTTTCAACTTCAATTTTTCAAAACAAAGCAAAAATTAAGTAAGATTAATTTTGCCAAAATAAATTTTTAAAGCTAATTTGATAAAAGCTAAATTTGGAAAGTTTAATTTCCAATAGTCAACTTTTTAAATCAGGTTTGAAAATTAGGTGGAATTAAACTTCCACGTTTTTCAAACACTTAGTTAAATTTAACTTTTTGTAAACTAATGTTCAAACATAGATTAATTTTAAAAAGCATTTTTTTTTAAACACACAAAGTTTTAATTAATTTCTCCCCCTGAACTTGATACTTAAATTTAACCAGCTGTCCAACCAATTAGGTACTAACTAACTATCAGAAGATAGTAGCTTTCACTTGGTTAGTCAGATTAAGTTGATTATAATCAGTCAGTGTGTGACTTGACTGATGAACTTAATCTGATTAATATCTGAGTTGTATTTAACGTCCAGACTTATGCTGATGCACTGAAATAAGCATCTTAAGTCCAGACAATTGGCCTATGCATCTCACCCCTTTCTATGTTTGTCAAACACAAGCAAGGTAAACCTGAGGTGTTGGTGAGATGCTCAAAAACTAGTCCTATGGGTACATGTTTTCTAAGGATTCAAAACTAGTCTAAGGCTAAAACTGTTTTTGAAAATCTAAAAATGGAAGGTTTTGAAAACAAACAAGTTTAACTTATAATTTGAAAGAATTGTTTTTGAAAACAATTTTGAAATTTAAAATTCCTAGTCTATTGAGCACATCCCTAATTTTCGACGTAAGTTGCTAAACTCACTTTTAGGGAGTGGTTTTGTGAAAATGTCTGCTAAATTTGATTTGGACTCAATGTATTTGAGTTCAATATCACCTTTAGTAACATGATCCCTGATAAAGTGGTGCCTAATTTCAATATGTTTGGTTCTTGAATGATGCACAGGGTTCTTGGTTAAGTTAATTGAACTTATATTGTCAATTAATACTTTTACATTTGTGATATTTAAGTTGAAATCTTTTAGAGTATGCATCATCCATAATAATTGTGCAACACATTCACCTATAGCTATGTATTCTGACTCAGTTGTAGATAGAGCAACATAATGTTGCTTTCTACTAAACCAGCTAACAAGTGATGAACCTAATAATTGGCATCCACCACTTGTGCTTTTGCGGTCTAATTTACATCCAGCATAATCTGAGTCAGAATACCCTACTAGTTCAAAATTATTGGTCCTAGGATACCAAATTCCTACATTTGTTGTTCCTTTAAGATATCTAAAAATTCTTTTAACTTGTGTCAAATGGGATTCCTTAGCACAAGTTTGGTATCTAGCACACATACTAACTGCAAATAAAATATCAGGTCGGCTTGCAGTTAAGTACAGTAGGCTACCTATTGCACTCCTATAATATTTTAAGTCAACTGATTTTTCATTTGGGTCATTATCTAAGATTGTGTTTATTGCCATAGGTGTTTTTATTTTTTTTGTATTTTCCATTCCGAATTTTTTAAGTAATTCTTTAGTGTATTTGTGTTGATAAATATAATTTCCTTCATTTGTTTGTTTGATTTGTAATCCTAAGAAATAAGTTAATTTTCCTACTAGGCTCATTTCAAATTCTTTTTCCATTAGATTAATAAATTCCTCTAAAAAATCTGAATTCGTTGAACCAAATATTATATCATCTACATATATTTGTGAAATAAATATGTCTGTATTTAATGATTTAACAAACAAGGTTGGGTCAATTTGACCTTGGTTGAATCCTTTAGATGTTAAGTAGGATGTTAGCCTTTCATACCATGCCCTGGGTGCTTGTTTAAGTCCATATAACGCTTTCTTTAACTTAAATACATAATCAGGGTGTTCTAGACTTTCAAACCCAGGAGGTTGACCTACATAAACTTCTTCTTTAATTAGTCCATTAAGAAAGACAGACTTAACATCCATTTGGTATAGTTTGAATCCCTTATGGGCTGCATAACTTAGTAACATTCTAATGGATTCTAATCTGGCTACTGGGGCATAGGTCTCATCATAGTCAAGTCCTTCAACCTGACTAAACCCTTTGGCAACTAGTCTAGCTTTATTTCTAGTAATTTCCCCAGTTTCACTTAATTTGTTTCTAAATACCCATTTTGTTTCTATTATTTTCTTATTCTTAGGTGGTGGTACTAGGTCCCAAACTTCATTACGCTCAAATTGGGCAAGTTCTTCTTGCATGACTATAATCCAGTCTGGGTCTAGTAGGGATTCATCCACAGTTTTGGGTTCTATTTTTGAAATCAGGGAGATTTGACTCAAGTTCCTAAAAGATGATCTGGTTTGAACCCTTAGGTCTGGGTCACCAATTATTTGATCAGTTGGATGGTTGGGATTCACTCTTGTAGTTCTAGGGGGTTCATTTTCTTGATGTTGTTCCTCTTCTTCATGACTTAGAGTCTGGTTGGTTTCTGGAACAAATTCAGGTGGTTGTGTAAGTTCTAAGTCTTGTTTAGTTTCTTCAAATTTTACATTAGTTGTTTCTTCAATTTTTAAGGTAACCTTATTGTAAATTCTATAGCCTCTACTATTTAGGGAATATCCTACAAAAATTCCATTTTCAATTTTAGAGGAGAATTTTCCTAAGTGTTCTCTTGTATTTAAGATAAAAACTGGGCACCCAAATACTTTAAAATATTTTATATTTGGTTGTTTATTATAAAACATTTCGAAAAATGTTTTGTTATGGGTTTTATTTATTGTTGTTCTATTCTGTACATAGCAGGATGTACTAACGGCTTCTGCCCAAAAGTATTTAGGTAGGTTATACTCATTTAACATTGTTCTAGAAGCTTCAAGTAAGGTTCTATTTTTTCTTTCTACAATCCCATTTTGTTGGGGGGTTTTAGGGCATGAGAACTCATGATGGTAACCGTTTTCAAGACAAAAAATGTTAAAGTTGTGATTTTTAAATTCTCCCCCGTTGTCACTCCTAATTCTTTTAATTTTAATATCTTTTTCATTTTCAATTTGTTTGCAAAAATTTGTAAAAATTTCAAAAGTTTCATCTTTATGTTTTAAGAATTTTACCCAAGTAAACCTAGAATAATCATCTATAATTACTAAACAATATAAGTTTCCATTTATAGATTTGACTCCATGGGAGTCAAAAAGGTTTAAGTGTAGAAGTTCTAATATTGAGTTAGCTTGTGGCTGATTTGTTTGTTTGTGAGTGGATTTAGTTTGTTTGCCTTGTTGACAAACATTACATATGGTTGAATCTAAGTTAGGTAATTTTGGTAAGCCTCTCACAAGTCCATTTAGTTTACTTATATTTCTGAAGTTGGTGTGAGACATCCGCCTATGCCATAGCCAAGTTTCTTCTTTTTGTGTTAAATAACATTTAATGGACGAAATGGTTAAGTTGATGGCATAGATGTTGTCTTTTCTAAAACCTTTTAGGCTTATGGTAGGATTATCTAGATGTTTGATTAAACACTCTGTGGATAGAAATTTAACCTTATACCTAGTATCACACAATTGACTTATACTCAGAAGATTATATTTAAAATTTTCAACAAGTAAAACATTTGTAATTATAAAGTCTAATTTTAATTCAATATTACCTATACCAATTACCTTGAGTTTGCCATTGTTTCCAAAGGCAACTGTTCCTAAGATTTTGTAAGTGAGTTGAGTGAACTTGGTGTGATCTCCAGTCATATGTTTGGAGCAACCACTGTCCAAAAATCACTTGGTTTCCTACAGTAAGTAGGATTTAAAGTTAGTCTTTTTGAGCAGACATTATTTAAGTCAAGTTTTAAAATTTTGAAATTAATTTTTAAGTTTAAAATTTAAAATTTTGAAATTAATTTTTAAGTTTAAAATTAAAATTTTGAAATTAATTTTTAAGTTTAAAATTAAAATTTTGAAACTTTTAAGTTTAAAATTTTGAAATTAATTTTAAGTTTAAAATTAAAATTTTGAAATTAACTTTTAAGTTTAAAATTTTGAAATTAATTTTTAAGTTTAAAATTAAAATTTTGAAATTAATTTTTAAGTTTAAAATTAAAATTTTGAAATTAACTTTTAAGTTTAAAATTTTGAAATTAATTTTTAAGTTTAAAATTTTGAAATTAATTTTTAAGTTTTAAAATTAAATTTAGAAATTAATTTTTAAGTTTTAAAATTAAAATTTTGAAATTAACTTTTAAGTTTAAAATTTTGAAATTAATTTTTAAGTTTTAAAATTAAATTTTGAAATTAATTTTTAAGTTTTAAAATTAAAATTTTGAAATTAACTTTTAAGTTTAAAACTAAAATTTTGAAATTAACTTTTAAGTTTAAAATTTTGAAATTAATTTTTAAGTTTTAAAATTAAAATTTTGAAATTAACTTTTAAGTTTAAAACTAAAATTTTGAAATTAACTTTTAAGTTTAAAATTTTGAAATTAATTTTTAAGTTTAAAATTAAAATTTTGAAATTAATTTTTATGTTTTAAAATTAAAATTTTGAAATTAACTTTTAAGTTTAAAATTGTGAAATTAATTTTTAAGTTTTAAAATTAAAATTTTGAAATTAACTTTTAAGTTTAAAACTAAAATTTTGAAATTAACTTTTAAGTTTAAAATTTTGAAATTAATTTTTAAGTTTAAAATTAAAATTTTGAAATTAACTTTTAAGTTTAAAATTTTGAAATTAATTTTTAAGTTTTAAAATTAAAATTTTGAAATTAACTTTTAAGTTTAAAATTTTGAAATTAACTTTTAAGTTTAAAATTTTGAAATTAATTTTTAAGTTTTAAAATTAAATTTTGAAATTAATTTTTAAGTTTTAAAATTAAAATTTTGAAATTAACATTTAAGTTTAAAATTAAAATTTTGAAATTAACTTTTAAGTTTAAAATTTTGAAATTAATTTTTAAGTTTAAAATTAAAATTTTGAAATTAACTTTTAAGTTTAAAATTTTGAAATTAATTTTAAGTTTAAAATTAAAATTTTGAAATTAACTTTTAAGTTTAAAATTTTGAAATTAATTTTAAAATTAAAATTTTGAAATTAACTTTTAAGTTTAAAATTTTGAAATTAATTTTTAAGTTTAAAATTAAAATTTTGAAATTAATTTTTAAGTTTTAAAATTAAAATTTTGAACCTTATTCATCTCACCCGATCTATATTATCAATCAGGGAATCCTATGATTTTGTGAGATGAAATTAGATTTTTTTTTTTACTTATGGAGTTTTGGTTTAACTTGTGTTAGATTCAGATTTAGCTTTGGTCTCCACAAATAGGCATTCTTCGGATAAATTTCTAAGCTTGGTGAGTCACATGGACGTCATTAGAAGTAACCAACCTTTCGAGATTTTCCGAATAGTCCTATCCACGGAGCTTAGTACTAAATCTTGGTCTAACTGATTAGGATCCATTTGAGGGTAGCTTCGGTCAGTTCCACTTGGCCAAATGCACCAGATCAAAGTCATATCTTTCTAGACATGCGATGCCCAAGCTTCCCTAACGTACTATCATCCAAAAAATTTCACCAGTACCATGATTCAAGTTAAACTTGGTCTCTAATCCTAATTACCCTGCCGGGTTGTTTGTTTTGGGTTACCCTGTCGGGTAAGTTAGTTTGGGAGGTGCCAGCTATTTTGGAGCCTCCCCCTGAATTATTGGCCATTAATTTAAATTTTGGTTTTAGGTTTGTGTCGATTCTTTTTATAGTTATGGTTAACTTGGTGATAATTTTGTTGATTTTTAAAGTGTTTAGATTTTGAATTTGATTTAGGTTTGTATTTTGGATTTTGGTTTGGTTTATTCGATTTTATATAATGTATTTTTTCTTTAGGTATATAATATTGATTAAGTCCTACTTGCGTGGTCAGACACGCTTTTGGAACCCAAACTTGATTAGTTGATTTGTATTGAGTTATTAATGACTTAAAAGTTTTATTTGAGTTTGACTTGTATCCGAGTCCGGTTTTATTATAACATGCTTTTTGATTGTTCAGTATTAAGTCAAGATTTTTTGATCTTGTTGTGAATTTTTCTAACATTTCTTTTAAATTGTTAATCTCATTTTTTAGTGATAAATTCTCCTCCTCAAGTGTTAGATCTTGAGTTGGATTTGAATTTTTGATTTGTTCCTTGAGGTTTTGATTTTCCTCAAGAAGTGATTTGTTTTCATTTTCTATTTTAGTTAATTTACTATTTAAACAGGAAATAATTCTAAAAAATTTTTTGTTTAAATTAAAATTTACCTCATTCGGGCCTTCGGAAATGAGTACGGACTCGTGGCTTGTTTCGGGTTCAGACCCGTCTTCATCTTCCGACTCATCTTCTGTTTCGTCTTCGCGGGCCATCAGTGCGAGGTGGCTCTGATGTTTCTGCTCTTCTTCCTCCGATTCGTCCGAGGAGTCGTCCCACGTTGCTTTGAGTGCCTTCTTTTTGGTTGGCTTTGGTTTGTCGAACTTCAGTTTTGGGCATTCGTTCTTGTAGTGTCCCTTTTTATTGCAGCCGTAGCAAGTCACGTTCTTTTGTTCTGAGGGAGAACTGATCTTTTGAAGATCCTTTTTGCTGAAGCTCCTTTTTCTCCTGGTGAACATTTTTCTTACCAAGTTCACCAGGTGTTCTTCGTCTTCAGAATCTTGGTCGGAATCTTCTTCAAATTCAGGCTTGCTTTTCTTTTCTTTGGTGGAACCTGCAAATAAGGCTATACCTTTCTCGGCTCCAGCATTAGTTTGTTCATGTAATTCTAATTCACAGAAAAGCTCATCTAACTTTAACTTGGAAAGATTTTTAGAAATTTTGTAGGCATCTACTATTGATGCCCACAAACTATTACGTGGAAAAGCATTTAATGCGTACCTTATTAAGTCTTTATTTTCCATCTGGTGGCCTATCGCATGAAACCCGTTGAGGATATCCTTGATCCTCGCGTGGAGCTGATTCGCCATTTCACCTTCCTGCATTTTTATATTAAAAATTTTATTTAAGAGCAAGTCTCGTTTGGTTACCTTGGCGTCGCTCGTTCCCTCGTGCAGCTCGATCAATTTGTCCCACAGCTCTTTAGCGTTTTTGTGTGGACCGACTCTGTTTAGTTCTTCTCTTGTTAATCCGCACTGTAGAGTGTTGATTGCTTTATTTTCTGTTGACGCTTTCTTTTTCAAATCAGCTGTCCAGTCTTCAGGATCCAGTATATTCCCGGAAGTGTCTGCTGGAATTTTGTAGGGTCTCATAACGCTCATCCACTGGTCGAAGTCTGTTTTGAGGTAGACCTCCATGCGCTTCTTCCAGTACGGAAAATCGTCCCCGTTAAAGAGTGGAGGTCGTACTGTGCTGAAGCCTTCTTGTTGGGACATCCTGTACACAGATAAATAACCGAAAAAGAATCCCAAGACTTGGTCTTGGATTAGTAGTGCGGGTGTTGGTGCAATTTCCAGTAGGTCAAGGTTGACCTAGTTGACCTAGCATAAACCTTGGTCATGGTTTCGATGTTTGACAATACAGAAAGACATGTAGACATGGACAATGCAGGTGCAGTTTTCCATGCGGAGAGATACTGATCAGGGTCTGATCAGATTGGATGAAGAAGAGTCAAGTAGGTCAAGGTTGACCGGATACTTGACTGGGAAGTCATAACTGGGATGTTAGGCAGTTCGGAAAGTCCTGGTGAGTGAAGCCAGGCAGTCGGGAAATCCTGGTGAGTGAAGCCAGGTGAAAATCCTAGTGAGTGAAGCTAGGTGAAAGTGAAAGTCCTGGTGAGTGAAGCCAGGCAGTTGGAGAAAGTCCTGGTGAGTGAAGCTAGGCGCTTGGGAAAGACCTGGTGAGTGAAGCCAGGCAGGGGAAAGACCTAGTGAGTGAAGCTAGGCAGTTGGAAAGTCCTGGTGAGTGAAACCAGGCAAGGGAAATCCAGATGGGTCAAGGTTGATCAGACATCTGGTGAAAAGTCTAAGCAGGGAGCTTGGCACGGGAAAAGTCCAAGTATGGAGACTTGGCACGGAGATGGCACGAAAAGTCAGAGAGGGCTCGGTAGCTCGTTCTCTGGACTGTGGTCAGAGAGGGCTCGGTAGCTCGTTCTCTGGACCGGACGAAGTCAGAGATGGCTCGGTAGTTCGTTCTCCGGACTAGGTCAAGAGAGGGCTCGGTAGCTCGTTCTCAGGACCATTTAGGGTTTAGGGCTGGAGCTCTAAACCTGGATCGGTCTGGTGACCTATCCAGCGATACGAGTGATCGGTCTGGTGACCGATTAGTAACCACACAGTGAGCTTCTGTATGTTATCTGATCGGTCTAGAGACCGATCAGAAGGACGATCAGAAGGAGATCACCTTCGGGAGGGAAAGGTCCTGATCGGTCAAGGGACCGATCAGGGAAGGACCTGATCGGTCTCCATGCCCGATCAGGGAAGGGCCTGATCGGTCTTGTGACCGATCAGGACCCTTGTGGACTGATCAGGATGAAGCATGATCGGTCCACGTCCTAGCCGTTGCGTAGCAACGGCTAGTTTCTTCTGGCTTCTTCTTCGCAGGTGGATGCAGGTATAAAAGAGGCTGAGGGCTTCTAGGCTGCAACTGCTTCTCCGAAGCTTCTGCTTCTTCTTATTACTGCCTCTTTTTCTTGCTGCTGCAAGTTCTTCTGCGAGCTTTGCTGAGCTCTTAGTTCCTGAAGCTTTTTGTGAGTTTCCACTCGGCTGGGACCAACTGATCAGTTGCTGTTGCTGTTGTGGTTGGATCCGAGAAGCTGCGGCTTCATCCAGTCGAAGAGAAGACAAGTAAGCGAAGGTGTTTCATACATTTGTATTGTATTTTGCTTCTTGCTGCTTTCTACTCCTGTATTGCTTTTGCAAAACATTGTGGCGAGGTTTCTCCACCCAGAAGGAGTGATTATTAGCCGGGTTTCCGGGGTCTCATCCACCGACGGATTGGTAGGCTTCGTCCACCTTACGGACATGCCGAGGAGTAGGAGTCTCATCTCCGAACCTCGTTACATTGCTGTGCTTGAGGTTTGGTCTTCTTGTCTTTCTTTCTTTGTTTTATTTTCCGCTGCGCTAACTTCAACTTGTAGAAAGAAACGCGAAGATTTGGGGTCGGCTATTCACACCCCCCCTCTCTAGCCGCGACCATCGATCCTAACAAGTGGTATCAAAGCGAGGTCGCTCTTCGTTGGATCAACACCCGGGGGAGCACGAGCTAGAGAATGGAGTTATTTGGAGAAGACGTCACAATTCCACCTTTCTACGATTGTGACGACTTCGCGTTTTGGAAGGTAAGAATGAAGTACTTTCTTATGACTAACCTTGAAAATTGGAGTTGTGTTCAATTAGGTTTCAAGCCTCCGATGGACAAGAAAGGAGAAACCCTAGAGAAGAAGGAGTGGACCAAGGAACAAGTCCACCAATCCCTAGTCAACGATGAGGTATTGAAAATTTTTGAATTTTCTTTACCTAATGATGTTTTGTGTAGGATAGGTGGATATAACGATGCCAAGGAGTTGTGGAACAACTTGGCAAAGTTCCATGAGGAGAACTCCACTTCAAGTCATGAAGAGGAGTCAAGTGAGCCAAGTAGCTCACTTCATGGAGGAATGGATTTAGAAGTTGAGGGTCACTCAATATCTAAAGAAGAAGAGGAGGAGAGTTCTTCTTCAAGTTCGGAGCAAGAAGAAGAAGCTTCTACCTCCGGAAGGGATGAAGGAGAGAGCGTTCATCCATCCTCAACTCTAGGTAACTCAAGCCATTTAGTTTCTAGCAAATTACACATAATGTGCTTTGAGTGTAGGGAATTTGGACATTACAAGAGTAAATGTCCAAAGAGGGTTAGAAAGACTCCACCGGCGCCAAAGGTCAAGGAAGCCGGAGTCCCAACATGCAAGGGCAAGGAGCACGTGGTGTGCTTCCAATGCAAGCGAAGGGGACACTATAGGAGCCAATGTCCGAGGGGGAGGCAATCTCACAAGGACAAGAGACCGAGCACATCGATAGGGGGAGCTAAGGCAAACCCTAAGGTAATTTCTAAGGCACATTATTGCAATACTAGTAAGATGCATGCTAGTAGTTTGATTGCAATTGACAATAATGATAAGCACGATAATTATAGAAATCGATACACATGCTTAGGTGCCAAACATGTGAGCCTAGATAAGGATAACACTAGGAAAGTCAACCCTAGGATCATCTCATCTAAGGTTAAGGGAAACCTAGATAAGAATCCCAAAACTACTAGACATATGCCTAGGAGTACCTCAAAGAACAATGACAAATTAAAACTTGAGGTATTAGAAAAGGAGAATCAAGTCTTGAGGTCAAGACTTGACACTTTAGAAAAGACCCTTAAAAATTTAGAGAAGTCAACTCTAGGGTCTAAGGGTCAAAAACCCAAGTCCAAGGACATGAAAGGTTTGGGTCACAAACCTAAGTCCCAAGTGGTCAAGCCCACTTATCACAATGTTCCATTCGATTATGGAACAAGACCTATGGCTAGAAAGACCATCACCAAGGTCACAAGGGGGGTCACCCCTAGAGTTGATCTTGATGAGTCCCAAATGACCAAGGCTTCAAAGCCTAGGAGGGTCATTAGAAGGGTTGCTAGGGAAGTCATCCCTAGTGAATACTTAGTGAACCCAATGAGCTCCAATAGGTATTGGGTTCCTAGGAGCGTGATTTCATCACGCTAGATTAGTTAGGGTGTGCCAACCTTACTTGAATAGGTAGTTGACCTAATCATGGCAAAAGGTGGCACTTTAGGATTTTTCAAGGTATAATCAAGCCTTGAAAATGAAATTAAGAATTATTCCTAAGGTGATTAGAATGTGCCAATCAAATTTGAGGAGTTTTCTAGAGTCAATCTAATTGGCACATAGTGATCTAAAAATCTTTGGTATAAGATGCTAGGTCTATTACACTTAGGAATATGGATTTTATGGCAAAACGATCAAAAATGACAACTAAGGCTAGAATTAGGTATTTTCTACCTTTATGTGCTATTTGTCATATATTGTTTGTCATATGCCATGTCATGACATCATATTTATTTTATGATCATTTAAAATGTCATGATAATGCTTAGGTTAGTTAAATATCATGCTTTATTTAAGTTTCATACTTTATGCCATGACATCATGACATTGGCACATGTTTCCATTTATGATACAATTATATGCCATGTCATCATCTTGTGCATTAATGATCAATGAAATTGATTTAAGGACTAAAACACAATTTGATATGGAGATCAAATTGTTATTTAGAAACATGCATGAGAACTTAGATTAAGCTAACCTAAACCCATATCTCACATCAAAATTGACTTGGATGTGTTTGATACACCTTAGATGCGTGTGAGATATTAGGATTGTGAGTTAGGATCAAGGTGCATAGTTCTTGTACCTAGATGAGCCTAATCCTAATTGGGGGATCATAGGGAAATCTTGTGTACAAGTCATGTACATTTAGCCCTAAGATTGTGATCCCGAATTAAAGGTTTTAAAATCATTTCAAAATTGATTTGAAAAACCTTGATGAAGCTTTTCTAGTGATAGCATTCATCATTGAACAAGTTGATACAAAGATAAGTTAACTTTGAGCTATTTCAAAGACTTTTGAACTTTGTATCAAGATTGAAAAATGGAAGTTATTTTCATAGAAAACTATTTTTCCATGATAGTATATGTTATGAGGAATGTATCCTCAAAATTTCATAATTTTTGGAATTTTCTGTAATTTTCTAGAGGTTTCTGAATTTCGTGGAGAGAAATCAGAACTTATCAGACCTTTATCAGGTTTGTGGACCGATCAGAAGGGTTTCTGATCGGTCCAGGGGAGCCTGGATCGATCACTGTGACCGATCCAGAGGGAGCCTGATCGGTCTGGTGACCGATCAGGGCGTGCCAACCTGCTGAATTTCGACTGTTTGTCTGAAATTGCAGCTATGGAAGTAGTGTTTTAGAGTTTTAAAGGTTTGAAACTCTCCAAGACATTGTTGGTGCAATGGTCAAGGGGGAGTTGACCTTTAGGGGGAGTTTTACCTATTAGTCAAGGAGGAGTTGACTTTTAGGGAGAGTTTTTACTCGTCGAAATTTTTGAGGATGAGTGATATGAGATTATCACTAAGTTGATTGTTGAATTTAGTATCAAGGGGGAAATTAAGGGTTTCAATGAAAGGTATGGGACTTTCATTAGGAAGAAACTCTTGACCTTGATTCACTCCTTTTGATGTGTGTCAAAAAGGGGAAGAATGTCTAGAGAATGTTCAAGGAAGAACATTGGAGTTAGTGGGAGAGTTTGTTGATCACGACGAGTGAAGTTGTGAACAACGATAACTTACTCTTCAGGGGGAGAGTTTGTTGATGTGTGCCAATAGGGGGAGAATGAAGGGTTTAAGTTAGGCCTTCATTATCTAAGGAGGTTGCCTTCTTAGAAGGAGAATGTAAGGTTGTAACTTATGTTTCATTACCTAGTGGCATGAAGTAAGTTGAGGCTATTGGATTAGCCTAACTTAAAGGTATTGTCAAACATCAAAAAGGGGGAGATTGTTGGTGCAATTTCCAGTAGGTCAAGGTTGACCTAGTTGATCTAGCGTAAACCTTGGTCATGGTTTCGATGTTTGACAATACAGAAAGACATGTAGACATGGACAATGCAGGGGCAGTTTTCCATGCGGAGAGATACTGATCAGGGTCTGATCAGATTGGATGAAGAAGAGTCAAGTAGGTCAAGGTTGACCGGATACTTGATTGGGAAGTCCTAACTAGGATGTTAGGCAGTTCGGAAAGTCCTGGTGAGTGAAGCCAGGCAGTCGGGAAATCCTGGTGAGTGAAGCCAGGTGAAAATCCTAGTGAGTGAAGCTAGGTGAAAGTGAAAGTCCTGGTGAGTGAAGCCAGGCAGTTGGAGAAAGTCCTGGTGAGTGAAGCTAGGCAGTTGGAGAAAGTCCTGGTGAGTGAAGCCAGGCAGTTGGAGAAAGTCCTGGTGAGTGAAGCTAGGCGCTTGGGAAAGACCTGGTGAGTGAAGCCAGGCAGGGGAAAGACCTAGTGAGTGAAGCTAGGCAGTTGGAAAGTCCTGGTGAGTGAAACCAGGCAAGGGAAATCCAGATGGGTCAAGGTTGACCAGACATCTGGTGAAAAGTCTAAGCAGAGAGCTTGGCATGGGAAAAGTCCAAGTATGGAGACTTGGCACGGAGATGGCACGAAAAGTCAGAGAGGGCTCGGTAGCTCGTTCTCTGGACTGTGGTCAGAGAGGGCTCGGTAGCTCGTTCTCTGGACCGGACGAAGTCGGAGATGGCTCGGTAGTTCGTTCTCCGGATTAGGTCAAGAGAGGGCTCGGTAGCTCGTTCTCAGGACCATTTAGGGTTTAGGGCTGGAGCTCTAAACTTGGATCGGTCTGGTGACCTATCCAGCGATACGAGTGATCGGTCTGGTGACCGATCAGTAACCACACAGTGAGCTTCTGTGTGTTATCTGATCGTTCTGGAGACCGATCAAAAGGACGATCAGAAGGAGATCACCTTCGGGAGGGAAAGGTCCTGATCGGTCATGGGACTAATCAGGGAAGGACCTGATCGGTCTCCATGACCGATCAGGGAAGGGCCTGATCGGTCTTGTGACCGATCAGGACCCTTGTGGACCGATCAGGATGAAGCATGATCGATCCACGTCCTAGCCGTTGCGTAGCAACGGCTAGTTTCTTCTGGCTTCTTCTTCGCAGGTGGATGCAGGTATAAAAGAGGCTGAGGGCTTCTAGGCTGCAACTGCTTCTCCGAAGCTTCTGCTTCTTCTTATTACTGCCTCTTTTTCTTGCTGCTGCAAGTTCTTCTGCGAGCTTTGCTGAGCTCTTAGTTCCTGAAGCTTTTTGTGAGCTTCCACTCGGCTGGGACCAACTGATCAGTTGCTGTTGCTGTTGTGGTTGGATCCGAGAAGCTGCGGCTTCATCCAGTCGAAGAGAAGGCAAGTAAGCGAAGGTGTTTCATACATTTGTATTGTATTTTGCTTCTTGCTGCTTTCTACTCCTGTATTGCTTTTGCAAAACATTGTGGCGAGGTTTCTCCACCCAGAAGGAGTGATTATTAGCCGGGTTTCCGGGGTCTCATCCACCGACGGATTGGTAGGCTTCGTCCACCTTACGGACACGCCAAGGAGTAGGAGTCTCATCTCCGAACCTCGTTACATCGCTGTGCTTGAGGTTTGGTCTTCTTGTCTTTCTTTCTTTGTTTTATTTTCCGCTACGCTAACGTCAACTTGTAGAAAGAAACGCGAAGATTTGGGGTCGGCTATTCACACCCCCCCCTCTCTAGCCGCGACCATCGATCCTAACAGCAGGAAGAGAGAATAGAAGAAAAATCTAGATTGGTGTTGCACCAATTTAGATTTAATTGCAACAAAAAATATTAAAAAAATGATAAACCAGTTTTGAGTTTAAGTGTAAAACTGAAGACCGAGGAAAAAAAAAAGGAAACAAAAAATTTCACCCCCAGCCTGATTGGTGGTTGCACCAAATCAGAGCGGTACCTGCTCTGATACCACTTGTAGGACCGTTAGATTCGATAGAGGGGGGGTGAATATCGATTCGAAAATACAAAGTATAAGCGCAGCGGAAAAGTAAATGAACACAGTTATTTTTACTTCGTTCGGAGCCTGTGACGACTCCTACTCGAAGGCCCGTGGTCCTTGACCACTTTCGTTGGGCAATCACTAGCAATTCGAATATAATTACAAGATGAATACAGGAAATGCTAATGAAACAAAGTAATACCGACAAGGAATTTAACTAAAAACCGAAAGAGCACTTTGTCGGAGCTTTGTTGGCGTCGCAGCAGAGCAGCAGGACCAGCAGTAGAAGAGTTCTCAGATTGATGATTGATGCATTGAAGCTCCTGCCTGGGGCTTCTTTTATATGTTGTTCCGGGCGCCTGGATTCCTTTCGGGCGCTTGGAATGTGACGTAGCTACTCAAACCGTGATGCTCCACGTGGCGACGACTTGGCTGGATATAATTTGCCTTCCGGGCGCCCGGACCACTTTGTTCCAGAAAACTCCCTTTTCCTGCAAAACAAAATTAGTCCGAGGTAATATATAACTTGCAACATAGATTATTAGCACATTTTATAATAGTAGGAATTAGCACAAATAGTATGACTTAGATTCCGTCTTTCTGAGACCGGAATCTAGTCACGATCTCGACTTAGATATCCGAAATGGATCTAAGTCGGATCGACGCCTAATATTCCCTTCCCGGGAACGCGTCCTCGCAGTCACTCCCCTCCAGTGACTTACCTTACTTACCTGCCAGACGTCCGGTCAGCCCGTCGACCCGTCTGGACTTCTCGCCAGCTATCCGGTCAGCCCGTCGACCTAGCTGGACTTCTCGCCAAGCATCTGGTCAGCCCGTTGACCCGCTTGGACTTCTCGCCAGCTATCCAGTCAGCCCGTCGACCTAGCTGGACTTCGTGCCAGACATCCGGTCAGCCCGTCGACCTGTTTGGACTTCTCCTGCACACTCGATCAAAGTGTCAGATAACAACAAAACTAACTTAACCTATTTGTCATTCATCAAAACCTAGGTTAGACCGTTAGTGCTACCCGCACCAACATTTTCCTCCTTATCTTTCATGATTGCATAGCCATATTTCATTATTAAAAGAATGTCAAATTCGGTTTTAAAAAATACCTCCATTTTGTGCTTCCACGTCGCGAAGTCTCCGTCGAACTTCGGGGGATGGATGTTCGCTCCGACCATCGTCTTGATCGTAGTGCTTCAGTTGACGGTTAGTCCTTCTGAGGCGATCAGACTCTGATACCAATTGTAGGTGCAGCGGAGGCCGACAAGAGGGGGGTGAATTGCTGTAAACAAAAATAAAACTACCCTCCTCGGATTTCAACTCAGAATAAATGCAGTAGTAAAATAATGAAAGCAGAAAGTAAAAGCAGAAATAGAATTTTTAACCTGGTTACAACCAAGAGGGTTGTTAATCCAGGGTAGTGAAAAGCGCACTAAGAAAATTCTCCTTTGCTGAAGGCGGAGAAGCCTTTTACACTAATTGCTCAGAACTACTGCTAGGAATTGCTTACAGATTGATTTCTTGAGTTGTTATTGAATTCCTAGCTCCAGGGGCCTTTTTATAGCTCCTGGAAAGTCTATCCCGAGGGTCCAAGGCGCCTCCAACAAGGTTCAAGGCGCCTCCAGCTCGGTCAGTGGATAAAACTTTATCTGCAATGCAAACGGTCAAAACTGACCTGTTGAAGGCACCTTCAATAGGGTTGAAGGCGCCTTCAAGCTGGAGGCGCCTCCAAGCTGGCAGCTCCAATTTCCAGCTTGGTTTCTTCAGCTTCCGATGCTCCGTTCTTTTAGGTGATTGCGGCCAACCCGAATAGGGCTCACCCGAACCCAATTCCCGGCCTTCTCCTCGAGCAGCCTTCCGTCCCGGCATAACGTCCCTCGAACGCCACGCACGCTCTTCACGCCCACCGGAGTACTCTTCCGCAGTTCTCTCGTCCTTCGGATGCACCGAGCCCGTCGGCTCCCTTCCCGTGCCGTCCTTCTCGCTAGCTGCGTCTTCCGCTCGACTTCCTGTGCTCCTAAGCTCCTACACACTCAGACACATGGATCAAACACAGCAGGACCTAACCAACTTGGTTGATCACATTAAAACTACCACGGGGTCCAACAACTACCTCTTGTCTAGATAGTCATAGGACCACACAAATAAGAATGAACCAATTCCAACACATATTCGGCTCTATACCCCTTAGATTTAAAAGCTACTTGGTTATTTTTCCTTCCAAGTAAGACCCGCAGGTTGGAAAGTTTTCCCACCATCAATGAACCCGAAAGTTCATTATCCTTTGAATCATACTCAAGTCAATATGACCTAGCCTTAGATGTCAAATATGTGATTGGTTCATTTCCGAAGGTTGCTTTCTCTTATTAGAGTTAGAAGATGTGCTATTAATTTTCATTTGTTGCATCGTGAGAGTTATTGGATTTTAAATTGCCAACCAACGTACCAGAACAGATAACTTTCCTATTTTCTTGATAACAACTTTGTTACCAAAATAGACAGAATATCTATTCTTTAATAGTTTAGAAACTGAAATCAAATTCTTTCTAAACTTAGTACGTAAAAACAATTTCTTAAAATCTATATTTTATTCCTATCAGAGGATAAACTTCTCCTACTGCAACAGCTGCTACTTTTGCAATAGTGCCCATGTATACGGTATTTTCCCTTTCATATAGTTGTTAGGTTTCCTGGAACCCCTGCAATGAATTGCAGACATGATCAATGACTCCTCGTATCTACACACCAGGTACTGTTAGATAACACCACTAAACATGTTTCAACAACTAATGAATAAAATACACCTATATTGTTCTCAGTTCTTAGAGGGAAGTCCATCTTAATGTCCAAGTCTTATTTCCAATCATTATAATTGGGACAACTAAGTCTATTCTATAGTATAACAACTAGGGGATTGACAAACATCCTAAGAATCACAAAACTATTTGGTCAAGACCAACTCCTTAAAATCCCCGTGAATTTTGTATGTCACGATAGTGTGGACGTATACAAAATCAAAGAGGAGATTTTATCCATTAATTTTATTATCTCGTCAACCTTTCTTTATGACGAATAAAATTAATAGTTGGTCTGTCTTTGGTCAAATATTTGGTCAAAACTTTGAATTTAAAATAACATTGATTCCTCAAACAATATTATTTAAATTCACCAACACCTCAAACAACAGGAATTATGCATCCCACGATAGTGTGGACGTATACAAATTCATACATTTGTAAGAGGAGAGTTTTACCCATTAATTATCTTGTCAATAAATCTTTATGACAAATAAAATTACTTCAAATACCGTGAATTTTGTATGCCACGATAGTGTGGACGTATACAAAACTAGACATTTGTAAGAGGGGTTTTTCCCATTAATTTTATTTTCTTGTCAACCTGACAAATAAAATTACCTCATACATCGTGAATTTTGTATGTCACGATAGTGTGGACGTATACAAAATCTCAACATTTGTAAGAGGGAGTTTTAATTTTATTATCTTGTCAACTTATCTTCATGATAAATTAATAGTTGGTTTTCTTTGGTCACACAAATAATAGCAGTGACTCCGATGGGGAGGATACTATTAGATGTATCTAAGTGTATACCATTACTTGACACTTAGTCTATTAAATAAGATTGTGCCTCTTCCGATGGGGAAGATCACACACTCTTAGTCAATTTCCTATAGTCATCCAAATGGAAGTTTGATCTAGTGATCCGCAAACAAACTCATCCGATATAGAGGAAGGCACTCAGAGCCAAGGCGCAAGTTTGTTTGCATCACTTACAAACCAGTAATGGAGACCATGGAATTTATTTATAAATCCCTCTCCCACTTAGTTATTTAAGGTGAGGAATTTTAACCTATACTAGCATATATCACATGCACACACACACACACATCATAGTAAATAAAAGCAATAAATATGGAAATTAATTTTCCAACTATTATGGCCTTTTCTGTCACTGTTCTCTGTGTGCTCCAACCCTAGCTACTGCCATCTTTAGCCACCGCCACCGGGTCCATGTCATCGGGTCCATCGAGCTTCCTTTTCTGCTGCGCCTCTGGTCCTCCAAAAGCATCACGCTTCGCAAGGATACGATCCGCGACAAAAATAGAATTTTACCTATATCGATCCTATATTCCACAAAGAAATGTACATATATTCTAGATCGAACAAAAAAGTAAAAATCTAAAACTAATACAGCTCCTGCTGTATTTGATACATACAATCATGCACACATAAAAATAATGCCCTTGACATGTCCAAGGGTCCAATCACACACAATATCTATATGCCATAATAGTTGGAGCCTGCAACCACAAAGTTAGCACATCCTACTATTATCCTGCCTAAATTATGTATGGCATGTGCATAATTAATTTGAAAACCAAAACACACAGAGGCAAACCCTAACTCTAATACCAATTGTTGGTTAGTCCTAGGAAGATCGTACTGGTTCCACTGTACAAAAATTTTGTACAAGTGTCGAACCTTTCCTAATAACCTATTGTGTTCTTTAGAAGCTAAATTAGGAATCGTAAACGGAACTTAACATTATTGATTCCAAATTTAACTTATCTGTTCTTAATGGTTTAGACTTGGATCGCAAGCGGAACTTAACACTATTGATCCAAATCCACCTATGTTATAAATTTAACTAAATATTAATTTCCAAAATTGGCTTCCAAGACTGCATGGTGAGGCACATGGCCTTCTTGGGTATGGGAGCATCCACCACCACCTAGACAAAGCCTTTTAAGGAAAGCTAATATTTAATTTCCTTATATAACTCTAGGCTTAACCAAAAAGAACAATCGAATCACAAATTCGAAGAACAAAAAAAACACAAACTCAAATTACAATTCGAAAAACTAGAATCTAATGGCTCTTGTGTTTGGAATTCTTACAAAGAAAAATAACTAGCATGATGCGGAAAACAATTACTAGTTATACCTTTTTCCTTGTATGCTAATAACCTCAAGATCTTCTTCCGTATTCCTCGCCTCGTCTTGAACGTCGTGTGGGCGACGATCCTTTAAGATAAACACCACCCAAAAGCTCCTCCTCCTTCTCTAGAATTCGGCCACAACCACCACCAAGGAACAAAAGAGCAAAGGGAAAGGGAAGAGGAGAGATTCGGCCACAAGGGAGAGCACAATCAATGGAATAAGAATAGATGCATACCCTACTTCTCCTCTTCTTCTCCTTCTCTTTGTATCCGGCCACACCAAGCAACCACAAGAGGTGGCCGACCCTAGCATGAAGAAAAGCAAGGGCTGGCCCTTAGGAGAAGACTTGAAGAGAAGAGAGAAAAGAATAGAATTCTTACATGAGGCCTCTCCTCTCCTTCTTTTATAATACTTGCCCAAGGCAAATAAGGAAAGACTTTTTATAAAAATTAAAATCTTCCTCTTGTTTTTCCTTTTCCCCTTTTATTTTTCCTTTTCCTTCCTCTTGATTGAATCAATCACCAAATCATGGATTAACTTGATTGTTGATTGATTTAAACTTTGATTGGCCGGCGCCTTGCTTGGGCACCAAGCAAGGGTGGCCAGCCACATCATCAAGGAGAAAAGAAAATAATTTTTATAAAATTTTACAAGAAGAAATCCTCTTATAAAATTTTACAAGCTCTCTTTCCTAAAGTGGATGTTAAAAAGGGAAAGTTTTAAAAAATTAAAACCATGTTTTAAAATTTAAAACTTCTCTTCTAAAAATTTCCTTTTTTAACATGGTTACAAAAATAGAAAATTTAATTTTAAAACTTCTCTTCCTTTTTTTCTAAAACCATGAGGATGGTTAAAAAAAAGGAAACTTTTAAAGCTTTTAAAACTCTCTATTAAACCATGTGACATAATTCAAATAAGGAAAGTTTTATATTTTAAAAACTCTCTTTTAAAACTTGTAGTTTTCTACAAAGAGAAGATTTTAAAAATTCAAAACAACCCTCCCATTTGAATTAATCATGGTCGGCCCCTACTTGCTTGGTCACCAAGCAAAAAGGGTCGGCCCCCATAGAGGAGGATGTGGCCGGCCCTTACTTGGTCACCAAGCATTGGACCATCCCCCTTCTTGGACACCAAGATGAGTTTATATTTGGATGGACTTGAGGCTTTAATGAGGCTACGACAGGGACCTAGAGGAGAAATTGGTTTTGACCTTCCGACGAGCTTGAGTATCCCGTGTTCGCCCCGAACACACAACTCAAGTTCATCAATAATAACTCATTCCACTAGAGAGTTATTACTGCACTATCGCACCAATTCCAAATTACATTATGGGATCCTTCTTATCATGAGTGTGTTAGTCTCTCTGTGTTTAAGATAACAAATGTCCACTAATTAAGTAAGTTACTGACAACTCACTTAATTAATATCTAGCTCCAAGAGTAGTACCACTCAAGCTCATTGTCATGTCGGACTAAGTCCACCTGCAGGGTTTAACATGACAATCCTTATGAGCTCCTCTTGGGGGCATTCTCAACCTAGATAACTAGGACACAGTTTCCTTCTATAATCAACAACACACATTATAAGTAATATCATTTCCCAACTTATCGGGTCTATTGATTTATCGAGCTAAATCTCACCCTTTGATAATGTAATGCCCGAAAATTCTCAAAACTATTTTAGAAATATTCTATGATTTTTTTGGAATTTTAGAATATTTTTATGGAATTTTTAGAGTAGCGGAAGTAGCAAAAATAAATAGAAAACGAAATAGCTTAAGTGGGGATTGAACCCGAGATCTATTGGGTCCTATGACTTATGGTGAACCATGGTAACCAAGTGAACCCAGCAGGGCCGTACTGAAAGGAAAGGGAAACAATTTTATTTAAGTTGGAGTTGGGCCAGAATTATCACTTAATATAAATAGGAAATAATTAAGTGAAGAGTTATTTTCTTTGATCGTAGCTTTTCTCCACCCCAACCTAATTCCGCCGCCCACTTCTCTTCCCCTCTCAGCGCCAACCACAAGAACAAGCAAGGGTTCCGTTCCAAGGGTAATTCCGACGACGACTTTGACACATGGACGTTCCCCTCTGCGAGAAGAACGCATAGACGCGAGAAGGTCATCGAAAGGATCGTCTCCTCCGGAAATCTAGCGATTAGAATCGTAAGAAACTTCGAATAGGAGGTAAGAAACCACTCACCTGCAGTATAAGTAGCTTTTCGTACGATAGAATGCTTTTAATTTAGCCATATGTAGATTTTTCGACGCATAGCGTGCATTTAACCCTCCTCGCAGATTTAGGGATCTAGTTGAGCACCTCTAGATGGGCCAGACACGTTTTCTCCTTTCAGTTGGAGATTCTAGACAATGTCGGGTGCCTAGAGGTGATCTCCCTAATAGAGGGGAGAGTTGGAGCACACTAAGTGTTCGATAAAATGCTTAGCTCAGTAAAGTGCTACAGTAGGCATTTTTAATAGCTCAGTAAATGCACTAGAAGCATTTAAAATAGCTTAGTTAGTCTTGCTACAGCATATATGGGACTACGATCCGATGGGTGGGCACCCATAGTCGCCTCTAGGTTTAGATAACCTAGTAAAAGCAAGATAAATTAGTTAGCTATGATCCAGTATTTTACTTTCAGTAGGGGCACTGTACAGGATTAGATATCCATTGGGCTAGGCTCCCATAGTCGGTCCCTAGGTTTAGATAACCTAGTCAACCTTACTAAATTCGGGACTTGCAACCCCGGGTCTAGTTAAGGATGCGCGCATAGCATGTATAGTTGTCGGGCTCATTAGCAGTATGATTATGTATTTTGATCTATTATGGTAATAGCTTTCCAAACTCACAATCAGTTATATGATTATGTTTTGAAATCAGTTTTAGTTCAATTTTAGTTAACTCAGTTATGTTTCAGTTAGTTCTTTCTTGTTGATACTTCAGTTATTGCCATGAGTAGCTCTTGGTTTTTATGTCTTGTATGATAGTATACCATGCCTAGCACTCTCCATCATGTTTTCAATCAGCATCTTTCAAAGCATGAACTTATCGTATGCATGTTTTTGTGAGTAGATGGTTTCTTACTAAGCGAAAGCTTATAGATACTTTCTTTTCCTTATACTGCAGATAAAGGTAAAGGAAAGATGGACTAGCGGAGGCTGGAGGGCAATGCTACGAAGATGTGTGTGAGCAGGAACTTGGAATAGAGATCTTAGGGAACCTTAGCAAGCTTTGTTTCAAACATTAGAACTTTTCAGTGTTTTTACCATTTTGCACTTTAGTATGTTAATCGCTATGAATTAATTAACCATGCATCTTATTATGCTTAGAACACCTCTTTTATGTTGTTAGCATGTTAGTTGTTGTCGTTAGAGTGTTTCTTAGTCATTTTAGCACTTGTAATGTGATTGAGGCACGAAACAGTGCTGAAATCAGAGTGTAGCTGTGAAATCAGAAACTCCAATCGATCGGTGGATCGATTGGGGGTTCCCAATCGATCAGCTGATCGATTGGGGCAATCTGTTCCGCGAATAGTAGGCTTCTGGATCGATCAGCCGATCGATCCAGCCATTTCCGTCGCGAACAGAGAGCTCTGAGATCGATCAATGGATCGATCCAAATTATTGCCCCGAGCACAGTAGCGTGCTGGATCGATCACTGGATCGATCCGACGTTCCAATCGATCAATGGATCGATTGGGAGGTCTGATATCAGCGGGAAAATGTCTAAGTTCAGTTCCTTGACCATGGGGAAGGTAAAACATGTCATGAATAATTAGTTTACCTACCTTAGCATGTATAGAACCACGAAATGTTAGTAGTTGAGTAGAATTTTAATTAGTACCGCTTCCGCATCTAGTTTTAGTGATGGTCAGGGAATAGTAGCACAGATTAATATAACGATCGGCCTCACAGCCTAGTTCGTAGGAGGTGGGTCGTTACAGATAAGTTAAAGAAATAAATACTAAATATATATGTTTGTTATTATATTAGGATTAAAAGCACACACTTCCATAATAACTAAGGTCTAGTTCTTTAATTAAGTCAATATAAAAAGAACTTACCTAAATGGTCCTACTCAATACACTCTGAGTGTACTAGTGTAATTTATTAGTCAAAATAAATTAATACCTAATTACACTATGATTATTCCAATGGTTTGTTCCTTTCCAATTTAGTCGTAAGCTACTGTTTATAATTTATAAGAAATTGATAACATAATTTTCTGTGTGTGACACCACACACCATATTATCTACAATATAAATCAATTGAACAACTACACTTAGCATATAAATGTAGATATTGACCAATGTGATTCTTTTTATTTCAAATATAAATATTTATAAAAAGCTAGGTTTTTAGTATACACTCTAACAAATTCATCCCATGTAGCCTTTAAATTCTTGCGTTTAGAGTATGTCGGTCTTTGAGACTTCTCCTTGTCCCTTTTCTTTAATTTTGGGCAGTCATCCTTGATGTGCCCTTCCTCGTTGTAGTTGTAGCATCGGATCATCCTTCTATTGCGTTGATGCTTTCTCGACTACGATCTAAATTTATTAGTCTTAATAACTTATTTAACTTTGTTGCGTTGATGCTTTCTCGACTGCAATCTAAATTTATTAGTCTTAATAAATTTATTTAACTTTCTTACCAATAGCGTTGCTTCAATTTCGTCGATTGACGCTTCAGAGTCAGGATCGCCCATCTTGGCTTGTAGGGCAACATTGAGATTTGACTTCTCTATTTATTTAGGTTCTGCAATTCGTGATTCGTGAAATTCAAATGTAGAAAATAAATTTTCTAGCGTACTTACCTCAAAGTCCTTAGAGATGTAGTATGCATATACTAAGGACGCCCATTCTGGAGTTTTGGGGAAGGCGTTGAGTGTAATTCGTGTTCAGTTGAGTTATTAGCTCCTTAATTCTTGCTTGGAGTTGCGCTACCTTCTTGCCATTGTTCATCCGGAGATTTGTAAGCAGAGTCTAGAGGATGTCGCGCTTTGCTAACTTCGCTTCTGAGGTGCCTTCGTGGAGCTGTAGGAATTTTTCCCAGAGGTCTTTGGCGGAATTGTAGCTTCCGATCCAACTTACCTCCTGGGGCGGTAGAACGCTGAGCAAATGGAACTCTGCCTTTCCGTTGGCCACGAAATCAGCTTGTTCCTTTTTCGTCCAGTTATATTCTTCCTTGTCTTTAGGGACTGCAAAATCATATTTCATAATTAAAAGAATATCAAATTCTATTTTGAAGAATACCTCCATTCGACGTTTCCATGTAGCGAAGTCTCCGTCGAACTTCAGGGGATGAATACTTGCACCGGCCATCGTCTTGATCTTGATGCTTCAGTCGGCGGTCAGTCCTTCTGAGGTGGTCTTGCTTTGATACCAATTGTTAGCGCAGCGAGACCGGCAAGAGAGGAGAGGTGAATTGCCGGCAATAAGAAAATACCCTTCTTGATCTTTCAACTCTAAAATAGTAACAATAAAATAATAATAAATAAAATAAAAGAAACAGAATATAAGAGACTCAGCAATTTGACTTGGTTACAACCTAAATGGTTGTTAATCGAAGGCGGTTGAACAGCGCACTAAGAATCTCCTTCTCTAAAGGCGGAGAACCCTTTTACACACTTAGAGAGCTCAAGAATTGCTAGGAAATTGAATACTAAGTTGAATAATTAATTCCTAGCTCCAGGGGCCTTTATATAGCTCCTGGAAATTCTATCTCGAGTCTTGAGGGCGCCTCCAAAGGGGTTGAGGGTGCCTCCAAGGGGATAAGTGGATAAAACTTTATCCGCTCGCAAACGGTCTGTTTGACCCAGTTGAGGGCACCCTCAAGGGCATTGAGGGCGCCCTCAAGATGAGAGGGCAGAGGCGCCTCCAACGACTGTTGAGGGCGCCTTCAGCTACTTTTCCAGCATTTCTTCATCTTCTCTTTAGCTTCTGAAGTTCCGATTGCTTGGGTGATTGCGGCCAACCGAAATAGGGCTCACCCGAATCCAATTTCCGGCCTTCTCCTCGAGCAGGCTTCCGCCCCAGCTTCTCGTCCCTCAAACATCGCGCACGTTCTTCTCATCCACCAGTGTACTCTTCTGCAACTCTTTCGTCCTTTAGACGCACCGAGCCTGTCGGCTCCCTTTTCGTGTCGTCCTTCTCGCTAGCTGCATCTTCCACTCGACTTCCTGCGCTCCTAAGCTCCTGCACACTTAGACACAGGGGAAAAAATCAAACAGGATCTAACCTAACTTGGTTGACCACATCAAAACAATCACGTGGACCAACAAAAATAGGTATAAAAGATTGGAGGTTTGGCCAACGGTAAGTTGAGATAAGTTTCTGAAATGTAGTACTTTTGAAAAGAAGAACCGGCACGGGCGAGTCCTCATTACGAAGGCAACATTATGTGACGATTTGACTAAGGGTTCCACTCATAATCTAAAATCGAAATCCGACAGTTAAGTAACTGTCAAGCTTACATTGTGCATAAATTATTATATTCTATGCTAACTTGTTTTTGCAAGGATCAATAGACCGATGAGCTAGATCAATAGTTTGAACAATGCTGAGATGTCAACCAAGTTATCATATGTGTTGATGTGGCATTTGAGGTGGATAGGATAAGATCCGAATTGATGATGTGGCATGAGATAAGGATGATCTTGCTGATGTGGCAAAGGGTATAATCAAGAATAAGGACTAAAGTGTTGATGTGGTAGAAGAGGTAGAAGGGGATTGGATGAAATCTTGATCTGTAGACTGATCCTGTAGATCAATCCTATAGATCCATAGACTGATCAACCAAATATGGTTTTGATTTTTGAGGTAATTTGTATACCGATCGAGTTGTTCAATAGACTGATCTGAGTCTATAAAAGAGAGCCTTTGGCTTCAATACCAATTGCTCAAGTTCTCTTGCTCTTGCTTTGCTCTGAAACATCAACGCTACAATGAATCATTGCTCCGACAACCATGCTCAACTTCATATCTTTTACATTGTTGGTATAATTGTTTTTATTTACTTCATCTTCATGCTTTAATCTATAAAGGAATGGTAAACATATTACCGTTCCTCGACTTTTGTAAAAGACGAGCTTTTTTCTCTTTTGAGAAAGAGATTGCTAGTGGATTATCCATTGAAAGTGATCAACTATCGTAGACGTTAGAGTAGCAGTCAGAGGTTGTCAAACAAGTAAAAATAAAAATGTCTTTTACGTGTTTGATTGTTCTATATGTTTATTTCTGTTGCCTATTTATGAAAAGATAAAACAAGTTTTATCTGAGCAAAAGTGATCTGCACTACTCACTCCTCCTAGCACTTCTCCAATCTTACAAATCTGTCTAAGTCAACTTCTTAGTAGATTTATATGCTTATTGACTAAATCCAATCTTTAGTCGATAAGATCTCAACTTAGACAAATTCTAAGGTCGAGTCTTTACCTAAATCAAGTCATATCAAAAACCCACATTAGAAAGTTAACTTAATTCTCACAACTCACTAGGAGTTATCTACAAGAGAAATTAATTCTGTCTACCCAGAAATCTCACTTTTTGGGTCTTCCATCCTAAGAGGCATCACCTTTAAATATTTATGATCTACTAAGTATTTGGTCAATTTTGATCACTTCTATCTATCATATATCAACTTTGATTTACCAAATTTTTATCCTTGGCCTATTTGAATTTATCTACTCGTCAAAGTGTCCGATAAACATTTTCCACTTAGACTTCATTCATTCATTCATTGCATTTGCAATATCTTTATCAAGTAACTCGCACTTGAATACTTGACAAATCATATTAATAATCTTAATATATGTCTAACTTTAATTTCTTTTTCCCCCAAACATAAAAACATACTTGGTTGAACTTGACGATTTGAATGTGATTGTACCAATAATCTCCCCAATATCTTAGTCTCCTCGAATATTACTCAATTGATTGAATTTGACTATTTAAGATGTGATTCCACAACACATTGAACATCAAAGTGAACCCTTGTGTATGGTGGAGCCAAATTAGTGTAGAAGAAGGAAACACTACTTGCAGCAACCACTTAATGATGGGCATGTATGCCTCGAAGGTTGTTTGCTAGACATGGTGAGAATCGAGAAGTCACCGGCGAAACTTGAAGCCTAGAATTTTTGACATCTTAACGTGTGAGGTGTGTAATTCGCCAAAATTTTGGGCGACAATTGATTTACTACTTTATGAAGTCGTCTAGTGTCTTACATTACATTGAGCGATGTGGGGGGTTTCAGAGCGGAAACAACTCACAAGAGGAATTTAGACTGAGGAATATTTTGGTCATCTTATGACAAAAAATATTGTCTTTTGACAAATATATCGGCAATTTACCAAAGGACGCACGTAAAAATCTGAATTTACCAAAAAGCATACACTATTTTTGTATTTACCAAAGAGCGCACTTTTTTAAAAGCATTTCCTATTTTACCCTCCTGATAATTTGACTTTTTCTATTGTTTTTCTTTTCTTCATTATATTTCTCTCACCTCTCTCTCTCCTCTGTCAGCAGAATAAAGAAATAACATTAGTCAATTTTTAATCACATTTTAATACATTTGAAGAAGCCAAAATAAATAATGGACACCATATTTGGACTCTTTGCAATTTTAGAAATCCACAGGAACTGAAATGGGTGCAATCGGAACTTTCTAGGTCGATTAGTGGGTTTCGGTCAAAACCCACTGATGGACCTAGAGAGCTCCGATTGCACTCATTTCAATTTTTATGGATTTCTAAAATTACAAGGAGTTCAAATATGGTGTACATTATTTATTTTGGCTGTTTATAGATGTTAACAAGCAAAATCAAAGAATTGGCATAAAAGCTCACGTTGGGCCTGATATGGAATCATATCAGGCCCAATGTGGGCCTGATATCATTCCATATCAGGCCCAACGTGAGTCTGATATCATTCCATATCAGGCCCACGTTGGGCCTGATTTGAGTCCATATTAGGCCCAACGTGAGTCTGATATCATTCCATATCAGGCCCAACGTGATATGGTGTCCAAATATGGTGTCCATTATTTATTTTGGCTTCTTCAAATGTATTAAAATGTGATTAAAAATTGACTAATGTTATTCCTATATTCTGCCGACAGAGGAGAGAGAGAAGTGAGAGAAATATAATGAAGAAAAGAAAAATAATAGAAAAAGTCAAATGTCAAATTATACATGCTTCGGATGACGCAGACGAAGGTGGGTCAGGAGGTCAGACACTACATGACAAATATACCTGCAAGGAATCATAACCATTTGTCAGAGAATAATCATCACATGTCAGGGAATATTCTAACGGTGGGGGGCTCATACTCCTCTTGGTTCCTCCGCCAGCCTATAAGAGAAAGCCACGCGTCGATCACCGCCAGACAAAGGCTAACACTCAACATTTCCTGACATTCGCCAAGTTCCAGAAGCCTCAGTTGCAGTATAAAAAGGGATGCTTTGTCTCTTACGCATGTACGCTCACTCGTCATTTCTTACCAGTCTTTTACTTTTCGTCCTTTCTCTGTGATTTCTGGGGAAAAAAGTACCTGACTTGAGCGTCGGAGGGCCTGATCCGGGGACTTTTTCCCTGGATTTTGGGTCTCTAACGACCGGTGGACTCGTCTGAGTGTGTGCAGAGCAATAGCGTCATCATCCTGATCGTTTTTCTCCGTATGACCGCCCGTGCGAACCTTTCCAGGAGGTACCTCGCTGATTCAGCATCTCAACGACTCTGCGTCAACTTTTCGCACAACAAAGTCCACCTTCATCCGACTCAACTTCCGGACGAAATCAGGGGAGATTCAGAGCGGAAACAATTCACAAGAGGAATTTAGACTGAGGAATATTTTGGGCATCTTATGACAAAATATTTTGCCTTTTGATAAATATAAAATCATAGTTTTGAGTATCATAAAAGTTTAGATATGTAATTTGGTAGCTTTTGTGTTTGTGTGTGTGTGGACAAGTCTTTTCAAAGTGATGTATAATGATGAAGACACACACAAGTCACAAGCCTCGCGCCTCGCCTTCAGAGGTAGATTTTCTTCATCTCAGACTCCGGTCAGCCTTCAGCTTTTAATACAAGCAGGCTGACAAACAAAATGTGTCATCCACTTTTCAGCTCCGGTCAAAAGCCTCGCCCCCTGAACGTTACTTACAACACGAGCACTTGCCAGACATATTTGCTAAAGGCTAGCTATTTCGAATCAAAATCTTCTTTTTATCTTATACAAAAGCTGGCAAAGTATAAAGAAGAGTGCAAAATGTCATTCGAAAAGGTAAGCCAGTGGGCCTCTTATTCCATGAATAAAATAGACACAATAATTTGAATAGGAATAGACTTCAATAAGATGCTTTCAGAGCCTGTGGAAGGAGCTTTGTTTATGCAAAGCATACAGTGTTGGGAGCACAGCGCTTGCTCATTGAGAAAAAATTTTTATTTTATTTTTAATGTGATCTAATCGAAGTAAGTGTTGTTATTTTCCTTAAAAAAATATTTAAATTATTTTTATCTTTTTTATTACTGACATTGAACTGCTGCGTGAAACTTGCATTTGATACTTGTTGTGTTCATTATGACATGCAATGTGATTGTGAGGTATCCCGAAGCACTGCGCTGGACTACAGTACTGAGCAGAAGCAAACTGATGGCTGTGAAAATTAAACGACAGGCAATCTACCAGACGCCACCAAAATGTGAAATGAAATATTTGGACCGAGTAATAGCATCCAGTCGAGCAGACAACAAAATATGGGTCAAATTAGGAGGGATTTGGGGTCCCATTACCATCATCCTCTGCCTACTTCTCTCTCTCATCTACCTCTCTTTTCTTCTGATTTCTCGCCATGCATTACAGCATGACCGCCAAGTGTTTGTTCGAGTGACTGCGTGAGAGGTGAAGACTTGTTTTGTTTCTCTTCCTTCAGAATGGCCGCCGCGGATGGCGAAGAAGAATACATCGAGATGGACATGAGCTCGGATGGCAGAAGGCGCAGCGGCGCCTTCCTCTGCTACTCCATTCTCTCCCCTCTTCCTCCTACTTCTCCTCATTCCAATGAGTTCGAGTTCCAGATGTGTGGCGTGCCAGCTGAGGCAGAAGCCGCTGCTTCTCCCGCCGACCAGCTCTTCTACCAGGGGAAGCTTCTCCCCCTCCACCTCCCCCCGCGCCTCCAAATGGTGGAGAAGCTACTCCAGAACTCAAAGGGGCAGCCGCTAGAGGCGAGCAATGAAGACTGCTGCAGTGAATGCTCGGAGGCCCTGGTGAGGTCGCGCCCGCGCCCAAAGAGCGCGTCTTGGTCCAAGAAGTTCAACTTGATCAAGCAACTGTCGCTCAGCCCGAAGCTGAAAGCTTCCGGGCATTACCTCATGTCTCTGTTCTACTCGCGGCCGAGCACAGACGAGCCGTGCGCCGGCGAGAAAACCATGGCGAACCTCGACGCATCGGGGCGAAGCGGCATTGGGAGAGGGAAGCAAGCGGAGGAGGAAGCGGCCTGCCACAGGAATTCTTTCTCGGGTGCCATCAATTGGAGTCTTGTGAAGAAGAACTCCTCGTTGTCCTCGTCCTCTTCCTCTTCTTCTTCCTCGTCCTCCTTCTCCGCCACAAGCTCCAATAGATTTAGCCAGCCATTGTTGCTGAACAGGAGAAGCAGCAATGCGGACTCAGACGCGGAGAGCTCTATACAACGAGCCATTACCCACTGCAAGAAATCTCAGCGGGTAATCTCTGGTCGGAAGAGTGCGAGTGATTTCGAGTCTCAGGTCAGCAGCAGATGGTCTCTTCCGCTATCCAGCAGAGCCCAGGAATTTTCAGAGTAGTTCAAGAATCCATGTTGTAGGTTTTAACCTTTTTTGGTCAACTATGTTTCTCTGGTGTGTGAATCAACTAGAGATCATCCTACCCGAATCAAATCATAAGCTAAGAATCTTTCAAGACGAGTATGACATTCAAAACTTGTATATTGATGCGGCTATATGGGGATGTCCACCTGGTACGGGGTCAATCATTAGAGTGGAGGTCAAAATCAAGATGGTCAACGCCCAAGTGTCAAAAGGCTGAACCGAGGATAAATGTAATGGTCAGTCAGGACAGGTAGGGCTCGATCGGCAGGAGACATGTTCGAGCAGACAATCCTTCCGACTCAGAGAATACCATAGGCAAACGCTCAAGTGTTGGTAGTTTGAGAGCATGAAAACTAAAACGAAACAATTAAAATAATAAGGTAACCACTCACAGTGATCTCCCGAAGAACCGCAATCGAAGATTATCGCTGTCGGAAGCACGATCACGGAGCAACCGGAAAGCGCTTCAAGGTTCACGAGCCAAATCTCAACCTCTGGATGCTCTCCCATTGCTCTCTCAGATCTCCTTCGCTGCTCCTCTGCTCACCTCAATCACCCTCTGATTGCCTTGGACGCTACCATATATATCAAGCAAGACATCGGTTACCAACCGATGCCTTGATGACAGCTTTCAATGGAGGAAGATGAAGGTGAATGGGCACCCCTTCATCTTCCCAACGTTGCAACTGATGCAACGTTTAACATCTCCCACTCGTCCAAGTCAATCTATATGGTCAAATAGATCATGTCAGTCACATAGACTACAAGATGATCATGTCACGAAGACCAAAGCAAATTTGTCACAAAGACTAAATAAGTCACGTAGACTTTATGAGGATCAAGTCATGAAGATCAGAGCAAAATTTAGTCACAAAGACCAAATAAGTCACGAAGACTTTATAAGGATCAAGTCACGAAGACCAGAGCAAAATTTAGTCACAAAGACCAAATAAGTCACGAAGACTTTATGAGGATCAAGTCACGAAGACCAGAGCAAAATTTAGTCACAAAAATCAAATAAGTCACATAGACTTTATGAGGATCAAGTCACGAATATCAGATTAGAACATCCATTCCATACATTAGGGAAAATGGTTCGTGCGACAGCAAGCACAGCGAGCATTCAATTGCTAAGAAGATTGTCACACCTTACTTAGCTGCTCCATAGAACAAATTAGAGATATAAATGTCCATAGAACGAATCATAGACATAAATGGCTTGCCTTTACCCCAGATTAAATTATTTACATCATCATGAACATCTCTAATCCCTCATATTGATCATATGTCAAGAACATGTTCAACATCTCAAATCAAACAAATTATTCACAATTGCATTTTATGTACTGAACTAAAAATGTAATCGGTACCAGTGAATAAATGTTACAGATGTAAATCAATCTTAATCTTCCTTTTTAGCTAGAATTCATTCATTCTAATCAGTTGCTTTCCTAGTTATGCTCCATAGACCGAATCATCCATAGCCAATAGGAAACATGCTAAAGTAGCAGACACTGATCAAAACTTCAAGTAGACAGCTAAATAGTCACTTAGGGTAAAATCGAGATTAACTTATAATCTCAAGGGTCTCACATAGTAGAGAAGTAGGGATCCATTCTACTACTACCCTTCTTATCGTCATAGCACATGTGGTATGAATCACATGCTACAATGTTATTCTCTTTACCAAAAAGAGCGCATGTTTTTTTTTTCAAAATTTAACATCATACAAATTTCGATCTAGACATTCCCAATGTCTAATCCTGAATTCAACATATGAATTCTAATCTAGCCTCAAGCAGATTTAGTAAATGGTGGGTGCATTTACTCTAATCATTACATAAATGATCTCATCTTGACACAAATATTAAGGCGACCTTAACTTATGGGTATGTCTCTATTCACAGCTACATAAGCTGTCCCACAAGCAACGGTCTTACCTCTATTCGTACTTAACAAATAGAGATGATTGTCCATGTGAGTGGACCAATCTCAATCTGCCAACATGCTTATCGAGACTTTTATCCGAATGTAACTAAGACATATACACTGAATAGATCATGGCATTTTTCATTTATCAAAATGTCTTTACAATTGTTACATTCTTCTAAGTCCCAAAGACTTTATATGCCCATGAAATGACTCTTTAGTCAATGGCTTAGTAAAAGGATCAGCAAGCATATTCCGTGTAGGGATATACTAAAGAATAATCTTTTTCTTGTTAACAATATCCCTTACAAAATTATACTTAATTTCTATATGCTTGCCTTTGTTGTGATATTTAGGATCCTTGGTAAAAGCTATCGCAACTTAACTGTCACAGTACACAGTAACAGGACTCCCACTATCCTCAGAAATCTTTAGATGCTTCAGGAACCTTCTTAGCCAGACAGCCTCTTGCACAGCCGCTGCACAAGCCACATACTCAACTTCCATTGTCGGCAAGACTACACAAGCCTGCTTCTTGCTGTTCCATGAGATGGCGCCATCATTCAGCAAGAAGACATAGTCAGATGTGGATTTTCTGTCATCAAGGTCCCCTGACCAATCTGCATCTGAGTAGCCACTTAGGCTTATATCTAATCCTTGGAAACAGAGGCAATAATCAGCTGTTCCTTTAAGATATCTGAATATCCTCTTCACCGCTTTCCAGTGTCTCGATCCTAGGTTTGACTGGATACAACTAACTAAGCCAACAGCATAGCTTATATCAGGACGAGTACACAACATAGTGTACATCAAACTACCAATAGCACTGACATATGATTTTTTTCTTCATTTCGACTATTTTCTCAGGAGTCTTAGGTGTTGGACCCTGTGGTAGTTTTGATGTGATCAACCAAGTTGGTTAGGTCCTGCTGTGTTTGATCCCAGTGTCTGAGTGTGCAGGAGCTTAGGAACACAGGAAGTCGAGCGGAAGACGCAGCTAGCGAGAATGACGGCACGGGAAGGGAGCCGACGGACTCGGTGCGTCCGAAGGACGAGAGAGCTGCGGAAGAGTACTCCGGTGGGCGTGAAGAGCGTGCGCGACGTTCGAGGGACGTTAAGCCGGGACGGAAGGCTACTCGAGGAGAAGGCCGGGAATTGGGTTCGGGTGAGCCTTATTCCGGTTGACCGCAATCACCTAAAGAACGGAGCGTCGGAAGCTGAAAAATCAGGCTGAAAAATGGAGCTGCCAGCTTGGAGGCGCCTCCAGCAAGCTTGGAGGCGCCTCCATCTTGAAGGCGCCTTCAACCCTGTTGAAGGCGCCTTCAACAAGTCAGATTTGACCGTTTATGCTGCAGATAATGTTTTATCCGCTGACCGAGCTGGAGGCGCCTTGGACCCTCGGGATAGACTTTTCAGGAACTATAAAAAGGCCCCTGGAGCTAGGAATTCAACAACAACTCAAGCAATCAATCTGTAAACAATTCCTAGCAGTAGTTTTGATCAATTAAGAGTGTAAAAGGCTTCTCCACCTTCAGAGAAGGAGAATTTTCTTAGTGCGCTTTTCACTACCCTGGATTAACAACCCTCTTGGTTATAACCAGGTTAAATTTCTGTTTCTGTTTCTATTTTCTGTCTCTACTTTTTACTACTGCATTTATTCTGAGTTGAAATCCAAGGAGGGTAGTTTTATTTTTTGTTTACAGCAATTCACCCCCCTCTTACAGGTCTCCGCTGCACCAACAAGTGGTATCAGAGCCTGATCGCCTCAGAAGGACTAACCGCCAACTGAAGCACTACGATCAAGATGATGGCCGGAGCGAACATCCATCCCCCGAAGTTTGACGGAGACTTCGCCACATGGAAGCGCAAAATGGAGGTATTTTTTAAAACCGAATTTGACATTCTTTTAATAATGAAATATGGCTATGCAGTTTCGAAAGATAAGGAGGAAAATACCTGGACGAAAAAGGAGCAAGCAGATTTCGTCGCCAACGGAAAGGCTGAGTTCCACCTACTCAGTGTTCTACCGCCGCAGGAGGTAAATCGGATCGAAAGCTACTACTCAGCGAAAGATCTCTGGGAAAAATTCCTGGAGCTTCACGAAGGTACTTTCGAAGCGAAGCTAGCGAAGCGCGACATCCTCCGGAACCAGTTAACGAACCTCCGGATGAACCAAGGTGAGAAGGTAGCGCAACTCCAAGCGAGAATCAAGGAGCTGATAACGCAACTAACGAACCTTGGAGAAGAGGTAACCAACCGGGATTCTATCCGATACGCGCTCAATGCCTTCCCGAGAACTCCAGAGTGGGCCTCCTTAGTAGATGCGTACTACATCTCTAAGGACCTCGAGGTAAGTACGTTAGAACAATTATTTTCGACTTTTGAACTTCACGAATCTCGAGTTTCAGAGTCAAATGGAGTAGAGAAGACCAGTCAGAACATAGCTCTAAAGGCAAAAGTAAATGGTTCTGACTCCGAAGCCTCAATCGACGAATCTGAAGCGGCACTACTGGTAAGACACTTCAATAAGTTTTTCAGTTCTAATAAATTTAAATCGCAGAGGCACCATCGAAAGAAGAGGACGGTTCGTTGCTACAACTGCAACGAAGAAGGGCACATCAAGGAGGACTGCCCAAAATTGAAGAGAAAGGAGAAAGAAAAGGAAAAGCCAAAATACAAAAAACCAGAACCCTCCAAGCACAAGAATCTGAAGGCTACTTGGTCAGATTCGTCAACCTCTGAGTCGGACATCGAAGAATTCTCAAGGTTAGCGCTATTGGCGAACCATCAACCGGAAGAAGACTCAAGCTCAGAGATGAGCATCGATGAAGGGGGAGGAACATCAGAAGAAGAAAGCAGCAGTGAAGGGGGAGCATCACCAGATCAGGTAAGTAAGGTACGCAATCTAACTTCGTCTCAGTCATTTCTATTTATTAAATCACTTTCTAAAGACTTATTCGAAGTAGAAAAAGAAAATAAAGAATTAAAAATGAAATTAGCAAAAGCATGTCCACTTGAAATGTATGATAGTGTAAAATCAGAAAATGATAAATTAAAATTAGAAATTGAAAAACTGAAATCTGCTGCATGCTTAAATCAATTCCCAAATTCAAAATTAAGAATTTATGGTAAATTAAATTGGTATATAAGGAAGCATCAAGGTCAACTTAGGAAAATACCAAGAAACTATGTACCCCCTAGATTTTTGAATAATCCTGTAGGAAGGAACCTCTATTGGGTTCCAAAATCTGTGCTTAATTAATTTTTCAAAAATTAAAAGCTTACAGTGAGAAAATTAAACATTGAAATTCTTTATGGAAGCTTTGTCTAAGGAAGTGGTTGTTGCTCCAATAACCAAGAAGGCCTAGTGCCTCGCCACGACCTGGAAGCTAAAATATTAAAAGAAAATGTTTAATTAACTTTCTGAAAAAGCATTAAGAAGAATTAAATAATGCTTTGAAAGTTTATCAAATATTTGTTAAAATAAACAAAAATTCCTTAGAAATTTTTTTTAAAAAAAATTCTAACTTAATTTTTTGGGTTAGAAATTTTCTTCTGGAAAATTCTAAAAGTTCACTTGACTTAGAAATTTTGTTGGGAACATTTACTTAGAATTTTTTTTACTTATAAATTTTTTTTTTTGGAAAATTTATTTTAACTTAGCAATTTTTTCAAAAATTTTATTTTAACTTAGAAAATTTTCAAAAACTTCAATCTTACTTGAAAATTCTTGAGACCCCATTTTTGCTGTGATCAAAGGAGGAGAGAAAAGTACAAGTTTAGGGGAAGTTAGAGAAAACTTAAATTTTTTTTATAAAAAGAATTACAATTTTACTAATTGTAAAAATTATGCTTAACTTGTTGGTTTAGTAATTTTTCTTTAAATTACTGTTTATGTCTATTTTTAACCCTAACTTGAACTTGTGTTGATGCATATCAAACGGTCAAATCTGACCTGTTGAAGGTGCCTTCAACAGGGTTGAAGGTGCCTTCAAGATGGAGGCGCCTCCAAGCCTGCTGGAGGTGCCTCCAAGCTGGCAGCTCCATTTTTCGGCTTGGTTTTTTCAGCTTCCGACGCTCCGTTCTTTTGGGTGATTGCGGCCAACCGGAATAGGGCTCACCTGAACCCAATTCCCGGCCTTCTCCTCGAGTAGCCTTTCGTCCCGGCTTAACGTCCCTCGAACGTCGCGCATGCTCTTCACGCCCACCGGAGTATTCTTCCGCAGTTCTCTCGTCCTTCGGACGCACCGAGCCCGTAAGCTCCCTTCCCGTGCCGTCCTTCTCGCTAGCTTCTCTTCTGCTCGACTTCCTGTGTTCCTAAGCTCCTACACACTCAGACACAGGGATCAAACACAACAGGACCTAACCAACTTGGTTGATCACATCAAAACTACCACGGGGTCCAACAATCTCCCCCTTTTTGATGTGCATTAACATTGGGATGCATACTTTTGCTCAAAACAGTACCTTTTGCTATAGGCGTCTGTTCAATGTTGCAATCTGACATATTGAAGTGTTGTAGCATCTTAGTGATATAAGCTTCTTGAGACAAACCCAAAAGCCTCTTTGATCGGCCTCTAACGATCTTCACTCCTAAGATGTACTCTGCTTCTCCCATATCTATTATGTCAAATTGTGATGAAAGCCAACTTTTGACTTCTATCACACTCTTTATGTCACTTCCAGCTATTAGCATATCATCAACATATAATGATAAAATGACAATCTTTCCTTTTTTCCTTTCTTAGGTAAACACAATGATCCTCATTGATCATTTCGAAACCATAAGATAATATTACTTGATTAAATCTTATGTTCCATTGTCTTGATGCTTGCTTTAGCCCATATATAGACTTCCGAAGTCTACATACTCTTTTCTCTTGGCCTTCAGCAACATAACCTTCTGGTTGTACCATATAGATTTCTTCGTCAAGATTACCATTAAGGAAAGCCGATTTTACATCCATCTAATGTAATTCCATGTCATAGTGTGCTACTATAGCTAGGATGACACGTATTGACACAAACTTCACAACTGGGGAAAATGTCTCTTCAAAGTCAATACCCTCCATTTGGGTATACCCTCCATTTAATTAAAGTTTAACTCATGCACTGTTTATTTTTCAGATTATTAATAATAATCAATTAAATCTTAAACAGTACTTCTGCATGCAACGATTACGATTTACTGTGCTTCGAAAAAAAACAAACTGTTCATCCCTTTAATCGATTTAAGGATTCCTGAATCGATTCAGTTCATGTTTTTTTTTTCAATCGAATTCTTACAGTGCTTCGTAAAAACACTGTTCATTCTATTTTTTTCTTCTCTTCAATCGATTCTTCAATCGATTGAAGTAGTTTCTTCTTCTCACTGTGCTTCGTCAAAAGCACTATTCATCCCGTGATTTTGAATCGATTGAAATACCATTTCAATCGATTCAATTGATGAACAGTATCATCTTCTTCGCGACAGAAGAAGAAAAACGCGAGCTTTTTCACGTCGATTTCTATGCTTTCAAAACTATGCATGCTCTGATACCATTGTTGGTAGTTTTGAGAGCATGAAAACTAAAATGAAGCAATTAAAATAATAAGGTAACCACTCACAGTGATCTCCCGAAGAACCGCAATCGAAGACGTCGGTCGATGAAGAGATTGCCGTTGTCGGAAGCACGATCACGGAGCAACCGGAAAGCGCTTCAAGGTTCACGAGCCAAATCCCAACCTCTGGATGCTCTCCCTTTGCTCTCTCAGATCACCTTCGCTGCTCCTCTGCTCGCCTCAATCACCCTCTGATTGCCTTGGACGCCACCATATATATCAAGCAAGACATCGGTTACCAACCGATGCCTTGATGGCAGCTTTCAATGGAGGAAGATGAAGGTGAATGGGCTCCCCTTCATCTTCCCAACGTTGCAACTGATGCAACGTTTAACATCAAGTCATATGATCAAGACGTTGAGGGAGACTAGACATTTTGTTCAAACGGAGGAAGGCAGGTTAATACACAGGCACCGCACGGAAGGGCAACTGAAGTTAACAGAGCGGAGGATTTCTAGCTGAGCGGCTACCCGCTTGGCCAATCAATGTGACTTGACCATGGGTAGAGCGTAATCCTCGTCGAGCAGCTGATCCGCTCGGTCAAGTAACAGGACGGTGGTCCTCGCGACATCCTTTCATAGGACATAGTGGAGGATGTGGCCCCAAACATGTTGGAGAATGTGGCCATGAACGTGTCGGAGAACGTGGCCACGAACATATCGGAGAACGTTTCCCACGCATCGAGGAGCGTGTACGTTGCCTACCAGGGCTCTATATAAGAGGGGTCCATCACTGACAAAGGTACACGTGATTTACTATTTAGTCATAATTCCACTGTTTCACTTCTTCTCCACATTCCAGTAACTGACTTAAGCGTCGGAGAGCTAACTTCGGGGACCCCTTCCCTGGCTCGGCACTAACATCATCTGTTTTGCAGAAAGGAGCAGAATCCACATCCAGTCAGCGAAGTAGCCATATCTCAGCTTTCCACTCACTCACTTTCGGACAAGATCATTTTGGTGTCGTCTGTGGGAACGTAGCCTGCATCCGAAATGAGGAGATGGAAGACGTTGGATGACACCACACGGTGGCGCTGACGTAAGAAGAGCTCAACACGTTGATATAAGCCTGAGCAGCGAAGATAGTGGAGCAACAACAGCAATAAGCGCTGGTCAAGTGCCAAGCACAGGAACCTGCAGTAGCAGCGGATCGCGGGCTGAGTGAGAAAACCGAGTAGAATAAGTATCCATTCAGGGTCAGACCAAGAAACTGATTGGCAACTGTGAAGAAGCCCTTAACGCGCCAATCCCATTCTATCGAGTGTTGCTCTGGACTCCATCAGAAGAGAGGGGCCGAGCGGATAGAGACCAGGGATCTTCGAATGATGCGCTCGTCCGAAACGCATGAAAAAGAAAAGCGCCAAGGGAAAATGATTCGCTCGAGCGGGTCAATCAACAGTTCTCGCAGGGGATTCTAGGCGGCCCTCTGTCGAAGCATTACACCCTGTTGACAGTTGGAGAATATAGTGGATCGACCAACCTAGACGACCATTTGGCCAAGTTCGATAACGCGACCACACTTCACTAGTACACATATGGGGTGAAGTGTCAGGTCTTCCTCACCACGCTATCTGGATCGACGCAACGCTAGTTCAAGCGATTGCCGAGCGGCTCGATCCACGGCTTCAACGACTTCCGAGCGGCCTTCTTGCATCACTTCGCCAGCAATCGCCGCCACCAGAAGATGAATGTCAACTTGTTCATTCTGAAGCAAGGGTCCAAGGAAGCACTAAGTTCCTATATCCAACATTTCAATCAGGTGGCGATAGATATTCTGGCAGTCTCCTCGGATGTGTTGGTGAACATCTTCACCCAGGGACTCACTGAAGGGGAGTTCTTCCTATCACTCATTCACAGGCCGCTGCGGGACTTCAAACATATTCAGAGGAAGGTCATAGAGTATATTAACGTGGAAGAAGTCCAAGCGGCAAGAAAAAAAGAGACGCCCGCCGAGCTAGCAACCACATCTATACGAAGGCCGTCGAACATCCATCAACCTCCGAAGGGACCCCGATCGGATGGACCCCAAGCCCACCAAGAGCCCAGGACTCATATCGTACAGCATGTGGTGGTTGATCGCCCGAAAGCTGCAAAAGGCAAGGTACGGACGCCCCTCTTCTGCTCCTTCCACCAGTCGATGACACACAACACGCAGGACTGCTATGATCTGAAGTCGATAGCTAGCAGACCAGCACCGAGAGGATATAGTCGTCGATCACCATCTCTTGATCTACGACATCGGGGATGAGTTGCAAGGCGAAGGGGAGAGGAGAGGAGGACGGCTGAGCCACGCCATCATCAATCCCCTCGGAGGACCGCCCTAGCTTCTGTCGAGCGGATCAGACCATCAGAATGGGATGAGGAGAACCAGAGCAACGCCGCTCGAGGAGAAATAAGAATGATCGCTAGTGGGTCTACCTGCGGTGATTCTAACCGAGCGAGGAAGTCGCACGCGAGATCTATGCTATTGGTTGCAGCAAAGAGAGGGCCGAAGGACCTGAGATTAGCTTCGTCCTGAGAGATTTATGAGTGGAAATCCCTCACAATGATGCATTGATCATCCGAGTGATAATCGCTAATTACACAATTTATCAAGCTTTTGTTGATATAGGGAGTTCAGTGAACATCATATTCAAGAAGGTGTGCGATCAGTTGCAAATCGACCGGAGCGAGCTGTTGCTGATGACGACCCCGCTCTATGGTTTCACGGGCAACGAAGTATTGTCGATTGGCTAGACCAAGCTGGTCATCTCACTCGGAGAGGAACCACTAAAGAGGACAAGAACCATAAACTTCATTGTGGTAGACGCACCGTCGGCCTACAATGTCATATTATGCCGACTGGCCCTCAACGAGTTCCAAGCAGTAGTGTCCACCTACTGCTAGAAGATTAAGTTCCCGGTAGACAAAAAGGTGAGATAAGTCAAAGGTGACCAATTGGTCGCTCGGTGATGCTACGTCGAGATGGTCAGATCAGAAGCAAGGGCTGCTCGGAAAAACCCGTGCCTGGAAGTAAATGCTATCACGGAAAAGCCTCCTATACTGGTTTATGAAGAAAAGGAGGAGATCCAGATCCACCCCAGTCGGTCAGAAGCAACCACCTTCATTGTCGTCGATCTGGGGAGCGAGAAGAAGGCAGAGCTGGCCCCTTGCCTTAGGCCAAGTCATGACGTGTTCGCCTGCTTGGCCCACGAGCTCCTCAAAATTTCATCGAATGTGACGCAGCACGAGCTTCATGTCCGAACGGACTCCTGACCAGTGAAGCAAAAGAAAAGGGGCTTCAGCGCGGAGCAAAACTTGATCATCCGAGCAGAGATAGAGAAACTGCTGGAGGCCAGTCATATACGGGAAGTCCAATTCCCGAGCTGGCTCCATAATGTGGTGTTGGTCTCCAAGCTGGGCAACAAATAGCGAGTCTGCATCAACTTCCGTGACTTGAATAAGACATGCCCGAAGGATTTCTATCCGCTGCGAAGGATAGATCAGATGGTGGATTCCATAGCAGGCTGCGAGTTGATCTGCATGCTTGACGCGTATCAAGGCTACCACCAAGTACCGCTCGCCCGAGAAGATCAGGAGAAGGTCAGCTTCATTACGGTCGATGGAACGTATTGCTACAACGTCATGCTGCTTGGACTGAAGAACACCGGCGCCACCTATCAGAGGATGATGAACAAAGTGTTTCGAAGGCAGATCGACCGTAATATGGAGGTATATGTTAATGACATTTTAATAAAATCCCTCCGAGCTATCGACCTTTGTGTAGACATCGACGAGACGTGCCAAACTCTTAGGGCCTATGGAATAAAGTTGAACCCAAATAACTGTCTATTCGGTGCGAGAAGCGATCGATTTCTGGGTCCATCGTCACCGAGCGGGGGATCGAGGCGAATTCGAGTAAGGTGAAGGCGCTGCAAAACATGCCTTCGCCACACAACTTAAAGGAGGCCCAACGGCTAACCGAACGGATCACAATATTGTCCAGATTCATATCCAAGTTATTTGACCGAAGCCTACCGTTCTTCAAGGTGCTGCGCCGAGTGAAAAAAATCCAATGGGACGCGGAGTGCGACCGGACGTTGGAAGAGCTTAAGGAGTATCTTAACTCCTTGCCTGTGTTAGCTAAGCTGAGTGCTGGGGAGCCGCTCTGGATCTATCTGCTGTCCATCGAGTATGTGATTGGCTCGGCATTAGTTAAGCAGAACAGCCAGGAACAACAACCCGTGTACTTTTTAAGCCATATATTGAAAGACACCGAGTCCCGCTACATTGGTCTTGAAAAATTATCTTACGTATTGGTACTTGTCGCGCGGAGGCTCTGCCCATACTTCCTCGCACATCCGATCGTCGTGATGACCAATAGCACCTTGGAGAGAGTCCTCCTTAACCCAGAGACATCCAGATGGCTGATCAGGTGGATAATCGAACAGTGAGTTCGAAATTCAATACTATCCCCGAATGACGATCAAAGCTAAGGCCTTAGCTGATTTCGTCATAGAGGTCCAGAATGTTGAGCTGGAATTTGTTAGCGAATATATGTCGATGGTTCGTCCACTCGGCAAGGCAGCGGGATCGACATTCTACTCATTTCACCTCGAGAAGATCAGATGCAACTTTCCGTTCGGTTGTATTATCGTGCCATCAACAATAAAGCCGAATATGAAGCCTTGATAGCCGGCTTATAGGCAGCGCGACATGTCGGAGACACAAAAGTCCTTATTCACTCAGACTCTCAGTTGGCCACCCAACAGCTATCGAGGGTATTCGAGATTAGCAGCTCCCGACTCAAGTTATATGCAAAAGTCTTCGAGAAGATGAAGGCAAATTTTCAAGAGGTCACTGTACAGAAGATCCACCGATCAGATAATCAAGCAGCAGATGAACTGACTAAGTTAGCTAGTTCATTATAACCGATCGTGATTAGCCAATCGATTGAACAAGTTTCATTGGTGGCGCACATTGACTGGATGGAGGGAGTGATCTTCTTGAGCGAGTAGAGAATGTCGTTGATTGAATTCCTCCGATTGGGTAGCACGCTGGCCGACTAGGAAGCAGCTCCACTACTTAAAAGCAGGGTCGAACGATTCACCCTGATTGGAGACCAGCTTTATAAGAGATCTTTCTCAAGGTCGTTGCTCAAATGTGTGGGCCCGGAGGACATGAAGTATATACTCCAAGAAGTACATCATGGCTCCTGTGGAAGCCATCCGGGTGGCCATTCGCTAGCCCGAAAGATTCTCCTGGCTGGATATTTTTGGCCCACACTCCAAGAAGATGTCGCTCGGATATTAGCTAACTATCTGTCCTATCAAAGGTATCGCAACATCTTGCACCGACCAACCGAGGAGATGAAGGCATCCACGGTGTCTTGCCTGTTCGACCAATGGGGCATGAACATCGTGGGACCGTTTCTCATGGCGATCAGTCAGCGGAGGTTCCTACTCATTGCGGCGGACTACTTCTCAAAGTGGGTGAAGGTCGAGCCGCTGACAAAGATAAGTGAGCAAATGGTCATCAAATTCCTCTAGCAGAACATCTTGTGTCGGTTTGGCATCCTCAACCGGCTCATCTCGGATAACGGAAGACAATTCGCCGATCGGAGGTTCAGAGAGTGGTGCGAAGTCTACGATATCCAGTAGGCTTTCACCTCAGTGGCCTACCCCCAAAGCAACAATCAGGCGAAAGTCACAAACCGGGAGATCCTCAGGGGTCTACGGACTCGGCTCGACCATACAGGAGGATGTTGGATTGATGAGCTCCCGAGTGTCCTTTGGGCACTTCGCACGACTCCAAAATAGGAGACCGGTGTAACACTATTCCAGCTGCTGTATGGAGGTGAAGCAGTGGTCCCCGTGGAAGTCGGAGTAGAGTCCGACCGGGTACAGCTCTATGACGGCGGAAATGTTGAGCAGAGGCTAATAAAGCTTTACTTGGTGGATGAGGTGCGAGATAAGGCTGTCGTTCGGCTCACAGCATACCAACAGCGGATGAGGCAAAACTACAACCAAAGGGTGATCCCGAGATCCTTCCAGGTTGGTGATCTGGTGTGGAAGTCGGTCGGAGACGTCACCAAGCTCCAGGCTCCCTGGGGAGGTCCCTTCATGATAGTACGAAAGCTCCGCTCGGGATCATACTACTTGTAGGATGAAAATGGTAGACAGCTCAAGCGACCTTGGAGCGCGAACCACCTTCAACCTTATAAAGCCGAGTGAGGTGCGTGAATGGGTTCCAATGTAACTGCATGTATGTGTGTCTTGTGAATGCGGGAAAACTATGAATGAAAAATACCAAAGTATTTCAAACTCTTGTACCGATCGTCCAAATCTTCCTTAGCGGTCGAGCGACGACCTTAAACTCATGTCTACACCATTAAGCGGTTAAGAAGCAACCTTAAACCTTGATCTTCATCAGCGGTCGAGCGGTGACCTTAAATCCTGGTCTTCATCAGCAGTCAAGCGGCGACCTTAAACCTATGCTATACCATAAAGCGGTCAAGCGACGACCTTAAACCCATGTCTATGCCATTAAGTGCTCAAGCGACATCCTTAAACCCATGCCTACCTCATTAAGCAGTTGAACGACAACCTTAAACCTATGTCTACGTCATTAAGTGGTCGAGCGGCAACCTTAAACCCTCGTCTACATCAACAGCCGAGCGGCAGCTATAAACCCGAGACCGACGAAAAACGGCTTGTCCCAGCAAGTAATAGAACGCTGATCGGCGGGTCACGGAGCCACACTGGGAAGTTTTTCACATTATGGTAAGTGGTTTGTAGTCTTGCTTGATCCTGAGCAGTAGCGTAGTAAAACTAATTGGAAAATATGAAAAAGAAAAGTCAAACAGCGCAGAACTAAGGATCAACATTAAATACAAAGGTCCGCCAAATGGGCGACCATTCATTAAAACTTGCATAACTTTTACAAGTCCTAAACGGCGGTACAAAAAAGAGACGGGATATGCAGGAGCAGGCAGGCTCACTCAAGATAGTCCAGAGCATCGTCGGACAATAATTCGGTCAACTTGTCTTGGCTAATGACCTTGTTTGTCAGAGCGGTTGGAATGTAGTCGTCGTCCTTTAGTTGATCGAGCGTCATGTCGATAGCAAGGTTGAATAAACGAAGTGCCTAATCGGCAACCTTGTCATTAAAGACGCCCAAGCGAATGTAGGCCTGCTTCATGAGCTCAAATCTACTAGACTCGGCCTCCTAATACGTCTCTAGTGCCGCTCGGGAGGCTTCTAGTTCTGCCTTCAACTTGGCCAGCTCTTCATCTTTGGCGTTGAGCTGGGTCTTCGTGGCGGAGCTTTCGGCCGAACGACTCTCCCGAGTTTTTCAGCCAACACCCGAAATTCGTTATTTTTGATCTCCAAGTCTTCGATGGCCCGAAGCTTCTTGGTGTTGGCCGAGTTGATCTTGGAATCGAACGAACTGACCTGTTTATTAAGCCAAGCCAATTGTGTTGCCTGCTCGGCGCTTTTGCCCCTCTCAGCCTCCAGCTACTCGGAGCTCTTACTCAGATCGGCTCTTAATTGAGTCATCTCAACGCTCATTTGCTTCAGCTGCATCTAAGAAGTAGACGATTGGACGCTCAGAGCACGCAATTGCTGGACTTCATGCTCTAAGTAAGCGAGCCTTTGGCACATGGCCAGGCTCTCTACCCAATACTGCAAGGCACCAAGACACTATGAAGGATGAATGGAAATAAACAAGTACTTGCGAGGGATACTTACCCCAGTGGACATTTAGGTGTGACTGTCGGCGAGAGACCCGAGAGGCATGACTGTCGCACGAGCCCGTGTGTCAGCCCATATTTGAGTGAGTGGCCCTTGAATAATTATTTGGTGCTCGAGGGTCTGAGATGTGGTGTCATCGGAGTTGCGCCACTCGTCTGTCGATAGATGGATGACTGTCGTTATATGGCGCTGGCCACTCGAGCCAGATGGGGTGGAGGTCACTCGGCCGACCGACCTAGACGCATGTGACAGCCAGATGCGTGATTTCTGGGTCACTGGCAAAGCGGGAGGCGGTATGAAAGCAACCGGTGGTGCGCAGATGGTTCCTTGTGATAGTCCGGACAAGGATGACGTCTGATCGAATGAAATTGAAGTATGGAGGGCAGTCGCCGCTTGTTCAGGGGGAGTGGGTGTAGAGGTCTCGCCCCGTTCAGATGGAGGGCATGAGCTGGCTCGGGTTGGGGTGTGCATAACGGAAGTAGCAGATCGGGATGCGGCTTCCATGTGACGCCTCTTCCAGCTTATTAGAGGTTCCCCAGAAGAGGTTGACTCTAAGGCCGCGTCGATTGAAAGTGATGGAGGTTGCCCTAGTGGGAGATCTGTTGTACCAGCTGCCCCACTGCCAGCCGTTCGGTTGCCTCCTCCTTCACTCCCTTGCAATGGCACTCCCTCGCTTCCGCCGAGCAGGTTCTCTTAGAAGCCAACCGGTTATAAGCCTCGGCTCTCCAACTCGGTCGCGCCCGTAGCATTGATCTCTACGTTCACCAGTTTTCTCTTGCCGGCCAGATGCACCCTTACCATGATGTGAGTTGTAAAAAAGGAAAAAAAAATCAGTTAGATTCAATGAAGAAGAGGAAGAGGAGCATACCTAGGTTGGATGGGAGCTTCGTGCAGATCGAGCTCAAGCCGAACACATGGAGGACTCCCTCATGTAGCAACTTATGGATATGGTACTTCTGACCGGCCAAGTGTGAAGATGCATGAAGGTAGTTCCAACGACTCTTGTATTTCTTGAGTTCTCGCGGGCTCACCACTTCTAGCTGCCAGTCGGTCGGGAAATCTGGCCGCTCGGAAAAGCGAATGAAAAAATAATAGTTCTTCCAATGCTTATTGGAGGATGACATCTTATCAAAGAAGACTAAGCCCACTCGGGCTTGGAATAGAAAGGTTCTCTGCTCGGACAGTTTGGGATAATAAGAGTAGTGGAAAAGCTGAGAGGTTAAAGGAATGCCATGCAGGCTGAATAGAACGATGACCCCGCACAGCAGTCGAAAGGAGTTCATCACTAATTGATGGAGAGAGATGTGGAAATATTTACAAACTGCGAAAAAAATGGGTGGACCGGGAACCACACACAGATGGTAAACTAGTCTCTAAAGAAGCATAAAAAGCATGGCGGTGGTTATTGGGATGGTCTGAAGCAAAAGGAAGAGCGATTTGATAATCAGAGGGAACTTCGTAAGCGGTTCTCAAACTCTCAGCATCGTCTCCATCGAACCTGGACTCGATGGACGTGTACCAGAGCCTAAATCAATGCGGATGATTCAATGACCTAAATCTGTTATAAAATCAATGCAGCAACTCAACACAGAATGTAGTCGTCCAGCCACTCATATGGCATTTGATTCTTTCATCAGAAACTAGAATGGGAATGAATATAAGTATGGATATCATTCTTAAAAATAATATTTAGTTAATTGAATAAATTCTTAAAAAAATCTACGCTTAAACAAAAAATTAGATGTGAGAGAAAGTTAAATATAAGAGAAACATATGATAAGAGAGAAAGTATAATGAGAGAGAAAATGTGATGAGAAAAAATGAAGAGAAAGAAAGTGTGATGAGAAAAAATGAGGAAAGAGAGTATGATGGGAGAGAGCCTGATGAGATATGATGAGGAGAGAGAAAATATGATGAGAGAGAAAGTATGATGGGAGAGAATGGAGAGAGAGAAAGTGTGATGAAAGAAAATGAGTAGAGAGTGTGTGTGATGGGAGAGATTGAGGAGAGAGAGAGAGTTTAATGAGAGAGAAAGCGTGATGAGAAAAAATGGCGAAAGATAGTGTGATGGAAGAGAAAGCATGATGAGAAAGGATGAAAAGAGAGAAAGTGTGATGGGATAGAAAGAAAAAAGAGAAAGTATGATCAGAGAAAATAAGAAGAGAGTGTGTATGATGGGAAAAATTGAGAGAGAAAGTATGATGAGAGAGAATAAGGAGAGAAAAAGTGATATAAAAGAAAAATTAAATAAATATATTAAAGGTATTTTTGTCCAAAATTTAATTCTCATTCTCATTTCCATCAAAATCTAAGGGAGGAGGTGAGTTTCATCAATACCCAAATTTTTGGGTTTCATTCTAAAATTTTAATTCTATTTCCATCAACCAAACACAAGGTTTGGGAATGAATTTATTCCGTCATTCCTAAACTCCTAAATCAAACGTCACCTCAACGTTCAACAGGAACAGTGTGACCTAGAGGTTTTAATTTGCTCATATACCCGATACGGTAATTTTCCAAGATTTAAGATGATCCAAATTAAAAAAATACCTAATCATAATTTTCTCTCTCCTTTACATATATATAATAACTATTATGATATTATTTTTTTAAAATCAGCACTGCAATTTAATAACACCAGCACTATTATGGGAGCACAGCCCCAGAGCATCGCCTCCAACTCCGACGACCTCCGAGGTCGGCTGCCCCTTTAATATCTTCCTCGCGCGTATCGCGCTGCCGCTGCAAATGCCCGCTATTTCTACTGGTCGCGCCTCCGCTTTTGCCTCCCCGCCGCCACCAGTGGTTGTTGCCTTCGTGTCGCCACCTGTTGTCTCCACCTCTGACGCCGACTCTAGTGGTAGCTACCGGCCGACCCACGACCTCCGTCGACCTCGCCCCCATCATTGTTGACATCCCCACCACCAAATCCAACCGTCCAACATCGCTGCCACATGTTTCTGGAACCTATCCGACCACCGATCTGTGCTTCCATACGATTTCAGTGTCGATCCAACCCCTGATCTGCGTTGTCATGTGATGTTGATGCAATCCAACCTCCTCCGAGTCACCACTGTCATGCACCCTCGATAGTGTATTCCGGCCTTCAAGCCTATATGGTGTTTCGACCTTCGAGTCGAGGCTATGTTCCGGTCTTCGTGTCGTCCGACCTATGTGTCGCTATCATATCCCGGTTTGTGTGTCGTTGTCATATTTTGGCTTGCATGCCGCCTTTAGGATCTGTGCCATGTTCGATTTCCAGTCGTCACCTCCAGATTCAGCTCCTCAGCAGGCTTACAATTCATCTATTCTTCCAAGTCACGGCGATTCGATAAGTGTCACGACCAGCTCACCGGTCTACTAGAGGGTGCTCCCCTAAGCTAGGGTATCACCGTACTCACTCTTTATTCTTCACACATTTTATTATTCTACTATTTGTTCTGCTCCTTATATATTTTTGGGACGTGCCTCAAGCATCGAGGTACTAGAGACCAGGGCAACCCAGTTGTTGTCTGTAGGTAGTATTGACTAGAGGTCTTCTGACGACTTAGTCAAACTAGATGACAGCTCACTCCTCTTTTTTCTCCGGATCATAATGACTTGGTCAGCATTCTAGCCACATCATTCCATCTTCTCAGCTTTCGAACAGGATCATATTTGGTGTCGTCTGTGGGAACTATACCTGATCTGGAACGTGAAGATGGACAACGTTAGAAAATTCCCTGTCATCACCATGTTCCTGGAGGATTTCGGAAAACACATTGTCGCCACGATCCTTAGGTATCGCAAGTGTTGGACCCTTATTATATTATATTCCCCCTTACTCCATAGGTATTTGAGAGTTGATGGACCGAGTCAAATCTTCAACCGATCAGCAGACTATTTTTCTATTATATTCCTCCTTACTCCATGGGTATTCAAAAGTTGAGGAACCGAGTCAGATCCTTAGCTGATCAGCAAACTATTTTTTGATTTTATTCCCCCTCACTCCATGGGTATTCAGGAGTTAAGGAACCGAGTTGAATCCTCAACCGATCAGTAGGTTAGTTTTACTATTATATTTCCTCTTCCTATCATAGGATCTGTGATAGCTCCCTGATTAGAGACTAAGGGAGCTTGCCCTTGCATGCTTGCCCTAGCGCCCTGGCGTTTATATTTCAGACTCCCGAATAGCCAACCGAGTTATAAGTAAGTATGCTCTCAAGCCATATTCCAGACTCCCGAGCAACCAACCAGATTATAAGCGAGCTTACCCTCGTGCTTATATTCCAGACTCCTGAATAGCCAACCGGGTTATAAACGAGCTTTTCCTCGTACTTATATTCCAGACTCCCGAGTAGCTAACGGGGTTATAAGCACGCATGCTCTCGCACCATGTCCCAGACTCCCGAGCAACCAACCGAGTTATAAGCTAGAATGCTCTAGCGCCATATCCCAGACTTCAAAGCAGACATCGGGTTAAAAGCGAGCATGCTCTCGCGTCATGTCCCAGACTCCTAAGCAGCCAACTGAGTTATAAACGAGCATGCTCTCACTCTATATCCCAGACTCCCGAGTAGCCAACCGGGTTATAAGTGAGCATTATCTCGCGCCATGTCCCAAACTCTAGAGCACTCAATCAAGTTATAAGCGAGCATTCTCTCACGCCATATCTCAGACTCTTCAGCAGTCAACCGGGTTATAAACGAGCATGGTTTCACATCATATCCCAGACTCTCGAGTAGCCAACCGGGTTATAAAAGAGCATACTCTCAAATTACATCCCAGACTCTCGAGCAGCTAATCGGGTTATAAGCGATCATGCTCTCGTGCCACATCCCAAACTCCAGAGCAGCCAACTGAGTTATAAGCAAGCATGATCTCGTGTCAAGTCCCAGATTCCCGAGCAACCAACAGGTTTATAAGAGAACATGCTGTCGCACCACATCCTAAACTCTCGAGTAGCCAACCGAGTTATAAGCGACTCTGCCCTTGCGTTTATATTTCAAACTCCCGAGTTGTTCGGTCTGGTTATAAGCGATCTTGCTTTTGTGCCATTTCCCAGATCCCCGAGCAATTCGGCTGGGTTATAAGTAAGTCTACTCTCGGACCATAGTATCATCACTAGTCTTTACCAGAGTATCTTTATCGATATATCCTCTTCAGGCCTCAACCTCCTCCATTTGGGGTCTACCTATCTTCATTGGTCTCGGACCAGAGTATCTCTACCGGTCTCGGACAGGAGTATTGCCACTGGTCTTGGACCGGAACATCATCACTAGTCTTAGACCAGAGTATCTAATGGGTTCCACGCCCGCTCGGCTCACAGGTTTCATTCTCATTCCCCTTCAATTTCACAGGCTATGTTTCCGCTCAGTTCTCGGACTCCATTCTCACTCAGCCCACGGGTTTCATTTCCATTTGCTTTTAATTTCATGGGCTATGCTCCCACTTACTTGTCGGATTCCACGCCCACTTGGTTCACAAGTTTCAATCTCGTCTACCTTCGATTTCATGTGCTATGCTCCCGTTCAGTTCTTGGGCTCTATGCTCGCTTGGGTCACGGGTTTCACTCCCATTCACCTTTGATTTCATGGGTCATTCTCCCACTCAATTCTCAGGTTCCACGCCCGCTCGGCTCATGGATTTCATTCTCATTCACCTTTGATTTCATGGACTATTCTCCCACTCAATTCTTGGGGTCCATGCCTACTCAGCTCACAGGCTTCACTCCCATTCGCCTTCAACTATATAGGTTCCATGCCATTCGATCTCTCAGGATCTGCTCCCGCTTGGCATTCGCTCGATCGTCGGTTTAGCATTCTCCCGACCACCTAATCGACATTCACTCGATTGTCTACTCGGTATTCACCCACTAAACATTCGCCTGATTGTCCGCTCGGTATTCACCCGATCGCTCGCTTCGCATTCCCACAATCGCCTGCTTGGCATCCACTCAACACTATTTTTGTCGCCCGCTCGACATCGCTATCATCGTTCGATCGACATCACTATCATCGCTCTCTCGACATCACTTCTGTCATTCGCTTGGCATCACCACAATTACTAGCAAGACGTTATATAATGGGTTAAACAATTTGACTCTGTAGTTGGGAGTGATTCAGTCATTGCGATAGACTATGTAGTCAATCGGGCTTGCACCTCCTTCGACTAGACTTGAGGGGGAGGCTCGTGATGTGGTGGAGAGGAAAGGAGAAGAAACGTGGAATAATGGAGGGCATTTTTGGTCTTTTCACATATTGAGGGTTTTGGTATTTATGTAATACTATTCATCAGTGGCAGAAGGAGGGGGTTTTTTCTTCGTGTAGGAGTCACGCCCACCTCCATTCTCCACGTCGAGGTCGCCAATGCTGTCGCGCTACCTCCCTCCTCATACTGCCAGGATCTCACTCACGCTGCTTCTCCCTCTTCTCCCCCGTGGAACGCCACCACCGTCGAATGCAGAGGAGAGACCGGCGGAACCGCTCCACTTCTCCCTCAAATTCACTCACACCAGCAACGCCGTCACTGCCTCCCTCATCATCTTTGATGCCATTGTACCACTCCTCTCTCACGCATTCTCGCCATCGCTGCCGATGGGAGCACACTGTCGGAGCATCGCCTCTAACTCCAACTACCTCCTAAGCCGACTGCCCCTTTTCTTCCTTGCACACACCACACCGGCACCACAAACTCTCACCATTTCAACTAGTCACGCCTCCGCTGGCCGCCTCCACGCTGCCACCAACGATTGCCACCTCCACGCCTCCACCAATGGCTGCCGCATTCGCACTGCCCCTCGCGATCACCGCCTTCGATGCCGACTCCAGCGGCATCCACCGGGCGACCCAAGGCCTTCGTTGACCTCACAGCATCCCCACCACTGTCGACATCCCCCCCCCCCCCCCCCCGGCTAGATCCAACCATCTAGCGCCGCTACCACATGTTTCTGGCACCCATCCAGCCACCGATCTATGCTGACATACAATTTCGATGTTGATCCAGCCCCTAACTTACATTGTCATGCAATGTTGATGTAATCTAACCTCCTCTGAGTCATCGCTATTGTGCACCCTCAATAGTATGTTTCGGCCTTCAAGCCTTTATGGTGTTTTGGCCTTCGAGCCGAGGCTATGTTCCGGTCTTCTTGTCGTCCAGCCTATGTGCCGCTGTCATATTTCGGCTTGCATGCCACCTTTTTGATCCATACCACGTCCAACTCCGGGCCGTCACCCCCAGATTCAGCTTCTTAGCCGACTCACATTTATCTATTCTTCCATGTCACGATGATTCGATAAGCGTCACGGCCAGCTCACCAGTTTATCAGAAGATGCCCCTTGGGCTAGAGTACGTCATTGTACTCTCTTTATTCTTCACGTATTTTATTATTCTACTATTTGTTCAGCTCCTTATATATTTTTAGGACCTACCTTGGGCATCGAGGTACCAGAGACCGGGGCAACCCGGTCACTATCTGCAGGTAACGTTGACCAGAGGCCTTCTAACGACTTGGTCAATCTGGATGACAACTCACTCCTATTTTTTCTCCAAATCAAGATGACTTGGTTAGCATTCCAATCACACCATTTCGGTCGTTCCATCTTCTCAGTTTCCGGACAAGATCATCAAATATTATTAACATATGAAGGGTCTTATGATTGTTTAATTCAAACAAGAGAAGGAAAGGTAAAAAATGCTATGTGGGAAGTAGTACAGGTATGTGTAATTATATTTAACACATATTTTAATGTGTATATTTATCATTAATAATTTGTCTTTAATTACCGAGGCTCCTCGACAACAAAAAGTGAAACAATGTGCTTATTATATGATGAGATTTATGAAATAAATTATTGAAGAAGTTGAAACTATCGAGAGTGAATCACTACTATCAATAGTAATATTATCTTACTTATCTCAAATTATTTGAAATAAACTATTTAAAATTTACAAAGTCAGTGTTGATTATTTTTTTCATTAACATAATCTATATGTGTTCACAATTCACAAAAGTAGAGTACTTCGGGAAAAAATTGATGAGCTATGTTCTGAGTTGGCAAAATGTATATAAGACCATATTTATGAGTAGGTATGGAATGTTGGTCACCATAATTTTATTTAGATTCAAGTTTATGTATGAGCAAACTGAAAACAGTTTCATACCCATCTTTTTACATTTAGTTAAAGTTATATAGATGTTGTGTTATGACCCTTGGCCATACCCATCTTTTTACATTTAGTTAAAGTTATATAGATGTTGTGTTATGACCCTTGGCAGCCGGCTAGATGGGGGTGAATAGCCCCTGCACAAATCAAAACAAAAAATATCTTTCTCGGACAACTAACTTAATTAAAGAACACTTGCATAAGAAATGATAAAGAAATAAAAAAGACAGAGACACAGAAGTTTTTACTTGATTACAATCGGGGAGGTTGTTAATCCAAGGAAGTAGAGCGCACTAATAACTCCTTCAGGCAGAGAAGCTTCTTTACAACAATGATCACACAAAAGGATGAAGCTAAACAAAAACTAGAAGCGTACAAATGTTGTTTTTCAAGATGCTTGTTGTCTTTAGCTTCTTGGACCAAGACTGTATTTATAGCCTTGGTTGGGGCGCCTGGAAGGGTTCCAGGCACCTGGAGGGGGATAAAATTTTATCCCCTTATCAACGGATCGCAGTCAAACGCGATCCGGATAAAACTCCGTTTCAGACGCTCAGAAGTGTTCCAGGCGCCTGAACCAGGAAAGTCAACCACATTGACTTTTTCTAGTCCGGGCCTTCCTCTCCGACTCCGCTTGCTTCGGTCTGGGTATTCTGCTCCGGCTCTACTCGCTTGGGTGATTTCGGTCATTCGGAATAGGGCTCACCCGAACTCAACTTCTGGCCTTCTCCTTGAGCAAGCTTCCGCTCCGGCTTCTCGTCCCTCAGAAACGTCGCATGCCTGCCTGTCCGCCCACGTACTCTTCCGCAACACCTCGTCCCTAAGACGCATCGAGTCCGTCGACTCTCTCCCGTGTTGTCTTTCTCGCTAACTGCGTCTTTTGCTCCACATCCTGTGCTCCTAAGTTCCTGCACACTTAGACACAGAATTAAACACAATAGGACCTAACTTAACTTGTTTGATCACATCAAAATAATATTGGGGTACCAACAATCTCCCCCTTTTTGATGTGAGCAACCCAAGTTAAGTTAGGGTAAACTAACATAAAGTAAAAGCAATAAATTTGCAATTAAAGTGCAAAATTTTAAAAGGTTAAACTACCTTCTCTTAGACTTAATCTTCCCTTCTCCCCCTTTGATCACATAAAAAATGAGGTAAAAAAAATCTAAGGGTTAAATTTTTCAAAAAAGTAGGAAAGTTTTTAGTAAAAAAAACTGATTTTTAACATTTTGAAAAACTCTGAAACTTTTAAAAATTATTTTGATATCACTTAAAATAAGTTTAGAAAAAAATTTCTAAGTAAAAAATTTTTGATATCATAAAAAATATCAATATTTTTCTAAATTTGCAAAAACTAATTTTATAGAAATAATTTTGAAAAAAAAGTAAAGCTGATACATAAAAAAAAACTTTTAAGTAAAATTTCTAAGTTTAAAAAGATTTAAAAAATGAGTAACTATTTAAAGTATTTTTTAATTATAATTAAATACTTTATCAATTAGTCAATTAAATATTTTATTTCGTTAATTGACTTCCAGACTGTGGCGAGACACTAGGCCTTCTTGATTATTAGATTATCAACCACTTCTAGACAAACTCTCATAATGAAATCAAATATTTTATGTACTCTCTAAAAGCCCTAGGTCTAATTAAATTTTAATTTAAACAAGTCTTTGGAACCCAATATAGGTTCCTTCCAACTGGGTTAACTAGAAATTTCTTTGGTATATATTTCTGAAAATAAATTCTAATTTATCCTTTGTGGTAATAAAAATACCAATTTAGACCATTAAATTTTCTACTACTTGTATTATATGAGCATGCATGATTTTTCAAGTTCTTTATTTCTTTTTACAAAGTATCATTTTCCAATTTTACTTTGTCAAATTCTTCTAATGGACAAGATTTAGTTATAATTAATTTCAACTCTTTATTTTCTTTTTCAAGTTTACAACAATCTTTAGTTAATAATTTAATACATTTAAACAACTTATCAGGTGGAAGAGATCGTACCTGACTTACCTTGTCGATCTCGTTGTCCGTAACTCTCCCTAAACTGTTGCTTTCTTTTATTGACGCTCTCCCTTCATTGATGCTCTCAATGCTCATTTCGGACGAGCTTTCTTCATGTTCATCTTCTTGATGACTTACCATCAACGCAAGTCCGGAAAAGGCTTCGACCTCTTATTCGGACGACGTTTCGTCCCACGTTGCCTTTAGGATCTTGTGCTTGTTTTTGCCTTTGTCCTTCTTGTTGATCTTTAACTTAGAGCAGTTGCCTTTAACATGCCCTTCTTCATTGCAGTGGTAGCATCTGATCGTTCTTCTCTTTCTACACTGCGGATGGTTAGATTTTCTAGGTTTAAGTAACTTTTTAAAACGTCTTACCATCATTACCATTTCGTCATCATTGAGAAAGAACTCTAAACTTTGTTCGTCCATCTTTTCATTAAGGGCAATGTCGTGCTTCAGCTTCTTCTTTGTATCTGCACATCTCGATTCATGGACTTCAAAGGTTGAAAATAATTCTTCGAAGGTAACAAATTCTAAATCTTTAGAGATACAGTAGGCATCTACTAATGATGCCCATTTCGTATTTCTATGGAATGCATTAAGAGCGTACCTTAGCGAATCTCGGTTGCTTACCTTTTCTCCGATATTTGAAAGTCCAGTGATGAGCTCCTTGATCCTCGAGTGAAGGTGTGGAATTGTTTCATCTTCTTCTAATCGAAGGTTGCTGATCTAGTTACAAAGTAAGTCCCATCTCGCAAGTTTCTCCTCCGAGGTAACAAATTCTAAATCTTTAGAGATATAGTAGGCATCTACTAATGGTGCCCATTTCGTATTTCTATGGAATGTATTAAGAGTGTACCTTAGCGAATCTCGGTTGCTTACCTTTTCTCCGAGATTTGAAAGTCCGGTGATGAGTTCCTTGATCCTCGAGTGAAGGTGTGGAATTGTTTCATCTTCTTCTAATCGAAGGTTGCTGATCTGGTTACAAAGTAAGTCCCGTCTCGCAAGTTTCTCCTCCGAGGTTCTTTCATGAAGTTCCAGGAATTTTTCCCAGAGCTCCTTGGTGGACCTGTAAGGTCCGATCCGATTGACTTTTTGTGGCGGGAGGACGCTCAGCAGATGAAACTCTGCTTTGTCATTTGCCACGAAGTCTGCTTGTTCCTTCTTCGTCCATTGATACTTTTGCTTGCATTCGGACGCTTCAAAACTAAATTCTATTATTAATAATAAATCGAAGTCTATTTTGAAAAATACCTCCATTCTCTTTTTCCAGCTTGCGAACTCCCCCTCCAACTTTGGTGGGTAAATGCTTGGTCCGACCATCTCGTTGCTTCGTTCGGCGGTTAGTCCTCCTGAAGCAAACCTTGCTATGATACCACTTGTTAAGACCCTTAGCGGCCGGCTAGAGGAGGGTGAATAGCCCCTGCACAAATCAAAACAAAAAAAATACCTTTCTCGGACAAATAACTTAATTAAAGAACACTTGCATAAGAAATGATAAAGAAATCAAAAAGACGGAGGCATAGAAGTTTTTACTTGGTTGCAATTGGGGAGGTTGTTAATCCAAGGAAGTAGAGCGCACTAATATTTCCTTCAGGCGGAGAAGCCTCTTTACAGTAATGATCGCACAAAAGGATAAATCTAAACGAAAATTAGAAGCGTACAAGTGTTGTTTCTCAAGATACTTGTTGTCTTTAGCTTCTTTGACCAAGGCTGTATTTATAGCCTTGGTCGAGGCGCCTGAAAGGGTTCCAGGAACTTGGAGGGAGATAAAATTTTATCCTCTTCACAACGGATCGCGGTCAAACGTGATCTGGATAAAACTCCGTTCCGGGCGCCTGAAAGGGTTCCGGGTGTCCGGACCAAGAAAGTCAACTACGTTGACTTTTTCCAGTTTGGGCCTTCCGCTCCGACTCTGCTTGCTTCAGTCCGGGTCTTCCGCTCCGGCTCTGCTCGCTTGGGTGATTTTGATCATCCGGAATAGGGCTCACCTGAACCCAACTTCAGACCTTCTCCTCGAGCAAGCTTCCGCTCTAACTTCTCGTCCTTCAGAAACACCGCGCGTCTCCTTCTCGTTCGCCCACATACTCTTCCGTAGCACTTCGTCCCTCAGACGCACCAAGCCCGTCAGTTCTCTCCCGTGTCATGCTTTTCGCTAGCTGCGTCTTTTGCTCTACATCCTATGTTCCTAAGTTCCTGCACACTTAGACATGGGATTAAACACAACGGAACCTAACTTAACTCATTTAATCACATCAAAACAGCTTTAGGGTACTAACATGTTGCACTTGCGGAATTCCATTTATTTGGTTGGGGATGTTTGTGGTTGTTATGTGATTTGATTCTATTGATTTACTTGTTTGTTTGGTATTATTATCTTAACTAGTTTTGTAATAATTTAAGAACTATATATGTTAAATTAAGTGTAGATTAGACAACCAAGATGCAGAAGTAGAATGCTTGCAAATTAATTACGTTTTGCTGATTGAAAATGATCAGGTGTTTCTTCCTTTTGAACAATTTTCTCTAGAGTAGTGTAGTGGTAATGGAGAAGTTTGTGAAGAATTATGCATAGATGCAAGAGATATTTTAGGTAGATTAATAGCTTACTATGGGGAGATAACAAAAACGTTTGAAGAAAAGTAAATCTTCAATTATGTAGAAGTCTGAATAGATATAGGATTTTAACTTTTGAGATGAAATCTTGTGAATAGATGCATTGTCAAGTTTTTCTCCATCTAGTTAGGATATGGTAATTTTTTTCTCCATCTAGTTGATAAACTAATTAGCTGAATAGTAAGATTTAGATTTGAGAACATTTACTAGAAATTTTTCACAGATTTGATGAATATTTCTTTCAAATTAATATATGAGAATGATTTTACTGTGCTGCTTTCGATTTCCCATGTCATGGATCAGTACTCATGCCTGTCTTTATGAGAATAACTTTACTTTGCTGATCACTCTCGATTTTATTTGTTGAGTTTAATGTATTGATTATTTTGGAAAGTGTAGAATCTATTTATTGAGTTTAATGTAATTATGTGAGTTTGTTTATTATCATATGTTTAATATATAGATGTTGTATTTTATTGTCTTTGTCAAATCTGATCGTTGGGTTTAATGTATTGATTATGTAAGTTGTTTCATCTTAATTATAATATAATAATTTAATGTGTTGACTATGTGAGTTGTTTCATCTTAATTATAATGTAATAATTTTTTTTTAATGTGAAAAAAATTGAAAGTGGGGTTTTTGTTTGTTAAGAAGGATATTCATATATTTTCGAGAATATATAATATTACCAGAAAGATTTAATCCAAAAAGTAAGATATGTTTGAACTAATATGCATGTTTAGTATGTAGGATTTTTGTTTTTATATAGATTTAACATGGATCCAAAATTTGTGGATTATGTTTATATATTTACTATTCGAATTGTATGACATATTTCTGGTTCAATAGTAAGAAAATTGATCGATTGTATTTTCATTGTATTTTAATTGATGTTATTTATAAGGATTTAATTAAACAATTTGTGGTGTAAATATAATAGACAACGATTTTGTAAATAAAAAAATAATATTTTTTATGCATTGTAAAAGCATTGTCTTTACAAAATAAACAACGGTTTTTATACGTTACAAAAGCGTTATCTTTGTAAAAATTAACAATACTTTTTAAGTGTTACAAAAATAGTCTTTGCCAAATAAACAACGTTTTTTATACGTTGTCTTTGAGCGAACATTTAACAATAATATTTTTAACAACGTTTTTTAAGCCATATAGGCAACGTATAAAAAAATGTTTCTTTCTAATTTTTTTCTTGTAATGCATGTAATGAAAGATGATAGTAGTGAAAGTATTTATAATCTCTATGTCTAATTTTGATATTCCTATAATAAATTATGTGTGTATGTCAATTATTTTAAAATCATAAATTTTCAAACCTTATGATAATAATATTAATTACTTCAAACTAATATCTCTATGCACATATAAACTCCAGAGCACTTCTAAAATTATTCGGACTGAGTTAGATTGAAACTTTAGGTCCACCTATAAATTTTAATTGAAAAGTCAAAACTAGTCAAACATATACTTAAAAGTAACTGTGTAATTTACCGGAAGGACGGGTAGTGGAGTGTATTTTTGATTAAAAATTAAAAAAAGGAATGCCTATGATTCAAAAAATAATAAAAAAAAAAATTAAAAATATATAAAGGGCACCCTTGCCCAATTATTTAATATCACCACCACTAAAACTACTTGTTTTTACTCCACCCATTCATTCATTCAAATGATCATCTATTAATTCAATACATTTAATTAACTGAACAATTGACTAAAAATGTCAGCATTTTCAATTATAAAACTACAAAAGAAACTAATTTCAAGATTATATATTACCATTGAATGTTATTTGCTAATATCCGCACTATATTCCTTTAACAGCACCACTAAAAAGTATAAATTTTACTTGATCATTTATAAAACATTAATAACAAATTTAATAATTGAGAACTAACTATCTGTATTTGTACAAGTGATAACTTTTAATCTTGTTTGCTTAATTTTATTTTGAAATTGTTATAAAAGCACTTGTTTAACAAAGTTAGTATTGTAATTTAACAAAAATATCTTATATCTGCTCCAGAAAGGCGATATTTGGTCAATTTTGCAAAGTCTATTTCAACAGATATAAAGAAAACTTGGCCACTATTGCACAAAATGGGAGGAAACAGCTAGAACCTCAATATTGTGACATTGTGGATTTTCATAGTAGTAGATGGAGCCACAAGGGGCGCAGATGAGACCAAGTATACAGACACTGAGTTTTGGTAACAATAACCTCAGCTTAGATGGCATAAATCTTGTCGATTTCAGAATCTGATAACTCAGTGTTGGCGTGCCATGAGCTTGACGTGCTCCTCTGAATTGACTTCTTCCTTCGGATAGAACGGGTGCGTTTGGATTTTACCACATAGAAAGTCATTGTCCCAAGAACTCCAGCCATTATCAGACCACCTATTAGTGTAACAAGAATGGCAACCCATCGGACCTTCCTACCTAAGACAATATATGATGCGGCAATGAAAGCAACGGTGGTGCAGATGGAGGCCAACCACATCAATTTATTTATAATCTCCACAACGCGCCGCTCTGCCTTTGTCTCTCCCCGGACAAGTGTTATCTGAATCACCACCACGGCCAATGAAGTGAAAAGAGCAATAGCATTGAAGATGAAGAATACCTTGAAAACATCTGTTTGCACAACTACTGCAACACCACTATCTTGGGTTCCACCGGGCACTGTAAAGATGGATGCAAAAGCTACTGTTGCGAAGAGTACTGCAACCACTGTGACTGAGTTAGTAGCATTGTTGATACCTTCCCTATGAAGTTTCCTAAGCTCCTTAGCAATCCCATGCACATTTTTGTTTGTTTTCCTAGTTTGCTCTAGTTGGATATGAACATCATTTTTTATCTCAGTTACAGTCTTGCGCAGCTCATCTCTTGGTTGATTCAGTTCATTGGCTCTGCATGCTCCACAGCGAGATAAGGCATCCTTAATATCAGCAGACTCTTCGGAAAGAGGCAAGCCTTCAGCGATATCAAATGCAGTTTTATGATCTCTTGTCAATGCATTCACATTTGTATCTGGGAGGAGCAGTAGAAGATTTACTATCTGCAATAGAAAGAGAATACTTGAAATACAAAAGAAGAGAAAGCTAACACCATATATTGAAAGCTTCCTAAATGAATAAATTGTTGCGGCTAACATAAGCAACTCGAACCAGAGCACCAGAAAAATAATATGTAATACATTTACAATGTACCTCTGCCCGCTTTTTTCTGGTTGCCACGTGCAGTACTGTGTTCCCAGCTCTGTCTGGTAGCATCACTATTGCTGGATCAGCATCCACAAGGGCTTTAACAACTTCACAGTTTGTGCCCTTCACAGCCATATGCAAGGCAGTTTGCCCCTTCTTATCTGTCCTCCTGGCAAGATGCGGATCCTTTCCAAGCAATGTCTCTACAATTTCAACATGCCCTTGTCGTGCAGAAAAGTGAAGAGCATTCTTTCCGTTGCTTTTGGACAACTCAATTAAGCTACTATCTTGTTCCAGCAGCAGCTTGACAATTTCAGTGTGCCCTCTTATTGATGCAGTTATAAGGGGAGTTGCATTTGATTGTCCAAAGGTCTTCACGAGAGTTGGGTCATGGTCCACGAGTACCTGTATAATTGCTGGAGGTACATATTAGTGCTAAATCTGCAGGACAATGTCTTCAAGCTCAAACAGAAAGCAAGGAGACAGTAACGATAAACATAGGAAAGAAAATAGTTTCTGGTATCACTACTTTATTAAGAAAAAATAGATACCCAAGAAATTAGATAAAAGCACATGATACTTGTATTCAATTAGACCAAACAGTGTACAGAAAACAGTACTGACAAGACAAAAATTAATTGCAAGTATATGGTAGAACCTATGACATCTGATTAAGACTGAAAGAAACAGTTTGCGCCCTAAACCCTAAACCCTTTACTTAAAAAGACGAATTCAAATGAACTACAAAGGCAAAAAATTCATGACTTCATTTATTAATGCATTTTTTGCAGGTAAGACACAGCAGATTTTTAGTGAAAAAAATTAACAATTTAACTAATAAAGTAACAAATGCCTTCCAAGTTCATTTTGTTGGGAATTATAGAGACCAGCAAAAAAATCATCTGTGTGATGAATGATGAGTTTGGGCAGTGGGGAGACAGACAGCGGAGGAGAGAGATCTTTTCCTGCACAGCATCAGGAAAACAAAGAGAGCTTGGGGTTGCAGATGGTGTGATGAAGCCTTGCTCAGGCATGCAACAACGCCGGGATCGAACAGGCCTAACTTCAAAGAAGCGATGTTGAGTTTCTCCAAGGGAATGTCACTAGATGACGAGGTTGAAGAGTTTCCTAAAACTGATGTACATTGTGGATATTGTAGGGGTAAATTTGGTCAAGAATTGTTATTTCAGAGCAGCTTCAGGCAATGCGTGCTCTATGGAGTAATTCAATCATCATAAGGGTCAAGGGTAAAAAGATCGGTTCTAGTTACCTAAAAAAAACAGATTGACAACTCTATGGAAACTGAAGGAGACATCTACATGGGCAACTATTTCTTAATTCTTAAAATGTCCAACAATAAATACTATACCTTCGTCCTCACCAATAGACCTTGGGTGGTAATGGATCACTATTTGTCCATCAGTGGGTGCACATCAAATTTTGACCCAGAAGAAACAACAGTGAACAAGATGGTCGTGTAGATCAGAATTGCCAAACTACCAACAAAGTATCATAGCGTAGCGTGTCTCAGTTTTGTAGGGAATAGTAGTAAATCATGAAGATTGACAAATTCACCAATGAAGTTTTGAGGGGAAGGTATGCATGACTTTGTAGAAATTGACCTCAAAGAAGTCAACTGACTAGTTTTGACATGGAGAAGTGAACCAATTTCTTTGAATACAAGATCATGATGTCTGTTTCAGTTGTGGAATCTATGGGCACAGTATGGAGAATTGCGACATAAATACCTCATCTAGAAAGTCGTTGGTGGCAGCACCAGCCTTTTTTATTACAGCTAGCAGCACTCCCCATGGACAAAGGCAGCGAGTGGATGATGTCACCCTGGAAGAGCTATTGACTAGATTGGGTCAGGTGAATGATGACATATCGAGTGCTAGGTCAGCCTAGAATTATTTCACCATAATGAAATATTTGGATCGCAATTGACACAAGCCCTAGATGTCAACTTCATATGCCTCGAAGAAAGAGCCTTATTGATGTCGACACACCCAATCCATATACTTGGCAAGGAGGCATCTTGGACAACCATGAAATGGTGTTCAAGAAACTCGATTGCGATTGCAAATGCACAGTGGTGGATTTGTCTGATGAAGCATCAGTAGGAGTGGTTCCTAGGCTCTGCTTTGATCACCACCCGATCATTAGATTTTCACAAAGTGGTTGTTTTGAGCTAAAAGTCTACAACCGGCCTTGTCTTGAACATAGCTAAACTGTGGCAAGTCCCATAGAAGGAACCATGAAGTGTTCAGAACATCCACAGAAGGAAGAGATGACTTCAAGCTCAGTTAGAAGGAATCCAAAAGTGTAGTTCCAGTAGGGGACCAAGCACTAGAAGCAATCTTCAGGAACTGGAACATCATATCATGGAAAATCTCAGTAGAACACGAAATGACAAAGAGCTCTTTTAGTGATAAAAATCAAGGGCAAACTGGCTTGCACTAAGGGACCAAAACACACACTATTTTCTACTAGAGTAATTACTAGGTGGAACTTAGGATGGTGAGTGGGAGTTCGACCAAGACTAGATTAAGGAACAAGCAATGGCAAACTTCATGGCTTTGTAGTTTGTACAGATATGGCGGGGAAGTCGCACTTGGGAATTTTCACCAACGGTTCCCAAACACTATGTGCTAAGAGGCTGTGAGTTTACTAGTTCGTCCTGTCACAAAGGAGGGCATTGCTTCCACTTTGAAGTCTCTAGGTCTTGTCAAAGTGTTAGGGCCTAATGGTATCCATGCCATGTTCTATTAGAGCTAAGAGACTATTGGGGATAGCATCACCAAATTTGTTTCAAAGGCTTTCAAGCTTGAGTTAGACCTCCGACTGTGAACCATACGCATGTGGTTTTGATCCCAAAGTGTGAATAGCCTGAGCAGCTAACTCAGTTTGGGCCCAAAGTCTGTGTAACACCTCATACAAGATTATCACAAAGGCGATCGTGCAATGTCTTCAGCTGTTGTTGGGCTCTCTCATATCCCATTAGCAAATGAGTTTTGCTCAAGGAGGCATATGCAAGAGAACCTAGCGATCATGTAGGAAGTACTCCACTTGTTCAACGCAATTAAGGGGGAAAAGGGCTTCATACTTATAAATTGACCTCAAGGAGGGCTTCATGCTTATAAAATTGACTTCAAGAAGGTATATGATAAAATCAAGTTAGAGCTTCTCTTTTATCCACCTTTGCATTTTATCAGTGTGATTATGCAGTGTGTTACAACTACATTTTTTCTGGTTTCTTTGGAATGGCGAGAAAACCAACACTTACAAAGCAACTAGAGGATTTTGGCAAGGTGTCCACTCTCACCATACTTGTTCATCTTTGCTTGAAGCGGTTATCTCACCTTAATCTTTCCAAAGTAGTGTCAAATGAATGGAGGGGAATGAGGGTTGGAAGGTTGAGGCTAGTTCTTAGCCATCTTTTCTTTGCTAGTGATCTTATTCTACTTACTAAGCAATCATGGTACCACCTCAATGATGTTTGAGAAGTGCTGAGGCAGTTTGAGGAAGCCATGAACAAAAAGGTGAATGTGGAGAAGTTCTTAATCTGCTTTTTGATCTTTGGATTTTCAGCACCAAAAGGCTACAGAAAGATATCTCGACATCTACATTGATGTTGGGAGGATTACGAAGGCGCATTACATGGGCATTGTGGGGAAGTTATCAAAACGCTAGAAGTTGGGTGTATGCTCTCTTTCCATGGCAACTAGGATCACCTCACTCAGTCTATTCTGGCATCAATACCAACCTTTGACATGCTGGTTTGTTGGCTTCCCAGTTTTGTCAATAAGATTATTGAAGAAAAGTGTCAAGACTTTATATGGGAAAATAATAGTAAAAGAGAAATTTCCACTAGGCACAATGGGCAGTTGCCATTAGAGCAACAGATTTTGGAGGATTAGGTATTCGGAAGACAGATAATTGAGCAATCCTTGGGAAAGTTTGAGGTGGTGTTTCTAATGGATGTTGGCACCTGGGTTCAAGAACTTCGAGCAAAATATGGGGGAAAGAGAGCTGCCTTAGTAGATTTCATTGTCTAAGCCTTTTTTGACTCCTCCCAATCGAAGCAAGTTTGCTGCACATGGGAATAAATAAAGACCAGGTTTAGGTGGAAGATAGGAGATGACTGATCAATGTGCCTTTTTGGTTGGAGTTGGACTGATGGTTCCGAGAGGATAGGAGACTCAATAATTTGGCTAAGCTATGGGTGCCTAAGTAGCTACGCAAAGATGCCCGGTAAGGCTGCACAAGGAGGAATACGGTGCTGGGATAAATTCCAAAGCTTTCTTCCCTACTCAATTCTGCTGGAATTGGCAGAGAGGCCACCACTTAGTTTTGATGATAGCAACAATGCCATTTTCTGGACGAAGTCAGAGAGCGGGTGGTATCATACTTTTTCAACATACTCACGATTGAACGAGTGATGATTACTTCAAGGCCACAGTGGAAAAGAATATGGAAGTGCCATGCAACACAGAGAGTCACACTGGAAAGCAGGGCATCAAGGTCTTCACACAAATGCAAGGGGTTGCGGGAAACAGCCCTACATGCCCTTAGGGACCATCTGGCAGCCCGTGAAGTTTGGAGCAAGATGGAGCCAACATTGCAAGAAGAATTCTATGGATGTGCGAAGTTGAGAAATTGAAGTGATACATTGTGGTAGAGAAGACAATAAATGGGCACATCTGCTAGTCTGGAATGCCCTGCAGAAGAAGAATGCAGTGGGTGTCTCTCTCCCTGAATTCATCAAGATCAAGAGAGGAAATTGCATCTATAAGCAGAGTTTTGTTGTGTAATTTGCAACTATAGTTGAAAATAGGCCTTAGGCCACTTTTCTAACAAAAAAATAGAGACCGCAGAAACTATGGAGCAAGAAATGACAACTGCAAAAGATTAAAACAAGTATCCAGTAAGGAAACAATAATGTAAAAGGAAGGTATTCTACACCAAAAATAGTTAGAAATAAAAATTCAATAAGGTTAGCTATCACTCTCCTACAGGCTTTCCAGTGATTTACTTAGATGAGGCTAGTTCGAAAGTTCAAGCATGAAAGGTGTGAGCAGTGGTCGATGTTTTCTACAAATCCATGCACTGGTGGCTAAAGTGTTTTTTCCAAGATTCGAGTCTTTGACAGGCTGAATAGTCGTGGTTAATAACAAGGAGATAAAGAAATTTTTTCAAATCCGAGTTGCAAAATTGAATGAAATTAACTATGAAAGACAGCCCTTTTACCTTGTTGCCCTTCCCTAACAGCAACATGGAGAACATCGAGCCCGGATCTGTTCTTCCGGGTGAGACTTTCCCGATCGGAGTACTTGAGCAGCTCAACCACCAAATCGAGAAACCCTTTCTCAGCCGCCACGAACAGCGCAGTCTCGTCCACTTCGTTGACGTCATTCACAACGGCAGCCCGTATCTCCGCCACCTCGGCATCGAACTCTGCCCCCATCGCCGTCCCCGTCATCTGGGCGTCGATCTCGCCGAGGATCTGCTTCACGGCTTCGAGATCGCCCCGCTTAGCCGCGAGGTGAAGCTCCGTGTCATTGTGCCGTCCCGTCACCTGCTTCACGTACTTCTTCCTCCCCGACGGGTCAATCCTATTTCCCGAGTTGGAGAGCACCAGCGAGGGAGACGCGTCCATACGTTTACTGGAGTTGGAAAGCACTAGTGCCGGAGTAGCAGGCGTCGAGGGCGTTGCCGGGGTCGAGGGCGTGACGGGCGTTGAAGTCGGCCCCGCTGCTTCTCGGCACATGCGTCTCCCAGAGTCGGAAACCCGCAGCGCGGGGACTGGCGGCGGAGATGGCGAACTCGGGTTCATGAGGGATGATGCAGATTCCAGATGCCTTTCTCCTCCTCCGTCAAATCAAGTGCGGAACTGGGGCAAAAGGCACATATTTAGAGATCGCCGGAAGAAATGAAAAGCGATGAGAAAGGCGCCGCTACCTTTGTCGGTTCGGAGATCCATCATCGCCTTGGATCTCCAGCTGCTCCACCAAGCGATCGCCTGCAACCCCAACTAAGAATGCACGCCATTGCCGGACCGAGCCAGGACTAGAAACCAGTCCGCGTTAGGAAGACTAATTATGGAGGTCTTTCTCCATGGCAAAAAGATATTTTAAAATACTGCAAAAATATACGAAATGTAAAATAAAATAAAATTGTTGACCCAAATTTGATCGTCAACTTGACTTGAGAACTAGAAAAGTAGGCGGAATAATGCAGTGGTAGGCCCGCTTGTCTTGTCTGCCTCATTTAATCAGTTGGTAACGAAGTGGGTATAGTGGAACAAATAAGAACTCTTGATTTTTAAAAAAAAATATATATTATTCGCCCACTAATTTTGGTGTTTGTGGAAGATGGAAGAATTTATAATTAGTGGCCGCATGATCCTTTCATTTATTTTTTTTTATCGAAAAAAATATATAATAAAAAACACAAGTTTTAGTGCAGTGGTGGAGTTTGTAGTTTTTGTAAGGTGCGTCACATGGGCGTCGTTGGTGACTTGTACCCAAAATTTTCAGTTATATATCAATCACATCGTGACATTTATAATGAACTAGGGCGGGTGAATCGTCACTTTACTGATATTTCAAGGACGGCCCACATTCATTGGAAAGGAATAAGTCAGGAAGATATTATTCGAATATAGTTGATCCTGTTCCGAATATGAGTGGATGACTATCAGAAAATATCGTTGATGTGGATCTTCATGTGTGGTAGAAATGTCTCGCTCCTGTAATCACAAGTCGTTAGTGCCAAGCCGGGAGGGGGTTTCCGGCGACGGCCCTCCGACGCTCAAGTCACACAATCGGTCGGAAGAAAAGAGAAAGAAGTGAAGTAGTGAAATAGTGGTGCTCAGAGACGTATATGCGCGTACCTCCGCGGATAACCACTCCTCTTCTTATATAGAGCTTCGATGGGTTGACTGCACACTTCCCGGGCGGACGGGACTTCCTAAGTTTTCCTCAATAGCTAACATCGGGAAAGGATCCCTAACAACTTACCGTAAAAGGGCAGACACATTTACGCTAGGGCGGCGCAATCTTCGTCCGTACGATTTCCTGTCCATTCGCGCCGTCAGCCGACGGCATTGACTCCCACAAGGATGTTAAGACATATTTCCTTTCCCTTCTTAAATGTCAGCCGCTAATCTGACGGTACTTCCTTTGATCTATCCGGCCAGCTCGCTCTTTGACATTCTACATATATATATCTTCCGATCGGATTGGGCTTCATTCTCTCGGCCCGTCCTAGATTCAGCTCGACTTCTTTGAACTCTTTAGCCTGGTCAGGTTGCGGACTCGGCCTTACCATCGCGAGCTTATTCTGCCGCTCGGCCACACGGGCCTGCCGCCTGGCTCATCTCTTAGCTGACTCTCCTTTGACTTTGACGACCATCCGATCGTTGAACCTCCTCAGCGAAGGGCCTCCCCACTATGTCATCGTCGGATCACATGCCTCCCCTTTAAGTCTAGTCGAAGGAGGCCATAAGTCTGACTGACTGGACCAACTAATGTGAGAAGACCTCTTTTGCTGGGTCAACTGTGACCCTTGGCCAGCGCTCGGTTACCGGGCCTTGGTTCTCCTTTCGACGAAGTGCTCTTGGCAGGCCGATCGGTAGAAACGGAGGACTACCCGAGCTGCATAACTTATTTGATCGGCTTATGTGGCCGTTGCTTGGGTAATCTCCGCGAAATCTCTAGGAAACTGTATCATTCTGGCGCATTAATGTGTCGCATGCCTCTTTAATTATCCCGACAACTGCCCTATCCATGCACGCCACACGTCCCTCCCTGACGGCGCACGTTTGAGGCGACAGGCTGGGATGTGACCCTTGGGTTCATTTGAATTTTAAACGGCTGGATCTGCTTCTAGGCGCCTGTGCTGTTGATCGAACGGCTGAGCGAAGTCTCTTGGTTTGTATAAGCTTATCGCCGCCGTCTCCTCTTTTTCTTGCTTTCATTTCCGGCGACTTCGTTCGTGCTCTTCAGCGATTTTTCTCGTATTCTTCGGCGAACCTCTCGCGTTCTCCAGCAAATCCTTCTGCTTCCTGTCATTCCTATCCCAGGTGAGTCTGTTACCTTCTTCCATAACCCCTTACTGCTTGGTCCTTCATGATTTTTCGGTGGGTTTCTGTTCTTGCTTCTGCTTTCTTTTTCCTTTTGCATTTTCTCCCGACTCTTCTCGTTCTCTCCCTTTTATCATGGCTAGTACATCGCATCCTTCTTCTTCTTCGGGTCCTTGGTATGAGACTATGGAGTCACGGTTTGATGAAGATGATGCCCGAACCCTAGCCAATACTTTTGAACTCCCTCCTGGCTACGAGATACATGTCCCACTAGCCACCGATCGTCCTTCCGCTCCGCCGACCGGCTGTGTCTGCTTTTTCCGCGACAAATTTACTGTCGGTCTGCGACTTCCTCTTCATCCCTTCATCCTCGAGGTTTGCAGATACTTCGGTCTATCCCCTTCTCAGCTAGTTCCCAACTTCTTTCGCCTCCTATGCGGGGTAATTATCTTGTTCCGACTACATCGCATTCCTCTAACCCTTTCGATCTTCCACTTTTTTTATTACCCCAAGCTATCCGATCAGCTAGGCACTTTCCTCTTACAAGCTCGATCAGGCTTGGTCTTTTTTGATAGGATGTCTTCCTCCAATAAACATTGGAGAGAATATTTCTTCTTCGTACTCTTCCCCGATCGGCCCTCCTTCCAAACCACTTGGCAACTTTCCCTGGGCCCTCAACCCTCATTGCCTTGATACAAGAATACTCCTGCTTATTTGCTTGCTGCTTCCATGTTGGCCGGTCAGAAGTTCAACATTCACAAGTTGCTGGAGGAAGGAGTTTTGGCCCTTTTCGGCCTTAGCCCGATTAGCCCATCCGAGCCAGTCAACCTAGGTACATAATCCCCTTACCTTTTTCTTCTTTATCTAACTGATTTCTCTTTTTATTTTGCAGCTGACATCATGATGAGGGCGCGCTTGATCAGGCAATCAAAACTCACTAATGCCGATATTGATAAGGTAGTGGTTGAAGTCCTGGCCGAGCGGGGGTTTCAATCGTCAGATCTTCCCAAGCAGCCAATACCCACTCCAGGGCTTACTCAGGAAGCAGGAGGGGAGTCGAATGTAGTGTCGGTCGGCTCAGCGGCGGTGGAAGAGCCAATTAATTGGAGAGCCTACGGTGGCTCAACTGGTTCCGGAGGAGGGGTCACAATCTGAGGCGCCGCTCGAGAATGCACGTAAAAGGCGGCGGGCGAAACAAGCTGCTCGCTCGACGTCTTCAGCTGAAAGGGTAGCCGATCGGACTGGCGTTTATGGCCCAATGTCGTCGGAGGTCGTCCCCGTCTTGTTCGACCGCACACCTTCGGACCCCCTCGTCGACTCTCCCGCCGCTAGTCTGCCGCCCTTATCGGCTCAAGGCTGCATCCTGAGGTCAAGCATCAACCCCGTACCCACCTCCTCTCGTGCGGGCCGATCGGTTTCTTCCCATCCGGCTACGGCTCGTCGAAGACACGTAACGGCTACGCTACACCTTTCGACTGAAGACCTTTCAGCGCCAGGCGGCTCAGCTGACCAGACTGAACACCGTATTATCATCAAAGGCCAGTTAGCGGAGATATGGGAAGATGCCCGCGCCCGGGCGGTTGCCGCTCCTCCTAGAATGTTAGCAAACAATTATACCAAGCAGATTACCGGGGTAAGCTTCACTTTTGACTTTTGCTCTTATTAATTTAGCCTTGCTTATGACCCACTCCTGCTACTGCTTTTGACTTCCACAGTTTTGGGTAGATGGCCTGGCTATGAGCCAGAGGCTCGCCTTCGTGGAAGATGAGCTGAAATGGTTACAGGAAGCACCCGGTCAGTCGGGAACCACTCATGGTTTAAATGACACCCAAGTGGCTCAACTGCAGGCCGACCTGGCTAAGAGCGAGGAACTACTGGCTGCCGAGCGGGGCAAGAGCGCTGAGCAAGTCGGGTACATTGACCGACTTAAGAAAGAGATATCCACCTTTGAGGGCAAGATTACCTTGGCCACCAACCGCAAGCAAAGGGTTGTCGAGGTTTTGGAGAAGAAGAATGTGGAGGCCCAGACTCTCGAGTAAAAATTAAAGCAAACTGAAGATAAGTTAAAAAATGTTGAAGGTCTGCTGTCATCCGAGCAGCAAGCTCGCGAGTCTGAGGAGGCTACTTTGAGAAGCCAGCTGTCCGACAAGGACGCCGACCTTGCGATGGTGAAGGCGGACCTAGAGAGCGGTCGGTCGGCCCTGGAGACCTACAAAGAAAATGAGCCCAGCCGCTTCAAAAAGATGAAGGTGGCTTACATCCGGTCTGACACTTTCATGGATAAGTTCCTCAACCGTGCTCTCCAACTCTTCGGCTGCGCCGTGGAGAACATTTTCGACCAACTCAAGAAAAAGGGGCATCTACCTGCTGATCTGCCCAGCTCCACGATTGATCGCGACCAGCTTAATGCCTCCATTCCCGACGATGCTTTGGATTATTTGGAGTGAACCCTCGAACACCCCCTTATTCACTAAGTGATGTTTTGGATTGTATCAGTCGGCCACCGTGTGTATCCGGTTGGCATAAACTCTTATGACGTGACTTGTTTCTATGTTATCTATGATGATTTTCTTCAATATTCTGTTCGTCTTTGAATGTACTTAGTCGATCGTCTAGCTTTTACTTGTCGATCGATCACGCAAGCGCTGAAAATCTCCACTCGACCGCCGATGAAGCGAGGGTTTAAGGTCGCCGCTCGACCGTCGATGACGCGAGGGTTTAAGGTCGCCGCTCGACCGTCGATGACGCGAGGGTTTAAGGTCGCCACTCGACCGTAGATGACGCGAGGGTTTAAGGTTGCCGCTCAACCGTCGATGAAGCGAGGGCTTAAGGTCGCCGCTTGACCTTCGATGACGCGAGGGTTTAAGGTCGCCGCTCGACCATCTATGACACGAGGGTTTAAGGTCCCCGCTCGACCGTCGATGAAGCGAGGGTTTAAGGTCGCCGCTCGGCCGTTGATGACGCGAGGGTTTAAGGTCGCCGCTCGACCGTCGATGAAGCGAGGGTTTAAGGTCGCCGCTTGACCGTCAATGACGCGAGGGTTTAAGGTCGCCGCTCGACCGTCGATGAAGCAAGGGTTTAAGGTCGCCGCTCGACCGTCGATGACGCAAGGGTTGCATTTTAATGGGAAGGAGTTTGGAAGCAATCCGATTGTTTTCTTCCTGCGTCCAAGGAAACACACATACATGCATGTGTACATGAATTTATTCACTCACCTCTCATCCAGATCTGTAAGATTGGAGGTGATTTGCGCTCCACGGTCTATCCAACCTCCTTTCCTCCACATCTTCCAAGTAGTATGCTCCCGACCGCAGCCTTTCTATGACCTTGAATGGACCCATCCATGGAGCTTCTAGCTTTTTGACGTCTCCGACCGGCTTGACCCTTTTCCATACTAGGTCACCCACCTGGAAGGATCTGGGGATTAACCAGCGATTATAGTTCTTCCGCATTCTTTGTCTGTAAGCGGTTAGCCGGGCGGCTGCTTTGTCGCACGTTTCATCCACCATGTCAAGTTCCATCCGTCGCCTTCCTTCATTTTCTTCTTCATAACGAAGCACCCGCTCGGACTCTATCCCGACCTCCACTGGGACGATCACCTCTCCTCAATATACTAAATGGAATGGCGTGAAACCAGTTTCTTCCTTGGGAGTCGTTTGTAACACCCATAACACACTGGGTAACTCATCCACCCAGCTGCCCCTCATGTGACCGAGGCGAACCCGCAGAATTCGCAGGATCTCCCGATTGGCTACTTCAGCTTGACCATTGCTTTGAGGATACGCCACGGAAGTGAAGTGTTGTTCGATGTCGTACCCTTTGCACCATTCTTCAAGCTCCTGACCAACGAATTGTCACTCATTGTCCGAGATGAGCCGACATGGAATACCGAACCGACAAATTATATGCTGCCAGATGAACTTTTTGACCATCTGTTTAGTTATTTTGGCCAGTGGTTCAGCTTCTACCCATTTTGAAAAATAATCAATAGCTACTAGCAGGAATTTTCTTTGACCGGTTGCCATAGGAAAAGGACCGACTATGTCCATTCCTCACTGATAGAATGGGCATGAAACGGTTGATGTTTTCATTTCGGTGGTTGGTCGATGAGTCAGATTACTGTATTCTTGGCAAGACAAGCAAGTAGCTACTGACCGGCTCGCATCTCTTTGGAGTGTTGGCTAAAAATACCCTACTAGGATGATTTTCCTCGCAAGCGATCGTCCACCCGGATGTCCTCCGCAGGAGCCCTTGTGTACCTCTTGAAGGATATATTCGGCATCCTCGGTACCAATACACTTGAGCAGAGGATGTGAGAAGGTTTTTTTATACAAATGCTCACCAACCATAGTGAACCGAGCTGCTCTTCTTCTCAAAATTCGCTCGACTTCGCGATCTCCTGGTAAGGTTCCAGATTGGAGGAACTTAATGATGGGTGCCTTCCAGTCTTCCGGAAGTGATATTCCTACTGCCCTATCAACGTACGCCACTAGGGAGACCTGCTCGATAGGACAACCGGTGATGATCGACGTTACCGCGCTGGCCAATTTCGCCAGTTCATCCGCCGCTTGATTCTCTGATCGGGGTATCTTGTGAATAACGACCTCCTGGAAACTCGCCTTGAGCTTTTTAAAGGCGTCCGCATATAATCTGAGCTGAGCACTGTTGATCTCGAACGTTTCGTTCAGCTGCTGGGCTGCCAACTGTGAATCCGAGTGTAAGAGTACCTTGGTGGCCCCGACCTGCCGAGCTTCTTGAAGACCAGCTATGAGAGCTTCGTATTCAGCTTCGTTGTTGGTGGCCCAGTAGTCTAATCGAATGGACAAATGCATTCGGTATTCTTTCGGGGATATAAGCAAGATACTTATTCCACTACTTGGTCGGGCGGATGAGCCGTCAACATATATCCTCCATGGGGATTCAGGCTCGGGGTCTGGTACTTCTATGATGAAATCTGCCAATGCCTGTGCTTTGATAGCCGACCGAGGTTGATATTGTATGTCGAACTCGCTGAGCACCGTGGTCCATTTGATTAACCGGCCGGACGCTTCGGGATTTAGCAGGACTCGACCCAAGGCGCTATTAGTCATCACGATTATGGGGTGAGCCAAGAAATAAGGCCGAAGTCTTCGGGCGGCGAGGACCAGAGCGTAAGCAAGCTTCTCGAGCCCTGTATAGCGTAACTCAGCGTCTTTCAATATATGGCTTACAAAATACACCGGCTGCTGACTTCCTTCTTTCTCAATGATTAGTGCTGAACCGATGACATGCTCGATGGATGATAAATAAATTAAAAGTGGTTCTCCCATAGCCGGCTTGGCTAGGATGGTCAGAGAGCTGAGATATTGCTTGAGTTCTTCGAACACCTTGTCACATTTGCCATCCCACTGGAATTTGGTTGCTCACCTTAAGATCTTGAAAAATGTCAGGCTCCGGTCAGCCGATTTTGATATGAACCTTGATAGGGCCGTGATTCTTCCAGTCAGCCTTTGAACCTCCTTCAGGTTGCGAGATGGTGCCATGTCTTGGAGAGCTCTTACTTTGCTCGGGTTCGCTTCGATTCCCCGTTCGGTGACTATGTATCCTAGAAACCGACCACCTTTAGCGCCAAACAGGCATTTAGCTGGGTTTAGCTTGATCCCGTACTTTCACAGTGTTCGGCACGTTTCTTCCACATCTGCACACAGATCAACAGATCGGAGTGACTTAATGAGTATGTCATCGACATATACCTCCAAATTCCGTCTGATCTACTTCCGGAACACCTTGTTCATCATTCTCTGATAAGTGGCGCCTGCGTTCTTTAGTCCGAACGGCATGACCTTGTAACAATACGTCCCGTCGGCTGTTACGAAGCTGACTTTCTCCTGGTCTTCGCGCGCGAGTGGCACTTGATGATAGCCTTGATAGGCGTCAAGCATGCAAATCAGCTCATATCCGACCGTTGAATCCACCATCTGATCTATCCTGGGTAGCGGGTAGGAATCCTTGGGACAGGCTTTATTTAAATCCCTGAAATCGATGCACACCTGCCATTTATTACCTAGCTTGGAAACCAACACTACGTTGGCGAGCCAGGTCGGAAACTGAATTTCCTTGATGTGTTCGGCCTCCAGTAGCTTCTCGATCTCAGCTCAAATAATCAAATATTGCTCAACGCTAAAGTCGCACTTCCTTTGCTTGACCGGTTGGGCGTCTGGCCGAACATGTAGTTCATGCAACGGCATACTTGGATCAATGCCCGGTAGTTTGTGTGCCGACCAGGCGAACACATCATGGTTCCTTTAAAGGCAGGCGACTAACTCTTCCTTTTGCGGGCTGGTCAGATCGGCTGCAATGAAGGTGGTAGCTTTCGATCGACTTGGGTGTATCTACACCTCCTCCTTATCATCGTATATCAATGAGGGCGGCTTCTCTCTGATGGCGTTTACCTCCAATCGGGGATACTTGGCAGCCTTAGTATCCGCCTTAACCATCTCCACATAACATCGCCGGGCTGTCACCTGGTCACCTCGCACTTCGCCCACCAAATTCCCCACGGGGAATTTAATCTTCTAGCAGTAGGTCGATACCACAGCTCAGAATTCATTGAGAGTTGGTCGGCCTAATAACACGTTGTACGTCGAGGGCGCATCTACCACGATGAAGTTCGTGGTGCGCGTCCTTACCAGGGGCTCTTCTCCGAGCGAAACGGCCAATCTTGTCTGACCGATTGGCGATACTTCGTTGCCAGTGAAGCTGTACAGTGGTGTTGCCATGGGCAATACCTCAGACCTATCAATCTGCAATAAATCAAATGTTTGTTTAAAAATAATGTTTACCGAGCTTCCTGTGTCGATGAAAGTTCGGCGGATGGTGTAGTTTGCGATCACCGCCTTGATGATCAATGCATCATCATGAGGGATTTCGACCCCCTCTAGGTCCTTAGGGCCGAAGCTGATCTCGGGTCCCTCTGCTTTTTCCTTGCTGCATCCTACAGCGTAGATGGTCAGCTGCCGTGCGTGGCCCTTCCGAGCTCGATTGGAATCTCCCCCGGTCGGGCCACCCAAGATCATCCCAATCTCTCCACGGGAGGTGTTCCTCCTGTTCTCCTCTTCTCGTGCTGAATGCCTATTCCGATCGGCCGAGGCTCGGGCGAGGCTTTTTTCTCGGGGGCGATGCTCCCGTGGCCCCTGAGCCCCTCAACCCTCGGCTTTTCGATCGATTTGGCACTCAGGATGTCGGTCCCGCGTGGGCGACCGACGTCTATATTCCTTGGGCTCGGGCCGATGTATATTAGGGTCGCCTCGGCACTCCCACGTGTTGTGCGTCCCTGATTGATGGAACTTGCAGAACATCGGGCTCCACTTTCTGCCTTTCTTGGGTTGGACGGCCTCCATATGGACAGCATGTGTCCTTGGCTCGGGATACGGTTGTGACCCCATGGCCCTAGGACCAGCTGGAGGCTGGTGGTTGCTGGGTCTCCTCCGATGTGGGCTCTGGTTGAGGATCAGTTGGCGCCTCTTTTCTTCGGGCTGCTTGTGCCTCTTCTACATTGATGTATTCCGTGGCCTTCCTTTGGAGATGGGCGAAATCCTTCGGGGGCCTACGAATGAGGGATCGGAAAAACTCACCTTCCACTAGCCCTTGAGTGAAAGCGTTTACCAGTACTTCTAATGAGACTGCTGGTATGTCCATCGTCATTTGGTTAAATCGCTGGATGTACGCCCTGAGCGCTTCTTGGGGACCTTGCTTGAGTGAATACAAGTTAACGCTTGTTTTCTGGTGTCGACGGCTACTTGCGAAGTGATGCAGGAAAGCGGCCCGGAAATCCTTGAAGCTACGTATGGAGCCGGCTGGTAGCCTGGTGAACCACCGTTGAGCCGGTCCTGAAAGTGTTGTCAAGAATACCCTGCACTTCACTCCATCGGTGTATTAGTGGAGTGTGGCCGCGTTGTCAAACTTGGCCAAGTGATCATCTGGATCGGTGCTCCCATTGTATTCCCCAATCGCCAGCGGGGTGTAATGGCGAGGTAAAGGATCTTCCATGATACCTCAGGAGAACTGCCCGTTAATCCGCTCGGGTGAATCCTCGTCTCGTGGCGCTTTTCCTTTTCTGGCATCTCTCTCAGGCGCCTCATCTGACGAGGAGCCTCGGTCTCGTCGGGCTACGCCTTCCTCTGAGGGTGTCCTAAATAACACTCGGTGGAAAGGAATTGGTGCGTTTGGCGCTGGTCCAGTCGTGTCTAATCTCTTGCCTCTGATTGGCTTGATTATAGGTTCAGCTATGCGCCCAGGGTCTGCAGGCTGGCCAGACCCTGAGATGGCTGGCTCTTGTGCTGGCCGATCGGATAACATTCGCTGCTGCTGCTGATCCATTGCTTTTGCTATTCCGGCTTGGATTAACCTTTCCAACTCTTCTGTCATCAGCGTTACAGTCGTTGCTCATCCGACGTCTTCCATCCTCTGCTTCTGGGTTCAGGTTGATTTCCCACAGACGGCGCCAATTTGATCCTGCCCAAAAGCTGAGTGGAAGGCTACCGGGAAGTATCGCTGATGTGGATCTTCGTGTATGGTGGAAACGCCTCGCTCCTGCAATCACAAGTCGTTAGTGCCAAGCCGGGAGGGGGTTCCCGGCGACGGTCCTCCGACGCTCAAGTCACACAATCGGTCGGAAGAAAAGGGAAAGGAGTGAAGAAGTGAAATAGTGGTGCTTAGAGACGTATATGCGCGTACCTCCGCGGATAACCACTCCTCTTCTTATATAGAGCTTCGATGGGTTGACTGCACACTTCCCGGGCGGACGGGACTTCCTAAGTTTTCCTCAATAGCTAACATCGGGAAAGGATCCCTGACACCTTACCGTAAAAGGGCAGTCGCATTTACGCTAGGGCAGCGCAATCTTCGTCCGCACGATTTCCTATCCATTCGCGCCGTCAGCCGACGGCATTGACTCCCACAAGGATGTTAAGACATATTTCCTTTCCCTTCTTAAATGTCAACCGCTAATCTGATGGTACTTCCTTTGATCTATCCGGCCAGCTCGCTCTTTGACATTCTACATATATATCTTCCGATCGGATTGGGCTTCATTCTCTCGGCCCGTCCTAGATTCAGCTCGACTTCTTTGAACTCTTTAGCCTGGTCAGGTTGTGGACTCGGCCTTACCATCGCGAGCTTATTCTGCTGCTCGGCTACACAGGCCTGCCGCCCGGCTCGTCTCTTAGCTAACTCTCCTTTGACTTTGACGACCATCCGATCGTTGAACCTCCTCAGCGAAGGGCCTCCCCCCTATGTCATCGCCGGATCAATAGTGATTTTTTATAAAAGGGAGATCAAATATAGAATTTAGGTGGTAAATGAATTGAATATCCGTGAACAAATTTAGTATTCAACTTAGTAAGAGTTTATTTATGTTCGTTCAATACACACAAAATCAATTTAATAAATAAGGTTAAACAACTTGTTAAATTAAACAAACAAGTTTAAATACATATGTATTTAGCTCGTTAATGTTCGTGAATAACGTTCGTGACGTTCGTGAACAATATTCATGAACAACGTTTGTGAATAATATTCCTGAACAACTTTCGTGAACTATATTTATTAATAAAATTCTTATAAACATAATAAAATAAAGAAAAAATAACTTTTAAAATCAATAAACAAGTTAGAATTATCAAACTCAGTGACCAATCAAACAAGTAAATGTTTCAAACCATTAAATAAGTTTGAATTTAGAGTTCGAGAATATCTAAATGAATTAAGCTCAAGCCAAAATTTAATCAAGTTCAAGCTTATAAAAAATAAACCAAGTTAAGCTTGAACAATCATTTTAAAAACTTGATTCATTTTAGACTTAGCTCGGTTAGCTTAGCAAACAAGCTTGAACACCTCAAAATTTAAATCAACTTGACTTATTTATAGTCCTACCAAAAATTGACCCTAAAATCTATTAAAGCAATCACCCATATAGACATATACAGATACCAATTACATCAATCCATGGGGGCAAAACAAATATGGATTAATTCAAATTGTGAAACAATATATCATACTAAATTCATTCAAATTGAAAAAACATATTTTATTGATTTAATTTAATATAATTTTTATTTTAAACTTTGTAAATTATGCATATATAAATACATTAATATATATGTAGTGAGGGGGGTTTTTATACCCTGTCCGATCGCTCATTCACGATGCTGGTCTGTGATGCGCGTCTATAATTAAGTGGTCGGGGTGTCTAGAAGTAATTAAAATACTCCGAGTGCATTTCACTTTGGGGGTGCCCGGATCACTTCCAAATGCCCAACTACTCAGTCACAGACGCACATTGCAAACAATGAGTCGGTATATATATATATATATATATATATATATATATATATATATATATGCTCCTCCACTCAATTACCCATGATGGATGTGCACTATATGTATGTAAGGTATCAAACTCCTATATATAAAGAGAGCCCTGATATGCTACTTGACTCTCCATCTCTGTGCGCTACATACTCATAATTTCAGAAGCTCAGATTACTTCTAGGCACCTCATCGAGCACAGGGATGGAGCAACATTTCAAAAGCGTACATATATACAAGGTTGTTACCCAACTTACTTTATGGTGCTCACCTTGTGAGCCTCTTGTATAATTTTTTTTAAATTTCTTTAGCTTAAATAGTATAACATAAACACTAAACTATAAATTCTAAATCCTAAATCCTAAATCTCAAGTTTTATTTCTCTCTATATATAGACCTTATGATACATGCACACTTAATTTTTTTTTTTTTGTTTAAAAAATTATTTGTGCTTAATACTAAATCCTAAAGGTGAAACCCTAAATAGACCTTACATCGCACATTATATGTACACCTAAAAAAATTTAGTTTGAATTTTTTTTATATACTTAAAACTATAACTCAACTCCTAAATTCTAAAGATAAAATTTTATTGATATAACTGAAAGTTTAAAAAGAAGTAATAAAAAAAATAAAATCACACAGTCACGGACTAAGTCCGCAGCACTTCGTCTACAGCATAACTTAATTATATATAGGATGGTGATTCCAACCGGACGAGGAAATCAATAGGAATTTATTATCCTACACCTCTTACCAATATTTCATGAGCACCTAATTTTTTTTCCATTTTAAAAATTTTATTGTGATTAATACTATAATTCAACCCTTAAACCATAAAGGCAAATTACTGGGAGCTAAAAAAATAAATAATAAATAAATAAATAAATAAAATTGAGTTGCGTGATATAGAGATTTGTTATCCTAAATCCTTTATCCTGCACACCTCGTGAGCACTTAATTTTTTTTATTTAAATTTTTTTTATACTTAATACTATAATCTAATCCCTAAATTCTAAAAGTAAAATTGTATTGGCATAACTAAAAGCTTGAAAAAAAAATTAAAAATAAAATGAGTTACATACAGACGCGCATAGCGCAAGCTGCTTAACATGTTTATATCTATAGGGTTTTGTTATCCCACTTCCTTTTATCGCATAAATCCTGTGATCACTTTTTTTTTTATTTTAAAAAATATTTTTATGTTTAACATTGTAACTCTAAAATCTTAAAAATAAAACCCTAAATAAAATATCCGTAAGTAAATAAAAATAAAAATAAAAATAAAAATAAAATTTTTGTTACACTGGGCGCGCATAGCACTTCATCACCTCCTTCTTGCAATTTCTGCTCTCTTTTTGTCTTCTTGCTAAGGATAGAACTTCATCACCTTCTTCTTCTTCCATATCTTTCATTCATCAGATCCCTTAGCTAATCTCCCTCCAGAGCCGTAATTTCCATGAGGCCAGAGAGACAACCGTCTCAGGACCCAGCCCAATGAAAAACCTATTTTTTTTTAATTATATTAAAAAAAATGAGAGACATGGACTCTAAATGGCCGTTAAACCTATTCTCACGGCTTCGAGGTACACATCGACGCATGACTCTTATTTGTACGTAATTTCTTCTCTGGTGTTGCTCTTCTTTGCACGCGATTTCTTCTTCGACGTTCTTTCTACCAAGGCACGGATCCACGGAATAAGAGATAAACATAATCTTCTTCTTCGACCATCTTCTTTGTCTTGCAACACGTGACACTAATGGTAACTTAATCATGCAACAAGGATCGTTTGTGCGCCCTAATCACGTCGATTCTCACAATAGCTATCTCACTCGACGCAGGCTGGCAGTTGGCCTTTGCTCGCGTGACTTAATTGCGTAGCACGGGGCTGTCGCACGCTACCTTAGACGCTTGTGCGAACTATGACCTAATTGCAGGTGGTTACTACTTATCGCCTTGCTACTGCTTGTGGCCACCGCATTGGTCTCAATGCTATAGGATACACTAAATGAGCTATCAATATTATCGATTGAGAAAGAAAGAGTTCAACAATTGAATTATACAAATTTAATAAATGTTTTTTATCTCAAAAATAGTTAGACGAGTAGTGTTTATATAATTATTTTAAATATTTATTAATTTTTTATTGATATAATATATTTATTTTAATTTATTTATATATTTAATATATATGTTATTAATAAATTAAATTTTATTATTATTTATCCTAGCAAAAGAGTTATTTTTTAGTATGCGTTTTAGGTCCCGTTGAACACAGGTACGGCTCTCTCTTCCTCTTCCTTTTCTTCACCCTCTCGATCACTCTCTCCATCGCCACGTCGAACGCGTCCTTGAACTCTCTCGTTCCACTTCTCTTGTTCCCGTACACCAATCTCGGAAGCATCCCCACTAGCACCTCCCGCATCGCCGATGCCTGTTCCCGCGATATCTGCGACAGCTCCCGCTCGATGCTTCGCTTCCCCTGCTTCACCTTCTCCAGCAGGATCAGTACCGAGTAGTTGCGATAGTCCGATGGCAGGTGCCAGACGTACTGCATGTAGGCGGATCCGGGGTGGAAGAACACAGGGATGCACCGGAGATCATAACGTCGAAGCTGGAGCGACGGGTAAAGGAGTCGCCCAGTGGTTGCAGGCAGAACACGGAACTAGTGAACAGGGCGTTGACGCGGTGCGGGGAGAAGCACTGGCGTGCGTCGGCGCCTTGCAATCGAGCAGCTTACACAGAGCCGAGGCGCGACACTGCGTGATAATGGCATCACAGACGGACTAGGCATTCTTTGGGCGCGGCGCCCCGAAGAGCCACGGTGTCGCCGGACTCTATTTTACCATGTAGTTCGGATCCTCTGTCCCGAAATTTCTCTGTCCCCATGTCTCACTGCCGATCGGACGGTCTAGATTACATCTCAAGGCATCATGACATCTTTAAGATGTGTGCAATATCCTTGTGATGTGCAAGGCATCCTTGAGATGTAATCTGGACCGTCCGATCGGTAGTGGGACATGGGGATAGAGAAGTTTCGGGACAGAGGATCCGAACTACCATGTAGTTCGGATCCATTGTCCCGAAATTTCTCTGTCCCCATGTCTCACTGCCGATCGGACTGTCTAGATTACATCTCAAGGATGCCTTGCACATCACAAGGATATTGCACACATCTTAAAGATGTCATGATGCCTTGAGATGTAATCTAGACCGTCCGATCAGCAGTGAAACATAGGGACAGAGAAGTTTCGGGACAGAGGATCCGAACTACATGGTAGTTCGGATCCTCTGACCCGAAATTTCTCTGTCCCCATGTCTCACTGCTGATCGGACGGTCTAGATTACATCTTAAGGCATCATGACATCTTTAAGATGTGTGCAATATCCTTGTGATGTGCAAGACATCCTTGAGATGTAATCTGGACCGTCCGATCGGTAGTGGGACATGGGGACAGAGAAGTTTCGGGACAGAGGATCTGAACTACGGCGCCATGACCTCGTCAGCCGTGGAAGGGTGGAAATAGGTGGGGCATGGAATCGCCACGTCATTGTCATCCCAAGGGTTCGATTCGATCAGCTGTTAGTCCATATTTTACACCTGTTAAAAATTAATCCGATCTATTGAATACAGGTACCCTGGGGACAAAATAAGGAACATCCATGAACGAACAATACGTAATGAACTGTTAAGGAAGAGAATACAAAGAGAGCTTCTCCGTTGCGGTTTATGGCGAGCATGTGTATACATGGAAAGATAATTTTCAATTTAAAAGCTGTAAATTTGATCCATAAATATTGTAAAATGTTCTGACAAAAACAAAATAGTGTAAACTGAAAATAATTAAGTAGTAGGGTGGAGCCTAGATCCTCTGGGTAGTTTTTTCTTGATTCTTCTTAGTCTGTTTCGTAATTGTAGTTGGATTCCAATCAATTCATTGTAATCCCAAATTCATCTCATCATCTATTCCGATATAAACTACAACTTAGATAGGAATATGAATTCAAAGAAGGATCACAGTCAATTATGATAGGATTCTAGTTGAAATTTGACTACAATTGAACAAACTAAGAGAGAATTAAAAAAAAAAAAAAAAAAAAAAGAGTATATTAGAAGGATCCGGACTCAGTGGGTGCCAATTTTTTCTAGTAGATTTATGAAAGAGAAATACTAAAAAATCAAGTTTCTACATCATTTTTAAATACAAGCTCCATATTTAGTTATTATTCATTTGGTATAGCATTTATATTCATATATATTGTTCTATTTTCTTTTAATTATAATAATAATAATAATAATTATTTTTATTTGACTTCAATCAATGGTTATCGATACAAGTTCCATTTAGACCCTTTTGTGTCCAGTTTTATCTATCGACTGATGAACTTCGTCGATTGATATTAGAAAATTTGGTATCTGTAAGTATTTTTTTTAGCTCGAAAACCTTAAAATTCCATCGTTATTCACGTCTTCACGAATGATACGAAAAACTCAAAATGTATTATATTCTAGAGTTTTTCAATGCAAGATTCAACAGATATATATCCATTCGCTCATCCAAATGAAATCGAATGCAAAATCGATGTATATTTTCATATCATCAAAAATAAGGTAATGACGCATCTACATTATAATCTATCTATTATTCATCAATAAAGTAAAACTGAATCGAATGCAATGAAAACAAAAGCTGGCCTAAATCCATTTCAAGATCCATTGATCCTTACTTGTCGTCGTATGATTTCATGCAAGTACAACGGAAGTCTGTTAGAATTAATGTATTGTAACCAACACCATCTTTATTAGGCATTATGAGAGAGTTGCAACCATTACATTAAAGTTATTGTCTTTATGGTTGCTGCTCATCAAGAATGAGTCAAACGAAGAGTCCTCATTATGAGAGACTTTTGGTCTTCCCATTCTGTTTCTTTCAAAACTATATATATGCTTTGTAAGGCTAAGTTGAAAATACGATTCAATTAGAAAGAAAAAGGATTATTTCTCTCAACAAAGTCTATTCAACATTTGGTATCAGAGCATCCAGGTTCTATCAATCCACCCAAATCTATGTCTAGCTCAACCTCAACAAATATCAACCATCTCATTCCGGAGTTTAATGGCGAAGATTATGATTTCTGGTACGTAAAGATGAAGATTGTCTTTCGATCTCTTAACCAATGGGAGATTGTGGAGAATGGAGTGAAAGAGCCCGAGGAAGGAGCCGAACTCAATGAGGCCAGTCTGAAGAAATTAGAGCGGTCTCGGCAAGCCGACGCAAATGCTCTTTCAATCCTTCAAAGAGCAGTCACTAAAACTATCTTTCCTAGAATCATGCGTGCCGACACTGCTAAAGAAGCGTGGAAGATCTTGCAGAGCGAATTCCAAGGAGATATGAAAGTCAGAGCAATTAAGCTCCAATCACTACTCAAGGAATTCGAAAATGCCAAAATGAAGGAGAAAGAAACACTCATGGAGTTCTCGACCAAAATCTTTGATTTGGTCAACCAGATGAAATCTCATGGTGAAGATGTTACAGACCAGAGAATGGTGCGAAAAATCCTCATCAGTCTTCCTGAGAAATATGATCCCATCGTTGCCATTATCGAAGAAACAAAGGATCTGTCAACACTCACAGTCCAAGAAGTGATGGCGTCCCTAAAATCATTTGAGCAAAGATTGTCCAGACACTCCGAAAAACCAATAGAGAGTGCATTCCAATCAAAGCTCAATACTGGCAACAACGAACGAGAGGATAACTCGAGTTACAACCAGTCAAAAGGTGGAAGAAAATCAAGAGGACGAGGTGGACCTAACTCAAAAGGAAAAGGAAAATACAACACATCAAATTGCAGCAATTGCAATAAGCCAAACCACTCTGAGAAGGACTGTTGGTTCAAAGGCCAATCGAGATGCAACAAATGCAATCGATTTGGTCACCTCGCCAAAGATTGTCAAACTAAGAACACTCTTCAGGCAAGTCAGGCTGAGACAAATCAAATAGCCCGGGAAACATACAGAATGTTCTATGTGTGCCACACAGCAATTGACAAGGAGAGTAAAAAATGGTTACTAGACAGTGGATGTAGCAACCATATGACACCGAGCTCAGAAATTTTCTCCGAGCTCGACGAAAGCTTCATCGCCCCTGTTCAGTTCGGGAATGGAGAGCAAGCAAAATCAAAAGGACTTGGAAGAATCGCCATCGAGACGAAGGAAGGACCAAGTTACATTAACAATGTCCTCTGTGTGTCGAGCTTGAGTCAAAATTTACTCGGCCTCGGACAATTGGTGGAAAATGGGTACAAACTCTGCTTCGATAATAACGAGTTTCGATAATAACGAGTGCATTATCTATGATAGACAAGATAAGAGAAAGGTGTTCACCAAAATCAAGATGGTCAATCGAAGCTTCGCTCTTAACATCAATTATGCCGACCTAAAAGCTCACCGAGCTTCTACCTCGGACTACTCGACCTCAACGCTATGGCATCAACGACTCGACCATCCCAACTTCCAAAGCCTCAAGGAGTTGTCTGACAACAGTATGGTGCAAGGACTTCCTCGCATAGAAGAAAAGCAACACGTATGTGAAGGATGCACGTTCGGAAAGCAACACCGACTTCCTTTCCCAAAAGGAGTATCATGGAGAGCTAAAGAAAAGTTGGAACTTGTCCACACCGACGTCTGCGGACCAATGGACACCCTTTCTCATGCTCATAATAGGTATTTTATTCTTTTCATCGATGATCACACTCGTATGACTTTGGTCTATTTCGTGAGACAAAAGTCCGAAGTATTTACAATATTCAAAAAGTTCAAGAGTCTCGTTGAAAAACAGAGTAGATGCTTCATCAAAACCCTACGAAGTGATAGGGGCAAGGAATACACTCCAAGGAGTTCCACAAGTTTTGTGAAGATGAAGGAGTAGAAAGACAACTAATAGTAAGGTACACCCCTCAACAAAATGGTGTTACCGAGAGGAAAAATCAGACAATCGTTGAAATGGCAAAATCAATGATACACGAGAAAGGTTTACCCAAAACCTTCTGGGTTGAAGCAGTTTACACTACCGTTTACCTATCCAATCGATGTCCAACCCCGGCCATACCAAACAAGACTCCGTTTGAAGCATGGAGTGGTAGAAAACCATCAGTGAACCATCTCAAGGTATTCAGAAGCATATGCTACTCTCAAATTCCAAAAGTGAAACGAAGTAAACTTGACGAATCTAGCAAAAGATGTATTTTTGTCGGCTACAGCACCATGAGCAAAGGCTATAGACTGTTTAGCCTAAAAGAAAGTCAAGTTATCATCAGCCGAGATGTTTAAGTTGATGAAAATGCTTCATGGAATTGGGAAGAAAACAAAGTCGAGACGAAAGGCGTTTTGATCATCACTGACAAAGAAGACAACGATGAGCCTATTTCATCAGTGACAAGCCCATCAGATCCAAACTCAGCTCAACTCAATGAAGAAAGCCACAACTCAGCTGATCCGACTTCATCAAACTCCTCATCCCCGAGCTCAACTCCAAAAAGGTATAGATCAATAGACGATATATATGCTACATGCAATTATTGTTTAGTTGAGCCCGAAAATTTTGACGAAGCAATCAAAGAAGAATCATGGAGGAGAGCAATGGAGGAGGAAATCCATGTGATCTCGAAGAATCAGACATGGCAGCTCGTTGACAAACCAACAGACAAAGAATTCATAGGTGTCAAATGGATCTACAAAGTCAAGCGTAACCCAGACAGATCCATTCAAAGGAACAAAGCCAGGCTCGTTGCGAAAGGCTATTCTCAGCAGCCTGGAATTGACTACGAGGAGACATTTGACTCAGTAGCTCGGCTAGACACAATCCGAACCATAATTGCATTCGCCGCCAGCAAAGGATGGAAGCTTTATCAACTCGATATCAAGTCAGCATTCCTCAATGGCGAACTGAAAGAGGAAGTGTATGTAGATCAACCTCAGGGCTTCATCCTCAAAGGAAAAGAAGGGAAGGTCTACAAACTCAAGAAAGCGCTATACGGACTTAAACAAGCTCCTCGCGCTTGGTACAGTGAGATCGACAACTACTTCAATCAAACAGGATTCAAGAAGAGCAAGAGTGAAGCAACCTTGTATGTCAAACATCAAGGTATCGATGTTCTTATAGTCACTCTGTATGTTGATGATCTGATTTTCACTGGAAGCAACAAAAAGATGATCGAAGAGTTCAAAGATGACATGACTCAAAAGTATGAAATGAGCGATATGGGTCTACTTCAACATTTTTTAGGCATGGAGATCTACCAAGAAGAAGAGACAGTCTTTATTTGCCAAAAGACGTATGCAGAAACAATTTTGAAGAAATTCAACATGTTGGGATGCAATCCCATCTCTACACCGCTCATTATGGGGGAGAAATTGAAGCAAGAAGATGGAGGAAAAGCAGCGGATGTCACTCATTACCGTAGCCTCATCGGTAATTTACTATACCTCACAACAACCCGACCTGATCTCATGTATGCCGCAAGCATGCTCTCAAGATTTATGCAGAGCCTGAGCCATTTCCACCTCGGTGCAGCAAAGCGTGTCTTGCGCTATGTCCAAGGAACAACCGACCTTGGTCTAAGTTTTCAAAAAAAAATCACACACTTAACCTCGTTGGCTATTGTGACAGTGATCTCGGTGGGTCTTTAGACGACATGAAAAGCACCTCGGGATACTGTTTCTCTTTTGGTTCAACAATGATCTCATGGTTATCCAAGAAACAACAAAGTGTTGCACAATCATCTGCCGAAGCCGAGTATGTCTCAGCATCACTAGCCACTTCACAAACAATATGGCTTCGAAGAATTTTAGCCGACCTTGGTCATCATCAGGATGAAGGAACCGTGCTGTACTGCGACAATAAGTCTGCAATTGCTATGGCTAAGAACCCAGTTCACCACAGCCGAACTCGACATATAGCACTCAAACATCACTTTATCCGACAAGCAATAGAAGACAAAGAAATTTAACTTGAGTTCTGTCGATCTGAAGAACAGTTGTCTGACATCCTCACAAAAGCACTTCCTAGAGAAAGGTTTCAACAACTCCGAGCTAAACTTGGAGTCCGACAACACATTAAGGGGGAGTGTTAGAATTAATGTGTTGTAACCAACACCATCTTTATTAGGCATTATGAGAGAATTGCAACCATCACATTAAAGTCATTGTCTTTATGGTTGCTGCACATCAAGAATGAGTGAAACGAAGAGTCCTCATTATGAGAGACTTTTGGTCTTCCCATTCTGTTTCTTTCAAAACTATATATATGCTTTGTAAGGCTAAGTTGAAAATACGATTCAATAAGAAAGAAAAAGGATCATTTCTCTCAACAAAGTCTTCTACAAAACTGAATGACAATCTTAGTCCTTATCAATGGGAAAGAAGGGAGGAAGAGGAAACTCTTGATTCCAAAATTTAAAATGCCCAAATCAAATCAAACAATTTTGTTATATATCAAGCTAAGGCTCATCTTGTAGGGATCATTCACTATAAAGCCTATGGCATAACGATCTGTGTTATTCAATACAGACATAATCTACATCCGATAGCATAAACCCTCTTATACAAAATATATTAGATCACTTATTTATGATTTAATTCCTTAATGACAATTGTTGTATCTTGTTAATCTCATATTAACCCACCAAAGAGAGACATAATCCTTCATGTCAATGTCAACCTTCTTTATTTTTTTATTTGTTTGATTATCCAGTTATCCAAGCCTTCAACCCCATTAGTCATGGAGGTGGGCGACCTTTTCTCTTGGTTCGCCTGTTAACCCAACAATTCATATTGTTCCTTGAGTTTGATCACAATGATAAATTTCTTATTGGCCCTGAGCATTACTCTGAGTGCTTGGGATACAGTATTATGATGTACCTGAACACTATCTCCAAAGCACAAAAAGTTGAGAGAAGGATGGAAGCACTCAAACTGGGAGAAGGAATCACAGGAAAGGAGGATTTCAGAAGCTGGAGGAGAAATGGAGAATAAGCCCAGGATTGTTGTTGGATGGATGATTTCCTTGGAAATGAGCCTGCATTTATAAGCCTGAAATACATGCAGCTATTAACTCCGTTTAATTTCTGTAATTAACTTGGTTATTTGTTGTAATTAACCCATGCATGGCCATTAACTATGTTTAGTAGTTGGAGGTTGTATAAATCCAATTAATGGCTGTATAAATCAGATTAATGATCACTATATAATCATTAAGACATTTGTTTCATGTAGCAGAAAAAAGACAAAGTCTTCAGGCTATGGTTAAGTGAAAGGATGTTCAGTTATCATTTAGGTATCTATAGTTCGATTTTCAGTTATGACGTATTTATAAGAATTTTTCCTTAAAATATAAGATTTGTTAGGTTTCTGGATCTCCTGCTGCGAACGTTTTTCGATTTATTTTGATGACCGATGAAAAATTTTAGATCGATCATCCCAAATTCAACGTTATCTGACTTCATTAATCATAAAAAAAAGGGCAAAGGACAACATGTGCAATTTTTTATCCAACCCATTACTCGCACATGAGTTAGTCGATTTTAGTGCAAATCAATCCCCTGAATTAGCACTCCCTATGGTGTATGCGTGCGAGAGAGCATTTATCCAAATTCACATGCATCATCTTGTATGATATGGTTTTGAACTCTTATTCCTATTCCACGGTCTATGACCTTCCCAAAACTCACTTGATTTCTCCTATTTGTATATCTTTGGTATGTCGAGAAACTTCTTACAATAATATGCTTACAAGATTAACATAAAAAAACTTAGAAGATTTACGTTATAAATACAAGAGAGAAAGCTGGAGAGGATAGACAATAAAAATTGTTGGCTTTTGAATGCTCCTCATTTTATAATTTTCAGACAATTTCATTCTTAACTATCCACTATGCAAAAAAATAATAAACCCAGTTAGTCTTAGGGTGACCGGTCCGACTTCACAAAATTTTTCTACTGACTGTAAGAGTAAAATTTTTATAATATCCATTAAAAATTTTTTATAATATCCAGTTAGTCTTACAAAATTTTTATAATATCCATTAAAAAATAACCAATATGGAAGCCCTTAGTCGCTTGGATTCCAACATCAATCATTTATTCAATAGACTACTTAGTCAATTTGTCAATGAACATAAATATTTTTTTCACTAGTCACCAAGCTTGAGTCAACTGCTTAGTCAATTCAACCCACTAGTCAAATGAGAATAATTTCACTCACCTAAAACCTTGATTACAATCATCTCAATGACTGAGTATTTGCATGAGTCAAGATATATCCTAATTCCAAATTACAATTCACTCAACTCTCACACTCACTCAAGAGTTTACCTTTTGTAGTTTGACTTTTCCATCATGTCAATCACCTATAGGTTACTCATCTCTTGATTGCACCGGGTCCTTAACTTACTCTACGTGTCATCCTTATGCTTTTCCACTATGTCAATCTCCTACTAGGTTACTCATCCCTTGATTGCATCGAGCTCTTGTTCTAACTACGATCAACATTATGCTTTGATGCTTGATCAAAGCAAAACCTAAAACCTCGAATATTGGGAATCACGAGTTAGGTCTTTATATAGGAACGAAGATATACACCAAAAGACAAAAATATTCCTATAATTTTTCTAACACTCCCCCTCAAGCTTAAGAATATAGATCATATACACCAAGTTTGTTACATATGTAGTCAATTCGGGGATCTCTAAGTGACTTAGTGAATATATCTGCTAGCTGATCATTTGAGTTGACAAAACTAGTAGATATTTCTCCAGATATGACTTTCTCTCTGATAAAATGACAGTCAACTTCAATATGCTTTGTCCTCTCATGGAAGACTGGATTTGAGACAATATGCATAGCAGCCTGGTTGCCACATATGAGTGACATTTGTATAACCTCTCCAATCTTAGTTCCTAAAGCAACTATTTTAACCATATAAGTTCTTGACTAGTAATAGTCATAGCTCGATATTCTGCCACTGTACTCGATCCTGCCACAACATTCTGCTTTTTGCTTTTCCAAGAAACAAGGTTACCTCCGACAAATATACAAAATCCAGAAGTGGATCTTCTATCAGAGGGAGATCCTGTCCAATCTGCATCATAATACCCCATGATTTGAGTATGTCCTTTGTCTTCATATAGAAGACTCTTTCCTGGTGCACCCCTGATATATCGAATAATGCGAGTCACAACATCCCAATGTTCTTTGCACGGAGAGCTAAGAAACTGACTTATTACACTTACTACAAATGAGATATTCGGACGAGTGACAGTAAGGTAGCTTAGTTTCCCTACCAATCGTCTGTACCATTCAGGATCTGAAAGAGGCTCCCCCTGATTTGGCAGGAGCTTGACATTAGAATCCATGGGATTGTCGACTGTCTTTGAGTTTAACATTCCTGTTTCTTCCAGAATATCCATTGCATACTTCCTTTGGGATATAATGATCTCATCTTTAGACTGTGTCACTTCTATCCCTAGAAAATATTTGAGTCTACCGAGATCCTTTGTCTGGAAATGTTTGAAAAGATGTTGTTTTACTTGTGAAATCCCAAGATGATCATTACCTGTGATAACAATATCATTAACATAAACCACTACATAGATGCAACCAGTAGATGAATGACGATAAAAGACAGAATAATCAGCCTCGCTTTGAGTCATGCCAAACTGTTGAATTACGATACTAAATCTACTGAATCATGCTCTGGGTGACTGCTTCAGACCATATAAAGATTTCCGCAAGCGATATACAAGACCAGAAGACTCCCCCTGAGCAACAAAACACGGAGGTTGCTCCATGTAGACTTCCTCGAGCAGGTCACCATACAAGAATGCATTTTTGATGTCCAATTGATGAAGAGACCAATGGCGAATTGCAGCAATAGACAGGAAAAGATGCACAGAAGACATCTTGGCAACAGGAGAAAAGGTGTCTCCATAATCCAATCCAAATACCTGAGTATAGCCTTTAGCGACAAGACAAGCCTTAAACTGATCAACCGTGTCGTCTACACCAACTTTCACCGGAAACACCCATCAACAACCAACCATTGACTTCCCAGGAGGTAGAGGAACGAGGTCCCAAGTTCCACTACTCTGTAAGACACTCATTTCATCAAGCATAGCTTGTTTCCATCCTGGATGGGCAAAGGCATCACCTGCAGTCTTTGGAAGAGAAACAGATGACAAGGAAGACAGACAATAATAATAGGATGGGCAAAGACGATGATAGCTCAAAGAAACATAGTGAGGAGAAGGATTACGAGTGGAACGCATATCCTTTTGAAGTGCAATAGGAACATCAGAGTCAGGAGATGAGACCGGAGGAAACGACGAAGGACTTGACTCCAAAGATGTGCCCACAGCAGTATCAGTGTTGGTCGGCGGCAAAGCAGAATGAGGACAACACTAATAAACCTGCAAAGGAGGAGACGAGGCTGGAGATGATGGAGGCGCCTCCGAAGGACAAAAGATAGTTACTGGTGCAGGTGGAGAGGAAGAAACCTCGGCCTGTGAAGCGGAAGGACCAAAAAAAGAAACCGACTCAAAGAATGTGACATCAACAGAGATGAAGTACCGACGAAGAGTAGGGGAATAACACTTGTACCCTTTTTGAGACCGTGGGTACCCAAGGAAGACACACTTGTGAGACCGGGGAGAGAGTTTATCAATGCCGGGATCAAGAGCATGAGCGAAACATATAGAACCAAAGACCCGAGGTGGTAGAGGATGAAGAGGTTGATGTGGATAAAGTACCTGATGAGGTATTTTACCCTGTAGAGTGGAAGAAGGCATGCGATTGATGAGATAACATGCAGTAAGTACGACATCACCCCAAAACTAATGAGGAACATTAAAATGGAGAAGAAGAGTCCGAGTGGTTTCAAGGAGATGATGATTCTTGCGTTCTGCAACCCCATTCTGTTGAGGGGTATGAGGGCAAGACGTGCGATGCAACACACCATGAGATGTCAAGAAGGTACGAAATTGAGTAGATAAATACTCGGGTGCATTATCACTCTGCAAAGTTCGAAGGGAAGTACCAAATTGAGTTTTTATTTCAAGAAAAAAAAGGATTAAAAAATATAACACAATTCTGAACGATCCTTCATCAGATATAACCATGTACAACGGGAAAAATCGTCTATAAAAGTAACAAAATACCTTGACCCCATTGTAGAAGAAACACGACTCGAACACCAAACATCATAATGAACCAAAGCAAAAGGAGACATAGCCCGACTTTCAATACGAGGAGAAAAAGAACTATGAACATGCTTACCTAATTGACACGACTCACAAGATAAAGACTCTAAGTGAGAAAGACTAGGATGTAACTGTTTTAACTTATTAAGACCTGGATATCCCAACTGAGCATGAATAAGTAGTGGAGATGCCGCCGCCGAACCAACAAAAGAGGGTTGTTGAAGCCGATATAGGCCATGAGATTCACATCCGAAGCCAATCATCCTCCCCGTACTCCGGTCCTGTAAAGAAACAGACGTATTAATAAAAGAAATGATACAATCAAGAGATTGAGTAAGTTGACTTATCGATAATAAATTAAAGAGAGCGCTAGGAACATAAAGAACATTATGAATGGAAAGAAATGAAGAAGGATGAACAATGTTAATACCCTGAGATTGAGTTTGAGAACCATTGGCCATGGCGACCATTGACAAATTATCAGAAGTAGTGAGGGAGGAAAATAGGGATTTATTACCAGTGATATGATCGGTGGCCCCAGAATCAAGAACCCAAGGACCCGAAGAACGAGATATGCCAACAAAAGAAGTAGTACCAGCGTGTGCAATGGTAGCAGTGGAACCCGAAGCCTGACGATCCTCAAACCATTTCAGAAAGTCAGTATAAGAAGGTGTTGGAGTCCAATCCGGTGTTAACTATGAAGTGGAGGCTGAAGAAGCAACAGAACTCTGAACGACTTGGGTAGCATGAGGAGGACGACCATGTAGACTCTAGCACTTATCAATCATGTGTCCCAGTCGGTGGCAGTGATCACACCAAGGACGGCCTTTGCCACCCTTACGAGGTGGAGGTCCTTTGTGTCGAGAGACCAAAGCTGACGAGTCGACAGGAACAGAAGAAGGCATCGTTAAGACTTTAGTCGGGGCATGGAGAAGAGTCGCCCAGGTATTCTCCATGGTAGCTTCTGTGGGGCTGCCCAGGATCTGGTCACGGACATGAGAATAATCTGTAGGCAGACCATATAAAGCCATAGACAAAAAAAATTTCTTCCGATTTTCAAGTTTTTCAACAGGATTGGCCGCAGGTGGGAGCAGTTCATTGAAGTCACAAAGAAGGCTAGAGACTGAACCCAGATAAGTTGACATTGAATCATTAATCTGATGGACACTGAGGATGGTCATGAGATCTTCACAAACTTGATAGAGTTGTCGAGAGGTGTTTGTTTGTAAAGAATTGTTGAGCTTGTGTCCAAACAGCTTTGCAGGTTTTGTGAGTACGGAAGACATTCCTAATAGATGGATGGATGATGACTCGGATAATATAACACAATTGAGCGTCAACCTTCTTCCACAGAGGACGATCGTCGACTTGAACATCTTCTTCAGTTTGAGTGAGATGTGTCTCATAACCTTATCCAATAAGCCAAAGCTCAATGTGAGATGCCCAAGAGATATAATTTTTACCATCTAACTGCTCGGAAGAAAGAGGTGCAGTGATATGGTTGGTAAAGATTGAGGTATCTGGCTTTGGGGCGTCAGATGTAGCCATGAATAGAACTGTGAACCGGGCTTCTGGAATATACGAAATGAGCTTGCTTATGCTGGAAGAGAGGGGTTGCTGGTGATAGGGCAGAGGAAAAATTCCGGACAACAACGTCGAAGACTTGGTGCAGTAGAGCGAGACCCGCCAGGAGATGGCGGCTCTGGCAATCTGCTCGTGGTGGAGGGGCAGCGGCAGAAACCTTTGTTCTTTGTGGGCGACGAACAAAATCGCGCTAGCAGAGAGGGCGTCATTCCCTTTTCTCATCGATCTAGGGAGGGTAGACAAAGGGCGGTGCAGTGTCAGCGGCGTCGGGCGGAGGAGGACGCGGCGTCGACGGAGGAAGGCGTGGCGTCGATAGAGGTGGACGCCTGGGAAGACGCCTCGAGAGGTGGATCTGGAGGAAGTAGACGAGGGCGGAGGGGATGAGTGAGCCGAGAACGATGGTAAGGATCCTCGGAGCACTTCTTGTACCCCACGAAGTAGGCCGCGCTGTTGGCGAATTTGGCGACGGATACAGCGCGGGAGGAAACAACAGCGCCTACACGGGATAAGGTGCGTACGATTCCGGGAAGCTCGGCCTCGTCCGCGGGAGGAGAAGAGGAGGAGGGCATCAGATATGCCCCCGGGGTCGCAGCGAGCTAGGTACCCGTCGTCGAGGCCGTAGGCGGAAGCGCGGAAATGGATGGGGAAGAGGCGGCACAAGGAGGAAAGAAATTAGGGTTTTAACCTTGCTCTGATACCACGATCAAAGCAAAACCTAAAACCTCGTATATTGGGAACCACGAGTTAGGCCTTTATATAGGAACGAAGATATACACTGAAAGACAAAAATACCCCTATAATTATTCTAACAATGCTCATCACCTTGTCCCTTTGATGTCAAATGCTATCTTTCTTTGATCTCCAGCAGACCTCAAGCCACTTGGTCACGCTAAATCAAGCTCCAAGAGCTACTCCAATATTATTTCAATGCTTCTCACCTATGGTCGCTCAAATACCACATGCATCCTTTTTCAAATTTCATCATACCTCTGAGCCATAGTGTGCTTCTCACCTATGTGCACTCGATCTCATTGAGTCACAAGCTCTGCAAACTCGATCCATATGCTTCGTGTTAAGTTTCTACGTAACTTAACACACATATCAAATACACATGTGAGACCCTAACTGAAAATCTTTATCCAAACATCATAGTTTATGATTGCATCAACATATCACACTAGTAATTCAATAGGTGAACAATAGGATAAAATTATTGTATAGAAGGAAGGCTTCTTTAGTTGCTCTTTCTTCAAGTGAGTCACAACTGTATCCATCAATACTAGGTATGCCCTAATACAAATCCTAAGATCATTCTAATACATATAGATGATAAGGGGGATTGAATTTCATGGTTATTGGGAATGTCTTTTGTGATAGTTATCACTTCTAGAACAAGGGACTATCTTGATGTCTTGGTAGAGGTAGATAAGCACTAATCTTTACAACGAAAGCCTTAATCACCAAGATGAAGTAGATATCAAGCAGTCTTTATTTACACACTAAATTGGTTGTTAGGCAATTCATATAATGTATTTTCGTATTCTGTTTTCCCCTTCCCCCAACCTCTAAGACATTTGTGCGTGCTACAATTCATTGTAAGCAAAAAATCCCAAACATCGTAAGAACTTCAACAAATAATTCACTGAACACACCAGGCACTATAAACATAAATAAAACAGAGTGATTCTCACACTCAACAAAGAGAGACTTGTCCCATAAGCAGACACGAAAATCACCCACTATATCTGCGGCATAAGAATTCTTCCAGTAGTGAATTGTTTGTCTGGTAAACAAACAAAAAATACAGACAATGTCAAACAAAATCAGCATCAGCTGCCATTTGAGAAAGGGAACGACATAAAAACAGAACTCTTAACTTTTCAAAAGCTCAATAATCATTTTTGAGCTCAAGTTCCTTTCCTGAAACACATCATAAAAACTCAGGCAAGGATTCATTGTTTTTTATTTGCTAAAGGTGATGTCGACATATATCGAAGTGTTTTCAATGAGGATAGCAGATTGGCTCAGGCTGCATTGCTTTCTGTACAATCTCACTCTGCTCCTGAACATGAACACTGTAGAAACCTGTGGCTGTTGCGGCAGAAGGTGCCCTTCCTACATATTTGATGTCTTCAAAGTTTCCACGATTCAATACCTTCATTGCAGTATATAACCGAGGATTGATATAATTATATGCACCCATGTTCATTGGCTCTTCCTGACACCAAACAATTTCGGCATCTGCATAAAGAAGAGACATTCCAAAGTAAGTGCACAAACATCATCTACATATTAGCGTAGAATGAACAAAGCCAAGTCAAATTATGTACAACACGCATGTAAACAAAAGCATTTAAACAACCAGGAAGAATTGAAGCAATCAACAGATGAGCAAACATCTGTAGCAATCAACAAATGGGTTTTCAATTGACTAATGTTACTTATTCATCCCATTTTTAGGCTTTTGGACTTCAAAAGGCAGCGTGAATAAAAAACTAGTAAGTCTTCTATGTAATAAAATACTTGTGTAATGGGTGACTGGCAAAAGAATGAACCCATGATCACCAAGCTATTTATTGTCAGCTATTTTGGATCAACTATAAGGATCTTAGATCTGGATTAAACTCTATATACGTCAATATCACTACATAATATTTTGATCTCGGTCTACATCGATCCCTTACACCTTCAACTCTAATTGCTTTGGCTTGACTAACTATATAATTTATTTGCTCTTTTTGAACATATTACTATCATCATAACATATGTTTTAACATTTAATCATATATCGAAACTACATCTAATTACCCCAAAATAGTACTCTTTTTTTTTTGTAAATTATACTTCTATTATCCTAAGCAAATACAAAAAACATATCACAGTCAAATAAAATTTTCTGTTCATCCTAAGGGACAGATGCACATATAAATCTCATTTCAATCCCTTACGCTTTATGTGCTAAGTTCTATATATACACCACGTAATATTCCTATTAGAAAAATAACAATACAATTTTTTTCACCCCAGTCAACACTGATTGTCATTCAATATAAACATATTCCTAAGTACCTTCTTGATAGTTTGAGCTCTTACGATTGTCACCTAATTACATTTAACTTATAAATTCTTTAGTGAACCATCAGCCTTTTATGGCCAAGAAGAAATGAAATTGACTTATTCCAGGATGAACCAAAAACCAATGAGATATTACAGGCATAGCAGTAAATAGACCAAGTTCTTCAAAAGCAATATAAAGGAGCTAGAAGAGTTGATCATTATAAAACAATAATGACAAAAAAACACGAGAGCGTACTTGGATAGCGCTTAAGCTCTCTTTGGATCAGGTCATAGGGGAATGGGCAAAGTTGTTCAATTCTACAAATAGCAACATCCTTGCGTTTTGACTTCTTTCTTTCATCATCAAGTTCATAGTACACCTGAAGAAACCAAATGTGAAAAAGAAATACTTAAGACAGGTCCAAGATGAAAGAGTCAAATTCATGCAAGTAAATTCAAAATTTTAAACCCAAATTCAAAAAAAATAAATAAAAAATAACCACATGGCTTACCTTGCCAGAGCACAAAATGAGACGGTTGATACCCTCCTCAACCTCCTTGTGATTATTCTGGTCCTTTATCAGGCGCTTGAAACGTGTTCCCTGCTTATCAAAACCTGGGTGACCTTCAAGATCATCAAACTCAGATAAATTTGATTTACAGTCCTTGTGCCGAAGGAGGTTCTTAGGAGCCATTACAATCAGAGGCTTTCGGAATTCCCTGTGAATCTAGAAGACCAAAACAATGTCCACAATTGAGGTTGGTTGCTGTAGTTGCAACAACTATATAATAAGCAAAGCATGCACGTAAATACTACCTGACGTCGCAGAACATGGAAGTAATTTGCTGGGGTTGTAATGTTGACAACTTGCCAGTTACAATTCTGGATCTGTTTTCTGAGAGTTGTCTCCATCTCAGGAATGACATAAGGATTATCATCACTCATCTGTGTAGTACAGTAGCCATTTATTTTCAGGAAAAGAAAAACAGTTACTTCAAACTTTACGTAGTTTTAAGTGTATGATCTGTGTACTAATTAAAACCCTAACTGGCTGATGCAGTAAAATTAATTTTTTTTTTTCAAACCGCAGCAAATAAATATGTAAATTAATAGAACTCCATGTAAAAACAAATACATTGAAGGTCTCTCTTACAATGATGCAGACTAGTTAGCCTCCATAGTTAAAAAAGAAAATGAATAGATCGACTGTCATGTTCAACAATTTCAAAGATTGAACCCCTGAATTGCAGATACTGCACATAGTTTTTCCTATATTACCTGAAGAAAACGCTCCAATCGTGCACTTGAATGTTCAGGGCCTTGACCATCATAACCATGGGGAAGTAAAATAGCTAGCCCAGTTTGACGAAGCCATTTGGATTCTCCACTGCTCAAGAACTGATCAAACATTACCTGAGCACCATTTGCAAAATCACCAAACTGAGCTTCCCACAATACCAGTGAATTGGGGTTTTCCATGGAGTACCCCATTTCAAATCCAAGGACAGCAAACTCTGATAGTGAACTGCAGATTGGATTGGGAATTAGGAGGTCATACTCATCTAGAATAGAGACAATAAGTAAATTACAAAAATCCATGGCATTCATGTTAAAACATTTTCAAGGTTCTATACCGAAATATGATTAATTTTATGTCACCTCAAAAGCTTGAAAATCTAATGAATTTAAAACTGGTTCTGGTATAAGAAATAGTATATATTCCCATATCCAACAGCATCAAAATCCTGGCCAAGTTCAATTATATATCTACAACAGGTCAACCTAAATATTCAAACTTGATAAAGTCCTACTGTATGAAGTTCTTACTAGATATAACTGATAACCTGAAGAGTTTTGAAAATCTCCAATGTCCATTAAATGTTCTCCCTTAGTAGCCATAAGAATAATCATGCACTTCCCATAAAAGAGACATAAAAGCATCAAAGTTTCAGAATGTATTCCTTTGTTTAAGCAAGGAAGGAACTCTCAGCTAGAACCACAAATCCAACTTAAATTACAAGTTAAACAAATAACCATATGAACCTATAGGAACCAGTAAGACAAGATATATTCATCTATTACTCCTCAATACTACAAACCTGTTGCTGACGGTGAACATCTCCTCATTTTGGTTCATAAGAATATGATCCAGGGGACAGTATTGCTCTCCTGTTTGTTGATCATGAATAACTGAATGGCGATGGCTAAATGTACCTCTTTCGACATCTTGGCCACTCAACCTCACATGATTTCCTTCAATAATAAGTGTTGCAAAAGCAAGTGCCTCTCCCATTGCCCAGTCAATGCCTTCCCCAGTTTCAATCATCTGAGCACGTTGCTCAAAAATCTTTTTTAATGCCCTATGGGGCTTGAAATTTTCTGGAAGAGTTGTAATAGCTTGCCCAACACGTTTTAAAATCTCAGGTTTAACTCTGCAGACCAATGTGGAAGTTTATATAATGAATCAGCAAAACAAAGAGCTGGTTAGAAGAATATTTATATCCAGAAGCAAGGCAACATACCCAGTGTTACGAATGCGTGAAATTTGTTCTGGAGTCTTAAATCCTGCCCAATATGCTGAAAGCCAATCCCTCCTCTTGGGAACATAGTCTTTACTGTTTAGGAATTCTTCGTTCAAGATATTGTTAACTTTGTTGCGAATTCTTTCAATATCTTCTTTAGCAATTTGTCCTGATTCCAAAAGTTTGTTTTGATAAATCTCAATGGCGCTCGGATGATTTCGAATGACCTAGTAGAAAAAGTTTAATTCTTTTAAGTTAAATTTCAAGGAACGTTGATATGGGTATAGAAAAGGAAGAAAATGTTTAATTAGCGGAGAGGATAAGTACTCTAATCTCCTACATAAAAACAAAGGAGACATACAAAGTTATGCAAATTATAAGGGTATTAAGATAATGAACCATACCGTGAAACTTTAGGAAAGAATGATAGAAAAAAGATTAACTACGAAAACCAAGTGGTCGAAAATCAATTTGAATTCATGCCTAAAAGGTCGACGATAGAAATTATACATCTTCTCATATAACGACTAAAAAACATCAAGAAAACAAATAAGACTTACACATGGTATTCATTGACCTAGAAAAAACTTATGATAGAGTCTTGAGGAAAAAATTATATCGAGAAATCTAGAAAAAAAAAATATTAGCATAGTGCATATTGAAACAATTAAGAATATGTATAAGGTTGTAGTGACAAAAGTAAAGACTCTAGATGCATTAACTAAATCATTTCCTATAAAGATGAACACGGGACGCATCGAAGATATGTTACCATAACAAATGATATTATTTTGACATATTAGACATGTGAAAGAGTAAATATTAAGCTTGAATCCAGGTGGAAAACAATGAAAATAAAAGGTTTTAGGCTTAATAGAATAAAGACAAAATATATATAATTTAAGTTTGGTAGTATTAGAAGTAGCAAGACAATTATTAAATTAGGAGATGACAAGTTACTTGTAACTGAGAGCTTTAAATATTTAAAATCATTTTTGCAAAAGGATAAAGGGGTTGATAGGAATGTTTTGCATAAGATACAAGGAGCATAGTTAAAATGGAGGAGGGTGTTTGGTGTTTTTTATAATCATAAGGTACTTCTAAAGCTTAAAGGGGAGTTTTCCAAAATGCTAATTAGGTTTGTTATATTATATGGAACTGAATATTATGCTATAAAGCTAGTAGACTAAATAAAAGATGAGAGTCATAGAAATAAGAATGTTAAGCTAGTTGTACGAACATATGAGAATAGATGAGAAAAGAACGAGAACAAGAAAGTCAAAATTGTACATATTAAGAGAAAACCCTATGAGACACTTTTAAAATAGTATGGACACATGCTTAGACATCCACCAAATGCTCCAATTTGGCAATGTGAGACTATGTTAAATAAACACATTAATAGAGGAAGAGGGAGACAAAAAAAAAAGACTTGGTTAGTAATGATAAAATAGGAAAAAATTTATTTAAATATAAATTAATATATAGTAAGAGATTAAGCTCAATTGTGTAAAAGGATCTATATATCTAACCCCACTTAGTGGGATAAAGTTTGATTGTTGTTGTATTGATGTGGATATAATTTACCCATTCATTGAGAATCCATTACAGCGATGGCACATCCTAAGTAGTTAGTTAAGAGCATTTGATGAATTAATCTCTGAGATGAATAAAACGGTTGAAGCATACTTGCCGCCTTGTCATGGACATCACATTCCTCCCTCCACAAGGTTTAACGCTTGACAAACAAAAGTTGTCTCCAACGACTTATGTGGCATGGATTCCATAAGACTAGGGCTTCCATGATGAGATGACAGCTTCTACAATGCAAGATGATGACTTCTATGATGCAAGATGATGGATTCCGCTCGATAGCTATCCACATTCCACAAGATGTTGACTTTTATGAACCAAATATGTTTGCAACAAGCAATGAGGCTTCCAATCAGTAAGCAACTACTCCACTGTCGCCTCCTCCTCTCCTCTTTCACCTTTTGCTAGTTTTGTCCTATGCTCTCAAGTCCACTTTTCTTCACTTCAAATCACATTCCTTAGAACTATAATGGCTGAGTTCACTCCTTTTCCTTCTAAAAATTTCTCTCAGAAAATATATTATACAGATAAAACACTTTACATGAAATAAATGGATTGTTTTGATCAAAACCCTTAGTTGAACTAAGAGCGCCTAATTCAATCTTCATCCTTCTCATCAAACTTGCTTTGATTAAAATACCATGTGTAGGCTTGTGCTCTAACTAAATTGAGTAGGCTTATCAGGTTATGATTTGATCATATCAAATAGTATCTGGCATTGGCTTATTGAGCCATACATATTTGATAGTCAAAGTTTCTTACATACTAACAAAGTGCATAAAACATATAACAAAATGATTTCCATGAAAAATAAGAAATAAAATTGGAGAACAATATAGGGGAAAATCGTCTAGCCAACTCATAGCAGTATATACGGGAGAAACTAAAATTTATAGAGAGATGAGTCACCTGATACATCTTAGGTTGGGTGAAGGAGGGTTCATCAATCTCATTATGGCCAAATCGTCTGTAGCAAACAATGTCAACTACCACATCAGAATGGAATGTTTGTCGCCATTCTGCAGCAAGCTCACAAACGTGAACAACAGCTTCCATATCATCTCCATTCACATGAAAGATAGGAGCATTCAAGGCTTTGGCAACATCAGTGCAGTACTGAGAAGACCTTCCAGATGTAGGATCAGTGGTGAATGCAACCTGATTGTTGACTACGATGTGAATTGTTCCACCAGTAGTGTAGTTTGGGAGGGCACTAAGATGTAGAGTTTCATAAACCACACCCTGTCCAGCAAAACTTCCATCCCCATGGATCAATACACCCATGTTCTTTGTCCTATCAATATCATTGGAGTAGTATTGTTTTGCTCGTGTCTTCCCAACTACAACTGGATCAACAGCCTCCAAATGACTTGGATTTGCAACTAAGGATAAATGAATCCTTTTTCCACCTCTAGTTGGCCTATCATATGAAGTACCCAAATGGTACTTTACATCACCAGTTCCAGTGTACAATCCTACTTCCCCATCCACAGGTTTTGTGCCACCACTGAATTCACTGAAAATCTGGCGCAAAGGCTTCCTTACAACATTGCCCAACACATTTAGCCTTCCTCTATGAGACATCCCAATAACAATACTCTCCACCCCCATGTCAGCTGCTCTATCGAACATCTCCTTCATCCCTGGAATCAGGGTTTCCCCACCTTCAAGGCCAAACCTCTTTGCAGCAGTCCACTTGGTAGCCAGAAAATTCTCAAATTCAGTGCTCCAAATGAGCCTATCAAGAATAACTTCACGACGCTCTCGACTATAATTCAGTGGTTTCATCGTCTCAATTTTGTCCCTCAACCAATTGCACTTCTCCCTATCAGGGACATGCATGTACTCATATCCAATGTTACCACAATATGCCTGCTCCAGCCTGTTCAAGATTTCACGGAGAGTCTGCACAGGGCGATTCTCCGACAAGAAGCCAGCCATCCTCCAGACACCAAGGAAGAACTCCCTATCCAAGTCCCCCTCTGAGAATCCATAGAAACCCAAATCCAAATCATCAGGGACTTCACGCACTTCCAATCCCAAAGGATCCAATTTAGCCTTCATGTGGCCATTGACCTGGTAGGCCCTGACCAGCAGAAGCAGCCGCATGCTCTCCTGGATGGTCTGGCCAGAGATACCCGGCGAGGTGGCAGCTTGGCCTACAAAGTTCCTAAAAAAATTATCCCACGACTCATCGACACTGTTAGGGTCGGCCTCCCAGGCCCGCTGAAGCTCCTCCAAGTAGACACTACTAGTGCCGTCGAGGAAACTATCTGACAACCTCGAAAGTGGCACGGGGCGAGGGATCGGAGCAGTAGACTCAGCCTTGCGCAGTAGGGTACTGGTGCGGAAACCCCGGGACGGCGGAGGGGGCACCAGTCCGGCCCTCGCAATCAGATGCGACGATCGAGCTATGTTTCTTCCAACTGCTGACCTAGCCACTCCTGAGACCGCCCTAAACCACGCCATCGGGAAGAATATCTTGAAGAAGGCACAGTTCACCACGAGTAAAAAGGTCAACTTTTTCGCAGAGCAGCCTCCGATCTCGCAGAACAAACTACAAGGAATTGAATCTCGATCAGACCATATAAAAATACCATGAACAGAATGAACCAACATGAAATACACGAGGAAACAAAAGATTGATCTTTCGTATTCCTTCGTCTGAAACCTCGGAGGAAACCTAAAGAAACGAATTGACCGAAAAATGCCAAAAGCAACCGACGTGAAAGGAGGAGCGTTAAATCCCCGAGGTGGAGGTTTTACCGGGGACAGATGTAGTCGAAGACAGAAGGCCAACCTTGAGCCGGGTGCCGAATTCTTCTGATCCAAAGGAAAGGAAGAAGGAGACCAAGAAAGGGCCGCCTGCCCTCTCAAGTCTCAACTATGCCAGTCCCTCACGATTTGCTAGGTGAAACGGAACAAGCGCCAGATCCAATACTAGAGCCACTCCTTGCCAGCCATCGATACAGTCTGTATATTTGGACAAATCAATTGAAACACACGTGTATGGTAGATAACGTGCAATTGCTATGGTAATCTGTTTCGGTAGAGACATGGGATCCTGGCTACCCTTGTTGTTTGACCGCGGTTATTGTTGAGCACGCAAATTTGCCCGCCGCATTTTGCCTTGGTAACATTTTACGGATGGATTTGACTGATTTTTTTTTTAAAAGGTAAGTTTTAATTGCCAAAATCTGACCGAAAATAAATTTATCTAATTAAAAAACTAATTAAGTTAATTAAAAAACTAATTAAGTATTATTAATAAAAATTAATTAGGTATTATTTTTAAAATCATAGATGAGAAAGAATATAATTGACTTACAAAATATGATATTATTTAGACACTCTTAATAATACTATAAAAATTATTAAAAAAATCTATTTTAGTTGGTCATTTAATATTGTCCTTTTAAACAATAATTAGATTAGAGTTTTTTAAATATATTTGGTAAATGGATTTAAATTATATTTATCTTGTGAATTTGATAAATTTATTGACTATGCAAGTTTAGAAATTTAATAAGTAGGTGTTTTAATGGACTAAGAAGTCTTAGTAAAAGTTTAAAAAGGTAATAGTTATTTCGATAATTGATGAATGTAGAAGTGCGGGAGGTTTTGGTAGATGATAAAACTGTAAGAAGTTAAAGGTCTATCAAATGCACATATAAAGAAATCCAAGAGGTTTTGATATAAATCTAAGTAGATTTCTAGTAAAAGATCTACCTAAGGATGCATTCAACTAAGGAATAGATTTTTTAGGTCGCGACTAACAAATGAACTTGGAAGTTGTAAAATCAAGATCATCAAGTAGAATATGAGTTGATTGGAAGTGGTTAAATCAATTAACATGAATATGAGTTGATTGGAAGAGGTTGAGTCAATTAACATGAATATCAGTTGATTAAACCTAGTTTGAGTTGATTGGGAATATTATTCATTGATAAATAAGCTTGCAGTCTTATCTAGTTGAGTCAATTAAAATGGGTTGACTTGGCCACAATGGATTTTAGGTTGGCTAAATAGGTGTTAAATCAATTGGAAGACTAGTCATTAGAAGATAAGGATTTTGTGATCAACATATTAACATTTGAGTCACTTGAATTGAAGTAGAATAACTATGAGGTTTATTTATATTTGATTTAAAGGATATAAATAGAGGAGCTAAGAGGAACTTTGAGAACAACACACTTATAGAATACTCATTTCCTCTCTTCTCGTACTCCTTAAGGGCTCTCGTCAAAACCCTAAGAGCTTAAAATCATATATTCTTGAAGCTCAACTCTTACAAGTAGAGCCGGTCCTAGGCCAGGGCTACCAGGGCCCCTGCCCAGGGCCCAAAATTTTAAGAGGCCCAAAAAAAAAAAAAAATATATATATATATATATATATATATATATATATATATATATATATATATATATATATATATATATATATATATATATATATATATATATAAAATAAGTTTTTTTATTAGCCCTTTTCTCTTCCTCACCGAAGCTCGCGATTCTACTCGCCATCGTCGAAACCCTCCCTCGCCGCACCTTCCCTCGTCGCTCCCTCCTTCGTCGCCGAAACCCTTCCTTGTAGACTCGCCGTCGCCGCCGCACCTTCCCTCCCTTGTCGCCGAAACAACAAAATCCTCCCTGGCCCAGGGATAGATTTGCCTCTCTCAAAGGCACCCTCCATCGGTGAGACGAGCAGTCTCTAGCTCTCTCTTCTATTGTTGTTTTCTCCACTATGCCGGTGCCCTAGGTTTTGTTTTCCTTCTCAAAGGTGTGTTTTATTCATTCAAATTTCTTTATAATGCATTGGACAGAAAAATGAGACCCCCTGCGCTCCCTTCGGTTACTTCTCCCCTCCCTGCCTCTGTATCGTTGTTTGCACTTTGAGGAGCGGCTTACCCCTCATTGATTGATGCTAGCTTTGTGCTCATTTGCCTATTCCGCTGTTCCATATTCTTTGTCATCTTCTGTAGTTCCTGAACTAGTTTCAAGCTCTGCCCTCCCTCACCTCGTGCCTTTCATTTTCTTATTAATCATGTTTTATTTCGATATAAATTGAAAATTTCTACTCCATTCATTTTAGATCTTAATCAGCCTAATCATGTTTTATTTTTACAGAAATTGTAATTTTCTTATTAGACTGATAACTTGGGTTATGTGAGGATGGGTATTATTTGTTTCTTGATGTATGAGTGTTGTCTCGTAGCCATCATATTCATGTTGAGCTTTATCTTTGCAAAATGCTCCAAAAGTGCTAATTGATAAAAGATATTCTGGAGTGATAGACAAGTCCAGAAAATGCCTATATTGGAGTAAAATTTTATAAATTTCAAAATAGGAGCAGTGCTCATATTCATAAATTAGAGTAATATTTCTAAACATGCTTATATTGTTGTGAGGTAGTTGGTAGTTTCATTATAAAAAAATGTCAATTTTCTAAACATGACAATTTAACTATATTCTCAACATTCACTTTCATTTTTTTTCTTTAGATTTAGTGAAGAGGAAGCGAAGAAGAAGGTTTACAACGTCTATGTGAGTGATTCTTTAGATTTGGATGTGAAATTGATAAGGAGACATCTAACAAGCTGGAAGGTTTGTGTTAATTATGAGGAACTAATATTTTCTTTACTTTTTTTCTTTATTTAAAGAGAAAAAATAGTGTTGTTCTATTTCTATGATGTTTAAGTTTTTATAAACTGAAATTTGTTTTACTTTCTGTATGAGTAACCAAGTAGGTCATTTTCTATGGAAAGTTTTTGATTGCCACATGATGACTTAGTCAATTTTAAATTTTAAAAATTTATAGCATTTTTAATTTTTGTTATTGCTTGGATTTCTATATATAAAATTTAATTCATTTATATCGAGTTTTCACTTATTTAGGATAAAAAGATTTATTCTTAACTACTCTATTGAATATATTGTTTAAGATACTCAAACTCAAAGTGAATATATTTGTTATAGGGTTTTCTAGTGTTTTCTTCGTTCTTCTAGATTCCTATGTTGATGCTGAAAAAAAAGATTATGGAGGTAAATTAATTAGGCTACACTTCTTTATTATTTTTTCAATTTGGTGTCAGAATTTTATGTTAAATTACTATACTTATCTTTTTGTATTCTTGAGTTAAAAATTTCTCTATTGTCAGTATTTTTTTTTGTTAAGAATTCTAAGTGATTGTTCTTTTAAAATACTTCTATTCTGAATGAAATTGATTACAAATAAATTTGTTATTCTTGGATAATTTAATAGTATAGGAATGGAAAAATAATTTATATATATAGTTTTGGAATTGATGTTCATTCTTATTTTTAGGTTAGAATTACATAAATTTATACATAAATAAAAAAGTAACAGTCATCATAAGATAAAAAATCTTTGTACAACTAAAAAGTTTCCTTATTCTATTTTTGGAAATAAGATTTTATAGATTACAATAATTATTACTTAAATTGATGAAAGAATAAAATTAGGACATAATTAATAATTTCGCCTGTAACATTTCAATAATCAGGACCGGCTCTGCTTACAAAATTTATTTTTCTTACAAGTTTCCTTTCATAATTTAAATTATTTTGGTCTTTATAAAAGAAATATTCTATACAAGGCTTCTTCACCTATTGAAGGAAAATCATTTTTAGTGGGATTTCTGAGTGACTCAGTTAGTAGGCCATAGAGTAAGATTGTCCAAACCATATTAAATTCTTTTGGTTAACATTGTTGTTCATTTATTTTCCTTACGCTAACTTTTTGCTAGAGTACTCAAATTTACTTTAAGTTGGTGACTATTCAACCCCCTCCTCCTCCTTGCCTTACTGATGGAGTCAAAGATGCAGAATAAGTTGCGGTTCAAGAAGATGTAGAGTGAAATGCTCCTTTTTTTCAGAGCCTTAGGTTGATCCTCATCCATATCTTGTTGGATTGCAACTTATTCTACATCTTTGACTTCATCATTTCCCCTCTCCTCAAAAAGATTCATCCTTGAATCTTCGTCCCTTACATCAAAGGGAGAAAAATACAAAACATTAAATGTAGTACTTGTTGGTGCAACCTTAGGTCAAGGTTGACCTGGTTGACCCGACTCGAGTTGACTTGACTCGAGTTGTATTTTGATGTTTGACTTGGGAAGATTGTTGATGCAACCTTAGGTCAAGATTGACCTAGTTGAGTTGCATGTTGATGTTTGACACTCGTGGAAGAGTTGTATTCTTGATGTGAGACAAGAATAGATGGTTGGGAGATTATTGGTGCAACCCTAGGTCAAGGTTGACCTGGTTGACCTGAAAAGTCCAAGTATGGAGACTTGGCAAACGGAAAAGTCCAAGCAGGGAGCTTGGCACGCGAAAAGTCCAAGTATGGAGACTTGGCACTGGAAAAGTCCAAGTACGGAGACTTGGCACGGGGAAAAGTCCAAGCAGGTAGCTTGGCACGCGGAAAGTCCAAGTATGGAGACTTGGCACGGGGAAAGTCCAAACAGGGAGTTTGGCACGTGAGAAAGTCCCGTGAGTGAAGCCAGACAGAAAGTCCCGGTGAGTGAAGCCGGGCAGTGAGAAAGTCCCGGTAAGTGAAGCCAGGGGGAAAGACCTAGTGAGTGAAGCTAGGCGGTGTGGATGGTGAGTGAAGCGGTGAAAATCCTAGTGAGTGAAGCTAGGTGAAAGGGAAAGTCCCGGTGAGTGAAGCCGTGAAAGTCCCGTGAGTGAAGCCAGGGAAAGTCCTAACTGGATGTTAGGCGGTGTGGAAATCTGGTGAGTGAAGCGGTGAAAGTCCCGTAAGTGAAGCCAGCAGGAAAATCCAGATGGATCGGGATGATCGGACATCCGGTGTTGAGGAAAGTCCAAGTAGGTCAAAGGGATTGACCGGACACTTGGCGGGGAGTTCTAGCAGTCAAGGGAGTGACCAGATGCTAGGGATGAAGTACCAATAGGTCAAGGTTGACCGGATATTGGTTTGAAGTCTTGGGACTTGGTTTGGGCCAAACCCAGCTCGGATCGGTCACCGCACCGATCCGGTGATATTTGCTTGTTCGATCGGTCCGTGACCGATCGATATCGGTCAAGCTTTTCGTTGCATCGATCGGTGACCGATCGCCAAGCAACAGAGGCAAGAGAGGTGATCGGTCCACGCATCGATCAGATGTCCCGATCGGTCCGGGACCGATCAGAGACGACGCGAAGGAAGAGTTACCGATCGGCGTGGACCGATCCGGCTATGTCTGATCGGTCCACGCATCGATCGAGTACGCATGGTTCGTAGACTAACTCGATCGGGGGACCGATCAAGATAGGCCCGATCGGTCCTTAGACCGATCAGGGTTAGCCGCTGCGACGCAACGGCTAGTTTCTTCGCCGTCTTCTTCGCAGTATAAAGGGGTCGAGGGCTGCTGCTGCGCGATGACTCTTCTTCCTTCTTGCTGTTCTAAGTGCCGCTGTGCTTGAGCTTTGTTGAGCTCCTCCAAAGCTTCGCGTGAGCTTCCTAGGCCTGCTGTTGTAGGCGTCGCGTGAAGTTGCTGCTTCACCTCCAGTCGACAAGAAAGCAAGCAATTGGTAGAGTACGATTGTGTTCATATTGTATTGCTTTTCTTACTGCTCTTGTACTCTTTGTTTGCTGTTGCAAACGTTTGTGGCGAGGTTTCTCCACCCACAAGGAGTATATTGTATTAGCCGGTTCTCCGGGGACTCATCCACCGACGGATTGACCGGACTCGTCCACCTTACGGACACGCCGAGGAGTAGGAGCCCTAATCTCCGAACCTCGTTACATCCTCGTGTTAAGGTTTGTTTTTCTTCTCTTTCGTTTCTTTGTATTTTCCGCTGCGACTAACCGAATTGTAGGAAGAAACGAGCGATTTGGGGCGGCTATTCACACCCCCCTCTCTAGCCGAGTACGAAGGATCCTAACAGTACTCACACTATACTCGCATGGCATGTCAAACTTATAGGCACTATCACAGATTCAAGCAATGACTTGAAATAATTTGACTCCTTTGTGGATGTAATTTAGTATGACATTTAGCCAAGAACCTACCCTTTCTCATATGAACACTAAACTAACCCCCGGGTTTAAAGATCACTATGAAAACTATTTTGGCCTCAAGTAATATCATTTGTCTCCAAGGTCTTCATTAAAGCATACATATTCTTATTGTGAATTGGATAGTTCAAAGTCGCTTCATTAAGTTTCCCACTAAGCAAAATTTGGCCTTCTTGCATTAGCGCAACTCCAATATCTATTTCTAAAGCATTATACTCAATTTCAAAAGTTTTAGTAAATCAAGTAGGGTAAGTAACAATGCAAAACTTAGCCTCTCCTTAAGCAAATAGAAAACTCTTGATTAAGTGTGAATGGAGAAGAGGTGGAAGAGAAGAAATTTCATTGTAAATGGGACTTTAGTCCCACATTGGGAGTTTCAAGGTACTTTTGTTGGTTTATATTGATTCACATACATTAAGGATGTGAACAAATATATGGGGAGAGGCTCTCTCTCACGCAGGGGGGGGTACAAACCCAAGGTCTGGATTGCACTGAACCAAGTTGACTTGGGTGCTAGCGCGACCTGCGCACACGAATGTTGGACCGGTTGGGGCAAAAATTTGTCCAAGCGGAACAACCAACATTTTGCCACATAAATCTGTTTGTTGCTTGTGTAATGGATGCATTAAAGAAAGATTAATTCAAAATCAAACAGGCAAATGGAAGTAATGATTTCCCCTCCTCTGTCGCGCAATTCCTACTCGGCAGAGCGCCCGTGATAGCGTTCGGGCCGTGACCACCAGTGCTTGGTGGAGTTTATGGTCGACCGTTGTATCTTGGGAAACAAACGACCCGAGTAAACCTCGAAGCGCACAATCGAAGGTGGGTGAATTTGTTTCAAGGAAATTGCTATTTGTAGGCCTCGGTCAGCTCGCCCGGTCGATCTCTTTGTCCGACCAACGACCTTACTGCCCGATCGGCCTTTCTGCTCTGCAGATCTGGTCTGTCAAGATTGCTCTGTCCTGGTCTGTCAATTCTACTCTAACCGACCTGGTCATTCTGCTGTAACAGACCTGGTCTGCCGCTCTAGTCTATCGCTCTGCAGACCTGCTCTACCGCTCTGGTCTGCCACTCTACAGATCTGGTCTGTTGCTCTGGTCTGCCACTCTACAGACCTGGTCTGTTGCTCTAGTCTGCCACTCTGCAGACCTGCTCTGTCACTCTGGTCTACCGCTCTGTAGACCTGCTCTGCCACTCTGGTCTGCTGCTCTGCAGACCTGCTCGACTGCTCTAGTCTGCCGCTCTGCAGACTTGGTCTTCCGCTCTGTAGACTAAGTCTTCCGCTCTGGTCTGCCACTCTACAGATCTGCTCTTCCGCTCTGTAGACTTAGTCTTCCGCTCTGGTCTGCCGCTCTGCAGACCTACTCTACCGCTCTGCAGACTTGCCCTGTCGCTTAGCTCTACTGCGTTACAGAAACCAGCCCCTGCTGGTAGCCTGAGATTATCCGCTCAGGTCATGTCGACTGTAAGTTGAATTTAAATTCTGTGTAAGTTTTAAATTCAACTAAGTTTCCTAAAATCTCCAGCAACAGATTGTTTAGTTTCTAATAATCTTGAAACAGAGTCGATTCTGTTGAGATGACCACGGAACGGAATGTTGAGGTGCAACAGACTCAATAAGTGCATGCCCCCTCCACCCCGATTGGAACTGCGTCAATCAGTCATGGGGAAAAGCCAGAGAAGTTCAGTAGACTGAACTTCAAGAGGTGCCAGCAGAAGATGCTCTTCTACATGACCACGCTCGATCTAGCTCGGTTCTTGACCGAGGACCCTCCCAAGCGAGCTGAGGATGCTGATGCGCAAACCATCATTACAGTGGAGGCATGGACTCATTCTGAGTTCCTTTGCCGAAACTATATCCTCAACTGTCTTGCCGACTCGTTGTACGCTGTGTATAGCATGAAGAGAATGGCTAAGGAGTTGTGGGAGCCCCTGGACAAGAAATACAAGATGGAGGATGCAGGGGCAAAGAAGTTCATTGTGGGCCGATTCCTGGACTACAAGATGGTTGACTCTAAGACGGTGATCAGCCAAGTCTAGGAGCTTCAGGTGATCTTGCATGAGATCCACTCAGAAGGAATGGTTCTGAGTAAAACATTCCAAGTGGCTGCTATCATTGAGAAGCTTCCTCCCGGCTGGAAGGACTTCAAGAACTACCTGAAGCACAAGCGGAAGGAGATGAATGTAGAAGAACTCAATGTTTGACTTCGGATTGAAGAAGACGACAGGAGTTCAGAGAGAAAGTTGTTCTCTCCGGCTACTGTGAAAGGCAATGTGGTCAAGCACGGTCAAAGTTCGAAATGGAAGAACCCCAAATCTTCCAAGATGGGACCCAGAGGAGGCATCATCAAGAAGAAGTTCTCTAGGAAGTGCTTCAACTGTGACAAAGTGGGTCACAAATCTTCGAAGTGCAGAAAGCCGAAGAAGAAGCAAGATGCCAACCTGAACGAGGGACCAGAAATGGATGACCTCTGCGCTGTGGTCTCATAACTGAATCTGGTCGGTTCAAATCTGCGGCAATGGTGGATTGATACTAGAGTCACCAGACATGTCTGCTGCAATAAGGAGCTGCTCCATAACTTTAAAGAAGTCACTGGAGACAAGCTATTCATGGGGAACTCAGCAACCTCAGACTTCATGGGCCAAGGAAAGGTGGTGCTGAAGATGACCTCGGGCAAGGATCTCACTCTGAACAATGTGTTGTATGTTCCGGAGATTCGAAAGAATCTAGTATCCGGATCACTGTTAAGCAAGCATGGCTTTCGCATTGTCTTTGAGTCGGATAGAGTTGTACTGTCCAAGAATGGAGTGTTTATAGGAAGGGGCTATGTATCTGATGGGCTGTTTAAGCTCAATATAATGACAATTAAGCCTAAGATAAATAAAACTGAAAGCTTTTCCACTTATATGCTTGAGTCTTCGTGTTTGTGGTATGGTAGACTAGGACATGTTAACTACGATGTATTGCGTAGATTAATAAACATGCAAAGCATACCTACATTCTACCTTGACCCAAAACACAAGTGTGAGATTTGTGTTGAAGCGAAAATGACAACATCATCCTTTCAACATATTGAAAGAAGTAACGAATCACTTAACCTAATCCACACTGACGTGTGCGACCTTAAAGGTACACCAACACGTGGTAGGAATAAATACTTCATCACTTTTGTAGATGATAACACAAGATACTGTTATGTGTATCTTCTCAAAAGTAAGGATGAAGCTATAGAGAAATTCGCTCTCTATAAGAATGAGGTTGAAAACCAGCTTAATAGAAAGATTAAGGTGGTTCGAAGTGACCGAGGCGGTAAATATGTGTCATCGTTCACTGAGTTGTGTGCTGAACATGGGATCAGACACGAAACAACAGCTCCTTATACTCCTCAGTAAAACAGAGTTGCATGAGCGAAAGAATCGAACTCTTAAGGAGATGATGAATGCTCTTCTATTGAGCTCTGGATTACCAGAGTCCATATGGGGGGAAGCTGTGTTAACAGCTAATTACCTTTTAAATAAGGTGCCCTGAAAGAAAATAGATAAGAGCCCTTATGAGTTATGGAATGGAAGACAATCATCCTACAAATATTTACGAATGTGGGGGTGTCTTGCCAAAGTGTTGGTGCCTGATCCGAAAAGGATTAAGATAGGACCAAAGACTATTGATTGCATATTTATTGGATATGCACAAAACAACACTGCATATAGATTTTGTGTATCAGTCACACATATCGGAGATACATAAGAACTCGATAATCGAATCGAGAAATGCCTCGTTCTTTGAGCAGGTGTTTCCGTATAAGACCCGAGAGGATGCTAGCTCCTCAAAACGGGCATATGAAACACAAGGCGAAGAAGAAGATGATGAACTAATTGAGGTTGAGCTTAGACGGAGTAAAAGAGCTTGGGTAGAAAAATCCTACGGATCGGATTTTATCACATTCATGCTGGAAAGTGAGCCCCAAAGTTACTTAGAAGCAGTAAGCTCGTCTGATGGACCTCATTGGAGAGAGACAATTGCATCTGAGATAGAATCAATCTTGCAAAATCACACTTGGGAACTCGTGGATCTTCCTCCGGGAAGTAACCCACTAGGTTGCAAGTGGATCTTCAAGAAGAAAATGAAATTAGATGGCACAATCGATAAATACAAGACCAGATTGGTAATCAAAGGATACCGACAACGAGAAGGCCTTGATTACTTCGATACATACTCTCCGGTGTCGAGAATAACTTCCATTAGAGTATTGTTGGCTATTGCCGCTCTATGAAATCTCGAAATACATTAAATTGATATAAAGACAGACTTTCTAAACGGTGATTTAGAAGAGGAAATCTACATGGACCAACCTGAGGGGTTTTCTGTGTCAGGACAGGAAAATAAGGTCTGTAGACTGGTGAAGTCATTATATGGCTTGAAACAAGCACCAAAGCAGTGACATGAGAAATTTGATAATGTCATGAAGGAATGTTGATTCAAGATCAATGAATGTGATAAATGTGTCTACATGAAAGTCACAGAGAATGAATACGTCATCTTGTGCCTATATGTAGATGACATACTTATCATTGGGAGTAATGATAAGATAATCAAATCCACTAAAGATATGTTAAACTCAAGATTTGACATGAAAGACATGAGCCTAGCTTATGTGATTCTAGGAATCAAAATTCTTAAAATGACAGAAGGACTTGTTCTTAGTCAGTCCCATTACGTGGATAAGATTCTTGAGAAATTCACTAAGGGTGATACTACGTTGGCACGAACGGCGATAGATATGAGTCAACATCTATCGAAAAATCAAGGTGAAAGTATCTCTCAGATAGAGACTCTCAAGTGATTGGAAGTCTGATGTACTTGATGAGTTGTACATGACCATACTTGGCCTACGCAGTAAGCAAACTGAATAGATACACGAGGAATCCCGGTGTTGAGTACTGGAAAGGGATAACAAGAGTATTGAGGTACTTAAAGTATACTCATGAATATGGACTGCACTATACAAGATATCCTGCTGTGATCGAAGGATACAACGATGCAAGTTGGATATCTGATATAAAAGACTCCAAGTCTACGAGTGGATATGTCTTCACTCTAGCTGGTGCAGCCATTTCCTGGAAATCTTCTAAGCAAACCGTAATAACCAGATCCACGATAGAATCTGAGTTTGTAGCTCTTGACAAATGTGGTGAAGAGGTTGAATGTCAATTCTTAGAACATATTCCACGATGGCCGAAACCGGTACTGGCGATTTGCATACATTGCGATAGTCAATCAGTAATTGGTCGGACACAGATCCATCTGTATAATGGTAAGTCTGGACATATACGTCGTAGACATAATATCATTAGACAATTACTCTCAACTGGAGTTATCACTGTTGACTATGTGAAGTCAAAAGATAACTTAGTAGATCCACTAACCAAGGGGTTACATCGAGAGTTAGTTGCAAGCTCATCAAGAGGAATGGGTTTGATGCCGTTGTCAGCGATTAGTGCAGAGGACACCCAACCTATGCTGACTGGAGATTCCAAGAACTAGGTTCAAAGGGACAACTAATCTTCACTGACTAGACACATTATGTGGGGGTAGTCCAATGAAACAGTGACTAGACCAGGGTAAGCTGATGGACTTTTAATGATTAAAAAGAGTAGATGGTAACTCTTGAGGGATCACCTATGTGAGAAAGAAGTGGGGCCGCTTCGAAGAGAATTGGAGGCACAATTCTTAGAGCTTCTGACAGAACCAGGCATGTTCAAGGCCAAGAAGGAACACATTCATGAGAACTAAGTTGTATCAGGGAGAGTCTTGGGTGAGATTTATCACTGCTTATACAGACGGCAGTATAGTTCAAGGACATCGTGTCTACAATCAGCCAGTAAGCAACCAGATCTTCATAATGAAAGGTTCAAAGGGTAAAACCTACCTATCCTATACTTGACTCAACTATTGAATGCTATCACATTCCCTATCTCCATTCATGTGGGGGATTGTTGACTAAGTGTGAATGGAGAAGAGGTGGAAGAGAAGAAGCTCCATCGTGAATGGGACTTTAATCCCACATTGGGAGTTTCAAGGCACTTTTGTTAGTTTATATTGATTCACATACATTAAGGATGTGAACAAATGCATAGGGAGAGGCTCTCTCTCATGCGTGGGTGCGCAGGGGGGTGGGTGCAAATCCAGGGCCCGGATTGCACTGAACCAAGTTGACTCGGGTGCGAGCGCGACCTGCACACACGAATGTCGGACCGGTCGGGGCAAAAATTTACCCAAGCGGAACAACCAACATTTTACCACATAAGGAAGCATTAAAGAAAGATCAATGCAGAATCAAAACGGCCAAGTGAAAGTAATGATTATTAATGCTGTCCTTTGGTCTTGAGCTCCTATATAAGGAGGTTGCGACCACAGGCAAAAGGTTACGAAAATAACAAAGTGAAGCAAGCAGAAGCTCTCCACCTTATTCCCCTCCTCTGTCGCGCAATTCCTGCTCGGCAGAGTGCCCGTGATAGCGTTCGGGTACTACTCAGTTCGCCGTGACCACCAGTGCTTGGTAGAGTTCACGGTCAATCGTTGTATCCTGGGAAACAGATGACCCGAGTAAACCTCGAAGCACAGCCGGAGGTGGGCGAATCTGTTTCAAGGAAACTGCTATTTGCAGGCCTCAGTAAGCTCGCCCGGTCAGTCTCTTTATCCGACCGACGACCTTACTACCCGATCGACCTTTCTGCTCTACAGATCTAGTCTTCTGGTCTGTCAAGATTGCTCTGTCCTGGCCTATCAATTCTGCTCTAACCGACCTGGTCATTCTACTCTAACAGACCTGATCTACCGCTCTTGTCTATCACTTTGCATACTTGCTCTACTGCTCTGGTCTGCCGCTCTGCAGACCTGGTCTGTTGCTCTAGTCTGCCGCTCTGCAGACCCGCTCTGCCACTCTGGTCTATCGCTTTGCAGACCTGCTCAAGTTTGCCGCTCTACAAACCTGCTCGACTGCTCTGGTCTACCGCTCTGCAGACTTAGTCTTCCGCTCTGGTCTGTCACTCTGCAGACCTGCTCTTCTGCTCTACAGACTTAGTCTTCCGCTCTGGTCTGCCACTCTGCAGACCTGCTCTTCCGCTCTACAGACTTAGTCTTCCGCTCTGGTCTGCCACTCTGCAGACCTGCTCTACTGCTCTGCAGACCTGCCCTGTCTCTCAGCTCTGCTGCGTTATGGAAACCAGCCCCTACTGACAACCTGAGATTATCCGCTCAGGTCATTTCGACTATAAGTTAAATTTAAATTCCGTGTAAGTTTTAAATTCAACTAAATTCCCTAAAATCTCCGGCAACAGATTGTTTGGTTTCTAACAAAAACTAAATCTTTCTCACAGACCCAATAAAATTCAACATTCTTAGCAACCTCATTCAAGGGTGGGTGTATATAAAGTACTAAGGTTCTTAACCAACCTTCTATAGAAACTAGCCAACTCAAAAGATACATACCTCAGTTATGATTTTTGGTATTCACCATTCACAAATACCCTTAACTTTCTCTTCATCAACCAATATTCCCTTAGCACAAACAATATTATCATGAAACAAAATCTTACTAGTGAAAAAAATACATTTTTGAATGTTAGCATAGAAATTTCCATTTCTCAAAACAAGTTGAAATTTTTGTAAATGAGTAAGATGCTCATCTATGTTTTTTCTCTAAATCTAAATATCATCAAAATATACTAGAACAAACTTTCCAATATAGGCACGAAAGATATGGTTTATTAATCTAATGGAAATATTAGTTAATCCAAATGACATACCTAACCATTCATACAAATTCTTCTTGGTCTTCAAAAAAAATTTCCATTCGTCTCCCTTATGCATGTGAATTGGATGATGACTATACTTCAAGAAAATTTTAGATCAAAATGTAGGAATCATGCAACATAAAATGATGGAGTTAAAAATGGAGAATAAATTGCAGCCCAACAAAATAAGGGCAGGGATCAAGCTGATGTCATGGAAAGAGAGGAGCATCCCACTCTAGATCTTCTAGATGATCCATTACACATTGAGGGAAGCCCAATTACATGGGCTAAGGCTAAGAAGATGAAAAAAGTACTTAATGGACTAATTGAAGATGTTGCCAAAGTTACAATTGATGTGAATTTGAAAGAGTACAAGTCATCTAGTTTAGTTAACCTAATTAGTTTTAGATGAGTTCAATTAGTCTCTAAGTTCCATTTCTATGTAGTAGGGACAATTTTGAATTGTAAGTTTAATTTCTACCTTTATTTGAGTTATAATAGTGACTTAACTCCAAACTAGATATGTAGTCCATATAGGTCTTTTCTAAAAGGACTTTATTTTGGCCTTTTAAGGTTTTTAGGTCACCCTATAATTATAAATAAAGGGGGTGACGGTTACAAATGTGGCTTTTGGTTTGTTTAAATCCAAAGCATGAGGAGGCTCTCATTTATTGGTTCTTCATTGAACTAGAACTTATCAAGACAATCTCTTGTGGCAATCAAAGACTTATCAAGCTAAATCTTAAGGTTCGTGCTTTCTTAAGCATTGGGTCAAAATTCTTTTCATTCATCTTATTGATTTAGACTTTCCATATTTCTTCCTTCAATTTGTTGTAGGTTTATAAGATATCCTTCTCCTTGGTTTCACATAATTTGGTACTAAAGCTTTGGTTCTTACTAAATTGATTTGGTTATCTTTTTCTTTTTGTTGTATTTTGTTTATCTTTTGATATTTATTGTGATCATTTCAATCTTAGAAAGTCTTATTTGCCTTGTTGCTATCTAAAAAAAGGAAAGAGAAAGAAAAAAAAAGGTATTGTTAGCCGGAAAAAAGAGACAAGGAAAAAAAGAACGGGAGGCTAAAATTTAGGAAAAAAATAATAACAAAAAAAGAAATAAAAGAGAAAGTAGAAATAGACTTATTTTTATTATTTCTATACTTGCATTTCTTCTACTTCTCTTTATCTTTCATTGTTGCATTTCCTTTACATTCCGCCTAGATTAAATTTTGACAAATTTTTTTGAGCACTTATTTCATGTCTTTAATTTTCAATTCCGCATTTCTTTTATGTTCGACATAGATTCAAATTCAATTCTAGCACCTGCCTAGATTCAATTTTGATAATTTCCTTTCAATATTTATTTCTAGTATCTTTATATTTCAATTTAACATTTCTTTTAGGTTTTTCCTAGATTCAATTATGACATTTTCCTAGATTCAATTATGGCAAATTTTCTTTTGACATTTAATTCAAGTTTATCAATTCTGCTAAGTTGCATTCTATTGGTGCAATCGGTCTCCAGAGTTTTAAATATTTATTTGACTAATATGTTTAAGAGAATGGGTGATCAAATAACTTGATCAAGGTTGATCAAGTTGATCAGATACTTAGAAATAAGTGGAAAAGTCCAAACAAGTCCAGGTCAATCATATACTTGGTAGTTAAGTGAGAAGTTCTAACAGATTAATATTAACCTAGGTGTAACAACCCAAATTTCCTCATTACAAGTCTTAATAGTGCTTAAAAATATTTAGAAATGCTTGAGAAATATTCTAGAGATTTTTAGGAATTTTTAGAGTATTTTTGTATAATTTTTGGAGTTCGTTTGGTATTTTTGTCAAAAGGAAGAAGTTTCAAAAAATAAATAGGTTCGGCCGAGGTTCGAACCCGCGACCTCCGACCCGGTCCAGACTTAAATGAAGCGCGATGACCAAACGCCCAAGTGGGCAGTGCTGAGCAAATATCAGGCGAAATTAACTTATGTGGTAGTAGATAACAGAAATACTAAGTTATAAAGAGAGAACTTAGGTATTTGCCGTGACCTAACTTCTTTCCCTTCTCCTCTTCGACGTGCGATGGCTGTGCTCGGGCGGAAAGCAAGGAAAGTTAGGGCTCATCTCCGGTGGCTGGCCAAGGGTCCAATCTGAAGGGTTTCTTCACCATCACGATCTCCTCGTCAGAGAGAGTTCGTGGGCACGAGGAGGAGCCGGAATCTTAAGCTAGCCGAAACCCTAGGAGCCTTCTTCTTCGGTAGTGAGTCCAAGAACGCAAAGTAAGTTGCTTCTCACCTGCGGTAGGAGTGGTTTCGGATCTTTTTCTCCTTGAATTCGAAGCATGTTGTAAGATTTTTAGTTTTGAAATTTCTGCCATGAGTTTCAAAGGAAGAACATGAAAAGGATAAGTATGTGGAGTATTTTGCTTCTTTTAGTTTTCTACCGTGAGTTTCAAAGGAAGAACATGAAAAGGATAAGTATGTGGAGTATTTTGCTTCTTTTAGTTTTCTGCCGTGGCACTGAACAGGAGAGATTATTTGTGGTTTTGATTTGTATGGAAGCTAGGGATTTTCGGTTTTTCTTTTGTTGTCGTGGCACATAGCATGAAGAAGAAAATGATGTTTTAGTTTTCAGTAGTAAATCCTTGTAGCATTGAGCATGAAGAATTGATACTTTCTCTTTAGTTCCTAGTAGCAAATTCTTCCTCTAGTTGCATTTTGTATAACTGCTATATACATATGATGATATGCATGTGTACAGATTTAATGTATTTTTTTTAGCATGAAGAATTGATATGCATGTGTACAGAATTGAGCATGAGGAATTGATTTGCATTTTGGTTCGGTTTGGTTATGCTTCCTTGCTACATTCATTCAAGTGTACAGATTTAAGTCTCTTTATTCTAACATGTGGTTTAGATATGCTTCCTTGTTACCACTCATTCTAGGATCCAGATTTGAGTTTCTTTATTCTAGCATGAGGTTTAGATATGCTTTCTTGTTACATTCATTCTAGGATACAGATTTAAATTTCTTTACTCTAGCATGAGGTTTAGATATGTTTCCTTGCTACCATTCAAATAAGCATACAGATTTAAGTTCCTTGTTATCTCAATATGCATGAACGATTTTATTTATAAGCATGCAGTGTTTGATATCTCAGTTGTAGGCTTCAGTTTTATATTTTTGTATCTGGAGTCAATTGCGGTAAGAATAGCTTCTTATCTTGCTCCGGATTTTTGTACATATACCTTTATGAGTAATTATAAGTAAATGAAGACCAAGGTCTTAATTTTGATCCCAAATTCCAGCATTTGAGGATCAGCAGCACATCTAGTGCTTGAAGAAATGTTGAGGCATTATATACTAGAAGTACTAAAAGATAAAAGTTATTTTATTTGAAGAGGCTAGTACCCGACTTTCGAGGTTGTCGTAAAACAAACCCAGGTGACCAATTCTGAGGTCTTGGCCCTGGTAAGACCAAGGCCTTTACCCTCGTAGGACTGGTGGCTCACTACCTCAGTCTATATTAGGGAGCGCGCTTTGGTACTACGCCTGAACCCAAGAAAGAATTGATTATTATTTTGAAGTATAAAGCTATTATTATTTGAACCTCTAAAAGCAAGTTTTATAGAAGTTAAAGTTTCTACAAGTTCAATTCTTTTTGGTGCTATGAGGTGGCACGTACAACCCTTAATCTAAGTACATAGTGTTAGTTTTCTTTGCTATTTAACAAACATGATCAGCCCTGTTTAATAGCATTGCAAAGTTAGTTTCTTCGTTATTTTATAAGCATGAGCAACTTTATATGTTGTTTTGCATTCAGTTTTGTTATATGCATATACACATCGAGTTTTGTGAGTTAGATAGCGCTTACTAAGCAATTTTGCTTATAGTTGCATTTTCCTCTTACTGCAGATAAAGGAAAGGAAAAGCTATAACAAAGGAAGGCGACAAGGAGGTGCAGATGGATATGTGATGTTTGGACTATAGAAGCCTTGGGACTTAGTTTAGAAATTTATTAAGATTTTGTATTCAGAATGTTAGAATTATTTTTCCATTGATGTTAGATTTGCTTATGGAATAATTATGTTTTAGAATTCTTTTGTGGTGCACATTGGTTCTATTTATTTGAGTTGTAGTATTATTGCATGCGTGTTCTGGTTAATAGATATGTTTTTAGCATGTTCAAATTGATATGTTTTAGTTGTGTATACATGCTGGAGTAGAATGTAGAGATAAGTTATTCATGTTTCAGCTGTCACTAATTGCATGTTTAGAGAGTTTTATGTACTCATAATTACATGTGAACAACTCTAATTATGTTAAGTTAGTAGTCCAGTAGCGCTCCACCCTCACAGATTAGTAGTGAGGAGGGTGAGGTGTTACACTAGGCAAGTGAGAAGTCTTAATAGGTCAATGTTGACCTAGGCAAGGGAAATTCTTGATAGGTAAGGGTGATCGGATGTCTAGTAAGGGGAAAAATCTAAGTAGATCAAGGGTGACCAAATGCTTGACAAAGGGAAAACTCTAGGGGAGTAAATCCAAGATAATAAGAAGTCTTTGAGAAGTAAACTTCAAGCAAGTGAGAACTCTTGGAAGAGTAAATTTTAAATAAGTTGGCTTAATAGATCAGATAGACTAAGTACTAGACTTGCTTATATGTTTGTAATTTTGTCTTTCAGGAAGCTGGAGTTGGATGAAAACTTGAAAGACTGGAACATGTCCAGAGAATTAGACCAAATTCGGGCGACGATACCGTGTTCGGGCAACCTAACAGGTTCGGGTGATCGGAATAGGTCCGGTCTACTAAAAATGCAAGACATGATAGGATTCGACCCAGGTGGTCAATGGATCAGGTTTGACCAAGCTCTAGGAGACTAGAAGTGTTCCAAACGATCGAAAGTTGCCAAGTTAGCAAATCTGAAGTTCACGAAGATCATATCGAGAGCTGAGTTAATAAAGGTCGAAGAACCCAAAAGGATTTCAAGCAAGGGAAGAAGCTCAAGAATTAATCAATCAATCCAATCACTCTCATTATGTGATAAAAAGTCCTCAAAGTTTTGCTTGTACGATCTAGGAAGTGTTAGGATGATTGTCGTCGCATTCATGGCTTTCAGCTCAAATCTAGATTTTGTTTGTATTCTCTTTATTATCATGTCATTGATATATTTATTATTTTTATTGTGCTTGTGTCTTTAATAAGTTTGTAAGAGGTTTCTCCATTGCTGGAAGGTGTCTGGAAAGAAGAATGATTAGTGTTCATGTTGAGACATTGCCTTTGATGTAGCAACCCTAGGGTTGTGAGCTAAGTAAAAATATGGTGTGTATTTCTTATTCTTATTTTATTATTTTTGTTGCATACTAACTTTGTAGATAATATTAAAACACAAAAAATACCCTCCCTTCCTCCCTCCTAGCATAGGATTGATCCTACACTTCTCTCTTATGGTAAGCTCTCCTTGAGGTATGATATTATTTTTCTTCTTAAGGCATACTTCTTCCCCTAAGATAGGCTTCTTTCCTTTAAAAATTTTCATTGTTGAATTAATACAATTTATTTTTTTAATTATTTTTAATCAAGTATCCAGGTATCAATGCCTTCGGTCCAACTAATTCTAAAGGCGGGCGACCTTCATCCCTTATTTGCCCAACAAGTGAATCTGGAAACATGAGTAGTTTTTGATGTGGTTGCCTAGCATCACCAATAATTCGAGAATTGCAGACATATGATATGACCTACGAGAGAATTGAACCCTCATTACATGGGTTTTTACTGTGGTATAAATCCAAATAAACTTGTGCATAATAGTTTGATCAAACTAGGTTTTAGAATCAAAAGTTTTTTGTATAGAGATCTCAACTCAAGTCATGGAATTTTTCCTTTTCAGAACAAAAATGGAGGTTTCTATAGTTAATCTTACTTCTTTCTTGAACTACAGATGGGCTAGTGATAGTACCTTCTCATCATTTTTCTATAAAATGTTGTTCTTAAATTGGTGTAGTAGTTTTTAATCCTTTTCCATGTCAATTATAACATTCTTTTGCAAAGTAATAAGGGCAAAAGTCAAAAGAGTGCACCTTTTTTTATTGAATCATCAAAGGAACATTCCACTTTAATTTTTTATAAAAGGACGTCCACTCCTTATAAAATAACACAAATATCCTCTAACACATTACATGCTTTTGACATGTGCACTCCCCCGCTTATATTCTCACCTAAATTGGATCATATTATAGCAACTAGGATTTTGTTGCCACTACAATATGTATGTGTAGGATCGAAAAGAATTTTAGATATTTTCACAATGGTATGATATTGTCTACTTTGGATCTAAGTCCTCATGATTTTGCTCTTGGGCTCTACCCAAAAGGTCTCATGCTAATGGAGATATCTTTTTCTCATAAAGCCATGATTTTTTCCATGTGTTTTCAATGTGAGACTATATTTGTAACCTTGCAACCCCAACAACCCCCCTCTCAAATAAAAAATCACAGGGTTCCCTTCAAGTATCAGATCACTCTTGGTCTGCTTAGGGTCTCCTCACAAGCATCAGGTTGCTGACCTGCTCAGGGTCTTCCCTACTTTGTTCAAGGTTTCACCCGCATGGTTCGATCTTGGATCATGGCTTTGACTCGTGCTTCTTCTAGCGATTAGTCCAGTGAAGAGCGATCTTACTTTGATACCAATTGTAGGATCAAAAAGAATTTTAGATATCTCTACAATGGTATAATATTATCCACTTTGGGTCTAAGCCCTCATGGTTTTACTCTTGGGCTCTACTCAAAAGGCCTCATGCCAATGAAGATATCTTTTTCTTATAAAGTCATGATTTTTCCCATGTGTTTTCAAATTGGAACTATGTTTGTAACCTTACAACCCCAATAGTATGTTGGGTAAACTTTAATAGGTCATAACTTTTGACTTTAGTTGAACCATGGAACACGTTATAACTTGTACTTGTAGCAACTACAGTTTTGTGTCTGGTACAACATGTATACTGTATAAATTTTGAGAGACCATAACTTTTAATTTGAATTTAATCACAGGACATATAATATATCAAATCAAAGATCTCTGAACAAGTTTTGATTTGATATATTATGTGTCTCATGGTTCAACCTGAATCAAAAGTTATGACCTCTTAAAATTAAACTTGTAGTTGTAGCAATTACGATTTTATAGCTGCTACAACTGAGTTGTCACACAATTGTAGCATCTATGGTTTCATATATGCTACAACATATATGCTGGTTAAACTTTGAGAGACCATAACTTTTGACTTGGATTGAACTAGGAGACACACAATATATCAAAATGAAGATCTATGAATGAGTTTCAATTTAATATATTTTGTATCTCATGCTTCAACTTGAATTAAAAGTTATGACCTCTTAAAGTTAAACTTGTAGTTGTAGCAACTACGGTTTCATAGTTGTTACAATGTATATGTTGGGTAAATTTTAGAAGGCCATAATATTTGACTCATGTTCAACATGGGGGCACAATATATCAAATTGAAGATCTCTGTATGAGCTTCGATTTGATATATTGTGCGTTTCGTGGTTCAATCCGAATCAAAAGTTAGGACCTCATAAAGTTGAACTTGTAGTTGTAGAAGTTATGATTTCGTAGCTACTATAATTGAATTGCCACATAGTTGTAGTAGCTACGGTTTCGCAACTGCTACAATGTGTATATTGGGTAAACTTTGAGAGGTAGGTTGAACCACAGGACACATAATATAGTAAATCGAAACTCGTTCAAATATTATCAATTTGATATATTGTGTGTCATGTAGTTCAACCCGAATCAAAAGTTTTGGTCTTTTAAAGTTGAACTTGTAGTTTTAGCAGTTACAATTTCATAACTTAATTGAGTTGTCACACAGTTGTAGTAACTACGATTTTATAGTTGCTATAATGTGTATACTATGTAAATTTTGATAGGTCATAACTTTTGGCTCGACTTGAACTATAGGACACACAATATATTAAATTAAAGATCTATGAATGAGCCCCGATTTGATATATTATGCATTTCATGAGTCAATCTGAACAAAAAATTATGACCTCTTAAATTTAAACTTATAGTTATAGTAGCTACGATTTTGTAGTTACTACAACTGAGTTATCAGACAGTTATAGCAATTACATTTTCGTAGCTACTAGAATGTGTATGCTAGGTAAATTTTGAGAGATCATAATTTTTTACTCGGATTGAATCACATGACATACAATACATCAAATCGAAGATCACTTAATGAGTTTCGATTTGATATATTTTGTGTCCCGTGCTTCAACCCGAATTAAAAGTTATAACCTCTTAAAGTTGACATTATAGTTGTAGCAGTTACTATTTCATAGCTGCTACAACATGATCCGATTTAGGCTGGAATATAGGTGGGAGTGTGTTTGTCAGAAGCGTATAGTATGTTAGAAGGTATTTGTGTAATTTTACGTAGGCCATACATCCTTTTGATAAAAATTTAAAGTGGGATGTGTTGAGTTTTGTGTTTAATTCAAAGTATTTTTCTTGGTTTTAGTTGTTATGGTAATGCATATATGAATGCATTTAGTCCCACATTGCTAAGCTAAGAAGGTTGGAAGACCTTATATATGGATCTCTTCCATCCTTGTTTGGCAAAGTTAAGGGGACCTACACGCATGCGCGGGTCGAGCCCAAATCAGGTGGTTTCGGGGGGTTCGAGTTGGAAATCCATAAACCGGGCGCGACGCACGCGATCATCGCGCGCAGGTGGGGGGTGCAAATCCCCAGCTCGTGGGCTTCACGCTCACAGGCACCCTAGTTTGTTTTTGCCAGTCTTTTCGCTGGCGAAAGCAGCAGTCTTTTTCATTCACTCTCAAGCAGTCTGCTTCCTTCCCTCTCTGTGTATGCGTGCACTGAGGCTTGGTTTCCGTGATCTGTCGGATCTTGGGAGAATTTTGCCGGAGAGTTTCTGCACCGTGGGCGGCAATAAATTCTCTAAAGACAGTCAGCACGCCGACGCTTCAACCGGAAGATACCAATTTCTGAATCTTACTCTTTTATTTACCTGTTTATTGCATGCTTGCTATTTTGGTGTAATTTACTACTGTTTAGTACTCTCCTATCAACAACAATTTTAGAGAATTTACTGTAAGCATCAATAGACATGATGAATGATAGGGTAACGGAGTCTGATGAGGCTAGCGCCAGACCCGAGAAATTTTTTGGGCAAAACTTCAGACGTTGGCAACAACGGATGAAATTTTGGCTTACTACGCTAGGGCTATTCTCCGTTATAGAAACAGATCCTCCTTCTCCTGATGAAGAGGAACCTGCCTATAGTGCTGCCTTACAGAGGTTTAAGCAAAGGGATTATCTCTGCCATGGGAGGATCCTGTCTGCCCTCTCAGACGCACTATTTAATGTATACTGCTCAACAGTTTCGGCAAAAGAGCTGTGAAAATCTTTGGATAAAAAATACAACTCTGAAGATTCTGGTTTAGAAAAGTATACTATGGCAAAATTCCTGAACTTCAAATAGTTGAAGGCAAATCTATGGTTGAGCAGACACATGAATTCCAAGTTCAAATTCATAGTCTTGCTGAAGGAGATATGCCATTACCCGAAAATTTCAGGTCTTGTCTATCATGGAAAAATTGCCTTCGAGTTGGGAAGATTTTGGCATAACTCTTAAACATAGGAGAGGTAAAATCTCTTTAGAAGATTTGATGATTGCCTTAAATATCGAAGAAGAACATCGGAAGCAACATAAAGATGATGATAAAAGAATGTCTATGGATTTTATTCCAAAGGCAAACATAGTAGTCTCATCTGATAAGAAAAAATTCAAAAATCAGAAAATGAAGAACAAGATGAAACTCAAACCAAAGGTTCAAAAGAAAAATGGAACCAAGCCGTGCTGGGCATGTGGACAAGTTGGACATTATGCCAAATTCTGCCCTAAGCAAAAGGACAAGAAGAAAAACCAGAGCAATATGTCCAACACCAAGGCACAAGCAAATGTTGTGACTGCTAGTGACGGCACCAGCGATAGGTTTGTTACCTTCAAACCCGAACTAAACTTGATCAATCAACCCGATGAATGGTTAGTTGATACAGGTGCTAATGTGCACTATTGTGTTGATCGCTCTGCCTTCCTTACTTATCAGGTAATTGAAGGCACTTCCGTTGTCACGCCCCGGAGGAGTCCCTGTCCGAAGAAATTTCGGCAGCATCTCCCCTGTACGGCGGACAATCTGATACTTCTACATAACCCATATACCTCAGCCACAGGCGGCTGGAATAATAACAATAAATAAAAACAATCACCACGCAGTTTATATAGATATTCAGCCTCTGGCTGTCACAACCACGCAGTTAATAATAGTAATCACAATACTACACTGACTCGAAATCCACCCTACTCCACTACACTCGTATAACTCAAAAACCGACGAAACTCACCTCTTCTGCCGTCCAGGCAGGCATGTAGTAAAAACATATCAAATAGAACATCCATCAATATCAAAAGAAAACATACGATGTCCAAGTATCCAAATAACCAAGTACACACATAAGCAAATAAAAACCAAACCAAATGGTAAATAAATCCTCGAGGTCTGCAGGGATCTAGCACTACGTGCAGTGAGGACTAGCGACTGGAACTCCCTCCGGACAACATCAACCTGAAAATAACAACAATGGAGGCGGGGTGAGTCCAACACTCAGCAGGTACAATTGATATACAAAGTAGGGAAACAACACCTAGCACTAATCATACGTACAGTCTCCTGATAAGAAAGATAAAATGCATCTGAAGTAAACAGGAGAATACTGTACTAACCAGGTCCTGAGTATAAGGTCAAACAGTCCGAGGGATAAGGAAATCCTGTATGCATGTCAAACATAGGTATCCAAACAATATGCAGCATATAAATGCAGTAAACACAAGCACAAACAATAAATGCATCATGCATATGATGCCCATGATGCGTCCTGGTCACCCCTCACGCCAGTCGATCATCCCACACAATAGTGAGGCCGAGTGGGTAGGGCTGTGACAACCGTGCACTCTGTCGTCACTACTCTTGATGAGTGACCGAGTGGACGGGATGTTGTCGGAGTACACCTATCCTCCTACCCCAAATCATAAATGAGGGAGCGCAATGCTCTCAACTCCCGGTACACAGTGACGGGGAGGAATCCTTGCCGGATAACACGTTGTGTCTCACTACCCATGAGTGGACCAACGGTGCCTAACAGAGTCCCTGCTGCAACACACTCTGCCTGAATCGACCACTAACCCATGAGTGGTGGTGTGTGCAGATCCATGTAACTGGCGATGTGCTCAACAATAATGGAACGGACTATCGCACAGCATGCAATCATGCAAATGGTGCATGGAACTAACCACAAAATATCCTGACCTAATCCACATGTATATAAAAGTGCATCATAGGTCAACGAATCAAAACAATCCAAAGGTACACAGAAGGTATAAAACCTAGGTCCTGAACATGGTCAAGCATGGTATATCACTACCCCTATAAGCATGTATAAACAGGTAAAGTATACATGAGATACAAAACCAATCAATCAAGCATATACCAAGATTTGGGTAGTGATTAACCGAAACAGATAAGAAACACAATTAATGCAACATGTTAATTTCATTACTAAGCATATCAAAGACAAAAGTCAAAAGTACCCGCCTCCAAAAGAAATGGTCCAATCAATCCAGATCCGAACGTCGAGATACTCGTCTCGCGTCAAAGTCCTGTGGTATCAAACATATCCAGATTTATCTAATTACTATATGTATTCAGTAACTAAATTAAATTCCTATTAAATCTAGAACCCTAATCAACATCACATAATCAACTTGCTTTAGGTCTAAACCTAAATAAATTTGATTCCTTCCAAGTATGCTCCTAAGACCAGAACAAATTATACACCTTACCTCAAATCACAACCACTGATTGATGCTAATCGTTTACTGCTGAAATGAGGGCTGCCGGAACAGGGGCAACTACTGGGAACAAAACAAACAAACCAAATCATCAATTTTCCTTCCAAACTATGTTCCCAAAACATAACCATTACCTCTACGGTGGCAGTTCCTTGTGTCTAACTGAAACACCCATCACAACTAGCTGCTGGTGACCTTCTGTGGCTGGAGAAATGGCTGACAGTGTACACCGCCAAAAACTCAAATCCTAACAGCGTAAGGATTTGGTGAAGAAGGAACTCGGCAGTGGAAACTAGGGCTCGGCAGAACCCTGCGACCTCAACTAGAGCTCACGGCAACCGTGCTAGGGCTGAGGCTTCGTCAACAATGGCAGCAAGCTTTCTAATGACTGGCTAGGTCAAGAAATGGCGGTGCTGGGTCGGCAGATTTAGGGCAAGGGAGCTTGGTCGGCTGTCGGCGCTCGGAAGAGGAGAAGAAGAATCTCAACACCGAGGAGGCGGCCGGTGGAGATGCTAGGGCAGAAGGGAGACCGGCGGGGTCGCGATCGGGGACAGAGAGCCGGTGGCTAGTGATCGGGATCTCACGGCTAGGGCGACGGTAGTGGCGAGGGGAAGAGGTGAAACCCTTAGCCGAGGGCTATTGTACGCAGAGGGGAAGAAGAAACCACCGCGGGTGGCGGTTAGTGCTCCGGCGGTTAGGGCTCGAAGGCGTCGGGCGCAAGGGGGAGAAGGTCGCGGCGTCGGGGGGTTTCGGCAAGGTAAGAAAAAGAAAACAAATAAATAAAATAAAAAGGAAAAAGGAAATGTAATTATAAACATTTCCTCGCTTAACTGGGGTAGCCAAAACAGGCTTTTCCGGGCCCTATTTTTTTTTATCCCTGTGAACTCGTCCATACGAGCTCCGAAAAATTCCCGAAAATTTTTCAAAAATTCCAAAAAATTCCCTTATTAATATTCGCCTATTTTCCGGTATTTTACATTCTCCCCTACTAATAAAAATTTAGTCCCCAAATTTCGTTTCTACCATCAGCAAGTACTAACAACAAATATAAAGTATAAATGCTGAACGGTAAACAAATCACATACCTCAAGTGAAAAGGTGGGGATATCGAGCTAGGATCGTATCCTCAAGCTCCCAAGTAGCCTCCTCATCCGAATGATGCTGCCATCCGACTTTAACCAGCCGGATAGTCTTGTTCCGCAACTGACGCTCTTTCCGGTCGAGAATCCGTACCGGAACCTCCTCATATGTAATGTCAGGCTGAACTGGAACTGGGATATCTGCCAGCACATGCGTCGGGTCGGGCACGTATCTCCTCAGCATCGATACGTGGAATACATCGTGCACGCCTGACTGGGATGGTGGTAGTGTCAGTCAGTAAGCTACCGCTCCGATCCTCTCCAAAATCTTGAAAGGGCCAATGTACAGCGGAGCTAGCTTACCTCTGAGGTCAAATCTCTTCACCCCTTTCGTGGGTGAAACTCGCAGAAATACATGGTCGCCAACAGAGAACTCTAGTGGTCTGCGTCTCCGATTAGCATAACTCTTCTGACGATCCTGCGCCTCTGACATCATCCGTCTGATAGTACGGACCAACTCTGCATCCTGCTGAACTCTATGAGGTCCCAACAACTGGGCCTCTCCAACCTCATCCCAGAGGACGGGTGTCCGACAAGGTCTACCATACAACGCCTCAAACGGTGCCGTCTGGATAGCCGAATGAAAGCTGTTGTTGTAAGCAAACTCTACTAACGGCAGATGGTCCTCCCAACTGCCTCCAAAATCCATAACACATAACCTCAGCAGGTCCTCTAAAATCTGAATGGTCCGCTCTGACTGTCCATCTGTCTGTGGATGGAAGGCTGTACTAAATCGGAGCTGCGTGCCCAAGGCCTGCTGCAGACTCTGCCAGAAACGAGATGTGAACCATGGATCTCTATCCGAAATGATACTCAATGGAACACCATATAGTCTGATGATCTCCCGACAATATAGATCTGTCAATCGATCCAGGGGATCAGTCCTCCGGATCGCTAAGAAGTACGTGGATTTGGTTAATCGATTAACGATTACCCAAATCGCGTCATGGCCTCGTCGTGTCCTCGGCAAACCCACCACAAAGTCCATGGTAATGTGATCCCACTTCCACTTAGGAATAGAAATCCACTGAAGTAACCCTGCAGGTCTCTGGTGTTCAGCCTTCACCTGCTGACAGACAAAACATCTAGCTACGAAATCCGCGACGTCTTTCTTCATGCCGTTCCACCAGTAGGAATGCCTCAAGTCTCAATACATACGGGTCCCGCCTGGATGGATCGCAAATCGAGAGCGATGAGCCTCTTGAAGTAGCTCCTGTAAGACCGGACGAGACTGAATTTGTCATGCCCCAGAGGAGTCTCTGTCCGAAGAAATTTCGGCAGCATCTCCCCTGTACGGCGGACAATATGAAAACTTCCTACATATCACATATACATCAGCCACAAGCGGCTGGAATGATAACAAAAATAAAACAAACACCACGCAGTTTATAAAGATATTCAGCCTCTGGCTGTCACATCAACGCAGTTAATAATAGTAATCAATAACAATAGGACTCTGACTCGAAATCCACCCTACTCCACTACACTCGTAAAGCTCAAATCCAACGAACTTACCTCTTCTGCCGTCCAGGCAGGCACGTAGTAGAATGAAATCCAATATCATATCAAAAAAAAATCCATCAAAAGGTATCACTCCATACAATATCCATAGGAAAAATCCAAAGACAATACTAAAACAAAGTCTGATATAGAAAAAGGCCAAAATAAAACAAATAACGAACTAGTAGAGAACTGGCTCTACGTGCAGATGGGGGGCCAGCGACTGGAACTGCTCCGGACAACCTCAACCTGAAAATATCAACAATGGAGGTGGGGTGAGTCCAACACTCAGCAGGTACAACTGATATGCATAATAAAACAAATAACAGACAATACTAATCAAAGTTTACTAGAATTGTAACTCACGAAATGCTAGTCAAGAACTATAAAAATACATCCAATAAAGGTCTCTTCGGAAACGATCCAGAGGTGAAAAAATCTCATACAACGATTGAGCACAAGAGTAATAAAATAGAACTGAAATAAAATTAAATGAGTGTGTTGTTTCTATTCATCGATCTCGAGTCCTATATATAGGCTCAATCTCGATTTGACAATTGTACTCCCCTCTGTCCCCAAATCATAAATGGGGGAGCTCAATGCTCTCATCTCCCGGTACACAATGACGGGGAGGATATCTCTGCCGGCTATCACGCTGAGTCTCCTGACCAACGGAGCCAAACAGAGTCCACCATCTGCCGGCTACCACGCTGCTACACTAAATGCCAACGGAGCCAAACAGAGCGGAACTGACTGCCGGCTACCACGCTGAGTCCTCAGACCAACGGAGCCAAACAGCAGAACCGCCACACACCTGCCTGATATACCACTAATCCATGGGTGGTGGTGGTGTGTGCAGTACATGTAACTGGCGATGGGCTCAACCATAGTGGAGCCGACAATCGCACAGCATGCAAACATGATGCATGATACTAAGCATGGCAATCTCATGAATAGCATAGCAAGATCCATACATAAATAAAAGGTGTACCACAAGTCAATGTATCGGATGGAAGGTACACAAACAGATAGGGTATCATATAAACCCTAGGTCCTGAACATGATGTATCATATGGTTGGGTCACTACCGAAAGCATGTATGGTAATAAATAAACAAACAACATGTAACAGATCATGTAGTGACCAACCGAATCAAATGGAAACACAATTCTTGCTATATGTTAAACACTTTATCATGCATATCAAAAGACATAAGTCAAAGTACCCGCCTCCAATAAAGTGGTCCAATCCGTCCAAATCCGGACGTCGAGATACTCGTCTCGCGTCAAGGTCCTGTGATACCAACAGAGATATATTTTATTTAGCTAAAATTCCATTAAATTGCTAAATAAAATCCTTAAAACTATCTAGGCAAAACCCTAAATCATAAATCATCAACATATCCGAATTTAGCTAATTACTATATGTATTCACTAGCTAAATCAAATTCCTATTAAATCAAGAACCCTAATCAACTAATTCCAATTACTCAAGCCCGAAGAGATTTTCTAACACAAAATCCACATTTAACCTCATCATTAAACCAACCAAATCCAATAATGAACCCACTCCAAAACTTACCCAAACTCAAGTAGGTGGTCAAGGGTACAATCCGGCCACAGAGGTTTTACAATTGCTTCCTCCCTGTTTCCACTTCCTCTTCTTCAGTGATGGTAGTACAATACAAAATCTACTGCTGGTGGTAGTGAAACCAGCTGCCGGAGGAATGGAGAGTGAAAGACAATGGTGTCGGGCAGCAGATTGGGATCACCAAGAGGCTAGTCTCGGATTGCTTTGCCTCTGTCCACAACCCGGAGAGATAATTAAAGCACAGAGAAAACAAAGCAAAGATTAGGGCAAAGGAGCATCCGAGAAGAATTGGCCGGGAATATTCGAGATGAAAGCAGAGAGGAGAAAAACCGGCACTGCTTGGCGTCGGCGGAGACGCTAGGGCACACGCGGTGGCCGGAGCTGGTTTGATCCAGAGAGGGCAGCGGCGACGCTGTGCAAAAGCTAGGGCAGAAAAGGAGAGAAACTCGACTCGGGGGAAAAAAGAAGAAAATGAGAAGAGGGAAGAAAATTGGTCTCGGAGAAGAGGAGGAGGCGGCTAGGGTCAGCGCAGAGGAGATTAGGGCAAGGAGAGGCGCGGCGGTTTCGTGGAGAAGAAATGGAGGAAAACGGCGGAAAATAAAGAAAAATAATAAGAAAAAGAAAAGGAAAAAGGAAAAGAAAATAAATCTTTTCCTCATTAAAACAGGGTAACCTAAACAAGCTTTTCCGGACCCCGTTTTTATCCCCGTCCACTCGTCCGTACGAGCTCCGAAAAATTCCCGAAAAATCTCCAAAAATTCCCTTATTAATATTCGCCTATTTTCTGGTATTTTACAGAATTACGCATAATCTGCCTCGAAAGTGTATAACACCCTCCTCGTCTCGTGTGAACTCAGTCTGTTGCCGGAAGCTATCTGGCTGCAAATAAACTGCAAATACTGATCAGCAGCCTAGGGCTCTCGGATCCTCGTCCTGATCGACGACTGAGCAACCATGGTAACCAGAGTACCCTGCTCTGTCTGTCCTTACCCCTCAAGGCCCAAACCGGAGAAACCTTAAATCAAGTCTGTGACCACAACTCGGTGGCAAGCTAAAGTCTCTCTAGACTTCTAACTGAGTGCATCGGTAACCATATTAGTTTTCCCTGGTGATAGTCAATCGTACAGTCATAATCCTTCAGGAACTCCATCCATCTCCTCTGTCGGAGATTAAATTCCTTATGAGAAAAAATATATATTTGAGACTCTTATGTTCGGTGAGAATCTCAAATGTAATACCTAACAGATGCTGCTGCCAAATCTTCCAGGCAAAATAATGGCAACTTGCTCCAGATCATGTACAGGGTAATTCTCCTCATTCTTCTTCAACCGTCGAAAAGTGAGAGACTACCCTGCCGTGCTGCATCAAAACAGCGCACAAACCCTGTAGAGATGCGTCGGTGTAGAGGACATATCCGTCCTCTCCAGAAAGTAAAACCAAAATCGGAGCCGACACTAGTCTCCGCTTCAACTCCTAGAAGCTGGTCTTGTCATCCTCAGTCCAAGTGAACTTCATGCCTTTCCAGGTCAGGCGTGTCAGCGACATAGCTATCCTAGAGAAACCCTCAACGTATCTCCGAAAATATCGAGCCAAACAAAGGAAGTTGCGAGCCTCCTCTATAGACTCCATCTACTCCAACAGTAACAACCTCTATACCCTGTGGAACCACGGTATACTCCTATTGACGCCCGTGTGTCTCAAACATCTCACAGAAGACAACCAAAATACGCACTACTGATCTTCACATCAAGACGTTTCCATCGAAGCATCTCTAAAACTATACAAAGATGAAGTGTGTAACTCACCGTGGATCCGAAATAGATCACAACACCGTCAACAAAGACAATGAAAACCGATCCAAACATCCTGGGAATACCAAAATCATCAAGTCTCTGAAAACCTCTAAGGCTTCCCAAACCCTAATGGTAAAATCATGACACATAATGTCCATATCACAGACATTTCTAACCATAAGATCCCTGACAATAAGTCTGAAATATGATCACCAATGATATAAATCATCTAAGCATAGATCCTCCAGTGTGAGAGCAACGCTCCATCACAGAAAATACCACATATGTGGGAGCAGCGCTCTATCACAAGAAATCCTCAATATGTAGGAGTAACACTCCATTACAAATAATCTATAACATGTATCTGCAATAGATATGGGAGCAATGCTCCGCTACAAGCAATCCGAAATATGTATATGTGGGAACTCCGCTCCACCACAAACGATCCATAAGTGTCCAAGGCACCTAACTATCCAACTAGAGGCTACACGAGATCACTCAACCACATATCACTGTAGGCAGCCAAAGGTATAAACAACCTAGTAAACAAATCAAATCCATAGTCAACTTTATCATCATCCTAGTGAGTCACCCACTGATAAAAATATGGGTTGACAGGGAAATCCAACAAATGACATAATGCAAACACTCTACATCCTGCATTCAACATAAGTAGAATCATGCTGCTACCAACAATACACCGGGCACACTTGCTCACACAACATATGTATGATCAACATAATCCTCCAATTATTATACATCAAACTCACACACACAGGTATAAATCAGTGTGATACCTCCAACAATAACTACCGAACCCGTGTGCATATATCAACATGGGTATAATCGACAATACACCTCAAACAACCTCACATGGCATATAGTATAACCAACATATACTTCCAACAAAACATACTAAACCCAGATGCACTCACAATCAAACATAATCAAAAAGATACCTCAGATACCACACCAAACACATATGTACATATCACAACTCAGATTAAATCGACAAAATGCCTCCATCAAAACACCACCGATGTACTGTGACGCCTCGGAGGAGTCCCCGTCCGAAGAAATTTCGACAGCATCTCCCCTGTACGGCGGACAATCTGAAACTTTCTACATATCTCCATACCTCAGCCACATGCGGCTGGAATAATAACAATAAATATAACACAACCACACAAACATCCACGCAGTTATATATAATCAAACAAAACAGTAATACTCTGATTCGAAAACCACCCTATTCAACTACACTCGTAAAACTCAAATCCGACGGAACTCACCTCTTATGCCGACCCGGCAGGCATGTAGTAGAATAAGACCAAATAAAATCCATCGACATCACAATAATAAATACAACGTCCAAGTATCAAACAAATCAAGTCTAAACATAGACAAACGAGAAGAAAACTCAAAAGTCAATCAATCCTCGAGGTCTGCAGGGGATCTAGCCCTACGTGCAGTGGGGACTAGCGACTGGAACTCCCTCCTGACAGCATCAACCTGAAAATAACAACAATGGAGGCGGGGTGAGTCCAACACTCAGCAGGTATAGTTGATATGCAAAGTAAAGAAATAACACCTAGCACTAATCATGCGTACAGTCTCCTGATAAAAATAAAGATAAATGCAAACCGAAGAAGACAGGAGAGAATCTGTACTAACCAGGACCCGGTATAAGGACAAACAGTCCGAAAGGTATAGAAGACCTGTATGCATGTCAAACATAGGTATCCAAACAATATGCAGCATATAAATGCAACAATCACAATCACAAACAATAAATGCATCATGCATATGATGCCAATGTCATGGTCACCCCTGACGCCAGTTAGCCAACTCACAACATAAGTGGGACCAAGTGGGTAGGACCATGACGACCGTGCACTCAGCAACACTACTCCTGATGAGTGATTGAGTGGACGGGATGCTGTCGGAGTACATACATACTCCTACCCCAAATCATAAATGGGGGAGCGCAATGCTCTCATCTCCCGGTACGCTATGACGGGGAGGAATCTCTAACGTGCTACACGCTGTGTCACACTACCCCTGAGCGGATCAACGGAGCACCGGAAGAGTCAAACTGACGTGCTACCACGCTGTGTCACGCTACCCATGAGCGTCACAACGGAGCACCGAACAGTGATGAAAACTGGCAAAGTGCTCGACAATAATGGAGCAATCTATCGCACAGCATGCGATCATGCAAATGGTGCATGTCACTAAGCATGGTAATATACTAAACCAACCTCTGGACATATATCAATGGGCACCATAGTGAATAAAATCATATCAAGATATACTGATCAATAAGGTATCAAACCTAGGTCCTGAACATGTGAAACATGGTTATATCACTACCCATGAGCATGATAGATCAGGTACAAGATCAATACGAGATGCAAACAAACAATCAATCAAACAGGTAACATGTATTGGGCAGTGATTAACCGAAACAAATAGGAAACACAATTAATGCAACATATTATTTTCATTACTAAGCATATCAAAGACAATAAGTCAAAAGTACCCGCCTCCGAAAATAAAAAGGTCCAATCCGGTCCGAACACGACGTCGAGATACCCGTCTCGCGTCAAAGTCCTGTGTCACCAATATAAACATAATTTATTTAGCTAACTCCAATGTATAGCTAAATAAAATCCTTAAGGCTAAACTAGGATAAAACCCAAATCCACTCAAGCCACATATCACGATTAAATAGAATTAGGGTACCCTAACAAGTCCACAACTAGAATGAAATCTAGTACATATACAAAATTACCTCTACAACTTGTCCAAATCTGGTTGGAAACGTTGCTACTGTAAATCAACAGTCGGAGCAAGGTTAAATTGCCAAATCCCAAACCGATAAACCTAAATCACAATTCCAACACCTTCATTAATCAAATTAAACCCATACTCAGTAAAAATTATACCATCTACACCTTACCTAAATTCATCTGCACATGAACAACTATCTAACATAATTAAATCAAACAATGATTCATAGCATATATAAAATGCTTAACTCCTTACCTTCCCTTCTCCTATCTACAGCAGAAATTCTTGATAGCCCAATAGATCCACAGCAGAGACAACTTGCTACCGAGAACAGGTCTCACTGCCAGAACCCATCACTTCCAGTTAGTAACAAAAATCAAAACTCAACCTCTACAAACCTATACAAAAACAAATGCTACCCAATTCCTCCAAATCTGATATCAACCATAGCTTAATTAACAAACTCACCAGTTCTGGATCAGAGGTAGCTGTTGGTGGCTACAACGGCCGGAACTAGGGCACGGAAGAGGCCGCAAAGCAGTGATAGGGAACAGTTGTTGGCGCAGGGGTGATCGAGAGTGAGGGGGTCTCGGAACAGATCTGGTGGTCGGCACTGCTCTGTGCGACGGCGGCTCTCGGCTCCCGGCGATCTAAGGCACGGCAGAGGACCTCAAACCAGGGAGCTAGGGCGCAGAGAAGGGGGAAAAACCGGCGGCGTCGGCAAGGCCCGGGCTCCGGGTGGTCGACGGTGGCGCCGGCACTAGGGCACAGGAGAAAGGGTAAGGCCGTGAGATGAGTGTCGCGGGCTGAGCACAGAAGAACAGGTCGGCTCTGTGAGTTGCGGCCGGCGGTGTCTTGTCGGACCAGAGGAGGGGAGAGGGAGGCAGCGGTGTCGGTGAGCTCGGCTAGGGCACCGAGGGGTGCGGCTCGGGAGGAAGAAAAGGAGAAAAGGAAGTGGCCGAGGGATTTGTCGCGAGAGGGAAGGAAAACCACCGTGGGCAGTTAGGGTAGGCGTCGGCGCGAGAGAAGGGGCTCGGGGAAGAGGGAAACGGTGAGGGAAAGAAAACAAATAAGAAAAAGGAAAAAGAAATAATTAAATAAATCTTTTCCTCACTTAAATGGGTAGCCTAAACAGGCTTTTTTGGACCCTGTTTTTATCCCCGCCAACTCGTCCGTACGAGCCCCGAAAAATTCCCGAAAAATTTCTAAAAATTTCAGAAAATTCTCTTATTAATATCCGCCTATTTCCCGATATTTTACATGTACTTATACTACATCTCGGATTTAATCAACAAGATATCTTCAATAATTCCTCCAAATACATACACCCAACTACATATCTATGATCCACAAGGAATCTTCAAGCCATATCAGAACATGGATACATATACTACTTGCAAATGGACAGTCTACCACAGGACTCCTACAACCCAAAACAATCATGATATACACGCAAAATCAGCATACCAGCTCAATCAAAGAGACCAACCTTATGCTACCAACACTCATGGGTTACCGGTATATCTAAACAAAATTCATGCATATGTATCAAGCATGAATACATCAATCAAAGGCAACCCAAAATAAAGCAGCCTAATCATCCAGTAACAACCCTGCTCTAGGTTCAAAGGAACTGGTATCGGACAAGAAAAATATACACACCGTGGTATAACATTGCCAGTCAATGTCATACACTACCAAGACTATATCCAATGGGAAAAATTTTATCATCATAAATTCAAATGTACTCTCCCAGTTTACACTAGTAATGATTGTATCCCATAAGTGTTAAGCAATTAGCTCTACACTTCCTTACACCAGCGGGGTCACATAACCCAACACACCCTCTAAGTTATCCCACCAGGTATATACAGTCCACGGTTAAAGTCTTCATGGAATAGGATACATCGATCCTTTATAAATTATCCAAGCTAAAAGTGATTTCTGACTAAATCAGTCCTTCCCACGTCAGTACAAAACATGTACTCAAAGGTGCTCTAGATACATAACTAAGCACAAATAACCTAAAGGTTCGAACCTCTAAAAATAGAGTATGGCAATCCTCTACTGTTCAACCAACAAAACTAAATCATACCACTAAATTGTCACGCCCCAGAGGAGTCCCTGTCCGAAGAAATTTCGACAGCATCTCCCTTGTACGGCAGACAATCTGATACTTCTACATAACCCATATACCTCAGCCACAGGTGGCTGGAATAATAATAATAAATAAAAACAATCACCACACAGTTTATATAGATATTCAGTCTCTGACTGTCACAACCACGCAGTTAATAATAGTAATCACAATACTACACTGACTCGAAATCCACCCTACTCCACTACACTCGTATAACTCAAAAACCGACGAAACTCACCTCTTCTGCCGTCCAGGCAGGCATGTAGTAAAAACATATCAAATAGAACATCCATCAATATCAAAAGAAAACATACGATGTCCAAGTATCCAAATAACCAAGTACACACATAAGCAAATAAAAACCAAACCAAATAGTAAATAAATCCTCGAGGTCTGCAGGGATCTAGCACTACGTGCAGTGAGGACTAGCGACTGGAACTCCCTCCGGACAGCATCAACCTGAAAATAACAACAATGGAGGCGGGGTGAGTCCAACACTCAGCAGGTACAATTGATATACAAAGTAGGGAAACAACACCTAGCACTAATCATGCGATAGTCTGATAAGAAAGATTAAAAATGCATCTGAAGTAAACAGGAGAATACTGTACTAACCAGGTCCTGAGTATAAGGTCAAACAGTCCGAGGGATAAGGAAATCCTGTATGCATGTCAAACATAGGTATCCAAACAATATGCAGCATATAAATGCAGCAAACACAAGCACAAACAATAAATGCATCATGCATATGATGCCCATGATGCGTCCTGGTCACCCCTCACGCCAGTCGATCATCCCACACAATAGTGAGGCCGAGTGGGTAGGGCTGTGACAACCGTGCACTCTGTCGTCACTACTCCTGATGAGTGACCGAGTGGACGGGATGCTGTCGGAGTACACCTATCCTCCTACCCCAAATCATAAATGGGGGAGCGCAATGCTCTCAACTCCCGGTACACAGTGACGGGGAGGAATCCCTACCGGATAACACGTTGTGTCTCACTACCCATGAGTGGACCAACGGTGCCTAACAGAGTCCCTGCTGCAACACACTCTGCCTGAATCGACCACTAACCCATGAGTGGTGGTGTGTGCAGATCCATGTAACTGGCGATGTGCTCAACAATAATGGAGCGGACTATCGCACAGCATGCAATCATGCAAATGGTGCATGGCACTAACCACAAAATATCCTGACCTAATCCACATGTATATAAAAGTGCATCATAGGTCAACGAATCAAAACAATCCAAAGGTACACAGAAGGTATAAAACCTAGGTCCTGAACATGGTCAAGCATGGTATATCACTACCCCTATAAGCATGTATAAACAGGTAAAGTATACATGAGATGCAAAACCAATCAATCAATCAAGCATATACCAATATTTGGGTAGTGATTAACCGAAACAGATAAGAAACACAATTAATGCAACATGTTAATTTCATTACTAAGCATATCAAAGACAAAAGTCAAAAGTACCCGCCTCCAAAAGAAATGGTCCAATCAATCCAGATCCGAACGTCGAGATACTCGTCTCGCGTCAAAGTCCTGTGGTATCAAACATATCCAGATTTATCTAATTACTATATGTATTCAGTAACTAAATTAAATTCCTATTAAATCTAGAACCCTAATCAACATCACATAATCAACTTGCTTTAGGTCTAAACCTAAATAAACTTGATTCCTTCCAAGTATGCTCCTAAGACTAGAACAAATTATACACCTTACCTCAAATCACAACCACTGATTGCTGCTAATCGTTTACTGCTGAAATGAGGGCTGCCAGAACAGGGGCAACTACTAGGAACAAAACAAACAAACCAAATCATCAATTTTCCTTCCAAACTATGTTCCCAAAACATAACCATTACCTCTACGGTGGCAGTTCCTTGTGTCTAACTGAAACACCCTTCACAACTAGCTGCTGGTGACCTTCTATGGCCGGAGAAATGGCTGACAGTGTACACCGCCAAAAACCCAAATCCTAACAGCGTAAGGATTTGGTGAAGAAGGAACTCGGCAGTGGAAACTAGGGCTCGGCAGAACCCTGCGACCTCAACTAGAGCTCACGGCAACCGTGCTAGGGCTGAGGCTTCGTCAACAATGGCAGCAAGCTTTCTAATGACTGGCTAGGTCAAGAAATGGCGGTGTTGGGTCGGCAGATTTAGGGCAAGGGAGCTTGGTCGGCTGTCGGCGCTCGGAAGAGGAGAAGAAGAATCTCAACACCGAGGAGGCGGCCGGTGGAGATGCTAGGGCAGAAGGGAGACCGGCGGGGTCGCGATCGGGGACCGAGAGCCGGCGGCCAGTGATCGGGATCTCACGGCTAGGGCGACGGTAGTGGCGAGGGGAAGAGGTGAAACCCTTAGCCGAGGGCTATTGTACGCAGAGGGGAAGAAGAAACCACCGCGGTCGGCGGTTAGTGCTCCTGCGGTTAGGGCTCGGAGGCGTCGGGCGCAAGGGGGAGAAGGTTGCGGCGTCGGGGGGTTTCGGCAAGGTAAGAAAAAGAAAACAAATAAAGAAAATAAAAAGGAAAAAGGAAATGTAATTATAAACATTTGTTCGCTTAACTGGGGTAGCCAAAACAGGCTTTTCCGGGCCCTATTTTTTTTATCCCCGTGAACTCGTCCATACGAGCTCCGAAAAATTCCCGAAAAATTTCCAAAAATTCCCTTATTAATATTCACCTATTTTCCGGTATTTTACATCCGTGACCATGGGGAATCATTCTGCAGTCATGGTGTTTGGGATAGGACAAGTTGACCTGAGGTTCACCTCTGAAAAAGTCCTGTCACTGCTTGAGGTGCATCATGTTCCAGCGGTCCGTCGGAATTTGATTAGCGGGTCAAAGTTAGTCCACGCTAGTTATGAATTTAAATTTAAATGTAATAAAGTTGTAATATTACATTTAAGAACATTTATTAGAAAAGGTTACCTTAATGAAGGTTTATTTAAACTCAATGTAGAAAATGCAACTTTAAATAAATCTACTGATATTGGTTGTTCATATAACATTGAGTCTTATGATATATGACATGACAGATTAGGACATGTCAATTTTAATACCGTAAAAAGGATGATGAATCTAGATATGATTCCTAAGCATGCTATAAATGATAAGAAAAAAATGTGAAGTTTGTGTGTAATATAAACAACCCCGTAAACCTTTCAAATCAGTTGATAGAAATTCTGATATTTTAGAATTGATTCATACTGACTGTTGTGAGTTTAACGGTATAATAATGAGAGACCATAAACGGTATTTCATTACCTTCATTGATGATCACTCTCGTTATTATTATGTTTATTTGCTAAAAACTAAAGATGAAGCTTTAGATAGATTTATGATTTTTAAATCTGAAGCTGAGAATCAAACAAATAAATCTATTAAGAGGTTAAGGTCTGATAGTGGTGGAGAGTTTATCTCGAACCTGTTTCAAAAATTTTGTCAAGATGTAGGTATAATTCACGAGGTAACTGCTCCATATAGTCCTCAATCCAACGGTATAGCAAAACGAAAAAATCGAACCCTTGAAGATATGATTAATTCCATGTTAGGTAGTTCTGGGTTACCTAACTTCATGTGGGGGGAGGTTCTATATACTGCATGCCATGCGTTAAATAGATAAAAGCCCATATGAGCTTTAGAAAGGCCGAAGGACAAGTTTGAAATACCTTAAAGTGTGGAGGTGCCTTGCAAAGGTACTAGTACCTGAACACAGAAGGAAAAAACTTGGTCCTAAAGACCGTAGATGGTATCTTCTTGGGTTATGCTCAAAATAGTATTGCATATAGGTTTCTGATTATTAAATCTGAAATTTCTAGAATAGATGCAAATATATTGTAGAACTTCACGATGCTACATTTTTTGAGGATATATTTCCTATGAAGAGAAGAACACCTCAGTCTATATCTGGTATTCCTACTAGAGATAATCCTGCTGCCGTAGAGGTTCCATTATCCGTAGTATGTATACCTTCCTGAAGTCACTCTGGACTAGATGAATCTAGTGAGTATACAGAACTGAGAAGGAGCAAGAGGCAACGTATGTCTACATATTTAGGCCAGGATTTTATCACCTATAATATAGAAGGTGACCCTGTGACATATAGAGATGTTATGGCTTCTCCTGAAGCTAAACACTGGAAAGAGGCCATTAAAAGTGAAATGGACTCTATTATATCTAATGCCACTTGGGAGTTGGTAGATTTACCTCCTGGGTGTACCACTATAGGATGTAAATGAGTGTTTAAGAGAAAACTAAAACCTGATGGGTCAATAGATAAATTCAAAGCCCGCCTAGTTGCTAAGGGATTCAAACAGAAAGAATGGATTGACTATTTTGACACTTATTCTCCTGTTACCAGAATTACTAAAATCATAGTGTTAATAGCATTGACATCCATATATCATCTTGAGGTCCATCAAATGGATGTCAAAACGACATTCCTTAATGGAGATCTTAAAGAAGAGATATATATGGATCAGCCTGAGGGACATGTAGTTTCTGGAAATGAGAATAAAGTCTGTAGGTTAGTCAAATCTCTTTATGGTTTGAAGCAAGCCCAAAGCAGTGACACGAAAAATTTGATAGAGCTATGCTATCGTTTGACTTTGAAATGAATGACTCTGATAAATGTGTGCATGCTAAAATGAAATGTGATAATTATATTATCTTATGTTTATATGTAGATGATATTCTACTTTTTGGTTCTAACCTCTCTATTATTAATGAAACTAAGGCTCTCTTAAGTGGTAAGTTTGATATGAAGGAAATGAGTTGTGCTGACATGATTTTAGGGCTGAAGTTGACTCGTTCAACTGATAGAATAGCAATTTCTCAGTCACTCTATGTTGAGAGAGTATTAGAGAAATATGACTATAGTCAAGTTAAATCTGTCGTCACACCCTATGATCCTTCAAAAACTCTCCACAAGAATAAGAGTGGTGTGGCAGTGTCTCAATTAAGATACTCACAAATCATAGGTAGTCTAATGTATTTAGCAAATTGTTCTAGACCTGATATTTCTTTTGCTATAATGAAATTGAGCAGGTTTACCAGCTATCCAGACAGAATGCATTGGGATGCATTAGACAGAGTACTCAGATACCTAAAAGGCACTATATGGGAGATTCCCTGCAGTTCTAGAGGGATATAGTGATGCTAGTTGGATAGCTGATACTGCTGAGTGTAAAGGCGTTACTGGTTATGTCTTTACACTTGGAGGCGGTGCAGTTGTTTGGAGGTCTGTTAAACAGACGATTATAACCCGTTTTATATCTGAGGCAGAATTGTGTGCTTTGGATGCCACAGTAACTGAAGCTAATTGGCTTAAGGGTCTTCTTTCTGAAATTCCCTTGATGATGAAGCCAATACCTTCTATTTCAGTACACTATGATAATCAAACAACAATAGCTCAGATTAGAAGCTCCAAGAATAACCAGAAACAGAAGAGACATGTACGAATAAGATTAAAGTCTATTCGTGAGCTAGTGTCTCTTGGAGTGGTGTCATTGGACTTTGTAAGTTCACAGGATAATATTGCTGATACACTCACTAAAGGACTTGATTATGAGAAAATCAAGAGATCCAGTAAGGGAATGAGACTGAGGCCTATCCTGGTTTCACCTATAGCGACAACCCAACCTATCTGATTGGAGATCCCAAGAAGTAGGTTCAATGTGGTATAAATAAGTTATAAGGGTGAACCGTAAACATCAAATTGATTGAGATGTAATCTCATAGTCTCTTCCTTGGATAGATGCTTGACTGCTAGTAAGAATGAGCTTTGGAGCTCTTAATGAGTTCAAGGTCTTAATGACAGGATGCTCACAGTACATCCTTGGAGAACTCACCTATGTAAGTATAACTGTGTGGCCGCAGTGTAGGGGGTCTAGGCAACTCTCCTTAGCACTTATGAAACAAGATTCGGTGGCATGGCCGTAATGCACCAACCCAGAAGTATTCAACCGTCTCTCGTGATGAGTTGTTACCAATTGATTTTCACATATAAAAGGTTTAAGTTCAAGACTGAGTTCACTTCAAACCTATGTGAATAAGATTGGTGTACTTAGGTGAAAATTCAAACCGGAAGGTATTTTCACTAAAAGCTCATTGCAACCAAGCCTCAGGACAAGTCTCTATTTTTCGACCAAAATAATTTGAATTAGTGGGGGATTGTTGAGTTTTGTGTTTAATTCAAAGTATTTTTCTTGGTTTTAGTTGTTATGGTAATGCATATATGAATGCATTTAGTCCCACATTGCTAAGCTAAGAAGGTTGGAAGATCTTATATATGGATCCCTTTCATCCTTGCTTGGCAAAGTCAAGGGGACCTACACGCATGCGCGGGCCGAGCCCAAATCAAGTGGTTTCGAGGGGTTCGAGCCGAAATCCATAAACCGGGCGCGACGCACATGATCATCGCACGGGGGGAGGGGGGGGGTGCAAATCCCCTACTCACAGGCGCCCTGGTTTGTTTTTGCCAGTCTTTTCGCTGGCGAAAGCAGTAGCATTGGTTCTGACCCGCGAGAACGCCTTAGTTCGCTCGCGAAGCATTGGTTTTGTCCCGACGCTTTAGTTCGCTCGCGAAGCGTTGGTTCTATCCCGACGTTTGGTTCACTCGCGAAGCAGTGCTACTACTTCAGGGTGAATAAATACCTGTGCACTCAAGCAGTCTTTTTCATTCACTCTCAAGCAGTTTGCTTTCTCTCCTTCCCTCTCTGTGTATGCGTGCACTGTCTTCTTCTTTTTCGAGAGTTTTTCCTTGTTCTGAGGCTTGGTTTCCGTGATCTGAGGTTGAGTCCGAGTGCGACGTTCGTCTTGGAGTGCACCTACGAACGACGCGAGTGGTTGTCAGATCTTGGGAGAATTTTGCCGGAGAGCCTCTGCACCGTGGGCGGCAATAAATTCTCTAAAGACAGTCGGCACGCCGACGCTTCAACCGGAAGATACCAATTTCTGAATCTTACTTTTTTATTTACTTGTTTATTGCATACTTACTATTTTGGTGCAATTTACTACTGTTTAGTACTCTCCTATCAACAACAGGATGCCCTTTTGATATTCGATAAAAAAAGGGCACCCTTTAGATTTTTTTCCCAAGTAAAATCTCTCACTTTGTTACTCCTTCAAGATAAAATTCACACAAGGTCTTAACTGAGAGACATTGATGTGTTTTCTGCGAGAATGCAGTCAGATAATTGCATCAGTCAACATGCATATCAGAATATGAGGTCCTTCCAAACAGTTTGTCAAGATTGGCTGTGGAGAATAAGGAAGCATAGAAATAATCAGATTTTCAAAAGTGCAGATTGTGGCTACATCTGGTCTAAGGGAGAAAGGAGAGAAGACACATTAGAATTGCAAGTTTCTTAACAAGGCTGCAAGGAAAAATGAGTGCCATTTCACTTCCTAATGCTTGAGTTGCAGACACTCATAGGTCCTTAGTTTCAGGAGTCTCTCTCCCTTTAATGTTTTGAACTGTTCCTATCTATATCTATATCTATATTTGCTCATACACTTGGATGGCAGGAGTCTCTCCCTTTGATTAATATTAATGGTCTGTTTGGGAGGAGGTGAGGGAAGGGGAAGGAAAGGGAAATAAGGAGAAGGGAAACTTTGAACCTTGTTTGGGAAGGAGTGAGGAAAGGGAAAGAAAGGTAAGGAAGGGTAAGTTTTAACCTTCGTTAATTACCCATGGAAAGAGAAATTTTCTTACACCCTGAATTGGGGTGTAAGGAAGGGGAAGGGAAAACAAAAAAAAATTATTCTAATTTTATCTCTGTTCTTAATAGTTTAAGAAATGTTCCAATTTCTATTTTTTTTATATCGTCGAAGTCCAATTTCCTCGCCTTCTTCACAGCTCGCTTGCTGCTAGATCATTAGAGGGGATCTGACACGTCTTCTAACTGAATTGAAAGGAAAAATCATTTTTATCGTCAAAATTTAAGAGGATATCTACTACTTTTTAATTTATCCATCAAAATTTAATAAATTTTTAAAGAATAAGAATTCTCGTTATCAGCGTTATCTTTCAAATTTTTTTCATTTAAGATTTTTAAAATCATTATTTCTCATTTAATTATTTGATTATCGATAATTTATTATTTTATTATAAATAGTATAAAAAGATTAATTTTTTATTAAAAAATAACTAATTTAAAAGATAATATAAAATAATTAATTTTATTATTAAAAATATCTAATTTATATTTATAAAAAATATTAATATTATGAAAAATACCTAATTTAAAAAGTGAAAATATTTTTGTAACTTTATCTATTTAACCTTCATTCCTCTTCCTTTCCTCTCAAACAAAGTAACACATGTAATGAACCTTCCTTTCCTCCCAAACAAGGAAAAGTTAAATACTTTACTTCCCCTTCCTTCCTCTCCCTTTCCATTCCGTTAATAAACCTTCCCTCACTCCATCCAAATGGAGGGTAAGTATTTCAGCAAATTTTTCAGCAATTGTTGGAATTGCAACGATAACGCACCATCGCGCTCAAAAACTTCTCCATGCAAACACAAAAGACACTGTCCCAGCCATTTGAGCGCTGAGCCAGTATGTTGTCAAAGATGCCATCACTGGAGTTAAAAATATAATTCAACTGCTCTCTTCTCTTAAAGAAACTTGACTTCTCCATCACCTACTCCGTTTTGTTCTATGATTGGGGACATGACAAAGGCTCTCTTTGACGACATGGATGATGCAAAGTCAAACCCTTTGACTTGGGATTTGAAACATTGAAAACGATTCGAACGGCTGCCATTAATTGGCCTTCTCATATGTTGCAGCTTTGTTCGACGTGGTGGAAGATAAGCTAGTCAAAGATGCTCCATCCATTAACTTCATCTCTGCGTATACGTACATATGCTTCGTCCACGAGGAACCTTTTAGGTCGCAGAAAAATATAAGAGAAACACAATCAACTTGGATTAGTCAATTTGAACAGATTAAACTAAGTTGTTCAATTCTGAATGGAAACCAATAATTAAACTAAACTATTGTTCGATCAAACAGTTATTTTGTGACGTCCGACGGATCCAACAAGTGAGCCCGGATAGTCATCTCGATGATGATTCGATGGCTCGAAGTACTGGAGCTCGATGTGACGACATGGACCTTGTTCCATTTATACTCTCGGTATCCCCTTTCGATTATCGAAGTACCCCTTCGGAGAAGAGACATACCCTTCTTGGTATTGTCGTTATCGATCTAATCTCGTTGATCGATGAGTTATTCCTTCAGATATCGACACATCCTCTTTAGGTAAACTTATCCCTAAGGATAAGAGTATTAAGATTGAGGGGAAGGTTAGACCTTCTTTCTTTAAGATGATATTGCCCCGTCTAGGTGTTTACAGTTTATCGATAATCATCTCATACAAGGACTTGCGTCTCGAAATAGGAGCATTTCAAATTTCAAGTCTTATCGAACTTTCGAAGCCTTAAGACTCTTAAGATATGAGAGAGAGAAGAGAACTCAAGAGGAAAATTCACAACTTGAATTTTGAGTAAAAATGAGTGATTTGAGTGAAAGGGATGATGTTTGATGAAGGGTTACACCTAAGAGGTGAAATGTTTCTTTTAAGAGATGAATATTAATAAATATGGGTGTATCTTTTCACTTAAACCTTTTCAATTATCATTCATTCAAATGATTACTTTAATTAATTATTTATTTAATCTATTATAAATATTAATTAATCAATTAATTAATATTACAATCGCTATTAATCTTTTAATCAATATGTAGTGTTCAAAATCAATCATCGCTAATTCCATGCATGATTAGAATAAGTTACAACGTCTAATTTAAATAATATATGTTTATTAACAATAATTATGGATTATGTGATTTAAATCTCAAGACACTTAATTTTAGAAAATTTTAGAATAAATTCTGAATATCTATCAAATTTATATAATTTAATAATTGGTGTTGAATTGCTCTAAGTGTATAAAATTTATATAACTCCCTAAATCCAAATGCATATAAAATTTATATAAATATTTGGTGATTAAGCATTCAATTCCATTGGGTCTAGACTTGATACAACCTATATAAAAATTTATATGATCTAATATTTGAACCATTCAAATATTACATAAAGTCCGAATAGGTTGAGAAAATCACAATCTCCCTGCAACTCTATCCCTGTGAATCTCCATCTCAAGAATCTTTTTGGTCTCTCCCAAATCTTTCATGTCAAATTCCATGCTCAGTAACCTCTTTAATTTGTCGACTCTTTTCATCTTTTTTCGCAACAATGAGCATGTTATCTACATATAGTAGTAAGAAAACCAATGATTCATCTTCAAGGCTCTTCACATATATGTAACAATCATACTCATATCTCCTATATGCGTTTTGAATTATGTATGAATCAAAACATTTGTACTATTATCTAGGAGATTATTTCAATCCATAGAATGATTTCTTCAACTTGCAAACGAACCATTCTTGTTTGAGCTGACTAAATCTCTCAGGTTGTGACATAAAAATCTGCTCCTCCAAATTTCCATGAAGAAATGTCATCTTCATATCCATTTTCTCTAGCTCTAAATCATGATGTGTTACCAAAGCTCATACCGCTCTAATTGACGTATATCTTACTACTGGAGAGAAAATTTCTTCATAATCAATCTCCTTTGTTTGTGAATACTCCTTTACTATTAACTGAGCTTTGAACTTCAATTCTTCTCCCTCTGACAATGCTTCTTTATTCTTGAATATCCACTTGCATCCTATAATTTTTTTTCCTTCAGGAAGTTTCACTAGATCTCACATTTAGTTCTTATTCAATGACTTCATCTTCTCCACCATAGCACTTATCCACTTGTCCTTCTCAGAGCTGTGTATCGCCTCCTAAAAAGATGTAGGGTATTCACTACTAGTGATAAGCGTATAAGATACCAAGTCTTCAAATTTGTATCTGGTGGGTGATTTTATGACTCTTCTCGTTCTTCCATGAGCTAAAGTGCGATGATCTGTGTGCTCTGAGCTAGAATCATCGGAGTCATGAGTCTCTAGCTCCACCTGCACAACATCTTTCTCCATGTTGCTCTGTGGTGTTTCCTTTCCTTCTTCTTGAGTACACTGTAACATAGTCTTCTTGTCAAACACCACATCTCTATTGATCACCACTTTATTTGCCTTAGGATCCCAAAACTTGAACCCTTTAACTCCTTTCTAATACCCTAGAAAAATGTACTACTTTGACTTACATCTAACTTTGATTTTTCCTCACTAGATATGTGCATATAGGCTAGACATAAAAAAAACTCAAAGAGGAGAGTAATCTATTTGATTCCCTATCCATACTTCCTTTAATACTTTGCCTTTTAGTGTCGCCTTTGGTGATCTATTAATGAGATAACATGCCATGTTAACCGCTTCCGCCCAAAAATTCTTGGTTAGCCCTGCATTCAGCTTGAGACATTTTGTCTTCTCAATGATTGTCCTGTTCAACCTTTCTACCACCCTGTTCTGTTAAGGTGTCTTGTGAATCAAAAAATATCTCATTATCTCATGCTGCTTACAAAATTTCTAAAACTTTGAATCTGTATACTCAGTCTCATTGTCTGACTTAAGACATTTGATCTTCTTTTTGGTCTGGTTCTCCACTTCAGTGTTTCACAGTTTAAACTTTGCAAAAATTTTCAACTTGTGACGCATAAAGTATATCCAAACCTTTCATGAGTAATCATTAGTAAAACTCATAAAATACAAGTGTCATCCACCTGATGCTACACTGGATGGTCTCCAAAGATTCGTATGTATGTAGTCTATGTTGGTGCGGGAAGCATCCAATGATCGAACCTAAGTTTTGATAATGGCAAAGAGTTCAAAGTTAAGGTTATGCGTGATCTAATGGGTTTGAATGAGCTTGCAGGAAATTTCTAAGTGTACTTAGGCAAAAGTCTAAGCTACGGATAGGCAGGTGGAAAACCCTAGGGGGAGGTTACCCTAGGTCCTAGGGGGTGGTAACCCTAGGCGGGAAGTCTTAGCGGGTCGAGGGCTTCGGACAAAAGTCCTATGGTCGAGGACTCTAGGAGGAAAGTCTTGGTGTCGCGAACTAGGTGAAAGACTGGGCGGGTCATGGAGCGGACGCCCAGCTAAAAGTCTTGGGGCCTGGGGCGCTGAGCAAAAGTCCAGTTGGTCTAGAGGATCAACTGACAACAGGTAAACTCTCATGAGTGGAGTAGGTGAGGATGTGTTCCCTGATGAGGGAACAGTAGGCATCGGTTCGACTTAGGGTTTCCAGTTGAAAATCTGAAGTCAAAACTAGACAATTTGATGTCTGTCAAATTCTATGTTTTATCATGTCTTAACTCTATTTTGCAAGGTATGTTGTACTAACGTATTTTACAGGAAATGAATTGGAGAAGACCCTCTCGCAGCAAGGCACGAGGGCGTCCTGGATATTGAGCAGAGGATGCCCTCATGGAGCTTGAGGGCGCCCTAAACATTGGCGCGAGGGTGCCCTCCATGGGTTGGAGGTGCCCTTAGGTGGATAAGAGGCGACTTCTTCTGATCTCATCCACGCTGCAAAATGGGGGGGGGGGGGGGGGGGGGGGGTGGGGGGCACCCTCCAGGGTGTTGGAGGTGCCCTCAACGGGCTTTATAAAGCTGTCTCGAGCAGGAGCTATACACAATGAATTCTAAGTGATCTTTCAGCTCGCACTGCCAACGAGACGTTCCGACAAAGCCAGAACTGGACCTCGACAACCAGAAGCTCTGAGTTTGAGATTACATTGTTGTTGGTATAATTTATTACTGCACTTATTGTACTTGTTTGTAATCTTTCCGAAGCTATAGTGTTTGCCTATCGAAAGGACTCTTACGTGCGGGCCTTGGAGTAGGAGTTGTTGGTGCTACTCGAAATTTCATTCTATTTCCCTTGTATAAAAATTTGTACAAGCACAGAAGTTTTCCTAGCAACCCATGTGCTTTTCAGAAGTTAAACTTGGATTGCAAACGAAACTTAACATTATTAATCCAAGTTCAACCCATGTGTTCATCAAAAGTTAAACCATATTACAGAAGTTGATTAAATATCTATTTCAAGGATTGCTTCCAGGTCGTTGGCGAGGCACTCAGCCTTCTTAGGTATGAGATCATCCACCACTTCCTAGTCAAAGCCTTTCAAAGAAATTGAATATTTAAACTCCTTACGGTAAACCCTAGGTTAAACTATAGAGACCTCAATCAAAACATAAGATCGCTAGCCTCTTGTGTTGGTACTTCAGGATCCATACAAAGGAAAAATAAACTAGTACACAGAAGAAACAATTAACTAGTTATACCTTTCTTTGTAGCTTAAAGACCTCTTGATCTTCTGTTGTATTCCTCTGCTCCTCTTGGACGTCATGTGTGTGACGATCTACCAAGACACAAAAATCACCCAAGTTCTTCTTTCTTCCAAGACTTTCGGCCACCAAGGGATCAAAGCTAGGAACACCACCTCTTGTTCTTCTTTCTTCCTTGCAACCCACCGGCCACAAGATGGTTAAAGCCTCTTGATGCCGCCGACCTTAGGTGAGAAAGCAAGGGGAGAATAAGAATATGAGGGGATCGGCCACAAGGAGAATAGAAGAGGAATAGAAATTGTGTAGATGATTATTTCCTCTAAGGCACCATTTATCCTCTTTTATAATCCTTGGTAATGGCTAAAAAGAAAAGATTTTAACAACAATTAAAATCTCTCTTTTAAATTTTATATTATGGATGGCTACAAAAGAAAAGTTTTAAAATTAAAAATCTCTCTTTTAAACATTGTAGATGACTACAAAAAGGAAAGATTTTTAAAATTAAAATCTCTCTTTTAAATTATAGTTACAAAAAGGAAAGTTTTAACAAAAATAAAATCTCTCTTTTAAACCATTGTATATGGCTACAAAAGGAAAGATTTTTTAAATTTAAAACTCTCTTTTAAAACTATGTGGATGGCTTCAAAAAAAGAAAAGTTTTTAAAATTTAAAATCTTTCTTTTAAAACATTGTAGATAACTATAAAAAGAAAGATTAAAAAAAAAAATTAAAAACCCATCTTGGCCGACCCCTCGCTTGAGCACCAAGCAAGGGGTGGTCGGCCCCTTGCTTGGGCACCAAGCAAGGATATGGCCGGCCATAAGGATGACTTGGGTGGATGCTAGGCTTTATACATAGAGGCTACAACAGGGACCTAGAGGAGGAATTGATTTTGGTCTCCTGATGAGCTTGAGCTTCCTATGTTCAACCCGAACACTCAACTCAAGTTCATCAATAATAACTCATACCACTAAAGAGTTATTATTAAACTACCGCACCAATCCCATATTATATTATGGGCTCCTTCTTATCATGAGTGTGTTAATCTTCCTATGTTTAAGATATCGAATGTCCATTAATTAAATGAGTTACTGACAACTCACTTAATTAACATCTAGCTCCAAGAGTAGTACCACTCAACTTCATTGTCATGTCGAAACTAAGTCCACCTGTAGGGTTCACATGACAATTCTTATGAGCTCCTGAAGGGGACATCATCATCCTAATAAATAGGACACAGTTTCCTTCTATAATCAACAACACACCATATAAATAATATTATTTCCCAACTTATCGGACCTATTAATTTAACAAATAAATCTCACCCTTTGAAAAATTAAAGAAATAGATACTAAGCACATGGTTTGTTATTATATCGGGATTAAGAGTACGCACATCCATAATAACAGTATGCAGTCAGTATAAAAGGAACAACCTCAAATGGTCCTGCTCTATACACACATAGTGTACTAGTGTAATTTTATAGGCAAGATAAATTAATACCAAATTACACTACAACCATTCCAATGGTTTGTCCCAATCCATCTTGGTTGTGAGCTTCTATTTATAATTTATAAAGAAATGATAACATGATCTTCTATGTGACACCACACACCATGTTATATACAATAAAAATTAAATAGACAACTACATTTAACTAAATGCAGACATTTGACTAATGTGATTCTCATTTCAAAATAAATGTTTATACAAAAAGCTAGGCTTTTAGTATACATTCTAACAAGAGTCGCCCCAGGCTTCGAACCAAGTAAAAAAATCCTTGGTGTCTTTTCTATGTGTTTGTGTTATTATTCCGCTGCGCTTACTTGTTAAGTTTTTTGAAATGAAAGTGAAAGCCATGAGCACTATTCAACCCCCCTCTAGCACTTTTCGATCCAACAATTGGTATCAGAGCGGAGTCACTTCTAATTGGTGCAACCACCATTCAAGCAATATTTTTCGTGGTAATTTTTTGATTTTTTGAAGTCGATCAGAATCGGTATAATTGTCGCCTTTTGATCCGTTTTTCACCATCAAAGTTTTTGCTCGAAGCTAGTGCAACACCACTCAAGTTCGGGTTTTACTTTTCTTTATCCCGCACTACTAATCCAAGACTAAGTCTTGGAACAAGTTTTTGTTTTTCCTTATGTGCGAGATCTCCCTTTGCTATAATGGCACATCAAGAAGGCTACAGCACAGTCCGCCCTCCACTCTTCACCGGTGAGGACTTTGGCTACCAGAAGGGCCGAATGGAGTCATATCTCCAAACTCAGTTTAAGATGTGGATGATCATCAGTACTGGGATTGCACTTCCACTCGATAGCTCGGGAAAATCAGTAGCATGCGAGAACTGGGACGCAAGCATAATCAAGAAAGTCGAGGCCAACGCCAAAGCAACCTGCACCCTCCAATGCGGCCTTACAAAGGAGGAGTTGAACCAAGTCGACCCATTCTCAAGCGTAAAAGAATTATGGGAGAAACTGATCGAGCTACACGAGGGCACGCCCGACACAAAGGTAAGTAAGCGTGACTTACTTTTTAATAAATTGTATAACATCAAAGTGCAGGAAGGAGAGACATCTAGCCAGCTTCATGCGCGAATTCTAGATCTACTGAACAGACTTCACGCGATCAGATAGAAAGTGTAGAACCGCGACGTTATAAGGTACGTGCTTAATGCTTTTCTGAGGAACACTTTGTGGGCATTCATGGTCGATGCCTACAAAGTTTCTAAGGATTTGTCTTTAATTAAATTAGATGAGTTATTTTCTGAATTCGAATTACATGAACAGACTAATGCTCGGCCGGTCGAGAAAAGTGTTGCATTGTTTGTAGGTACAAGCAAGACAAAGGAAGCGAGGAAAAAGCATCAGATCGAACCCGAGTCCAAAGAATAACCAGACTCGGACAATGATGACGATGAGATAAAAGCCGAACTCGTCAACCTAGTACGCAAGCTCTACAAAAAGAAGAAGGGGCTCACGAAGAAGGATATCAAGAAGGTGGTTTAGTCCAAAAAGGTACAGACAATTGCAAGTCTAAAAGTAAAATTCGAAGTAACCTTCTACGGGTACAATCAAAAGGGACACGTCAAGGCCAATTGTCCCAACCTAAAATAAGCAAAGAAGCAGAGAAAGAAGAAAGCACTCCAAGCCACATGGGACGAGTCCTCTTTAGAAGATTCTGATGACAAGCTCAAGCAGACGAGCTTCCTTGCACTGACGGCCTAGGAACACATCTACGAATCAGAGACCGAGAGCGAATCGGAAGCTGAGTCCGATCAAAGCCACGGATCCGTATCCATTTCTGAAGGGCTTAAACCCACTGTAAGTGCTTGCCAATTAGATAAATTATACAATTTAGTTAATTATTTGTTACATAAGCTAGCTAAATTGAATGTCCCGGTCAAGTCACTTCAAAAGGAAGTAACATTCCTTAAAGAAGTGACTAACCCTAGCTCCTTGACTGATCTTGATCAGACTGGAAACTCAACTCAAGTCCAAAAGCTTGAGGAAGAGAATTCTAGCCTGAAAAATCAAGTCAAGGAACTAAAGGACATGTTGGAACGGTTTACTTTGGGTTCCAAGAATCTTGATCTAATTATTAGAAAACAGCGAGCCGTTTACATTCGATCCGGACTTGGATTCAAGGCTAAAAGAAAATACAAATCATATTTATCTCTGGTAAATAGAAATAATAGCAAATTAGTCCAAGCATGGGTCCCCAAGTCCAACTTAGTTAATCAAGTTGGACTTGGACAACATTGGGTACCCAAGGATCAACTCTATTACCTTGATAGACCATATCGATGCTATGATCCAAGGGGAGCCAATAGGAAGACCATTTTTAGAATTGTTTGATGATTGCTTTTTACTGCTTTTATTATACACGCTTAGATTAGGCTAGATAAGGACCTAGGCGTAATTTACACTTGAGTAGTTAGACCTAGAGATTTCAAAAGGGAAATTAAATATCCAATTTCTTTGAGAGACTTTGTCTAGAAGTGGTGGATGATCTCATACCCAAGAAGGCCTAGTGCCTCACCACAACCTAGAAGCCAATCTTTGAAATGTGTATTTAATTTACCAATTGAAAAACATGAGTCTAACTCAAATGTAAATTAATCCTTAGATATAATTTAAATCAAAAGATAAAACTAACCATCTCACAAAATCCATAAGGTTCCCTGATTGATAATTTAAAAATGGGTGAGATGGACCTAGGTATGATTTAGAATTAATTAAAATCAATTAATAAAGTTTAATCAATTTCAACTTATCAATATTAACAATTTCAAATAAAATCAATATAATCAATTTTAACTTAATTAATTAATCAATATTAAATTAATAATTAAAATCAATATAATCAATTTTAACTCAATTTTAAATTAATTAATATTAAATTAATAATTAAAATCAATTTTAAATAAATTAATATTAAATTAATAACTAAAATCAATTGATCAATTTTAACTAAATCAATTTAACATGATTAAAATTACTAAATAAGTTAAAAAATACTTAATCTAACCAATTCAGAACTTAAAACTGATTAACTCAATAAAATCAGCTCACAATTACCCATAGGGATACTATGTTTGATAACCTAGACTGGGTGAGATGGAACATTAAAAGTTAATTTCAATCAAACTATCTTTTTATCCATCAAATTGAAAACCTAAGGTCCGTTGCATTCGGCAACGATGAAACACTCAAGGTAATCGGAACAGGTAATATTGAACTGAGTTTCGATTTCTATATTCGAAAAGTTTTATTGGTTGATCGATTAAATTTTAACTTACTAAGTATTAGTCAATTATGTGACTCGGGGTACTAAGTCACATTTTTAAAATTTGAGTGCTTAATTAAAAATGTTGAAAATCCTAAAAATCACACATAAAGGAATTAGGAAAAAGAATATCTATTCAATTAATCTACCAACTTCCTCACTTAAGTGTCTATTGACACAACAAGAGAAAACTAAGCTGTGGCACCGAAGACTGGGTCACACTCACACTAGACTCATTTTAAAAATGAGTCAAAATGGCTTAGTTAGAGGCTTGCCCAAATTAAAATTTATCAAAAATTTAATTTGTAATGCATGTCAATAAGGTAAACAGACCAAGTTAACCCATAAGTCAACCAACTTAAGTAGAACTAACTCAATACTTGAGCATCTACACTTAGACCTGTTTGATTCACATGGGGCTAAGTCACTAAGCAAAAACCAGTATTGCTTAGTAATAATTGACGATTATTCAAGATTTACTTGGGTAAAGTTTCTAAAATCTAAAGATGAAACTTATGAAATCTTTAAAACCTTTTGTAACTTAGTAGAAAATGAAAAAATACTAAAATTAAAAGAATTAGAAGTGACCAGGGGGGATTTGAAAATCTCAAATTTATTGAATTTTGCGAGATTAATGGATATAAACATGAATACTCATGCCCTAGAACCCCCAACAAAATAGTTTAGTAGAATGGAAAAATCGAACTCTACAAGAAGCTGCTAAAATCATGTTAAATGAATATACCTTAAATAATCAATTTTAGGCTGAAACAATTAATACAGCATGTTACATTCAAAATAGAATTTTAATAAATAAAATTTAAAATAAACTCCATATGAAATATATTATAATAAAATTCCCAACTTAAACTATTTAAAGGTGTTTGGATGTAAAGTGCATATTTTAAACACTAAGGACTACTTAGGAAAATTCACGTTTAAATCAACCCCACAAATCTTTTTAGGATATTCCACAACTAGTAGGACCTATAGAGTTTATAACAAAAATATCCTAAAAGTTAAAGAAACAACTAATGTGTTTTTTGATGAAGAAAATAATTTACCTAACTCAATAAATGATAATCAAAATACTGAAAATATTAATACAAGAAACATGGAAGATGATGAAAATGTTCAAATTAAATCTAGTCAATTACAAGAACCAATCATTGACTCTAGCATAAGACCATCAAGAATAAGTACTAATCAGCCATCTGACCAAATTTTGGATAATCCAACCTTAGGAGTTCGGACTATGTCATCTTATAGAAACCTAAGTCAAATAGCCCTCATCTCTAAAATTGAACTCAAAACTGTAGAAACATCCCTACCTGACCCAGATTGGACATTAGCTATGCAAGAGGAGTTAGCCCAATTTGAAAGAAACCAGGTTTGAGAATTAGTACCTAAACCCATAAATAAAACCATAGTTGACACTAAATGCGTATTTAGAAATAAATTGAATGATCAGGGCGAAATAGTAAGAAATAAATCTAGGTTAGTAGCTAAAGGGTTCTGCCAAGTAGAAGGGTTAGACTACGATGAGACCTATGCACCTGTAACCAGACTTGAATCTATTAGAATGCTGCTGGCCTATGCAGTGCATAAAAGATTCAAGTTATACCAAATGGATGTAAAGTCCGCCTTCTTAAATGGGTTTATTAAGGAAGAAGTATATGTTAGTCAACCCCAGGATTTGAGGACTTGGACCACCCAAACCACATTTTTAGGTTAAAAAAGACCCTATATGGACTAAAATAAACACCTAGGGCTTGGTATGAACGACTATCAAATTATCTAATATCTAAAGGATTTAAACAAGGTCAAATAGATCAGACCTTATTTGTAAAAACCTTAGAAAAAGATATTTTTATAGCCCAAATTTATGTAGATGATATAATTTTTGGTTCAACCAATACTAAATTTTTAAAAGAATTTACTAAATTAATGGAAAGTGAATTTGAAATGAGCTTAGTTGGAGAACTCAACTTTTTCTTAGGCTTACAAATTAAACAAACCAAAGATGGAATTTATATTTTTCAAACAAAATATGCTAAGGAATTAATTAGAAAATTTGGAATGAAAAATTCAAAAAATATAAATACTCTAATGGCTACTAATGTTAAAATTGACTCTAACTTAGAAGGAAAATTAGTAGACTTAAAATCCTATCGAAGTGCGATAGAAAGTCTACTGTACCTAATTGCAAATCATCCTAACATCCTATTTGTAGTAGGTATGTGTGCAAGATATCAATCTTGTATAAAAGAATCACATTTAACAAACATTAAAAGAATACTTAGATATATTAAGGGAACACTAAATGTAGGACTTTGGTACCCTAGAACTTGCACCTTTGACCTAATTGGCTATTCTAACTCAGACTATGCCAGGTGCAAACTAGATAGAAAAAGCACAAGTGGCAGCTGTCAATTTCTAGGTCAGTGCCTAGTAATTTGGTCAAGCAGAAAGTGACGCTGTGTTGCTTTATCCACTACTGAAGCTGAGTATATAGCCCTAGGGGATGTGCATCTTAACTATTATGAATGATGCATATCCAAAGGACTATCAACTAGAATATGAAAACACAAAAATTTCAATTGATAATATAAGTTCAATTAACTTAACCAAGAATCCAATTCACTACTCAAGAACTAAACACATAGAAGTAAAACACCACTTTTTAAGGGATTATGTAGCTAAGGGTGACATTGTACTTAACTATGTTGAGTTCAAGTCAAACTTGGCTGACATTTTCACAAAAATCTTACCTGAACTTGAGTTCAGTGCACTCAGAAGGTAGATAGGGATGTGCTTAGTAGAATAGAGGGTGCTTTCAAAATTAATTCTTCTTTTGTAATTTCAAAATTGTAATACTTTGATTTCAAATTCTAGGAAAAATATTTTTTAAAATCCCAATTTTATTAGTTTTTTAAAATATTGGATTTAGCCTAGGAATTTATCCCCTAGAAAGCATGTACCCTTAGTTTTAGCCAGAGCATGTAACGACCCAACTCCTGGGTACTAAGCTGTGAGCCGGATCGCTACATTAACTATTGAAACTACTGTGCTGTACTGTGCGGAAGACTGGGTAAAATAAAATTTTACTAAACTATTGTAGTTGCCTCTGTTAACTCTGGGAGAGTGAGATTTCATATCCAACTACCTTCTAGATATTCATAGCTATACTGAGGAGGTGAAACTGGAGCTTTGGATCGATCCGTGGAACGATCCAATGACACCCACGCGAACACTGGCTGGATCGGTCTGCCGACCGATCCAGCTGCTCACTGATCGATCGGCGGACCGATCAGTGGCTCACTGATCGCGCACAGGAACGCTGGCTGGATCGGTTTGCGATCCAGCTGCTCACTGATCGGTCGGCTGACCGATCAGTGACGGCTGATTTCGTCCCGAACTCTCTGTTCGCGGATGGAACGGTCGGCTGATCGATCCTGGGAGATACAGTAGGCTACTGTATCCATCTGGATCGGTCGGCTGACTGATCCAGGAGAATAAACGGCACTGGATCGGTCTGCTGACCGATCCAGGCTCTGATAGTCTGAAACGAAATCAAAATTTCTGATTTCCAGGACTGATTCGTGCCAAGAATCACATACACAAGCTCAAGATACATGAAAAAAAAAACACTCTAGCATGTAAATACTAACATTCTAAACATGATAAACTAAACAAGGCATAGTTTACTAAGCTATAACACCTAGTAACAAGACTAAGTCATAAAACTAGACATGTTAAGTACTAAAACTGAAATAAAAGCGTGTAGATCCCAAGGATCTTTATTCCAAACCCCTTGCACACACACATCATCGTAGCATCGCCCTCCAGCCTCCGCTAATCCACTTTTCTTTTACCTGTATCTGCAGTATAAGAAAAGTAGTACCTGTAAGCTAAAGAGCTTAGTAAGAAACCATCTACCTCACAAAAACATGCAACGATGCAAATATGATTTTAAATCATGCTATTTAAAATATATGCTGGATATACTGAATAAACTAGCATGGCATGGCATATAGGCATACAAAAGCATAAACTGGAACTGAAACATGGCATAGCATATAGATTGAACATGCTTTAAACCGGACATGGCATACTTATAAGTTGAGCATGAAACCGAACTAGTCATGCATATATCTAAATCGTACATGAACTCAAATCATGTAAACTGAACCGAATGAACTGAAAGCTAAATTAGTGTTCTCATCATCGGTTTCAAATTTGAAAACTATACATATAATAGATGAAAATACTAAACATGTCTGGGCCCGCATCTCAGATTATCGGCGCATCCCTCACGAGACCCGGATTGCAAGTTCCGAATCCAGTAGGTTACTAGGTTATCTGAACCTAGGGACGATTGTGGAGTCCAACCCATGGATATCTGATCCAAATACAGTGCCAACTGAATAAAAGTAAAATACTGAATACTGTTTTATTTTACTTTGCTGTTCTAGGTTATCTGAACCTAGAGCTAGGTTATCTGAACCTAGAGGCTACTGTGGGAGCCCACCCAATGGATATCTGATCCATATAGCTATAATAACTGATAATAAACTGAGTAAAATGTTTCTAATACGTTTTACATGCTGTTAGGACGCCTACTGGTGCATCCTTCTGAACTAGGCATTCTACCGAATGCTTGGTGTGCACTGAGAGCACACCCTATAACTGAAAACTGTAAAACTACTAAACTAACGCCAAAACTAACAAGCGAGAGCAATTATACTGCAGGTGAGGGGTTTCTTACCTCAATCGCAAGGTTTTCTTACGATTCTATCCGCTAGGTTTTCCGGAAACTGCTTCGTTCGACGAACCGCTTACGTCCTCGGGTTCCTCTCGCGGAGAAGAATCTTTTTCGTGTTGGAGTCGTCGCCGGAAGATGAGCCGAGAGTCCTTGGGCTTGGGCGCCGAGAGAGGAGGAGGAAGAGGTGTGGGCGGCGGTGAGGTTTTTGGGAAGAGGGGTAGGTCACGGTGAAAAAGAATGTGCCGAACCAAAACAAAATAACCCAACTCCCACTTAACCTTCCTATTTATACTAAAGACTTAATTCGCCCAACTCCAATATAAATTTATTTGGTTCTCCTCTCTTTCAGCACGGCCCTGCTGGGTACACCGGTTACTAAACTTATCCGTAAACCATAGGTCTCGGGTTCGATTCCCGCCTAAGCTATTTTACGGTTCCAATTATTTTTGCTACTTCCGCTACTCGGAAAATTCCGGAAAAATATCTAAAAATTCCAGAAAAATCATAGAAAAATTCTAAAATAAATTCGAGAATTTTTCGGGCTTTACAATCCCCCATACCTTATAAAATTTCATCCCCGAACTTAAAACAATTCTACTCATGCTGGCCTCTGCCTCCCAAGTCGCCTCTGCTGATTTGCCAGCCGACTTTGACTAATGGTACTTCCTTGTTCCGTAATTTCTTTACCGCCGGTCTATTATCCGAATAGGCCGATCATAGCTGAGATCATCACGGACTGTACCAACTGTGGCTCAATCACCGGTGGCGTCAGGAATATGCTTCTTCAGCATGGAGACATGAAATACGTTGTGAGCAGCTGACATCTCCCGAGGTAGCTCTAGCTCATATGCTACCTTGCCCACTCTTCGTGATAAGGTATGGTCCCACATATCCGGGAGCTAGCTTGCCTTCTTCCCAAAACGCATGACTCCTTCATGGGAGCTACTCGAGGAAAACCGATCCCCAATCGAAAACTCTAGGGGTCTCATGGCTGTATCAAGATAGCTCTTCCGACGACTCTGTCTGCCTCTATCCTCCGCGAACTGCAGATCGCTGTGGTATCTGCTACTAGATATGTCTGAAGCTCTAGTTCCTTCTGTTCACCACTCTCATACCAGCAGATTGGTGATCTGCACCTCCGCCCATAGAGTGCCTCATAAGGTGTCATGCCGATAGTGGCCTGATAACTGTTGTTGTATGCAAATTCTGCTAGACTCAGATATTTGCACCAACTTCCCTTGAAATCTAGGGCATAAGCCCGGAGCATATCTTCGAGTACCTGATTTACTCGCTCCGTCTGACCATCTGTCTGAGGATGGAAGGCTGTGCTGAATTTTAACTGGGTGCCCATAGCTGTCTGTACACACTTCCAGAAGTGTGATGTAAATCTGCTGTCTCTATCTGATATAATGGTTCGTGGGACTCCATGCACCTTGACAATCTCCTTGAGATACAACTGAGCTAGCTGCTCCATGGAATAGGATATTCTGATAGCTAAGAAGTGGGCTGATTTAGTCAACCTGTCGACTATTACCCAGATAGCATCAAAACCATTCGTGGTTCTGGGTAATCCCACTATGAAGTCCATAGAGATATCCTCCCACTTCCATTCTGGAATCTGGATCGGCTGCAGAACTCCTCCTGGTCGCTGATGTTCTGCCTTAACCCTCTGACAGGTTAGACAGATGCTGACGTATCTGGCGATATCTCGCTTCATCCCAGGCCACCAAAATCGTTTCTTTAGATCCTGATACATTTTGGTGGAACCAGGATGCATCGCATGGGGAGTCCTGTGAGCCTCATCTAAAATCTATCTCCGTAGCTCCTCCTGATCTGGAACACAGAGTCTGTCACCAAAATACAACACCCCGCTATCGGACACTCTGAATTCTCTACTTTCTGATTCTGCTAGCCCTTGCTTGATTTTCTGAATTTCAGGGTCCTGCTCCTGAGCTGACTGAATATCACCAAGCAAGGTAGACTCTAAGGTCATAGTAGAGAGCTGTCCAACGATGAGTTCGAGACCGAAATCTACGATCTCCTTCTGTAGGGGTGGTGACATGGTTGTAAGAGATAATAAGGTAGCACTGGACTTTCTGCTGAGTGCGTCTGCTACCTTATTGGCTTTTCCGGGATGGTAGAGGATATCAATATCATAGTCTTTGACCAGTTTTAGCCATCTGCGCTGTCGCATATTCAGATCCTTCTGAGTGAAGAAGTACTTCAGACTCTGATGATCTGTATACACTCTGCACTGAGCTCCATATAAGTAATGTCTCCAAATTTTGAGAGCGAACACTACTGCTGCAAGCTCAAGGTCATGAGTAGGGTAATTCTTCTCATAATCCTTGAGTTGTCTGGAGGCATAGGCGATCACCTTGCCGTTTTGCATCAATACTGCTCCTAGTCCCAACTTAGAGGCATCACTATAGATGTCAAAGCTGCTGGTGTCGTCTGGTAGAGCCAAAATGGGAGCACTGGTCAACCTCCTTTTTAGCTCACTGTCGTTCTCACCCTCCGTCCACCGAAATTTTCTTCTTTACCGGTAAGAGTTGTCAGTGGGGAGGCTACCCTGGAGAAGTCCTCTACAAACTTCCTGTAATATCCTGCTAATCCCAGAAAGCTCCTGATCTCGTTGGCGTTCTTAGGTCTCTTCCAGTTACTTACTGCTTCTATCTTACTGGGATCTACCATAATACCATCCTTTGAGATGATGTGACCCAGGAAGGACACCTGATCTAGCCAAAATTCACATTTCGTGAACTTGGCGTATAGCTGCTTCTGCTGAAGGGTCTGCAATACTAGTTCCAGGTGCTCTGAGTGTTCTTCCTGAGTTCCTGAGTAGATAAGAATGTCATCGATAAACATAATAACAAACTTATCTAAATACTCCCTGAATACTCTGTTCATGAGATCCATGAAAGTAGCTGGAGCATTTGTCACGCCGAAAGGCATGACTACGAACTCATAATGTCCGTATCTGGTCCTGAAAGCTGTTTTAGGTATATCACCTTTCTTGACTCTAACCTTGTGATATCCTGATCTGAGGTCAATTTTAGAGAACACTGCGGCTCCCTTTAGCTGATCAAACAGGTCATCTATCCTGGGGAGAGGGTACCTGTTTTTAATTGTGACCTGGTTCAAGGCACGGTAGTCTATGCATAGGCGCATGCTTCCATCCATCTTCTTCACGAACAACACAGGTGCTCCCCATGGTGAGTGACTAGGGCGTATGAAACCCTTGTCAAGAAGCTCCTGTAATTGCTCCTGAAGTTCCTTCAGTTCTGCTGGAGCCATGCGGTACGGTGCCTTGGAAATTGGATTTGTGCCGGGAATGAGCTCTATCTTAAATTCAATCTCCCTGTCTGGTGCTAAGCCTGGTAACTCTTCAGGGAAGACTGCTGGGTAGTCACAAACGACTCGAACCTCTGATAGCTGTTGGTTCTTGTCCTGGCTGGTGTTGACTACATTTGCTAAAAATCCCATGCATCCTGAATCCATTAGCTGCTGTGCTTTCAGTGCTGAGAGAAACTTCCTGGCTTTTCTCTTTGGTTTTCCCATGTACTCAAACTGTACTCCTTCTTCAGGTTGGAATATGACCTTTTGTTTATGGCACTCTATAGAAGCGCCGTATCTGATCAGAAAATCCATTCCAAAAATGACATCGTAATCAGTCATTTCTAGCACTATCAGATCACCAAAAAGTTCTCTGTCTGCTATAATGACTTGAGCCAGTGTGTAGATGCCATAATGTCTCCGAGGGTAGTGTTGTCGAAACCGACTATTGAGTACCTCCGAGGTGTTGCTAATTTTTCGCAAACGCCGGATACATAAGAGTGGGTTGCCCAAGATCGAATAAGACAGCATTATGTCAGAAATACGATCCGACTGTGACAACCGCCGAGGCATTTGCTACGTCATCTCCGGACGGAGAAAATCCTAGCATTTGTGGTAGCTGTGGGGGCTCTAATCGCCTTGACCGATCTGTGGACCATCTACGGCAAAGATACATCCGATGTAGCCGGTCGAGCTCCATACTGATCGATCGAGGCCGAGGAAGATCGTTTTGTTCGGCATCGCTAGCCATGTGCCCTTCCCGCCCACATTCAAAACAACCTCGCGTACCCTTGCGGCAAACTCGGATGATGTTTCCCACGTAGCACACTTGGGATGTCTGAATGTTTTCCACCGGTCCTCCTTTGGGTCACCGCTGCCTTTACGCTTCCCTTCCGCTGGAGCTATGTCCTGTTGTTTCGCTGAGTACCGAGCCCGCTTGTCCCTTGGGCTCTGTGGAAACCTGCTTATGTTGTTCTGGTAGTGCTCTGTGATCGAGGCACTACTCACTAGCTCCTCCGTGGTTTGTGGCCTATGAACGCCACCAGCCACGTTCACTGCGATCTCGGGCCTCAGCATCTTGAGCATCAACCGGACTCGTTCCTTCTCTGTGCTGACTAACTCTGGACATAGACGAGCCAACCTGTTGAATTTCTTCACGGCTTCCTGAACTGATAGGTTGCCCTGACGAAACTCTGTAAACTCGTCATAGTGTCGGTTCGTGACTTGCATGTGAAAGAATTCCTCGAAGAATTCTTTCTCAAAGTTGGCCCATGTCATCTGATTTACTGGCCACTTCGATTTAATCCGCTCCCACCACATGCGTGCGTCTCCTGTTAAACAGAAGGAGGCACACTTCACCTTTTCGTGCTCTGGCCAGTCTAGAAGCTCCATCGTGCTTTCCAGTGTTTTAAACCATGCCTGAGCATTCCATGGTTCGCTGGTGCCTGAGAAGTTCTCGGGCTTAATTCTCTGCCACTGGATAAGGTAGGCTTCTCTCTTAGCCCCCGCTACTGGGGCTACTGGGACTGGTACTGCAGGCTGAGCTGGTACAACCTCTGTGATTACTGGAGTCGTGAGGTTCGGTACTGGAGTGACTGGGGGAGTAGTCTGTTGGTTAGCCTTTAAGGAGGCTATCTCCTGCTGCTGTTCAGCTAACTGCTGCTGTAGCTGAGAGGGGCTCAGCCGCTGCTGCTTTCTTAGCTGGACGTCCTCGTACCATTTTCTAAATAGCAGAGAACACATATATATATAACTGAGCTATCATGTTATAGTTAACTATTGGTAACATGTTATATACTATCACTGTAAACATGAATTAATTAACTACTAACATGAGAGCAAATATGAAAGCACATATAACTAATATGAAAGCTGAAAACAAAACTGAGTGAGAGATGTTCTTACTTGAAAGCTGTAGGCACAATGCTGATGTGTGTGTAGGAAGTGAGGAACTTGCTCTGATACCACTCTGTAACGACCCAACTCCTGGGTACTAAGCTGTGAGCCGGATCGCTACATTAACTATTGAAACTACTGTGCTGTACTGTGCGGAAGACTGGGTAAAATAAAATTTTACTAAACTATTGTAGTTGCCTCTATTAACTCTGGGAGAGTGAGATTTCATATCCAACTACCTTCTAGATATCCATAGCTATACTGAGGAGGTGAAACTGGAGCTTTGGATCGGTCCGTGGAACGATCCACTGACACCCACGCGAACACTGGCTGGATCGGTCTGCCGACCGATCCAGCTGCTCACTGATCGGTCGGCGGACCGATCAGTGGCTCACTGATCGCGCAGAGGAACGCTGGCTGGATCGGTCTGCCGACCGATCCAGCTGCTCACTGATCGGTCGGCTGACCGATCAGTGACGGCTGATTTCGTCCCGAACTCTCTGTTCGCGGCAGTAGGCTACTGTATCCATCTGGATCGGTCGACTGACTGATCCAGGAGAATAAACGGCACTGGATCGGTCTGCTGACCGATCCAGGCTCTGATAGTCTGAAACGAAATCAAAATTTCTGATTTCCAGGACTGATTCGTGCCAAGAATCACATACACAAGCTCAAGATACATGAAAAAAAAACACTCTAGCATGTAAATACTAACATTCTAAACATGATAAACTAAACAAGGCATAGTTTACTAAGCTATAACACCTAGTAACAAGACTAAGTCATAAAACTAGACATGTTAAGTACTAAAACTGAAATAAAAGCGTGTAGATCCCAAGGATCTTTATTCCAAACCCCTTGCACACACACATCATCGTAGCATCGCCCTCCAGCCTCCGCTAATCCACTTTTCTTTTACCTGTATCTGCAGTATAAGAAAAGTAGTACCTGTAAGCTAAAGAGCTTAGTAAGAAACCATCTACCTCACAAAAACATGCAACGATGCAAATATGATTTTAAATCATGCTGTTTAAAATATATGCTGGATATACTGAATAAACTAGCATGGCATGGCATATAGGCATACAAAAGCATAAACTGGAACTGAAACATGGCATAGCATATAGATTGAACATGCTTTAAACTGGACATGGCATACTTATAAGCTGAGCATGAAACTGAACTAGTCATGCATATATCTAAATCTGTACATGAACTCAAATCATGTAAACTGAACCTGAACTGAACTGAAAGCTAAATTAGTGTTCTCATCACTGGTTTCAAATTTGAAAACTATACATATAATAGATGAAAATACTAAACATGCTGCTGGGGCCCTGGCATCTGTACTTACTGTGCGCGCATCCCTACGAGACCCGGGATTGCAAGTTCCGAATCCAGCAGGGTTACTAGGTTATCTGAACCTAGGGACGACTGTGGGAGTCCAGCCCATGGATATCTGATCCAAATACAGTGCCAACTGAATAAAAGTAAAATACTGAATACTGTTTTATTTTACTTTGCTGTTCTAGGTTATCTGAACCTAGAGCTAGGTTATCTGAACCTAGAGGCTACTGTGGGAGCCCACCCAATGGATATCTGATCCATATAGCTATAATAACTGATAATAAACTGAGTAAAATGTTTCTAATACGTTTTACATGCTGTTAGGACGCCTACTGGTGCATCCTTCTGAACTAGGCATTCTACCGAATGCTTGGTGTGCACTGAGAGCACACCCTATAATTGAAAACTGTAAAACTACTAAACTAACGCCAAAACTAACAAGCGAGAGCAATTATACTGCAGGTGAGGGGTTTCTTACCTCAATCGCAAGGTTTTCTTACGATTCTATCCGCTAGGTTTTCCGGAAACTGCTTCGTTCGACGAACCGCTTACGCCCTCGCGTTCCTCTCGCGGAGAAGAATCTTTTTCGTGTTGGAGTCATCGCCGGAAGATGAGCCGAGAGTCCTTGGGCTTGGGCGCCGAGAGAGGAGGAGGAAGAGGTGTGGGCGGCGGTGAGGTTTTTGGGAAGAGGGGTAGGTCACGGTGAAAAAGAATGTGCCGAACCAAAACAAAATAACCCAACTCCCACTTAACCTTCCTATTTATACTAAAGACTTAATTCGCCCAACTCCAATATAAATATATTTGGTTCTCCTCTCTTTCAGCACGGCCCTGCTGGGTACACCGGTTACTAAACTTATCCGTAAACCATAGGTCTCGGGTTCGATTCCCGCCTAAGCTATTTTACGGTTCCAATTATTTTTGCTACTTCCGCTACTCGGAAAATTCCGGAAAAATATCTAAAAATTCCAGAAAAATCATAGAAAAATTCTGAAATAAATTCGGGAATTTTTCGGGTTTTACAGAGCATCTCACAAACACATTAGGATTACCTTCCTTGTGTATGAAAAATACTTAGAATGGTGTGAGATGTATAGGATACTGCCTAGACTTAAGAATGCTTATGTCTGTGCATCGACATAAGTCTAGGCATTAAATACCAAAATCATATTAATCAAGTTAAGTGATCCATGCTTAGTCAAAACTAACTGGAACACTTACTTAACTTGACTAACCAAGTGAAAGCTACTACCTCTTGGTAAACAGCTAGTAACTAAAGGTTAGACAGTTGATTGTTTGTAAATAATTTGGTTACTCATGCTTGGATTATGGGACTTTAAATTTTTAATTGGCTGGCATGAATCAAGGTGGAGTGAAAGATTTTTTTTTTTTAACCAAGTTATTTCTTGTATTTAAAATAAAATTATCTTTTACTTGGTTTTAAAACAAAATTATTTTATAACTTGGAAAATTAGTTTTTAATTTAAAATTATTTTTGACTTGGTATTTAAAAAAATTATTTTATGACTTGGAAAATTGGTTTTTAATTTAAAATTATTTTTGACTTGGTTTTTAAAATAAAATTATTTTATGACTTGAAAAATTAGTTTTTAATTTAAAATTATTTTTGACTTGGTTTTAAAATAAAATTTTTTACTTGGATTTTGACTTGGAGATAAAATTATTTTCAAACTTAAAAGATTTTTGACTTATGCTGGATTAAATTATTTTGAACTAAAATTAAAGCCTAGTATTTTCTTTTTTTTCAAAGTCTTTAACTATGTTCAATTTTCAAAGTTTTATGAAAATTAGCTTGGTTTTTATACTTGAATTTAATTTGTTAACTTGCAAACCTATTATTTGACTTGATAATATTTGCTAAGTTGTTCTTTTCAAACTACAAGTTTCCAGTAACAAAGCTTCCTTTCAGGGGAAGCAAACTATCATTTCTTTCCATCCCTTTCTATACTTTATATATTTTTTTGATTTATGGCAAAGGGGGAGAGAAAAGTGAAAATTAAGAAAGAGAAAGCTAAAGTAAAAATGAAAAAAGTAAAAAATGAATAAAACTAGAACATTTTGCTCAATTTCATTTTGTTCAATTTGCTACAATCACTTAAAGTGTTCTAGTTTACTTGATTCTTAATATTTTTTTTTATATATACTCTTTTTTTACTTAACTTTGAATTTTGTTGCAATAATCAAAAAGAGGGAGATTGCTGGTGTGAGAAATATCCGACGATCGAACCTAAGTTTTGATAATGGCAAAGAGTTCAAGGTTAAGGTTATGTGTGATCTAATGGGTTTGAATGAGCTTGCAGGAAAGTCCTAAGTGCACTTAGGCAAAAGTCCTAGCTGCGGTTAGGCAAGTGAAAAATCCTAGGAGGAGGTAACCCTAGGTCATAGGGGGTGGTAACCCTAGGCAGGACGTCTTAGTGGGTCGAGGGCTTCGGGCAAAAGTCCTAGGGTCGAGAACTCTAAATGGGAAGTCCTGGTGTCGTGAACCAAGTGAAAGACTGGACGGGTCTTGGAGTGAACATCTAGCGGAAAGTCCTGGAGCCTCGAGCGTTGAGCAAAAGTCCAGTTGGTCTGGAGGATCAACTAGCAACAGGTAAACTCTCCTGAGTGGAGTAGATGAGGACGCGCTCCCCGGTGAGGAAACAGTAGACGTCGGTTCAACCTAGGGTTTCCGGTCGGGAATCCGAAGTCAAACCCGAATAGTCCAATGACTGTCAAATTCCATGTCTTATCATGTCTTAACTCTATTTTGCAGGGTATGTTGTACTCACATATTTTGTAGGAAGTGAATTGGAGAAGACCCTCTCGCAGCAAGGCGCGAGGGCGCCCTGGATGCTGAGCAGAGTGCACCCTCATGGAGCTTGAGGGCACCCTGGACACTGGCACGAGGGCGCCCTCCATAGGTTGGAGGCACCCTCAAGCGAATAAGAGGCGACTTCTTCTGATCTCATCCACGCTAGGAAATCGACGGGGTTGAGGGCGCCCTCCAAGGTGTTGGAGGCACCCTCAACAGGCTTTATAAAGCTGTCTCAAGCAGGAGCTGTACACAACGAATTCTAAGTGATCTTTCAGTTGCGCACTGCCAATGAGGCATTTCGACGAAGCCAGAACTTGACCTTGACAACCAGAAGCTCTGAGTTTGAGATTACATTATTGTCGGTATAATTTATTACCGCACTTATTGTACTTGTTTGAAATCTTTCCGAAGCTATAGTGTTTGCCCATCGAAAACACTCTTACTTGCGAGCCTTGGAGTAGGAGTCGCCCTATGCTCCGAACCAAGTAAAAAATCCTTGGTATCTTTTCTGTGTGTTTATGTTATTATTTCGTTGCATATACTCGTTAAGTTTTCTGAAATGAAAGTGAAAGTCACGAGCGCTATTTATCCCCCCCCCCCCTCTAGCGCTTTTCGACCCAACAGTCTAGAATCCCCTCCATTTTATTTGTCGTCGTCTTGAATTACACTTTGCTCTGTTTCCCAAGAACACAAAATTTGTAGAATTCAAGCTTGTACATCTTGACACTCTTCAACAAATCTTTCTTGTGATGTTCTAACATCCCACATTTACCCATATGCCCTAGCCGCATATGCCACAAGATAGTACTATCTGATTTAGACTCCACCTAGGTGACTCCACTTATAATTGTAGTGTTGGTCCCAGTGCGACTGGTTAGAGGGGAGTGAATAGCCTGAAATAAAATTCAACCCTTTCTCAATCTTTTGACTTTGATTAGTAAGCATAATTAATTAACTAAAATAATTAACATAAAAAACAACATAAAAAGAAATAAGTAAGAAGGCCAGAATTTTCTTGGTTACAACGTAGGTAGTTGTTAATCCAAGACAGATTAAAGCACTAGAAAAATCTCTTTAATTGAAGGCAGAGAAGCCTCTTACACTCTTTGATAGATCAGAAAATTGCCAGGAAATAAATACAGAAGTTATTGTCTATTTCCTAACTCCATGGGTCTTTTTATAGCCCTTAAAAAACTTTATCCAAGTTGGAAGGTGCCTTCAATGGGGTTCAAGGCGCCTTCAATTAGACAAGTTTTATCGTCGAAGATAAACCTTTATCTTCGGCCAATAGTCATCTGAAGGTACCTTCAACATGCTGGAAGGCACCTTTGACACAGTTCATGGAAGGTGTCTTCCAAGCCATTGAAGGCACCTTCCCTAAGGCAGATCAACTCCTTAGCGAATCTTTTTCATGTGGATGATGCTCCGGTCAACCGGAGTTGAGTTCACCCGAACCCAACTCTGACCTTCTCCTGGAGCACACTTCCTTCCTATATTTTCATCCCTTGAATGTCATGCACATCCTTCTTGTCCACCGATGCACTCTTCCGCAGCACCTCGTCCCTCGGATGTATCAAGCTCGTTGGCTCCTTTCCAGTATTATCCTTCTTGCTACCTGTGTCTTCTGCTCTACTTCTTATGTTCCTAAGCTCCTACACACTTAGACACAAGGATCAAACATAATAGGACCTAACTTGATTTAATTGATCACACCAAAACTATCACTGGCTACTTACATATAGTCCCTATCAACTTATAGATGTTCCATATTAACTTTTATCCTTTCATTACCGTCAAAGCTCCCTTGCTAACTTTTATCACTCTGCTAACTATTTGTAACTATAACCAATACCATCTAATATGCCTAGTGAGATCAAGTTCTTCCTTAGCTCTGGTATATATCTAAAATCATATAGGGTTCTGATCACACAATCAAATATCTTGATTCTGACGTTTCCTATGCTGATAACTCTACATAATGCATCGTTTCTTGTTCAACATTGAACAAGAATCCACTGCCCTATAGGTGTCAAACCACTCCTTATTTGGAGTCATGTGATATGAATATACAGAGTCTAAAATTCATGCATTCGTCAATTACTCTGAACTCAACATAACTGATAGTATATCTCCATCACCACTCTCTGAATTTTCTTCTTCAACTATATTTACAAACTTTGCCAAACTATCTTTATTCTCTACAATATATTTCTTTATCTCTCTTAATTTCTCTTCATATGACCTTTGCCTCCAAACTTGTAGCATGTGATCACCTTCTTCCTTCTCGACTTAGAACAAGTCTTGTTGTCGTTACCCGATCCATGTCAAGATTTGCTCCTACCACGCTCTTGATTGCTATTTATCACAAGTCATTCTCCCTGAGAAACTTCATTGTTTGTTTTCTTCCTTTGGTGAAAACCTATCAATGCACTTGTGATCTCCTCCAATTTAAGAGTTTTCTTACCCCACATCAAAGTAGTAATCAAATTCTCACACGTAGGAAATAAAAGTAGAAAATTTAGCAACATCAGCACCTTGTCTTCGTCCTCGATCTTCACATTAATATTACTCACAATCTGGTTGAAAACGTTGATGTACTAGCTCAAATTAGTTCCCTATGTCATCTTCAGCTCGAATAATTTCTGTTTAAGATATAACTTGTTTGTCAATGACTTCGACATGTACTGACATTCCAGCTTTTGCCAAACTACCACCGGTGACTCCTCATCCATGACTTGGTATATCACTGTAACACCCCACCCTCCTCACTACTAGTCTGCGAGGATGGGGCGCTACTCGACTACTAATTTTTCTTAACTAAAATTGTTCACATGTAAAGGATCAATACATAAACTCTCTAAACATGTAACTGATAGCAGTGGAAAACATAAACAACTTATCTCTACATTCTACTCCAGCATATGAACACAACTAAAACTATACATCAATCTAATCATGCTGAAATATATGTATTAATCAGAACATGCATGCAATAATACTACAACTCAAATCATGGAACTATTGTACATAGCAATTAAGAGAAAGAGCTCTAAAATACATAAAGTCACTCTGATAATAAAATCATCAACATGAATAAATTGTTATCTTAATAAATTTCTAAACTAGGTCCCAAGGCTTCTATAGTCCATGCATCACACATCTATCCGCACCTCTTTGTCACCTTCCTTTGCTATAGCTTTTTCTTTCCTTTATCTGCAGTAAGAGAAAAATGTAACTATAAGCAAAATTACTTAGTAAGCACTATCTAACTCACAAAACTCGGATATGCATGTATACAAGAAGAAACTAGAAACTGAATGCTTTAAAAGAAAACATATATAGCTGCTCATGTTAATCTAATAGCAAAGGAAAACTAGAAAGTATACCCGTGCATATCTAGTGGCGAAGGAAACTGGTCATGCTCAACTCATAGCAAACAAAACTAGGAAATAAATCTGCTCATGCATATTCAATAGCAAGGAAAATTACTCATGCTCAACTAATAGTGAGGAACTAGAAATAAGAATCAGTACTGCTCATGCTCGAATCAATAGCATATGGAAAACTACTTATCTAATAGCAATAAGAAAACTGCACTGCTAAAGAAAAACTGCACTAGAATTCTGCACTGCTAAAAATACTAAAACTAGGAGCTAAATGAAAATTAATAATTCTGCAATTCTTCATTTGTAGTACATGCCTACTTCCACACAAGAATTCTAAGAGCTAAATGCAAACTAAAATCTGCTCATGCTTCATTTGTGGTACACGCCTACTGCTACACAAGAATTCTAAGGGCTAAATGCAAACTAAAATCTGCTCATGCTTCATGAAAGTAGCAATCAAACTAAGGTTTGCAGTGCTAAAAGAAAACACCAGTTCTAACTTGCTGAACTTGGGAATAAAGAAGCTAACTTGCTGAATTAAACTTTTATGACACTTGCTTTCCTAGTTCAAATACATATAGTTTAATACTTCAAAATAATAATAATCCCTTCTTGGGCCCAGGCATAGTACCAAAGCGCGCTCCCTAATAGGGACTGGGGTAACGAGCCACCAGTCCTATGAGGGTAAAGACCTCGGTCTTACCAGGGCCAAGACCTCGGAATTGATCACCTGGATTTGTTTAATGACAACCTCGGAAGTCGGGTACTAGCCTTTCAAAGTAAAATATCTTAATTACTTCTTCTTTAAATGCCTTGACATTTTAACAAGCACCTTGTGTGTCAAAATCCCTAAAGTCTTGACTTTGGGATCTACTTAAGGCCTTGGCCTTTTTCTTTCTTTTCTTTATCTTTCTTATACTTTTCTTAAACTCAAAATACTGTAATACTTAACAAGATCTGCACTATGATACTTAACAAAATCTGCACCATTACACTTAACAGAAATCTGCACTAAAATGCTTAATAAAACTGCGCTGAGATGCTAAATAAAACTGCATGCTTACAAATAAAATCGTTCATGCATATTGAGGTGACAAGGAACTTAAATCTGTATGCTTATTTGGATGGTCGCAAGGAAGCATATCTAAACCTCATGCTAGAATAAAACTCAAATCTGTATCCTAGAATAAATGTAACAAGGAAGCATATCTAAACCTCATGCTAGAATAAAGAAACTCAATTCTGTATCCTAGAATAAATGGTAACAAGGAAATCTAAGTTTGAAAGGTCAATTATAAGGGTTGTTCTTTTTCATTGCAGCAAGGAGAAAAATAGCAATAACTATAAATCTACACCATTTCATACTCACTGCCTAGTAACAAAACTTACAACTACAAGGCTAAATGAAATCCGATTAATTGCAAAATAATCTAAATCTGCAATGCTAAAATAAACTGCAATACTTATACTTTTATTGAGCAACAGGATCTTAAATCTTGCCACAACAGAACTAAAAGGAACAATCAAATCCTCTTTAAGCATGCTACAACAGAACACAAAGGAGCAATCAAATCTTCTTTAAGCATGCTACAACAGAACTACAAAGCAGCAAGCAAATCTTGGAACTACTCTTAACCCTCTAGCACCTAAATTCTACACAACATGATCCGAAACAAGAAGGAACTAAATCCCTAGCAAGCATAAATTCGACTCAAACACAATCCGAAACAAAAGGCATGTTGTGGATGGTAAGGAGTGAAACAAAACTCCAAAAACTACTCTTACTGCAGGTGAGGGGCAACTTACATTGGTTTCTTGGACTCACCACCGAACGAACGGCTTCTAGGGCTTCGGAGAAGCTTGAAATCTCGGCCCCCTTCTTTGTGCCAACAAGTTCTCCTCGATGAGAGGATCACGATGGTGTAGAGAATCCCTCGGATCGTTCCTTGGCCGGCCGCCGGAGACGATGCTTTAGCTCGGCTTCGTTTCCGCCCGAGCAGAGGCGCCATGCCGTCGGGAGAGAAGAGGAGAGGAGAAAGAATTAGGTCTCGGAAGAAATCAAGCCCTAAGTTCCTCTCTTTATAACTCAAGTATTCTGTTACAAATCATTGCTTAAATAAAAGTCGCTCCTTCCTTAATCAGCACCGCCCGCTTGGGCACTTGGCTATCGTGTTTCTCTTAAGACTCGGGTTGGGTCGCGGGTTTGAATCTTGGTCAAATCCCTTTTATACCTATTTATTTTCTGTTTATTAACTACTACTTAAATTAATTTCGCTCCTTCTTTGATTAGCACGGCCTTGCTGGGTTCCTGGTTAGCCGAGACAACTTAAGGCTTTGCTTAACCGGAGGTCTCCGATTCGAACCTCGGCTTAATCTCTTTATTTTTTTGCAACTTCTTTCTTTTGGTAAAAATCTAAACGAACTCCGAAAATTACATAAAAATACTTTAAAAATTCTCAAAAATCTCTAGAATATTTTTAAAGCATTTCTAAATATTTTTAAGTGCTATTAGAACTCGGAATGTGGAAATTTGGGTCGTTACAATTACATCATCCGCAAGACAAAGCATGAATATCACTGTTTTTGCCTAAAGTTTTTCCTAATTCGATCTCTCTATGCTTTCCGATTTCCTTTCTCCTAGCACATTCACTATGCTTTGTTGCACCAACAAGCCCTTGACCCTTCTCTACCATAATCCAAAGTTTTCGATTTCGTCAAACTTCACCATATCAAACCTCACAAAAGTCGTCCCCGACATATTGAAGAAATCCATCGAAGGCCTCCTCGTGAGCATTCGGTTACCTTGACTTGCTCCGAGTCTCCCCGCAACTTCGTTCAAGGCTATCCCATATGACATCTGGTCTAGATCATGACTTTGATGTTATTTGTTGTACCCAAAGGATGTTCATACACCTCCACAATGATATGATATTGTTCACTTTGGGTCTAAGCTCTCATGATTTTGCTCTTGAGTTATATCCAAAAAGTCTTATACTAATGGAGATATTTTATATCTTTTTAAATTTATGATCTTTTCTAAATCTTTTCAATATAAGACTTTAATTGTATCCCATAATAGCTTATCGATTCCTTTGGTTAATCACTTCGTGAAAAGCCATTATTAAAACTTCTACAAACTTTGCAGAGATGGAAAAATCTTATACAATTAATTAATTCTTTTAATACAAGATAGAAACTTAAAAGTATAAATAGAAATTACCTTACTTTTTTATTTAGATTATACAATAAACACTAAAAACAAAAGATCAACTATGAAACCGTCATGAGAATAGAAGCCTTTCATTCTTTGGAAGTTGTTGGAAGCACCGAGGGAAGGAATGAATAATATGTGAGTGTTAAAAATGATTTGAATGATATGTTTCAAAGGCATTTTTTGCCCTCCTATATATAGCCTCAAGTTTGTACATGGACATGTTGAGATTGGTTGTGCGATTAATTGGAGGGGAGTGAATAATTTGAAGACTCGTGATTCACATAATATTTTCAATGTTCTTGCAAATGTTAGGATTAAACAATTGTGTTGGTCAAGATTAAAGAAAAGTACCAGAAATAAGACAAATAAAAATAAATCATGCAATATTGACACAAATTATTTAATGTGGATTGGAGGGTTCTATTCCATATTAGAATATGTCGGATTCATTACAAATTTATAATTTTTTAAAAAATAAATATAAATATATTCTAAATCCGACAAATAGATTCAGAGAGTTCGAAATAATATGAAACAAGTTTTTATATATTTGTATCGATCCCTGTTGATATAAATTACCTCAAATATCAATTTCACCTAATATATTAAATCCATTTTTTAACATGAATGAGTGTGAAAAACTTAATTTTTGTTCCAAAAATCGTTGATCTCAATATATTCGATGAAATTGATATTTGAGATTATTTATATCATCATGAGATCGATACAAAAATCAGTGGATTTGTCACCAATTTGTGATGGATCCAGGATTTTGTCATAGCATTGGCTGCATCATGTCGCAAGCTTCTGAGACGAGCTCTGTTTCATCGCAGAGTTCTCAAATATTGTAACAAATTTTAAATTTCGACACTAATTGACAACAAAATCTACAACGAAATATTATTTGTTGCTATGTTACGACAATTTTATTTCGTTGCAAATTAACAATGAATTATGTTTTCATAACTAAATATGTTACATATTTGAGATAATATGTTTTGTCCCAAAATTTTATCACTTCGTCCCAAAATTTTGTCCCTAAATTAAGATTTTCTTTATAATGATTCTATTCATTTACAAAATGAGTCATTTTTCAAAAATCTCATTAATATTTATTCTTTACAAGGGAGAAACCTTGTACATAAACCTTACTTTTTCTTAGATAAATATAAGCAATAAAAATCCTAATTAGAGCTTCAAGATAAGGCGTTAAGTTCTTATAAGACTAGACTATAATAATAATAATAATAATAATAATAATAATAACAACAATAACAACAACAACAACAATAACAACAACAACAACAATAATAATAATAATAATAATAATAATAATAATAATAATAAATCAGATCAAGTAACGTGAAATCTCAGGTGATCGGCACGACCGCAAAGAAGTTTTCCACTAATCGCTAGGGTAAATCAGGAAGCGCTCATGGAGGGTGGCCCAGAAGTCCAACATCCCTTAGTTGCGAGTCTCATCTATAGCAAAAATCTATGCAAATGTGTCGTAACTAGGAATCAAACCATTGTGTCTGGGTGACAACTGGATGTCCTTCCATTAAATGTGGCAAAAGGCGATTCGCTCGCCCCTAATACCCCTACAAACATGTTTAATTTTTAGGCCAACATAAAGGAGGTAAATCAAGAGTGGCTACTAACTATTAGTGTAATGACCAAGGTATGAGGGAAGATATATTCGGACATATCAAGTTTCGATCTCATAACCTAATATGACAATATCCCATGTCTTAATCATCGTACCACCCTAAGAGGAAGTAGCTATAGAATTATCTATTGATAATCGTTTGATGATTGAATGTTGAGCTCCTCACTCTTTTAATGATTGAATGTTGAGCTCCTCACTCTTTTAGAGATATATAGCTTTCAAATCAAGCTAAGGATAAACTTCTCATTCTTATTCTATTTAATTTCAATCGATTCACTTGTCATTCAACTAGACATTGATCATGGAAGCCTTATTCGCAACTTGTCGTCTTTAGTCACTCAATAATACATATCTAATCGACTCAAATTTGAACACCTATCATTTCACTTACTTGGATAAGATCGCATGGTTATCTTCTAACTGATTATGATTCCAATTGACTCAAATCATATTCAAATGGCTTGAATAGTCGACTTTGTTTCTCGTAGGCACCTTTTGTTTTCGAGCATCTTGCTAACTTTTATTGGTATTCTCTATCTATCTAGGTCTTATAGAACTTTGCATCTACCAATTTTACAAACAACGCTTACAAGCTAATAGTCAAACGCTTAGTCAACTAAAAAAATCACTATTTGACTAAAGTCTAATCAAGTCAATTATATCTCAAACACATATATTCTATTTGTAAATAGAGAGTTTACAGTTGACTCGATTCTTTAGTTGATTAAGGTTCATCTCTCTAATAGACTAAATTTGCTTATAAATCGTAACTTTACTCAAAATCAAGCTTCATTGTCAACCATAACACACTTTTCGTGGTCGATTAGAAACCTTGTTTCGACTACATTTACTTGGAGTTCACTCCTCCAAGACTTCTCACTACCTAGGATTTAGGGTTTACTTTAGTATTTTTTTCTTTACGAAACATCCAATCATCTTTAACCCAGTTAATGTTTACTTTTGCCAGACATATGGTCAACCTTGATTTGCCTAGACTTTTCCCTTGTTAGTTATCGGATCAACTTTAACCTGACTGGACTTCTCACTTGCCTAGGTCAGCATTGACCTGTTATGACTCACTTACTTATGTCAGCCTCGACCTGTCATGACTTCTGTCTTACCTAAGTTAGTATTGACTTGTTAGGACTTCTTCCCAAACTTCCAAGTATCTAGTTTTACTTGGACTTTTCACTTACTTCAAATATCTAGTCAACCTTGATTTACTTGGATACTTTTACTAACTTGGTCAACTCATGTTCCTTGTTAAACGTCAAAACTATAGGGGCTGATTGCATTAACAAGATGGTGTTAGTGTAGGATCATTATGCACGTGGGGAGGGGGGGGGGATGAATCACATGGTTTTTAAAAAACTTATCTTTTTTATTTTAAAAATGAGTATGTAGCAAAATTAAAAATAAAAATTAAGAAATAAGAAAACATAAGTACATGATCGGTTACTTGGTTCAAAGCCTTCGGTGACTCCTACTCCAAGACTCATAATCCCTCAAACTGTATCGATGGGTAATCCACTATAAATCTCTTCCAGAATTGTCGGAAGAGGGAATCAAGTACAAATAGAAAAATAAGGACAAATGTAACAAACTATATCTCCCTTTATGCAGTAATTAAGTACTTTAATTAAAAACTTTTGTTACCCAACACTTTGAAAAAAATTGGATCGAGCTCGATGTTGGACAACTTCTAAGTAGTAGTCAAGCACAACAACATCGCAACATAGCAGAAGGACGAAGTTAAAGCGGTCAGAAACTCGAAAGGTCACGTATTGAACTTGTAAGTGAGTTGTATTATATCACTAGTCGAAAAACCTTTCTAAAGGGGATTGGAAGTGCCTCCAATGCCACTGGAGGCACCTTGAACCCTATATTTTTCCCCCCCCCCCCCCCCCCCCTTAAAATGACTCTTATCATCAACGAAGCCTTCTATCTTATCTGATTGAGGGCGCCTTCAAAGCTCTCCGAGGCGCCTTCAACACCAAGCTTGAAGGCGCCTTCCTCCGCATGGAAGGCGCCTTCAAGCCCTTCTACGCGAGGCCTTCGACTAATGCTTCCGAGGCACCTCCAGCATCACAGGAGGCGTCTCGAGCACTGTTCACTTGAGGTTTCTTGTTCTTTTTGCTCCTGCAAAATATGTTAGTTCAATAAGAAAATATCGAACCTGTAAAACAGAGTTAGTACAATTATAAAATAATAGTATTAATTAGACCCTGTCTTTCCGAGATTAGGATCTAGTTATGGTCTTAGACCCTGTCGCATTTTTCCTACAATTGATACTTATATGCTTGATCTTTGAGATGCTCTTTTTATTGTTTATACAACCTCACTGTTTAATATTCCTATTCTGTAGGGTGTACACCTGTATGGTGTGTATGATAGGAATTTACATTTAGATTGTTTGTATGCAATAGTGTACACACGAGTTTGGTGTATGCTATAGAAGTTATCATGCTGATTATACATATATTAGTGCGTACATGTGTATAGGTGTTGCTACGTATTGTAGATGTTGTTGGTAGATGCAGGTTGGATCTTTTCATGCATATAGGTATATGTGATTGATGGATCATGTTTCTGGATCTATGTGTGTTGGGTGTGCATCCATGTCGGATAAGTTCTATTTGAGGTATCTTGTCGATTAAACCTATGTTATGGTGTGTGTACATGTGTCTAGTGTGTACTATTGGATCTAGTTGATTATGCCTATGTTGAGTGTTCACACATGTCTGATGTATATTACTAGAGATATCTTGTTGATTATATATGTATTGTGTGTGCACATGTATCTGGTGTGTACTATTAGAGAATTATGTTGAGTATATTGTACTTATGTTGAGGGAGTTATTGCATTGATCGTCATTGTATCAATATTATGATTATTTACATCATGTTCATCATTGCACTATATGCATATTGACGGTCATTGTTCTTTTGTGGTATGAGTTAGTTTAACGACCATTGCTCCCTTTCGGTATGATCTAGCTTGACAACCATGGCTCCCATGTGGTATGAGCTAGTTTGACGACGATTGCTCCCTTTTGGTATGAGCTAGCTTGATGACCATTGCTCCCTTACGGTATGAGCTAGTTTGATGGCCATTGCTCCCATGTGGTATGTGACGACCATTTCTCCCTTGCGGTATGAGCTAGTTTAAAGGTCATTGCTCCCATGTTGTATGAGCCAGTTTGATGACCATTGCTCCCTAGTAGTTGGGCTGCCCATAGTGATCTATGGTAGAGTGATCTCGCGCAGCTCAAAGCTAGATATCTACCTCCTGTCTGCCCACAGTGATCTATGGTAGAGTGATCTCACGTAGACAGGGACCTCGACATTTCGAACTGGCTATAGTGATCTGTGGTAGAGTGATCTCGTGCAGTCCCTAGCTAGATAGCTAGATGTTTTGGTCACTTATATTTCTTGTGGTGGAGTGTTTGCTCCCACATATAATGGTTTGCTTGAAGTTTATCCTTGGGTTATTATACCCTGGGCTGCCCACAGTGATCTATGGTAGAGTGATCTCGTACAGCCCGTAGCTAGATAGTTACTTCTTGTCTACCCACAGTGATCTGTGGTAGAGTGATCTTGCGTAGATAGGGACTCTGACATTTCGGGCTGTCCACAGTGATCTGTGGTAAAGTAATCTCGTGCAGTCGCTAGTTAGATAGCCAGATGTCTTGGTCACTTGTGGTGGAGCATTGCTCCCACATATTATAGATTGTTTGTGGTGGAGTGTTGCTCCCACATATTACGGATTGTTTGTGGTGGAGCGTTGCTCTCACATATTGCGCATTGTTTGTGGTGGAGCGTTGCTACCACATATTTCAGATTATTTGTGGTAGAGTGTTGCTCCCACATATTACCGAGTGTTTGTGGTGGAGCGTTGCTCCCACATATGTTGTATTCTTGTGATAGAGCATTGCTCTCACATTTGTTGATCTACCAAAGTTTTATCATATCTAGTTATGTTGTTATATATATATTGCCCAGGTGTTATTAGCAGGTCTATTACTGATCCTTAGTGATTTACTGATTATTATACCATGGGTGTTAGACCGGTACTAGTATGTATGTTTATCATGTCATATATAATCATGTTCTTATTTCCATACTGAGATGATATATCTTTGATTGTCTTACACTTTTATCCATGCGCTACCATGTTCTTATTACCTGCTGAGTGATCTGCACTCACCACCCTTGTACCGGTATTCTTTCACCAGGTAGCAGGTATAGGTCTGAGGAGTTGCTTGAAGGATCCTAGCTGTCAGTCCCATGTCACATTTGAGATCAACTTTCCGTGTTATTTGGTATTACGCTACTGGTGTTTTGTATTTGGTCTTGGTATTGAATTATGTTGGTTTGTTTAGGGTTTTTGAGCCTTGTGGTTACATTTATTTGTTTTGGATTTTGTATTGTGGTGTAAGTCATGTCGGCATGCAATTCGTGTTTTATCCTGCATAGTTTGTGTTTGTACCAGCCGTGTAGGCTGTGTAGTTTTATTTGCTTTCACTGTATTCTTTTTGTTTCAGCCATGTGGGCTGCCTATAAACTACGTGGTTATGTTCCTTTTGCTCTAGTCGTGTAGGCTGAGTATATATTACGTGGTTGTGTATGTTCCAGCCATACGGGTTGTTGATTATTTCTTATGTAAGCTTGTAACTGTGATTATTTCTTTGTCACTGCTACAAGGGAGGTGTTGTCCGATTTTTGTCGGACAACCTTGCTCTCGGAGCGTGACAGATTCACTTGAGTCTAACTCAATTATTTTAATTCGGATATGTCAATCATCTCATAATTGACTCTTAGAGCTAATACTAACAGAATATACAAGCAGTGTAAGTCTAGTGTGCTTGTGAGATGCTGGCTGCCTAAAACTATAGGATCATGATTTCTAGGGGAAGTCCTAGGCTAAGTCTATAACAATTTTGAAATACTAGAAAAATTGGGATTTTGAGAAAATAAAATTAATAAATTTTTCTAGAATTTGAAAGTTATTTAAGGAGAAACACATCCTACTCTTTAATTAGATTTTCAAAAAGGAATTTACAATAAAGTAGTCAATAAGTAACTGAATAGATAGATCAAGTCAAGCAAACAAATAATATATACAAGTGCATTGAACAAAATGATGTCTAGTCATTATTGGTAGGTAGAGATGGGGGCTGATCAGTCACTCATAGAGCCTGAAGTATGGCATGCATCTGTAGATCTAGCTACCTAAATCCAGTGGTCATCTCACCGCGGAGAGAGGTGAATCCCTTCGAGATTGACTACCGGATCTATGCGGAAGACTCCTTAAGTCTAGCAAGGCAATCATCCATGGAAAGTGAGGTCAAAGGTTGGGTCGTGGTCGGAAGAGGTGCAAAGTACTCATCAAATGTAAAATTTGGTATATCTTCCTTCGTACCCATGGCTGCCTCGTCGACTTCTGCTGGAATGACTGGCGAGAAGGCTTCATTGGCCTCGTCTGGATCTGCTGGCTGAGGACCCACTCTCCAAAGTCAGTCTCCCCTAAGCGGTAACCTCTATATGTATTAATGCAAGCTTATGCTAACCAATCTCATCATATGTGCTAAGGGAAGTAAGTGTACCCTGGGTGATGTCTACTCCTATGGTTAAAAATATGAAAGTTAAAATGTAGTAGTAGGGTATATGAACTTGTCCCCTAGTGATGAGACTGAATACATGAATGACATTCTAAATATATGTAATGCAATGTCGATGTTTAGTCACTGACATAGTGCATAAAGGAAGAAAGAATGTGAGGGGCATCATCATAACATCGCAAGATGTGATCAGCAAAATACAGGTGGTAAGGACTCTATACAAGACATAGTCCTGAATCCTGAGAGAGATCTGAAGTCAGTCATAGTGGATACTCTCTCCTCCCCTAAAATATATATATGAATGTTATCCAATGTAATATGGGATTAGGGTTTCCCAAATGGGAAGTCCCTACTAGGGTAACATAAAAATAAGCATGCAGATTGCCTAAATCCTAAACTATCATATAGTAGAGTGGGTGAGAACCTAAAGTCCTTACTACCTACTCTAGTGGAGTACGTCAAGTCATCTATTTTAATTAAATTGTTATAAAATTTGGCACATAAGTCTAAGTTGACAAAATGACTATAGTAAACCAATCTATCTAACCTATAGTAGTTTATAACTTCTATAATAGGGTTAGAATAAGGGAAAAAATGTCCTACTTTGGCATCTAGTTTTTAATGCAACATATGTACGATTCAAAAAATCTAGCCTAAGACGCTCAGTAGGGAATTTGGCATCAGTAGAAGGGACACTACTGGAACTAGCCTAGGATAGATTAATGTTCCATTGTGTGTGTGTGTGCGCCGCACGCGTGTATTTAAGAAAAACACACAAATATAAAGAAATAACTATATAGATTGAATTAGACAGTACCTAGGAGACATATTTGGAGTTTTGTAGGTAAAAAGTGGAGAAAAAGGTGAAGAAAATGACTAGAGGGCACCTTCCTGAATTGATTTTTGCGAATAGAGAAAGTCTCTGTTCGCTGTTAAAATCCACGTTGGAGGTACCTTCAAGGTAATGGAAGATGCCTTCTATGTGTTATGGAGGGTGCTTTCAAGATTTATGAAGGTGCATTCAACTAGTTGGGCCAGAGTTTTTCCACCTTGTTACGGGGTGCCTTCGAGTCTATTGGAGGTGCCTTTGGTTTATTCATTTTTTTAATTTCATTTAAATTTTGAATTTTTGTTAGTTTTGAATTAATTTCAATTTAAAGTTTTAGGTTAAGATTAAACTTAATTAAGTTTTATTTAAATTTGAGTTAAGTTCTTAATTAAGGTTAGATTATATTTGTTAAAGTCTTAGTTAATGTTTAACTAAAGCTTTCCTTAGGCTGGGTCCGTTTTATTTAAGTTTTAATTTTAAGTTTAAATTCAAATTTTAATTAAATTTAAATTTAAATTTTAATTAAATTTAAATTTGAATTTAAATTTTGAGTTTAATTTTAAGTTTTAATTTTAATTTAGGTTTAAGTTTAATTTGAATTTGAATTCTAAGTTTAATTTGAATTTTAAGTTTAATTTGAGTTTTACTTTTACTTTTACTTTTAATTTTGATTTTAATTTTAATTTTAAGTTTAATTTTAAGTTTTAATTTTAATTTTAATTTTAAAATTTATGTTCTAGATTAAATTTTACTTTAAAGTTTAGATTTAATTTAAATTTTAAGTTTAATTTTAATTTTGAATTTGAATTTGAATTTTAATTTTAATTTTGAGTTTTAAGTTTAATTTTAATTTTAAATTTAAATTTTGGTTTAATTTTGAGTTTTAAGTTTAAAGTTAATTTTAAGTTTTAGATTTAGGTTTAATTTAAATTTAACTTTTATTGATGTGATCATCTCACCTAGTGTAAGTTTCTAGACAAAAGTATCCTATCATTTTGTGAGATGAACTAAGTTTAATTTTTTAGGGGTTAGTTTAACTTGTGTTAGATTCAAGTTTAGCTTTGGGTAAATTAAACATGCATTCTTTGAATAAATTACTAGACTGTGGTGAGTCACATTGACATCATTAGAGTAATCACATGCTTTGAGATTTTTCATATAGTACTACTCAAAGAACTTAATATAAAACTTTGGTCAAACCAATTTAGATTAATAAGGGGTAGCTTCAATTAATTTTACTAAGTCAAATGCACCAAGTCAAGCACATATGATTCTTCCTAGACATGTATAGGCAGAGCTTCCTTAATCCACTATCATCTTAAACTTTTCTAATACTGTTTGTCAAGTTAAATTAGTCCATAATTTATCTAGTCCTAATTACCTTTACTGGATAAGGTATTGTTTTGGAGGTGCCAACTAGTTTGACATCTCTCTCTAAATTATTGAGCTTGGATTTCTTTTAAGTTTTTGGTTTATGTCAAATTGTTTTATAGTTGTAATAGACTTGATTATAGCTTGAGTTTAGATTGAGTTTGTAGTTATTTGATTTAAATTTAGGTTTTTCATTTGAGTTATTAGATTTAGGTTTTAGGTTTGGATTATTTCATTTTGTGTTTAGGTAGTGAATTTCATTTTTAGATATATAATATTGATTGAGTCCTACTTGCTTGGTTAGACAAGCTTTTGGAAAAACCTTGGTTTGTTTCTTATTGTGGGTTACCAGTGATATAAATATTTTATTTGTTGAGCCGGACTTATAACCAAGTCCAGATTTGTTATACATAGCTAGTTGTAATCTGAGTATCATATCTAGGTACTTGAATCTTGTTGTGAATTTTCCTAAAAGTTCTTTTAGTTCAACAACTTTATTTTTCAATTTGAAATTTTCCTCCTCAAGTTTTGTAACTTAAGTTGGATTTCCAGATTGAACTAGTTCAGTTGTTGGGTTTGATTTTAGTTTTTTTTTTAGATTTTGATTTTCATCAAGGAGTTTATTAATTTGAGTTTCTAATTTTACAAATTTTCTATTCATGCATGCTATAATTTTAAAGAAGGTAGCAGATAAATTAGAATTTACCTCGTTGGGACCTTTAAAAATGAGTACAGACACATGGCTTGACTCGTACTCAGACTTGTTGTCTTGATCCGTTTCGCTTGCTGATTCCGATCCAGATGCCATCAGCGTGAGGAAATTCTGTTGTTTCAATTCTTTAGCGTTTGATTCTTCAAAGGAGGATTCGTCCCAAGTTTCTTCAATACCTTCCTTCTTCTGGTTGTCTTGGGTTTGTTCTCTTTTGAACACTCGTGCTTGTAGTGTCCTTTCTTGTTACACTCGTAGCATGTGGCGTTGGCTTTATTACTGTTGGAAGTAGAATTTATTTTCTATAGGTCCTTTTTGAAAAATCCTTTTCCTAGTGAATATCTTTCTTACCAAGTTCACAAGGTGTTCTTCAGTACCTAAATTTGAGTTAGATCCAGCTTCTGGTTCAGGTCTGGTTCTAGACATGGATTCATTAGATGAACCTGCAAGAAGAGCGATACATTTCTCGGTCAGTTTAGAGTTAGTTTGCTCGTATAGTTCTAATTCACAAAAAAAAACTCATCTAATTTTAATTTTGAGAGGTTCCTGAAAATTTAATAGGCATCCACAATAGATGCCCATAATGCATTCTGAGTAAACGAGTTTAGGGCGTACCTTATAACGTCTTGGTTCTCCATTTGGTGGTCGATCATGTGTAGTTCGTTTAGGATGTCCTTGATTCTCGTGTGTAGTTGGTTAGCTATCTCTCCTTCCTACATTTTAATATTAAATAATTTATTTAATAAGAGATAGTGTGTGGTTTCCTTGGCATCAGTTGTTCCTTCATGCAATTCAATGAGTTTGTTCCACAATTCCTTTGTGTTCTCGTGTGGGCCAATGCGGTTCAACTCTTCCTTTATGAGTCTGCACTGAAGGGTGTTAATGGCTTTGAACTCGATTTGCACCTTCTTTTTCATCTCAAGGTTCCAATTTTCCAGGTCGAGTGGTGTTTTTGTAACTTCATCCATTAGCACCTTGTATCCTCGTCGAATAGTGAACCACTGGTCGATGTCGGTCTTGAAGTATACCTCCATTCACTTCTTCCAATATGAAAAATTGTCTCCATTAAAAAGTAGGGGGAGCGCGGTACTGTCACCTTCGTTTTGGGCCATGTAATTATTGAAATAGCAGAAACTTAAATAGATACCAAGACTTGGTCTTAGGGTAAGTAACGTGGTAGAAAAAAGAATGAGATAAAAAAACTCAAGTGGTGTTGCACTAACTTGAGCAAAACTAAAACGAAAAAGGATTTATTCGAAGAGGTAATTATACCAATTTAAATAGATTAGAAAAAAACTAAAATCCGAGGGAAAATGAAATAAAAATAATCCCCCTTGCTTGATTGATGGTTGCACCAGTTTAGAGCAGACTTCTTTGATACCACTTGTAGGATTGTTACGCACGTGAGAGGGGGAGGCGGTGAATCACATGATTTTTAAAAAACTTATTTTTTTGTGTTTTGAAAATGAGTACCCAACGAAATTAAAAACAAAAATAGAAAATAAGAAAACATAAGTACATGATCAATTACTTGGTTTGAAGCATTCGACGACTCCTACTCCAAGACCCATGATTCCTCAGACTGTATCGATAGGTAATCCACTATAAACCTCTTCCAAAACCATCGAATTAGGGAATCGAGTACAAATAGAAAAATAAGAACAAGTGTTGCAAACCTTTATGTAGTAATTAAGTACTTTAATTAAAACTTTCGTTATGCAACACTTTGAAGAAAATCGGATCAAGCTCGATGTTCGACGGCTTATCAACAATAGTCGAGCACATGCAACAGCGTTGTAGCATAGCAGGAGGATGAAGTTAGAATAACCAGAAACTTGAAAGGTCACGCATTGAACATTTAAGTGAGTTGTATTGCATCACTGGTAGAACAACCTTTTTAAAGGGGATTGGAGATGCCTCCAATACCACTGGAGGCGGCTTCAACCCTATATTTTATCCCTAAAAAATGGTTCTTATCATTGACGAAGCCTTTTGTCTTATCCAATCGAAGGCTCCTTCAAAACTCTTCAAGACACCTTTAGCGCCAAGCTTCAAGGCATCTTCCTCTAAACGGAAGGCGCCTTCGTGCCCGTCTACGCGGGGCCTTTGACTAATACTTCCGAGGTGCCTATAGCAGCACAGGAGGCACCTCGAACACTATTCACTCGAGGTCTTTTTGTTCTTTTTGCTCCTGCAAAATATGTTAGTTCAACAAGAAAATATTAAACCTATAAAACAGAGTTAGTGCAATTATAAAACAATAGTATTAATTAGACTCTGTCTTCTCGAGATCAGGATCTAGTTACAGTCTCAATTTAGGTTTCCAAAATAGACATAAATTATGTAGGATCGTTGCGCGCTAGGGGGGAGGTGAATAACATTCGCGGCTAATTCGTTCGTTTTAAAACAATCAAGTAAAAATGCAGCGGAATAATGAAAAGATAGAGACAAGAGAAAGAACACCAAGATTTACTTGGTTTAGAGCCTGTGACAACTCCTACTCCAAGGCCTGCACATGAGAGTGCTTTCGATGGGTAATCACTAATTAATCGAAGGTTACAACAAGATTTATAGTTGAAGTACAAGTAACTTTGAAATACAACAATACTGACGACTTTGAGAGTTAAATCCTTAGCACAATCGTCGTCGGGGCAGCTTCCTAGAATTAAGGAGCAATTTTCTGAGCAACTCGAAGAAGCGGAACTTGTTCGGAATGTTGTTGTTAAGTTCCTAGTCGAATGCTTCTTTTATAGTCTATTCCGGGCGCCTGTAACCCCTCCGAGCATCTGGAACATGTGGTTCGACCAATTGATGCACGCCACATCAACTTGCAGATAACTTTTGGGTTCCAGGCGCCCGAATCGACTTTGGGTGCTCGGACTAGCTTTTTCGAGCCCCTTATTTTTTGTAAAATAAAGTTAGTCCAGGCATAAAATAATATATATATAATATAAGATTTGACAATCTCTGACTGTCCGATTTTGACTTTGAGTTTCGTCGAAACTCTAGGTCAAACTGACGCCTACTTTTCCCTCTTCGGGGAACATACCCTCACCTACTCCTCTTAGGAGAAGTTACCTGTTGCCAGACCGGTCCTCCAGACCGACTGGACTTTTGCTTAGCACCTGAGGCTTCCGGTCTTTATGCTGGACGTCCGCTCCATGACCCGTCCAGACTTCCACCCGATCCGCGACCACCAGGATTTCAACCTAGAGTCCCCGACTCTAGGATTTTGCCCGAAGCTCTCGACCCGCCAAGACTTTCCACCTAGGGTTACCACCCCCTAGGACCTAGGATTACCGGCCCCTAGGGTTTTCTACCTGTCTAACCGCAGCTAGGACTTTTCATCACCTAGGGTTACCACCCCCTAGGGTTTCCACTTACCTAGAATCCACTCGGACTTTTTCCTAAGATAACTTAGGACTTTCCTGCAAGCTCAATCAACCTTATTAGACAACAAGACATCTTAACTTTTGAATCCTTTGCCATTATCAAAATACAAATTTGTTCATCTGGTGTTTCCTCACCAATAAATTGGACCTATGTCGAAAGTCCCTAATTGGGACTCGTCCTCACTACAACACTCTCCTCCAGTGACTTACCTTATTTACCATACAAAATCATTTGACTTTACTTTGGTCCACCAGGTCTTCCCACCAGTTGTCAGAGGTCCGTAGACCCAACTAGACTTTAGCCAACTATCGGGTTTCGTAGATCTAGCCATATTTCCTGCCAGGTATCAGGTCACTCCTTAATCTATCTGGACTTGTACACTAGCTATCAGGTCCTCCGAACTCCAGACCTAGCTGGATTTCAGCCTAGTGTCAGACCAGTTAAGCCATGCACATTTGGTAGAAAGGTTAGATCACAACACAGCTAACTTTAATCTACTTGTCATTTATCAAAACTTAGGTTTGATCATTGGTGTCAATTGCACCAACAATTAGTATGCCGAGCAATTGAAGGAGAGATCTATGGAATCCCAAGTCATATGAACTATACTTTTTTTTTTATATTTTATCAAATTAGTTTAAGTTAGACGATCTATTATTACTAATTTGTGTGTTTAAATGTGCAAGGATTTAAGAGAACACATAGGTACTCGATAACTCATAATCTGATGGAGTATGATAAAGAGTGGCATGAGACACCTGAGGGATTGAAAAGGATAAGGAACATCGAAGATTATAAGATATTAGAAGATGAAAGCAAGTGAAAAGGATGATATATAAAGGGAGTTGACAATCTCTGAGCATATGAGGAATGAGAAGTTATGGAAGAGTATTTTGATAGAGTGAAAAGGACACACTAGGAGTTAGTTAGAAGGGTTCAGTGCATCTGAGAGACAAGAAACTGAGAGGAAGTCTACATAAGGTAAGCTGGTGAGATGTGCTGAGTGACCTATATTCAAGACGTGGATAGACTCAACTTAGGCAAACTTAGTTGCAGTTTGTTGAGTTAGGAGGTTCAGGTGATTGGAATAGGGGTTTCGATCAATCAAATCTTCTACTCAATCAAACTAGTAAGCCCGGTTAACTAAATCTTCTAGTCAATCGAACCAGTAGGTCTAGTCGACCGATAGTGATTATCCATTATATGTTTGAACAAATTATGGTGGAATTTGGATCAGATGATTGGATATTAGTATCGACCAACTGAAAGCCACACGTGGAAGTTGATCTCATAGTGAAGGTAAGATGTAAGTGATATCGGATGATCCGTGAACAAGATCAAGCGATTGGATTCCACACGGGATATGATCTAGAGTAGAGATCCTAACTAATTAGGTTCCAATTGACTGAAAGGGAGTTTGGGTGACCGAAAGGATGCCACGTTAGCAATAGCGATGAGCAAAGACCTCTTTGTGAATGAGATCGATTGACCACATCAATAGTTTTCAATCGATCGAATAGGGTTTTTTGGTCGATCGATTGAATAGGATTTTTTTTGGTTGATTTAACGTGCCGCCAAAGTCCATAAAAGGAGGCAAGGAGAGGCAATGAGCTTGAATTCAAGTACCACATTCACACTTGCATAGATCTATTCTTATTTTATGTTAAACCACCTTCTATTGTATTGTGTACTTAATCTAGATCTATGTAATAGGTTTCTATATCTCTAGGTGGCAAAAAGTCATACGTTAGCCCAAGACGCCCCACACAAACGGTCCCATAATCATTTATAGAGAGGTTTCTCCATCTCAAATAATGTTGAACCAGGTAACATCGAATTTGGGGTGATTAGCCTTGCCCCACGAAAGTTTTCCACTGACTGCCAGGATAAATCAAGAAGCACTTACAACAGATGACCCAAAAGCCCAATATCTCATGGTTGCATGTCTCATTTGGAGGTAAAATCTTACAAATACGTTGTACTTGGGATCAAACCATGAATATATGTGTGACAACTTAGGACCCTTCCACTACACCGGCAGATTTCTCCATCTCTATGGTAGCACCTTATTGAAAAGGAGAGAAATAGTGGACAATGATATATCTATGCATAAGCATTAATGTGGCAACCGTGAGGGTTGTGAAGTAAATCCTTATGTCTCTTCTTTTATATTTATTATTTATTTTTAATGTGTGTGCTTTACCAAGAAATTATTAAGAGAAGAAAAAAATAATTTACAGTTAAGTTATTCATCTCCTCCTCCTGTAATGATCCTTAGTGCACCATTGCACTCTCAGATGACATGTATTTGTAATCTCTCACGGTTCACATATCTTTTAATCTTCAAAATCATCAATGTTTCACACGTCAAGTTCACCTCACCAGATCATCTTTTTAATCCCTTGGAGAAACTATGTCTTTCAAATTAAACTTTTTATAGTATAGTTTACCTTGGATGAATTTCTTGCCAGATACCCGGTCAGCCCGTCGATCTATCTGGACTTCATACCAGCTATCCAGTCAACCCATTGACCTAGCTGGATTTCTTGTACACATAATCAAGTGGTTAGATCACAATAAAACCTAACTTACATACTTGTCATTCATCAAAACTCGAGTTAAACCGTTAGTACAAACTACACCAATAGGTTTAACTTATGTTCGATTCAAGTTTAGCTTTGGATTAATCAAGCAGGTATTCTTTGAATAAAATTCTAGGCTATGGTGAGTCACATTGATATCATTAGAGTAACCACGTGCTTCGAGATTTTTTAAATAGTTCTACCCAAAGAACTTAATATAAAATTTGGTCTAACTAGTTTAGATTGGTAAGGGATAGTTTCAGTTAGTTTTACTAAGTTAAATGCACCAGGTCGAACATATATGATTCTTCCTAGACATGCATAGACAGAGCTTCCCTAACCTATTATCATTCCAAACTTTTCTAGTACTGTTTGCCAAGTTAAATTAGTCCATAATTTATCTAGTCCTAATTACCCTTACTGGGTAAGATATTATTTTGGAGGTGCCAACTAGTTTGATGTATCTCTCTGAATTATTAAGCTTGCGTTTGTTTCAAGTTTTTAGTTTATGTCGATTTATTTTATAGTTGTTATAAACTTGATTATAGCTTGAGTTTAAATTGCATTTGTAGTTATTTGATTTAATTTAGGTTTTTAATTTGATTTATTAGATTTAGGTTTAAGGTTTGGATTATTTCATTTTGTGTTCGGATAGTGAATTTCATTTGTAGATATATAATATTAATTGAGTCCTATTTACTTAGTTAGACAAGCTTTTGGAACCCAAGTCTTAGTTTGTTTCTTATTTTGGGTTACCAGCGATATAAATATTTTATTTGTTGAGTTGGACTTGTAATCAAGTGTAACGACCCGCCTTCTACTGACTAGGCTGTAAGGCGAATCGCTACAATACTGCTGTACTAACTGTGCGGAAAACTGAGCTAATTTAAAATTTGCTAAACTAATTACTGTGAAGTCTTAACTTGACGTTCTAAGAGTACCTAAGTGTTGTACACATGCTAGGAGAGACAATCTATGCCTCTTGGATGTCCTGCTAGCTGTAATCAGACATTTCAACCGATCCGTGAGTCGATTGAGCCATCGGAACGATTCACAGATCGTTCCAGCTGATACTGGCACGGAGGCACCCTCTGGATCGGTCGGAAGACCGATCAGTGAGCCTCCGTGCTTCTGCTGCGTTCTGTACGCAACTAGATCGGTCTACCGACCGATCCAGATGGTCCCTGATCGGTCAAGGAGACCGATCGGTGACCATCTTTCGCGACCCAGCAATTCTGTACACCGCTGGACGTAGCTGGATCGGTCTACCGACCGATCCAGGAGTACCCTGATCGGTTGGTAGACCGATCAGTGCACTTCCTATGTTTCTGTTCGCATCTGGATCGGTCGGCTGACCGATCCATAACCCTTGTCAACTCTCTGTTCGTGCCTGGGTAGGTCGGCTGACCGATCCAGTGGCACCAACCCATTTCTGATCGGTCGGCTGACCGATCAGGGTTTCTGATTTCGAACCTGACATTCTGAATTCAGAAACTGGGTCATGCCAACTCCACATATAAACTATCTAATGCCTAATAAAAATTCTAACCACTTGCAGTTAACATTCCAACATGGTTACTGACATTTTAAAACATTCTTTCATAGTTCAATGCGTTCCAAATCTAAATTGCATGAAAATGAAAATATCAAAACTAATAAGCTGAAAGTGCTGAACGTAAATGCTAACGAGTTCTAATGCATAAATAAAGCTTGTTAGATCCCTGAGATCTTTCATTCCAGTTCCACACACACATCCTCATCTGCATTGACCTCCAGCCTCCACTGCTAATCCACTTTTCTTTTACCGGTATCTGCAGTATAAGAAAAGTAGCATCTGTAAGCTAAGAAGCTTAGTAAGAAACCATCTACCTCACAAAAACATGCAACGATGCGATTATGTTTTTAAATCATGCTGTTTGAAACATACTGAATATGCAAGCATGGCATGGCATGGTATCGTACAAAGCATAAACTGGAACTGAAACATAGCATAGCATATAACTGAACATGAAACTGAACTAATCATGCATATCTCTAAATCTGTACGTGAACTCAACTCATGTAAACTGAACCTGAACTGAACTGAAAGTTAAATTAGTGTTCTCATCACTGGTTTCAAATTTGAAAACTATACATATAATAGATGAAAATACTAAACATGCTGCTGGGGCCCTGGCATCTGTACTTACTGTGCGCGCATCCCTACGAGACCCGGGATTGCAAGTTCCGAATCCAGCAGGGTTACTAGGTTATCTGAACCTAGGGACGACTGTGGGAGTCCAGCCCATGGATATCTGATCCAAATACAGTGCCAACTGAATAAAAGTAAAATACTGAATACTATTTTATTTTACTTTGCTGTTCTAGGTTATCTGAACCTAGAGCTAGGTTATCTGAACCTAGAGGCTACTGTGGGAGCCCACCCAATGGATATCTGATCCATATAGCTGTAATAACTGATAATAAACTGAGTAAAATGTTTCTAATACGTTTTACATGCTGTTAGGACGCCTACTGGTGCATCCTTCTGAACTAGGCATTCTACCGAATGCTTGGTGTGCACTTAGAGCACACCCTATAACTGAAAAAACTACTAAACTAACGCCAAAACGAACAAGCGAGAGCAATTATACTGCAGGTGAGGGGTTTCTTACCTCGTGTGCAAAGATTCTTACAAATCTAAGCGTTAGGTTTCCGGAGACGAAGACCTTCTCGACGAGCTGCTCGCGTCTACGCGTTCCTCTCGCGGAGGGGAACGTCCTTGTATCGAAGATCTCGCCGGAAGGTGCTCTCGTGACCCTTAGGGAAGGAACCCTAGGTTCCTTTTTGTTTGTGCTTGGGGGCGCCGAGAGAAGAGAGGAACCGAGAGGAAGAGAGGCGTGAGGGCTTCGGTGGAGAGGGATTTTGCTGAACCAAAATCTTAAAATAACCCAACTCCATCTTAGGTTTATTATTTATATTAAGTGGTTTAATGAACCCAACTCTAATATAAATATATTTGGTTCTCCTTTCTTTCAGCACGGCCCTGCTGGGTTCACCGGTTACTAAACTTATCCGTAAACCATGGGTCTCGGGTTCGATTCCCGCCTAAGCTATTTTGCGGTTCTATTTATTTTTGCTGCTTCCGCTACTCGGAAAATTCCGGAAAAATATCTAAAAATTCCAAAAAAAAAAATCATAGGATATTTCTAAAATAAATTCGGGAATTTTCGGGCTTTACATCAAGTGCGGATTTATTGTACATAGCTCGTTGTGATCTGAGTATCATATCTAGGTACTTGGATCTTGTTATGAATTTTCTTAAAAGTTCTTTTAGTTCAACAACTTTATTTTTCAATTTGGAATTTTCCTCCTCAAGTTTTGTAACTTGAGTTGGATTTCCATATTGAACTGGTTCAATTGTTGGGCTTGATTTTAGTTGTTCTTTTAGATTTTGATTTTCATCAAGGAGTTTATTAATTTGAGTTTCTAATTTTACTAATTTTCTATTCATGCATGTTATAATTTTAAAGAATGTAACAGATAAGTTAGCATTTACCTCATTGGGACATTCGAAAATGAGTACGGACTCATGGCTTGAGTCGTACTCGGACTCGTTGTCTTGATCCATTTTGCTTGCTGATTCCGGTTCGAATGCCATCAGCTTGAGGAAATTCTGCTGCTTTGGTTCTTCGGCATCCAATTCTTTGGAGGAGGATTTGTCCCAAGTTCCGTCAATGTCTTCCTTCTTCTATTTGTCTTGGATTTGGCCTCTTTTGGACACTCGTACTTGTAGTGTCTTTTCTTATTATACCCGTAGCATGTGACATTGACATTATTGTTGTTGGAAGTAGACTTTATCTTCTACAGGTCCTTTTTGGAAAAATCTTTCTTTTTCCTAGTGAATATTTTTCTTATTAAGTTCAAAAGGTGTTCTTCAGTACCTAAATTTGAGTTAGATCCAACTTCTAGTTCAGGTTTGGTTCTAGACATGGATTCTTTAGATGAACCTGCAAGAAGAGTGATACATTTGTCGGTCGATTTAGAGTTAGTTTGCTCGTGTAGTTCTAATTCACAAAATAATTAACTTATCTAATTTTAATTTTTGAGAGGTTCTTAAAAATTTTATAAGCATCCACAATAGATGCTCATATTGCATCTTGAGTAAATGAGTTTAGGGTGTACCGTTTAATGTCTTGGTTCTCCATCTGGTGATCAATTGTGTGGAGTCCGTTTAGGATATCCTTGATTCTCATGTGTAGTTGGTTAGCTGTCTCTCCTTCCTACATTTTAATATTAAACAATTTATTTATTAAGAGGAAGTGTGTAGTTACCTTGGCCATCAGTTGTTCCTTCGTGCAATTTGATGAGTTTGTCCCACAATTCCTTTGTATTCTCGTGTGGGCCAACGTGATTCAATTTTTCCTTTATGAGTCCACACTGAAGGGTGTTAATGGCTTTGAACTTGATGTGCACCTTCTTTTTCATCTCAAGTTCCCATTTTCCAGGTCGAGTGATGTTTTTATAACTTCATCTATTGGCGCCTTGTATCCTCATCGAATAATGAACTACTGGTCGATGTCGGTCTTAAGGTATACCTCCATCCACTTATTCCAATATAAAAAGTCGTCTCTATTAAAAAGTGGGGGGCGAGTGGTACTGTAACTTTCATTTTTGGCCATGTAATTACTGAAATAGCAGAAATTTAAACAGATACCAAGACTTAGTCTTAGGGTAAGTAGTGTGGTAGAAAAAAGCATGAGACAAAAAAACTCAAGTGATGTTGCACCAATTTGATCAAAATCAAAACGAAAAAGGATTTATTTGCAGAGGTAATTATACCAATTCAAATAGATTAAAAAAAAACTAAAATCCAATAAAAGAAATGAAACAAAAACAATCCCCCTTGCTTGATTAGTGGTTGCACTAATCAAGAGCAGGCTTGCTTTGATACCACTTATAGAATCGTTATGCACATGAGAGGGGGAGGGGGTGAATCACGTGGTTTATAAAAAACTTATCTTTTTTCTATTTTGAAAATGAGTACACAGATGAATTAAAAACAAAAACAGAAAAAAAAAAGAAAACACAAGTATGCGATCAGTTATTTGGTTCGGAGCCTTCGACAACTCTTACTCCAAGACCCATGAAAGAAAAGGACGATCCAATGCTACCACTGCAATTAAGAAGTGCACGTCAAGGGCAACTGCCCCAAGCTAAGAAGCAAGGACAAAGGAAAGAAGCATGTCCAACTGAACAAATTCAAGGCACTAAAAACAACGTGGGATGATACGTCGTTCGAATCGGAAGTCGAGGCTTTTTCCGAACTTGCATTAATGGCAAGTCATCAAGATGAGGACTACGATTCAAGCTCATCCGAAATGAGCATCGAGACTATCGATGAAGGGGGAGCTACGTCGAAAGAAAGCAGCAGTTCAAGGGGAGACACGGATAACGAGATCGACAAGGTAAGTCAGGTACGATCTCTTCCTCCTGATAAATTATTTAAGTTCGTTAAATTATTAACTGAAGATTGCTACAAATTTGAAAAAGAGATTAAGAATTTAAAATTAATTCTAGCTAAATCTTGCCCATTAGAAGAGTTAGACAAAGTAAATTAGAAAATGAAAATTTGAAAAGACAAGTAGATAACTTGAAAAATCATACATGTTCATCAAATACAAGCTTTAGAAAATTCACTAATTTAAATTGGTATTATAGATATCACAAGGGACAAATTAGGAATATTGCAAAGAAATATGTCCCCAAAAAGTTTTTAGTTAATCCAGTTGGTTTGAACCTATATTGGGTTCCAAAGTCTTGTCTAACTTAAACTTTAATTAGACTTAGCGCTTTCAGCGAAAAAATTAAACATTTAATTTCTTTATGAGGCTTTTTCTAGAATGTGGTTATTGCTCCAATAACCAAGAAGCAGGGACGGATCCAGGAATGAGAGATGGGCTAGGCTGATCTCGCATTGGCCGAGTCTGTCAAGAGGTCCGAGGTCACTTTGTATGAGCACATGTACATTACCATTTCTCTTTTATCTATATTTCACCTATTTTAAATTTTTATTGAATAATTTTTCCATTATTTATGAAATTATTAAATTAATTTATGGATAATGATATCTAATTCGTAGACATTGAAAATTTGAAGGTGGTGAAAGGTTTTGCCACTGATGTAGTGTTAGAGAATGTGTCGTTAATGGTGTGGTAGAGATAGTTGGTTAGCGAGAGTGGCGCGAGACCGTGCTCGAGTGTCTCGCATAGGACCTCCATCCATAATTGTTCGGCTCCGGCGTAAACATAACTCATAAGGGCCAGTGTGGAGGACACGTCTACTACATCATGGCAGCCGAGGGTGGCCATGTTGACGACTATGCCTTGAGAGAGGGACTAGCTACGGAGGGAGTTGTCATGGCCGCGAGTGAAGGTTTACGTGTGAGACAATGGGAGCGAGGCTGCATAGGAGGAAGAGAATAAAAAAAAAAAATTTAAAAAATAGAGAGAATGGATTTTCTTAGAAATTCCCTAATTCATTTTAAATCAACCGAATCAATTTAATCAAATTAAATTTGATTCAGTGGGAACTTTATCAAATCAAATCCAAATCAATTTTGATTTCAACCAACATGCTCCTTATCTTCGCACATACTCGATGTATTTTGTTTGGTCCAAATTTAATTTTAAATAAAAAAATGATTAACCAGGTTAGGTAACGTCAAATCTGGGGCGACCAACCCGACCCCATAAAAGTTTTCCACCGAGTGCCATGGTAAATCGGGAAGGGCTAGTGATGAGCGGTCAAGAAGTCTACCATCCCTTGATTGTGCATCCCATTTGGAATAAAAAAATCTCTACAAATATGTTGTAGATAAGAATTGAACTGTGGATGCATAACCCAAGACAAATCCAATTTTAATTAAATTAGTATCTTGATTTTGTCTTCCATCATTTAATTAATTTATTTATTTATTTATTTATATATAAACTACAGTTAATAAGCTAAGAATAATATAATTAAGAAAATTTAAAAAAAAAAATTTAACAAAGATATATCATATAATTTAATTATTCTTGTTATATTAAATTTCTAATAATTTTAAATATAGATAAAGCCACATGAGGGCTGGGCTATAGCCCAGTATAGCCCTCACGTGGCTTCGTCTCTGCCAAGAATGGCTAGTGCCTCGCCACTGCTTGGAAGCCAAGTATTGAAATAAAAAGTTTAATTGACTAACTGAAAAAGTATTAAATTGAAATTAAATAATACTTTAAAAGGTTACTCAATTCGTTTGTAAATTCTCAAAAATATTTATTCTTGCAAAAATTTAGAAATTTGTTTTCTAGAATATTGTTTTTGCAAAATTGTCTAAACTTAGAATTTTTTTTTCTCTTCTGCTTAGAATTTTTTTTTCTTTTCTAAAAAAGTAGTGAAATTTTCAAAAGTGTTCAAAATTATTACCCTTAGATTTTCTCTTGGAAGCCCATTTTTTATGTGATCAAATGGGGAGAAGGAAAAGGTTAAGTCTAGGGGGAGGTAGATTTTTTTTATTTATTTTTTCACTTTATTGTAATATTATTTGTTTTACTTTTATGTCTATTTACCCTAACTTAACTTAGGTTGCTCACATCAAAAAGGAGGAGATTGTCGAAACCCCAAGGTTATTTTGATGTGATCAACAAGTTAAGTTAGGTCCTGTGGTGTTTTAACTTTGTGTCTAAGTGTACAGAAGCTTAGGAGCATAGGGAGTCGAGCAAAAGACGCAGCTAGCGAGAAGGATGACACGGGAGAGAGCCAACAGGCTCGGTGCGTTCAAGGGGTGAGGTGCTGCGGAAGAGTACGCGGGGTGGATGAGAAGAAAGCGCGCGGCGTTTCCGAGGGACGAGAAGCCGGAGTAGAAGGTTACTCGAGAATATCGAAATTGGGTTCGGGTGAGCCTTATTTCGGTTGGTTGAAATCACCCAAACGAGCGGAGCCGGAGCGGAAGACCCAGACCAAGGCGAGCAGCACTGGAGTAGCGGGCTCGGACCAAAAGTCAACTAAGTTGACTTTAGTGGTCTGGGCGCCCGGACCCATTCTAGGCGCCCAGACCTATCCGGGCGCTCGGAGCGATTCCAAGTGCCCGGAACTTGATTTTGACCAGATCACGTTTAACCATGATCCGTTGCAAAGGGGATAAAATTTTATCCCCCTCTTAGGCACCTGGAACCCTCCAGGCGCTCCAACCAAGGGTATAAATACAATCTTGGTCCAGAAACTTTTATATCTGAACAAGAATTAACACTTGTGAATTTCCATTTCTAATTTAGCTTCTCTTTTTTGCGCTTTCACTGCTGTAAGAGGCTTCTCTACCTGAAGGAGATCTTTTTAGTGTGTGATTCATTCCTTGTATTAACAACCTCCCCGGTTGTAACCATGTCAAGTCTGTGAGCCTCTTTCTTCAATTTATTGCTTTCAATTTTATCCAAGTGTTAAGTTATAAGTTCGAGAAGGGTATTTTGTGTTTTTGTTTTTTTAGGGCTATTCAACCCCTCTGATAGTCGGCCAACCGGTCCCCAACATAAACCACTTCCGGAACCGTCGAAAGAGAAAATCGAGTACATATAGAAAAATAAGAGCAAGTGTAACAAACCTTTATACAGTAATTAAGTACTTTAATTAAAACTTTCATTATCCAACACTTTGAAGACAATCGGATCAAGCTTGGTGTTAGACGGCTTATTAGCAGTAGTCGAGCGCATGCAACAGCATCGTAGTATAGCAAGAGGACGAAGTCGGAGTAAACAGAAACTCAAAAGGTCGTGTATTGAACTTTTAAGTGAGTTGTATTGTATCACTGGTCAAACAACCTTTTTAAAGGACATTGGAGAGGCCTCCAATGTCATTGGAGGCGCCTTCAACCCTATATTTTATCCCAAAAAAATGGTTCTTATAGTCGACGAAGCCTTTTGTCATATCCAACCGAAGGCGCCTTCAAAACTCTCCAAGGTGCCTTCAGCACCAATCTTCAAGGCGCCTTCCTCTGAATGGAACGCGCCTTTGTGCCCTTCTATGTGGGGCCTTTGACTAATGCTTCCGAGGCTCCTCTAGCAACACAGGAGGCACTTTAAGCACTGTTCACCTGAAATTTTTCTATTCTTTTTGCTCCTGCAAAATATCTTAGTTCAACAAGAAACTATCTAACATGCAAAACAGAATTAATACAATTATAAAATAACAATATTAATTAGACTCTATCTTCTCGAGACCATAATATAGTCACGGTTTCAATTTAGATTTCCAAAATAGACATAAATGGAACATGCGTCTAAAGTCTTTAATTAGGACTCGTCCTCACTAGAACACTCTCCTCCAGTGACTTACTTTACTTACCATGCAGAATCGTTTGACTCTACTTTGGTCCACCTAGTATTCCCGCCAATTGTTAGATCCACAGGCCCAACTAGACTTCGGCCAGCTATCAGGTCCCACAGACTCAGTCGTGCTTCCGGCCAGATATTGGGCCACTACTTAACTTATCTAGACTTCTACACCAGCTATCAAGTCCTCCATACCCTATACCTAGCTAGATTTAAGCCTGGTGTCAGACCAGTCAAGTCATACATACTTAGTAGAAAGATTATATCACAACACGTTTAATTTTAATCTATTTGTCATCCATCAAAACTTAGGTTTGATCATTGGTACCAACTACACCAATAATTAGTACGCCGAGCAATTGAAGGAGAGATCTATAGAATCCCAAGTGATATAAACCATAATATTTTTTTTGATATTTTATCAAATTAGTTTAAGTTAGATGATCTATTATTACTAATATGTGTGTTTAAATATGCAAGGATTTAAGAAAACACATAGGTACCCAATAACTTAGAATATGATGGAGTATGATAAAGAGTGGTATGAGACACCTGAGGGATTGAAAAGGATAAGGAACATCGAAGATAATGAGATATTAGTAGAAGATGAAAGCAAGAGAAAAGGATGATATGAAAACGGAGTTGACAACCTCTGTGCATATGAGGTATGAGAAGTTACGAAAGAGTACTTTGATAAAGCGAAAAGGAGACACTAGGAGTGAGTCAGAAGGGCTTAGTTCATCTGAGAGCCGAGAAACTGAGAGGAAGTCTACATAAGGTAAGCTGGTGAGATGTATTGAGTGACCTATATTCGAGATGTGCTCAACTTAGGCAGACTTAGTTGCAGTTTGTTGACTTAGGAGGTTCAGGTGATTGGAATAGGGGTTTCGATCAATCGAATCTTCTACTCAATCAAACTAGTAAGCTAGGTTAACTAAATCTTCTAATCTATTGAACCAGCAGGTTCAATCGATCGATGTAGAGTGATTATCCGTTATATGTCTGAATAGATTATCGTGGAATTTGGATCAGTCGATTGGATATCAGTATCAACCAACTGAAAGCCACATGTGGAAGTTGATCTCATAGAGCAGATAAGATGTAAGTGATATCAGATAATCGGTGAACAAGATCAAGCGATTGGATTCCACATGGGATATGATCTAGAGTAGAGATCCTAACTAATCGGGGTTCCAATTGATTGAAAGGAGTTTGGGCGACCGAAAGGATGCCACATTAGCAATAGTGATGAGCGAAGACCTCTTTATGAATGAGATCGATTGACCGCATCAATAGTCTTCAATAAATCAAATAAGGTTTTTTGGTCGATCAATTGAATATGATTTTTTGGTTGTTCGAATGTGCCACCAAAGTCCATAAAAGGAGGCAGGGAGCTTGAATTCAAGTTACCACATTCACACTTGCATAGATCTATTCTTATTTTATGTTAAACCTCCTTCTATTGTATTGTGTACTTAATCTAGATATGTGTAACAGGTTCTATATCTCTAGGTGGCAAAAGGTCATACGCTAACCCAAGACGTGCCACACGACCAGTTCCATAATCATTTGTAGAGAGGTTTCTCCATCTCTAATAATATTGAATCAGGTAACATCGAATTTGGGGTGATTAGCCTTGTCCCACGAAAGTTTTCCACCGACTGTCAGGATAAATCAGGAAACACTCGTAACAGACGACTCAAGAGCCTAATATCTCGTGGTTGCACGTCTCATTTGGAGATAAAATCCTACAAATACGTTGTAGCTGGGATCGAACCATAAATATCTTAATGATGACTTAGGACCCTTCCACTACATTGGCATATTTCTCCATCTCTATAGTAGCACCTTATTGAAAAGGAGAGAAATAGTGGACAATGATATATTTATGCACAAGCTTTAATCTTTAATGTAGCAATCCTGAGAGTTGTGAACTAAATCCTTGTGTCTCTTCTTTCATATTTATTATTTATTTTAATTAATGTGTGTACTTTATCAAGCAATTATTAAGAGAAGAAAAAAAATAATTTACAGGTAAGCTATTCATCTCCTCCCCCCTCTAATGATCTTTAGTGCACCATTGGAGATGACATGTATTTGTAATCTCTCGCTGTTCACGTACCTTTTAATCTTCAAAATCATCCATGTTTCACACCTCAAGTTCACCTCACCCGATCATCTTTAGTCCCTTGCATACACCATGTCTTTCAAATTAAACTTTTTTATAGTATAGTTTACCTTCTCTTAAGATCTTGGTCAAACTAAATCATTTGAGTATTATTGCACCAACCATCTTATCATAATTTTTATATATACGTTTTAAAAATCACACAAAAGTATCTGATGTCATGATATGTAAATTAATTGTTAGCGGCATTATATTGTTGTTTTGTTCATTCTAATATTAAACTTATTTTAATTCAGTATCTGATAGAACTTCAGATGAATTAGTTTAATACAGTCAAACACTAATTAAGGAAGTAGGCAGGGTCAGACGAATGCACAGATAAACTATTACTGAATTATATTTGAAAATTCAACTGAATTATTAATTAGATAGAAAAATAGTTGAACAGAGACCCTATTTAACACCATTTTGTCGTGTGGCATGAAGTGAACATTAAGAAAACAAATTCAATCTAAAAAAGAACAGCGAGTTAATTACTGGGAAGTGCAAGAGTTGCTTCCCTTTCTAAATAAATGCTTCCATCATTTAATACATCTAATAGATATTTAAGAGTTTGATAGAGATATGAAACGGATGACATTTTGATCATGGCTATTTAAAGCCTGCCCCTCTCCCTTTGCTTTCCCATTCACTTCTCTCCTTAACATTTTGAACAAGGAAAGGTAGCAAATTGTGCAAATGACAAGTCAATAAGAAGCCTGGAAGTTGGCCGTTCCTTTAGGTACCCTTCTTCTTCTTCTTGAATTCTCCCCCTTTATTGACCTTCTACATTGTCTTCTGAATTCTTCCTCTGCTGTTTGCTCCATAGCTAGACGATCAAGAATTTTGTGCTGGATGATGGTGCACTTGTTGGAATCAAGCAATAGCTGCTGCGATGTGGAATGAGACAGTCTTCCCTTCTATCTCTCCTCCTCCTCCTCCTCCTCCTGGCCACAGCTTTGGTAATGGATCATCAATGCCACTAGATCTGGTAATTTATAAGTTTATTAATTAATCTCCAATTTGCAGGCAACAGAGAAGCATGGCTGCAGAGTACTTCCAATAACGCCTCCATGGAACTTGAGAGACTGGTGTAAGTTGTTGCCTGCTGTCGCTGTAGTTACGTAGAAGATCGCTAATTTGACTCTATTTAGAAATGAATTAATGCGCGCATGCTTTCGATGAACAGAGACTGTGGCAAGTTCTTCAATGGTCTCCAGGATAACTACGCCGGCGAGTTCTCGTTCCATCGGCATGTTTTCTCGCCAAGTACTCTCGAGTCGAACTCAAGGATTTTTCCAGGTAATTAAGAAATTAATTACTCTCTTTATTCAATACAAAAACATGTACAAATGAAATATATTTATTAATTCTCTGGAGCAGGAAGAAATTGTTATATATATGGAGATGAAGTGAAGGAAACAGCCGGCTGCTCGGTGTGCAGTTTTACCTAGTTTTCATTCCTTTTCTTTAATTTGTTTAAAAAAACAAAGAAAGAAAACAAATCCTAGTAAGTGTTTTTTTTTTAAAACAAAAAAATTACTTTGTCAGGATATGGTAGATATTAGAGATCCACGTCAATCCAAGAGGCTGAAGACTTCGGATTCGAAGCAGCAAAAAACAACAATGATTCCAGGGATAATGCCTCTTTCAAAAGTAGGAAATTAAAATGCAGTTTCAGATATAAAACTTATATAATAAAATGTTACATTGAACTTTACAAGTACTATACCATATTCACATAGGTTCCTGTGAGGAGAAGCCAGAAGCTAGGGGATAAAATAACAGCTCTTCAGCAGCTCGTTTCTCCCTTTGGAAAGGTACCAAACAATACGATCAAACTAAATGTAAAATGTAAATTAATTAGCCTTGTAAGATGCATGATTGGATGCAGACGGATACAGCATCAGTACTTCATGAGGCAGCTCTTTCCATCAAGTTTCTGCATGACCAAATCGAAGTACGCATTCATTCACCTATACAATTTAAGCTTTTACTTGATTTGACTGATCGTATGATATTGCACAGATGCTGACTACTCCATGCACTGGGATCGGATCGTCTCACTGCAGCCATCACCAGGTACAATTGCTTTGATCATGAACTGAAAACTTGCAAGTGTTGCCATTTTTAATTTCTCAATTACAGGGACATGGAGAAAGCAGCAGTAGCAGTGCTGGAGGCTTGCGTGAAAGAGGCCTTTGTCTTGTTCCCATCTACACCATCCTCGGCTTAAATTTGATGAAGAAAGAACCTACTGATGATATGTCACTATAATTAATTGACTCTCGTCGATCGACTGCTCATTGCACCACCATTTATTAGTTATCTGTAGCTGCTGGAGTGCTTAGTTATAATCTTCTAGGTGAAGAATAGCTACATATTAATTAACATCCACTGAAAGTTGTTACTCTTAGTCTAATGATATGGTAAGTTTAAGTAATCATGTAGTTCATAAATATGGTACCTGAGATATTATTATAGTATGTGGGCTATGTTGTGGTATGACCATTTCTTCTCCTTCTTCTTAATTTGTTGCTGCATGCCAGGGAGTACAGGTGGAATGGTTTTAGTTCATCTGATCATTTTCAAGGGTGTGTGACTTCCTATCTGTTAATTAATATTGTATAGAGGTAATGATATCTTTTGTAAGTAGTAGTTAGCGCCGGCTAGTTGATGACATGTGATGTTTTATGCATGCGTGATCTTGGTGAAGCTGACTTTGACTCATAAATTAATTAGACTTGAAGTTGTTTGAGTTGATCTTTGCACATTTTGATTGATAATATATAACAAGTTTATTTTCCATCTCCATCACCATCACCTAAATATGTAAAATGTTAGTTTCCTTGGCAAATCCATGTTTCAATGCATACCACCTTAACTAATTTGATTTGTCATTATAGAAAGAGAAAAAATATTTAGTGAATGCTAAGATTTGGACTATTTCATTCAAGGGATAAGCTAAAAAAATGAACTGTGAGCAAAAAAATTAAGTTAAAGAATAAATTCTTTATTTCTTGTTTCCTTTAATAAATAGTGAGGAAATATAGATGTTTAGATATCGGCGTTCATTTTTTTTTTAAGTAAAAATGTTTTCCTATATGGTGATATGATTAAGATAAAGTTTAGAATCTATGGAGAGTAGTTAGAAATATGTTTTCCTTTATGTTTTGTTAATAAATTTATCACTCGTATGGAGAGTAGTTTGAAATTAGTCTTGTAGAAGAATTAAATTTCTTATCAGCACTTCAAATCAAATAAAATTAGGAGGCAATCCATGACCATCAAGCAAAATATCCATGTAACTTTTTAAGAAGTTTGATATTGAAAGTGCTAAGGAGTTGTCTACCCCTATGGCAACAAGTGTTAAGATTGATCATGATTCAAAAGTGAATTCTGAGCTAAGTGAAAATCTTAAAAGGAGTGAATCTTAGATAGTATGAGAAATCTTGGAAAAATAAACTTTTAAGTAAGAAGTAAGTAAGCCTAATAGGTCAGGTAGACTGAGACTAGTAGCTTGTTTGTATTGCATGTTGTGATTTCTAAAGGTGGAAGCAAGATTGGACGGACAAACTAGACTTGAGCAACCGGACACAGCCAGTTCAGTTAACCAGATCAATCCGGAGAATTGGACATGGATTCGGGTCCTATTCGGGCTGCCAAAAGTTTTCGATCGACTGTAAAAAGTCTCGATCGACCGTAAAACACAAATAACTTCGACGTTAGAAGATGTGGTGTCCAAATGAAGTTTGACCAAGGTTTGATTGATCGGAAATGGTTTTTAGGTCGACCGGAAGTGATAGATCGAGCTCTATAAAAGGGAGGTCGAGGAACTCTTTTAGATCATCAATCTACTCTCAATCCTATTGTTCTATGCTCAAAAGTGCTCTCAAAAGTCTGCTCATACGACCGAGGAAGTGCTAGAAAGAGTACTCGAAATTCAGGACTTCAAGATCGGATTGCCATGTTGATTTTGGTGGTACAAAAAGCATCAGACAATCGAACTTAAGTTTTGATTATGGCAAAGAATTCAAAGTTAAGATTTTTTTTGTCTAACAAGGTTGACTGAGTTTGCAAGAAAGTCCTAAGTGATCTTAGGTAAAAGAAAGTTCTAGTTGATACTAGATAGGTGGAAAGTGTAAGACCGATAGGTTCGATAGAGGGGGGGTGAATATCGATTCGAAAATATAGAGTATTAGCGCAGCGGAAAAGTAAAGTAGACACAGTTGTTTTTTACTTCGTTCGGAGCCTGTGACGACTCCTACTCGAAGGCCCGTGGTCCTTGACCACTTTCGTTGGGCAATCACTAGCAATTCGATAATAATTACAAAATGAATACAGGAAATGCTTAATGAAACAAAGTAATACCGACAAGAAAATTAACCAAAAACGAAGAAGCACTTTGTCGGAGCTTTGTTAGCGTCGCAGGAACGTAGAGCAGCGGGACCAGCAGTCGAAAGTTCTCAGTCGATGATTGATTCTGAAGCTTCTGCCTGAGGCTGGATCCCTTCCGGGCGCCTGGAATGTGACGTAGCTGCACAAACCATGATGCTCCACGTGGCGACGACTCGGCTGGATGAAATTTGCCTTCCGGGCGCCCGGATCCCTTCCGGGCGCCCGGACCTCCGGGCGCCCGGATCCCCTCCGGGCGCCCGGACCCCTCTTCTCCGGAAAGTCCTTCTCCTGCAAGAAAAGGTTAGTCCGAGGCAAATGTACCCTGCAGCAAAGAATGTTAGCACAGTTTTATAGATGAGCAAAGTATGACTTAGATTCCGTCTTTCCGAGACCGGAATCTAGTCACGATCTCGACTTAGATATCCGAAATGGATCTAAGCCGGATCGACGCCTAATGTTCCCTACCCGGGAACGCGTCCTCGCAGTCACTCCCCTCCAGTGACTTACCTCACTTACCTGCCAGACGTCCGGTCAGCCCGTCGACCCGTCTGGACTTCTCGCCAAGCGTCCGGTCAGCCCGTCGACCCGCTTGGACTTCTCGCCAGCTATCCGGTCAGCCCGTCGACCTAGCTGGACTTCTCGCCAGCTATCCGGTCAGCCCGTCGACCTAGCTGGACTTCTCGCCAAGCGTCCGGTCAGCCCGTCGACCCGCTTGGACTTCTCGCCAGCTATCCGGTCAGCCCGTCGACCTAGCTGGACTTTTCCTGCACACTTGATAAAAGTCTCAGACAACAACAAACCTAACTTAACCTGATTTGTCATTCATCAAAACCTGAGTTAGACCGTTAGTGCTAACCGCACCAACAATCTCCCCCTTTTTGATGGAATGACAACCTGGTTAAGTTAGTGAAAAAAATATGCAAGAATCAAGCATGATTTTTAAGGTTTAAGTTAGTTTTTAAGTTTGCATTAAGTTGCTCTAACTTAACCAACCTAACCCTCCCCCTTTGGCATACATCAAAAACCGAGGGTAAACAAACATAGTGAGAATTACTGAAAACAATAAGACTTTGAAAAATAACTGAGTTTTTAAATCCAAGAAAAGATCAGATTAACTTTGAAATGCTACTTAAACATAAGTTTTCAAAACCGAAATTCCAAAACTAAGTTTGAAAGGTCTATTTTTCAAAACTAATTGAAATTTATTTTTCAACACTAGGTGTTTAAGATTCAATTTTCAAAATCAAGGAAACTAATATTGAGAAAGCTCAATTTATCTTTCAAATTAAGTAAGATTAAGTTTAAATCTTTACTTTTAGTTTTCAAGGGTGTATTAAAATATGTTTTTCAAAATCAAATTTTTCAAAGTTAAAAAATATTAGATTCAAAATCATGGTTTAAAATACTTGAAAGGTTAAACAAATTTTGTGAGTTTAAAATTTTCACAATTTTAAACAGATTATTAAACTTTGATTTTCAAAATTAAGTTTAAAACTTAATTTGTAAAACTAAATAGTTATATTTCTCCCCCTGAATTTGATACCTATCTTCAACCAGCTGTCTAACCAATTAGGTACTAACTAACTATCAGAAGACAGTAGTTTTCACTAGGTTAGTCAGATTAAGTTAATTGTAATCAGTCAGTGTTTGACTTGACTGATGAACTTTTAATCTGATTAATATTTGATTTGTATTTAACGTCCAGACTTATACTGATGCACTGAAATAAGCATCTTAAGTCCAGACAGATGGTCTATGCATCTCACCCCTTTCTATGTTTGTCAAACACAAGCAAGGTAATCCTAGGGTGTTGGTGAGATGCTCAAGAACTCAACCTATGGGTACATGCTTTCTAAGGATGTAAACCTAGTCTAAGGCCAAAACTGTTTTTGAAAGTCTAAAAAATGGAGATTTTGAAAGCACACAAGTTTAGCCTATAAGTTGATAAAATCATTTTTTGAAAGGATTTTTGAAATTTCCTAGTCTATTGAGCACATCCCTAATTGTCGTCGTAAGTTGCTAAATTCACTTTCAAGGAGTGGTTTTGTAAAAATGTCAGCTAAATTTGATTTAGACTCAATGTACTTGAGTTCAATATCACCTTTAGTAACATGATCCCTGATGAAGTGATGTCTAACTTCAATATGTTTGGTTCTTGAATGATGCACAGGATTCTTGGTTAAGTTAATCGAACTTATATTATCAATTAATACTTTTACATTTGTGATATTTAAGTTGAAATCTTTTAGAGTATGCATCATCCATAATATTTGTGCAACACACTCGCCTATAGCTATGTATTCTGACTCAGTTGTAGATAGTGCAACACAGTGTTGCTTTCTACTAAACCAGCTGACAAGGGATGGACCAAGTAGTTGGCATCCACCACTTGTGCTTTTGCGGTCTAATTTGCATCCAGCATAATCTGAATCAGAATATCCTATTAATTCAAAGTTGTTGGTCCTAGGATACCAAATACCTACATTTGTGGTTCCCTTTAGGTATCTAAAGATTCTTTTGACTTGAGTCAAATGAGATTCTTTAGCACAGGTTTGGTATCGAGCACACATACTAACCGCAAATAAAATGTCAGGTCCGGTTGCAGTTAAGTAAAGTAGACTACCTATCGCGCTCCGATAATGTTTTAAGTCTACTGATTTTCCATTAGGATCCTCATCTAGGATTGTGTTTACTACCATAGGTGTTTTTATTTCTTTAGTATTTTCCATTCCAAATTTTCTAAGTAAGTCCTTAGTATATTTTTGTTGATAAATATAATTTCCTTCATTTGTTTGTTTGACTTGTAACCCTAGAAAATAAGTTAATTTTCCTACCAGACTCATTTCAAATTCGTGTTCCATTAGGTTTGTAAATTCGTCTAAAAATTCTGAATTGGTTGAACCAAAGATGATATCATCTACATAAATTTGAGCTATAAAAATATCTTCTTTTATTGATTTCACAAATAGTGTTGGGTCAATTTGACCTTGATTGAACCCTTTAGAAGTTAAGTAAGAGGTTAGTCTTTCATACCATGCCCTAGGTGCCTGTTTAAGTCCGTATAATGCCTTTTTTAATTTGTAGACATAATCAGGGTGTTCTAGGCTTTCATAACCTGGCGGCTGACCTACATATACTTCTTCTTTTATCAATCCATTAAGAAAGGCAGACTTGACATCCATTTGGTATAGTTTGAATCCTTTATGGGCTGCATAGCTTAGTAACATTCTAATGGACTCTAGTCTAGCTACCGGGGCATAAGTTTCATCGTAGTCAAGACCTTCAACTTGACTGAACCCTTTGGCAACTAACCTGGCCTTATTCCTAGTAATTTCTCCAGTTTCACTTGGCCAAATGCACCAGATCGAAGCCATATCTTTCTAGACATGCGATGCCCAAGCTTCCCTAACGTACTATCATCCAAAAACTTCACCAGTACCATGAGTCAAGTTAACCTCGGTCTCTTTTTAACTAATCCTGATTACCCTGTCGGGTTAGTTTGTTTTGGGTTATCCTGTCGGTATGTTAGTTTTGGAGGTGCCAGCTATTCTGGAGCCTCCCCCTGAATTATTGGCCATTAATTTAGATTTTGGGTTTGTGTCGATTCTTTTTATAGTTATAATCAACTTGGTGATAGTCTAAATTTTGTTGAGTTTTGAATTTTGATTTTAAGTTAAATTTATTTTTTAGTTTTTGATCTGATTTATTCAAGTTTATATAATGTATTTTATCTTTAGGTATATAGAATTGATTAAGTCCTACTTGCGTGGTTAAGCACGCTTTCGGGACCCAAGCTTGTTTAGTTGCTTTGTGTTGGGTTAATAATGATTTAAAGGTTTTGTTTGATTTTGACTTATATCCAAGCCCGGTTTTATTATAGCATGCCTTTTGGTTATTTAGAATTAAATCTAAATTTTTAGATCTTGTTGTGAATTTTTCCAACAATTCTTTTAACTTATTAATTTCACTTTTTAATGATAAATTCTCCTCCTCAAGTGTTCGGTCTTGAGTTGAATTCAAATTTTTTAATTGTTCCTCGAGATTTTGATTTTCCTCAAGAAGCGATTTATTTTCATTTTCCAATTTAACTAATTTTTTATTTAAACACGAGATAATTCTAAAGAATTTATGATTTAAGTTTCGGTATACCTCTTCGGAACCTTCGGAAACGAGTGCGGACTCGTGGCTCGATTCGGGTTCGGACCCGTCTTCCGATTCCTCTGTTCAGCTTCGCGAGCCATCAGCGCGAGGTGACTTTGGTGCTTTTGCCTTTCTCCCTCCGATTCGTCTGAGGAGGAATCGTCCCATGTTGCTTTGAGGGCTTTCTTCTTTGTTGACTTTGTTTTGTCAAGTTTCAATCTTGGGCATTCGTTCTTGTAGTGCCCCTTTTTGTTACATCCAAAACATGTGACATTTCTTGAGTCGGCTGGCGAACTGATCTTCTGAAGATCCTGTTTGCTGAAGTTTCTCTTTTTCCTGGTGAACATTTTCCTTACCAGGTTCACCAGGTGTTCTTCGTCTTCAGAGTCTTGATCGGAGTCTTCTTCAGATTCGGGTTTGTTTTTCTTTTCTTTAGAGGAACCTGCAATTAAAGCTACACCTTTCTCGACCCCGGCGTTAGTTTGCTCATGAAGTTCTAATTCACAAAAGAGTTCATCCAATTTTAATTTAGATAAATTTTTTGAAATTTTGTAGGCATCTACAATTGATGCCCACAAATTATTTCGTGGAAAAGCATTTAACGCATACCTTATTAAGTCTCGGTTCTCCATTTGGTGTCCTATCGCGTGGAGACCGTTGAGGATATCTTTGATCCTCGCGTGGAGCTGACTTGCCGTTTCTCCTTCCTGCATTTTTATATTAAAAATTTTATTTAACAGCAAATCTCTTTTTGTTACCTTCGCGTCGCTTGTTCCTTCGTGCAGCTCGATCAGTTTATCCCAGAGCTCCTTAGCGTTTTCATGCGGTCCGACCCGGTTCAGTTCTTCTCGTGTTAGTCCGCAGTGTAGAGTGTTGATGGCTTTGTTTTCAATTGATGCCTTTTTCTTTAAATCATTTGTCCATTCTTCAGGGTCTATTATTTTCCCGGAGTTGTCTATTGGAATTTTATAAGCCTTTGTGACGCTCATCCATTGGTCGTAGTCTGTCTTCATGTAGACCTCCATTCTTCTCTTCCAGTACGAAAAATCATCCCCGTTGAATAGGGGAGGACGAACTGTGCTGAAGCCTTCTTGTTGAGACATCTTATCCTGCACACACTAAATTAACTAGAAAAAATTCCAAGACTTCGTCTTGGATTAGTAGTGCGGGAAAAAATAGAAACTCTAAGTGTAACGAAAAAAATCTTCCAAAACGATAATAATATCAGTTTGGAGTTAGAAAATATTTCACCCCCTGTCTGATTGGTGGTTGCACCAAATCAGAACGATACCTGCTCTGATACCACTTGTAAGACCGATAGGTTCGATAGAGGGGGGGGTGAATATCGATTCGAAAATATAGAGTATTAGCGCAGCGGAAAAGTAAAGTAGACACAGTTGTTTTTTACTTCGTTCGGAGCCTGTGACGACTCCTACTCGAAGGCCCGTGGTCCTTGACCACTTTCGTTGGGCAATCACTAGCAATTCGATAATAATTACAAAATGAATACAGGAAATGCTTAATGAAACAAAGTAATACCGACAAGAAAATTAACCAAAAACGAAGAAGCACTTTGTCGGAGCTTTGTTAGCGTCGCAGGAACGTAGAGCAGCGGGACCAGCAGTCGAAAGTTCTCAGTCGATGATTGATTCTGAAGCTTCTGCCTGAGGCTTCTTTTATATGCTGTCCCGGGCGCCTGGATCCCTTCCGGGCGCCTGGAATGTGACGTAGCTGCACAAACCATGATGCTCCACGTGGCGACGACTCGGCTGGATGAAATTTGCCTTCCGGGCGCCCGGACCTCCGGGAGTCCTTCCTGCAAGAAAAGGTTAGTCCGAGGCAAATGTACCCTGCAGCAAAAGAATGTTAGCACAGTTTTATAGATGAGAAAAAGTATGACTTAGATTCCGTCTTTCCGAGACCGGAATCTAGTCACGATCTCGACTTAGATATCCGAAATGGATCTAAGCCGGATCGACGCCTAATGTCCCCTTCCCGGGAACGCGTCCTCACAGTCACTCCCCTCCAGTGACTTACCTCACTTACCTGCCAGACGTCCGGTCAGCCCGTCGACCCGTCTGGACTTCTCGCCAAGCGTCCGGTCAGCCCGTCGACCCGCTTGGACTTCTCGCCAGCTATCCGGTCAGCCCGTCGACCTAGCTGGACTTCTCGCCAGCTATCCGGTCAGCCCGTCGACCTAGCTGGACTTCTCGCCAAGCGTCCGGTCAGCCCGTCGACCCGCTTGGACTTCTCGCCAGCTATCCGGTCAGCCCGTCGACCTAGCTGGACTTTTCCTGTACACTTGATAAAAGTCTCAGACAACAACAAACCTAACTTAACCTGATTTGTCATTCATCAAAACCTGAGTTAGACCGTTAGTGCTAACCGCACCAACAGAAAGTCCTAACTGAAGTTAGGCAAGTGGAAAGTCCTTGCTGCGGTTAGGTAACGAAGTCCTGGTCCGAGGAACTGGGTGAAGTCTTGGCGGGTCGAGGACTTTGGGAGAAATGCTAAAGTCGAGGTCTCTAGGTGAAAATCTTGGGGGTCACTGACACTAGGTGGAAGACTGGACGGGTCATGGATTGAACATTCAGCATGAAGTCCTGAAGTCTCGGACATTGAGGAAAAATCTAGACAATCTGGAGAACCAGTCTAACAAAAGGTAATTTCTCCCAAGAGGAGTAGGTGAGGGCGCACTCTCTATTGAGAGAACAGTAGACATCAGTTCGACGTAAGCTTTCCAAGAAATTCCAAAGTCAGAATCGGGTAGTCTGGAGATGGTCAAGTAATTTTATTTATAATATTTTATTATGTTAACTTTGTCTTGTAGTGTATTCTTTGTATTTTGGACTAGCATGGCTTGTAGAGAGTGAAAAACACATTTCAAACTTGGATGAACAGTATTCAAGGCACCTTTGGGGCGATTAGAGGCGTCTCAGGTGGCTTGGCTGAAGGCCCGTGCGGAGAGGCGCAAAGGCACCTTCCATGCCCCTTAAGGCGCCTTCTATGCCCCTTAAGATGCCTTAGAGACTGGATGGAAGGCGCCTTCCATGAGCTTTAAGGCGCTTTCAAAGGGATAAATTTCACAAATTACGGAAGTTATCATCTCCGATGCTACGAGAATAAGTTGCACCATTGGAGGCACCTTCAATGGGGTTGAAGGCGCCTTCAGCAGTCAATAAAAGGAGATCACGAGCAGGTGTCTGAACACAACTTGAATTTGAGATTCTTCTCCTGCGCAGTGCTCCAAAGATGATCCGACGAAGCCGTAACGTTGCTCCGATGACCAAAAGCTCTACTTTCAAAATTCTAAGTTGTCATTATAATTTCAATTATTGTAATTAATTATTGCACTTGTAATTCTCCGGATTGATAGTGAATTGCCTAGAGTAAACACTCAACAAGTGTGGGTCTTGGAGTAGGAGTCTTCACAGACTTCGAACCAAGTAAAAACAAACTGTCTTAGCGATTGTTTTTACTTAACTTATATTCCACTATGTTTTACTCAATTATTTTTAAACGAACGTGAAAGCCACAAGTGTTATTCACTCCCCACTCCCCCCCCCCCCCGCTCTCTAGCATGTCTCGATCCTTCAGATTTTGCATTCTTTATTTATGATTTCATTTTAATATCTATTTTGTGTTTGTACTTGAATTTTATAAGAGATTTCTCTATTTCCAAAAGGTTTTCGGAAATGAAAAAAAATAGTGGATGACGTTTCGTACACAAGTCTTGGAGTAGCACCCTGGGGTGTGAACCAAATAAATCCTCTGTTCTTGTCTAGTTTTTTTTTTATCATCCACTGTGATACCCAAGGAAAACATTTTTTTATAGGATACTATGATTTTGATTATGCATGTCATAGATTGGATCAAAAGAGCAGTGAAGGATGTTAATATTTTGAGTCCTCTCTAGTAAATTAGAGTAGTAGAAAGTAATATTACATTATTTTATCCTCAAACACGACTGAATATCTTGGCCATGGGTGAGTATTTGGATCAACTACGTTTGATGATGCATATTTTAGTGGATTATAAGCTCCCTCTGGATGGTTTAGTGACTAATGTATGAGGTGTTGCTATAATGAGATCTGAGGTTCGAATCTCGATAAAATCAAGGTAGATGTCTCCCCTATGTGTTAGTCACTATTCCAAAGGCTAGTAGCCATCCGTGATTTACCTTCTCCGTATTGGCCCTGGGACGGGTTGACGAGGGCACTGAGGGCGAACATATTTACTTTTTTTTTGCCATAATATTTTAGTGGATTATATACTTAATTATAAAATACTCAAGTCCTTTGTCATAACGTAAGAACCATAACTTGAAAAAGAGCTCATTGTGTCACTTAAGAACAAACTGCATTGAAATGAAATATCATTTAGTTTGAAAAAAATAATAAATCATGTAACATCAAATCTGGAGTGATCAACCCAGCTCCACATAAGTTTTACACTAGCTGTTAAGGTAAATCAGGATATGCTAGTGTCCTAGAAGTCCAACATCTCATGGTTGCACATCTTATTTGGAGAAAAAATTCCTATAAATGCCTCATAGATAGGGATCAAATCGTGAGTATTTAGATAACAACTTAACACCCTTCTATTGCACCATAGCCCCGAGGGCAATATCATTTAGTTTGAGACTATATGGCAAGTGGAGATCTAATACTTGACTATGTGGGATTAAAATCAAATCATACCTACATATTCATCAAACCTCTACCTAAGTTGAGTTTATCACATTTAGAAGAGAGTTTGAGATATTCTTTATTGACTAGACTTGTGGGTATAGATATGCATGATGACATAAAGTTGAGATATGTTTTATTACATCTCGCAAAGAAGCATAGGAAATCTTGCTTTTTTATTGTCACCTAGACACTAAATGAGATATTAGGAAAATGTATTTGGTCCATAATATTTATTAAGATGCATTAGTCATGCCAGACAAGATAGTAATTATCATGTAGACTATCCTCAATTAGAAGTATGAGGTTTCTATTGGTGATATTTTTTAGCCATCAAGATTAAGCATCCTAAGAGTGCTTCCATGTGCATTAACTAACATACTGACCAGGGCATCAGAAACAATAACACAACCACTTAAATTGACTTCCACAATACCTACCTCAAAACTCTGGATTAGTGGAATATGTGAAGCATCTATGACTCAAGCTTGACGACCAAAGTTGACTTTCTATAACCTGGGGCAGATTTTCCCAACCATTTGTAAGCTAGCACTCGTGACACCAGGACAATTTCGAATGGTCAAGGACTCAAGTGTCTTGCATGATAGTAGTTGGGCTGGATCAAAATCTATATCTATGATACCAAGCATCTCATTGGAGATAGTGACTTCAACTCTCGGTTGCATGTAAGAGCAACCAAGGACACCCATAAGGGTTAACTGGAGGCATTCCTGAATATGAAAATTCTTAAGTGCCCTTGCCTTTTCAATAAAAGAAACTAAATCAACATCAGATAGGTCACAAGATTTGCGGACAAAGATCTGCTTCAAAAAGGTGAACCTTTTGCAAAAGCATGCAAGCCTACCTCGTAAGTCCATTGAAATGGTTGATGGTGATTGATCTCAACTTCTGTAACCCCACAAAATCCCTTCTCCCCCACATTCTTCAAGCTAGTTAGAGACAGATCTATTAGTCTTCTCATATTGGCCAATCATGCTGACATCAGCCCTAGTAGCTAGAGCCTATGTGAACTCCTTTGTATCAGTAGGTTGAAAAATAACATGTTTAAATTTTTCTTCATCTTCAAGAGACTTTTTCTCTGCACTGTCCTCTGATATGACAATGGTGTCTCCATCGAGAGAATTCTCAGTGTCTAAAATCTACAACACGTCATCATCAACTTCATCCACTTCATAATCATCATCATAAACTGGATCAAATCATTAGTCATCTCGATCTCGTCTCCCTCGTCTTCCTCAATCAATAAATTATTGCCATATGGTGACTGCTGGATAGAATGCGAATCTTGAATGTAAGTTGGCCAATGATTTTGATCACCCCTAATCATTGGCTTTCAATTCTGTGACTTTTCACCAACTAGGGCACGCGTTGGAAACTTGCATCCTACATCAATGTATGAAATCACTAAATTAGATAGAGATTGAGTGTATCCAAAGGAAAGAAAGTGACCATTCATCTTCACATAATCAGTGATCTTCATTTTGCTTTGTATATCTCATGAGCGTCACAACTGCTGCCACCACGTTGATGTTAGGCCCTTGAGTTTGATACCAACCAATTTCACTTTCATACGATCAAATACTTCCTCATAATAAAAATTCTCTCCACTTCGTTAATCAAATCAATAAAATTCTCTGTCTATGATGTACCAAAAAACTCGGGAAGATCAACTGGAAATATGATTTCTCCATATCGTTCCTCGCAACCACGACATTCCTGAAACTAAGCACGTTTGTGATATGGGATTTTGAAAGTGAAACCAAAATTAGGATGAGAAAACTTTTGACCTTTAAGATCTCAGGCACTATGATTATAATGTGAGGCTTCCTTAGTCGGAACTTGTCTGTCATGACCTCAACCACGTATCTCATCATTTTCAAGATCATATGTTCATAGATGCTGGGATAACTCCATGACTTGTCTCTGTAGATCAAGTATCTCGTCTTGGATGTTACAATCATAGTGCCAAGCTTCCTCAGTCGGAACCTAATTGTCATGGCCACAATCACGACCACTACCACCATTCATGGAATCTATGAGCTCTATTACCAATACTTGCCCCGGGACAGGGTTGAGTTGGCTAGTGCGACGTAAAGTTGCTACCGTATGGCAAGGGTTTGAATCTCGACCAAGCTGAGAAAAAAAAACCCTCCCTACACTGGTCAACTACAGCTTCCCGATTCACCTTCTCACAGATGGTCATGGGATCGACCATGTGGAGCCGCTGGGGTGGCAGATTTCATATTTTGATACCATTGGAGCTCTAATACCAACTAACGGCAGACATGATAGCGATAATCCTGCGAGCTATGAATTTGTAGATTCGATCATGAATACTGAAAGTAATATTCTACAATATGTTGATTCGAAGAGAAATTCTAGGAAATAGGAAAATAAACGATATTGTTGAAAATATTATTAATCCCAAAACTCTTTTTACATCAACCCAAATATTTATTTATATAGACTCCAAATCTAAGTCATAAAGAAAGAAAAAAAATCTTAACATATAGATCATAATTTTTAATTTGTAAATAAAGGAAAGAAATCCTAATTCTTAATATACTTCAAATCCTAAAATTCTTAAAATGACTCAAAATCTAAAAATATAGTTTTATATGTTTCCAACTTTTTGGTACTTGAAAAATAAAAGGTATTTATATATAAAAAACTATTTTTCATGATAAATTATTATAAAATAAGTGTGTTGAAATTTCATGAATTTTATACATTTGTAGAATTTCTGTCATATTTCTAAATTTCAGCTGATAAAATTTTATTATTTAGTTATGAATCGATTGATTAAGAAATACTAGTCAACTTTAATTGACATGCTCTCTGTCGACTAATAGGTTTTACCAATCTATTGATTGACACGATGTTGTAGTACAACAACAACAACCTATCTTTGGTTGAAATATTTTTCCTTGGTTATTTTTCACTTCCAATATTATGCTTGATGTGTTCCTCTCGTCTATAACCCTTTAAAATGCTTGGACAAGTATACAAGAGGGAGTTTGTTGGTAAAAGCCAAAGGGAATCTTAAGAATAGAAAAACCAAAGATTAAAGAGAGGTTAAAGTTCAAGATTAAACTCATGATTTCATGAGACCTAAATAGGAATTTAATTATTGGTACAATAATTAAGGGAGAAGCCCTTGGTTAAAAGAAGAAGTATACTTTAAGGGGGAGATTTTCTTAAATATACATGAAGAACTCAAGATTGGAGAATGTTTTTATAAGGAAGAGAGACATCCTATATGATGCGGTGATAAAGGGGGACTCACTAAGTGCGGATCAAAGGACAGAGATAGCAACTGACATGAAGGTCAAGTCAAGGTAGTCAACACTAAGACGTCAAAGGGTTCACCTATGGTAGCCGAATGAAGGTCGACTACAATGGCCTATCGGTGCGGGCAGAGTCTAATCGACAAGAGGCTTGTCCGAGCCGACCCCCGTTCAGCTCAGAACAATAGGGCAAAATCGCGAGAAGCTCACCGCAGATCAGCAGAATGCTAAGGTCACTGAAGCGCTTGTCCGGGCGGAAGAAGTTAAGCTATGATATCCGATCATCGCAAGGAAGAACATCCGAGGTAGATCAAGCGGAGGAGTCCTACCAGAGCGGCTACCTCGCTCGACAGAACAACGGGATCACTATCGTATCTCTCAATATCCTTCTGGGAAATAGTACGACGGAAGCTTCTACTGTATTATCAGAGATATGCATGCCCTATTAAGATATGGTGTCAGAGGTACTTTCCCGACATGTCCTTTCATAGGATAAATTAGAGAACGTGTCCATGTCTCGAGAGAAATGCGCATGTCGCAACTAAGGCACTATATAAAGGGGGTCCATACACCAACAGAGGTACGCGTTATTCACTATTCATGCATGTGTCTACTGTTACACCATCTTTTTCCTCTTTTCGGTAACTGACTTGAGCGTCGGAAGGCCAACTTCGGGGACCCATTTCCTGGCTCAGCATTGACATTTCTTGTGTTGCAGAGCGGAGCGGAGGCTACATCCAGTCAACGCGGCAGCGACATCCTCAACTTGCCATCTTCACGATTTTCAAACAGGATCATATTGGCGACATCTGTGGGAACATAACCTGCATCTGAAACGTGAAGATGGAGGACGTTGGGCGACTCACCATGGTGACGTTAACAAAGGAGGAGCTGGATATGCTGATACAAGCCTAAGCAGCAAAAATAGTGGAGCAACAACAGCAACAGACGTTGGCTGATCGCAAGGTATAGGAGCCCGCGATCTCAACAACGGGTCATCAAGCCAAATATAGAGACCAAGCAGAGCATGTACTTGTTCAGGGACAAAGTAAGAAGCCGACTGACACATACGGAGACGCGCCCAACACGTCGATCTCCTTCCATCAGGCACTATTTCACACTCCATCAGAGGAGCTAGGCTAAGCGGATAAGGAATGAGGATCCTCCTCGGACGATGCTCCCGTTCGAGATGCATGTAAAGGGGAAGCACCAATGAATGATGATTTGCCTGAGCGGATTAATCAACAGTTCTCTCAGGGAATCTTGGACGGCCCTTTGCCAAAGCATTACACCCCGCTGATGATCAGTGAGTACATCGGAATGACCGATCCAGACAACCATCTAACCCAGTTTGATAACGGGGCCACATTTCATCAGTACACAGACGGGGTGAAGTGTCGGGTCTTCCTCACTACTCTTTCCTGGTCAGCGTAGTGCTAGTTCAAACGAATGTCGATCGACTCAATTCATAACTTCAAAGACTTCCGAGCGGTATGTAGGATCGAAAAGAATTTAGATATCTCTGCAATGGTATGATATTGTCCACTTTGGGCCTAAGCCCTCATGATTTTGCTCTTGGGCTCTCCCCAAAAGGCCTCATGCCAATGTAAATATCTTTTTTCTTATAAACTAATGATCTTTCCCATGTGTTTTCAATGTGAGACTATATTTGCAACCTTGCAATCCCAATAATCCCCCTCTCAAACAAAGAACCACAGGCTTCCCACGTCCGATCCTCGACCCACCAGGTCTTACTGCCCCTCAGTCCACCCGACCTACTAGGACTTCCTGTCTGGTGTCTGATCCTCTTAATCCGAACATAGAAGCCCCCACTTTCTTTATTCGAGGTCAATATTGTATCCACATGACTCAATCTGACCATAGCTCTTGTGCACAGTCGACGGTTAAACCTTCTTACAATCCAGGCTCTGATACCAATTGTAGGATCGAAAAGAATTTAGATATCTCCACAATAGTATGATATTGTCCACTTTGGGCTTAAGCCCTCATGATTTTTTTCTTGGGCTCTCCCCAAAAGGTCTTATGCCAATGGAGATATCTTTTTTCTTATAAACTCATGATCTTTCCCATGTGTTTTCAATGTGGGACTATGTTTGCAACCTTGCAACCCCAACACGGTATTCTTACACCACTTCGCCAGCAGTCGCTGCTACCAGAAGACGGGCGTTGGATGTAGCAAGGAGAAGGTCGAGGGACCTGAGATTAGCTTCGACCCTCGAGACTTAGAGGGAGTAGAGATCCCTCACGACGATGCCTTAATCATCCGAGCGGTAATAGCTAATTATACTATTCACCGAACCTTTATTGATACAGGAAGCTTGGTGAATATTATATTTAAGAATGCGTTCAACCAACTATAAATTGACCGAAGCGAGTTGCAGTGCATGGCAATCCCGCTATACGGGTTCACAGGCAATGAGATATTGTCGATCGGGCAGGCTCGGCTGGTCATATCGCTCGGAGAGGAGCCGCTCAAGAGGACAAGGATCACAAACTTCATTGTGGTGAATGCATCGTCCGCCTACAATGTTATATTGGGTCAACCGGCCCTTAATAAGTTTCGAGCGGTGGTGTCCACTTTTTGCCAGAAGATCAAGTTTCCGGTGGACAACGAGGTGGGCAAAATTAAAAGCGATCAACTGGTCACTCGACGGTGCTACGTCGAGATGGTTAGGTCCGAAACAAGAGCCGCGTAGAAGACCCCGCACTTGGAAGTGAATGCTATCAGGGAAGAACCTCCCACTCTGGTCTACGAGGAAAAGGAAAAAGTCTAGATTCATCCGAGCTGATCGAAGGCCACCACCTTCATTGTCATCGACCTAACAGAAGAGAAGAAGGCAGAGCTCGTCACCTGCCTTAGGCGAAATAATGATGTATTCACCTGGTCGACCCACGAGCTCCTGAGCATCTCGCCAAGTGTAGCTCAGCACGAGCTTCACGTCCGACCTGATGCTCAGTCGGTGATACAACGGAAGAGGGACTTCAGTGCAGAGCAAAACTAGATCATCTGGGTGGAGATAGAAAAACTATTGGAAGCCGGCCACATCTGCGAGGTTTAGTTTCCGAGCTACCTCGCCAACGTCATGATAGTCTCCAAGACAGACAACAAATGGTGAGTTTGCATCGACTTTCGTGATATGAACAAGACTTGCCAGAAGGACTTCTATCCCCTGCCTAGGATAGATCAGATGGTGGACTCCATGGCGGGTTGCAAGCTGATCTACACGCTCGATACATATCAAGGTTACCACCAAGTGTCGCTCGCCCGAGAGGATCAAGAGAAGGTCAGCTTCATCACGGCCAATGGAACTTATTGCTACACCGTCATGCCGTTCGAATTGAAGAATGTCAGCGCCACCTATCAGAGACTGATGAATAAGATTTTCCGACCGTAGATTGGTCGCAACATGGAGGTATATGTCGATGATATATTAATAAAATCTCTCTGAGCCACTGTCCTTTGTGCAGACATCGAATAAACTTGTCATACTTTGTGGGCATATGAGACCAAGCTGAATCCGAACAAGTGCCTGTTCGGAGCAAATAGTGGACACTTCCTTAGATACATCATCATCGAATGGGGAATTGAGGTGAATCTGAGCAAGGTGAAGGCGCTACAAGACATGCCCCTGCCACGCAACTTGAAGGAGGCACAACGGCTGACCGGACGGATTACTGTACTATCCAGATTAGTCTCCAAATCATCCAACGGGAGTCACTCGTTCTTCAAGATCTTGCGCCTAGAAACTAAATTCTAGTGGAACGTGGAATGCAACAAAGTGCTACAAGAGCTCAAGAAGTACCTAACCTCCTTGTCTGTATTGGCCAAGTCCATCACTGGCGAGCCGCTATGGATTTACTTGTAATCCACCTAGTATGCTATTTGCTCAGCGTTGGTAAGGTAAAATGGCCATGAACAACAACCTGTATATTTACTAAGTCATATATTAAAAAATACAGAATCCCACTACACTAGTCTCAAAAAATTAGCTTTTGCGCTAGTACTCGCCGCTCAGAGACTCCGTCTGTACTTCCTATCACATCTGATCATCGTGATGACCAACATCGCCTTGGGAAGAGTCCTTCTTCACCTAGAGGTATCGGGATGACTGATCAAATAGACAACCAAGCTGAGTGAGTTCGACATACAATATCAGCCCAGGACGGCGATCAAGGCCCAGGCCTTAGGTGATTTTGTCATTGAGGTCCAGAACGTCGAGCCGAACATGACTTGGAAAATATACGTAGATGGATCGTCCACTCGGTAAGGTAGCGGGATCGGCATTCTCTTGATTTCACCACGGGAGGACAGGATGCAATTATCCGTGTGGCTAGACTATCAGGCTACAAATAATGAAGCCAAGTACGAGACCCTAATAGCAAGCTTGCAGGTGGCTCAGTATGTCGGAGTTGCAAAAGTCTTCATCCACTCGGATTCTCAACTGGCCGCTCATCAGTTATTGTGGTCATTCGAAATAAGCATCTCCCTACTCAGGCTATATGCAAAAAGTATTCGAGAAGATGAGGGCAAGCTTCCAAGAAGTTATTATGCAAAAGATCCCCCGATCAGACAATCAGGCCGCGGGCGAGCTGGCTAAGTTATCCAGTTCATTATCGTCGATCATGATAAGCCAACCGATTGAGCAGGTCTCACTAGTGGCACACATCGATAGGATGGACGGAATAGCCTTTATGAGCGGCTGAAGGACCTCATTGATAGAGTTCCTTGGATCGGGTATCACTTCAGCCGATCAGGATGAAGCTCGCCTGTTGAGAAAGAGGGTCGGACGATTCACTCTGATCGGAGACTAACTATATAAAGAGCTTTCTCAAGACCGCCGCTCAAGTGTGTCGGACCAGAGGATGTCGAGTACATCCTTCAAGAAGTACATCAGGACTCCGGCGGAAGTCATCCAGATGGTAGATCGCTGGCCCGAATGATCTTGCTGGCGGGATATTCTTCACCCACACTACAAGATGATGCCGCTCGGACAATAGCCACCTGCTTGTCGTGTCAAAAATACCATAACATCCAGCACCGACCAACTGAGGAGATGAAGACATCTACGGTGTCTTGTCCATTTGACCAATGGGGCATGGATATCGTTGGACCATTTCCAATGGCAACTGGCCAACGAAGATTTTTGCTCGTCTTAGTAGACTACTTTTTAAAGTGGGTGAAGGTCGAGCTGCTAGCCAAGATAATCGAACATATGGTCATCAAATTCATATGCCAGAATATCATATGTCGGTTCGGCATCCCTCGCCGGATTGTCTCGAATAACAAGAGGCAGTTCGCTAGACGGAGACTTAAGGAGTGGTGTGAGAGTTACAGCATTGTGCAGGCTTCACCTTAGTGGTCCATCCTCAGAGCAACGACCAAGAGGAAGTCACCAACTGGGAGATCCTTAGAGGGTTATGGGCTCGGCTCAACCACGTTGGATGCAGCTGGGCCGATGAACTCACTAGCATCTTGTGGGGCAATCACACCACATCAAGAGAGGCGACCAACGTCACACCGTTTCATCTAGTGTACGGAGGAGAAGCGGTAGTTCCAGTGGAGGTTAGAGTAGAGTCCGATCGGGTGTAGCTTTACAACGAGGGGAACACCGAGTGGAGACTCATGGAGCTTGACTTGGTGGACAAAGCACGGAATAAGGCAGTCGTCCGGCTGATGGCGTACATGAAGCGAATGACGTAAAACTACAACCGGAGGTGATCCCAAGGTCATTCCAGGTCGGCGACTTGGTGTGGAAACGAATAAAGTTGATCGGCGATGTCGCTAAGCTGGAGGCTCCCTAGGAAGGACCTTTCAAAGTCATTTAGAAGCTCTGCTCGGGAACCTACTACCTATAGGACGAAAACGGGAGAAAGTTCGAGTGGCCCTGGAGCGCGAACCATTTCCAGCCCTATAGGGTCGGGTGAGAGGTGTGTGGTTAAATCCAGATGTACTTGTATAAGTGTTTGTCTTGTGAATGCAGGAAGAGAATGAATAAAAATCCAAAATGTTCCAGACTCTTGTGTCATTCAGCCAAGTTAAAAGTCGAGCGGTGATTGTAAATCCTAGTCTACATCAATAGTCGAGCAACTACTATATATCCTTATCTACGTCAACAGTCGAGCGACGATTATAAACCCTTGTCTAGGTCAACAGTCGAGGGGCGACTATAAACCCTTATCTACATCAACAGTCGAGCGACGACTATAAACCCTAGTCTACGTCAACAGTCGAGCGACGACTATAAACCCAAGTCTACGTCAACAGTCAAGCAACGACTATAAACCCTTGTTTTTGTCAACAGACAAGAGGTAACTATAAACCCTTGTCTTCGTTAACAGTCAAGCGGCGACTATAAACCCTCGTCTATGCCTTCAATAGTCGAGCGGCGACTATAAACCCTCGTCTACGCCTTCAACAGTCGAGCGACGGCTATAAACCCAAGTATATGCATTAACAGCCGAGCGACGGCTACAAACTCGAGTCTACGATGAATAACAGTCAAGCGATGGCTCTAAAATTGAGGCGACAATAAACAAGGCCAAGTGGCTTTCTAAAGCCATAAAGCAAAGTTAATAGGTTATGTATTGACCAAATCAGGGATGCATCACTATAATATAGCCCTTCGACTTATGCTAGAATGAGCATACAGAAGTCTGTAAGTGTAGCTATACTGACGATCGGGAAAGCGGAGAGTTATACTTAGAAAATTTTCATGAAATGCAAAGTGGTATAAAGCCTCACCAGAGCCAAATAGCGATGCATGAAGGAATGCTGGTAAAAATTAACAGAAGACAAATGCGCTGAACGAGTGATCACGCATTAACACTTAGAAGAGGCAGAGCGCTCGGTCCGTGAACCAGTCGTTGAAGGCATCCGAGCAGAGATAATCTTGCTTGAGGAACCGACTAGGCTTTGTATCTTGATAAATTTGGAGGGCCGTTCAAGATGCTTCCAAGTCGGCCTTTAACGATGCCAAGTCAGCAACCTTGGCAGCGAGCTGGACCTTTGCCGTAGCTTGCTCTGTCGATCGACTCTCCTTCTCGGCACTCGGTGCCACCTCAGCCTCCTTAAGATTCTGAGCCAAGACCCGAGCCTCCTTATTCTTGATATCTAAGTCCTCAATGGCTCAAAGCTTTTAGGTATTAGCGGAGTTGATCTTCGATTCAAAGGAGATGGCCTGCTTATTAAGCCTCGCCAGTTGCGAAGCCTGCTCGGCACTCTTGGCCTTCTCCGCTTACAACAGCTCGGAACTCTTCTTCAGATTGGCCTTCGGTTGGGTCACCTCAGTAGTCAGCTACTCATTGCATGCATGAGCGGCCTCTGATTGGCCGCTCAGAGGGCGCAGCTGTTGGACTTTATACTCCAGAAAGGTTAGCCTTTGGCACATGGCCGGGCTCTCGACCCAGTACTACAACCACAATAAGATTGTAAGTATCGAACAGATAAAAGTAATTAAATATAAAGGAAATATACATACCCCAGTGGTCATCTGGGTATGGCTATTCGCAAGCTCCCCCAGTGAGATGATCGCTGCACAGGCCCTCGCATCGGTACATACTTATGCTAGCGGCCCTTGAATCCGAATCTGGTACTTGGGTATATGGGGCGCGACGTCATCTGGGCCGCGCCATTCATCAGTGGGCAAATGGATGATGACTGTTATTTGCCTTTAGCCACTCGGACTGGAAGGCTCAGAAGTCGCTCTCCCCGTAGACTTGGACATCGGAGACGGCTGGATGATGGATACTTGTGCGACCGGTGAGGATTGTGATAGAATGAAGGCGATTAGCGGTGCACAAATGGTCCCCGATGGCAGCTCAGATAGCGAAGTCGTCCGATCGGAGGATAGTGAAGTATGAAGCGTTGCGGCTCCTTGCTCCGGAAGAGCGGGCATCGATGTCTCACCCCGCTCGGATGATGGACGAGAACTGGTGCGGGTGGGGGCTTGCAGAGCTGAAGTGGCGGAGCGGGAGGAAGTTTCCCCGCGGTGCCTCTTGCGTTGTATCAGAGGCTCACTGGAGGTAGTAGACTCTGAGGTTACCGCTATCGGCAGCATGGAAAGTCGTTCAGGAGGAAGGTCAGCTGTAGCAGCCTCGGCTCTACTAGCCGCTGTCTGACTCCCTCCACGCTCGCTGGCCGACCCATGTGTCTCACCCGCCTTGCCAAGCGGATCGTCAGAGTGGGTGACCAGCGTTAGGCCGTGACTCTCCAACTCGACCACGACCGCTGCATTGATCTCTGCATCCACGAGCCTGCTCTTGTCGGCCAAACGCGCCCTTAGCATGATTTGGGCTTCAAACAAGGAAGAAAAATCAGTTAGATTCAAAGATGAGGAGAAGAAAGAGAATACCTAGGTTGGACGACAGCCGTGTTCGGATCAGACTCAATCCGAACACATATAGGACACCCTCCAACAGCAGCCAGTGGATGTGATACTTCTAACCGACCAAACTGGATGTTGCTTGGAGATAGTCCAACCGACTTTGGTATCTCCTTAGAAGCGGAGGCGTCATCACTTCCATATGCCATCCAGTCGGGAAGTCGGGTCACTCGAGAAAATGAACAAAGAAATAATATTCCCTCCAATGCTTATTGGAGGACGACATTTTGTCAAAAAAGACTAAGTCCACTCGGGCTTGAAACTAAAAGGTCCCCGACTCGGATAGTTTAGATTAACAGAAGTAATGAAAGACCCGAGGTGTCAAAGGAATGTCGTGCAGGTAGAACAACACTACTACTCCGTACAACAACATAAATGGGTTCAACACTAATTGATGCGGGGAGATGTGGAAATATTTACAGACGGCATAAAAGAAGGGATGAACGGGAAACCCAAGGCTTGCACAAATTGGTCCTTAAAGAAGGTCAAGAAGTTGGCAGGTGGTTTGTGTGGTCGGTCGTAAGCAGAGGGAATGACATTTTGATAATCGGATGGAAATTGGTAGGTGGATTGAAGCTGGTCTATCTCCTCCCCGTTAAACTTGGACTCGGTTGAAGCGTACCAGAGCCTGGGGGAGGGCACAGGAGGTTGCGAAAAATCGGCCATCGAAAACAAAGAAATCAAGAAGACGCAAGCCATGGATTCAACGAAGGAAAGAGAAGAACCTTGCTGAGAAAGGTCGTCAGAGAAGAAGAGGAGAAGAAACATCGTAGAGACTGCTCGAACACGAAAGCACCAGGCAAAGTGAAGATAACGACGAGCGGATGAAGGTTTATAAATTTTATGGCCGATCACATAGAGCCGTCTGATTGAGGGTTGCGAAAAACAAGGACGAAATCTGCCCGTGGAATTTGAAAAGGTGCCTATCACATTAGCAGTGGATATCCGTCTGTCATGTCAAACGTGCGGTGGCAGAAGATAGGACATGTGGCAGTCGACTACGGGAAGGCATTAATGAGACTTAATTAAAAGGCATAGCCGCGTGCTCGGCCATAATGGTTGAGGATTTGTATAATTTTTCAGAAAAATTGGATGACGTCAACCACTATGAAAGGACGCTCATCCGAGAAAGCGTAGAGAAAGGGAAAAATTCGCCAAGTGTCGTCATGAACCGTCCCGATCGGCACATATATCTATCTATGATGTAGCCGAGCGGCAGATCCACCGCAGGCTTTGAAGATTATGTGATCCGATCAAGAGTTCGAGTTCAAAGAAAGCAATGGACAGTCGGCGAATTAGACCTCCGAATCAACAATGAACTTCGGCAATTCATTACGTCTGAACGACAGTTAGGAGATATGAGTCAACCAGCATCCAAGCACAAAGAGTGTCCGATCGGCGGAGGTCACCCGAGGCACTACTCGTCCAGTCAGTCGGACTTACAGCTTCCTTCAACTAGACTTGAGGGGAAGACTTGTGATACGGTGATAAAAAGGGGCCCACTAAGTGAGAGTCAAAGAACGAAGATAGCAATCGACGTGGAGGTCAAAGTCAAGGTTGTCAATGCTAGGATGTCAAAGGGCTTACCTATGGTGGCCAAGTGAAGGTCGACTACAATGACCGATCGGTGCAAGCAGTGTACGATCGACAAGAGGCTTGTCCGAGCCGACCCCCATCCAGCTCAGAACAATAAGGCAAGACCACATAAACACTCACTGCATATTGGCAAAATGCTAAGGTCACCAAAGCGCGTGTCCAAGCAGAAGGAGATAAGCTACTATACTCAGTCACCAGAAGGAAAAACAGTCGAGACCGACCGAGCGGAGGAGTCTCAGCTGAGCGGCTACCTTACTCGGGAGAACAACGGGATCATTGTCGTATCTCTCAATATCCTTCTGGGAGATAGTATGACGGAAGCTTCTATTGTTTTGTCAGGGATATATATGCATGCCCTGTTAAGGTATGGTGTCAAAGGCACTTTCCTGACATGTCATTTCATTGGACAAATTGGATACCGTGCCCATGACCAGTTGGAGAACTTGCCCACGTCTCGAGAGAAGTGCGCACGTTGCACACCAAGACACTATATAAAGGGGGTCTATATACCGGCGGAGGTACGCGTTATTCACTATTCATGTTCGTATCTACTGTTGCGCCATCTTTTTCCTTTTTTTGGTGACTGACTTAAACATCAGATGGCTAATGCAGGAGCCTCTTTCCCTGATTCGACACTAATATTTTTTGTATTGCAGAGCAGAACGGAATTTACATCCAATTAATATGAGAACCACATCCTCAACTTATCATCTTCATGATTTTCGAACAGAATCACTATATTAAGAAAATTTAGAAAAAATGTTGGAACAAAAGGAAGGAGGTATCCATATTAGTTGGATGAAAGGTGACGATTTGACATGTGTTAAAGGGTAATAAGTGGAATGTTCACCTTACGAATAAGTCAAGGTTGAGTTTAAAATATTACTTCTTGAAGGAGGAGACTCTCCCAGGGAAAACCGTCTCTTATCTTTTGGGATGTATGTTAAATGAAGAGAAGTGAAAGGTTTAAGTTAAAAACTATGAATATTTATGAAAAAGCGAGAGGTTTAAGATGATTTATAAATCAACTTGCATCTAAAATTGAAATATTCAAATTTGACATCTTCAAAGCTAATTGATGTGCAAATACATGATTTGTCATCTTAAAATAATAATAATAATAATAATAATAATAATAATACTAATAATCTTAGTTAGGTTTATTGATTGAAATTTTTCATCGCCACCATGACCCTGGGGGACATGATTTGCCAACTAGAAGCTAATATATAAAGTAGCTTGTGCTATGTAAAATCAGATAGAACGGTGTTTTTAGTTCACAATCTAATTCACAAATCATCGTACTTTGCAAGTTTAGAGTAAAGACCTATTTTAGATGCTTGAATGCTAAAAATATTAAAATTTATGTGAATTTCGTATCATGAGATAATTTGTGAGTCAGCTTGTGCTTCAAAAATAACAGAGTTCTAGCTAATTAAGCCGCCTAAATTTAGATTTAAAAAACTGATTTTGCCTTTTGGATGCTTAAACTATTCAGATTTGATATACTTAAAGCTGACTAGCATTGCAAATATTTGAACAAAAATAATACAAAATGATCTAGTAATTTGTTGATAAGTTTGTTTTGAAAATCACAAATTTGCATTCTAGTCAATTTGAAAATATCAAATTAGAACAATTTCAAGCATTCAAAACCCGAAACTAGATTTTTTTTTTCTCTCCTTTCTTTCCAATTTTGAGCGCAAACGATTAAAATATTTCTTTTTTGTTATTTTTCTTAGCACAAGCAAATTTAGATTTCCCTTCTTTTCATTTCAAAGTTATTCCTCCCCAATTTACTATGTAAAATCCTTATTTCAATCAACTAATAAAAAAGGTTTTTTTATCATTTATAAAAAGTAAGAAAAATAATTAATTAAAAACATAAATAAAAACTTTGAATATTTTTTACAAATTTAATTCTCACAAGACAAAAAATTTGTAATTAATTTGTATGCGGAAGCATTTTAAAAAACTCAAACTTACAAAATAAAAAAAAAATACATTTAACAAATCAAATTTTATAAACATTGTCTTAGTTTCTTATTACAAAATTTTATAAACCCCATAATTTTACTCCTATAAAATCCTATTCATATAAACAAACATGTTTAAAGATTTAAATGTAAACACTTAAAAATTATAGCACCGAGATTTGTGACCTTATACTATTTTAATGTCCAATCATTCTTTTTCCCAATCAGAATTTTTTAGGCAATAAAAACTAAGATCTATAGATATTTATAAAAAAAACTTAAAAATTAAGTATATTATAATAGGAATTCATAAATTAGTACAAGGCAACAAGAAGGGCCACTGAATAAGTTTTAACACTGTAGTGGTAAATATGGTTGATGAAACATGACTAATCTAAATAGGATTTTTTTTACTGTGTCATGCCAAAAAAATAAAAATAAAAAATGGTTCGCTTAATAATTTATTGTTAAGTGAGGCCCCAATGAGATTCTAATACAAGCAAGCATGTGTACAGAATGCTTAAACAAAGACCAGAAAATTGAAGAGAACGTTGGAGCAAAAAAAAACATTGCTTTACCTAATCACTACAAGTTTATGGTGCATTGCAAGCTGTAGAAGCATGGACGAGGTGCGGGTGAACCGAGCCACATCACATAGGTCGTCGTCATTTGAACAGCAAAACAGAAATAAGAAACCAAGGAATTCGGTAGATGATGAATGTTGGCTAAAAAGAATCCTGCTAATGGGAGGGTGCATCTCCAGATTAACACTAGTCTGAAATAAATAGCAGGATCGTGTACCCATTTAAAACAGTTGGAAAACAAACAGTAGCTTCTACCGTTTAACCCATTGAAAGCTCTTCCTTGCTTTAGCTTTACCAGGCTTCTTTCGTTCAACTACGCGTGGATCACGTGTTAAATAACCAGCTGCATAAACCGCACAAGCAATGTAAGCAGTCAGAAAGAAAGTATATACCTACAGAGCCTCAATCTACAACAAAGGATTGATAAGCAGAATGAGGAAGCAGTCCAGAATACAATGCTGAAAACTACATTGGATCAGTGTAATAGTTATCGGGGCATTTACCAGCTTTTAGGTAAGGTCGAAGGCCTGGTTCCCAACATTGCAATGCTCTGCTGATTCCCAAGCGGATGGCTCCAACTTGACCTGAGAATATGACAAGCTGAAGCAAATCCTATGCATGCATACAAATACCATGTCTCACAAAATTAACAAATGGGGAAAAGAAAATCAAAATCCAACAAGATGATTTTTCTAGTTTTAACTAGAATTTTCAAACCAGAATGATGAATTTCGGATATAACCAAGAAATAATGAGATTGTATATTCTCAGAGTGTTACTTACCAGAAACCCCGCCTCCTTTGACAGTGCAATTTACGTCCCAGAGACCGAGAGTTTTTGTGACAGTGAAAGGTCTGAGAAGTTCTGCTCGGTGATCAAGAATGGGAAAATAAACATCAAACTGCTTGTCATTTACAATGAACGACCCATCACCAGGTTTAATCCATACACGAGCTACGCTGCATTTCCTTCTCCCTGTTCCATATGCTCTACCCTTTTCATCCACCTGACGAACTCTAGATTTTGCAATCTCCTCTTGTTTCTTACGCTCAATTTCAGTTCTTGTTGATGTTGCATTCATCTTTGCAATTGCTTCCTCTTGTATTTCCTTAAGAGGAGGCAACCCTGGAACACCCGTTACATCCTTCAATATAATCAAACTATCAATCATATCATCTGTGATCCCTGATGCTTCAGTGAGATCTCCAAATGCATGTCTTGGACCTGCCATTTTGAATGTTGAAGCAAAGTAAGCAAAATGAGCCAATGGAAATTTAAAAAAGTCTTTCTAATACACATTGGGTAGGAGTATAGTTGAAGAACAAGAAACCCAATAGCTTCAACGTAAGAAAAATTAGGAAAACCAAGGAGTGTTAAATGATAATGTAGAAATTCATAGTAAAAAGATTGGGCAAAAATCAAAAGGGTGCACCCCTTATTTTTGGAATCATTAAAATGGCGCCCTACTTTGATTTTTTTTATCAAAAGGACACCCCACTGCCTTGTAAAATGACTCAACTACCCTCCACTCCACTAAGATGACTTGTTTATTATTTTCTCCACCAAAGACGATTAATTCTTGTGATTATTAAACATTAAGTTGTGTAAATTGTAAGGATGAACTTAAACATTTGTTCTATAAATGGTAGAAGCTTTAGATATTAAAATTATGCAGGTTACCAATAAATATGAAATATTCGCATAACAGGTAGCAAGTCTACTACAATGCATAACAGGGAAATTTTATCAGATCATGATTATTAGAGTGCTCATAATGATATTTCAACAACGAACATACTCAAGCGTGTTAGATTGTTTAATTATTCCTTGCACTATCAAACAGAATGAAGGAAAAAATTAACAAAAAATCTAGACCCAAAAAATTCTTCATGCTTAGAAGTAATCCAGATTGATGCTAGATGAAAAATATATATATATATTCTATGGGCTACGTTTTGAGATGTCTTACCTTCCAGAATATCTAATAGCTCTTTCTCTCGCTTCTCAAGTTGTTGCTTTTGCTCATCGCTCGACTTTTCTAAATCCACTACGCCACCATCGACAATCCCTCCATCGCCATCGTTGAACAGGCTCGATTTTTCATCATCGTCGACCAATGACCATGGCTTGTATCCCTCAGCAGTCTCCCATTCCTCCACGCCTAATCCTCCAAGCCCGTCCTCGTTAGCCAGAGTCTCTCCATCGAGGCCATCAAAAATATCCCCTTTATCAACTGTCCTGGAGCCCTTTCCCCACTGATCCGTGATTCCGGCTCCATCGTTGATCGCCTCGGTTCCAGAGGGTCCCGGGGCGTCATCAGAAATCCCTGCAAGGTCGCCCTCGTCCGGGAAAACGAAACCGCCCTCGTCCTCCTCGGGGGTTAATTTCCAGTCGCCGCCGTCGTCGCGACGCCCGCTAGAGAATGCCTTAGAGTATTGAAAGAAAGCAGAATTGGACGGAGGGAACAGAGGCGGAGGCAGAGGCGGAGAGGGGATGCAGCGAGGGCGGAAGGAAGCTACAGCAGTGAGAGTAAGGAAGCGAAGAGGCTGGCGAAGGGAGGCAGAGCGGGAGAGCATCTTTAACGAGCTGCGTCTGCTGTGATGCTCTAGTCCTGTGAAATATTAGGGTTTCAAATTTCAATTAATTATTCGGCTGGAATTGGGCCGTCATTTGCTTAGGACGAATTTAAAAATTGGGTCGTCAAAAGTTAAAAATTATTCTACCAAAATTGAAAATTATTCTATCAAAATATCACCCAATTTTATTTTTTTTGGCAAATTATAATTAAATTTCTATTTTGTATTTTATATTGGTGTTATTTTAATCATATTTTTTAAAGAATAATAAAGTTAAAGATACACACAAATCTATTTAAAATTATTAAAACATACGTGGTTGGCAATTAAAAAAAAATAGATTTTTGTTCGGTATGTATTGCTGTTTAAGACTAGATAAGTTGCTCTGAACGTGGAACCAAATTTTTGGTTGCATCTTGTATTTGGTAAGAGTGTGCATTAGAAGATTATAATTTATTGTTGTCTTTTTTTTTTTTTTTGTCTATATATTGGTTTAGGAGATGTTTTTAAGACAAACATTAATTTAATATAAATCAATGAACTTGGGACAAAAGAAAATAATATGAAAAGAATAATGGGATGTATTCAATCAAGAGATTGAATGATTTTTATTAACTTTTTTTTAATGATAGATTTTTATAGAGTTGATAGTTTTTATTAACTTTTATAGAATCTCATATAGTTGTGAAAAAAAAATTCATGAAGTTCTATAGACTTTTTTGCAAGACTTTTACAGACATTTGTAAATTTAACGAAAATTTATGGATTTAAAGGGGTGTATTCAATCTTGGAAAAGCATAGGCAATCATGGTCTCACACGATATTTATTTTCAAACAAAACCTAAAATACTTAATTATTTCTTTTTAATAAAATAATAAATAGCATACTTGTCCATAATTTTTTTAAAAATTTTTATACTTTTATCTTGTTTTGGCTAAAAACAAAGAGAAGATAACGTTACGTTTCACTTTTAAAAAAAAAATTAATAATATAATTTTAAATCTAACAATATTATAATAATTTAAATATTTTTATTTATAATTTTGATCCAATTAATCTGAAATGTTGGTCAATCCTTTAATTTGGTCAAATATTTAATAAAATGTTAAATTGATAAATTGGATTAGTAATAAAATTAATAATATTTTTATTAATTTGATTAGTAATAATATTATTAAAATAAATAAATATAAATATATAAAATTTATTTAGGATTTTTTAAAATTTAATAAATTTATAGAATATTTTTAGGTCAAATTTCATTAGACTTTATTTAATTATCTATTAATTAAGTTGAGAATTAATTTGATTTATTAATATATATTTTATATTAAAACCTACTGTCTCACGTTTCTCTTCCTTCTACGCACAGCGCCGTCGTCCAAATCGACTTCGACTTCTACCTGCTCGCAAGTAGTCGACGGAAGAATCACCGGTCGCCTGAAATGATTTTTCTATTTGTTTTCCTCCTTTCCGACGCACCACAAGCTTCACCGGATGACACTCATTGTTTCCCATCACGAGCAACCGGAGAAAAAATCTCTACCTGCAGCCCACCGCCATGAGTCACCGCCGGAGAAAAGCAGCTGCTTCCGTTCCAACCATTCTGATCCATTCTTTTATCGTTATAACGTCGTAGAACGACATTTCAGAGGACTCTCAGCTTCGCCTGAAATGCATGTTGAGAGGTTGATGTAGGCCACTGAGAGGTTGAACAAGGATAGGGCTTTTAAGATCAAAGAAATAATTAAAATCGAGGAGAGGGAAGAGAAATGACTTATTTGTAAAAAATTAAAGCGATTTAAAGTCTATAGAAATCTCAAGGATGAGGAGAAAACTTTTTATTTTATTTTTAAAATTGTACCAAGTATTTTGGAGAGCTCTTATTGGTTAAAATTTATATTTAAGGATTTCTAAAAGAATTCATGAAAATCTATTGAAACTTTGGATACTAAAAGATTTTCATAAAGTTTTAAAAAGTCAAGTTTGAATACCACATGACTTTTTAAAACTTTATAAAAATCTAATTTGGATACCACTAGATTTCTATAAAGTTTATAAAATCTAGATTAAATACACCGAGACTTTTAAAATCTACAAAAATTATTCTAAGTAATTAAAAGTTCAACATTGAATACACCCTTTATCTCCGGTCACTTGGACTCCCTCCTAGCGCCTAAGCATGGTTAAATGTCTATCTTGACTGTCTCCTTTGGATCGATGGATAACACTTTCGTCAATTGCTTGGAAGCTACTGCAGTCTCTTGGAAGTCGAGGTTGCCTCACTCCTCACTCTAGTCACCTGGAAGTTCTCGACTCCGTCAGTCGAGACTTATCCCAATCGGTGGCCTGGATCTCATCCGATCACCTAAGACCGTCAAGTAGCTCTCTACAATAGAGAGTTAATAAGTAAGAGTAGTAGTACTACTAAGTAGGTTTCAAACAACACCATTGCACGAAACCTTACTTACCCTAGTAACTTCTCGACTTTGCTAGATATTCAAGTCCTAGCTAACCCATCTAAACTTTGACTACCAAGCTTTCAACTCCCAGCTAACTTCCTTCACCTCGCTCCTAATTAGGTCTGTCTTGCTTGATTTCGAACTACGTCTTTCTTGTCTGATTCCCAACCAGTCTTCCACTGCCTAGGCCCCCTAGGTCTTTTCATTATCTAGTTTCCAACCAGGACTTTTGTTGCCTAGTCTCACTAGGTCTTTCAGCTGCCTAGTCCCACAAAATATAGGTTCGATGTGGTGTTCTCAATACCAACAATCTCCCTTTTGATGTGTAGAAATTTAGTTTAAAGTTAATTAAAAAATTATAGTTTAAAGACAAATTTACTGCAATCATGCATAAAACTTTAAGTGACATTTCAAATACATTCGAATACATTCTCTTCCCCTTAATATAAATTCTTCCTTAAGATAAGCAACCTTATAGAGAAAATTTATATAATTAGGAAAGAAAAGAATAATTTTTATAAATAATTTTTAACTTTTCCCTAACTGAAACTTTTATCTCTCCATTTTTCATACATCACAAAAATAGGAAATAGGAATGAAAGAGATTAACAATAGTTGAATTTTAAGCTATTTGCTGAAAATAGTCATTTTTACTCAAGTAAGATTAACTCATGTCTAAATAAGTACTTGAAAAGCTTTAAAAAATTAAGAGAAGAATGAGCTTTGAAAATAAATTTAGGTAAGTATAGAGTAAACTTAGTAGATAAACAAGTCAAGGTAAGGAAGGAAACATGGATACTGAACATGAAACATTAAAGTAAGCTTAAAAGAAAACTTTAACTTGAAATGAATAAGTAAAACAAGTGAGCTTTTAAGCAAGATAAGTAAAATAAATACGTAAACTTTGAAACAAATAAGGCAATGAAGTAAACAAGTAAGACTTGGTGTAAAATAAACTAGCAAGCAAACTTAAATTAACATTAAAAGTTGCTACAAGTAAACATAATCCAAACTATGAGTTCATACAAGTCAAAGTAAATTAAGTTAGGTCAAACTAACAAAAGAATCTGATCAGAAGGAGGGGGATGCTAGCTAATGTGCCAGGAGCAAATAAGATCCATCATCTCCCACTACTGCTCTGTCAGATACTGGTGTTGCTCATCCATGCGCTGAAATATGTGAGTGACAGTTTCCTCAAGGTGAATCACTCAGTCTTCTGGTGACATGGAATATGGAGGTGGTGGCAGCTGAGGTAAGTTATAATCAAACTCAGGTAGCTCCTCATCCTTCTGAGGTTGTGGTAGCTTCGTCCCTTGCTTCCAAACTAGACCTCTATCACTTAATTTCATTTTTGCTAAGCTAAATTGTCTAAGTCCTATTTTATGAAAATTTGATAGGGGTTTAATGTTACTTGACCCAAGTACCTTTAACTTATTATTGTTTCTAAAACACACTATTCCCATCTCTTTGAGTTTGAACATCTCTTGGTTCCCGATCATGTGTCCAGAGCATCCATTGTCCAACAATCATTCATGTTGAATTTTAGTGACTAAGTTGTCTAAGTCTGACTTGACCATGAGAGCGGTATAGTTAACTTATTTTGATTCAGTTGACCCTTCATTTATTTTACTTAGCTCTTCTCATAGCTCCTTTGCATTGTTAAGTGATCTAACTTTCTCAAGCCATTCTTGATTCAAACCACAATGGATGATTGTAATTGCTCTTGGATTAGCTTGGGCCACTTTCATGATACTATTTGTCCATGAATTAAACCCACATAGCTAACTTATACGGATAGGGCTGAGGGGCAGAAAGGGAGTTTGAGGGAAGGAGAGGGGCAAGAGGGTCATTCCACTATTAGGGCATTAAGGGAGGAGGAGGTTCGTGTGGAGAGGAGGTCTTGGTCCGCCGCCACAGTGGTTGGAGGATCCCTCTGACTCTTCTTGCCAGAGCCGAGGTCGCCGGCCGCCTTTTCTCCACTCCTCTCCTTCTCCTCACCGCCGACCACCTCCTCTCTTCTCCCCCTCTTCCCCGTTTTTGCGCTGCCACCAAGCCGCCAACTCCTCCTTCCTCCTCATGCTTCTCGCCGGAGACTCTCCTCGCCGGAGCCGATGTCAGCTGCCAACCCTCTTCCTTTCCTCTTTGCGACACCCCAGCTTCTCTCCCTCATGCTCACCTCCTCACCGGCACCGAGGACAGCCAGCGGCTGTTCTCCTCCTCGTCAACCTCCGGTCACAGCCTGACCTCTTCTTCTTCCTCATCAAGACGCAGCCAGCTACGACTCTTCCTCTTCTCCTCTCGACGTTGACGCCTGCCACAGCTCCGCCTCCTTTTCTTCTCCTTCTCCCTGCCTTGCTCCTCTCTACACCGCCGCTAGCCTCTTCTCCTCTCGACGCCACCAGTCTCCTTGCCGGCAGCAACCGCCAGCTGCCCCCACCCCCTCTCTTCCACGCTGCCATGACCAAAGAGGTGGCCAGCAGCCTTCTTTCCTCTCCCCGGCCGACGACGTGAGACTCGTGCCGCTACCGGCACTGTACACGCCTGTCCATATCCACCTTCGCCGTGCCGACGCTATCGACCTGTTCGTGCCGTAGCCGCTGCCCCATCCACACGATGGCTGAGTGTTGCCACCTTTGAGAACCCTCATCGTCGTATGCTTCCGATCTGCGTGTCACTATGGTGTTCCCGGCTTTCGTGCCGCTTGGTGTCTCGGTCTTCGTGCCATTGTTGTGCTCCGACTTAGTGCTGACCTGGCTTGTTCACCGTGTTCTGACCTATGTGCTACTCTTGTTGTTGATGTGTCGTGTCCCGGCCTGCGTGCCGACCTAGTTTTCCGGCCTGCGTGCCGACCTCAGGTCCTGGCCTGCGTGCCGACCTAGTTTTCCGGCCTGCGTGCCGACCTCAGGTCCTGGCCTGCGTGCCGACCTAGTAGCCCGGTCTGCGTACCGATGCTTTATCCCGGTCTGCGTGCCAATGCCCTAGCCCGGTCTACGTGCCGGTGCTTTATCCCGGTCTGCGTACCGGTCTCTTATCCCGGTCTGCGTACCGGTGTCTTATCCCGATCTGCGTACCGATCTCGTGTCCCGGTCTACGTACCAGCATTATATCCTGACCTGCAGCTCGTCCTCCGGGTCCGTGCTTCGTTCAGCTTCTCGTTGTCAGATCCAGCTCTCCAGCCTCATCGGAGTCATCTACTCTTCCGGGTCGCGACAATCCTAGCCGCGTCCCATCCGAGGGCGCCCTCCTGGGCCAGGGTACGTTTTCCGTACTCACCCCTTATTTATTTCATTATTATGTCATTAGCCGGTTACTCATATATTCGTTGGATCCGCCTCGAGACTCGGGGGTACCGGGGGCCGGGCCAACCCGGTCACTGGCTGCAGGTAGCGTTGACCAGAGGACTTTTGAAGACTTGGTCAACACGGGAGCCATCTCAGCACACCCCCCTCCGGGACGTCGCGACTTCGTCAACATTCTCGCCACCTCACCCGACGGTCCGTCTGACTCAGCTTCCGGACGGGATCAAATTTGGCGCCGTTTGTGGGAATCTCTTCACCTGTTCTGGAACGTGAAGATGGACGACGTTGGGAGGTTCTCTGCCATTATCACAATCCCGGAGTATCTCGACGCATATATTATATTCTATCCTCACTCCACCGGTATTCGGGAGTCGAGGAATTGAGCGGAGCTTCAGCTGGCCGACAGGTTAGTTTTTCCATTACATTTTTTCCCTAACTCCACGGGTATTCGGGAGTTAAGGGACCAAGACAAGCCCTTAGTGGTTGGCACGACTTCCCGATCAGGTACGCTACAAGCTCCGCTCTCTTTTTACGATTATAGGAACTGCTATATTTCCCTGATAAAAGAGTAAGAGCCTAGTTCCTTGATCAAAGACTAGAGTCTTCAATTTCTGATCGGACACTAGGGGCTCAGCTCCCCGCTCATACACTTGGGACACAGCTCCCCACTCATACACTTGGGACACAGCTTCCCAATCATAGACTTGCAGTACCATTTCCCGATCAGGATCTAGGGGCCTCGCTCTTTGATTACAGGCTAGGGACCTTACTCTCCGATCAGGGGTCAGGGGCCCAGTTCCTCAATCATGTGTGCTACAGGCTCTGCACCCTTCACCATGAGGCTCTGCATCCTCTTACCATTACAGGCCCTGCACCCTTCACCATGGGGCTCTGCATCCTCTTACTGTTATAGGAGTTTCACCTTATTGCTATTATATGCTCTGTATTCTCCACCTGTTTTGCATCTTCTTATGTATACAGGCTCGGTTTCCTTCACCCACGATGCTATGCTTGCCTTTACTTTTATGAACTCTGCTCCCCTATATTACCATGGGTTTCATTCTCTTTGGCGGTTAGGGCTCATATTATCATCTCCTCCCCTCGCTCCACGGGTATTCGGGAGTTGAGGGATCGAGACAAATTCGCAGTCAATTGGCACCACACCACTATCAGGTATGACATAAGCGTTATTTCCTCATGTTGCTACATGCTTCGCTTTTACTAGCTTCAAGGCTTATCCTCCCCCGTTCGGGGGTGAGCGGTTTCACTAGTCTCAGACCAGCTTATCGGATTTCATATCTCCCTCGTTCGGGGGTGAGCGGTTTTCACTGGTCTCAGACCAGCTTATCGGATTTCATATCTCCCCCGTTCGGGTTGAGCGGTTTTCACTGGTCTCAGACCAGCTTATTGGATTTCTTATCTCCCCCGTTCGGGGTCGAGTTTTCGCCACCGGTCTCGGACCGTAGTACATCATCATTTACCTCCCCCATTCAGGGTCGAGTTATCGCCACCGGTCTCGGACCGGAGTATTATTACTGGTCTCGGACTAGCGCCATCGCCACCGGTCTCGGACCGGAGTATCATTACTGGTCTCGGACCAGCGCCATCGCCACCGGTCTCGGACCGGAGTATCATTACTGGTCTCGGACCAGCGCCATCGCCACCGGTCTCGGACCGGAGTATCATTACTGGTCTCGGACCAGCGTCATCGCCACCGGTCTCGGACCGGAGTATTATTACTGGTCTCGGACCAGCAATATTGCCACCGGTCTCGGACCGGAGTATCATTACTGGTCTCGGACCAGCGCCATCGCCACCGGTCTCGGACCGGAGTATCATTACTGGTCTCGGACCAGCGCCATCGCCACCGGTCTCGGACCGGAGTATTATTACTGGTCTCGGACCAGCGCCATCGCCACCGGTCTCGGACCAGAGTATCATTTCTGGTCTCGGACCAGCGCCATCGCCACCGGTCTCGGACCGGAGTATCACTACTGGTCTCGGACCAGCGCTATCGCCACTGGTCTCGGACCGGAGTATCACTACTGGTCTTAGACCGGAGTATCACTACTGGTCTCGGACCAGCGCCATCGCCACCGGTCTCGGACCTCGGACCAGCGCCATTGCCACCGGTCTCGGACCGGAGTATCATTACTGGTCTCGGACCAGCGCCATCGCCACCGGTCTCGGACCGGAGTATCATTACTGGTCTCGGACCAGCGCCATCGCCACCGGTCTTGGACCGGAGTATCATTACTGGTCTCGGACCAACGCCATCGCCACCGGTCTCGGACCGGAGTATTATTACTGGTCTCGGACCAACGCCGAGACCGGAGTATTATTACTGGTCTCGGACCAACGCCATCGCCACCGGTCTCGGACCGGAGTATCATTACTAGTCTCGGACCAGCGCCATCGCCACCGGTCTCGAACCGGATTATCATTACTGGTCTCGGACCAGCGCCATCGCCACCGGTCTCGGACCGGAGTAGCCCAGACTCTCGCCTCAATGCGAGTTATAAGTGAGCTCTGCTCTCACGCCCAACGACCCTTCGGGTCGGCTCCCATGCGAGAATTAAAAGTGAGCCTTGTGCTCATGTCCAACGACCTTACAGGTCGGTAGCCCCAGACTCTCGCCTCAGTGCGAGTTATAAGTGAGCTCTGCCCTCACGTCCAACGACCTTTCAGGTCGGCTCCCATGCGAGAATTAAAAGTGAGCCTTGTGTTCACGCCCAACGACCGTTTAGGTCGGTAGTCCCAGACTCTCGCCTCAGTGCGAGTTATAAGTGAGCTCTGCCCTCACGCCCAACGACCTTTCAAGTCGGCTCCCATGCGAGAATCAAAAGTGAGCCCTGTGCTCACGCCCAACGACCTCTCAGGTCGGTAGCCCCAGACTCTCGCCTCAGTGCGAGTTATAAGTGAGCTCTGCCCTCACGTCCAACGACCTTTCAGGTCGGCTCCCATGCGAGAATTAAAAGTGAGCCTTGTGTTCACGCCCAACGACCTTTTAGGTCGGTAGTCCCAGACTCTCGCTTCAGTGCGAGTTATAAGTGAGCTCTGCCCTCACGCCCAACGACCTTTCAAGTCGGCTCCCATGCGAGAATCAAAAGTGAGCCCTGTGCTCACGCCCAACGACCTCTCAGGTCGGTAGCCCTAGACTCTCGCCTCAGTGCGAGTTATAAGTGAGCTCTGCTCTCACACCCAACGACCTTTCAGGTCGGCTCCCATGCAAGAATCAAAAGTGAGCTCTGTGCTCACGCCTAACGACCTCTCAGGTCGGTAGCTCCAGACTCTCGCCTCAGTGCGAGTTATAAGTGAGCTCTGCTCTCACGCCCAACGACCTTTCAGGTCGGCTCCCATGCGAGAATCAAAAGTGAGCTCTGTTCTCACGCTCAACGACCTTTCAGGTCGGTAGCCCCAGACTCTCGCCTCAGTGCGAGTTATAAGTGAGCTCTGCCCTCACGCCCAACGACCTTTCAGGTCGGCTCTCATGCGAGAATTAAAAGTGAGCTCTGTTCTCACGCCCAGCGACCTTTCAGGTCGGTAGTCCCAGACTTATGACGGTCAGGCCTCAGATTATTCTCTTCTTCCCTTGCTCCACGGGTATTCGGGAGTTGAGGGATCGATGCGGATCCTCAGTCGGTTGGCAGCACTTTGTGATCAGGTATGATGAAGGTTCTATCCCTTTATATTGCTACAGGTTTCGCTGTTATGGGCTTCCAGGCTTATCCTCCCCCGTTCGGGGTTGAGCTATTACCACCGGTCTCGGACCAGAGTATTACCCCCGGTCTTGGATCAGAGTATCACTAACGATCTCTCGGTCAGGCGATCAGACTAATTCCCATTGTCTTCCAGACCAATCCCTGGTCGGGCTTTCAGACAAATTCCCTGTCGGGCTTCTAGACCAAGTCCTGGTCAGACCTTCAGATCAATTCCTGGTCAGGCCTCCAAACTGCTTCTTTGTCAGACCTTCAGATTGTTTCTGGGTCGGACCTTCAGACCAAGGTTGGGTCAGACCTCCAGGTTGCTTCTTTGTCAGGCCTGCGGATTGCTTCTGGGTCACAAGTCTCCAGATCGAGTACTGGTTAGGCCTCCAGAGCACCTCCCGATCAGGGTCCCAGACTCTCGCCCCAGTGCGAGTTATAAGTGAGCTCTGCTCTCACGCTCAACGACCTCTCGGTCGGCGCTCATCACTCGCAGTTCTGCATGACACTTGTCATACTCGCTTTACTCGTCTCTCTGCCCGGCACTCAGCTCCCACGTTCCGCTCACTGCTGTTGCTCGGTCGGCATTCACCGCTTCACTCACCGCTCTGCTCGGCACTTATCATCCGTGCTTTTCTCGTAGCTGTTGCCTGGTCGGTATTCATCGCTTCATTCGCCGCTCTGCTCGGCACTCATCCTTAGCGCTTCGCTTACCGCTATGGCTGGGTCGGCACTCATCGCTTACTTGTCGCTCTGCTCGACATACTCGCCCCGCTCGCTGCTCTGCCCGACTCTCGCCATTCGTATTTCGCTCATCTCTGTTGCTTGGTCGTTTGCTCGACCATTCACCGGTACCACTCGTTTACTCTCTTTACGCTGATCGACCTATCGCTTAAAGGCATTCTCTCAGTCGTGCATTCAATATCGCTCGTCCATCACTCAGTTTTCCACGGCATTCGGTCGATCGCTTACTTGCGCTTTTTAAGCATTCGCTCGGTCGCGCTCTCGACTTTGCGCATCTATCCTTCTCTTCATTGCCAGGTCCATATTTATTGTCGCTCGGTCGGCGCTCGCTCGGTCGGCACTCACTCGATCGGCACGTTCCCGGTCGCACTTACGGCTTTTACTCGTCCTGGTCACAATTTATTTGGACGACATTTTCTTGGTCATGCATTCAACATCGCTTATCCATCGCCTTTCGCCTCGCTCAGCAATCTCTCGATCGCTCTGCTCGGTCTCGTCCGAGTGTCTTTGCGATATCACTCGGTCTCCCTCAGCATCTGATCGATCGTTTGCTTGTCGTGTGTTTCGAATTATTTCTCGTCGCTAGCTCGATTCTGTTTGCATCACATGCTTAAGATTGCCACAGCTACTCGTTCGACGTTATATGACAGACCTGCGATATGACTCTGCATTCAGTAGCGATTCTGTTTGTCGTTGGCTGGGTCTAGTCAGTCGGACTTGCGCCTCCTTCGACTAGACTTAAGGGGGAGGCTTGTGATACGGATAGGGCTGAGGGGCAGAAAGGGAGTTTGAGGGAAGGAGAGGGGCAAGAGGGTCATTCCAATATTAGGGCATTAAGGGAGGAGGAGGTTCGTGTGGAGAGGAGGTCTTGGTCCGCCGCCACAGTGGTTGGAGGATCCCTCTGACTCTTCTTGCCAGAGCCGAGGTCGCCAGCCTCCTTTTCTCCACTCCTCTCCTTCTCCTCACCGCCGACCACCTCCTCTCTTCTCCCCCTCTTCCCTGTTTTTGCGCTGCCACCAAGCTGCCAACTCCTCCTTCCTCCTCATGCTTCTCGCCGGAGACTCTCCTCGCCGGAGCCGATGCCAGCTGCCAACCCTCTTCCTTTCCTCTTTGCGACACCCCAGCTTCTCTCCCTCACGCTCACCTCCTCACCGGCGCCGAGGATAGCCAGCGGCTGTTCTCCTCCTCGTCAACCTCTGGCCACAGACCGACCTCTTCTTCTTCCTCATCAAGACGCAGCCAGCTACGACTCTTCCTCTTCTCCTCTCGACGTTGATGCCTACCACAGCTCCGCCTCCTTTTCTTCTCCTTCTCCCTGCATTGCTCCTCTCTACACCGCCGCTAGCCTCTTCTCCTCTCGACGCCACCAGTCTCCTTGCCGGCAGCAACCGCCAGCTGCCCCCACCCCCTCTCTTCCACGCTGCCATGACCAAAGAGGTGGCCAGCAGCCTTCTTTCCTCTCCCCGGCCGACGACGCGGGACTCGCGCCGCTACCGGCACTGTACATGCCTGTCCATATCCACCTTCGCCGTGCCGACGCTATCGACCTGTTCGTGCCGTAGCCGCTGCCCCATCCACACAATGGCTGAGTGTTGCCACCTTTGAGAACCCTCATCGTCGTATGCTTCCGATCTGCGTGTCACTATGGTGTTCCCGGCTTTCGTGCTGCTTGGTGTCTCGGTCTTCGTGCCGTTGTTGTGCTCCGACTTAGTGCTGACCTGGCTTGTTCACCGTGTTCCGACCTATGTGCTACTCTTGTTGTTGATGTGTCATGTCCCGGCCTGCGTGCCGACCTCAGGTCCTGGCCTGCGTGCCGACCTAGTTTTCCGGGCTGCGTGCCGACCTCAGGTCCTGGCCTGCGTGCCGACCTAGTTTTTCGGCCTGCGTGCCGACCTCAGGTCCTGGCCTGCGTGCCGACCTAGTAGCCCGGTCTGCGTACCGATGCTTTATCCCGGTCTGTGTGCCGGTGCTTTATCCCGGTTTGCGTACCGGTCTCTTATCCCGGTCTGCGTACCGGTGTCTTATCCCGATCTGCGTACCGATCTCGTGTCCCGGTCTGCGTACCAGCATTATATCCCGACCTGCAGCTCGTCCTCCGGGTCCGTGCTTCGTTCAGCTTCTCGTCGTCAGATCCAGCTCTCCAGCCTCATCGGAGTCATCTACTCTTCCGGGTCGCGACAATCCTAGCCGCGTCCCATCCGAGGGCGCCCCCCTGGGCCAGGGTACGTTTTCCGTACTCACCCCTTATTTATTTCATTATTATGTCATTAGCCGGTTACTCATATATTCGTTGGATCCGCCTCGAGACTCGGGGGTACCGGGGGCCGGGCCAACCCGGTCACTGGCTGCAGGTAGCATTGACCTGAGGACTTTTGAAGACTTGGTCAACATGGGAGCCATCTCAGCACACCCCCCTCCGGGACGTCGCGACTTCGTCAACATTCTCGCCACCTCACCCGACGGTCCGTCTGACTCAGCTTCCGGACGGGATCACTAACCATTTTTATTTTTTGGCAAATTGACTCCATCTTAGATAATTGTCACAACTTTTGATGTCATTCATGAAAAAGCATTCCATCCTTCTCTTCCAATAGATAAAAATTGTTGTCATAAAAAAGAGAACGATGGATTGTGCTGAAATCTTCCTATAAAGTCATAAGATAAAAATTTCTCTAAGATTTTCACAAATCTTGGGTGAGTAGCACAGAAGAAATAGCAAACAAGTGTTTAAATTGATTAGGTCTAGGTTAGGGTAGAGGTTTGGTTTAGGTTAGCTTGGATGTGATTAGGGTTAGGATTTGGCTTGAGCTAGACTTGGATTAGAATTATTGTAAATTTTTTAATTAGTGTTTACCTGACTTCAAGATGCAAATCCAATCCTAGGTTAGATTCAGATTTTGCTATGGGTAAGTTAAGAGTTTCTTAAACTAGCTTCTAGGCCATCGTGAGGCACGAGAGTAGTACTTTGAACATCCACCTCTTAAAACAAAGTTAATAAAAGAACCAACGAACTTAAACAAACTTAATACAACCCCTTGATCTAACTAGTTTAGAATGAGGTGAGTTAGTTTCAACTAGTTCCATTCAGCTAGTTGCATCAAGTAGCTAGGATACACATTTTCCATCCTAGACATACACTTAACCAAGTTTTCCTAATATACTATTAGCTCACCCTGCTCTGATACAAATTTATAGCATCCTATTTATGTTAGGGGGTTGTATCAGATTTAAGAGTTGATAGTAGATTTTTAAACAAATACATAAAGTACACAACAAAAATAACTTCTAAATTAACCAAGCAATTCTAAATTAACCAAACAAAATAAGCATGTATGACAAAAAATAATGTAATAGCCGGCGGATAAACCTTTTTAACAAGAATCATAAAGTCAAGCACAACAAGAGAAAATGTATGACAGCTTAAATAAAAAGATATTACAACCTCTAATTGCCATTGATCTTTAAGAAGCACACACACAACACGTCTCCACAAGGAAGCAAAAGCACAACAAATAGAATGTAGAGAGAAAAATATTATTCCAAAACACTACTTTGAGTCTTCTTTTATGGAACTTTGTCAAAGCTAGTACAGGAGGCCACGGCCGGGTAGCACCAAGATTGACATGGAAACTTATATAGCTATTCATATGATTATGAGGGATGGGGATTGTTATAGCCTTATCTTTAATGACCAACTTCCAACCCCTACTTGACCCTGAGCACACTACTGTCTGAGTCCTAGCTAACTGGGCCTTCCCTTTTACTGCACCTCCTGAACCAATTGATATAGACCGCCCATCTCGTCCATCCACATAGGGCAGCCCATATAGACACTCTTTTTCTTTTGTTGCTTCTTCTATAGATTACACTGAGGACACTTTCTTCGGAATTCACACACCTCTTAATGTTATTCAATCTGAATAAGTTGAGAAGCATTGTATCATGGAGCAACATCATCATATGATGGACGAGAAACACCATTTGATGTAGGACCAGCGTGTTGTATGATGCAAGAACACCACCAAATGATGGAGGCCATGTTTAACTACACCTTTATCAAGGGTACTTCCCTCAAACTCCTCAATAATTTTTTTGTTGTTGTTAACTACTTTTTATACATTGTGGACAATACATGATTTAAGTTTACGGGGAGTTTAGTTAGTTTAATTTTAGTTTTATTATAGCATTTCATTAGTTATCATGTTTTTTTTGCTTTTATCATGTTTTATATTTGTGTTTGTGGTATGACTTAGCATGAGAAGAAAAAATCCATATATTAAAATAAATGTCCTAACCTTTAGCAATTTATTTTCTTCTATATGTAGTAGTATGACCAGAGTGTTGTTGAGTTGGAGACCTTCATTGTTAGCCTTCTTGATAAGGATCTCTTTTCACATTCACATAAACTTTACTTTGAAGGTTGAAGTATTTGAGAAGAGTTAGTATTACTACACTAGAATAGTACTTAGTTTTCTTAGGGACTCCCACAACATTTTGGTTACTAGAGAGAAACACTTGAGTCAAGGAACTCATAAATATTTTATAAAAAATGTGAAGAAGAAACAAAAAAAGGTGTTTGACAGTGAGTAAAAGAAATCAGGTACTCTTTTAAGACCTAGTGGTTATTGGGAAAATACCAATTTGGTACCCCCTTTAACACCTAGTGGTTATTTAGGAAATACCTATTAGCTTACCTCAAGTGATCCTTTGAGACCGAGTGTGGAAAATGCAAACCATTATGGGGACACCGAGCTTTACATGTGGCAGGTAATGTGCATCTTAAGCCGAGAGTTTTGGGAACACAATGGAATGGAGAAATAGCTTGGATTGGTATATGATGTTTTAGAGTCAACGTAATTGCACAGCGCATAGAGAAACTTTCAAGCTAGTCTACATGCAATAATTCATGTGCCAATACTCACAATAATATTGCATGTTAGGATTAGATAAATGTGCTAAGTGTAATAAGCCTCATTCACATACATTAATTTTAATTGCATGCTTTACTTAAAGAAAAACAAATGTTTAAGTTTAGGTGTATTTGATTGTCTGTGAATCATGCATATGTTTTCATTCTTATTTAGCTTATATTTACTGCATTACATGAGAATAATGTAGGTTAAATTCTAGCTTTTGCATTATTTTTTTATTATTTTTAGTTTGGATGACTATTTTTGTAATTAATGTTGATAAGATGTGAAGATCTTAGCCTCGGAGTGTGTCTAGAGATGAAAACCCAATGGAACAACATTGTAGCATGATCCACGGTTTGCTCGTGGCACCTTCCATAACCATGGATCATCCATGGAGGTAGAATTGTTTTCAAAGCATTGCTCGAAGTATCCAGCAAGAAACATGGCCAAACCGTGGCACCTACCAGTGTTGTGGTCTATTCAGGATTTTGACAAGAAGTCATCCAGCACAATCCACAGCCTACCCATGATACTTGCCACGACTGTAGATCTTCAGAATTTTGATAGTGGTGACTCCTGCATTTTAGGAAATACCTATTATGTTTTGGAGTTTATAAAAGCAATTAAGGAGAGCTAATTGTCGGTGCAATCGACCTCCAGAATTTTGATATTTATTTGATAATATATTTAATAAGATTTGGTCAAAGTTGACCAAGTTAATTAGAAGTCATAATAGGTCAAGACTGCCCTAGGCAAAGGAAAATTTTCAAGCAGGTCAAGATTGACCGGATGCTCGGCAAGAAAAAAATCTAGTCAGATCAAGGTTGATCAGATAACTGGCAAAGGTAAAAGTCCTGATAGGTCAATGTTGACCTAGGCAAAGATAGAAGTTTTGACAAGTCAAAGTTGACCTAGGCAATAGAGAAGTCTTGACAGGTCAAAGCTAACCTACGCTCTTAGAGAAGTAAACTCCAAGCAAGGGAAAAGCTTAAGGGAGTTAACCTTAGGTAGTGAAATGCCTTAGAGGAGTGAACTCCAGGTAAAAGGAAAATTCTAAGAGAGTGAATCTTAAGTGGTGAGAAGTCTTAGAGGAGTGAACTCCAAGTAAGAGAAAATTCCTAAGGGAGCTAATCTTAGGTAGTGAAAAGTTTGGAGGAGTGAACTCCAAGCAAGAGGAAAATTCTAAGGGATTGAAACTTAAGTAGTGAGAAGTCTTGGAGGAGTAAATTCATGTAAAAGAAAAATTGAAAGGGATTGAATCTTAGGTAGTGAGAAATCTTGGAGGAATAAACTACAAGCAAGTGTGATCAAAATAAGGTTTCCGATCGATCGTGTGCGGTCCACCCGACTAGTGTATATTGAATATTGCTAACATTATTTTACCTTTACAATTTGTATCTATTATGCTAATTCATTATTACAGAAAAGTCTTAGTGGATCAGGTCGATCAGACACTAAGTAGAAAAAGAAGTCCAAATAGATCACTTAGACCAAATGTTTGACTAGTAATTAAGGTAAGTCCTGGAGAGGTCTTTCATTCTAAAAGGCGGTGAAAACATGTCCCAGTTGGAACAACCTTAGGCATTGATCAGACTAAAGAAACCAATGAAGGTTACTAAGTCGAGATTAGATAGTCGTAACTGTTAGACTCATTCATGCATAATCATATATTTCTAACTCTGGTTTGCAGGTCAATTATTGGTATTCTTATTATGCTAACTTTGTTTTATAGAGAGTAAAGTTTGGGTTGATCGAATGGTTCGGTCAACCCAATAGGTTGATTCAGTCGACTGATCTAGATGGATAAGTACAGAGAAGATTCATATCATACAAAGAAGGAAATAAAGGTTTAATCGACTAATCAAGAGGATTAGTCGACTGAACAAATATGAAAAGTGCATAACAGATATGATTGGGTTGAACAGTAATTGAAACTTAGAGTCCAATTGACTAGACAAGGTTCAGTTGACCAAACTGAATCAAGCCTATAAAAGAAGCCTTGGTATTGAAGGCTCGGTACTTCATCTTAATCCAATTCTTTAAACACTCTCTCCATCTCTGCTATTCGTGCAAGTACTGTTACTACACCGAGAGGATCTCCGACAATCTTGAAGTTGTCTATAATTGTTATTTACTTTAAAAGGGATAATAGCCTGTTACTATCACCTTCATCTTTGTACGCTTTCATCCTTCTCCGAAAGTTTTTCAAAGAGGAGAATATTAGTGATTTACCCATTCGGAAACAGTTCAAGGGATCGTGGGCATTGGAGTAGTAATCATTGGATTGTGAACTAAGTAACCGACTGTATCTTAGTATTTTCTATTTTCTATTGTACCTCTGCTTTTGTTATCTTATAAAAGAAAAGTTTTTATTGAGCAATATTCACCCTCCTTTATCATTGTTTTTTTGACCCTATAATTAATATCAGAGCAAGGTCTATCTGATTTAGTTTAAACACTTTTAAAGCTTTTTGAAAAGAACAAAAATATCCTTTCTTATTTTTAATTTTTAAAACATACTTTTAAAATTTTCTTTCTTAATAAAATATTCATTCTATTGCACTATTTACCCAAGACTATGAAATGTCTTGGATTTTTTTAAAATTTTTATTTAGAAAAATCAAATGGCACACTAAAAAGGATTCAGTATCGCTCGTCCATCTCTCTTCAATGGCAACAACTTCATCTACTGGAAGGAATAGATGGAGTTTTTTTTTTTTTTTTTGTGCAAATTGAAATTAACATGTGGATCGTCATCCTACCAATGGACGAAATTAGAAAACCACAAGATATGAAGAAGTAGATAACATATACCAAAAAGAATGCCTAATACAATACTCAAGCCACAAACACATTATTGTGTGGTCTCACAAAAGAAGAGCTAAATTGGATTGGTCTATTCAATAGCACAAAGAACCTTTGGGATAAACTGATCAAACTCCATGACGGAACATCCGACTCAAAGATAATAAAATGAGACCTACTTATAAATTCCTTATTTAATATTCAAATGCAGAATGGAGAATCAATAAGTCAACTACACACAAGAATTAAAGATATCTTGAACAAACTCGACTCAATTGGACATACAATGGAAATTGGGACATAATAAGGTACACTTTAAACTCTTTTCCCTGAAGTATATTTTGAGCATCAATGGTTGATGCATACAAGGTATTTAGGGATCTTTCTATTATAAAATTAGATGAAATATTTTATGAATTTAAATTGCACGAATAGTCTAACTCAAGTCAAACCGAAAAAGGTGTAGCTTTGTTTGCAAGGCAAATTAAAAAAGAAAACTAAGTCAAAACTCCGACCAACATTGGAATCGAAAGATGAATTGGAATTAGATGACAAGGAAGATGGGGACACAACCACATAAATATTAAACCTAGTCCAAAAGATGTTTAGAAGAAGGGCTTCATTAGAAGGGATATCAAAAGAGCAATCAAACCAAAAGACAAGCAAGCAAGCCAAGGCAACCAGGCATGCCTAAATCAGAGGTAACTTGCTACAAGTTCAACAAAAAGGGACACTACAAGTCCGAGTACCCCCAACCAAAAGGAAGACAAGTCACAAAAGCTAAGGAAGATGAAAGCACTTAAAATAACTTGAGATGAATTGATAAATTCATAATTTTATCGTGAAATGGGTATCAAAATAATTAAGTGACTAAATTCAATCTACATTAATGTAGCATAGATATGACTTAGGTCATCTCCCAATAAATGTAACAATGATGGTATCTTAGAATTGATTTGTTATTGCTTTTTAGATTTTTGATAAGAAATTGGGGTTTTGGATTTCGTTGAGTTCTTAAACTAATGAATAAAATAGCAAGATAAATATAAAACTAAATCTAAAGCAGTAAAAGAGATCCTGTCTATCTATTAATCATAAACCCACAACATGTTGTCACTTTATGCCATGGATTAACACTATTAACATATCCAAATAGATTGGAAACTAAGCAAGGACTAAACAAGAACAAAACAAGATCAAATTAAAGTCAAGAGATCGAATACTCAATGGATCAAACTAACCATTTGTCAGATGACAGGAGATCTACTCAAATCCATGAAGATGAACAGATAGGAAACAGATCTACAATTTCATCTAACCTAAACAATTCAGATCCTTGCAACTAGATAACATCAAAATAGATTCAGATTCAGATCTCCATCAATAGAGCTAACAAGCATTCAAATGAACATACAGAAACAAATCAAAGCTTCATCCAATCTCAGCTAACTCAGATCTATAGAATTAAGCAGCAAAATGAAACTAGAAATTATAGTAATAGAAATGCAGAAATGAAGATAGAAATATAAGGGAGGAATGATAAACAAAAGTGAGCTGCGAATCCTGAGCACTCACAGAGTCATGAGGAACTGATCAATTCAGACGATCGATTCTGATCAAGTGACAGCATCAGTGCTAAATTCAGAAATACTCTAACTTAACTTGGGTATTTAATTTTTGCACTTTATTGAAAAATTTATTTCTTTTACTTTATGTTGGTTTACCCTAAGTTAACTTGGATTGCTCACATTAAAAAGGGGGAGATTGTTGGTACCCCAAGATAGTTTTGATATGATCAAACAAGTTAAGTTAGGTCTCGCTGTATTTAACCCTGTGTCTAAGTGTGCAGGAACTTAGGAGCACAGGACGTCAAGCAACAGACGCAACTAGCGAGAAGGATGGCATGGGAGAGAGCTGACGGGCTCGGTGCGTCTGAGAGACGAGGTACTGCGGAAGAGTATGAGGACAGACGAAAAGGAGGCGCGCGGTGTTTCCAAGGAATGAGAAGCCAGAGCGGAAGCTAGCTCGAGAATGCCGGAAGTTGGGTTCGGGTGAGCCCTATTTCGGATGGCTGAAATCACCCAAGCGAGCAGAATCAGAGCGAAAGACTTGGACCATTGTGAGTGGAACCAAAGCAAGAGACCGGGACCAAAAGTCAGCAAAATAATGACTTCTAGGGCTCGGGGTGCCTGAAACCCGATTCTTAGCCATTTCGATGTGGTGTTTGAACGTTACGTCGGAGATAAAATTCTATCCCATTCTAGGTGCCTAGAACCCTTTCAGGCGCCCCGAGTAGGGCTATATAAGCAGCTCTGCTTTTAGAAGCTAATAACAATAAGAAAAAGAGAAATAACACTTGTACTTGTTCAGTTTTTTGTTTAACTTCTGTTTCTGTGCATTCATTGTTGTAAAGAGGCTTCTTCGCCTAAAGGAGAAATTAGTGAGACTTCATCTGCCTTGGATTAACAACTTCCCTGGTTGTAACCAAGTAAACCTGTTGTGCCTCTTTCCTTTTAGTCTCTTTTATTATTCTTATGCAAGTGTTATTTTAATTAAGTTATAAGTCGAGAAAAGTTCGTTTGCTTAATTTGTGTAGGGGCAATTCACCCCCCCCCCCCCTCTAGTCGACCGCCAAGAGACCTAACAAGTGGTATCGGAGTCAGGATACTTCAGGAGGACTAACCGTCAAACGAAGCACACGAGATAGCCGGACCAAATATCCACCCACCAAAGTTTGAGGGGGAGTTAGTGAACTAAAAAAAGTGAATGGAGGTATTTTTTAAAACTGATTTTGAATTACTTTTAATAATGAAGTTCGATTTTGTAGCACCCCGAAGGTAAGGAAGAATACCAATGGACGAAGAAGGAGCAGGCTAATTTCGTGGCAAACGACAAAGCAGAGTTCCATCTGCTGAGCGTCCTACCACCACAAGAAGTCAACCGGATCGGCGCCTACAACTCAGCAAAGGAGCTTTGGGAGAAGTTCCTTAAGCTATACGAAAGGGCATCCAAAGCCAAGCTCGCGAGACAGGATCTGCTAAGGGACCAGTTGAGTAACATAAAATTAGAAGCAGAAGAAACTGTTGCAGATCTTCACTTGAGAATGAAGGAACTAATCACTGGACTCATGAATCTTGGAGAAAATGTAAACAACCGAGATTCGCTAAGATACGCGCTTAATGCAATTCCTAAAATTACCGAATGAGTATCATTAGTATATGCTTACTATATATCTAAAGATTTAGAATCTGTCACCTTAGAAGAAATGTTTTCAATATCTGAAGTCCATGAAACGAGATGTGCATATTCGAAGAAGGAGCCGAAGCACAATATTGCCCTCAAGACGAAGATGGATAAACTAGATTCAGAATCCTCTCTAGACAACGAAGAAATGACAATGATGGTAAATCAATTTAAAAAATTATTCAAATCTAAAAAATCTAACCAACTGTAGGGTAGAAAGAGAAGAAAAATCAGATGCTACCACTGCAATGAGGAAGGGCACGTTAAAGATAAATGCCCTAAATTGAAGAACAAGGACAAGGGAAAGAACAAGAAGCATGTCCAAATGAACAAGAAGCGACGTGGGATGAAACGTCGTTTGAATCAGAAGTTGAGGCCTTCTCTGGACTTGCGTTAATGTCAAGTCATCAAGAAAACGAATACAAAGCAAGCTCGTCCGAAATGAGCATCAAGAGCATCGATGAAAGGGGAGCTACATCAGAAGAGAGCAGCAGTATAGGGGGAGCTACGAATAACGAGATCGACAAGGTAAGTTAGGTATGATCTCTTCCTCCCGATAAATTATTCAAATTTGTTAAACTATTATCAAAAAACTGTTGCGCATTAGAGAAAGAAAATAAGGAATTAATTTTAGATAAATCCTGCTTATTAGAAGATTTTGAAAAATTAAAATTGGAAAATGATAAATTAAAGACACAAGTAAAAAACTTGAAAAACCATACATATTTAAGTATTCAAACTCAAAATTTTAAAAGATTAAGCTGGTATCTTAAATTTCACATGGGTCAAATTCGAAAAATTCTCAAAAGTTATGTGCCCCCAAAATTTCGGATTAATCATGTAGGAAGGAACCTATATTGGGTTTCAAAAACTTGTATAAATTAAAGTTTAATTGGGCTTAGGGCTTTCAAAGAGTAGATTAAATGTTTAATTTCCTTGAGAGACTTTGTCCAGAAATTGGTTGTTGCTCCAATAACCAAGAAGGCCTAGCTCTTGTCACAGTCTGGAGCTCATTAATGAAATAAAATATTTAATTGACTAACTAATAAAGTATTTAATTGTAATTAATATTTTAAATAGTTACTCAAATATTTTTTTTACTTAGAATTTTTTTTTGCAAAACTTAAAGTTTCTAAAATTATTGCAAATTCTTTTTAAGTGATATCAATGTTATTTTTAAAGTTTTCAAAAACTTGATAAGTTTTTCAAAATGTTGAAAAATCAGAGTTTTTTTTAACTAAAAACTTTTTTATTTTTGAAAAGTTACCCTTGATTTTTTTTTTGTACCCCATTTTTTATATGATCAAAGGGGAAGAAGAGAAGATTAAGTCTAGGGGTGTAGTTTAAATTAGTCTAGTGGGAGGTAGTTAAATTTTTTTAAAAAATTTTTGCACTTTATTATAAAATTTATTCTTTTACTTTATGTTAGTTTACCCTAACTTAACTTAGGTTGCTCACATCAAAAAAGGGAGATTGTTGGTACCCCAAGATAGTTTTGATGTGATCAAACAAATTAATGTAGGATCGTTAAACGCTAGAGGGGGGATCAAAATCCAGGTTCGATCGTCGGATGCTTCCTACACCAACAGTTAAGTTAAGTCTTGTTGTGTTTAACCCTATGTCTAGGTGTGCAGGAACTTAGGAGCACAGGACATCGAGCAAAAGACGTAGCTAGCGAGAAGGACGACACGGGAGAGAGCCGACGGGCTCAGTGCATCTGAAGGACGAGGTGCTGCGGAAGAGTACATGGGCAGACGAGAAAGAGGCGCGCGATGTTTCCGAGGGACGAGAAGCTAGAGCGGAAGCTTGCTCGAGAAGGCGAAAGTTGAGTTCACGTGAGCCCTATTTCGGATGGCCAAAATCACCCAAGCGAGTAGAATTGGGGTGGAAGATCTGAATCGTTGCAAGTGGAACCAAAGCAAGAGACCGAGACCAAAAGTTAGCAAAAGGCTGACTTCTGGGGCTTGGGGCGCCCGGACCAGTCCGGGGTGCCTAGAACCCGATTCTTAGCCATTTCACCATGTCGTTTAAATATTATGTCGGGGATAGAAATCTATCCTATTCCAGGTGCTTGGAACCCTTCTAGACACCCTGAGTAGGGCTATATAAGCAACCTTTTTTTCAGAAGCTAATAACAACAAGAAAAAAGAGAAATAACACTTGTACATGTTCAGTTTTCTGTTTAATTTCTGTTTCTGTGTGTTCATTGCTGTAAAGAGGTTTCTCCACCTGAAGAAGAAATTAGTGCGACTTCATCTGCCTTGGATTAACAACCTCCCTACTTGTAACTAAGTAAACATATTGTGCCTCTTTCCTTTTAGTCTCTTTTATTATTCTTATGTAAGTGTTATTTTAATTAACTTATAAGTCGAGAATGGTTCATTTACTTAATTTATGTAGGGGCAATTCCCCCCCCCCCCCCCCTCTCCTCCTCTAGTCGGCTGCCAAAGGACCTAACAAATGGTACTAAGAATCTTAGCATTCATCTTCTTGCGGATACACCTCTTACTCTTCATGATTTCTTCAATGCAGACTGAGCGGGAGATCCGGATGATTGTTGTTATATGGGTGTGTTTGTTATTTTTCTAAGTGCTAATCAGATTTCCAAAAAATCTACTAAGTAACGCACGGTTGTGCGCTCTTCGATTGAGGTCGAATATCACTCCATTGCCTCTATAGCATCTGATATCTAATGGATTAAGTCACTATTGACGGACCTGCTTCTTCCTGTTATCACGCTTGCTGTGCTCTTCATCGATAATTTGGGTGTCACCTATCTTTTAGCTAATCTTATTTTTCACTTTCAGATGAAGCATCAGGCTATTGATTATCACTTTGTTCGTAATCTGATGTAGTCCTCCGAACTATGAGTTACTCATATTCCTACTAAGGATCAGTTTGTTGATCCACTTACCAAGTTGCTTTCTCAACCTACGTTGTTTGCTATTTGTAGCAAGATTGGTGTCATCTCTAGGACACCATCTTGAGGAAGTGTATTATGGAATAATTATTATTAGATAATATTTATTTATTTTCTAGTATTTTTATATATTTTCCTAATTTATATGTTTTCTTATTTTACACTTGTAATAATATTTATATACTGCATATTATCATTAATAAAAGATTATATTCTATCGTCAACATAAGTTTTATTTTGAAAAATATTTTAGTCTTGTAAAATATTTTTAAGTCTTGTTAAATATTTTTTAAAAATTACTTTTTAAAATATTTTTTAAAATATTTGAAAATAAGTTTGAAAATAATGTTGAAATTATGTTGAAAAGGAGTTCTTTAAAATGAAATTAAAAAGTTAAAATTAATTGAAAACTCTAAATTATCTTTCAAGAGGGTAAGGAAAATATCTTTTTGACTAAGAAATTAAATAATTGTTGGTGCAAAATCTAAGGAGTTTTGTAGGAATCAAAATAATTAAATAGTTAATATTCTTTTTATGTATGACAAAGAGGAGAATAAGAGTTTAAATTAGAAATCCTAATTCTTTTAATAGTTGCATAAGACTTATTAAGTTGTGTTAAGTAATTAGCCTAATTTAAATATATTTGTCAAATATCAAAAAAAGGGATATTATTGATACAATCGACCTCTAGAATTTTGATATTTATTTGGCAATATATTTAATGAGATCTAGTCAAGATTAACCAAGTTAATTAGAAGTCCTAATAAGTTAAAACTGACTTAGGCAAAGGGAAAAGTCTAAATAGATCAAAGTTGATCAGATGTTTGATAAGAAAAATATCCAGTTAGGTCAATGTTAACTAGATGATTGATAAATATAGAAGTCCTAATAGGTTAAGGTTGAGTTTGGCAAGAGAGAAGTCATGACGAGTAAAGTTGACCTAGGTAAATGAAAAATCTTGGATGAATGAACTTCAAGCAAGAGGAAAATCATAAGTGAGTGAACCTTAGGTGGTAGAGAGCATTGGAGAGGTTGCAAAAGGTGGAACCGCCACCTTAGCGGCCCCCTGGGTCCGGCCCCATAGATATCCAAAAGGGGTAAATCACAGTTAAGCTGGGCAGGAGGGATGACTGGGGTCGAGTGGAATTTAAAGCGCAGCAGACCGAGGTTTTATGCCCTTGTGCAACTGACGACCCTCGACCCCTGAACCTCCGTTGCAAGCGTCAGGCATCTTTCCAGCTGATCCAACCCGTGGGGGCAAGAGCATTGGAGGAGTGAACTTTAAGTAAGAGGAAAATCTCAAGAGAGTAAATATTAGATACTGAGAAATCTTGAAGGAGTAGATTTCAAGTAAGTATGACCAAAACAAGGTTTTTGGTCGACCTCATACGGTAAGTTTACTATCCTGACTATTCTCTTGACTTATCAGAGGTTTTCCTGTGGCTTCAACTAGTCCACCGATCGAGTGAGTATGGCCCCCATGAGTACTTTGGGTTGTAAGTTCTCAAGGCTGCTCATGTTAGTGTCTCAGTGATCTGACCCAAACTTTCAAATTAGGAGCTAAGGTTCTAGGCAATACTCCTGAGAACTTCATCCACTATGGTGGTGACCAGCTGCATCAATTGAGCCAAAGTGATGGTTCTCCAGATTAGGGGGCTTGGATTGGTTATAGCCTCGAGATCTTTAGTGTTAGTTCTCTTAATATTCACCATTTCAATGCCTTGGCTCAATTTTTAAATTGATTTTCCATAGACGATGTTAAAAATGATGCTGCAGAAATCTGGCACTGAGTTGGATGCTGAGGCAAGGTAAAAATGTTAAGGTTAGCCAATGCAGTACTGTAGGATTAAATACATATGGATGGATTAGATCCAATTAAGTCCACATGAGTGGACTTAATCTCCATAAGATGAAGTTACACTTGATTAAGATACACATGATTAATTATCATTAAAGTAACTAAACTCAATTACATGATCTAATGTTTCAAGCATATAAAGAGGGTTTAGTCTAAATAGATGTAGATTCTATGTGTATATCCAAAATTCGGTTCATTAATATTGATAGACTATTAATGATGAATGAGCTTTAAGGATGATAGTTCTTATAGGATGGACTTGGTATATAAAGGATGACACTTAAAAATTAGAACATATTCTAGAGTCTCTTCAACCTCTTCTCTTCCTCATCAAGAGAAAGAAAAGGATTGCCACCGCCCATTCTTGTAGAAGACTTTTTCGTAATAGCAGAAACTCCGACGACAAGTAAGAAGCATTAGTCTTAGTGATGGATTTAGCTCAGTTATTCAAATGCTATTATTTCGATTTATGTTGTGCTTTAAAAATTGATAGAAGCCAAATTTTATTGTAGATACATTCTTTAATTTTTATATGATGTATTGCTAGCTATATTAGGTGGAGGTGTTGTCAGACCTACCCAGCATGGTCTGACCTGCACACACTAGAATAAAACATAGATGGTATCAGAGTTGTACAACAAAACCCCTCCTCCAATACTCAAGTAACTAGAGGTATAGTTTGCAATGGAAAATATGGAAGTAAGAGAAATCAAATACCAACACGCCTTGGCGTTTATAGCTAGGTATGGGATGGGAGTTACCTGAGGAGACCATGACCGTGATTTCCAGAAAAATACCAATTCATCCATTTCCTCCATTAAATATAGCTACTTCTATTAATGTTAACCACTCGATCATTACTAACCATCAACTTCAGAAATGATGATTATTGGCCACGTCTGTTGTGACCAATAATCATGTGAGCAGTGGTAGCGACTGTCTTGAGAAAACTTGTAGCCAATTGAACTCGGAGGGGAGAGCTCGGGAAGCTTAGAGTGGAGAGATCGCTATGCAATTGGAGGGGAGAGCTCAAAATGGAGAGCTCGGGGAACCAATCTCAACATAGCTTTTGACATTTACCCGTTAACCTCTAGAAGTGTTGATGTGCTAATCTAGCATATGAGCTTGGAATGCATGGTATGTTATAAGCTAATCTCGTGATTTACTTTCTTTCACGAGACGTACTATGAGGGAATCTAGAGTGAGCATAACTACTCTTTGCTACAATTAGAATGCATGGCATGTTAGTGAGAAGTGGGGCTACGTAGGCATGACTTGCTAACCTAGAGTAAGGTCATTACCAAGGGTGCCAAAGGCACGACCACCTAATATTTTTTTTAAAAAAAAAAAAAAAAAGGGGGGTGAAAACGGCATTCAAATAATATAAAAGCTACAACACAATTATATATATAGAAGGTTAGGAGAATAACTAAAATATAATCCCAATAAGAAGCTGTTAAGGAACTTAAGCACTTAAAGAATGAAGATAAGATAATTAGATTTGGGGCAGAAAGTAATTAAAGGGAAGTAATAAATCAATGTCATAGACTTGGTAGAGGGCACATCAACCTCACAGATCTCATTATTATGCTCAAGGGCTCAAAGAAACATAATGTGGTCGATTCAAAGGTGATCAAAGAAAAGAAGAATGATACGGTACTATGATAACTTTCAATGAGCTAAGCTCATAGGTGACTAGTAGAGGATGATTTGAATCATGCAAAGTGTAGTCTTAGATTCTAGTCTTTGGGTAGTATCTTCAGGGACAATGTGTATGGGTAGGTAGGAGACTAGACTACCTAGTGACTTATAAAAACCTTTAACCCAAACCCACTAGCTAGCTAGGTTTCAAGCAAAAGTGATTAAGCCTAATCTCAAGCATTTGTGTAGGCATATAAGATTATAAGTCAAGTAAAATTAATTGGTGTTTAAAATTTTAGGAGTTAATTTTCAAGTCAATTGAACTAAAAAAGATTTTAAAATATATAATATTTATTTTTTAGGTGGAATTAATTGAAATGGATAATTTATAATTGATTGGATAAGAATTTCAGCCAATTAAATATGAATTCTAATTAACTATTTAAACTAGTCGTTGGTTGTGCAATGATTAAATTAATTATATATGTACGGTCATTTTAACTAAAAAGCCACCCTTATTTCTATTAAATCACTCATGGTCTCTTCTTTTTTAGGAGTAAAATATAATTTTAAAGAAGACAAATAAATAACTAATTAATTTCATATTTGTTGTTAAAGCTCTGTATAAATTCCCCCCACCCCACATCTATTCCAGTCCAATTCACTACTCCCTTCCTCCTCTCTCGCTCTCTTCATAGCCTACATGGAAATCTGCACGGACGAGAAATGGAAGCTCTCCAAGAAGGATCAGAGCCGGAGTAAGAGGGAGCGGCCGCCCCCAGCAGCTGAGCCGGCCCTTTTGAGACGATCCGCTAGCACGATGGAGGCGCGGGTGGCGGCGCCACCGCCGACACCGAGGTCGTTCTCGCGGCGGTGCACCGGCATGGTGAAGGAGCAGCGCGCCAAGTTCTACATCATGCGCCGCTGCGTCTCCATGCTCATGTGCTGGCGAGAACGACCTGATTAGTTTCACTCTAATTTTGCGATTAATTTGTAGACTACTAACACTGATTTTTCTTCTTCTTTTTTTGCCTTTTATTTTGTTATCGAGTAGCAATTAGATCAACCGTGTTATATTTTAATTAGTGTAATAAACTTTTGATCGACATTCTTAATTTGGAGTTCCATCCGTGAAGGGTTCACTTTTATCAGATTTTTCACCGGACTGCAATTGTAATTCCTATTAATTAAAATCCTGATCTACGACCACATTTGAATAGGTCAGAATAATAATTTTATATAATTTAAACATTTTATGAATAATTTAGTCTGCCACATCAAAACTAACTCAATTCAAATATAACTGTATCAATTCTCACTTGAGTCGAGTCACTAACAAACTGATTAATCTTTTTATATAAGTAAAGTAAACTCATTCCCTTTTAACCTTCAAAATGTAGATCTATCGTTGAAGGAACGGTATACATTAATTATATATTATTGAAATTTTCATCACTTATTTTACAAATTAATTTCATTTATGAAATCATCAGCCCATCTTTTCCTGATGAAACTCACATGCTTCTCACATGCAAGATTCCGAGGTAAACATTTCAAAATTAGAAATCATGTTGGAAGATGGCTACCAGTACGGTTGCCAATAAGGCACCACATGACCATCATAATTAACCTCCAAATCTAAGAACAAAATTCATATTTAGATTGACGGGAGTATTAGAGGGGAGTGTAGTCATCTTTTGCCATCAAAATTCATATTCAAATTAGCCTATGGCATAGTCAAGTTGGTCATATATGAATTGATTCCTGATAAAAATGATAAAAGTACTCTCTCTATAGATGAACCTTTTATAGAAAAATTTATATTCTGATTGTCCCGAGACAATAATACAATGGTAGAACGTCTTCTCAATTTCCCTAATTGCATTGAGAGATTGAGTTTTCCTTAATGGATGTTGGATACTCGAGGCCAATTTAAAAAATAATTAAAAAAATCATATTTAATAAATTTAAGTTCAAACGCAGATCTAAAACTAAAGAATTAAATGGCAAACAATTCTAAGTAGACCAGTGATTTTGTACGGATTCAGACTGTGTGTTTTAAAAACCTTTCTTTGAGCTCCTCAGTACCTTGTTCTTTTCTCTCAATGTATTCTTTTCAACAAAATCCGTACTATTTACTAATTTAAAAAATGGTTATTTAAGAAGATTGATTGATTTGTTGATCTACGGGACTCTTCACATGATTGCATAAGCCTTGGGAACTATGCTCACTTCGTTGTTACTCGGTTAGTCCATCTAACTTTGACGAACAATTGTTGTTGCGGTTGCTATGATTGAATTTTAAAAGATGTAATAGCTTGATGGGATGTGGTCAATGTAATAGTTTGACTAAAGGAAGTATTTTTTTTTTTATTTGTTTGTTTATTTTGTAGATCTATTGGGTGAGTCTTACTCATCACTCCAAGAGCAATGTTTTGGAGCTCTATTCATAAGCCTTGGACGCTTAACTGACAGAAGACGACTGTTATGATGGTTTCATGCTAGCGTTGTGGTGATAATCGCTCGACTTTGGCTTTTATGATTTAGTTCAAGTCTAGTATTGTCACTCGATATTCAGTTTGGGTGAATGAAGTGGATTCTTTTACTTTCACTAGATACTTCCTATCGTCTCAATTTTTATAAATTATACATGTTAAGATCTTTTAATATCAATAATCAATGATGAAACATGTGATAGAGATTTGAGATCCCTTAGATAGATAGGATTGCAAGAGGGGAGAGGGTGAATAATGTAGTGTAAATTTAAAAAGATCTGTCTTTTATTGTAATTTTAATAAGGATAAATATACATATTAAGTAAAAATGAAAATAATAAGTAAACACATATTAGAAAATACATCGGTTTAACATGTTTCCTAGTTTCTCAAAATTATTAGGTTCGCGGTCTTTTGCATCTTTCTCCCCTTTGGTAAAATATGGAGGTGGATAAACTTTACAATAACAAGTCTTTACAATAGTAAGCAAGTAATAAAAATAAAACACTCAAAGACTTAAACAAGGAGAATATTATTGCTTGATTTCAGTGAGTTGTTGTTTGTTTCTATTTCCAAGAGTCTTTGGTCCTATTTGTAATCTTCCTTTACGAAGTGTCTTGTCGTGATAGAGAACCAATTCAATATGACCATTTGAATTTTAAAGTTTTATAGGACTTGGAATTAGGTTTGTCAATGGTCACGCGTGTAGAATTTAGATATTTGTATTTATTATAAGCAAACACATAATCGCCATGTTTTGAGCGCAAAAAGCAATGTCTCATTGGGGCCTCGGGAGATCTTTTTACTATTTTTAGTAATTTTTGTTTTTATAGTATTTAGGGTAATTTTAATATTTATGATATTTAGAATGATTTTTATCAATATTTTGTTTTGTTAATTTTAATTTTTGTTAAGAAATTTCTTTTTTTATAAGATAGGAATTGTCATCCATATATTGAGATTTTTTTTTATTCACTGAATTTAACATGTGCTTCGTGGTCCGATCAATCGATGATATTTTTAGTCGACTAAAATTTCAATAGTCTGAAAAACCTTTTCGAGTGAACGAAACTTTGACTCTATCATCCCTTCAATGGTAAGTCCATAGGTTGAGTTCTACCATTTGCTCAGAAAATTTAATATTTTATAAATTTTAAAAGATTGTAAAATTTTGACAATACAAAGTTAACATTTTATATTTTTACAGAAAAATAATTTTCATGAAAGATTTATGTCAATTTTCAAACTTTTAGTACGTAACTTTAAAATTGAGTTCCTCCGCATGTTTTTTTAGAAAATTATCAAAAAAAACTTATAAAATTCAATAAATCATTAAATTTTAAACGCTTAAATTGACATGACATATTTTTCACAAAAATCCAATTTGTTTTTTTTTTTTAAAATCCATAATTATACCATTTAACTTTAAACTAAGTCAACCGTGTAACATTTAATTTTTTTTTTTATAGTGGACTATTTTAGGATTTTCTTAAAATTTAAAAATGAATTTTGGCACCAAAACAAATTTTTCTTCCAAAGTTTTCTAATTTCAATTCCCCCTAGGATTTCTAACATAATATTTAGTGCCACCATACCCTAAACCTTCTCTTTTAATCCTTGGGCTTTGATTATTTAACAATAAATTCAGTTTATTTGATCCAATTGAATAATTTTATAAGGTTATTATAGGGTATCTATTTGTTCCTTTAACTTTACATTTTTGTCCTTTAATTTTCAAAATCAATTTTTGAATAAGAATTTTTTAATTGATTTTCCAAATTAATATTCATTGTTCAAATGCACATATTTATTTCCAATTTTACATAATAATCTATACAACATTTTAACTGTGTCATATAATTTATCGAAACAAAAATTACACATTGTATGATCAGAAAGTATGATAGAGAAGAGCGAATATCACTCATTAATTTTTATTTTTATAAAACAAATTAGAGTGCAATAGAAATATAAAACACAAATTGAGATAAATGATTTACTTGTTTCATAGTCACTATTATTCCAAGATTTACTATCTGATGGATCACAACCCTACTTTTTCTATTTTAAAAAATCTTTAGGAGGTGAAAAAAAACCCGTTACAATTGGAGAGGATATAGTACACACTATTATTCCTCTATTAAAGTGAAATACAATAAAGAAAGCATTACCAGCTACTTTTAATTTCCCAAAATGACACAATAAGTGTTAATGTTAGATTCTTTTCTGTTATGGAATTATATGTGATGTGGTGATAAAAGGGAAGACTCCACTCGTTGCTAGGGTGGAGGTCAATGTTATGGTAGAGATCAGAGTCAAGGTGGTCAAACGCTTCTATACCACTGGTCAATTGGGTAGCTTGTTCACCCGATCGGGATAAGATCCGATCCGACATCATAACAGCTCAGCGAGATTTCGAGTTTCCGACGCTCAAAAAAACTGCTAGATATATGTAATGACACACATACATTAATTAAAGTAAATAAACATAAAAGAGAGATTGACTCAATTACTTACTTAGTTCACACCCCTAAGGTGCTACATCTAAGGCCTATGTACAAAAGCGTCTATCCATCATCCTTCTCCTCTTTAGTAAGGAGCTAAGGTGAAGAAACTCCTATATGTTGGGTTGTAAGGTTATAAACAAAGTTTCACATTAAAAATATATGAAAAAGATCATTGGTTTATAAGAAAAATATATTTTCATTGGTATGAGCCCTTTTGGATAGAGTCTAAGAGTAGAGTCATGAGAACTTAGGTCCAAAATGGATAATGTCATGTCATTGTGAAGATATCTTAATTCCTTTTAGTCCAAGCCATGTGAGTAGAATATTGACCTCGAATAAAGGAAGTCTTGGCTCCCATGTCCGGATCAAGAGGATCAAACATCAGATAAGATTAAATGTACACAAGAGCTATGATCTAATTAAACCATGTGAGTAGAATATTGACCTTAAACAAAAGAAGTCTTACTACTGTGTCTAGATTAAGAGGACCAAACACCAAGCAAGAAGTCCTAGTTGCGGCTAAGAAAGGAAGTCCTAGTAAGTCGGGTGAACCGAGGGGCAAGAAGACCTGGTAGGTAGAGCCTAAAAATAAAACAATGAGAACTTAGGTCCAAAGTGGACAATATCATATTATTATGGAAATATCTAAATTCTTTTTGGTCTTAACACTATAATGATTTAATACAATATAAAGGAAGAAGGAAAACAATAAACTTTGAAGACAATTTGAGCTTTGATCGTGGTTGTGTTGTGTTGAACAAGAGCTCGTCACATCCTTTTATAGAGTTTAGACGTTGCACTTCCAGTTGATCGAAAATTCCTTATCGGCTGATCGAAAATCGTTAACGTGGCAAGTCAATCTCATCCACTAGACCGTCTTCGTTCAACCTATTGCTGACATAATCTTCAATCTCAATCCACTCTAGCGATAACCTGCCAAACAAATATGCATAAGTTGACCGAATTTGATGTTCAGCGGACCGAAAGATCCAGCCGACAAAAATCCTCATTTTAGTCACCCAAACCTCTTAACTCAGTCTACTATGCCTGAGTCTGCCTATAGTTTAGTCTACTGTCATCCTAAATATAGGTTACTCAATTCATATCATCAGTTTACTTTGATTAGACGTCCTCTCAGTTTTTTATCCCTTGGATGCTCACTCCCCATGATATCATTCTACTCCACGTAGTTTTTCGTACCTCGAATGTATCAAGCCCATCGAATCTTTTCCTGTGTCATTTTTCTCGCTCGCTCGCTCACTTGTTTTTTTTTTTTTTTGTGTGTCAAAATCTTACTATCTTCAATGCTCCTCATCCTTTTCAATCTCTCGGGTGTTCTATACAATCCTTCACCATACTTCACTAAATCCTAAAGCATCCGATATTTGTGTGTTCTTTTAAGTCCCTGCACATTAAGACATACATATCATTAATAAAAGCTAGGTATAACTTAAATTAATTTGACAACTCATCAAAACAACCTTAGTTCAAACTGCTTGGTTCCATAGATCTCCGCTTTAACACTCCGGGTACTAACAGAGTGTGGCATGGCAGAATCGGTCAAGCCTAGTCAACTAATGCGTGTGATTTAGTCGAGTAAAAGACATATGGATTAGAGATTATGACATGGATTAGAATCAGAGGAACCATAGGAGCTGCAAGATTCTATCAAGCCTAGTCGACTAGTGGGCATAGCTTAGTTGATTAGATGGGCACGTTGAAAATTGGAGGAAGCAGTTGTTAATTAGTCAGTTTTGGTTGGCTAACAAATTGATTATGGTCGATCACAATTTTAATCGACCAATAAGCCATTTCTAGTCGGCTAAATTAAACAAATGCCACATTAGCAAGATCGTGTCTAGCATTTGCTTCAGGAACCTTTTATAAGGGGAACTAGAGTCGCGACAAAGAACAATACATAGAATTAAGGTCATCTTCTTGCAAATGTTTTTAGCCTTCTAAAGGCTGAATTTCACCGAGAAATTAAAAAAAAAAAAAGAAAAAACGAAAAAAAAAGAAATTGATAAATAAAGAGAAATTGCTGTCATTAGATTTAATCAAAATAAATTTGATTAAAAAAAATCTCTAACATCAACTAAACAATTATTATTTTAAATAGACCCAAACAGTAAAAATGAAAAAAAAATCTTAATAGAAAAACTATGGGGGCGTTTGGTTTACGTTTTCCACGCTGTTTTCTGTTTTCATTTTCTGAGAAAATGGAAAACGCGTTTGTTTTACATTTTTCACGTTCATTTTTAAGAAAATGAAAGAGTGTTTTCTAAGAAAATGAAAAACGTGGAAAAATCATTTTCTAAAAAATAAAAAACACGTATTTTTCAGGAAATGAAAATGAAAATGGGACAGACCAAATGCACCCTAAATATCTTAGCAGAAAGAGGAAAAGACTCTTTGAAACAATCTTAAATGACATTTTCGGCCTGAGACGGGTTATTTCAAATTTCACCTCATAATGAATTATAAGCCCTTAAACAAGCTTCCATTTAACCCATAATATGTCTCATACGTTTTAATATCCGAGTCAAAAAATAATGATCTATCGAATCCCGGATCCTCTGCATCAATTTCTTATTGTAAACTTCTTGTACAAATGTAATTTCATAAGAAAAGAGGAAAAAAATAATAAATTCTGGGAATGAGTCTCTTAAAATGTCATAACAATGGAGGAAATAATTCCAGGGAATGATGAACATATTAAATCAATATGTCTTGATATGTTTTACTTTCTGTCTATTTCATTTGTATGTCTTTAATGCGATCGTAGTAAAAAAAAAGTAATATTAATTTACAAGCACATGATTCTTTCCCCTTTAGCAATCTAATTCACCTAAAATCAACATAAAATAATAAATAAAGGACAAATAATTTTTAAAATAATAAGTAGTTATTTTTGATACCTAGCCATCACAATCTTGAGTTATTTGATATTAATTTTGAGTTAATTTTACAATAAAAACAAGAATAATTGTACTATAAAATTTAATAGAAAATAAGGAACCATATATTCACATGAATAAAATGATTATTAGAATTTAAATGTATTCAATAAACCCAGACATGCAATATAGAATTTCATTTCTCTAACTGAAATTCTAATAGCAACCAATCAACTTATCTGTACTCCTCTTTGTAAGAATATATATATATATATATATATATATATATATATATATATATATATATATATATATATATATATATATATATATAATTATATAATTCTAATCAACCATTTAGTGTTCTTGTTTAGTGAAAAATTTAACATTTTAAGTAAAGAAACAAAAAGTTATTCGTACGAAATAAGTACAACTTAAAAATTATTTCAGAGAAGTTGAAAACCACCCATTTGCTAAGACAATCAAGGTTTCTTTTGACTTTGACTTTTCTACCAACATACTGACAAGCGCCCCTGTTAATTTATCCCATGATTAATACGGAGAAAATAAATCATGGACAGGTACTAATCTTTAGAATAGTGACTAGCATATAAGGGAGGCATTTATCTTGGCTCTGCCGAGATTTAAACCCCGGACCTCATGGTGGCAATATCTTATGTGCTAGCCACTAAACTTATCCGAGGAGACGACTTTTCTACCAACATGGTAGCAAAAGGCGAATATGCTTGCCCCCAATGCCCCCGCCAACCCGTCCCAAGACCAACACGAAGAAGGTAAATCACGGACGGCTACTCACTTTTGGAATACACATAAAAGAGGTATTTACCTCGACTTTATCGAAATTCGACTTTTCTACCAACATGAGTGCATAAATAGTAGCTGATAGGGGAAGATGGTGCAATAGATTCTGATATTGATCATGAAAAAATTGCGAGCCAGAAGAAAATGACGTCGAACACTTTTGTGTATTAAAAATACAAAGTAGAGGGAAAAAATATCGATAACTAGGTTAAGAAGGGATCCCAGCACAGACACATCGACGCTCAAGTCAAACAGATTGTTTCGGAAAAAGAATGCAAGGAATGATAACGAATAACAATAGACTCTGAATGCGTAATCTCGTGTACCTATAACTTTATATGGAGATCCCTTTTATTGTATTACCATTCTTATGTACATAAATCTTGAGACATTATCCAAAAAACAAACAAATCATTATGAATGTTTTCTAAAAATGGACCCATCACTTTGTGGTTTGTAGAATAAAAGCTTCCCTCATAAAGAATGCACAAGGAATATTCCTTTATTTCTTTGACAACGGTTACACAAGACGTCAAAATGAAATATTAGACGGTTGGGTTGATGGGTCCCTGATATACTTTGCTGGCAAGCCGACCAAGTCCTCTTATCGTTCGATTGAACTTCATTTGTAGACGGGATCAGATCGACTAAGGAATGATGTCCCTCTCGAGGACTCGACTACAGAGTCCGATTGGACCGGGTGTTTAGCACATCCGATCGGACCATAAACCTGATCAACTGAAATACTTGGCCAAAAGTTATGACCTAGCTAGTCCCACCCTGAGTGATCAAGTGAACTCAGCTCTAAAAGACACTTATATAGAACGGGATTTCATCAATCTCGAAGGGTTCAATATAATATAATTAAACAAAAGATCTGATCGACTAAAACACCTAGTCCAAATATATGACCATGCTAACTCTTAATGTAAATCTGTTCTTAACATTACCACTACATTCCGACTTCGGTGACTTTGGTCTCAACCCGAGGCCCCACGTACGTTACACGCCACGCCAGTAATAGTTGACAAAATGCCCATCAGATAACGCAATTGAGTTTGAAAAAATATGAGTGCATAAATTTACAAAAAAATAAAATAAAATAATAGTAACATTCGGGAATTTTAAAGTTGACATTGTTTAAAATAAATTTGAATGGTCAAATTAAAATGATATTTCTAATAATCATTACAATTATTAAAAGGATTTTTTTCAAAAAAGTTATAGAGAATGTGTTAAGATAAATTAATAAAAAAATTAATATATAAATATTATATTTTTATAAATTATTCTATAGTTATTATAATAACGTTAATATAAGGAGAAATATCGATAGAACATTCCTTTAATTTTTTTTTAAATAAACTTAGCAATTCAGATAATATGTGGGCTTTTCTTATTTTTATCCAATTCAAATTGCTTGGTTAGTTGAGGCATTAAATAAGTGACGTTCCATCAGACGATGTGACAAGCCAAGTATCTGAACATGTGAAATTAATGGGGGCACGTGGACAATTAAGAGCTTGATAAACCAGTCTTCACTATGTCGGGTTGACTCAGGTACCAATGTCAAAACACCCTTTAATTGGAAATTCCATGGCCACTCATTTTGGCAAAAATATAAAGTGTGACTTTTGACCACCCTACACGTGTATTTTATTTGTCATAAAAGTACTCTAATTTTTTTTTATTAAATCCATCACTTTGAATCTAGTTAAATTGTTACATCCTTATATTATGAGTAAAAAACCATGAGAGAATATCGGACAGCATGTTTTCAAAATTAATGGATGGATGATAATACATTGTCGATGGCAATTATTGTTAATTAAAATTTTCTATTATTATAATACATCTTAAGTTAATATTAAAACCAACAATGAAAATCCAACCCATGTCTATCAGACAAAATCATATAGTTAAACACATAAAAAAGATAGTTTCAAATGTCACAAGCTAACGCATTACCAACATAAAGGATAACATAGTCAAGACATACAAGCAAAATGCGGATTAAATATGTATTGAAGGCGTTCTAATGATTCATATTAGATGCCACCATTTAATTATATTGTTGTTATTATTGTGTTATGAAAGGTGCCCTTTTCCCCATACTATAAGCTCAATCATTTGTAGTAAATTCTTATCTTCTATGCTTTTGAGAATGGAACATAAAATTTGTCAAGTGAAGAAAATTCCATCCTTCGCATCTTGTATTTAGGAGGTCTTCATATGAGTTCTATTGTTAATCCTATGGTGAGAGATAAAATGTGATGAGAGAGAAAATGTGATGAAAAAAATGAAAAGAGGAAAAGTATGATGAGAAAAATGAAAAAAAAAAAATGATAGATGAAGAATCAATAAGGGGATGAACAAGAATTATGTCTGCTTCTAAGGAACTCGATCAAGAAAAGAATGAAGAAGAGAGAAAATTGACCTAGCTACTTTACTATTGACCTAATGGTAGCTCATTGTTGACGCTTTTAACACTCGTTCTAGCTCATTATTGCCTTCATCACAACTTATACATATTTAAAAGTTAATCTTTAGAATATTTATCCCTACTAAAATTCAAATCTGATCCTCTTAATTTTTCCCCCCTAAGTATTCTTCCACTACACTATATCCATGAGAACATGTTATGTTTACTTTAATATAGCTCACGAGGAGAGATGAGAATCAACAAGAGGTAGAGAAAGAGCTACGTCTACTTCTAAAGAAGTTGACCAAGGGAAGGAGGAGGAGGAGGAAGAAGAAGAGAAGAAATTGGCCTATTTGACCTAATGTTAGACGCCTTTAACACTTGTTCTAGCTCATTATTGCCTTCATCACAAATATCATCATATTCATTGTCGCATTTACCGCCTCTACCTCTACCTACACCTCCTTTGAGCTTGCAAACTTCTACGTCACTGTCTCCCCATTGCCTCCAAGCTTCTGTAGTAATTGTTGAGTAAGAAAACATAGGAAAAGAGAAATCTCTCCTTCCAAAGTCTGCAGAATCATGCAGTGCCTCCCTTCAAACTAGGCACAATATTAAGTTAGATGATGCGTAGGAACTTCAAAAATACAAGTTGGAATAAGTAGATCTCTCTATCTTAAAGATATGATATCGAATAGAATAAGCAATAACAGCCGATCGAGGATGAGCCAAAACCAACCTCACGGTCACGTCACGGTAGAGGAGAATAATATGAGAGTGACTTGCACATGGAGTACAAATATTAGAGATGAGCCATCATATTTGGTACGGTATGAGTGGATGGTTATTTTAATAGATTTTAAAATTAATTTTTAGTAGATGTAAAATATTTAAATGTCTCTTATGAGTTATCCTTTTTTTAAAGAATATGAGATCGTCGTAAAAGGACTACTAAAATGATGATTTCATTTTTCACTCTAATATTAACGTTTGTATATGTAAAACGTATGTTAAGGAGCTGAATGAGTAGAGGAGAGGAGAGTATCGGAAATTATAGAATAATGGTGACATTCTATAAAGTGACAAAATTAAGACGATGGGCGATGCAGATGAATAGGTTCTGGACTTTGACCCATGCCATTACATTAGATTAGATGTGTGACAGTCATGGTTCAGAATTAATTATTGGAAGGGACGATGGAGGTTAAACTTCTCCCAAGACCTAAATAAAGATCGGTAGATCTATGTGTGATCAGAATTTAGCCCGTTAGAAAATTAATTAAATGTTATTAATAATATTTATATATAATAAATTATGAATTAATCATTAATTAAATTATTAATTATTTTCACTTTTTTCTTTGTAGAACTTAAAAGAATTAGTTTAAAATTTTATTAGGAACGGTAAATCAAGTTGAAAATTTATTGAGAATTGTTGATAACATTTACCTATAAAAAAAATAGTAATTAGTTGTTAATTATATTACTCTTTTCGATGATGACTTTGATAAGTTCAAAAATCAAATTGATCTTAAAATTAAAAATCACAACATTAATTATATTCTTCTTCTTCTTCTTTATCAAAAACTATAGAGATCGAAAACTTCATAAATAGGGATTCTTTGATGGTAAAATTTTTTTAATTCTGATGATGAAAATTTGTTCGAGAATAATTCAAAGTTGAACACCAATTCAACTTAGACAAAGTTGACAGTATCCAGATTGTAGAAGGATTCTCGGATAATTTAAATGTTGAAGTCGAACCTTTGCCTGATATGATATTTGATAGTATATACATAGCTTATCAAGAATATACCCGACTCAAAGGCTTTATTTATATATATATATATATATATATATATATATATATATGGGTCCTAATTTTGTTGGCCCTAGGCATATAGGTCTTAATGACCTATGCCTTGAACAGACATTGTTAAGAGACGAGAGACCTATTTGGTAATCATTCATCATACATCATAGAAATTATAATGTCTCTAGTAATAATTGACTCGTGACACTATCTCATGGGACGAGAGACCTACTCAGTAACCATTCATCATAGAAATTGCAATATCCTTAGTAATAATTAATCTGTGATACCATCTCATGAGACAAGAGACCTACTCAGTAATCATTCATCATACATCATAGAAATTATAATGTCCCTAGTAATAATCGATCCATAACACTATCTCACAAGACGAGAGACCTACTGGATAAGAGCATCCACACCAATTACCCTATCCAAAGATTTTAACTTAAATTTTGGATAGGGTAGCTAAAAAAATCTTTGCATCAACTACCCTATCCATTCCTTAAATTTTGTATTTATGAATTGTGACTCCCTGGCTCGGCGAGGATCAGCTCGACGAGGAGGGAACTCAAGTGTTGGGGAGTGGAGTTGGGGGGAGCCGGATAGCTACGAGCAACGCAGCAGCTACAACAATGAATCTTCTGCTTGTTCGGCCATCAATGGTCCCTATATCGGTTGCCTCAGAGTCGACCACCTCCGAAGAGCCCTTCGTCAACGCAAAAGACGCTGAGCGGAGGGGACCTCCCGATCTGCAACTTCGGCCCTGTAGACCCCCACCACGGTCGTCTCCCGATTGTAATCCGAGTTAGGTGAGACTTCTCTTCCACCTCTCGAGCAGGGAATTGGGGAACTCCCTATGTCCCTATCCTCCGACTGGATGCCTTCATTGTCTGGGTTGCCTCACGGGATAATCTGCGCCCCGCTGATCGCCTTCATGCCCTCGCCTTTGCCAGCAGTGCAAGTGTCTCGCATCTGGCTAGTCTCCTCCCACCACATGGGTCGGGCAACTTCTGATCCTTCTAGTCTGAGCAGCCAGAGATCAATAAAGACCATCATCCACTTACCGACTGATGAGTATCGCAATCCGGACGACCCAGCACCCCTCACCCCCGAGCATCAAATAAGAATCTAAAGCCCGCTCGCACAGATATGGGTTGATGCTCGAACCCGTGTGGTGATTATAGCTCCGAGGGAACTGGCGAATAGCCACACCCAGATGTCTACTGGGGTATGTATACCTTCTTCTTCTCTCACCCTTTTTTTTGACCGTTCGGCTTATATACTGCTATCGTCTTTGTAGTACTGGGTGGAAAGCATAGCCATGTGCCACAGGCTTGCTTATCTGGAGCATGAAGTCCAGCAGCTTTGTGCTCCAAGCGACCAATCATCTGCTTCTCAGGCGCAGCTGGAGCAGATGAATGCTGAGATGGTTCAGTTAAGAACCAATCTGAATAAGAGCTCTGACCAGCTTGAAGCAGAGAAGGGTAAAAATACCGAGCAGGCCACCCTATTGGCTTGGCTTAATAAACAGGCTTGCTCTTTCGAGTCCAAGATCCACTTAGCCAACACCAGGAAGCTTTGGGCGATAGAAGACTTGGAAATAAAAAATAAGGAGTTTTTGGTGGTAGCTCAAAACCTGAAGGATGTGGAGGCCTCGCTGAATGTCGAGTGAGAGGGCAAGTTAGCCGATCAGTCTGTAACGAAGGCCCAGCTTGATGCTAAGGAAGAGGAGCTGACCCAATTGAAGGAGAAGCTGCAGGCATCCCGAACGGCCCTCGAAACTTATCAAGGAGCCGAATCCAGCAGGTTCGAGTTGATGAAAAAGGTCTACCTCCACGCAGACATTTTTAATGAAAAGGTCGCCGATCGGGCCCTCCGCCTCTTCAACCTCTCGATCGACGGAACACTCGACCAACTCAGGGAAGGCGGCTACATTCCGATTACCCTGACAAACAATGTCATTAGCCGGGACAAGCTGACCGAGTCGCTGCCTAACGATGCTTTGGATTACCTCGAGTGAGCCCGCTTGTGCAAATGTTGCATGATTTCGTATTGCCCTCCATGCTTTTGTAAGAATTTTTGAAGTGTTAATACTTAATCGCCCGTTCGGCGAGTTTTTCCTGTTGCTCCATATCTTCACTTCGGCATTTTCTATATTTACAAATGTATCTTTTTCGATCGGTGACGGCCTATCCACTTTTACATCCGTCGATATTCTATTTTTTATAAAGTCCCGTGTTTAAGGTCGTCACTCGACCGCTGAGGAAGGTAGGGGTTAAGTTCGCCGCTCGACCGTTGACGAAGACCGGGATTTAACGTCGTCGCTCGACGGTTGACAAAGACAGGGATTTAACGTCGTCGTTCGATGGTTGACAAAGACTGGGGTTTAACGTCACCGCTTGACCGTTGACAAAGACAGGAGTTTAATGTCGTCGCTCGATGATTGACGAAGATAAGAATTTAACGTCGTCACTCGACGGTTGACGAAGACAGTGGTTTAACGTCGTCGCTCGACAATTGACGAAAATAGGGATTTAACGTCGCCGCTCGACAGTTGACGAAGACAGGGGTTTAACGTCGCCGCTCGACGATTGATGAAGACAGGGGTTTAACGTCACCGCTCGACGGTTGACGAAGACAGGGGTTTAACGTCACCGCTTGACAGTTGACGAAGACATGGATTTAACGTCGCTGCTTGACAGTTAACGAAGATAGGGGTTTAACGTCACCGCTCGGGCTTGTATCAATATGTTGAGTTCCTCTTGCGTCCGGATCACTGTTGTGAAGCGTCTAGCGTCTTCCATCTTCCCGTTCAGATGCAGGTTGCATTCCCACATACAACGCCAAAATGATCTTGTCCGAAACCGTGAAGCTGGAAAGTTGGGAGATGACGGCTTCGTTGACCGGATGTGGACTTCTCTCCGCTCTGCAAAACAAACGACGTCAGTGTCGAGCCAGGGAATAGGTTTTCGGTGTTGGCCCTCCGACGCTCAAATCAGTCGTCAGAAAATATGGAGAAGCAGAGCAACAGTAACAACAATGGAATACAATAGTAACGCGTACCTTCACCGATGAAGGACCCCCCTTTAAATAAAACTCTGGTGGGCGATGTGCACGCTTCTCGAGGTATGGGCACGCTCTCCCATATGTCTCCTGAAAGGGCCTTGTCAGGAAAGTACTCCTGATACCATACCTTAACAGGGCATGCATATCCCTGACACGATAGTAGAAGCTTCGGCCGTATGATTCGCATGTTGACCATGCCTCATGTCAACGATACTATCTCCCAAAAGGACGTCGAGAGATATTATAGTGGCCCCGCTGCTTGTTCGAGCGGAGTAGCCACTCGTCCGGGACTCCGCTCTGTCCATGACTAAGTCCCATTGTTGGGCCAAGTGGGGTAGCTGCTCGGTCGAGACTCCGTCCCGTCCCTGGCCAGGTCCCATTGCTTGGCCGAGAGGGGTAGCCGCTTGGTCGTGACTTCGTTGCGTCCCGGGCTAGGTCCCGTGCAGCGTCATGCCACTCCGTATCGAGTGTCAACTGTCTTGCGTATCATCCTGAGGCTGAGTGGGGGTCTGCTCGGACCCGTATCCTTTCGGTCGGGGCCTGACTGTCTCAACCAGCCACTGTAATTATCTTCCGTTCGGCCCTTTGACGCTTGGGCATTGACCACCTTGACTTTGACCTTCAACGTGGCAGTTGACCCCGTGCCAGGTAGGCTTCCCTCCATCGACATGTGTGTGTGTGTGTATATATATATATATATATATAATTAAAAAGTTAATCCTTCAAATATGTGGTATACATAATTAATATCAATAGCTAATGTTTTATTTTAATATATTCTTGGAAAGTATGTATTGACTAAAGAATACAAAACACCATCTTAATTTGGTATACATAATTAATATCAATAACTAGTGTTCTATTCTAATATATTCTTGGGAAGTATGTATTGACTTGAGAATACAAAACGTCATCCTATTGCAAAATAGTGGTCAAATATTAATCCTATTTAAACGAGCTAAACCTAATCATCATCTTACAATTCGCCTATACGATAACAGCATAAAGAACACCGATCAAGAAAATTTGAAGCGACAAGTGGTTCGTTCCTCCATCGCTTAAGAGTATGGAGACATTGTATCTTAATCTCAAGGAGGTACAAAAGAAGCTGACGAAGAAAATGAAAGATTTGAAGGGCAAGATGAAGGAGTTTCTAATTAAGAGTTGCAAAGAAGCTATAGAGGAATACATCAAGGACATGTTATTGGAAAATTTTCCTCTACCAAAGACGTATGAGCTATTTTTAGAATGTGTGAAAGAAGAAGCTCCTCGTAAATTTGTCTCAGTGATTGTGGTTTTTGATAGCCCTTCTGTGTAGTGATTTTTTTGGGGGTTTACATTATGGTGTTGCTCTGTTCTTCTGCGCTATAAATAAAAACATGTTTTATGCTATCATCCAACCCAGATTATTTATTTCAAAATTGAGCTTATAAGACATATATCAATTTAACTAAAAATTCAAAGCTAATATTCGGCTCAAAGTGAACAATCAAATCGATCTTATCTAATTAGTATCTAGAATTGTTATTTATGAGAAAAATATTGTAAGTACGGATTTTGGATCGGCTTAGATCAAAAATAAGTGCAAGGGTAAGGAAATGATGGAGGTGGCCCAATCAAACTCTCAAATTGTAATAAATCTAACACGACAGAATATTGGGGATCAGACTATTCAGCGAATGGATTTTTTAAAATCACTACACCCAAAATGAGTTTCTTAACCATAGCATGGTCTCCCATGTCTTTTGGTTTGCTATTGCAAACCATGTAGAGCAATTGAGACCCTTCATCTTCAGTCCATTAAGAGTAGAGCACGTGAAATAGAAAAGAACACGATTCAGATTCTTAAGAAATCTTTACAATCAAAAATGAATATATAAGGGTTCAGCTTAAGTTATGTATTCATAAAGGATTTAAGCAATGCATGCCCCTTAGAAATTCATGTCATCTTGGAACTGCAATTAATCTAATATAGAGAGATAATTTTTAAAAATTAAATATTAAAATAAGTGGGAAAGAATATAATTGACTTATAAAATATGATATTACTTGCATACCCTTAATAATAACTCTAAAAATTACTAAAAAATTCATTCTAACGGGTCAGATTCTAATCATTTAGCACTGTCCAATAAGATTTTTTTTATAACTCCAATGTGTCATATCAATGGCACATACAAAAAATCTACTATACTATCTATAATGAAAAAAAAATCCCTTTATAACTTTTTTTTGTGGGTATTACAAAACACATATCTCCCTATATTATAAATCATAAATCACAATGTAACACTATTTTATCATTAATTACAAATTCAATTTTTAAGAGAAAAAAGATATTTGAGTTAATCCTGCTCTTAAACTACAAACCTCACTTCTACAATGATTCAAACTTTTTTATTGAGGTTTTTAAATTTTACAAACCTCTCACGGACCTTGTATTTATATATGGATTTGAGCTGCTCTTTCTACCTTTTGAATTTCCTTAATTTCTATTACCACTTCGTGAGTACTTCTTAGGACATTTCTAATGATTAAACCTCTAAATGAGTTTTTTATAACCCCCAATGTATCATATCAATGTCACATTAAAAAAGAAAAATCTACTATTATCTCTATAATGAAAAAAAATCTCTCTACAACTTTTATATGGAGCCTACTTATAAATCATATAATTCTCTATATTACAAATCGAAAATCAAAATGCAACACTACTTTATCGTTAATTACAAGCTCTATCTTCGAAAGAAAAACATGTTTAAATTTTCAATACCTCTCTTGAACTACAAACTTCAAACCTCACTTATTCAAAATTTTTTATTAAGATTTTTTTTATTATACAAACTTCTCGCAAAGCTTATGCCCTTGTCTACTAGGAGTCCAGATTTAATATGGTGAATTCAGAATCCATTAATGATAATAATAGAATTAGGCAGAGATCACAATGACATCACAAAAGAAAAACAAAAAATGAGTAAGCACGCACATCGGAAGCTGAATTAAATAGGAACTCAAAAGAATTAGTATTTGGACTCAAAAACACATCAGAAAATTGATAGAAAGGCCCCGGCAGATGAAAATGCTAAATAGAAGAAAATAAAATTCATAAATAAAGTTACGAGTTTGTAATAATTGAGTTTGGATGTAATAATAATAATAATAATAATAATAATAATAATAATAATAAGAGGGGGATGGATGTGTATATATGTTTATCAGTAGGACGGCGGCGGCCGCGATGCCCACGCTGGATTTCCCCCCAACATCTCCTGGGTCAGCTGTCCTCTGGGTAGTAGATTCGGTTGCAGATTGAAGAGCGGTGCGGACGATGTCGGCCGATCGGCGCCTGATTGTTCGCCGCCAGGGGATGGAGGTTGCCGCTGCGACCGGGGGCTGTTCCGGAGGCAACCTGCGGCGGCCTCGGTGTCGTCGTCCGGCAGCGGCAGCCGCTCGTAGGTAGCGTTGGTGAAGGTGGCGGCTACGATCATCAGCGGGCCCGCCGCCAACAGCTCCCCGACGACACTCCCTCCCACGACCTGCCCCTGCCCGCCGGCGAGGTACACGGTGAGCCCCGTGATACCCGGCGGGGACGGCGGGGGGAGGAAGGCTCCGGAGAGGTTTAGGATGTCGAATCGGCCGCGGAGGTCGAGGACGGCGCCGCCGGGCTGGCGGAGCGTGACGTCGGCCACGGCGCCGCTGCCGCTCAGCACGGAGACCCCGCGCTGCCTTCGCCGGGCGAAGGAGGCGACCGCGTCCATCACGTCGGCGCCGGCGGAGATCTCCAGCACGTGCGAGCGCAGCGCGTTGGGGCTCTCGCGCGTGACGACCACCGGCGGCTTGGGCTTGTTCTTGGACCCGTAGGGGCGGCCGCGGGGTCGGCGTCCACCTGCAGGTCCGCCGGATCCGCCGCTGTCGTTGCCCGTTTCGAGGAGTTGGTTGCCGGCGGCGGCGTTATTTGTAGACGCGCAGTGGTCCGCGTTGAGATTGGGATCTTGCAGGCGGAGTGAGGGGTAGGGGGAAGCAGAAGAGGAGGTAGCGACGACCGAGTCGACCCCGGCCGTCGCCACGCCCCCTGCCCACCACCTGTTCTCCAGTTGATCTGATCTGATCTGATCTGATCTGATCTGTAAAGTAGTACGACTGGAGAAGGACGGAAGGAAGGAAGGAAGGAGGAGAGCTAGCTACAACTGCGGCAAAGACGATGAAGAAGAAGAAGAGATGAGATCCAATATTTTGTGGCTTCTCATCAATTTGTGTGGCGCGCTTTGGGTATATATCGCCCCTCAAGTACAACGAAACCCTAGCTAACTCTGTCCTGGTTATCAATGTCACCACCAGTGCTTTCCGTTTGGCTAATTATTGCTGGCTTCCATGAGATGAGATGAGGGAGAAAGAAAGAACTTGGCCTCCCTAGCAAGTTGGTCGACAACGAGGGGCACGCAGGGGACGATCGACAACGAGGGGCACGCAATTTACTCTTTTTACTTTATTTATTTATTTATTTATATATAATCTCGATTGAAGTGGTTGATTGGTAAATTTACAAAGGCAAATGCCAATTTGCACTTTGCTTTGGGGTTTGATCAGTTTTTGTTTCGAAACGACAGAAGGCCTCCCTCTCTTTACTTTTAGATGCACTTTGTAATCTGACCGGCCGCTGCTGCTCGATGGTACAGCTATTTATTGGCTTTTGCACTTGGTCATCTGCCTTGCGTACTGCTGTACCTGCCTGCTTGCCCTTGGCATTCCCATCCTTAATGCCGCTCATTACTTGCATCTGAAGCATCGTACGCCCGCATTTTGCCACTTTTAGAGTCTGCACTTTGCGCAATTTATAAACTTGCGTCGCTTATTATTATTTTTTTTTACAGTAAATTTTGTTGGTCAGACCTGCAGAAATTTATATCTTTCAATTATAATATACATGTAATTAATATATAAATATGATATTATTAAAATATCTTTGTACATGACTGATCAAATTTTGATCATTTAACATTATTCTTTTTTTTACAATGATTTATAAAAGACAGATTTAAAATTATATAATTTTTTTCAAAGGCGCATTTAATTTTTTAAAATTTTTTTAAAAATACACTTGTTTTTCATTGACCTTTCCGTCAATCACTATAGTGTTGTGTTCAAAGAACACTACCACTATGCAATAGTACTAATTTTTAAACTGTGTTTAAACTTTTAGAAGGAAATGAAAAATAAAAATAAAAAAAATTTTGTAAGATCATTAAAAATTTAACATTAACCCAACCTAATTTATATATAGGTTTAAAATCTTACTTGTTCCTAGAAAATATATCCTCACAAAATTCACATATACACCAGCATAAATAACAGAAAAATAGGAACTCTGAGAGGGATAATCAGTCAAAAACTCATTCCATCAAACAAAAAAGAGTCAGAATTTTAAATTGATGAATCAAAATTAAATAATGATAGAATAAAGTTTATCATTAAAAATCAAAATAAAGACCTTTTAATTTTTTATAAATCATGAAAGAGTCTTCATTTTGATTTTTAATGATAAAATTTATTGTATCTTTATTTAATTTTGATTTATCAATTTAGAATTCTAGTTCTTTTTTGTTTGGTGGAATAAGTTTTTGACTGATTACCCTCTCAGAGTTGCTATTTTTCTGTTATTTATGCTGGTGCATGTGTAAATTTTGTGAGGATATTTTTTCTATGAACAAGTGAGTTTTTAGGTCTATATATAATTCAGGTTGGGTTAAAGTTAAGTTTTACGATCTTACGGGACTATTTTTATTTTTATTTTTTATTTTTTCTAAAAGTCTGGTTTAGATTAGGGTTATTTTGATCATTTATTTTTTTTTCTCTTTTTTATTTATATCAAAGGGGGGTTAAGTGTAGTTTTTTAAATAGAGGAGGGGGGGTGTAAAATGTAGCATGCTATAAAATACAAGAGGGTTTAAAGTTATTAACCCTTTATAATAGTAGTGGTTTTCTAATATAACATCAAAGTGATTGAAGAAAGAGGTAAAATAAAAAATAAATACTTAATTTGAAAAATCAAAAGTTAAGTACATTTTTTGAGAATTCTGCAATTGTAAATACATATCAATTGATATTTTTACATTTTTCATGCTCTGCTCAAGCTTAATTGTGTTGCACTGTGTTAGCCTCTCAACTCAATATCCAATCAACCAACATCTAACTAGCAATCTTCTTCTTCTTCAATGATTTCATACATTACTTATAATGTGTTGGGGTGGCTCCTCCTCACCCCACGTGAATTTTTGCCAGTAAAACCTTTGCTTCCTTCCATCCAAGCTATATTTGTACCTACGTGTGTCAACGGACACTGACGATGGTTGACATGCCCCCATCGACAGTCAACTCAGCACTAGGTTGAAAGGAAAAGAATGAAAGCGAGTGCGAGTGCGAGTGCGAGTGCGAGTGCGAGAGAGCTCTCACCCTTGTCGATGTTCACCTACCCTTTTAGTCCCATCTACCTCTAATAGAGGATGTTCCCATAATCTGACATGTTACATAGATCGATATTCTCAATTAGAGATATTCCCAAAATGAGTGTACAATTAAAGATAGATCCGTTATCTTAACGGTCTTTTTAGTATCGGTCTCACGGATATGGAGGGAGGTTCATATAGGTACACAGACCATAGGCGCATGGCAGGGTAAACCTCAGGTCGTCAGTTCCTGAGAATCGACCCCTGGTCATTACGCCAGAAATATCATGCGCCCACCGTCTACGCTACGCCCTGGGACAATGAGTGCACAACTAAAGTCCTGTGTAATCTCACATCTCTAAAGTCCTATGTAATTTGTTCAGGAATATTTTCGATCAGGGATTTTCTCAAAGTGACTACATTGCTGAAGTCCCGTGTAATTTATTACAAGATGTTCTTAATCATTAATGTTCCCAAAATGAGTGCATCTCTAAAGTCCTATGTAATTCTAGAGTCTAATGTAACCCTTGAGGTGTATCTTTCTGCATGGATAATATGACTGATGGGTAATATATGTCATTCCCCAAGTATATCAGATGTCCTCCCCCTACACACACTTAGTCGGACCATGACAGTAGTGATAAGGCCCGATGAGGAGTGTAACAGGTGCTTTAGGGCTGCTGAAATAAGTGTTTGACAATTGTATTACATTCTCCATTGTCATTTGAACTTCTCCTCCATGAGTAAATGTCACATGTACTTGTTGCACAATTGCAATGTCTGAGGTTTCATCAATTGATAGCAGCGGATAATGCTAACATCATCATCCCTTAATCGGCTGTTTTGTCGCCCGACCGATTGCACTTTTAACCGCCAATGCAATCTCAACCCTGCAGTGTCACAAATGTTTCCCTTTAGTCGGCTACTTTTGTATCCATTAGATTGCAATCCTTAAATTTGAGTGCGATCTTAGTCATTCATTGCTCGGACGCTTCCATTATTGTGCCCTTTTATCCCTCTCTATAAAGGGGTCCACTAGTGAAGTCCAAACATCACACTTGTTCTCTTACTTATTGTCCTACAACTGCTCGCACCTCTAGTTCTAGCTCTCATCTCAGTCTCCTATCCGTGTAAGCTCTCCTTCTCTCATTTCTATTTTATTATTGTTCATTATGCCTCATAAGAGAGTTATTGGTGTAATAGACCTTCAGGTTAAGATTTTGATGATGGACAATATTTCTAAGTGTATAAGCATGGTCAAGGTTGACTGACGTCCCCTCGGATGGGTCTAATGGCTAGCACATGAAGTGTTGTCACAATAAGGTCTGAGGTTCGAATCTTGGCAAAGCCGAGGTAAATACCTCCTTTATGTGCTAGTCACTATTCCAAAGGTTAGTAGCCGCCCGTGATTTACCTTCTCCGTGTTGACCTTGGGACGGGCTGGCGGAGGCACTGGGGACGAGCGTATTCGCCTTTTGCCACAATGGTCAAGGTTGACTGACAATCGGTGGAAGTCAGGCAAACCAGATGTCTGACAAGTAAAAGGTTCAAACAATTCAAAGGGTGATCGAACGCTTAGCATTAAATGGAAGTCCTAGTGAGTCAAGGATAGCCAAATGTTAAGCAAGATGAGAAGTCTTAGGAATGTCAAGAATAACTAGATTTTAAGCAAAGGGGAAACCTCCAAACAGATACAAGGTACCAGATGGTTTACAAAGGAAAAACTATGAAGAGTGAACTTTAGGTAGAGAGAAGCCTTGAAAAAATGAACTCCAAATAAGTGAAATCCTAGAGGAGTAAACTCTATAAAGAGAGAAGTCTTAGAGGAGTGAACTCCAAATAAATAAAAATCTTAGAGGAGCGAACTTCGAACAAATGAGAAGTTCTGATTTGTCAATAATTTTTAAAAGAGTTTTTTTCAAAAAGATTTTTTAAATGATTTTTCAAAATAAATTTTCAAATAATTTTTAAAAGAGTTTTTTTAAAAGATTTTTAAAATGATTTTTCAGTAATTTTTAAAAGAGTTTTTTTTAAATAATTTTAAAATGATTTTAGTAATTTTTAAAAGAGTTTTTAAGATATTTTAAAATGATTTTTCAGTAATTTTTAAAAGAATTTTTAAGAGATTTTAAAATGATTCTTAAAATAATTTTTCAAAAAAATTTTAAAATATTTTTTTAAAGATTTTTAAAATGATTTTTCAGTAATTTTTAAAAGAGTTTTTTTTAAATATTTTTAAAATAATTTTTAAAATAGTTTTTTAAAAGATTTTTAAAATGATTTTCAGTAATTTTTAAAAGAGTTTTAAAATGATTTTTCAGAATAATTTTTCAAATAATTTTTAAAAGAGTTTTTAAAAAGATTTTTAAAATGATTTTTCAGTAATTTTTAAAAGAGTTTTTAAAAAAATTTAAAAGAGTTTTTAAAAGATTTTTAAAATGATTTTTCAAAATAATTTTTAAAAGAGTTTTTTAAAAGATTTTTAAAATGATTTTTCAGTAATTTTTAAAAGAGTTTTTAAAAGAATTTAAAATTATTTTTCAATAATTTTTAAAAGAGTTTTTTAAAAGATTTTTAAAATAATTTTTAAAAACGGTTTTAAAAGATTTTTAAAATGATTTTCAATAATTTTTAAAAGAGTTTTAAAATGATTTTTAAAATAATTTTTCAAATAATTTTTAAAAGAGTTTTTAAAATGATTTTTCAAAATAATTTTTAAAAGAGTTTTTAAAATATTTTTAAAATCATTTTTCAAAGTAATTTTTCAAATAATTTTTAAAAGAATTTTAAAATGATTTTTCAGTAATTTTTAAAAGAATTTTAAAATTATTTTTAAAAGAATTTTAAAATTATTTTTCAAATAATTTTTAAAAGAGTTTTTTAAAGATTTTTAAAATAATTTTTCAATAATTTTTAAAAGAATATTTAAAAGAGTTTTTAAAATGATTTTTCAAAATAATTTTTAAAAGATTTTTAAAATCATTTTTCAAAATAATTTTTCAAATAATTTTTAAAAGAATTTTAAAATGATTTTTAAAATCATTTTTCAAAATAATTTTTCAAATAATTTTTAAAAGAATTTTAAAATGATTTTTCAGTAATTTTTTAAAGAGTTTTAAAATGATTTTTAAAATAATTTTTCAAGAATAATTTAGTTGATCCATTTGATTAAATTGAATTTATTTAATTAACTTGAATTTATTTGAAGATTAATACTGTTGATTCAGCCTAGATCCATCTCACCCAATTCTAAGTTATCAATCAAGTAATCTTAAGTAATTTTGTGAGATGGTTATCTAGAATTTAGATTATTTCTAAGGATTAATTTACATTTGAGTTAAACTTAGGTTTTTCAGCTAGTCAATTAAATACACATTTCTAAGATTGGTTCCCAGGTCGTGGCGAGGCACTCGACCTTCTTGGGTATGAGATCATCCACCACTTCCTAGACAGAGCCGCTCAAAGAAATTATATATTTAATTTTCTTTTTGAAACCCCTAGGTTTAACTGGACAAGTGTAAATTACGCCTACGTCCTTAAATTATCCTGAATCTAAACATGAAAAAAAAATCAAACATCAAACAATTCTATTTATTGGTAAAGATGGTCTTTCTATTGGCTCCCCCTGGATCATAGCCTCGATATGGTCTATCAAGATAGTAGATATGATCCTTGGGGACCCAATATAGTCCAAGTCCAACTTGATTAACCAAGTTCGATTTGGGGACCCATGCTTGTACTATGTTTCTATTTTTTTCTATTAACTAAGGATAGATATGCTTTGTATTTTCTTTTGGTTTTAAATCCAAGTCCGGATTTGTTGAGAACAGCTCGCTGTTTTCCAAGAATCAGATTAAGATTCTTGGAACCCAGGGTGAACCGTTCCAACATGTCCTTGAGTTCTTTAATTTGAGTTTTCAAATTAGAATTTTCTTCCTCAAGTTGTTGGACTTGAGTGGAACTTCTAATTTGAACTGGCTCAGTTAAAGAACTCGAGTCAGCCGCTTCCTTAAGGGTTGTTACCTCCTTTTGGAGTGACTTGACCTGAACGTTGGATTTAACCAACTTTTTTAACAAGTAAGGAACTAAATTCTTTAAATCATCTAACTGAGTTTCGGCGAGTATAGAACTTACAGTGGGGTTCGGTCCGTCGAAAACGGATGCGGATCCGTGGCTTTGCTCGGACTCGATTTCTGACTCGCTCTCGATTTCAGACTCGAGCTCGGACTCAGTTTCGACAATGTTGGCTTGCACTGGTAACGCGAGGAAGCTTGTCGGTTCTTCTTCGTCAGTCTCAGATTCATCTAATGACTCAGACCAAGTTACCTTCAACGCCTTCTTTCTTCGTTGTTTTTTGTTTGGACAGTCCAGCTTGTAGTGCCCCTTCTGGTTACAGTCGTAGCAGGTGACTACGGACTTGTCCCTCATGTTCGTTTGAGTCGCCTTTTTATTTCTGCAGATCTTTCGTATGAGCTTTAATAGCCCGGAAACAATCTCGTCTTCATCCTCCGATTCGTCTTTGGACTCGGTTTAGGTTTTGCGCTTTGTTTTAGATTCCCGGGTTCTGCTTGTACGTGCAACCAAAGCAACACCTTTCTCGACCGGGCGTGCATTAGTCTGCTCATGGAGTTCAAACTCTGCAAATAATTCATCTAATTTAATAAATAAAAGGTCCTTTGAAACCTTGTACGCATCTACCATGGATGTCCACAAGGTATTCCTCGGAAAGACATTTAAGGGGTACCTGATTATGTCCCTGTTGTCTACCTTTTGTCCGATCGCATGAAGCTCATTAAGTAGATCTTGTATCCGGGCGTGGAGTTGGCTAGCCGTCTCATTTTCCTGCATTTTAATATTATACAATTTATTGAAAATTAAGTCGCGCTTACTTACTTTAGCGTCGGAGGTGCCCTCATGTAGCTTGATTAGCTTTTCTCATAGCTCTTTGGCGCTCGAGAAGGGTCCTACTCTGTTGAGTTCTTCTTTTGTCAGTCCACGTTGTAGCATGCAAGTTGCTTTGGCATCGGCTTCAACCTTCTTCTTTATACTAGTGTCCTAGTTGATGCATGAGACTAGTTCTCCATGCTGTCACGTGGAAGTTCGAGACCGGTCTGGATAATAATCCACATCTCGACTTGCGTCTTGAGGTTGTATTCCATCCGGTTCTTCCAATAACCAAAGTCCTCGCCGGAAAAGAGTGGCGGGCGGACTGTACTAAAACCTTCTTGGAGAGTCATTAAAGAGTTTAGCACACAATAAAAGGAAGAACAAATCCCAGGACTTGTTCCTGGATTAGCAGTGCGGGATGTATAATAAAAAGAACACGAACTCAAGTGGTATTGCACCAACTTCGAGCAAAAATCGGTTTGAACATGAAAATAGATCAGAATATAGCAATTATACTAATTCCGATTGACTTCGAAAAATTGAAAAGACCACGAAAAAATTGCTTGACTGGTGGTTGCACCAAATCGAAGCGACCCCGCTTTGATACCAATTGTTGGATCGAGAAGCGCTAGAGGGGGGGTTGAATAGCGCTCGTGGCTTTCACGCGTTTCGGATTTGTAAAACGTTCGATTAAAACTAATCGGGATAACGCAGCGGAAATAATAAAGAAAAGACAAACACAGAAAGACATAGGATATTTACTTGGTTCGGAGCCTTGTCCGACTCCTACTCCAAGGCTCACATTCGTTGAACGTTTACTTTGGGCAACACCTACTATTTCGTAAAATGATTATAAGTGAAGTACAATTGAATACAGAAAAATATACCGACAACAATAGAAATCGCAGATTCAGAGCTCTGGTTGTCGGTGTCAAGTCGCAGCTTCGTCAGAATGTCTCTTTAGCAGCTCATAGCAGAAGGGTTGCTTGTTCAGTGATATCTCTAGTTGCTGGTCGAAGAAGCCTTAAATAGGTTGTTGGAGGCGCCTTTAATGCCCCATGGAGGCGCCTCAAGCACAAAAGTCTATCCCTCTTCCTGCGCTGCGATAAGCCTTCGCTGCCTGCTGCTTATCCAGCCTTGAGGTGCCTCCATCACACTCCAAGGCGCCTCCAAATCCCATGGAGGTGCCTCCAGCTCCTTTTGCGCAGGCAACTCACTTTGCACCCGAGGTGCCTCAAAGCTCCATGGAGGCACCTCGGATACTGTTCATCCGAAGCAAACTTTGTGTTTTAGTACCTGCAAGATACGTTAGTTCCAAAATACCCTGCAATACAAAGTTAGCACATAATAAACATAATAAAAAGAGTATTTGACATTCTCTGGACTGCCCGGTTCTGACTTCGGATTTCCCACCAGAAACCCTAGGTCGAACCGACGCCTACTGTTCCCTCTTCCGGGGAACGCGTCCTCACCTACTCTATTCAGGAGAGTTTACCTTTTGCCAGTTCGATCCTCCAGACCGACTGGACTTTTGTTCAGCGTCCGATGCTTCCGGTCTTCATGCTAGACGTCCGGTCCACGACCCGTCCAGACTTCTACCCAGTTCACGACACCAGTATTTCAACCTAGGGTTACCTCCCCCTAGGATTTTGCTCGAAGCTCCGACCCGCTAAGACTTTCCGCCTAGGGTTACCACCCCCTGGGGTTTTCCATTTGCCTAACCGCAGCTAGGACTTCTGCCTAAGTACACTTAGGACTTTCCTGCAAATCTCATTCAACATATTAGAAAATAAAACACTTTAACTTTGAACCCTTTGACATAATCAAAACATAGGTTCGATCGTCGGATGCTTCCCACACCAACAAAGACTTCCAAAGGAAATCAAGATCTTAGTAGCATTTACTTGTATTAAATTTTCTATTCTTCCTATTATTTTTATTTCTTTGTTTGTTTTGTACATAAATCTGTAAGAGATTTCTCCACCTCTAGAGGATTTTCAGAAAGAAAAAATTAATGACTCGCGATCAAGATACATGTCGTGGAATAGGAACCCTAAGGGGTTATCAAACCAAGTAAATAAGGTGTCTTTTATTTGTGTAATTTTTATTTCTATTATTATTCTACTACATGCTAACATTACAAAAAAGTAATCTTGACCAAAATGTTATTCACCCTTCTCTAGTGTCATCACGATCCTATGAAAGTATCTTGTCATTAAGGCCTCCCTAGAATCGGGATGGGTTAGTCTAAGCCTCCGATTCAAACTGATCGGGTCATGTGTCTTCCATTCTACTTGTACTTCTCTCTCAGAGGGGTTCCATATCCCTTACGATCACCAAGTATTACCCCCACCCCTTCTAATCGACCACATCTTCCTCCCGACCGAGCCCTAGCCTTATTTACCGGTCAACTCGAGGGAAACCTACAATTCCCTCTTCACTCCTTTAAAGAAACCCCAAGTAAGACATTCATAACAACACTCTTTCAACTACTACCCTACTCCATGGTCAAAGAAAATACGCTGTGCGAAGCTCTGCGACTAGAGAAGCTCCGAGAGTGATGCACTACGCTCAAGACTTTCAGATCAGCTCAAGAAAAATCTTATTTTTATTAATTAAGTACTCGTACTATTTTTCATATTTGTGATTGTATTTAATCTTATAATAGATTTCTCCACCTCCAGAAAAATTCTAGAAAAGAGATATACTAGTGGGTGGGTGTCTCCCATACATAGGCATTGGACATACTAACCCTAGGGGGTTAGGAACCAAGTAAATACTTGAGTCATTCTTTTTTAGATTATTTATTATATTCCACTGCAAGTACTAACTTTGTAGAATGAATGACAAAGCGAGAAGATCGATATCCACTCCCTCCCCTCTATCGATCACACTAGTCCTACACGGATGGCATTCTCCGTCTCAACCAACCGGGTTCCCCGCTACTCCTAGTATGTCTTCTATACCTCCTCCATGTTCATGTATTTCTTTGCATGAGTGAGTAATTCATCATAGTCTTATGAGGGATTTTTGGCTAAAGACTGAAAGAAGTCCCCTTCTCGTAAGCTTGCACAAAGGCTCCCATTAGGATTTCTAGGGTAGTAGAGGAAACCTCCAACGCAACCCGAGTGAATCTTTGGATGTACTCCTACAATGACTCTTGTGTTTTTTATTTTAAATTGAATAAACATAGAGGAATAGATGAGTACCTTTTAGAATTGAAAAACATGGTGCAAGAATAGCAAGTAACTAAATAGAATCAAGCCAAAGAGTGTTGAACTAGTGTTAAGTGGGTCCGACCAAAGTGTAAATCGAGTGAATCTTTGGATAAACTCCTACAATGACTCTTGTGTTTTTTAGTTTAAATTGAATAAACATAGAGGAGTAGACGAGTACCTTTTTGAATTGAAAAATATGATGCAAGAATAGCAAGCAACTAAATAGAATCAAGTCAAAGAGTGTTAAACCAGTGTTAAGTGGGTCTGACCAAAGTGGTTAAGAAGATCCGACACTTAACTCCCTTTGAATGTTGGTAGAGGAGAGCAACATTCTTGAAGTAGCATAGGTGCTCCTCAAGGTCAGTTATACCATTGTATTCCCCTATCTAGTTGTCTAGAAGTGGATAGTAACTCATCCTCCAATATAGTTTCTAAAAAAGGTATCTGTTGAGTCGCAACCCACTTAAGGGATGGTTGAGTGAGGCCCGTCGGACCCCTCCTAACTTGAGAGGTAGATATTGCTCCCCTAGAACTTTGCATTATAGGTTCCATGTCGGTGCCTCCGCCATTGACGCTTCCACTTTCACTTCCCTAGCCAGTACTGCTTGACCACGCATTAATGACTCCTCCACCGTGGTGATGATTAGATGTGTAAGCTGCTTCCAGGAGATGGGGCCTCCCATAGTCTCCAACAATATCACAAGAGTGGGTTGATCACCTCTTCTCCTCGCCCCTTCACTATGAAAATTTGACGTAGTCCTCCTTGTGCTCCCCATCTTTGTCTCTACTCATTTTCCATAGATATGCCAAAATGTTGGGGTGACTCCTCACCAGCCTAGGTTCTTGTTAGTAGAGTCATTGTCTTCTTATTCTTTTCGAGTTATCTTTGTGCTTGTATGTCAACATGCATTAGCAAGTATTGATAATGGACGATGTGACCTTTCCAATGGTCAAGTCAATGCTAGGCTAAAAGGAGTAGAATGAAAGGAAAGCGAGTTCTTGTGGGTGCATATGAGAAAGAAAGAGAGCTCACCTTTGCAAGTGTTCACCTACCCTTTTACACAAGTAAGGGTTGTTCTCCACGTGGGTCACCACATCATCTCGAGACCGGCTTAGTCAATGGAGCTGTATAGGCTGCTAGCGGCAATAGTGTCGACATCATACCTTTGACAATCTAGATGCTCATCATAAGTCCCATCTGCCACCATCTATCTTGTCAATAGTGATTATTGAAAGATTTATGTTAGAGCTGGAACTGCTAAGGATTGTTGGAGATTTGGATTAGAGGGGTCTTGCTTAATAGAGATATTCTTGATCAGGGATGTTCCCATGATGCGAGCTCATTGTCGTGGGAATGTTGGCAAAGTCTGATTTATTATAGGAATGTTTCCAATTGAAGATGTTCCTAATGTGTCTGCATGGTTAAAATCATGTGTAATCTATTACAAAGATATTCTTGGTAGGGAATATTCCCAAAGTGAGTGCATCTCTGAAGTCTTGTGTAATCTATTATAGAGATATTCCCGATCGAAGATATTTCCAAAGTGAGAACACCTCTGAAGTCATATGTAATATATTATAGGAATGATTCGATTGGAAATGTTCCCAAAGTAAGTGCGTCTCTGAAGTCCTATGCAATTTTGGAGTCCATCATGACCCTAAGGTGCATCCTTCCGCATGGGTGATGTAGCCTCCCGCATGGGTAATATGGTCAAGCAAGTCATCCCCAGGTATATCATTATCTGTACCAAAATAGAAGATTGTATACCATAACTCATGCACATATAGGTTGAATTTAGTCTATAACTCATTCTCTCTCTTTTTTTATTATGTTGTATGGTGATATTAGATAATATTATGATTTTAGTTGAGGGAGAGTCTTGAGTTTTTAATTGTTTATTTATTTATTTTAACTTAAATGAATTGTTAAACATTAAAATTATTTTTAAAATTTTATTAGTACAATTAGGTTTCTAAATGGTTGGGTTTAATTTACGTGGGTTTTGATATATTTGGTAAGGGGTTAGGTTTGTCTATGTTATTGACAATGCATCAAGTGTGTAAGGATCTAGAAGAGTGTATATTAAAGCTCAAAGATATTGCTCCTAGACATGGTTGAGTTGTTTGGTTGTTGGTTTGATGACTTAAGGCTAGCAATTTTCAGGTGAGCTCAGAGGTGATCAAAGGACGGATTAGAGCATCTAAGGGACTAAAAAATCATGATAAGATGAACTCTCAAGCAACTCAAAAGGAAGAGAAAATTTGTAGATGGGCAATGATACATGGTGTGTTCAAGGTATTGAGGGATTGACACAAGGTGACTTATGGACAATGAAAAACATCAAAAAGTTTGAAGATTTAAAAGCTATGTGGTGTATGAGAGACTATGTATGATTATAATCTTGAAATTTATACTTTTGAATAAACGAAAATAATGTGTATAATTAGGTAAGCTTGTTGGAAGCCTTCAATCAAGTGATAATAGGTTTCAAATTGTAGTCAATAATATTAAAACTGCTACTGGTGTTTTGATGAATTGTTAAATAAGTTTAAGTTAGGTTCTAGTTGTGTACTAATATGTGTGTCTCAATGTATAAGGAGTTAGGAGAGCACACATGTACCCGATAACTAAGAAACATCAGAAACGAAGTATTTGGCAGAAGACACAAGCAAACGAGAAGGATTGTACTAGAAAGCAGCTGATGGGATCGGTGCATCCAAGGTATGAGAAGTTGCAGAAGAGTACTCAGGCAGAATGAGAAGGACCACGGGAGCAAGCCATAAGGGTTCGATGCATCCAAGGGATGAGGAGCTAGAAGGGACACTACATAAGATGACTAAGAGAAAGTCCAGACAATTACATGCTCGAGTGACCGAAGTATTCATCTGGACGACCGGAGAAGGCGAGATCAGCGAATGGTCAAGTACAAAGGTTGATCATTATCCAGGAAACTGAAACCATTATAGACGACTAAAAGCTGACTGTTGAGTCATCCAAAACTATTGTCAAAGTGAATCAAAATGGTCATGTTGGCAACCTCTAGGCAATCGAAAGGGCTGAGTCATCCAGAGTCGTTACCGAGCCATTGTCGAAGAGGATAAAGCTTAAAGACACATCTACAAAAATTCTGTTGACCGACTTTCAGACGATCGAAAAGTGTCACAATAGCACTGTTGGGAATACAATCAAAGTCACACATTGGAAATATATGAAAAAGATCATATGTTTATAAGATGAAAAATATCTCCATTGGAATGAGATCTTTTGGGTAGACCCAAAAATAAATCCATATGGACTTAGGTTCAAAGTGAACAATATCATACAACTGTAGAGATATGTGAATTTTTTTATCCTAATAAGTGGTATCAAAGTGAAATTGCTCTTCACCAGACTAACCGCTAGAAGAAGCACGAGTTAGAGTCATGGTTCAAAAATGTCATGTAGGGTAACTTTGAATGAAGTTGAGAGAATGCCAGGAGCAGGTCAAGAGTGACCAAATGTTTACGAGGAGTCCTGGAGCAAGTTAAAAGTGATCGGATGCTTGAAGGGAGACCCGGACTATTAGAATAATGGTTATCCTTCATTTGAGGGGAGGATTGTTGGGCACATTAGAAATACATGAAAAAGATCATGAATTTAAAATATGAAAGATATCTCTATTAGAATGAGGCCTTTTGGATAGAGCCCAAAAATAAATCCATAAGGACTTAGGCTTAAAATGGATAATATCATATCATTGTGGAGATATATAAATTTTTTTTATCCTAACAAGTGGTATCAGAAAGAGATTACTCTTTACCAAAGTAATCGCTGAAAGAAGTATAAGTCAGAGCCATGGCCTAGGCCGGATGCCATATAGGGTGGTCTTAGCTTGAACAAAGTTAAAGGAAGGCCCGGAGCATGTCAAGAGTGATCGGATATTTGCAGGGAGACCCAAAGCAGGTCAAGAGTGACCGGATGCTTACGGGAAGGTATAAAGTAGGCCAAGAGTGATAGAATGCTTGAGAGGAGACCCGGACCATGAGAGTAATGACGATCCTTCGTTTGAGGAGAGAATTGTTAGGAATATAATTAAAGTCGAACATTAGAAATACACATAAAAGATCATGAGTTTAACAAATGAAAGATACCTCCATTGGAATGAGGTCTTTTGGGTAGAGTCTAAAAATACATCAATGAGGATTTAGGTTCAAAGTGAAAAATATCATACCATTATGAAGATATGTGATTTTTTTGTCTAAAAAATACAACAATCAAATTGAGATGGAGTTTATAAATAAGACTCAAGTTTGAAGAATAGAAACAACACACTCGTATGTTGTTTTCATTATGTTCTTTCATTGTTTGTACTTAATCGCTATAAGAGGGTTCTTTGCCTCCAAGTCATTTCTGAAGAGAACTCAGTGGATGTACTTTCATAGTTCTTGGACTACAACTTGTGGGTCACTAGAGGTGAGCAAAAATTTAGAAAAAAATAAATTAATCAAACTGACCGAATTTAGAAATTCGATTCGGTTAATTCGGTTTTTAGTTTAAAAAAAATTGGTTCGATTTTTTGTTTTAAATTTTGTAATTTGGTTAAACATAATAAGAATATTAATTTAATTATTTTTTATTTTAAAATATAATTAATTAAATAAAATTTTATTTTTTTAGTTAAAATTGAATAAGGTTTTAAAATTTTGATTAATTCGATCAAAAATTGAATTAACTGATATTTTATTGGCTCGACTTTCGTAGAAAAATTTGATCAGTTCGATTAGTTTAAAAAATTTTGATTTGTTCGATTTTCGATCTATTTGATTCGGTTGGTTCAGTTTCTACCGAATACTTAACCCTGATGTGTCGCAAACCAAGTAAACTTCAAACTTTTTATGCTTTTTTTTAATGTGTATCATTGCTAAATCCTTAGCAAGAAAAAGATTATTTTAATTTACAAGTCCTTATTCACCCCCTCCCTTTAACATTGAGATTGATCTTATAGCTTTTTGTGGGCTTATGAGGGTATAAGTTGAGTGAAATTGAGATCTCCATGCAAATTCAATTTGAAGTCAACTTCAATAGATTAAATTGACCTGAAAATCAATTGAAAGTTAGGTTCAAAAAATAAAATATTTTTGTTCCAACAACCATCAACTTCTGATTAATTGGGCTCATGATTATTCAATTAGAAGGAATATCTAGTATATGTCAAAAGATGATAATGCTTAGCCTCCTGATTAAATACAGGAAGGCAAATCACAATAGATTTCGTCTAATAAAAATAACACTTGCAGGAGGTGAGGTGGGGGTGAAGTAACCTATAGAGATAAATGTTAATAAATAAATAAATAAATAAAATCTATTGTGATTTCCGCTCTAAAAATGATAATAAATAAATAAATAAATAAAATGGAAGACAATTAAGTTCCACTCAAGTGACCTAATTTCTATGCCCCAACTTGGCATTGGACGGTGGCGGCAGCGTGCGCGGGAGAAAGCGTGGGAAAGCGTGGGATTGTGCGGCGGGATGCTCCAAGTCGTTTTCATCGCATGGCATCTAGTCACACTACTTGATTGCTGCATTTGGATTCCTTGTCGGCGTCATCGTTTGGCAGTTTGCCCTTTCGAAGTCGAACAGTGCGGCGCCGAAGCCAAAATCGACCTCACCGCCGGCCATTAGCTGCCGTTCACCACTTAATCACTGCTAATTAATGGCAGCTTTTTGCTGTAGCCCTGCCCGGGCACAGTTAGTTCCTTTCTTCCTTTCTCCCTTTCTCAATCAGTCACCTCTCTGTTCTCTCTGCCCTTATCGTTAGCGTGGTAGACTCTCAAGCGTTGATCGCGAATAATTAATTAATTAATTAATGCAAGCAATAGTTTATCCCCCTACCTGTCACAGAAATGGAAAAATAATAATAATCATAAATAGTTAAAATTTATGACAGACGGACTCAAATTGGCATGTTTCAACTTAGCATAATAATCATAAAAGTATTAGTACGATTGTGTCCTAACCGCAGAACCAGAAGACAAGAGAGGGACTACGTAGATAAACGAGTGAAGTACAGCACAAGGATCGAATCAAGAGTTTAGTGCATCTAAATGATTAATTACCAAATGTGAGATGACCACTTAGACAAAGTGAAGCTAAAGCAGCTTTGGAGTAGTTGAAGGATGGCAAACTACTACATGGGGTGAAAAGTGAAGGATGGCATGTTGATTGAGTGAAAGGCTCGATGTACCTAAGGGACTGACCATCTAATGGAAGTTGCCCTTGTGAGCAAAGTAAAACTGCAAAGATAAACTCATTTGGACCCAATCAATTGGTCGTAGTCAATGAGTTAATTATTAGATTGGAGGTGATCCCAATTGATTGGTATAATGAGACAATTAGGAAGTCACTAGTAAAATTTTATTGATAGCCTTCATTATTATTACTTCAATGATTATTAATTATGAAATAATATATGATAATTATAAAATTGATACCGTAACAATTTCATTGCGAATATAATGTTTTTATTAGAAGCTGCTTTGATTAGGAAGCCAATTGAATCTGTAATACAATCAAGATGGTTGATAGGAGGACGAGGGAGAGCTACAATTGTTGGATTAGTTACGAGATAAAGTGGCTTAGTCAACTGAAATAAGAGTGAGTAAGACCGGAGGAGTCGTTGCCTAACAAAGTTGTTAATTGGTATCAAGATGAGCCGAGTAGGAATGACCAAACAAAAAGTTGAGTGAATCTTTGGATTTGCTCTTCCTTCTTTCTTTTGAGTATTCTCCCCTCATCCATTCGACCTTCAAACCCCTTTTGCATGGCAATGCAACTCTCAAAATAAATACTTTATCACTTCCAAGTCTGTGAAGCACCCTTTTTCATGGCAATGCAACTCTCAAAATAAATACTTTATCCTTGACTTCCAAAATAAGAGGTCTGTCTCATTATAAGATGGCATAATGGAGATGTTATATCCAATCCCATGGGCATCACTATCAATGAAAGTTAGTCGCCAATATCATACAATGCACTACAGCTGAGATTCGAAGCTTAAATATTTCATATTAACTGTTTGAAGGATCTAACTATTGCATGCGCGGTAGTTGAGATTCGAATCTTAAATGTCTGATTAATCGTTTGAAAAATCCAACTACTGTACCATAATCCTAGGGACTACTATTATAGCATTGATATAGCAACTAAAGGAGGTGGAGGCATGAATAGCCATAAATTAAAATTGCATAATTTTAAATCAAGGTTAGTGTTAACCGTAAAGTGAAAATATAATGACACAGTAAAATAATGTTAAGACCTCGATTTTACATGATTCAGATCTTGATTGCTACTTCACAACCTATGACTTGTCAAGAAAATCACCCCACAAATTTTCATTATCTTAACCTTCTTGGAAGAGGAGAAATTATCCCCAGGGCTATAGTGCAGTGGCAGAGTATCCAAGTTGTCACTCAAGTACCCACGATTCGATCCCGAGCTATGACAAATTTATAAAAAAAATTTCTTTAAATGAGACGTCTACTAGACTTAGTAGCACTTTTTTACATTGAAAGAATAAAATAAATAATCTTGTAAGTAAAACAAATTACATGACTAAAAAGCTTTACAATCCACTAGCATTGACAAACTGTCTTTGCTCTTTTATTTATAACTTTCAAATAGTCAACAAACTCTTGTTCTATTGCGAGCCCAATCAATTGTTTGCATGATTGTGAAAACTTTTACCTAGCAATGAATTCATCGATCAATTCAATTATGTTTCCACTCAACTATTCCGCCAGTCAATAAATACTTCAGCCGACTCGCTCTTAAATACTTTAGTTGATTCATTTTGAATCTCAATTGGTTGACTTATTTAATCATGTAAACCATCTTACAGTTGTCACCTTATTCAGATGAGCAATCTTCTTCTAATTTCTATCGAAGATCAATCAACTGACTGATCTTTTGTTAATTGACTATGCAGTCAACTCCATTCCAAATAAAAAGATTTTATTTGCAAATAGATCATCCTAAGTTGCATCACCACTTCAACTGATTGAGACAATCTATAGTTAAGTTTTATCCAAACTCCCAAAAGTGCATATTGGAGTTTGAAATAAAATAAGCACTTGGAGGCTTTTGGGCACTAAACTATAAACATTCTAAATCTTACCTTCTACTTAAGTTGATAAGTACTCAAAGAATTCCAAGAGCTTTGATTAAGATTGAAAAGATTAAACTCTCAAAATCCTGAAGAGAGATGAGGATATATTGTTGTAAGTGAAATCCCATGTCGGACCATACTTGTAAGAATTTGTGAAAATCTCATTGACTACATCAAGGTGTAATGCTTACAGGTTGTAAACCTCAATTTATAGAAGCTTACCACATTATATCAAGTTTTAGAAAATGTTGTTTCCTATAGTGCCGCCAAAGCAATTGAATAGAAAAAACATGCGCTCTTGCAGATCTAATTTCCAACAAATAGAGTTAAAGTTCTAGGAGAATGGCTTGTCACACATCAATAACCTCCTGCTAGCATATGGACCTTCTGGAGTGTCACGCAGGTCAGTCTTCCAGTTCATAGCCTGTGTGATGTCCGAAATCTCTCCTATGATGTCTTTGGAATCACGAATAAGTACATGCCCACCTGGCCGGAGGATCCGATCCATCTCCAGTAAAATGACTGAGATATTGCACCTGAAAATAAGGGGGAAAATCATTCATAGCCTATAAGTTCCAGTACTGCTTAGTCTCATTGCAAACTTGATATCTTGAAAACAAATTGCAAATTGAATCACTTTCTTCCAGTGACTACGGAGATAGGATGATTTCAATGACATTTTTATTCACAGATAGTAGCAGTGATTCTGTAGATACCTCTTCTGCTCCATAGAGAATAGATCAGATGCGTGCAAAAAGTCATAAGTTCTTGGATATGTGTCAAATGGTTCACACCTGAAGACAAAAAATGATTAATATAGTAAAATAAAAAAGAATCCAGATAAATTTAACCGTGTGGAAATGTTTTTATGGCAGCAATCATCCAATGAGTTGATGGTATTAGAAAATATTGCAAGAGAAGTAGCTGAACTTAGGAATTGTTGCCTCTGAACACAAAAGACCCTTTAACATTGCATCGCAAGAAGAAAGTAATATCATTCAAGTCAGAATTTCTAGGTGTAACAGGAGTAAAGATATACCACTGCTATGCCAGAGTGAGCTATAGGGGAGTTTGATGAGTTGTTATGCTGTTTTCAGTAAAATTAAAAACTGAGAATATGCAGATGCTGAAGAAAATAAAATGCTTAACCATCAACATCAATTGAAATGGCAAGGTAGTAAAAGCCTATGAATACATTAAGAGCAGAACAGGTAGGTGAAATTTGCAAAAGACAGTAACTTCAGTGAAAGGTCTAAACTGATTACAGTAGCAACAATCAGGGTTTGCCAAAAATGCATCAAGCATACCAGTCATGGGTCACTCCTATAAGGCCACGATCATAAATCACTGGCAATGTATTTGGCTCGCTGATTGGGACTACATTCATTACCCAACAATCAAATTTTTGATTGATTAGTGCAACCGCAAACCTGCAACAAAATTGTGATAATTATTATCCTGCATAGCACCAGAATAAAACAGAATTACAGGGAGCATGTAAAAATCCTACTAGTAAACTTCACAAGCATAAAGAGGAAGATTAGTGTGCAGATTAAGAGTTTCATCAAGTAATACAAGATAGAGTTTCTTAAACTTCAACAATGGCACTCTACGCTCATTGACCTTATAGATGTTCTCACTTTTATACCCAATGATAAGTGTGAAAACAGAAGTATAAACACGCTGGTTCTGATATCACTGACCCGGGCATGCAGCCATGCAGGAAAGAATGTACACAAACACATGTAAAAACATTATCAACCCCCACAACAAAAAGATTATCAAGCCCCAGAAACAAGTAGGAAGTTATGGTTAATTAGTGCATTACAATTATATACAAACAATTAGCGATTGTTGGGAAAGACATTGAGATGAATGGATTTTGATCATTTTTATTTATATATAAGAAATAGGAAACTATTAAAGGAAATTACATGAAATGGTATTCGCTCAGTTTGTCGTAGCAACATCATGATCTAAAAAAGTCATAAGGAACCTAATCCACCAAGCCACCACCCTCGCCACCTCACCCGACCCCCTTTTGCATCCCTCCCTATTTTCTTTTTTCAAATCATTACCCTTTAAAATTTATTGTAATTTACCCCCACCACCCTAAGCTTGTAATCCTTGTGTCCACCACTCACTCTCAGCTATCAAATGTCCTATAGCTAACATTGAATTTTAATTGTATCATAAATTAGAAAAGTAATATAGAATTTGAGTTCCAAATAGTACATCAGACATGAGTTTGACTAACATAATCAGTCATAAAACTTAGGTATATTTGGCTTCATATAACTTGGAATTATGATTACCTTAGGATCAATTGTAGCAACACCACAAAAAATGCCTCTTCAACGAAATCAATCTTTTATTTTAATATAGAAAATTAGTTCAATGCAAATTACTGAATGGATAAAAGAAATACTCACCCTCCAAATCCAGCTCTCATATCCATTACATTTCGCAATTTCCATTGTTCCCAATGAAAAACACGAACATGGCCCTCCACAATTTCATTCCAGTACTGAGACTCTGCCTCAAAAATATCATTTCTTGCTATATAAGCATCCATGTCAACTTCTTGGAGTCTTTGTGGAGGCTCATGAGACCTAGCAGGCCAGGAAGAAACATTTGCTCCATATCCATTCTCAGGAAGGCGAGTAATGCATGCTTTTAGGCTAACATACCTGCAAGAAACATGGAGTAACTTGAGGAGGTATCTAAGAAACATACAGCATGTAGTACACTTTAAAAACATTGGAAATTATTAGCATGTAGAATTATCCCTATAAGATATTCATGAACTTCCAAAAGTACACAACTTTAAGAGGTTGCTTCTTGTTGAAAAGATGAGCTCAAATGTGGAAAACAGAAAGCTTCACTTCATTTGAGATTTTCATTCTAAAGCAAAATAATCCAATAAACATTTTTTAAAATAAAGGTGCTTGAATGCAGGGATCAAAAGAGGGAAAGCAGTCTATCTCAAAATACAAAAATCCAAACAACCATAAATTTGATGTCTAGCGTGCACATGACCAATGGAGATCATTTCTGGTCATTTGAATACTAGCCAATGGTGCTTAACAAGGATTTTCCACCAGCATGTCAAAGAAGTCAAGGATAGGTGTAAGGATGACATCTATTAGTTAAGACTTGAGAAACCTAGGTTGAGAATGTAAAACAACAGAGTTCACATTAACCACTAATTATTCATTTTTTACCATCCTATCCATGAGAAGCACTTTTAATAGAAAGTTCTTGAAGATACCAAACTTTGTTCGGCTGATCATCTGAATCACAAAGTTGAGGCTGGACTTCAGAGTTGCGACTCATGTAGCACAAGTTATTGAAAGGCTTCTGCCATATTGCTATGTAGCCCTCCTTCTTCACAAGTTGCCAACAAACACGAGATGTAAGGTCCTCCATATCTGTAAGTTTCAGAAGTGTCAAATTTCTAATTCAGAAGGAAAATTTTCATTTTTCCCCCTGAAGGTTATATCTTCTTTTCAAAATGGAAAAGCTCATCAATATACCCCCAAGAGTTTTCAAACTATTGTCATTTCACCCCTAAATATTAAACACAGTTGTTCACCTAATAGAATAACATGTACCATGCCACTTCTCCTACAACTAAATTAAGGATGTTAATGGTTCTGTGATGACATTACAGGAGTTCTAAAACACTAGGAATCTTGATGATTTTGAAACTTTGGAAGGTGTTTTGAAAAACAAGATAAACTCTAGCAGGTGAAATGAAAATTTTCAATTTAGAATGTAAAAGAAAATGTGTAAATAACTGATACCATTATGAAAACAGTTATGTGTGAAGATCCTAGAATACACGAAGTCCTAGATACCAACTAGTGAAGATCCTAGAATACACGAATACACTGGTCATTCTAGTGGATATAATAGGTCCAAATACACACATTATGAAAATTTGAGCATATTTTGGAAAGTTTACGACTCCATCCATGGCTATCCACCAAGTTATTCTCTATACACACTGCCCATTAGCACACCCAGACATAATTACTCAGGATGGTCCACTTGCTCCCATTTCTATCATTAGCTTAACTAACACACTTCCTATTGAGTGTGCCTATCTTCTTCGATTCTAAACTGTGATAGATGCTTCCTCTCAGTTGGATATCTTATATCTTCAGAATATCTCTACAGCACTTATTGATGTGCTATTATGTCTTTTACCAAGATCTTTGAATAAAGTGGCAACTGTCTTTATATGTCTAGTACCATCCACTCATTCTCTAATATCATCCATTCATTCTCAGTGTGTACTGTTCTACATCACTCAATTCACCTACCAATTCTTGTTTTAAATTAGAAGGTATTGAGGTGTATAGTTTCATCCTTATCACATTATGTGGAATGAATTGATTTCTCCAATTGTAATCCATTCAGAATGGGAATATCCATTATATACAAAATTACAATAGAAGAAAGAACAGGAAATTAATAGAGAATAGGAAACTAATTATTCTATACATTAAAAATTAATATCCTTCTAACTACATCCCTTGATTTCCTACTTACTATTTTATTTCAGTACAAGCTTCGAAAATTGTTCACAACTGTTCGACACGACTATTTATTTTGTACAAGTTGTTCACAATTGTTTGACACTCCTCCTCAAGCGGCGGAATAGATGTTTTCTATTCTCAGCTTGACTATAAGATCATGAAATCTAGAACTGTTCGATCCCTTTGTTAGCACATCAGCCAATTGTAGTTCTAAAGAGACATATGACATACATATTAATCGTTCCTCCAATTTTTCCTTGATGAAATGTCTACAACAACGACGACGACGACGACCAAGGCTTTTCCCACTAGGTGGGGTCGGCTGTATGAATCCTTTTACGCCATTGAGCTCTATCTCCTATTATATCATCATTTATATTTAAATAAATTTTATCTTATTTTATTGTTGCTAACCAAGTCTTTTTTGGTCTTCCTCTTCCTCGATTGATATGCATGTTTAGCATAATTTCACATCGCCTAATTGGAGCATTTATTGGTCCTCTAAGTACATGTCCATACCATCTTAAACGTGTCTCTCGGAATTTTTCCTCAATAGATACAACTCCGACTTTTTCTCTAATGCTCTCATTTCTTATTTTGTCCATCCTCGTATGTCCACACATCCACCTTAACATCCTCATCTCTGCAACTCTCATCTTCTGCTCATGTGCTCGAGTCATAGCCTAACATTCAGCTCCATATAACATAGCAGGCCTAACTGCGGTTTTATAGAACTTACCTTTAAGTTTAAGAGATACTTTACAGTCACATAAAACACTTGATGCTCCCCTCCATTTCACCCATCCTGCTTGTATTCTATGTAAGACATCTCTCTCAATCCCTCCATCGTTTTGCAAAAATGAGCCTAAATATTTAAATCTCTCAGTTCCTGGCAACTCGTCCTCTCCTATCTTAACAATTGTTTCATTAATTCTAATATTGGATCCATTGTACGCAACTTTACCCTGCTTTTTTTTTGTAAGAGGTTGTTTTCAGGATTCGAACCCGTGACCTTTTGGTCACAAAGCAACAACTTTACTGTTACGCCAAGGCTCCCCTTATTACTTCTAATATTGCTAAACTTAAATTCCATATATTCTGTTTTTAATCTACTAAGCTTAAAACCTTTCCCTTCTAGTGTTTCCCTCCAAGATTCTAGTTTAGCATTTACGTCTTCACATGTTTCATCAACCAAAATAATATCATCTGCAAATAACATACACCACGGTACTTTGTTTTTGAATGTGCATAGTGAGTTCGTCCATAATTAGTGTAAAAAGATAGGGACTTAGAGCTGATCCTTGATGTAACATATCTTTATTGGAAATGCTTCAGTTACTCCGCCCGAAATCTTTACTCTAGTCGTTACATCTTCATACATATCCTTAATTAGTTCAATATATATTACGCTAACACCTCTCTTTTCTAAAATTCTCCATATAATTTCTCTTGGGACTCTATCATAAGCTTTTTCTAAGTCAATGAATACCATGTGTAGATCTTGTTTTTGCTCCCGATATTTTTCAATTAATTGTCTAAGAAGATGTATAGCTTCTATTGTCGACCTTCCAGGCATGAACCCAAATTGATTTTCTGTCACTGTGGTATCCTTCCTTAATCTTTTTTCTATTACTTTTTCCCAAAGTTTCATAGTATGACTTATTAGTTTAATACCCCTATAATTTGCACAATTTTGTACGTCTCCTTGTTTTTATATAAGGGAATTAGAGTACTTATTCTCCATTGATCAGACATTTTTTTCGTTTTCAATATCATGTTAAATAATTTTGTAAGTCATTCAATCCCTTATTTCCCTAAGCACTTCCATACCTCTATCGGAATATCATCTAGTCCAACGGCTTTTCCATTATCCATCTCATTTAAAGTTTGTTTTACTTTTGAAGTTTGAATTCTACGATAAAAATTAAAATTTCTATACTCATTTGACCTACTTAAATTATCTAAGTTAAGTTGGTCACCTAAACCTTCATTAAAAAGTTGATGAAAATACCTCTTCCACCGCTCTTTTATTTCTCCATCGTTTACTAATACCCTATTACATTCATCTTTAATACATTTTATTTGGCTAAGATATCTTGTTTTCCTTTCTCTCACTTTAGCTATTCTATAAATGTCTCTTTCCCCTTTTCTTTTGTATCCAATTTTTGATATAATCGTTCAAAAGTTTCATTTTTTGCTTCACTCATTACTTTCTTAGCTTCTTTCTTGGCTATTGTATATTTTTTTAAGTTTTCCTCGTTCTTACAAATATATAATTCCTTATAAGCTATTCGTTTTTCCTTCACTTTCTCTTGTACTTTCTCATTCCACCACCAAGATTCTTTACCGAGTGGTGCATGTCCCTTTGACTCACCGAGTACATTCTTAGCTACCATTTTCAACTTTGATATCATCTTATCCCATGTTGTATTAGAGTCATCGTACATTTCACCTAATATTTGTACTTCTGCCTTCTCCTTAAATATATTTTGCTTCCCATCCTTGATGAAATGTCTATCAATTAAAATATGCTTAGTCCGATCATATTGAATAGGATTATGAGCAATATTGATAGCTGACTTATTGTGAGTTTCACGAAGCATTCTTATTTGATTTTAAAATCATCCAGAATAACCTTTAACCAGAGCAGTTCACATAATCCTTGAGCAATAGCCCTAAATTCTGATTATGCAAATGATCTTGTCACCATATTTTGCTTCTTACTCCTCTATATTACCAGATTACCTCTAAGGAAAGTACAATATCTTATAGTTGATCTTCAATCCACTAGAAACCTGCATAGTCTGCATTTGTGTAAGCTTCTAAAGCTAGCATCTCATTTCTCTTGAACAAAATTCCCTTTCCCAGAGTGTCTTTCAAGTAATGTAATACTCGATAAGCAGCTTGAAAGTGAGATTATCTTGGATCATACATGAATTGGTTGATTACACTCACAACATATGCTATGTCAAGTAATGTAATACTCGATAAGCAGCTTGTAAGTGAGATTATCTTGGATCATACATGAATTGGTTGATTACACTCACAACATATGCTATGTCTGGACAAGGGTGAGCAAGGTATATGAGCCTACCAACCAACCTATGATACATCCTTTTGTTTAGTTCTTCCTTAACTTCTCCTATCTTGTGATTTGGATCCATTGGACTAGAAATCAGCTCACACCCAATCTTACATGTTTCAGCTAACAGGTCAATCACATACTATTGCTGAGAAATAAAAATTCCTTTGGTAGAGTATGTTATCTCAATACCACGGAAGTACTTCAATTTGCTAGTTCCTTTATTTCAAACTCCTCTATCAATTTCTGCTTTAGGTCATATTTTTCCTTTTCATCATTTCCAGTTACAATGATATCATCTACATAGACTAAAAGAATCGTCACCTTCACTATAGTTCAGTGCTTAACGAAGAGAGTATGGTCCCCTTGGCTATGGTTATACCCAGATTTCTTCATGACTTTTGCAAATCTTCCAAACCATGCCCTAGGAGATTATTTTAGACCATAAAGAGTCTTTCTCAATTTACATACTCTATTACTTATATCCCCTACAAATCCTAGTGGGAGGTTCATATAAATTTCTTCATCTAAATCTCCATGGAGAAATTCATTCTGCATGTCATACTATATGAGTTGCCAATTGAAGTGTGCATCCAAAGATAGCATAATTTTGATGGTTTGCATTTTTGCAACTAGAACAAAGGTCTCGTGATAGTATAATCTTTTGCCACCAACCTAGCTTTATATCTCTCCAGAGTTTCATTTGCTTTGTAATTTAGTGTAACAATCCACTTACAATCAACAATGTTCTTCTCATTTGGCTTCTCAATAACCTCTCATGTCTTATTCTTTTCTAATGCATCCATTTCCTCCCTCATAGAATCTCTCCATGCCCTTTTTGACAATGCCTCATAAATAGTATTGAGAATAGTCATGGTATTTAGACTCACAATGAATCTTTTGTGGGTCAATCATAAAGGTTTAAGGGAAACATAGTGAGATAAAAGGTAGAGAGTGTTTGGTGCATTCTCTAATACATTTTCTAACCGCAATGGGAAGGTCAAGGCTATCTGTTAAGTCAGTGGATGATTCAGTAGGTTGTAAAGGTGGGTCAGATCTTATCATGATCCCAGTACAAGGGTCGAAGGTTTCTGGTTGAGGTTCTTGGACTTATATCGCTTCTGGAGCGGCCTTTCTCCTTGAATACAACTGAGGAATACTTAGAATATCACAAGAAACACTAGATGGAAAGGAAGATAGAAGTAACTCGCTAGATGGAATAGGAATAGTAGGTAATTCGATACGGACATGAGTAGGAGGAAGATCAAGAGCGTTAATGGGTTCAAATGACTCAGAAGTACTATCTTCTGTCATTAAAATCTCCCCCTAGGATAGGACTTGGAGAGTGGGCTATGTTTAAAGAAGGTAATATCATCCAAGATGGAAAACTTTTCAGATGAAGGGTGGTAACACTTGTACCCTTTTTGAGTGGATGGGTAGTCAAGGCAGATACATTTTATGGCACGAGGGTCTAGTTTACCTAATAGTGGACCATGGATATAGACAAAAGTAGTGCACTCAAAAATCCTAGAAGTAAGTATATTTGTGGTTCGGAAATGAGGATAAAAATCATTGAGGAGTTGCATGAGACTCTGTTAACGACTCGCGAGGGAAGTCTATTTATCATGTATGTGGCATTAAAGATAGCCTCTCCCCAATAGGATTTAAGGGCATTGTTGTGGAAAAGAATGACACGAGTAGTGTTGAGTAAATGTCCATTTTTCCTTTTTGCTATTCCATTCTATTGGGGTGTATGAACACAAGACGAATCATGTATAATCCCCTGGGATTGGAAATAGGAGGACAAGGTTTGGTTAGCGTTATCGGTTCTAATGCTTTCGATTTTCACTCCAAATTGATTTTGAATCATTAAGTGGAAATTAAAAATAATAATACTCACATCATATTTTTGTTTGAGGAGAAACGACCATGTAACCCGAGTGCAATCATAAATTAAGGAGAAGCCATCGAGACACAGAAACATTGAGAATATTAGGACCACATATGTCACTATGAATAAATGAGAGGGAGTAGAACTTCTTTTATTGCTAATAGGAAAGGGTACACGAGAATGTTTTGCGAATTCACAAACATCACACTGAAATTCAAAAACATCCTATCCTTGAAAAAGATGAGGAAAGATGACCTTTAAAACTCTAAAAGAGGGATGACCAACACGTTTGTGATTCAACCAAATGTTATCTTTATTGGACTATGAAAGGACAAAGACATTATTCTTCTTAGTGGATTCAAAGTAGTAAAGGCCACTATATTCCTTAGCAAGTCCAATCCTCCTCCCCGAGTCCTGATCTTGGAAAACACAATAAGAAGGGGAAAAAATGGCATGATAATGAAGTTTAGTAATTAATGGCATGACAATGAAGTTTAGTAATTAATTTTTGAACAAAAACAAAGTTGGCAGACAGTTTTGGTACATGAAGAACATTTTTAAGGATAAGGCTAGGCGTAAGGTGAGCATTTCCAAAACCAACAATAATAGCTAAAGATCCCTTTGCTACTACAATTTTTCTGTTACTTGAGCTAGGGTTATAAGTGTGAAAACTTTGAGAATTGGGAGTCATATGGTCTGTGGCACCGAAGTCTATTATCCATGAGTTATCAAAAAAATTGTTTAAGATATTCATACAAAAAGGGAGTAAGGGCATACATGAGAGAGTTAGTTTCTCAATTTCTACATTGTTGAATCCGCCTAGGAAATGCAGAAATGCAGAAGCAGAGAATTAGCAATGAAGGCTTAATGCTTTGATACCATGTGGAATGAATTGATTTCTCCAATTGTATTCCATTCAGAATGGGAATACTTATTATATACAAAATTACAATAGAAGAGAGAATAGGAAACTAAATATTCTGTACATAGAAAATTAATATCTTTCTAACTACATTCCTTGAATTCCTACTCTGTGCTCACAGTTGTTTTATTTCTGAACAAGCTGTAAAAATTGTTCACGGCTGTTCAAACTGTTCATTCGACACAGCTATTTATTCTGTATAAGCTGAGAAAGTTCACTGTTCGACACTTTCCTTTGTTATCTTATTTGTGTTTGATTTCCCTTTGAATATATTAGACAGTAAGTTTAACCTTTAACTTGCTCCATAACATTTACTGTAAATTTTGTTCACATTCAAGATTCACAAAAAAGGAAAGGTAATTAGCATTAGGAATGAGCCTCGAGATTAGCGACTATCCATACCACCTTTGTATGTTCTTGTGGCTATATCCTATACCTCCTCTACCTGGCTCACTTGACTCTTTAAATCCTCAAAAGATGGCATCTCATTTATTGAATCTTAAATTTATTCAGTGAGTCTTGATACTCACTAAAACATGTTAAATCTATGATTTCTGACAAACTTGTTTCTATTTCATTCTCTTTAGAGTATTTCGATATTTGGGAAATGTTTTATTCACCTTTATTTATTAAGAATGAATTGGCTTTTCTTAAATTAAAAAAATATGAATTTTTTTTTCCATGTTTCTATGTTGCGAAAGGGAACTTTGGTACAAAGTAAAGTTGTTGCCATGTGACCTTATAGCCATGGGTCCTCTTGCAATGCAGCGTCATGGTGCGTACAATAGACCCAATGTAATCCGACCCTTCCCTGGGACCCCACATTGATAGGAGCTTCGTGCACTGAATTGCCCTTATATTTCTATGTTGCCAAAGAATCCCAATTTAACGTATTTGTTAAGGTGTTAAGGAGCAATTATGCTAAGAATATTTATCTGGCTTCTTTCAATCCTTTATTTCTAGACAAGAAATTCTCTTTATCAATCATATATCCTTATGCATCCCAACAACAGTGGTATAACAGAATCGTTTAGTTGAAAAAAAAAAAGAATTATCATTTAGTTAAATATTGCTCTACACTTTTCATTGACATGGAGTTCCATTGAGGATTTTAGATGATGTTATTCTCACAGCATATCAATTTATAAACTGCATGCCTCTTATTCTCTATGGTCAAGTTCCTATATTGTCTTGTTTCCTCATGTTCCTATCAATTATCTTGCAACCAAGGTCTGTATTTCTTTCATAATTCTTCTCTCTTGGCAAAGATACCCTCTCATCTATAACGGTTGTCTTCTTATTACACTCGACTCGAAAAAAAAGGTATCATCACTAGAAACATCACCTTTGAATCCACTTAGTCTTTTCAGGCTACTCATCCACCTGCGAGTCTATTAATTTTTTCATCAATACCATCATCATTAAAGCCTCCACCAATGAGAACTTACTTTATAGTTGACCGTCTAGAGATTCCTTTGCTCACTCAGCCCCAGGTCCTATTCAATATCCAACCTCTGATTTTGATTTTCCAAATGCTCACCAGAAAGGCACTTTACAGTTGACTACCTCTCTTCTCATTTTTCATTTCCCATCTTATATTGCATTCTCACCTAACTATCTTCCCTTAATTTTTCTTTCATTTCACAATTTTATCCTAAGATTGTTTAGATGCGCTTGCACATCCACAATAAAGAAAAACTAGGGTCAAGGAAATGTATTTTGCATTCTGATGCCTACATGAGATATAGATTAATCCCCCTTATTCCTCAGAGATCTGGATGCTTCCTCTAATATGACACTAAAAGTTGAGTCTTCCGGTTGCTCTAGTATCAATGGTATCTCTTCCTACTCACTTTTAGATGATGACATGGATGGTCTTGTCTCCCATCTCGGTTGTTGAGTACCTATTAACTTCCGAGTTGTCCTCTTAGATCAATGGGGGCAACTCCTGGGGCTTCACCTCCTTTTGTGTCGATGAAGGGATTTCGTGGAGTTTGATCAACTTGCTCCACAATTCATGTTCGCTTTTGTACTCTATCTCGCACAATATATTTTCATGCAAAATATGTATTTATTAATTTCATTACCTTGTTGTTCACCTCAAAACAAGTGCTTCTTTGTCCAATTTTCCTTGCTTAAGATTCTTCCTTTATTATCCTTCGGAGCTTCAAAGCTTTTCCTCAAGGCAAGCCATTCATCAAGAAAATCTCCATCATTGATCTTCAATGGTTGAAGTCTCCTAATTTGAATGGTGGTAGAACTCACATATCACAGCCGAATCCATCTCCAAACTCTTATCGGATTTGGTGGATTCTCCTTTTAGAGTTGTTGCTTAAGGCAATTAAGCCTCTTTGGAGAAGAGGAGCCACGTGCTCTAATACCAACTATAAGATCGTGTAGCGTGACTAGAAGGGGTGAATATGCATGTATTTTTCTTTTCGTTCATTCATTCAATTTTGTGTTTCTACAAAATATTAATATGCAGCGGAAATATAGAAAAACCAAACAAACAAACAAATACAAAACCAATTACAAACACAATAAAAAGTGGTTTGGAATCCTCGATTCCTATTTCACTGCATATGACCCCTTGGTGGGTTAACTTTAGTGACACTTTTATCTTTTCTCCTTTCTAGACACCTCTCAGTGGTAGAGAAAATGAAAAATACAAGCCAATATTAGTCCCTATTCTTTAGGGCCAACACTAGAAAACAAAACTACGAGCCAATATAATTAAATGATAATAATACAAAAACTTAAATTCTTGAAATGAATGGCTCCTTGTCATTGTAGATGGCTGTAAATTTACTCAACTAGGCCCTGAAAACAGCAGCACTCTTCTTGGAACTAAACACGAGCAATTGGTGATAAAATTTCTATGAGATTGAATTATATAAAGTTGTACTCAACTACAATCAATTTTTTTTAGTACTAACTGCTTCAACTAAAATTACTTCTTAGACGACTAGATTCAACCATGTACATCACCTCATTTGGATCTTACCGACTTTGTTTTAGTCTACTAGAATGTCACTTTAGTCAACTAGACTAGACTAGACTAGATAAAATTTAAGACCAAATCTTTTGTTGCAACCGCATCATCTAATGATGCAGCTTTTAGTCGACTAGAATGTCACTTTTAATCGACTAACCATGTTAGTCGATTAGAATGTTATTTCTAATCAAATAGTACGTCTGCCTAGAGTTCACTCTTCTAAAACTTCCACATATGCCTAGAGTTCACTCCTCCGAGATTACGTTTGCCTAGAGTTCACTCTTCCAAAACTTCCACAATTATTAAATATTTGCTCACCTTTGACCTACTTGGACTTCCTGACATATGTCTAACCTTAGGTCAATCTTAACTTGTCAGAACTTCCTATCAACCAAGTGTCTCTAGAACTTGAACGCCACTTAACATATTGCTTAAACATCAAAGCCCTTATTCATGGTCAACCTTTGACCAATTAGTCAACAAGGATCAAAGGATGATTGCACCAACAAATCTCATACACCAACCAACTAGCTCCCCTGACTTCGACAACATCTATGGCCGAGTTCACCTAAGTTGTCATGCACCTCGTCTCTTGTACACACATCACTCCACTCACATCCCTCGTAGAATTTTTCCAAGCCTCAAAGTCTTCTCACGTCAAGTTGCTCGTCTATTGGATACAACTAGTCCTCAGCTCCTCCTCATGTCATCCTTCGTACCTTTGCTTACGTAGTTCACCTCCCTAACTTTACATGCTTCGATGTTCCTCGTCCTACAATCCCTCAAATGCTAACACCATCTTTGTCTAATCTCCACGAGCCCCATTCTTTGTCCGTGACATCCTTCTTTAATCTCCAAGGAGCTTGAGCCATCGAATCAATAAACACCTTGACCACTCCAAATCAACCTACATATATGATAGATCCTATGCAACGTAATACACAAGTAGATTATGAAACAAATCTAATATGAGCCCTTTTCCCAACTCGTTAAAGCAATTAGCTGCATTACCACAATAGGGGACAAAAGCTACAACAATTTTACCTTTTTAATGATTAGCAATCCATTTAAATTAGCTATAAGAAAACAGGATATAAAGAAAGTTTCAAACACATGACAAACTCCCCCTTCACCAAAGCTCCCCTTGAGTTAGGAATTGCCGAAAAAAATGCTACTTATGGAGAATAAAGACTAACTTAACCCCTTATACTTTGGAGAAACCTATTAATATATAGTACCACTTGGGGTATTGATTCTCTCGGCCATATGTCTGCTGATACACAAACCATCAATTGACAAAACAATGAAACACTTGGGGTGTGGCTCCCCTAACTTCAACCACATCTATAGTCGAGTCCGCCTAAGTTGTCATCTACCCATCCCTTATATGTAAGCCACTCCACTCACATCCCCCATGGGGTTTCTCTAAGGTATTCTCAAGTCATCAGTCATGTCATCCTTGGATATATCGAGCCCTTGGCTCTTCATGTCATCCTTCATGCCTTCGCTTAAGTTGTTCACCTCCTCGACTTTGTCGTTCTCTAGTGCTCCTTGTCTTGTCGTCCCCAAATGTCTGCACCATCCTTCTTCGATCTCTATGCACTTCAATCAAATTGTAAAATTGCAAGTTTTCCTCGAAGAAGCCCCACAACTCCTTGGTAATGTGAACACTCTCACCCTAATTATAGAAGCAACAACTGTCACTCATTGCAACAGAAATCACGATGTCAACAATGTAGTTCTTACCAGATTTGTTTTTTGTCACCACCTCAATTCATTGTTGCTTCAATAATCCAATTCCTCCACATTGTTGCCTTGATCGGATGTTGATAGTATCTATTTTTCCTCCGACTTACAGATCTTTGACTTATATTCCCCTTCCCATAATTAACATTAAGAACTAAATATGATCCCTTCTGTTGCATTGTGTGTCAATTGAGGGAGCATGACCAACCAAGAGAATAGCCCATAGTGCGAGAGGTATGGGTGGCACACAATCATTTACCTTATGTCGATTAGTCTTGCGTGCTAGTGTAAGGTCGAAACAAAAAATTTCAACTGTGGCAATGGCACAACTCTACATTTGATTACATGCTCACCTCTACATGTGAACTCACTAGAATTAAAGTTAGGATTGGCAAATATTGAGTGAGATATCAATGTATCCCAAATCAACCTAATTTTACTAAACTTTTAATTAATTCATCCTATCAAATTTCAGTTTTACTCAATTTTAAATATTTTAATTTATTTTCTAGTGGAATCTAACTTAATTCTAGCCTTTTTTTAAACCTCTAGTTATCAAACTTATCAATCTTCATGAGATAATTAATTTATCAAGAAACATTGAACTGGGCTATGTTGATATCAATCTGAACTTCAGTGATATGCCTCTTTATCAACTACTGACAATCATATTTATGGTAGATTATATACATAGAGCATGCTCTATGAGTATTGATACTTTGGCAAATTTTGATAATATTTCAATAGTAAAGTTATGTTTAGGGTGATTATCAACAGAAGATTACTCTTAACTAGAAAAGGTAAGATTTTTTAATGTGTTAAGGTAGATCTCAAAATTTGCTGGATGTGACAGAATATAACTATCAACTGCAGTAAAAGTTGAATTTTCAATATAAGTATGAAGGTGAATTTCGTCAGTACATGTTCTCCTTCAACCCCTATAAACTTCAAACCTCTACTCCAATAAGCTAAATGTGACAGAATATTTACAGAAACAAACAGAATAGGGAAGCATGGTAATAACTTCATATTTGCAGCCAGTGAATTTTGACATGAAAAAAAATTGACACTCAACTATAGCATTAGGACATACCTTTCCATGCCGCTTGTTGGGCTTCCTCATGCTTATAAACAGGTTGTGCTGCCCAAACAAAGTAACCACCAGCTCTGAGCAATCTGTTGACCTCAAGAAGCAGAATCCCATCTTAACCATTTGTGAACAAACTGATTAGTACATCAGTATAGTTGAAACAGAAAAGCTATGAAGAATTTGTTCAAGCATTACACAACTATAATTAGAAATAGCATAATTACTATAAATACTTGACAAGATAAAGTGAAAAAGAAATGCAGATAGTGACAATTACTGGATAGATTCTTCATCATAGAAAATAAAATTCAGGTATGCCCCAATAAAATGTAGAACTACTTACCATCACGGGTCCAGTTTATTCTGCATCTTGAACAATGAATTAGATCAAATGCCTGGCTTGGATATGGCAAGCGATGAGTTGCAAAAGCTACTACCATTGCAGGTACTCCACGTTCAAGAGCAAACTGAATCTGATTTTCATGGACATCTTTTGGAGCTATTGACATGGTGATCACGCTCCGTGAAAGTAAAAAAGCACCAAAGCTAGCTACACCGCATCCAACATCAAGAGCAACTCTTGTACGATTACCAAATGCAATTTCTGGAACCATCTAAAGTTTGTCCAAGAAATAAGTGCACTGAATACACAGGATAAATTTAACCATACATAGGATAATGAAATATTATTACCTGGGAAATTTGATCTAGGTACTCATTTGCTCCATGGATAAATTGAGTCCCACCACCTGGAAATTTGAACTTATCTTTCTCCCTAGATATCCAATTTTGTCCTCCTTTATCTTCAACCAGCCGTGTGTGGGGCACATTGCTAAACCATACCTAAGTGCAAATTTTCAGGAAAATATCAGAAGCATAACAAAACAGCCAATGTTGGTCTTAAGTCCCAAAGCTTCAGAAGAATGGACCTTAGCAGTATTTGATACAAGGCCAGATCATCGCCTATAACTGCCATGATAAATTCTAATCTTCCTAGTACCTTGACATGCAAAGAATACGGCCAAGAGGTTGTTGAGAAAGGATCTATCACATCAACGCTTGAAAGTAATGCAATATAACATTTTTTTCTCCCATTGTTATGAGTTGGTGTGGTTAAAGAAGTTAATCATGATTAAATTAGGTTAGCAACTTTAAATAAACTTACTTTTGGTGTGTTTAACTTTAGGAAAAGGTATTAATTTTTTTTTAAGAATCGTTTACATATTATCTGTAGAACTCATGAGAAAACCCTAATTTAAGGTACCAAGGTGTAACTAAACTAGGAATTTGAAGGGCATGGCCTAGGCCTAGGAGGGTGGTTATTCGAATCAGTGCGAGTCCAACCAACCTGGCCTAGATCGAGCTATGGCGGGCCACACACCACCTAGGTCAATCTTGGCCTTGACACATTACAAGTACAAGCACATGCCTGATTGGTTCAAACTGACAAACCAAATAAAAACTATTTATTTAAAATTTTAAGAAATTCTTAAAATAGAACTTTAAAAAAATTAATATAAGAAATTATAAAGAAAAGTTTAAATTTATTAAAAATATAGAATTGGAATAAAAAATTATAAAGTATATATGTTAGTTTATGAGACACTGAGAAATGAAAACGAAATTATGAGCTTGAGATACAAACGAGATTCTATTTGCACGAGGGGTGAGAAACAAGTTTAAACAATTTATATGGTAATGATCATAATTCCATTCAAATTTTATTTTTTTTTAAATCTTGTAGGGGTATTTAAGTCATTTGGCTCCATTTAAAGGGGGAAAATAGAGGAAACTAGCCAAGGTCTATGTTGTTCCAAACCAAAACTATATCAAGTATAAACTGACCACTACATATGAGAAAATTAACAGCTGGTATGGCCCAATTCGTCCATGTCTGACCTATTTACGGAAAGGCCATGTCGAGCACAATCTAATTAGTGTCAAGTCAAGCATGAGCTAAGCCAAGCACCATCTAATGGTTACTTGAATCAATTAGTAGATTTCTCTGCTATAGCCCTTAAGTTCCTTAAATTATCCAACTATTGTAGCACAACTCTATCAGATCAATAGCTCCTTCCGACTTTCCTACTATAGCATTAGTCAACTGTCAAATTAACTCAGCCTTAACAGAAATATTCTATTCATTGGATGATTACTCTAAGTCGACTGAAGATTTAATTCAGTTCACCAATGAATTACAATCACGTCCAATTGACTAGAGCCCCAACTATGATCATCTTAATAATCAAATATTGTATAGCTGACCCTCTCCTAAATATACATGTCTCCTTACTCTCATAATTCTCATACTAGAGCTTGACTTCGCCACTAAGGTTGACTACCACTAGACTTACTCATCCCTTAGATGCATCATGCCCTCAACTCACTCTATGCACCATCAATGACACTTCAACTATGTAGTTCACCTTCTTCTTCCAACTATCATTAGCGTTGCATCCTCGTATTATGGAACCTCATATGTCCTATAATATCCTTCTCCGCTCACAAGCTACTAAGCCAACCAACTTGGTAACAATCATGCTCCATGAGCTGCTCCAACACCACCTCAATATTTCTCATCCTATGATTTCTTGGATACCTCATACAAGTTTCTTTGAACTTCATTGGACCTATAAGTCATTGAGTATGTGCCCTTACCTACCAAGTCATTATCAACTCTCAACATCGTGAAGTTACACTTTCTCCAAGCTCTAAAAGTGTACTGCACCCATATAAAATACAAATGCAAGGCCTAATTTAAACTCTTTGCACGTATATCAAAATTTAAGGTTGAATTCAACCTCTTAGAGCACAATTGCATTAACAAACACATAGGCTAACACGGAGTTAAGAAACTACTTGCTAGAGTGGTCATGCTCTGAGGTTTCATCTTGATGTGATATCCACAATTCAGTGGAAGCAAAACATCCTTGGCCTAAACTTGTCAATGAGGTTGGTGAGACCCATGGTTGTCAAAATCAATCAATACTGATAGAGATTGCCCAAGTTGAATTGGTATCTTAAAAGGTTTATCGATCTTTCTCGAGGAATCAATCATCTCACAAATTTTCTTTAAAAAAAAAAATAGAGATTAAAAGAAATTAGAAAATAGATTAAAATGGAAGTTAAAAAAAAAGATATAGGTCAAAACTTTGTCAAGCTAAATTAATTTTGACAAACATGGCCAATCTACGAATTCTTTTGAATCTTAGCTTTAAAACAATTCTTACAAGAGAGGGAGACAACTTTAGTTACTCTTGTAAATTCTATCTTAAATTCCTCATGTACTCAGCCACTATAATTTCTTGCAAGATTAACAAAATAGCTTTATTGTTACATGCAATTTGTCACAAAGTAGTCAAAGTACCTCATCTATATCTTCTTTATCTAGTGTCAATCAAGAGATGAGACTATTGATTGAGAGAGAATATACTACCTCTCTAGCTCTCTCAATCAACACTACCTCAAAACCACTTCTCAACCACAACCAAGCCTTTATCCCACTAAGTGAGGTCGATTCATACATAACATCCGCTTATATTTTACGCTGGCTAGCAATCTAATACAACCCTCCTTTATCCAGACTTAAAATCAACCATGGTGGAATTTACTTCTCTTTGTATAAAAACAAAGGGGAAGTACAAAGTTGTGTGAATTATAGGGACATTAAGCTAATGAGTTATATCATGAAACTTTGAAAGGGAGTGATTGAAAAAATAAGTTACATAGTATATATTGTTTGCATATGACATTGTTTTGGTTGATGAGACATGAAAGTAAATGCTAGGTCAAATCTTAGCAAGAAATACGGGAAGCAAAAGGTCTAAGGTTTAATAGAGTGAAGACAAAATATATGAAATTTAAGTTTAGCCAATTGTTAACATAGGATATGACGAGTTGCATGTACCTAAAAGCTTTAAGTATGTAAAATATTTTTTGCAGAAAGAAGGAGAGATTGATAAAGATATTTTACATAATCATAAATAGGATGGCTAAAATGGAGAAGAGCATCAAATATTCTTTATGATCGTAAGATACCTCTAAAGCTTAAAGGCAAATTTCAACAAAAAAAAAAACTAGACCTTATAGATTATATCAAGTTTAATGTTGAGCTATGAATCGAATACACTAGTAGAAGATGAGAATTACAAAGATGAGGATATTAAGGTAGATATGCAAATATACAAGGATAGACATCAGAAAGAAAGTCGAGATTGTATCTATTAAAGAAAAACTGAAGATGCGTTTAAGATGAATGAATATGTACTTAGGTCTAATAAATGCCCCGGTTAAGTGACGTAAGACTATAACAAATGCGCACATTAATCAAGGAAGAAGGAGACCAAATAAGGCTTTAATTAGCAATGATAAAATAGGATAAATTTTATTTAAATATAGATAATGATATTGTAGAGGTCAAGCCCAATGGCATAGGAGGATCCAAATAGCCAAGCCCACTTAGTAAAATAAAGGCTTGGTTATTGTTATTGTATTTAATTACTTTCCATTAATGTAATACAAGAAATAAATATTTTTATATTTTTAATTATTGATTCTATATTAACACAACATAATATATCAGCTAAAAATCTATAAGAAATGCACTTAGTTTTCTATAATTTTATTTTATTAAATAGTGACAATGAAAATTTGATATTACCAACCTAAAAATACAAGAACATAATTTCATTGATACTAAGGCCAATCTAATTATCCAACTTTACTATTCATTAGTTTTATTATGTTATTAATGTTAATATTTCATAAGACATAATATAGATCCTTATTATGAATAAAAGTCATTTTGTCCTCGCTTATATCAAATTGTTTAATTTTTTCTATTTCTGCTAATGTTTCCAATTTCGTTAATATAATTGATTCAATATAGCCAATATTTAAATTTTTTACCATATAACACCAATACCAATTTTGTAACCATGGTGTGGCATGTGTGCAATTTATACATTGAATAGTAAGCAACAAGCGACTTTGTGGATGTGTTGCATGTTCGCACATGACGACACTAATCACTATCACATGTGGATGTATATTTGGTTACAAACACAATACTGCCTTAGCCTCATTTTAAATAAGCAAAATGTATCATTGTATGTTGGAATGAGACAAGCAACTACCTTGTCGTGAATATGGAGTTGTCGCTCAAGAAGGCGTGTGTAGAGGATGGGACGAGGTCATAGAGGTTTTATGGCATCAACCTTGTAGGAATGGAGCATCGACAAGTGACCAAGATAACTCACATGCTTATTGTAAAGGCATACAAATACATTCAACCTTACTTGCATTACAAGGTACTTGGCATGCCTAGTCTCACAACTTTAAGGGAAGGATGAATTTGAAGTGAGAGACAAAATGAGAAGAGAAAGAATAGGTGGATAAGAATAGACTTGAACCTCTCCCCTAAGGGAATAACTCTTTAAAAAACCATGAATCTAAAGAGGGGGCTTTATATACATGTTAACTTTGGAGAAAAGGAAATATTTGTATTAACTTCTTTTTATAAGAAATTCATACTATTTATCGAATTCGTGATAAACCCCAAACTTAGAGGGACTAATATGGGACTAAATCCACTATAGCTAATGCCTAATAAATCTAATATTCTTAATAAAGAAATATGACTTATTGAACTACGTGCGATGATTTAGGGAAAAAAATAATGATGAGTTAGAAAAATAACATGGTAACTAGATAATAGATTTTAGATTTGATATATATAAAAACAAAAAAAAAAATTATAAAAATGGAGTAGATATTAATAGAAATTACACTGTCAAGGTAGAAGAAGAGAAAAAAAAAAGAGATAAGGGATAAGATTGTAGAAGTTATCAAAGCTAAACATAGAGTTATATTGCTAGTTGATTTTAGAATATGAGATACTAAATGTAATGTTATAGCATTAGTTGGTTTAGGAAAACGAGATACTAAATGTAGTGCTTGTGCCCATTAGAAAAATTGAATTATTAACAACAACAACAACAACAACAACAACAACAACCAAGCCTTTTCCCACTAGGTGGGGTCGGCTGTATGAATCTTTTTACGTCATTGAGCTCTATCTCCTATTATATCATCATCTATATTTAAATATATTTTATCTTGTTTTATTGTTGCTAACCAAGTCTTTTTTGGTCTTCCTCTTCCTCGTTTGATATGCATATTTATCATAGTTTCACATCGCCTAACTGGAGCATTTATTGGTCGTCTAGTACATGTCCGTACCATCTTAAACGTGTCTCTCGGAGTTTTCCCTCAATAGATGCAACTCCAACTTTCTCTCTAATGCTCTCATTTCTTATTTTGTCCTTCTTTGTATGTCCACACATCCACCTTAACATCCTCATCTCTGCAACTCTCATCTTCTGCTCGTGTGCTCGAGTCATAGCCCAACATTCAGCTCCATATAACATAGCAGGTCTAACTGCGGTTTTATAGAACTTACCTTTAAGTTTAAGAGGTACTTTACGGTCACATAAAACACTCGACGCTCCCCTCCATTTCACCCATCCTGCTTGTATTCTATGTAAGACATCTCTCTCAATCCCTCCATCATTTTGTAAAAATGATCCTAAATATTTAAATCGCTCGGTTCCAGGCAACTCGTCCTCTCCTATCTTAACAATTGTTTCATTACTTCTAATATTGCTAAACTTAAATTCCATATATTCTGTCTTTAATCTACTAAGCTTAAAACCTTTCCCTTCTAGTGTTTCCCTCCAAGATTCTAGCTTAGCATTTACTCCTTCACGTGTCTCATCTACCAAAATAATATCATCTGCAAACAACATGCACCACGGTACTGTGTCTTGAATGTGCGCAGTGAGTTCATCCATAATTAGTGTAAAAAGATAGGGACTTAGAGCTGATCCTTGATGTAACCCTATCTTTATTGGAAATGCTTCAGTTACTCCGCCTGAAGTCTTTACTCTGGTCGTTACATCCTCGTACATATCCTTAATTAGTTCAATATATATTACGCTAACACCTCTCTTTTCTAAAATTCGCCATATAATTTCTCTTGGGACTCTATCATACGCTTTAGATCTTGTTTTTGCTCCCGATATTTTTAATTAATTGTCTAAGAAGATGTATAGCTTCATTGTCGACCTTCCAGGTATAAACCCAAATTGATTTTCATCACCATGGTCTCCTTCCTCGATCTTTTTCTATTACTTTTTCCCAAAGTTTCATAGTATGACTCATTAGTTTAATACCCCTATAGTTTGCACAATTTTGTATGTCTCCCTTATTCTTATATAAGGGAACTAGAGTACTTATCCTCCATTGATCAGACATTTTTTTCGTTTTCAATATCATGTTAAATAATTTTGTAAGTCATTCAATACCTTGTTTCTCTAAGCACTTCAATACCTCTATCGGAATATTATCTGGTCCAACGGCTTTTCCATTGTGCATCTCATTTAAAGTTTGTTTTACTTCTGAAGTTTGAATTCTACGATAAAAATTAAAATTTCTATGCTCATTTGACCTAATTAAAGTACACAAGTTAAGTTGGTCACCTAAACCTTCATTAAAAAGTTGATGAAAATACCTCTTCCGCTGCTTTTTTATTTCTCCATCGTTTACTAATACCCTATTACATTCATCTTTAATGCATTTTATTTGGCTAAGATCTCTTGTTTTTCTTTCTCTCACTTTAGCTATTTTATAAATATCTCTTTCCCCTTCTTTTGTATCCAATTTTTGATATAAGTTTCATTTTTTGCTTCACTCACCACTTTCTTAGCTTCTTTCTTAGCTATTGTATATTTTTTAAGTTTTCCCATTCTTACAAATATATAATTCCTTATAAGCTATTAGTTTTCACTTTACTTTCTCGTTCCACCACCAAGATTCTTTATTCGGTGGCGCACATTCTTTTAACTCACCGAGCACGCTCCTGGGCACCATTTTAAAATTTAATATCCTCTTATCCTATATCGTATTTGAGTCTCTATATATTTCTCCTAATACTTGTACTCCTAGTCTCTCCTTAAATATATTTGTCTTTCTGTCCTTTAATTTCCAAGCACTTGACTCTAAGAGTCATGCACATCTTCCTTCAATTGATTTTATGCTTGAGGCGCATAATTAACATTACTAACATTTATTGGGTAATTAAGTTTTCTCTATAGATAACTTTGTAATCTTTACAAAAAATATTATCCTTCTTCCTAACCATAAGAAAGTCAATTTGCGATTTATTATTCCCACTTTTGAATGTGACTAAGTGTTCTTCTCTTTTCTTAAAAAACGTATTAGCTAATATAAGGTCATATGCTATCGCAAAATCTAATATAGTTTTCCCTTCCTCATTCCTCGTTCCAAACCCATAGCTCCCATGTACTCTCTCATATTCCTCATTTTTCACTCCGGCATGCCCATTTAGATCACCTCCTATTAAAATCCTTTCATTTGGTGAAATATTTTATAATATTTCATCTAAGTCCTCCCAAAACCTTAATTTGGTAGCTTCATCTAATCCTACTTGTGGTGTATATACGCTAATTATGTTCATAGTTTCTTTCGCCACTATTATCTTAAGGGCTATAATTCTATCCCCTTTTCTAACTACTCCTACAACTTCATCTTTTAACAAACTATCTACAATAATACCCACTCCATTTCTTGTTCTACTCTTTCCAGTGTACCATAACTTAAAACCCGAGTTCTCTATCATCTTTGCCTTCTCACCTGTCCATTTTGTCTCTTGTACACACAAAATATTAATTTTTCTCCTAATCATCATATTTACTACCTCCATTGATTTACAGTTCCTATGTTCCATGTTCCAAATCTTAGATTATTAGTTTTCCTATCATATTTGTTCTTATCTAACCTATGGTGTGAGAACTCTTGCCTATTTAACACTACACCCAAGTTCTCATGGAGATGTAGTGGTCAAGACGTTACAGTCGGACCCTGTAACACGAACTCTTGCATATTTATCACTACACCCGAGTTCTGGAGATGTAGCGGTCCTTGCCGAGAATTACTTATAGGTCACTGACAATTTATCTGAGCGAAAATCATGCACTTAAACAAGATATTAATGGACATACAAGAAGAGACATAGGAGAATACAAAGATGAATATGGATGTTTTATGTTTTGGATAGAAAATGAAGATAGATTTGGAGAATATAAGAAGAATGGTACAATTTTAAATCACAGCATCTTATGATCATATAATTGTTCATTGAGTAGTGTCAATTGGCATTGGTGAAATTTTTTATTTCGCATGCCGACTAGCATGTAAGAAGCTACAAAATCCCCAATGCAACAAGTGGAACGTAATGTTTGCATTCACAATTCGCATGATGCTTCCTTCATCAGTATCTTCAGCAAGAAGCTCTGATTGAATAAATTGTCACATTGAGCACCTAATCAAGAACTCATATGAGAAACTCTGAGTCATTCCTTCAATGCATTACAAGAAGCTCCACATTGGCTCCTTCTCTATGCTAGAAGTCACGACACAAGAAGTTCTGCGTTGGCTCCTCTACGTTGAACTCTCCTTTGCGTTTAAATCCTAGCTTACTCCTCCAACATCGACTCGTGTGTCATGACTCACATTTCTCCGACCCCATGTCATGTTTTGCAACACATGTTTCTCCAACGTGGATAAGAGACAAGCTTCCTCATCTCCTACTCTTCTTCCTCGTCTTCTTCTTCTTCTTTTTTCTCCTCACATGGGAGTAATTGATACTGTTTGTCGGCATAGATCAAAATAGCACGAAACAGTTTTGTTCCGACTGGAACCATATCGCCAATTCAGCAAAAGATTTTAAAGCTTATGATTGTTTATACTTATTTCAAGGAGTAAGATATATAACTTATAAGAGATGAATTTTTTTTTCCTTACTACGAAGGTATATTGGATTATGTGTAAAAATTATAAAGTAATTTCAGGAAAATGCTAACTAATAAACATTGATAGATACAAGGTTTAGAAATGTATGAAGAAAAATATATGTTTCTAATTCTAGAAGAGCTAAATGATGAAATTTTAAAGACAGCAATGTAAACTTCCTGTAGATAGAATGAACATGAGCTAAGAGTAAAGAATTTGCAAATTTTATATGGGGGCTTTGATGACAAATAAGATACACAATGTTGCTTGCATTGAAGAGCTTAAACATGGATGTTTAATAATTATAGAGTTACAAAAAAGGAGAGTTGGCAGGGGTATGAAGAAGTACAAAATGTATCTGTTTAAAGATGATATATTATAATAATGGGAAAATTATTATCAAATGAAAAAAAGTTGGATAGGTGCATAGTAGCTAAAATTGGACTGGATCAATCAGTCCGGACGAAAAAATTCAGATTCAGGCTTGGTAAAGTTTGGTTATTTGAGCAGTTCAGATATGCAATTGAATCAGAGAAAAATTCATTGGAGATTTTCAACAAACTAGAAAAATAAACCAGTTTCATAAAAACTAATTGGGTTTTGCCTAGAGTCATAAAATTCCATAACACCTCTTAATAGCTTCTCCAGAGTGCACCATCTTCTTCATTGTCAATCAACAGGTCATCTTCCTTGATGACATTTTCTCTGATTGTCCATTGGGAATTGGCTGCAAAATTATAGATGTCTAAATTCCTGCCTCAAATATCTGACTTCAAACACTGAGGTTTTACTCTTTATATAAATTTACAGCATCTGTCATACACTTTTAAAAAGAAAAAAAAATATTTATGATTGTTAAATTGACAATGTTTATCATATAGATTTTATTTTTTATATTGAGATGTTACTAATAGAATAATAGTTTAGTGTCTTATCTCGTGTTGCGATGATTACGCTTTTAATGAAAGTTGTAAAAAAATTATGATTTAGATTTAGAATTTATATGTTACAACTTGTATAGGTGTTTTTAATAAATTTTCAAGTGACCTATGAAGCGTATGATTTTAACATTACATATCTGAGATTTTTTTATTAGTATTCATATATTTATATTAATTGACTTTTGTATTCCTAGCTTCTGGTTCCTTGTTAGGTTGGCCCAGTAGGTTTCTAGTTTGATATGCAATCCAACCAATTGACCCACTGATTGACCAGTGACACAGTATTTTCAGATTCGACAACCAGTCTAGTTTTCATAACTATATATGCAATCTTGTTCTAGTTATAAAGGAATCAAATTGAAAAGTCATATTATAACTTTTGGAAAGATGTTATGAACTCAATAAAAAAATTCTCATGTATTGTGTTAAGTAGTATAAATGTAGATTCATAAAGAGTCAATTGTAAATTCAAACCTTTCATAGTAGTATTGGATGAATTCACTAATCACATTCTAAATAAATCACATTGGTGTATGTTATGCGTAGATGTCTAGATGATACTGTGAAAATAGATAAAAATTCAAAGGTTGAATTATAGAGAGAAACTTAGAAAATAAATTTTAAGTAAAAACTAAAACTAAATATATGAGATGTAATTTCAGTTATAAGTAAAGAAATGAAAGAAGAGCAATGAGATATAGACATCAAATTAGATATCTTAGATCTCTTAATAATAATAATAAACAATATATTGATAAAGGTAATGATAGATAAAAAAATGAGTGTTTGAGAAGCTCTTCTAGAGTATTTTGTGATCATCATGTTTTCCTAGACTTGGAAAAAAAATTATAAGACTATGTGGTAGGACCTGTCATGCTCTATAAATCAGAGTGGTGCTATTAGGAAGCAACAACAACATAATTAGTGTAATAAAATAAGATTATTAAAACGAATGTATGAGATTATTAAAAAGGAACATTGAAAAATACTATTATCCTATAGCAATTAAATATAGCTCCAATAGATGAGAAAATGAAAAAATATATTGAGATGCTACATACACAACCTGTATACTTTCTAACTTGAAGAGTCTAATCAATTAGACCAAATGTGTGACAGATAGAGGAAGACCAAAGAAATTTCAGTTTGCGTAATAAAAAAAAAGTTGATTTAGTTTATTTGAATATTATTGTTGATATAACCTGGCATATAATTCAGTGGAGTATAAGATCCATGTAGCATCAAATTGGGTTGGTGATACTGATGATAACATGAGTAGCATAAGTAAAAGACACTGTAAAACAAGAAACACAGAAAATTAACCCACCAACTTTGATTCCTCCGCATTTGATCAAGCACTTGAATAAGGATATTATTGTGTAATAAATAATAATTGAAACATTGTGGAGATTTATCACAAGATGCTCATATCACGAACAAATTTTACCAGTGAGAGTCAAGTGTGAAAGTCAAGCATTCCAGATAACCTAAATTTATGTTGATAAGTATGGTGGGTCCCCAAGATTACTCATCTATATTTATCATCAAGTGTTGTTTCTGGGACCTTGCCATCCTTAGGATAACTATTGTTATCAGGTCAGTTTGAAACTAAGGCCAGAACTTAGTCGTTCATTTGTACGGTAACAGTGTTTCTTTTACCCTTTTTAGCAACCGTTGCTGATCTATAAGTATACTACATCACTTTCGCCGAAAACAACTTTCACCTTTCTATTAAGGTAGAGTATCAGGCATGGGTTGCAGAATTTGCTAGCATAAGAAATATAAATTCTTGTAGATATCACAAAGAGTTCTTTCATTCAAGATAGACATGTTAAGTTCCGCAAGCGATCCAAAATTTAATTTAAAAGAACACATGGTAGCTAGGAAAAGTTCAGACCTTTGTACAAAATTTTGCACAGTGGAACCTATAGGTTTCCCGAGTAGCAACCAACACCTCCAGCCTTTCCTTGAAGGCGCCTGTGTTTGTTTAAGGTGCTCTAACAGTCAAACCTGGACTGTTTTGAGTCAAGTGATAAAGTTTTATCCGCCACCCTTGGAGGCGCCTCTGAAACTTATTGGAGGCGCCTTGGACCCTCGGGATAGACTTTCCAGGAGCTATATAAACGCCCATGGAGCTAGGAAATAAGCAACAACTCAAACAATCAACTGTGTAGTCTTTCCTAGCCATAGTTCTAAGCTTCCAAAGTGTAAAAGGATTCTCCGCCTTCAAAGAAGGAGATTCTTCAGTGTGCTTTTTCTTACTGCCTCGGATTAACAACCTTCTTGGTTGTAACCAAGTAAATAGCTGAGTCCCTTTTCGTTTCTGTTAATTTATCTGTTATTATTTTCCAACCTCTGATTTTGATTTTCCAAATGCTCACCAGAAAGGCACTTTACAGTTGACTACCTCTCTTCTCATTTTTCATTTCCCATCTTATATTGCATTCTCACCTAACTATCTTCCCTTAATTTTTCTTTCATTTCACAATTTTATCCTAAGATTGTTTAGATGCGCTTGCACATCCACAATAAAGAAAAACTAGGGTCAAGGAAATGTATTTTGCATTCTGATGCCTACATGAGATATAGATTAATCCCCCTTATTCCTCAGAGATCTGGATGCTTCCTCTAATATGACACTAAAAGTTGAGTCTTCCGGTTGCTCTAGTATCCATGGTATCTCTCCCTTCCCACTTTTAGATGATGACATGGATGGTCTTGTCTCCCATCTCGGTTGTTGAGTACCTATTAACTTCCGAGTTGTCCTCTTAGATCAATGGGGGCAACTCCTGGGGCTTCACCTCCTTTTGTGTCGATGAAGGGATTTCGTGGAGTTTGATCAACTTGCTCCACAATTCATGTTCGCTTTTGTACTCTATCTCGCACAATATATTTTCATGCAAAATATGTATTTATTAATTTCATTACCTTGTTGTTCACCTCAAAACAAGTGCTTCTTTGTCCAATTTTCCTTGCTTAAGATTCTTCCTTTATTATCCTTCGGAGCTTCAAAGCTTTTCCTCAAGGCAAGCCATTCATCAAGAAAATCTCCATCATTGATCTTCAATGGTTGAAGTCTCCTAATTTGAATGGTGGTAGAACTCACATATCACAGCCGAATCCATCTCCAAACTCTTATCGGATTTGGTGGATTCTCCTTTTAGAGTTGTTGCTTAAGGCAATTAAGCCTCTTTGGAGAAGAGGAGCCACGTGCTCTAATACCAACTATAAGATCGTGTAGCGTGACTAGAAGGGGTGAATATGCATGTATTTTTCTTTTCGTTCATTCATTCAATTTTGTGTTTCTACAAAATATTAATATGCAGCGGAAATATAGAAAAACCAAACAAACAAACAAATACAAAACCAATTACAAACACAATAAAAAGTGGTTTGGAATCCTCGATTCCTATTTCACTGCATATGACCCCTTGGTGGGTTAACTTTAGTGACACTTTTATCTTTTCTCCTTTCTAGACACCTCTCAGTGGTAGAGAAAATGAAAAATACAAGCCAATATTAGTCCCTATTCTTTAGGGCCAACACTAGAAAACAAAACTACGAGCCAATATAATTAAATGATAATAATACAAAAACTTAAATTCTTGAAATGAATGGCTCCTTGTCATTGTAGATGGCTGTAAATTTACTCAACTAGGCCCTGAAAACAGCAGCACTCTTCTTGGAACTAAACACGAGCAATTGGTGATAAAATTTCTATGAGATTGAATTATATAAAGTTGTACTCAACTACAATCAATTTTTTTAGTACTAACTGCTTCAACTAAAATTACTTCTTAGACGACTAGATTCAACCATGTACATCACCTCATTTGGATCTTACCGACTTTGTTTTAGTCTACTAGAATGTCACTTTAGTCAACTAGACTAGACTAGACTAGATAAAATTTAAGACCAAATCTTTTGTTGCAACCGCATCATCTAATGATGCAGCTTTTAGTCGACTAGAATGTCACTTTTAATCGACTAACCATGCTAGTCGATTAGAATGTTATTTCTAATCAAATAGTACGTCTGCCTAGAGTTCACTCTTCTAAAACTTCCACATATGCCTAGAGTTCACTCCTCCGAGATTACGTTTGCCTAGAGTTCACTCTTCCAAAACTTCCACAATTATTAAATATTTGCTCACCTTTGACCTACTTGGACTTCCTGACATATGTCTAACCTTAGGTCAATCTTAACTTGTCAGAACTTCCTATCAACCAAGTGTCTCTAGAACTTGAACGCCACTTAACATATTGCTTAAACATCAAAGCCCTTATTCATGGTCAACCTTTGACCAATTAGTCAACAAGGATCAAAGGATGATTGCACCAACAAATCTCATACACCAACCAACTAGCTCCCCTGACTTCGACAACATCTATGGCCGAGTTCACCTAAGTTGTCATGCACCTCGTCTCTTGTACACACATCACTCCACTCACATCCCTCGTAGAATTTTTCCAAGCCTCAAAGTCTTCTCACGTCAAGTTGCTCATCTATTGGATACAACTAGTCCTCAGCTCCTCCTCATGTCATCCTTCGCACCTTTGCTTACGTAGTTCACCTCCCTAACTTTACATGCTTCGATGTTCCTCGTCCTACAATCCCTCAAATGCTAACACCATCTTTGTCTAATCTCCACGAGCCCCATTCTTTGTCCGTGACATCCTTCTTTAATCTCCAAGGAGCTTGAGCCATCGAATCAATAAACACCTTGACCACTCCAAATCAACCTACATATATGATAGATCCTATGCAACGTAATACACAAGTAGATTATGAAACAAATCTAATATGAGCCCTTTTCCCAACTCGTTAAAGCAATTAGCTGCATTACCACAATAGGGGACAAAAGCTACAACAATTTTACCTTTTTAATGATTAGCAATCCATTTAAATTAGCTATAAGAAAACAGGATATAAAGAAAGTTTCAAACACATGACAAACTCCTTCACCAAAGCTCCCCTTGAGTTAGGAATTGCCGAAAAAAATGCTACTTATGGAGAATAAAGACTAACTTAACCCCTTATACTTTGGAGAAACCTATTAATATATAGTACCACTTGGGGTATTGATTCTCTCGGCCATATGTCTGCTGATACACAAACCATCAATTGACAAAACAATGAAACACTTGGGGTGTGGCTCCCCTAACTTCAACCACATCTATAGTCGAGTCCGCCTAAGTTGTCATCTACCCATCCCTTATATGTAAGCCACTCCACTCACATCCCCCATGGGGTTTCTCTAAGGTATTCTCAAGTCATCAGTCATGTCATCCTTGGATATATCGAGCCCTTGGCTCTTCATGTCATCCTTCATGCCTTCGCTTAAGTTGTTCACCTCCTCGACTTTGTCGTTCTCTAGTGCTCCTTGTCTTGTCGCCCCCAAATGTCTGCACCATCCTTCTTCGATCTCTATGCACTTCAATCAAATTGTAAAATTGCAAGTTTTCCTCGAAGAAGCCCCACAACTCCTTGGTAATGTGAACACTCTCACCCTAATTATAGAAGCAACAACTGTCACTCATTGCAACAGAAATCACGATGTCAACAATGTAGTTCTTACCAGATTTGTTTTTTGTCACCACCTCAATTCATTGTTGCTTCAATAATCCAATTCCTCCACATTGTTGCCTTGATCGGATGTTGATAGTATCTATTTTTCCTCCGACTTACAGATCTTTGACTTATATTCCCCTTCCCATAATTAACATTAAGAACTAAATATGATCCCTTCTGTTGCATTGTGTGTCAATTGAGGGAGCATGACCAACCAAGAGAATAGCCCATAGTGCGAGAGGTATGGGTGGCACACAATCATTTACCTTATGTCGATTAGTCTTGCGTGCTAGTGTAAGGTCGAAACAAAAAATTTCAACTGTGGCAATGGCACAACTCTACATTTGATTACATGCTCACCTCTACATGTGAACTCACTAGAATTAAAGTTAGGATTGGCAAATATTGAGTGAGATATCAATGTATCCCAAATCAACCTAATTTTACTAAACTTTTAATTAATTCATCCTATCAAATTTCAGTTTTACTCAATTTTAAATATTTTAATTTATTTTCTAGTGGAATCTAACTTAATTCTAGCCTTTTTTTAAACCTCTAGTTATCAAACTTATCAATCTTCATGAGATAATTAATTTATCAAGAAACATTGAACTGGGCTATGTTGATATCAATCTGAACTTCAGTGATATGCCTCTTTATCAACTACTGACAATCATATTTATGGTAGATTATATACATAGAGCATGCTCTATGAGTATTGATACTTTGGCAAATTTTGATAATATTTCAATAGTAAAGTTATGTTTAGGGTGATTATCAACAGAAGATTACTCTTAACTAGAAAAGGTAAGATTTTTTAATGTGTTAAGGTAGATCTCAAAATTTGCTGGATGTGACAGAATATAACTATCAACTGCAGTAAAAGTTGAATTTTCAATATAAGTATGAAGGTGAATTTCGTCAGTACATGTTCTCCTTCAACCCCTATAAACTTCAAACCTCTACTCCAATAAGCTAAATGTGACAGAATATTTACAGAAACAAACAGAATAGGGAAGCATGGTAATAACTTCATATTTGCAGCCAGTGAATTTTGACATGAAAAAAAATTGACACTCAACTATAGCATTAGGACATACCTTTCCATGCCGCTTGTTGGGCTTCCTCATGCTTATAAACAGGTTGTGCTGCCCAAACAAAGTAACCACCAGCTCTGAGCAATCTGTTGACCTCAAGAAGCAGAATCCCATCTTAACCATTTGTGAACAAACTGATTAGTACATCAGTATAGTTGAAACAGAAAAGCTATGAAGAATTTGTTCAAGCATTACACAACTATAATTAGAAATAGCATAATTACTATAAATACTTGACAAGATAAAGTGAAAAAGAAATGCAGATAGTGACAATTACTGGATAGATTCTTCATCATAGAAAATAAAATTCAGGTATGCCCCAATAAAATGTAGAACTACTTACCATCACGGGTCCAGTTTATTCTGCATCTTGAACAATGAATTAGATCAAATGCCTGGCTTGGATATGGCAAGCGATGAGTTGCAAAAGCTACTACCATTGCAGGTACACCACGTTCAAGAGCAAACTGAATCTGATTTTCATGGACATCTTTTGGAGCTATTGACATGGTGATCACGCTCCGTGAAAGTAAAAAAGCACCAAAGCTAGCTACACCACATCCAACATCAAGAGCAACTCTTGTACGATTACCAAATGCAATTTCTGGAACCATCTAAAGTTTGTCCAAGAAATAAGTGCACTGAATACACAGGATAAATTTAACCATACATAGGATAATGAAATATTATTACCTGGGAAATTTGATCTAGGTACTCATTTGCTCCATGGATAAATTGAGTCCCACCACCTGGAAATTTGAACTTATCTTTCTCCCTAGATATCCAATTTTGTCCTCCTTTATCTTCAACCAGCCGTGTGTGGGGCACATTGCTAAACCATACCTAAGTGCAAATTTTCAGGAAAATATCAGAAGCATAACAAAACAGCCAATGTTGGTCTTAAGTCCCAAAGCTTCAGAAGAATGGACCTTAGCAGTATTTGATACAAGGCCAGATCATCGCCTATAACTGCCATGATAAATTCTAATCTTCCTAGTACCTTGACATGCAAAGAATACGGCCAAGAGGTTGTTGAGAAAGGATCTATCACATCAACGCTTGAAAGTAATGCAATATAACATTTTTTTCTCCCATTGTTATGAGTTGGTGTGGTTAAAGAAGTTAATCATGATTAAATTAGGTTAGCAACTTTAAATAAACTTACTTTTGGTGTGTTTAACTTTAGGAAAAGGTATTAATTTTTTTTTAAGAATCGTTTACATATTATCTGTAGAACTCATGAGAAAACCCTAATTTAAGGTACCAAGGTGTAACTAAACTAGGAATTTGAAGGGCATGGCCTAGGCCTAGGAGGGTGGTTATTCGAATCAGTGCGAGTCCAACCAACCTGGCCTAGATCGAGCTATGGCGGGCCACACACCACCTAGGTCAATCTTGGCCTTGACACATTACAAGTACAAGCACATGCCTGATTGGTTCAAACTGACAAACCAAATAAAAACTATTTATTTAAAATTTTAAGAAATTCTTAAAATAGAACTTTAAAAAAATTAATATAAGAAATTATAAAGAAAAGTTTAAATTTATTAAAAATATAGAATTGGAATAAAAAATTATAAAGTATATATGTTAGTTTATGAGACACTGAGAAATGAAAACGAAATTATGAGCTTGAGATACAAACGAGATTCTATTTGCACGAGGGGTGAGAAACAAGTTTAAACAATTTATATGGTAATGATCATAATTCCATTCAAATTTTATTTTTTTTTAAATCTTGTAGGGGTATTTAAGTCATTTGGCTCCATTTAAAGGGGGAAAATAGAGGAAACTAGCCAAGGTCTATGTTGTTCCAAACCAAAACTATATCAAGTATAAACTGACCACTACATATGAGAAAATTAACAGCTGGTATGGCCCAATTCGTCCATGTCTGACCTATTTACGGAAAGGCCATGTCGAGCACAATCTAATTAGTGTCAAGTCAAGCATGAGCTAAGCCAAGCACCATCTAATGGTTACTTGAATCAATTAGTAGATTTCTCTGCTATAGCCCTTAAGTTCCTTAAATTATCCAACTATTGTAGCACAACTCTATCAGATCAATAGCTCCTTCCGACTTTCCTACTATAGCATTAGTCAACTGTCAAATTAACTCAGCCTTAACAGAAATATTCTATTCATTGGATGATTACTCTAAGTCGACTGAAGATTTAATTCAGTTCACCAATGAATTACAATCACGTCCAATTGACTAGAGCCCCAACTATGATCATCTTAATAATCAAATATTGTATAGCTGACCCTCTCCTAAATATACATGTCTCCTTACTCTCATAATTCTCATACTAGAGCTTGACTTCGCCACTAAGGTTGACTACCACTAGACTTACTCATCCCTTAGATGCATCATGCCCTCAACTCACTCTATGCACCATCAATGACACTTCAACTATGTAGTTCACCTTCTTCTTCCAACTATCATTAGCGTTGCATCCTCGTATTATGGAACCTCATATGTCCTATAATATCCTTCTCCGCTCACAAGCTACTAAGCCAACCAACTTGGTAACAATCATGCTCCATGAGCTGCTCCAACACCACCTCAATATTTCTCATCCTATGATTTCTTGGATACCTCATACAAGTTTCTTTGAACTTCATTGGACCTATAAGTCATTGAGTATGTGCCCTTACCTACCAAGTCATTATCAACTCTCAACATCGTGAAGTTACACTTTCTCCAAGCTCTAAAAGTGTACTGCACCCATATAAAATACAAATGCAAGGCCTAATTTAAACTCTTTGCACGTATATCAAAATTTAAGGTTGAATTCAACCTCTTAGAGCACAATTGCATTAACAAACACATAGGCTAACACGGAGTTAAGAAACTACTTGCTAGAGTGGTCATGCTCTGAGGTTTCATCTTGATGTGATATCCACAATTCAGTGGAAGCAAAACATCCTTGGCCTAAACTTGTCAATGAGGTTGGTGAGACCCATGGTTGTCAAAATCAATCAATACTGATAGAGATTGCCCAAGTTGAATTGGTATCTTAAAAGGTTTATCGATCTTTCTCGAGGAATCAATCATCTCACAAATTTTCTTTAAAAAAAAAAATAGAGATTAAAAGAAATTAGAAAATAGATTAAAATGGAAGTTAAAAAAAAAGATATAGGTCAAAACTTTGTCAAGCTAAATTAATTTTGACAAACATGGCCAATCTACGAATTCTTTTGAATCTTAGCTTTAAAACAATTCTTACAAGAGAGGGAGACAACTTTAGTTACTCTTGTAAATTCTATCTTAAATTCCTCATGTACTCAGCCACTATAATTTCTTGCAAGATTAACAAAATAGCTTTATTGTTACATGCAATTTGTCACAAAGTAGTCAAAGTACCTCATCTATATCTTCTTTATCTAGTGTCAATCAAGAGATGAGACTATTGATTGAGAGAGAATATACTACCTCTCTAGCTCTCTCAATCAACACTACCTCAAAACCACTTCTCAACCACAACCAAGCCTTTATCCCACTAAGTGAGGTCGATTCATACATAACATCCGCTTATATTTTACGCTGGCTAGCAATCTAATACAACCCTCCTTTATCCAGACTTAAAATCAACCATGGTGGAATTTACTTCTCTTTGTATAAAAACAAAGGGGAAGTACAAAGTTGTGTGAATTATAGGGACATTAAGCTAATGAGTTATATCATGAAACTTTGAAAGGGAGTGATTGAAAAAATAAGTTACATAGTATATATTGTTTGCATATGACATTGTTTTGGTTGATGAGACATGAAAGTAAATGCTAGGTCAAATCTTAGCAAGAAATACGGGAAGCAAAAGGTCTAAGGTTTAATAGAGTGAAGACAAAATATATGAAATTTAAGTTTAGCCAATTGTTAACATAGGATATGACGAGTTGCATGTACCTAAAAGCTTTAAGTATGTAAAATATTTTTTGCAGAAAGGAGAGATTGATAAAGATATTTTACATAATCATAAATAGGATGGCTAAAATGGAGAAGAGCATCAAATATTCTTTATGATCGTAAGATACCTCTAAAGCTTAAAGGCAAATTTCAACAAAAAAAAAAACTAGACCTTATAGATTATATCAAGTTTAATGTTGAGCTATGAATCGAATACACTAGTAGAAGATGAGAATTACAAAGATGAGGATATTAAGGTAGATATGCAAATATACAAGGATAGACATCAGAAAGAAAGTCGAGATTGTATCTATTAAAGAAAAACTGAAGATGCGTTTAAGATGAATGAATATGTACTTAGGTCTAATAAATGCCCCGGTTAAGTGACGTAAGACTATAACAAATGCGCACATTAATCAAGGAAGAAGGAGACCAAATAAGGCTTTAATTAGCAATGATAAAATAGGATAAATTTTATTTAAATATAGATAATGATATTGTAGAGGTCAAGCCCAATGGCATAGGAGGATCCAAATAGCCAAGCCCACTTAGTAAAATAAAGGCTTGGTTATTGTTATTGTATTTAATTACTTTCCATTAATGTAATACAAGAAATAAATATTTTTATATTTTTAATTATTGATTCTATATTAACACAACATAATATATCAGCTAAAAATCTATAAGAAATGCACTTAGTTTTCTATAATTTTATTTTATTAAATAGTGACAATGAAAATTTGATATTACCAACCTAAAAATACAAGAACATAATTTCATTGATACTAAGGCCAATCTAATTATCCAACTTTACTATTCATTAGTTTTATTATGTTATTAATGTTAATATTTCATAAGACATAATATAGATCCTTATTATGAATAAAAGTCATTTTGTCCTCGCTTATATCAAATTGTTTAATTTTTTCTATTTCTGCTAATGTTTCCAATTTCGTTAATATAATTGATTCAATATAGCCAATATTTAAATTTTTTACCATATAACACCAATACCAATTTTGTAACCATGGTGTGGCATGTGTGCAATTTATACATTGAATAGTAAGCAACAAGCGACTTTGTGGATGTGTTGCATGTTCGCACATGACGACACTAATCACTATCACATGTGGATGTATATTTGGTTACAAACACAATACTGCCTTAGCCTCATTTTAAATAAGCAAAATGTATCATTGTATGTTGGAATGAGACAAGCAACTACCTTGTCGTGAATATGGAGTTGTCGCTCAAGAAGGCGTGTGTAGAGGATGGGACGAGGTCATAGAGGTTTTATGGCATCAACCTTGTAGGAATGGAGCATCGACAAGTGACCAAGATAACTCACATGCTTATTGTAAAGGCATACAAATACATTCAACCTTACTTGCATTACAAGGTACTTGGCATGCCTAGTCTCACAACTTTAAGGGAAGGATGAATTTGAAGTGAGAGACAAAATGAGAAGAGAAAGAATAGGTGGATAAGAATAGACTTGAACCTCTCCCCTAAGGGAATAACTCTTTAAAAAACCATGAATCTAAAGAGGGGGCTTTATATACATGTTAACTTTGGAGAAAAGGAAATATTTGTATTAACTTCTTTTTATAAGAAATTCATACTATTTATCGAATTCGTGATAAACCCCAAACTTAGAGGGACTAATATGGGACTAAATCCACTATAGCTAATGCCTAATAAATCTAATATTCTTAATAAAGAAATATGACTTATTGAACTACGTGCGATGATTTAGGGAAAAAAATAATGATGAGTTAGAAAAATAACATGGTAACTAGATAATAGATTTTAGATTTGATATATATAAAAACAAAAAAAAAATTATAAAAATGGAGTAGATATTAATAGAAATTACACTGTCAAGGTAGAAGAAGAGAAAAAAAAAAGAGATAAGGGATAAGATTGTAGAAGTTATCAAAGCTAAACATAGAGTTATATTGCTAGTTGATTTTAGAATATGAGATACTAAATGTAATGTTATAGCATTAGTTGGTTTAGGAAAACGAGATACTAAATGTAGTGCTTGTGCCCATTAGAAAAATTGAATTATTAACAACAACAACAATAACAACAACAACAACAACCAAGCCTTTTCCCACTAGGTGAGGTCGACTGTATGAATCTCTTTACGTCATTGAGCTCTATCTCCTATTATATCATCATCTATATTTAAATAAATTTTATCTTATTTTATTGTTAATAACCAAGTCTTTTTTGGTCTTCCTCTTCCTCGTTTGATATGCATGTTTATCATAGTTTCACATCGCCTAACTGGAGCATTTATTGGTCGTCTAAGTACATGTCCGCATCATCTTAAACGTGTATGTCCACATATCCACCTTAACATCCTCATCTCTGCAATTCTCATCTTCTGTTCATGTGCTCGAGTCATAGCCTAACATTCAACTCCATATAACATAGCAGGTCTAACTGCAGTTTTATAGAACTTACCTTTAAGTCTAAGAGGTACTTTACGGTCACATAAAACACTCGACGCTCCCCTCCATTTCACCCATCCTGCTTGTATTCTATGTAAGACATCTCTCTCAATCTCTCCATCATTTTGTAAAAATCATCCTAAATATTTAAATCTCTCGGTTCCGGGCAACTCGTCCTCTCCTATCTTAATAATTGTTTCATTACTTCTGATATTACTAAACTTAAATTTCATATATTCTGTCTTTAATCTACTAAGTTTAAAATTTTTCCCTTCTAGTGTTTCCCTCCAAGATTCTAGCTTAGCATTTACTCCTTCACGTGTCTCATCTACCAAAATAATATCATCTGCAAACAACATGCACCACGGTACTGTGTCTTGAATGTGCGCAGTGAGTTCGTCCATAATTAGTGTAAAAAGATAGGGACTTAGAGTTGATCCTTGATGTAACCCTATCTTTATTGGAAATGCTTCAGTTACTCCGCTTGAAGTCTTCATCCTCATATCCTTAATTAGTTCAATATATGTTACGCTAACACCTCTCTTTTCTAAAATTCTCCATATAATTTCTCTTGGGACTCTATCATAAGCTTTTTCTAAGTCAATGTAAATCTTGTTTTTGCTCCCGATATTTTTCAATTAATTGTCTAAGGAGATGTATAGCTTCTTCCAAGCATAAACCCAAATTGATTTTGTCTCCTTCCTCGATCTTTTTCTATTACTTTTCCCAAAGTTTCATAGTATGACTCATTAGTTTAATACCCTTGCATTGTACGCCTCCTTATTCTTATATAAGGGAACCAGAGTACTTATCCTCCATCGATCGCATTTTTTCGCTTTCAATATCATGTTAAATAATTTTGTAAGTCATTCGGAATATCATCCGGTCCAACGCTTTTCCATCATCTCATTTAAAGTTTGTTTTATTTCAATTGAATTCTACGATAAAAATTAAAATTTCGACGCTCATTCGACCTAATTAAATTACCCAAGTTAAGTTGGTCTCCAAACCTTCATTAAAAATTGATGAAAATACCTCTTCCACCGCTCTTTTCTCCATCGCTACTAATACCCTATTACATTCATCTTTAATACATTTTATTCGACTAAGATCTCTTGTTTTCTTTCTCTCACTTTAGCTATTCTATAAATCTTTCCCTTTCTTTTGTATCCAATTTTGATATAACCGTTCAAAAGTTTCATTTTTTGCTTCACTCACCACTTTCTTAGCTTCTTTCTTAGCTATTGTATATTTTTTTAAGTTTTCCTCATTCTTACAAATATATAATTCCTTATAAGCTATTCGTTTTTCCTTCACTTTCTCTTGTACTTTCTCATTCCACCACCAAGATTCTTTACTTAGCGGTGCATGCCCTTTTAACTCACCGAGGACACTCTTAGCTACTATTTTTAACTTTGATACCATCTTATCCCATGTTGTATTAGATTCATCATATATTTACTTCTATCTTCTCCTTAAATATATGTTGCTTCCCATCCTTTAACTTCCACCACTTAATTCTAGGAATTGTATATATTTTCTTTCTATTGATACTATGTTTAAGGCGTATATCCAACACTACTACCCTATGTTGGGTAGTTAAGCTTTCTCTAGGGATGACTTTGCAATCATTACAAATCTTTCTATCCTTCTTCCCAACCATCCACTTTTGAATATGACCAAGTGTTCTTCTCTTTTCTTAAAAAACGTATTAGCTAATATAAGGTCATATGCTATCGCAAAATCTAATATAGTTTTTCCTTCCTCATTCCTCGCTCCAAACCCATAACTCCCATGTACCCTCTCATATTCCTCATTTTTCACTCTGACATGCCAATTTAGATCACCTCCTATTAAAATCCTTTCATTCGGTGAAATATTTTATAATATTTCATCTAAGTCGTCTCAAAACCTTGATTTGGTAGCTTTATCTAATCCTACGGTGCATATACGTTAATTCTGTTCATAGTTTCCTTCGTCACTATTATCTTAAGGGCTATAATTCTATTCCCTTTTCTAACTACTCCTACAACTTCATCTTTTAACAAACTATCTACAATAATACCCACTCCATTTCTTGTTCTACTCTTTCCAGGTACCATAACTTAAAGTTCTCTATCATCTTCGCCTTCTCACTGTCCATTTTGTCTCTTGTACACACAAAATATTAATTTTTCTCCTAATCATCATATTTACTACCTCCATCGATTTACCAGTGAGAGTTCCTATGTTCCATGTTCCAAATCTTAGATTATTAGTTTTCCTATCATATTTGTTCTTATCTAACCCATGGTGTGAGAACTCTTGCCTATTTAACACTACACCCAAGTTCTCATGGGATCATGTAACGCGAACTCTTGCATATTTATCACTACACCCGAGTTCTGGAGATGTAGCGGTCCTTGCCGAGAATTACTTATAGGTCACTGACAATTTATCTGAGCGAAAATCATGCACTTAAACAAGATATTAATGGACATACAAGAAGAGACATAGGAGAATACAAAGATGAATATGGATGTTTTATGTTTTGGATAGAAAATGAAGATAGATTTGGAGAATATAAGAAGAATGGTACAATTTTAAATCACAGCATCTTATGATCATATAATTGTTCATTGAGTAGTGTCAATTGGCATTGGTGAAATTTTTTATTTCGCATGCCGACTAGCATGTAAGAAGCTACAAAATCCCCAATGCAACAAGTGGAACGTAATGTTTGCATTCACAATTCGCATGATGCTTCCTTCATCAGTATCTTCAGCAAGAAGCTCTGATTGAATAAATTGTCACATTGAGCACCTAATCAAGAACTCATATGAGAAACTCTGAGTCATTCCTTCAATGCATTACAAGAAGCTCCACATTGGCTCCTTCTCTATGCTAGAAGTCACGACACAAGAAGTTCTGCGTTGGCTCCTCTACGTTGAACTCTCCTTTGCGTTTAAATCCTAGCTTACTCCTCCAACATCGACTCGTGTGTCATGACTCACATTTCTCCGACCCCATGTCATGTTTTGCAACACATGTTTCTCCAACGTGGATAAGAGACAAGCTTCCTCATCTCCTACTCTTCTTCCTCGTCTTCTTCTTCTTCTTTTTTCTCCTCACATGGGAGTAATTGATACTGTTTGTCGGCATAGATCAAAATAGCACGAAACAGTTTTGTTCCGACTGGAACCATATCGCCAATTCAGCAAAAGATTTTAAAGCTTATGATTGTTTATACTTATTTCAAGGAGTAAGATATATAACTTATAAGAGATGAATTTTTTTTTCCTTACTACGAAGGTATATTGGATTATGTGTAAAAATTATAAAGTAATTTCAGGAAAATGCTAACTAATAAACATTGATAGATACAAGGTTTAGAAATGTATGAAGAAAAATATATGTTTCTAATTCTAGAAGAGCTAAATGATGAAATTTTAAAGACAGCAATGTAAACTTCCTGTAGATAGAATGAACATGAGCTAAGAGTAAAGAATTTGCAAATTTTATATGGGGGCTTTGATGACAAATAAGATACACAATGTTGCTTGCATTGAAGAGCTTAAACATGGATGTTTAATAATTATAGAGTTACAAAAAAGGAGAGTTGGCAGGGGTATGAAGAAGTACAAAATGTATCTGTTTAAAGATGATATATTATAATAATGGGAAAATTATTATCAAATGAAAAAAAGTTGGATAGGTGCATAGTAGCTAAAATTGGACTGGATCAATCAGTCCGGACGAAAAAATTCAGATTCAGGCTTGGTAAAGTTTGGTTATTTGAGCAGTTCAGATATGCAATTGAATCAGAGAAAAATTCATTGGAGATTTTCAACAAACTAGAAAAATAAACCAGTTTCATAAAAACTAATTGGGTTTTGCCTAGAGTCATAAAATTCCATAACACCTCTTAATAGCTTCTCCAGAGTGCACCATCTTCTTCATTGTCAATCAACAGGTCATCTTCCTTGATGACATTTTCTCTGATTGTCCATTGGGAATTGGCTGCAAAATTATAGATGTCTAAATTCCTGCCTCAAATATCTGACTTCAAACACTGAGGTTTTACTCTTTATATAAATTTACAGCATCTGTCATACACTTTTAAAAAGAAAAAAAAATATTTATGATTGTTAAATTGACAATGTTTATCATATAGATTTTATTTTTTATATTGAGATGTTACTAATAGAATAATAGTTTAGTGTCTTATCTCGTGTTGCGATGATTACGCTTTTAATGAAAGTTGTAAAAAAATTATGATTTAGATTTAGAATTTATATGTTACAACTTGTATAGGTGTTTTTAATAAATTTTCAAGTGACCTATGAAGCGTATGATTTTAACATTACATATCTGAGATTTTTTTATTAGTATTCATATATTTATATTAATTGACTTTTGTATTCCTAGCTTCTGGTTCCTTGTTAGGTTGGCCCAGTAGGTTTCTAGTTTGATATGCAATCCAACCAATTGACCCACTGATTGACCAGTGACACAGTATTTTCAGATTCGACAACCAGTCTAGTTTTCATAACTATATATGCAATCTTGTTCTAGTTATAAAGGAATCAAATTGAAAAGTCATATTATAACTTTTGGAAAGATGTTATGAACTCAATAAAAAAATTCTCATGTATTGTGTTAAGTAGTATAAATGTAGATTCATAAAGAGTCAATTGTAAATTCAAACCTTTCATAGTAGTATTGGATGAATTCACTAATCACATTCTAAATAAATCACATTGGTGTATGTTATGCGTAGATGTCTAGATGATACTGTGAAAATAGATAAAAATTCAAAGGTTGAATTATAGAGAGAAACTTAGAAAATAAATTTTAAGTAAAAACTAAAACTAAATATATGAGATGTAATTTCAGTTATAAGTAAAGAAATGAAAGAAGAGCAATGAGATATAGACATCAAATTAGATATCTTAGATCTCTTAATAATAATAATAAACAATATATTGATAAAGGTAATGATAGATAAAAAAATGAGTGTTTGAGAAGCTCTTCTAGAGTATTTTGTGATCATCATGTTTTCCTAGACTTGGAAAAAAAATTATAAGACTATGTGGTAGGACCTGTCATGCTCTATAAATCAGAGTGGTGCTATTAGGAAGCAACAACAACATAATTAGTGTAATAAAATAAGATTATTAAAACGAATGTATGAGATTATTAAAAAGGAACATTGAAAAATACTATTATCCTATAGCAATTAAATATAGCTCCAATAGATGAGAAAATGAAAAAATATATTGAGATGCTACATACACAACCTGTATACTTTCTAACTTGAAGAGTCTAATCAATTAGACCAAATGTGTGACAGATAGAGGAAGACCAAAGAAATTTCAGTTTGCGTAATAAAAAAAAAGTTGATTTAGTTTATTTGAATATTATTGTTGATATAACCTGGCATATAATTCAGTGGAGTATAAGATCCATGTAGCATCAAATTGGGTTGGTGATACTGATGATAACATGAGTAGCATAAGTAAAAGACACTGTAAAACAAGAAACACAGAAAATTAACCCACCAACTTTGATTCCTCCGCATTTGATCAAGCACTTGAATAAGGATATTATTGTGTAATAAATAATAATTGAAACATTGTGGAGATTTATCACAAGATGCTCATATCACGAACAAATTTTACCAGTGAGAGTCAAGTGTGAAAGTCAAGCATTCCAGATAACCTAAATTTATGTTGATAAGTATGGTGGGTCCCCAAGATTACTCATCTATATTTATCATCAAGTGTTGTTTCTGGGACCTTGCCATCCTTAGGATAACTATTGTTATCAGGTCAGTTTGAAACTAAGGCCAGAACTTAGTCGTTCATTTGTACGGTAACAGTGTTTCTTTTACCCTTTTTAGCAACCGTTGCTGATCTATAAGTATACTACATCACTTTCGCCGAAAACAACTTTCACCTTTCTATTAAGGTAGAGTATCAGGCATGGGTTGCAGAATTTGCTAGCATAAGAAATATAAATTCTTGTAGATATCACAAAGAGTTCTTTCATTCAAGATAGACAACAAGGTTGGACTTACAGAACCGTTTTTAGATTCTTCAGATTGCTACTTCAGTTTATCATAAATATGAAGCAATAAAAAGACCTCAGTAAGCTGCATTACGCTAAACAAGGAGGAAAAAAAGAAGGAAAAAAAAAAAGAAAGATTGGAACCTCGTCTCTGCTTTGGGGCCAGGGAATAGGTTTCTTGTAATCCTCTGGTGCCGGAACTAAGCAATCCAATCCCTTGCCCTCCTGCGGGCAATGCCGCTCGAATCTCTCCCCCCGTTCCGTCGACTTAAGCTCCCTAATGGCCTCCTCGTTGTCCATGCACGGTATGTACTCACTCATATTCTTCGGACAAGCCTTGAACTTGTCGATCTTCACCCTAATACTCTTATCCCCCTCTTTTCCTCCTTCCGCGGCCGTCTCATTAACCCCAGCATTACCCTCGTCCCACCCGTCCGACGGATCCACCTCCCCCTCGTCGAAATCTACCCTCATCGTGCCGTTTCCATCGACGATTCCGACCCCCTGCTTTGTCGGCGGCGGGGAGGTCAGATCGAGGGGCGGGGGCGGCGCAGCAATCGGCGGCGTAGCGTCGGTAACGACGGAATTGGAGTCAAATGTGATTTTGGAGTTGGGGGACAGGGACACGGAGGGGGCGGAGAGGCCGCCGGTGTCTTCGCCGCCGCCTCCGCCTCGGGAGAAAAACACGAGCTGGGGGGAGACATCGTTCCAGTTCATTCCGAGGTAGAATGAGACGAGAGCGGTGAAGAAAAGGACGAAGATCTTGACGATGAGGTGGGACTGAAAGAGGTCGGCGCCGTAGAGGAGGAGAGATTTCGCCATGGTTGCTCGCTTGCGGAGCGGAGCCGCGGAGAGTGAACAAAACGGGACGCGTTATCTATGTTGTTGATTTTGTTAAGGTGGAAAATACGAATGATAATACATATTATTGTAAGGACAATTGCCCTTAGTTTTTACTATATAATTATTATATAATAATATTTTGACACTCGATTAAAATACGATGAAATATATTAAATTTAAAAAAATATATATGTTCAGCCAAAATTATATCATAATAAAAGTAAGGATATTAAATAAATCTTTGCATCTCAAATATGAATGTAATATAAAACTAAATTTTAATTAAAATTTAATATTAAAATATGATTGAATATATACTTAGAACCATTCAAGTATAAAAATATGATATTTAGCTTGGAAATTTTATTTTAGAAGAGTTGCTGGTTACTAAACATGTTGGTATTAGCACTTAATTGAGTTTTAATTAAATATTATTGGATTTATTATTATTATTTTTGTCAAGATTTATTTATTATATGAGTATGGGAGAGAGAGAGGTATAGCGGTCGGTAATACGTAGATGCCCGACAAAGATCAGGTTTGAATATCGATATACTAAATATATTATAAGAAACATTGATTTGAATATCGATATACTAAATATATTATAAGAAACATTGATCAGTACATGCTACGTTATTTTATTACCGTGTCCGTCGGTTTTTAATTAAATAATTAGGTATCAAAGTATATATAAATCGGCATTTTCTCACAGACGCACAAAGTTTTAGAATTTCTAAAAAAACGCATCGTACTTTCATTTTTTTTCAAGACGTATATATATATAATATAAAAAATTCTTTCGTTGCTTAACCTGGCTGCCCTAGCCGAGTGGTCAAGGGCGCCGTGTGATCAGGTCGTCGTGTGGTCAAGTGGCTCGGTAGGGCGGCGTCTTGCAGATCGAACGGAAAAGAAATTTTTATATTTTTTAATAAAAAAATATTTTTAAAAGAAGTGCGGAAAATATAAAACTATGGAACATCTTTTGAAAAATTTTAAAATTCAACTGCGTCCGTTGGGAAAATATTATTGAAAGCCAAATTAAGAGTTTTATTAATCATAAAATACATCATTATTTTTTTCCTTTGTCTAACACTTAATTGAATTCTAGTTAAAGTTTAATAATTGCAGAAATATTACCAATACACAACTACAATGGAGTTGGAACATTCATGTCTCACGGTTATATATCACAAAATCGGTCATATATATATATATATATATATATATATATATCACTTGGATTCTTTTTAGCAAAGTTCTTTCTACTCTACAACGAGGTTGGCCTCCAATAATAGTTTACCGTAGTTAAATGAACCTCCAATATTGTACTTAAATCAGTACAATAATAGATTTATCTCCTTCAACAAGAGGATGTGAGCAGGAAAATAAAGGGTAAAAGGGAGAATAATATTTTAGAGAGTCAATAGTTACGTTGATTGGAAAAATAATCACAAAATTTGGATTAAGAGAGCAAGAGGGAGAGAATTCTCTGCTTTGACCAACACACACTTGATTATATAGCGCTTGGAAACTTCCACCACTATAATAAAAATATCTTTTCACGGCATGTAAATTTATTTTCTGCAACGTATATTGTAAATTGTACAATTGAAAGTTGTTGAAAGTTCTAAGTTATTGACAGCGTGTAATGTATGTCGCAGATATTATTATTCATAGCGTGCAACGCATGTTGCAAAAAATAATATCCGCAGCATACATTGTATACTGCGAAAAGTTCCTTGCATGTCGTGAATATTATTATCCACGGCACGCAATGCATGCCGAGAAAAATAATATATGCAGCATGCGTTGCACGCCACGAAAATAATATCTGCAGCATGTGTTGCACGCCGTGGTTAAAATACCATATAATTATCACTAATATTGATTTAAAATATATAATACAAATTTAAAATTTAGATATTATCTCAATTCATACACCACTTAAAATAGAATAAAAATTATAAAATAAAATCAAAATGTGAATACATAATTTTTATTCATCTAATAATCATTTTATAAAGCTCATCAATTTTTTTAAACAACAATATAAATATTGGCATGAACCAAAGAAAGACCCTAACACCCCGTTTGAAAATAACTTAAGTAATGGAATTGAATTGCATTCCATTATGAATTGAATTCCATAAGGAATTGAATTCAATTCTCATGTTTGGAATGAATTGTAATTTAAGTTATGGAATTCTTATGTTTTATCATTTTATCCTTCTCTCTTTTTTCTTTTCTTTTTTTACAAAGAAGAGAGAATGAGGGCACAATGGACATAATATGGAGAATTGAATTCCCTATCTAAATCACACATAAAGAGGTGTGATTTACTTTTGCCTTTTTTGATGGAATTGGAATTGAATTCCATATCAATTCTTAACTAAAAAATTATTCCAAAACATGGAATTCAATTCCAATTATAAAAGGAATTGAATTCCATATCATTCCAAACAGGCTGTAAGTCTATTGCCCAGTACAAAAGTTACATGGTTGGAACATCTGGATCTATCGTCGCGGCGATGCTTCCTTTTGCATATGGCGCAAAGCTTTGTGCAGACACTACAAGAAAATTGGGATTCTACAATACTTAAACGACAACGTTTTTTATAAAAAGTGTTATCTATTTTTTTTTAACAACGCTTTTAGTGAAAAGCGTTGTCTATTTCATTATTTTCTTATTAATAGACAACACTTTTCTAAAAACCGTTGTCTATTAGTGATTTTTACGGGTCAATGACAACGCTTCGTAAAAAACGTTATCTATTTGACTTTTTTTTAATGTCTACGACAACATTTTTTAAAAAGTGTTGTCTATTGTTAAGTTTTCATCTAAATCTTAATTAATACAAACCGTTGGATCTAAGTAAGGAGTAGAAAACTCAAACCCTTCTCCCAACTCCTATCTTCCGACCGTTTTTTATCCCGAACCCTTCTCCCAACTCCTCATCTCACGCGGCCTTCTCCATCTAACTCCTCTCCGACAAACCCCTCTCTGGCGAACCCCTTCCCGATTGCCTCGCCTGTTTGCCTTCTTCCTGTCCTCCATGTGAGGTGACAAATTCTCCTCTTTTTGTTCCTCCTTCCCTCGACTTCTCTCGCCTTTCTCGTCGGCTTATTTGATGGCGTCTGGAATTTTCTTGCTCTGGTGATGTGAATATGAGACAGAGTGTTCCTTCTCGTTTGTGGTCTGCGCCAATGCTTTCCTCGACGAGTTGCTTTAGGTTTTCCTCGGCGATTTGGCTTTTCGGCACAGGTGTTGATCTTCTAGGGTTTCAGGATTTATGCGGTTTGGAAATTTCAATGCTTAGTTAGGTTTTTTGGTTCATAATGCCGACATCTGAAAGAAAAGGTGTGTTTTGCGTGTTTAAATATGCAAAATTGCATTTTTCTGTGATTCCTAATTCTCTATTCGTCGAGCATTGAGTTGAGTTTGAGCTCTTCGAAACGGTGATTGTGGAGAAATACTTGAGGAAGTTGTAGTTTTCCTTTTTACCTTTCACAAAAGTTGGCAGTTTCTTTCCCAGTCTAGTATGTCGGTAGTTTCATGAATCTGCCATTTTGTTCCTTTTTCTTCAGATCTCTCACAGTGTTGGCAGTGGGGACAAGAGGTTAGTCTCATGAAGTTTTGAAGCTACCAGAACAGTTGTCATTTTAAATTGAGCTGAAAAATTCGATCAACAGAGCATTGTGCTCCTTGTTATGTCTGTTGCCCTGGGCAACAGCATCAATCTAGTGTATTGTGTGGTTTCATTTTTTACTTGAGCATTTTCCTTGGTACGGTTTTCCAAGGGACTGGTTACATCTATCTGGGTTTTGATTTGAGTCAAAGGCTGCAATGAAAATGTTAAATCCTTAAATAAATTCTCTACTCCATGTGTGTTTTCCTTCTTTACTTCGGCAGACTTTGTGGTGGTATTCATGTCCAAGGAACTGGTTAGGTCGGCAGCTGCACAACAAGAAGAGCGCATGCTATCCGCAAAGTAGTTCTTATTGAATTTGTATAATTTTATAATTTCTGCTTTTTGCTTTATAGTCATCCAAGGTATGAACTCTAGATCTCATTGTGTTTTCTAGGCTTCATCAAATGACAATGCTGGATTCACGATTGATATGTTAAAGTAAGTACAGGTTTCCACCAACTTGTATTTTTCATGTTCAAACTTGAAAGTCTAAGAAGTTTCTCCTTGGCATTCTGAACTTCTGATTGAATTTTCATCTATTTGTATTTTGCCATGGACAGGGAGTGTGGATTATCTCACAAATCAATAATTTTTGTCTTGGATGAGTTTGATCTTTTTGCTCAGGTACGTGTAGTAACTTTTAGCCACTTACAGAATTCTGTGCAAGTACTTCTTTACTTGCTTGTGTTCCCTTGTCGATCCTCTTTTGTTGTTCCATTTTTATCTCATTATGCAATGGCCTTTGCCTTATTCTAAATCTTTGAGCTTTTTGATACATGTGTATGCAGGGGAAATAATGTTTACTTTATAGTTTGCTTGATGCAATGCAAACAATGACTTCACAGGCTGTAGTTATTGGTGTTAGCTGCCGACTGATATGTAGTCTCCACATCTCTAATTTTTCTTTACATTCATATTCATGTCAATATACACTGGGCCACCCAAATTTTTTAATCTCTTTTAAAAAAGACAAGTAAAAGGAAAAATAAGGAAACATTAAAGTTAAGAAAGTGGAAGGAAACTAAACAATTGTTTTTATGTATATTATTATTCTTATTATTCCACTTTTTGACTCCTTAATTTTTCTTCCAAGCATTGCTGGTTATACTTGATAAAGCCTCATGTCTTTCAGGATGCAGACTAACTTCTTGAAAAAAGAGTTCAGTGTAGGTTTTGTCCTAGTCTCAAGCCGACAATCCTTTTTGATCAGTATATCTAGTAGAAGTAAGCATGCAGATCGCTGTCTTCGAGGCCGGCTAGCTATTTTGTACTTTTTTTATTTTAAATTCGAATGTCACTATCTACTTTGAAACAGAACTATTTAGTCTTTGTGTATAGTTGAATTCTCCTGTAAATACTAATACTTTGTAATTGAATTCTATTGTTTTGGTACGAGTTTGAAATCATTAGCCGAGCTAATTAATGTTATTTTATATGTTCAATTCGAATCTAGACATGGTAAAAGAAAATTAATAATTTTGTAAATATAAAAAATAATTTTGTAAATAGATTTTTTTTTTTATTTTAAAAAGACAACGCTTTTAAAGCATTGCACAAGTGTTGTCTTTGCCAAAAACAACAACGCTTTTAAAGCGTTGCAAAAGCGTTGTCTTTGCTACAAACGATAACGCTTTTAAAGTGTTGTCTTTGAGCAGACTTTTAACAAAAGTGCTTTTAACGCTTTTTCAGCCACATAGACAACGCTTTTAAAGCGTTGTCTATTAGCTTTTTTTCTCATAGTGAGATGGTGCATAGCAGTGTCGTAGTTCAGAAACCCCATGAACCAAAATTTATGATTGTCAACCTGAATATACTTTTCGACAAAATTTATTTTGCTTATAGATGGCACAATTGAAATCAGCTGATGCAAGAGAATTACAACCTGCAAATTAACCATGATGAGAGTTTAAGATGGTAAACTTGATTAAATTAATAAAGCATATATGAGATGAAAAGGAAAATATGAATACTTTATATTAACCGTTAAATCATAGATAAGATTAAGTACATTAAATCGTAAAAGTCCGAGAGAACGATGATTGACTAGTTGTTAGAGTAGGCAAAGATTCCTCGGCAAGAGAGCATGCTGAGTGCAAAGCATGTTTCCAAAATCAACTCGGAGACCCAAAAAAAAGAAGGCGAAAATTGTTAATTCTAAAGTGATTTATTATGATTTGGAACTTAAAGAATGTGTGGATTATTAAATGAATTGCTTACCAAATTAATCAGTTCCTCAATAAGACGAGAGTATATGTTGTTGAAGAGCAACAAGCTCTACTAAATGCTTCAAAATGTTCTTTTGTCGCAAATCCCTTTCCTTCCAAATTCTCCTACATAGGTACTCATTTCAAGGTATAAAGAACAGAAATAAATATTCCATGTTTACTATTTTTTTTCCAATTTCTAATCATTCTTTAAGTGAATTTTGTAGCAACAACAATTTCAAGTGCTTGTGGAAACTTTAAGCACAACAGAAACATATTATAGAGCCACATTATATCAGGTGTGTGAAGCACAATGCAGTGCTACAACTAAGCATGTTTGAAAATTTCAATGTGTTAAACCAATTATGTGGGATAAATGAAAAGAGTAAGTGAAATTTCACTACCTGGATTGGAATGTCATCCGAATCCTATCTCGCAAATTCAAGCAGTCTGTATATCCAACAAAAAAGAAATTTGATGAATTTGCCAATCAACTTGAAATTTTTTTACTAGATATTTTAGATAGATACATGATATCTTCAAAAGAAAGTCAACATAATCTTTCTAATAGAGCATCAAAAACCATGGATTTTGGTTCTACCGGCCGAATGGGCTAAAAAGGCTACCAAGTAAAAAGATAATATAATTTCAAGCTACTTCATGACTTGTTAGTTAAATATAATCAAGGTATAACTCACCGATGCACCAAGAAATCTATTTCATGCATTGAGTTATAACCCACCAAGACACCTGTTTCGTGCATTAAAGTACAAGTCATTTTCATCCCTTTGGATGCTCAAGTGATTTTAGCAATGTGTACACCTTGAATCATGCTTGCATATAGATAGTAAAGGTATTCCAATGCAACCGATGAAATGTACTTACAATAGCAATCCAAACAATTTACTTGTAAATAGTGTTTTCACTAAATCTATAACAATGAGTAGTACAAATCAGGATGAAGCCAAGTGAGGCATAAAATTCTTCTCATTCACATTCCACATCACTTGTGGATGATGTTTGCCATCCCTTTGAATGGAATGAAAGGCTTTATGGAAGAATTGGTAAACTTAGAGTCATACATTAGCCATCAAAATGAGGAGAAAAAGATCTTAAAAGAATAACCAATAAATTTTAAAAATGAATCTGACTGTATTTTTTTTTTTTTTTTTGAAGAAATTGAAAATTTATTTGGACAGAATAGAGCAAACAATAGACAATATGGCTTGGATAAATACCATATCACTACATTCTAAGACCAATGCATTATCGACAAAAACTCAAACATCATTCAACGATAATTTTCAAATATAAGTGAAAGTGTATATGTTAGTAAATTTAGATATATTAGCAAGTATCAAAATTCAAAATATAAGTAAGAATACAAAATGATGAATCATTGTCATTGAAACAAATCTACTTTAAGGTCATTATGAGAAAGTCACATTCATATGACCCTAAGAATAAGAAATATGGATAAGAAAACAAACCTTAATGAGTTCATTCATGATTGGAGGATTTGATTATGCAAACCTGAAATGGTCACTATGGCAATAGAGCCCTGCCATAGCTAGATCCTAACCTGCAACCGATGGAATCTCCATTAAAGATGAGGATCTTAAAGCTTACCATAGATTTGAGATACACTAATAGTTGAAGAACTGGATGATGATGATGAGTGGGCGGAGGAGTGGTGGAGGAGGTTAGGTCGCGGGCAGCGGGAGGAGTTGTGGAGGAAGCTAGGTTGCGGGTAGCATTCTAGTTAGCAAAAAATGAGCCACGTAAGTGCAAGGTGGCCATGACCGACCTCGAGGCCACGCGAAGAAATCCCTAGAACTAAAAGCTTCTTGTGGATTGCCGCAACGAGAGGAAGAAAGGGTTACATCACCGTTCAAGTAGCCGCTCGTGAACCGCCTACAAACGAAGAGAGGCAACGGCTGCATCGTGTTGGTGACTGGTGGAGATCGTGCTACGATGGGAGGAGGCCGCGGACAAGGAGGCATGCGACAAGGTTGAGGGTCGACTGCTCTAGAGGTGGCCAGTGAGGCAACAACTGCCTGCCTCCTTGTCGGCGACCTCCTTGTTAGCAATGGAAGAAATCGAGTTGCGCTGCGGAGAGGAAACGCGATGCTGCGGGAAGGGAAAGTTTAGGTTAACAAAAAAAAAAAGGTGCGGGATCATGATGAGATACCGGGTGAGCATTCGGTTAATTCGGTTAATTTGATATTAATTTTGTATAAATTCTTTTTATTGTTATTTTAAACAAATTTAGTTAATTCGGTGTTAACTGAAATAACTAATTCGGTTAATTCAGTTTTAATAAAACTTTGATTTGATTTGGTTAGCCAATACTAAATCGGTTTTCGGTTAATTCGGTTAATTTATGGACCGAATTAACCGAATGCTCACCCCTAGATATCGCGTCGAACATGGCTAAAATCCCAAAACTTTTAAGATTATTAACAGCATGGAATAGATGGTGCGCCGCGAAAAGTTACATAAAACTTTTAACAGCGTATTTGTTGTGTACGGTGTTAAAATTTTAATTTATAATATTTTTAACAATATATTTTGTACGTTTTTAAAATTTTAATTTTTAAAATTTGTAATACTTTTAACAGCGTCTAAAAAGTATGCTGTTAATATTTATTTTTAACAGCGTGTAATTTTTTGCACGCTGTCATTTGTATAAATATAATACTATCTGCAGTGTACTTGATTGGGTGTGCCATAAAAACTATTATTAACATCAAGTCTTAATTGTACGTCGTTGATGACATGCTGCGGAAAGTTATTTTTGTTGTAGTGCATATCAGTTGTCACTCATTCCCATAGGCATTGACCATGCAGTGAGAGAGAGGAGTGGGTCAGACATTGCCTATCGCATGCCAAGGAAATGATCATCAATTAGGGATGTAAACGAGCCGAATAGTATTAGGCTCGCGCTCGGCTCGTTTAAGTTATATTCGGGCTTGAGCTCAGCTCAAGCTCGAATCAAACTTTTATTACAAGGCTCGAGCTCAGCACATTTTGGAATTATCAAGCTCGTAAACAGTTCGAGCTCGGCTCGTTATTAGCTCGATTATCATAGTTAACGAGCATAATTCGTTAAGCGAGCTCAGGCTCATTTTCGGGCTCATTTTAGAGCTCGTTTTAAGGTTCGTTTTAGAACTCATTTTTGGCTCGTTTTAGAGCTCATTTTTTAGCTCAATTTAAGGTTCGTTTTTTGGCTCGTGAGCCTACAAACGAATATGTTCACGAGCTCACGAGCCGAATATCCTTAAGCTCAGCTCGATAAAACTGTCGAGTTAAAAATCAAGCTCAAGCTCGGCTCGATAAGATAAATGAGCGAACTCGAACGAGCTTTTTATCGAACCGAGCTTCAAATAACTCGCGAACCATTTGGTTCATTTACATCCCTATCATCAATCATCTCCATGTCAATGAATTGACTTACACAGGAAACTTGATGTTGGGTTGACTCCTGACTCACATAGGTTGTCACTTATCACTGACACACATCACTTCTCTCTACCAATACCTGCCACCAAGTACAGCCGATGGGAATAATTGAGCTCAATGACGAAAAGAATTCAAATCCTGACAAGACAACTATAACCAGTAGCATAGTTATTGTTAGTATCTAAAGTAGTTTTGACGTGATCAATTAATTCAGGTTAGATTTTATTGGTTTCTAATTCTTGTATTTAAGTATATAGGAACTTAGGAGTATAAGAAATAGAGTGAAAGCCGCAGCTAACGAGAAGGACGACACGGGAGAGAGTCGACGGGCTCGGTGCGTCTAAGGAACGAGATGCAGCGGAAGAGTACGCGTGCAGACGAGAAGAAAGTGTACGATGTTTTCGAGGGACAAGAAGCCGAAACGAAAGATTATTCGAACACTGGAAGTTGGATTCGGGTGAGCCATATTCCGGATGGGAGAGATCACCCAAGCGAGCGGAGCCAAAGCGGAAGATCCAAACCAATGTGAGCTAGACCGGAGCGAAAGACTCGGACTAAAAATCAACTAGAAGTTGACTTTCTGGTACTTCAAGGTGCCCGGACCCAAAAGTTAGCCGTTCGCGACGTAACGCATCTCTCTACGTTGGGGATAAACTTTTATCCCATTCTAGGCACTTGGAACTCTTCCAAGCACCCCGAGCAGGGCTATTAAAGTAACTCTGCTCCAGAAGCTAAAAATAACAAGAAAAAGAGAGAAAGCACACTTGTAAATGATTTCTTTTGTCTAGCTTCATATTTTGAGTACTTCAACTGCTGTAATGAGGCTTCTCCGTCTGAATGAGAATTTAGTGTGTTTTTCATCTTCCTTGGATTAACATCCTCCCCGGTTATAATCAAGTAATTTCTTTGTGTCTCTTCTTTTTAATTTTTGTCTTTTAATTATTTTTATGTAAGTGTTAATTTTGATAAAGCTATAAAGTTTGAGGAGGTTCGCTGTGTTTTGCAGGACTATTCACCTCCCTCTAGCCAGCCGCCAAGGGTCCTACAAGTGGTATCAGATCTAGGATGCCTCAGAATGACGAACCGCTGATTGAAGCAACGAGACGATGACCGGTGCAAGCATTCATCTACCAAAGTTCGAGGGAGACTTCGCGCAATGAAAACACCGGATGAAGGTATTTTTTTAAAACGAATTTTGAGATTATGTTAATTATGAAATATAGTTTTGTAGCCCCCAAGGACCAACATGGAGCTGGAAAGGAAGAATGTTTATGGACGAAGAAAGAACAAGCCAACTTTGTGGCGAATGGTAAAGCAGAGTTCCATCTGCTAAGCGTCCTTCCACCCCAGGAGGTCAATCGAATCGGCAGCTATGACTCCGCCAAAGAGCCTGGGAAAAATTCCTAGAACTCCACAAAAGTACTTCGGAAGCAAAGTTAGCAAGGTGAGACATCCTCCAAATCCAACTGACAAACCTGCAGACGAACAATGAAGAAAAGGTAGCGCAACTCCAAGCACGGATCAAAGAACTCATCACTCAACTCAACAATCTTGGAGAATTGGTAACGAACCGAGATTCAATCCGGTATACGCTCAACACCTTCACAAGAACTTCAAAATAGTCATCCTTAGTACATGCATACTACATCCCTAAGGACTTCGAGGTAAGTACACTAGAGAATTTATTTTCTACTTTTAAATTTCACAAAACTCGATGTGCAGATACTAAAGAAATTAAAAAGTCGAACAATAATATTACCTTGAAAGCCAAGAAGGAATATCTTGACTCCGAAGCGTCGATCGACGAAAATGAAGTGGCGCTACTAGTAAGAAAGTTTAATAAATTTATTAAAACTAATAAATTTAAATCAAAGTATTATTGGAACAAAAGGAAGGTCCGATGTTACAACTGCAACGAAGAAGGGCATATCAAGGATGACTGCTCAAAATTAAAGAACAAGGACAAGGAAAAGAACAAGAAGTTATCTCGGCTCAAGGATAATCTAAAAGCCACATAGGATGAATCGTCGTCCTTCGAATCTGAAATCGAAGTCTACACTATACTAGCCCTAATGGCAGACCATCAAAAGGAAGATGAAACCAGCTCAGAGATGAGCATCAACGTAGAGGGAGGATCATCAGAGGAAAACTACGACGAAGGGGGAGCATCAGAATATGAGGTAAGTCATGTACGTGTCTTATCTCCTGAAAAGTCGTTTAAATTTATTAAGATTCTTTCCAAGGATTTAGTAAAATTAGAAAAAGAAAATATAGACTTGAAAAGACAATTAGCCAAAGCATGCTCCTTAGATTTGTTCGATAATTTAAAATTAGAAAATGGGAAATAGAAATAGAATATTTGAAAAATCGTGCATGCTCAAATAATCAAAATATTAGGTGATATAATAATTTAAACTGGTATTTTAAATATCATAAGGGACAAATTAGGAAAAATACACAAAAAATAAATCCCTAAGAATTTCATGATTAATCCAGAAAGTAGGAACCTATACTGGGTTCCAAAATCATATTTAGGTTAACTTTATTTCTGGACTTAGGGTTTTTAGAAAGAAAATTAAATGTTTAAATTCTTTAAGAGATTTTGTCTAAAAGTGGTTAATGCTCCAATAACCAAGAAGGTCTAGTACCTCGTCACAGCTTGGAAATCAATTACTGAATTGAATTTTTAATTGACTTACTGCGAAGCATTTAACTAATGTTTTAAACTTTTACGTTAGAAAAATAAATCCGATCATTAAAATGTGTTTAAGTTATTTTTTTGTGAAACTTTAATCTAAACAATCTTTTTTGTTAGAATTTTTTTTTGAATTAGTTATCAAAATGCAAATGTTTTAAATTTTGCCAAAAAATTTAACTTTTTGTGAAAATTTTCTGTTCAACCCTCGCAAAAAATTTTTAATTAAAGGAGTTTTTTCCCTTAGGTTTTAAATTTTTGAAAGTCATTTTAACAGTATCCCATTTTTAATATGATCAAAATGGAGAGTAATAAAGATTAAGTCTAGGGAGAGAGTGGTACAATTTTAAATTTTAATTTTTGTACTTAATTTTTGTACTTGCATTTTTTTTTTGCAAACATTATAACTGCTATTTATTTATGGTTTACCCTAACTTAACTTGGGTTTGATCACATCAAAAAGGGGAGATTGTTAGTACCCCAAGGTAGTTTTGATGTGATCAACCAAGTCAGGTTAGGTCATGTTGGTTTCTAACCCCTGTGTCTAAGTGTACAGGAACTTGGGAGCACAGGAAGTCGAGCGAAAGACGCAGCTAGCGAGAAGGACAGCATGAGAGAGAGCCGACGGACTCAGTGCGTCTGAGTGATGAGGTGCTGCGGAAGAGTACGCGGGCGGACGAGAAGGAAGAGCGTGATGTTTTCTAGGGACGAGAAGTCGGAGTGGAAGATTACTCAAAGGCCGGAAGTTGGGTTCGGGTGAGCCCTATTCCGGATGGGCGAGATCACCCAAGCGAGCTGAGCCGAAGTGGCGAAGTGGAAGATCAGGACCAATGTGAGCTGGACAAAAGTGGAAGACTCGGACTAAAAAGTTAACTGGAAGTTAACTTTCTGGTCCGGACGCCCAGACTTTGCTCGGACGCCCAGAACTAAAAGTTAGCCATTTGCGACATAGCACGTCTCGCTGCGTCGGGGATAAACTTTTATCCCATTCCAAGTGTCTGGAACACTTCTAGGCACCCCGAATAGGGCTATAAAAGCAGTCATACTCCCAGAAGCTAAAAATAACAAGAAAAAAGAGAAAAAAAACACTTGTAAACGATTTCTTTTGTCTAACTTCGTATTTTGAGTACTTTAACTGTTGTAAGAGGCTTCTCGCCTGAAGAAGAATTTAGGGTGCTTTTTATTTTTCTTGGATTAACAACCTCCCTACTTGTAACCAAATAATTTCTTTATGCCTCTTCTTTTTAATTTTTATCTTTTAATTATTTTTATGCAAGTGTTAATTTTGATAAAGCTATAAAGTTTGAGGAAGGTTCGCTGTGTTTTGCAGGACTATTCACCTCCCTCTAGCCGGCTGCCAAAGGTCCTACAGTTACAACCTGGACACTAGTGTCACTTGGAAAATTGTTAACCAAATACATGTTAATGGGAGTGATAATGGTTAACGAGAGTAATAAAGTAGAATGATTAAAGGAGTTACAGTCTAGGGGAGACGCCCGTGGGCATGAGAGTTCTCGCAACCTGGGATAGTTAAGTTCCCAGGGAGAACTCCACAGGCAGGGAGGCCCTTACAACATAGGTTGGTTGAGGTTCAGGAGAGAGATCCACAAGTAAGGAGGCTGACACAGCCTAGGACAATTGGGGTCTAGGGGAGAGCTTCATAGGTAGGGAGGCTCTACTAGCTTAGGACACTTAGGTGTTGGTGCAATTGATTTCTAGGGTTTTGATGTTTATTTGACAATATATTTAAGGGAGTATGGTCAAGGTTCACTTATATAAGTAAGAAGTCTAGTCAGGTTAAAGTCGACCAGATGCCTTGCAAAATGACAAGTCTGATCAGGTCAAGGTTAGTCAGGTCATGGTTGACCGGATGACTAAGGTAGAAATTCTGGTAGGTCAAGGTTGGCTCTAGAAAAAGGAAAAGTCCAGGCACATCAAAGGTGACCGGATGCTTAGCAAGACAAAAATCCTAAGGAAGTAAACCTTAGGTAGTGAAAATCTTGAAGGAATGAACTCCAAGTAGGAAGAAAATCCTAAGGGAATTAACCTTAGGTAGTGAGAAATTGTGAACTCTAAGTAAGAGAAAAATCCTCAGGGAGTGAACTTTAAGTAATGAAAAATCTTGGAAAAGTGAACTTCACCTACGTATTTGGTAAATTGAAGTATAGTGTTGCTAATATTGTTTTACTTTGCTACTTATATTTATTGTGTTAACTTGGTGTTATAAGAAAGTTTTAGTGGATTAGGTCAATCAGACACTAAGCAAAAAAAAAAAAGAAGTCCAAACATGTCAGAGTAGATGTTTGGTAGGTAAGTAAGGTATCCTAGAAAGGTCTCTCATTTTGGAAGGCAATGAGAACATGTCCTAGTTGGGACAACCATAAGCATTGATCTAACTGAAGAAATCAATGGAGGTTTCTAAGTTGAGAAGGGGCAATCCTAGCTGTCAAGATTGATTCATGCATAATCAAATGTTTCTAACTTTATGATGAAGGAAAATAGTGTTAGTGCATTTGACACCAAATATCAAACCTGAGTTTTGATAAATGACAAATGGATTAAAATTAGATTTATTGTTGATCTAACTTGATTATCGAGTGTGCATGGTTGACTACTTAACGGGTCAAGAGGACCTGACACTAGGCAGGAAGTCCAGTCGGGATGTGCGATTATGGATTGGTGAAGTCCACATGTGGGATTTTAGTAGGAGGAAGTCTGGATCTATGATTTGGATAGGAGATCAGAATGTTCGATTCTCGGTTGGTAAAGTCTGGATGTGTGATTCCTACAAGAATACCTGGTAGGTTGGATTGGACTTTGAGAAGGTAACTCGACACTGGTAAGTGAAGGTAAATCACTGGAGGAGAGTGACTAAGTGAGAATGCATCTCTATTGAGGAGACAGTAGACGTCGGTCCAATTAGGTCTATTTTAGAAACTTAAATTGAGGCTTTGACTAGATCCTGGTCTTGAGGACAGGGTATAAGTCATAAATTAATCATATCATTATTGCACTAACCTTGTATTGCAAGTTATTACTTGTTGTTGGACTAACACCTTTTGTAGGATAAAAGGAGTAAAAATTATCTCGGATGAACAGTACCCACGACGCTTTTCATTGGACGGAAGGCGCCTTCAGTACTATTCATGGAAGGTACCTCGGTGCCATGGAAGGCGTCTTCGGTGCCATGGAAGGCTCCTTCGGTGCCATGGAAAGCGTCTTCCAATGGATAAAATTAGACTTTGTTGATGATAAAGAGCGAGCTACTTAGGATCAAATTTTACAAATTGGAGGCGCCTTCAGCCCTATAGAAGGCGTCTTCCACACCTTATAAAAGTGTTGCTCGACCAAGCATTCAACACTAACTCTAATACAAGATTTTATGCATCCAATTGGTATTCCTACTACTCCGACTTCTTATTGCTACCCTACTACGACTCTGCTACGCCCGATGACTGCTGAGAAGTCATCAAACACCGAGCGTGATCTGGTCATCTTTGAAAGTATTGGATAACGAGTTTTAGTATTGTACTTAATTATTACAAAAGAAAAAGTGTAGCGTGTTACACTTTATCCTATTCTTTTTTATACTCAATCCCTTCTTTCGGCAGTTTCGGAAGAGACTATTAGTGAATTATCCATCGATAGATCTGCGGGACTTGGGTCTTAGAGTAGAAGTCACCGAAGGCTCCGACCCAAATAATTGCTTGCGTTCTTGTGCTTTCCTGTTTCTTTCTTTTCCGCTATGCATACTTTATTTAAAAAAAAAATACAAAAAGTGTTAAAACCACGTGATTTATCTCACTCCTCTCACATGTGTCTTGATCCAACAAATAGATTTTTGGGTAATCAAAAAGATTTTTCAGTCGACCTAAAAAAGATTTTCCAATCGACCTAAAAAGTTTTTCAATCGACATAAAAAGCTTTTCAATCAACCAAAAACCTAGATAACTCGGAGATAAAAAAAGGAAGCAAAGGTCTAGTCGACTGAACTAAAGGAAACTCTATGGGTTCAATGGACTAGGCAAGGTTCAATCGATCGAAAAAACAAATTTTGCAGGATCAATCATATCACATCTGAGCAAGCAAGGAAAGAAGAGGAATCATTCATCTAATAAAAGATTCAATCAACTGATTGATTTCTAGTCGACTAGATGAAGTATATAAAAGAAGTCTTGGGGTCCGAGACTCAGCATCTTCTTCTCTCATCCTTCTCTGTTGGTTAGTTCGTAAAGTGATGCTACTGCTATGACAAAAAGTTGTTTGATAGCTAAGACTAATTCTATATCTAAAAGGTGTTGGTATATTTTATTTGTGCATTCAATTTAAAGATATAGTAGCTTGTTACTAGTCTCTTCATTTTCTATATATTCTTCTTCTTCTCCGAAAGCTATTCAGAAAGAAGAATATTAGTGAATTGTCTATTCAAAAACGGTCCAAGGGATCGTAAGGTTTGAAGTAGTAGTTATTGAATTGTGAACTAGGTAACTGTCTGAGTCTTTCTATTTTAATATTTTCGTTGCATATCTTATTTTGTTTTATTATTAAAGAAAAAGAAAGTTTTTAAACAAATGATTCTACCCCCTATCACTAAATCTGGTCCTACATTAGAGTCCAGGGGAGAGCTCCACAAGCAAGGAGGCTCTCCAGCCTTGGACAATTGTGGCCTTGGGGAGAGTTTCACGAGCAAGGAGGCTCTCGTAGCCTGGGGTAGTTAGGGTCGGGGGGAGAGCTCCATAGATAGGGAAGCTTTTGCAGCCTGAGATGGTTAGGGTATAGGGGAGAACTCTACAGGCAAGAAGGCTCTTGCAACCTAGGATAGTTAGGGTCTAGGGGAGAGCTCCACAATCAGGGAGGCTTTCACAGTCTAAGACAGTTAGGGTCCAAAGGAGAGCTTTATAGGCAGGGAGGCTCTCACAGGCTGGATAGTTGGGGTCCAAGGGAGAGCTCCATAGGCAGGGAGGTTCTTGCAGCCTTCGAGTCTGTGGGAGATCTCCATAAGTAGAGAGACTATCGCAACTTGGGATAGTTTGGGTCTAGAGAAGATCTCCATATGCAGGGAGGCTCTCACAGCCTAGGATAGTTTATTCTAGCTAGGGAAGAGCTCCACAAGAAGAGAGGCTCTCGTGGCCTAGGACAGTTAGGGTCTAGGAGAGAATTCCATAGGTAGAGAGGCTCTCATAGCTTGGGACATGAAATGAGGACATTCTCTAATGGGAATGTGCATATCCTGGTTGATGGTTTGAGGATGCACCCAAAGGGGTTGCTCCCAAGTCATGCTATGCAAATATACCAGGGATGTACCCAAAGGGGTTGTTCCTAAGCAATGTTATGCTAATGAACCGAGGATATACTTAGAGTTCCCAAGTTGTAATATGTTGATGGATTAGGGATGTACCTAGAGATGTTGTTCCTAAGCTGACACATTATGTACATGATTCATAAATGTTGCTAAATATGAGATATGTTTGGTTATATGAATTAAACTTAGCTCATTATTACCTTAATTAGCTGCATAATATGTCTTTTTGGGCCCAATATATTGAGTGCATGATCCACAAAATAACATGTTTATAGTGAGCTACTTTAAACATATATCTAGTCTAAGAATGAGTTTCTTTGGGGCCATCATTCTTAGCATAAATAAACATCCATTCACACAAAAATACACTAAGTCAATTTAATAGTTCTCACTTTGGCAATGATATCAGTTTAACTTAGTAACATATATGCAAATAGATACATAAGAAATTCTAGGAAACCAAATCGAACAAAAGTAATCAATTGATCTCTAATGATAATTGATTGCTAGCCTAACAATCGATTGATGCAAGAGCATTAGTCAATTGCTAAAGCTTTAATGTTCTCAACTTAATTAGGATCAATCAATTGTTGAACTCAACTATTATCAACAGTCAAGTGAGTTGATCGATTGAAAAACTAGCTATGCTTAGGTTTAACCATAGCAATTGATTGGTATTTAATGATAATTGACCAATTATGACATCAGTCAAGTCCCCAATTGATTATTAAACCTTCTGTGCTTAAGACTAATAAGTGATTGATCAAAACAATAGAGTGCACCAATCGATCTAAAAACCTTTCTGCGCATGGCCTTGGACACATCGATCAATTGGTGTTATATGACAGTCGAATGATGAAGTCAATTGAGTGTCCCAATTGATTAGTAAACCTTTTGAAGTCAATCATCTGACAACATCTGTCAAGTGCCCTAATCGATTGAAAACCCTTCTGTTCGCTAATTTAAGTGCACCGATTGGTCCATTATGGCAATCGATTGTTGATAGTTTTATTATATTTTCTGTGATATTTTTTTTAAAAAAACATCACAATGCTTTTTAGTAATCGCCGTTGTTCACATGATTTATTCTTCGTGAACTTGATAGCCTAGTCTTTCTATACCCATATCTCAATGAATATCCATGTTTCAATGCGTTATATCTAAATCTAATGTAAAACACATGCATTCGGACCAAAATCATAAAAAAAAAAAAAAACCATTTGCAATCACCAACAATCTTTTTAATATTGTAGAGTTTTATGTCATCTAATTACTTAAGTCCTTCAGTGATGCACCAAGGACAAACTCCTACTCTAGATGTTATCCTTCACTCCCACTTACGAAGTCCACCTTTTGCAATTCCTTCTAAATTTACTAAACCAACTATAGTCTCTGTTGGATATGTGTGAATGGATAAGAGGTATAAGAGGCATGAAGCTCCATTGTGAATGAGACTTTAGTTTCACATTGGGAGTTTCAAGACATGTTTATTGGTTTATATTGATTCACATGCATTGATGATGTGAACAAATGCATGTGGAGAGGCTCTCTCTCACGCACAAGGGGGTGCAAATCTATGGCCTGAATTGCATTGAACCAAGTTGACTTGTGTGCAAGCACGACCTGCGCGCGTTGAATGTTGGACCGATCAGGGAAAATTTTCCCAAGTGGAACAACCAATATTTTCCCTCATAAATCTTTTTGCTACTTATGTAAGTGTGTAACATATGCATTAAATTAAGATTAATACAATATTTAAATGGCCGAGTGAAATGATGATGTTTCGCAGCTCGGCGAGTAATGATCATTAATCAATTATTATTGATCTAAGATCTTATAAAAGGAGGCTGCGATCATCGGAAAAAGACAAACATACACACAAGCAGAAGCTCTCCACCTCCGTTCCCCTTCTCCTCTGTAGTGCACCTCTTGCTCAACAAAGTACCCGTGATAGCAGTCGGGTACCTTTTAGTTCACCGTGACCACCAATGCTTAATGGGAATCACTGTTCACCATTGTAGCCTGGGAAATTGGTGACCCAAGAAAACCTCAAAGCACAGCTAAAGGTGAGGCAAATCTATTTCAAGAAAACTGTGACCTTCGCAGGCCTTGACCCGCTCGTCACTCGTCCGACCGCTCGATTGTTACTTATGTAAGTCTGTAACATATGCATTAAATTAAGATTAATGCAGTATTTAAATGGCCGAGTGAAATGATGATGTTTCACAGCTCGATGAGTAATGATCATTAATCAATTATTAAAATCATTATTGATCTAAGCTCTTATAAAAGGAGGTTACGATCATCGGAAAAAGACTAACGTACACACAAGCAGAAGCTCTCCACCTCTGTTCCCCTTCTCCTCTATAGTGCACCTCTTACTCAACAAAGTACCTGTGATAGCAGTTGGGTACCTTTCAGTTCATCATGACCACCAATGCTTAATGGGAATCACAGTTCACCGTTGTATTCTGGGAAACAGGCGATCCGAGAAAATCCCAAAGCACAGCTGGAGGTGAGGCAAATCTATTTTAAGAAAACTGTGACCCTCGCAGGCCTCGGCCCGCTCATCACTCGTCCGGCCACTCGATTATTCTGCCCGCCCAGCCACATGCTCGCTTGGCCTCTTCAGTCCGCTTGGCTGTACGCTCACTCACCTGGCCGCTCGCTTAGTCCGCTCGACTGAACACTCGCTCGCTTGGCCTCTCTGACGCTCGCCCGCTTGGCCGCTCTGTCGTTCAAGCTGCCCTACACACTCTAGTGCTCTACTTCTCTCTGCCCGCTCAACCACTCAGTTGCTCGGTTCCTCTGCCCGCTCATCACTGTGCGATTTGCACTTAGTAGAAATCAACCCTAGCTTACAACATGAGATTATCAGCTCAGGTTATTTTAACAGATAAGTTGAATTTAATTTTATGTATTTAAATTCAGCTAATTCCCAAAATCTTCGGCAGATTATTTTTCTCAACAATCTTGAAATGGATTCGAGTTTTGTTAAGATGGCCACAGAACAAAGTGTTGAGGTGCAACAGACTCAACACCTGAAGACCCCCTCTGCCCCTATTGGAACTGTGCTAATCAACTATGGGGAAAGACCAGAGAAGTTCACTGGAGTGAACTTCAAGAGGTGGTAGCAGAAGATACTCTTCTACTTGACCATGTTCAATCTGGCTTGGTTCTTGACCGAGGACCCTCCCAAGCATGCTGAGGATGCTGATACACAGACCATCAATGCATTAGAGGCATGGACTCATTCTAAGTTTCTTTGCTAAACGATGTGTATAGCATGAAGAAAACAACTAAAGAGTTGTGGGAGTCCCTGAACAAGAAGTACAAGACGGAGGATGCAGGGGCCAAGAAGTTCATCGTGGGCTAATTCGTGGACTATAAGATGGTTGACTCCAAGACAGTGATCAACCAAGTCGAGGAGCTTCAAGTGATCTTGCACGAGATTCACTCAGAAGGGATGGTTTTGAGTGAAACTAGAGATGTAAATGAACCAAACGGTTCACGAGTTATTCGGAACTCGGTTCGATAAAAAGCTCGTTCGAGTTCATTCGTTTATCTTATCGAGCCGAGCTCGAGCTCGATTTCAAGCTTGACAATTTTATCGAGCCGAGCTCAAGCTCGATTTCGAGCTCGACAGTTTTATCGAACCGAGCTCGAGCTTAAGGATATTCGGCTCGTGAGCTCACGAACATATTCGTTTGTAAGCTCACGAGCCAAAAAAAGAGTCTTAAAACGAGCCTTAAATCGAGCCAAAAAAAGAGCTCTAAAACGAGCCAAAAAATGAGTTCTAAAATGAACCTTAAAATGAGCTTTAAAATGAACCAAAAAAATGAACTCTAAAATGAGCCCGAAACCGAGCCCAAGCTCGCTTAACGAATTAAGCTTGTTAACTATAATAATCAAGCTAATAACGAACCGAACTCGAACTGTTCGCGAGCTTGATAATTCCAAATCGAGCCAAGCTTGAGCCTTGTAATAAAAGTTTGATTCGAGCTCGAGCCAAGATCGAGCCCGAATATAACTTAAACGAACCGAGCTCGAGCCTAATACTGTTCGGCTCGGTTCGGCTCGTTTACATCCCTAAGTGAAACCTTCTAAGTAGCTGCTATCATTGAGAAGCTGCCTCCAGGCTAGAAGGACTTCAAGAACTACCTGAAGCACAAGAGGAAGGAGATGAATATGGAGGAACTCATTGTTAGTCTTTGTATCGAAAAAGACAACAAGAGTTCAGAGAGAAAGTTATTCTATCATGCTACTGTGAAAGCCAACATGGTTGAGCATGGTCAAAACTCAAAATAGAAGAACCCCAAGTCTTCTAAGATGGGACCCAGAGGAGGCATCAACAAGAATAAGTTCTCTATGAAGTACTTTAATTATGACCGAGTCGGTTACAAATTTTCAAAGTGCAAAAAGCCAAAGAAGAAACAGGAGACCAATCTAAATGAGTGACTAGAAATGGATGACCTCTGTGCCGTGGTCTCTAAATTGAATCTGGTGGGTTCAAACCCTCAGCAATAGTGGATCAATATTAGAGCCACCAGACATGTCTGCTATAACAAGGAGCTGCTCCACAACTTCAAAGAAGTCAATGGAGACAAACTGTTCATGCGGAACTCAGCAACCTCGGACATCATGGGCTAAGGTAAAGTGGTGCTGAAGATAACCTCAGGCAAAAACCTTACTCTAAACAATATGTTATATGTTCCAGATATTCGAAAGAATCTAGTGTCCGGATCATTATTAAGAAAGCATGACTTTTGCATTATTTTTTAGTGCACAAAGTTGTATTGTCCAAGAATGGAATGTTTTTGAAAAGGGACTATTTATCTGATAGGCTATTCAAGCTCAATGTAATGATCATTAGACCTAAAATAAATAGAAATGAAAGCTCTTCCATTTATATGCTTGAGTTTTCATATTTGTAGCATGGTAGACTAGGACATGTTAATTACAATGTGTTGTGTAGATTAATAAACACACAAAACATAACTACATTCCACCTTGATCCAAAACATAAGTGTGAGATTTTTGTTGAAGTGAAAATAACAAGGTCATCTTTTCAACATATTGAAAGAAGTCACAAACTATTTGACCTAATCTACACCGACATGTGCAACCTAAAAGGTACACCAACAAGTGGTGGTAATGAATAGATGATAACACAAAATGTTGTTATATGTATTTTCTCAAAAATAAGGATGAAACTATAGAGAAATTTGCTCTAAATAAGAATGAGGTTGAAAATTAACTTCATGAAAAAATTAAGGTGATTTGAAGTGATCGAGGCGGTGAATATGTATCACCGTTCGCTGAGTTGTGTACTGAATATGGGATCAGACACGAAACAACAGTTCCTTATACACCTGAGTAAAATGAACTTCCTGAGCAAAAGAATCAAACTCTAAAGTAGATGATGAATGCTCTTCTATTAAGCTCTAGGCTGTCAGAGTTCATGTGGAAAGAAAGCTGTGTTAAAAGCTAATTACCTTTTAAATAAGGTGCCCCAGAAGAAATAGATATGAGCCCTTATGAGTTATGAAATAGAAGACAACCATCCTGTAAATATTTACGAGTATAGGAGTGTCTTACCAAAGTTTGGTGCCTAATCTAAAAATGATTAAGATAGGATCAAAGACTGTTGATTGCATATTTATTGGATATGCATATAACAGCAGTATGTATCGATTTTTTGTGTATGTCACAAATACTGGATATATACCTGAACTCGATAATAGAATCGAGAAATGCCTCGTTCTTTGAACATGTGTTTCCGTATAAGACCTGAGAGGAAGCTAGCTCCTCAAAACAGGCATATGAAACACAAGGTGAAGATAATGATAAGAAACCGGTCAAGATTGAGCTTAGGCGGAGTAAAAGAGCTCGGGTAGAAAAATCTTATGGATCAGATTTCATCACTTTCATGTTAGAAAGTGGGCTTCGAAATTACTTAGAAGTAGTAAGCTCTTCTGATGGACTTTACTTGAGAGAGGCAATTACATCGAGATAGAATCTATCTTGCAAAATCACACTTGGAAACTTGTGAATCTTCCTTCGGGAAGTACATCACTAGGTTGCAAGTGAATCTTCAAGAAGAAAATGAAGTCAGATGATACAATTGATAAGTATAAGGCTAGATTGGCAATCAAAAGATACCGATAACGAGAATGCATTGATTACTTTGATGCGTATTCTCCAGTGTCGAGAATAACTTCCATTAGACTATTGTTGGCTATAGCCGCTCTATGAAATCTCAAATTACATTAGATGCATGTAAAGATAGCTTTTCTAAACGGGGATTTAGAAGAGGAAATCTAAATAGAGCAACCTAAAGGGGTTTCTATGCTAGGATAGAAAAATAAGGTTTGTAGATTGGTAAAGTCATTATATGGCTTGAAACAAGCACCAAAGCAGTTGCATGAGAAATTTGATAATGTCATGAAGGAATGTGGATTCAAGATTAATGAATATGATAAATGTGTGTACATGAAAGTCATAGAGAATGACTACGTCATCTTATGTCTATATGTAAATGGTATACTTATCATTGGGAGTAATGATAAGATAATTAAATCCACTAAAGATATGTTCAATTTTAGATATGACATGAAAGACATGGGCCTAGCTGATGTGATTCTAGTAATCAAAATTCTTAGAACAACAGAAGAACTTGTTCTTAGCTAGTCTCATTATGTGGACAAGATTCTTGAGAAATTCACCAAGGATGATGTTGCTTTGGTACGAACATCGATAGATATGAGTCAACATTTATCAAAAAATTGAGATGAAAGTATCTCTCAGTTAGAATACTCTTGAGTGATTAAAAGTCAGATGTACCTGATAAGTTGTACACGACCAGACTTGGCCTACATAGTAAGTAAACTGAGTAAATACACGAATAATCCTGGTGTTGAGCACTGGAAAGGGATAACAAGAGTACTGAGGTACTTGAGGTATACTTGTAAATATGGACTGCACTATACGAGATATCCCGCTATGATCGAAGGATACAACGATGCGAGCTGGATATCTGACATAAAAGACTCTAAGTTTACGAGTGGATATGTATTCACTCTGGGAGGTGCAGCCATTTTCTAGAAATCTTCTAAGCAAACAGTAATAACCAGATCTACAATGGAATATGAGTTTATAGCTCTTGACAAATGTGATGAAGAGGCTGAATGACTACGACAATTCTTAGAAGATATTCTGATATGGTCGAAACCTATACCGAAAATTTGCATACATTGCGACAGTCAATCAATAATCGGTTGGGCACAGAGCTATCTATATAATGGTAAGTCTAGATATATACATTGTAGACATAATATCATTTGACAACTACTCTCAATGGGAGTTGCTGCTGTTGACTATGTGAAGTCAAAGGATAATCTAGCAGATCCATTAACCAAGGGGTTAAACAGAAAGTTAGTTGCAAGCTCATTGCGAGGGATGGGCTTGATGCCAATGATAAATGTTGGTGCAAAGAAATCCAACCTATGCAGATTGGAGATTCCAAGAACTAGGTTCAAAGGTACAACTTAATTGTACCGACAAAGTTGCTCACTGTGGGGGGAACGACCCAATGGATCAGTGAAAGATGGAGGATGAGCATACGAATTTTAATGATCCAAGTAGAATAATGAGGAATACTCTTAAGAGATCCCCTGTGTGAGAAAAAAATGGGGCCACTTCGAAAAGAATTGGAGGCACAATTCTTAGAACTTCTCATAGAACCAGGTGTGTTCATGGCCAAGAACGAACATACTAATGAGAACTGAATTGTATCAGGAAGAGTCTTAGGTGAGAGATGTCAATGCTTGCATAAATGACAGAACATTTCAAGGACACTGCGTCTGCTATTAGGCAGTAAACAAACATATCTTCACAAGGGAAGGTTCAAAGCGTAAAACCTATCTGTCCTAACTAGACTCAGCTGCTGAATGATATCACATACCCTATTTCTATTCATGTGGGGGATTGTTGGATATATATGAATGGAGAAGAGGTGGAAGAGGCCTGAAGTTCCATTGTGAATGAGACTTTAGTCTCATATTGAGAGTTTCAAGGCATGTTTGTTGGCTTATATTGATTCACATGCATTGATAATGTAAACAAATGCATGTAGAGAGACTCTCTCTCATGCGCAGGGTGGTGTAAATCTATGGCCTGGATTGCACTGAACCAAGTTGACTCGTGTACGAGCACGACCTGCGCGCGTCGAATGCCGGACCGTGCGGGTAAAATTTGGCCAAGTGGAATAACCAATATGTTTCCATGTAAATCTTTTTGCTGCCAATGTAAGTGTGTAACAGATGCATTAAATTAATATTCATGTAATATTTAAATGGCCGAGTGAAATGATGGCATTTCACAGCTCGACGAGTAATGATCATTAATCGATTATTAAAATTATCATGTATCTAAGCTTTTATAAAAGGAGGTTGCGATCATCGGAAAAAGACTAACGTACACACAAGCAGAAGCTCTCCACCTCCGTTCTCCTTTTCCTCTGTAGTGCACCTCTTGCTCAACAAAGTACCTGATCCGGCGATAAGAACAGGGGACCCTCGTTGTAAGGGGTCAACGCCACGTGGAAGTCAAAGAGTCGGGCGGTCCATCGAAGAAGGTCGGACCAGCTAGGCCGATCGGAGAAAGGGAGCTGACCGACCGGGCGGCCGCCCGGTGTTTAGCCGAGGGCAAAAGGCACCCCTATGGAAGTCGGGGTTCCGGCGCTCATTGGGCAAGATCGTAGGGCCGAGCGGAGAGCACGCTCGGCCGAAGAAATGAAGCATACGGCTAACAGTCGCCACAAAACACATTACCGATAATTTCCCAAGTGGACCATCATAAATGACCGGTCGGACGGAAGGAGGACGTGGGCCGGTCGGACGCACGACAGGAGTTCGGGGAAAAAGACAAGGGACATCTTCTGACAGCTGGCATGCTTCGTGATATGGTCATACTCCAAATCACGCGACGTGGGGTTCCGCTGTCCCATCGAGGACATGCTTGGACTGTAGCAGTATGGGTCAGGTAAGCTCACTGACAAGCCCTTACTGGGGTATGGGCCACGGACACGTGTACAACCCGATATGTGTGCACTCGCTTCTCCGCTGCCCTATATAAAGGCCCTCATCCTTCGCCGGAGGTACGCGTTCTAATATTTCGAGAGCCACATTTCACTGCTTGCTTGCCTGACTTGAGCGTCGGAGGGTCGCCGCCGGGAACCCCTTCCCGGCCAGACTTCTGTGCAGGTTCGCCGGAGCTTCGTGCATCCAGTCGAAGATCCACACCAGTAGCCGGGGAGCGCCACGTGCCCAGCGTCCGTTGGTTCAGCATTCGGACAGGATCAAATTGGCGCCGTCTGTGGGAACGGTCCTACATCCGAACGGAAACAATGGACGAGACTGGACGACAACACACGGTAACGCTCTCCACGGAGGAACTCGACGCTCTGATCGAGTTGCGGGCCGCCAAGCTTGTGGAGCAAAAACAGAAGGCAACAGCCGAGCGGCCAGAGCAGGAAGCAACCTCAGCCTCTGGTGGCCGAGCGGAAGCACCTCAAGCCACTGTTGCATTCCACCGGGCCCTATTCCGTACCCCCGAAGCCGCACCCACTCATAGAGATCGGGGATCTTCTTCAGATGAAATGCCGAGACGAGATGACAAAAAAGGAAAAGCCCCTCGAGCGGACTCATCGCCCGAGTGGATTAATCGCCAATTTTCAGAGGCTATTCTATGAGACCCTCTGCCCAAGCACTACGTGCCTCCGACGATCGGCGAATACAATGGAACCACCGATCCGGACGATCATTTGGGCAAGTTTGATAACACGGCAACCCTGCATCAATACACAGATGGGGTGAAATGTCGGGTTTTCCTCACCACCCTATCTGGATCGGCTCAACGATGGTTTCAGATGCTGCCGGACGGATCCATCACCAGCTTCAAGGACTTCCGGACGGCCTTCCTGTTGAAGTGTATACTGAAATCCTAAGCTTTGTAAACATTTATTATGAATAAAGAATCACATTTGGTCTAATTGTCTACATTTGTTTGTAGTTGTTCATTTAATTTATATTGTAGATAACATAGTATGTGGTGTCACATACAGAAGATGATGTTATCAGTACCTTATAAATTATAAACAGTAGCTCACGACCAAAATGGAAAAGGAACAAACCATTAGAAGGTCGTAGTGTAATTAGGTATTAGTTTATCTTGACTATATAATTACACTAGTACACTCAGAGTGTATTGAGTAGGACCATTTGAGGTCGTTTCTTTTATACTGACTTTATAAAGGAACAAAGACCTCAGTTATTATGGAAGTGTGTGCTCTTAATCCTAATATAATAACAATCACATATATTTGATATTTATTTCTTTAATTTATCAATGGGTGAGATTTAGTTCGTTGAATCAATAAACCCGATAAGTTGGGAAATTGTATCACTTATAGTGTGTGTTGTTGATTATAGAAGGAAACTGTGTCCTAGAGATACTAGGTTGATAATGTCCTCAAGAGGAGCTTATAAAGATTGTCATGTTAAACCCTGCAAGTGGACTTAGTCCGACATGACAATAAGGTTGAGTGGTACTACTCTTGGACTTAGATATTAATTAAATGAGTTGTCAGTAACTCACTTAATTAGTGGACATTCGATATCTTAAACACAGGGAGACTAACACACTCATAATAAGAAGGAGCCCAAAAATGTAATTTGGGATTGGCGCGGTAGTTCAATGATAGTTCTCTAGTGGAATGAATTATCATTGATAAAATTAAGTTGTGTGTTCGGGGCGAACACGGGATGCTTAATTTTATCGGGAGACCAAAACCAATTCCTCCTCTCGGTCCCTATCGTAGCCTCTTATTTATAGAGTTCTATACCCACCTATACCCACTTTCTATACCCACCAATAAGGGGCCGACCAAGCTAGCTTGGGAACCAAGCTAGGGCCGGCCTAGGTATATTATTGGGTGGCCGGCCCTAGCTTGAACCCAAGCTAGTGGGGGCCGGCCAAATTAGATTTAAAAGGGATTTTAATTTTAATTTTTATTATGTGGAAGAAATAATTTATTAAAGAGAATTAAAATTAAAATATCTCTCTTGTAAAAGATCTACAAAAGATTAAAGAAAGAGATTAGATCTCTTTCCTTATTTGTAGATTGGAGAGATGTTTTATTTTCTCTTTAAAAATTATTCACATGTTGATAAAATTAAAATTATAGAAATTTCCTTTTATTAACCATGAAGAGATTTTAAAGAGAAATTTTATTTTTTAAAATTTCCGGAAACAAATTAGGAAGTTTTAATTGTTGATTAAAACTTGTCCAATTTGTTCTCCAATGATGTGGCCGGCCATTGAAGATTGATTTGGAAAATTTATTTTATTTTTCTAAATTAAATCATGTCAAGGAAATTGAGGAAATTTATTGTAATTAAATTTCCTAATTTGCCTAGGCCAAGGAATATAAAAGAAGGGGTGAGGGTGCCTTCATGAGATACAACCTCTATTATTTTCTCTCCCTCTTTTGTTCCTTGGTGTGGCCGGCCATCCTCTCCCTCTCTTCCTCTTGTGGTGGCCGAACCTCTCTCCCTTCCTTGGAGCTCTTGTGGTGGCCGGATACTACTTGGAGAAGAAGAAGAAGAAGGAGAGAAAGCTAGCATCTCTTGGAGCTTGGTTAATATTTTGGTTTTCTTCTTTGGTGAAGTTCTTCCTTTGTGGCCGAACCTTGCTTGGAGGAGAAGAAGGTGGTTGGTGGTTTCTCATCTCGGTAGATCGTTGCCCACACAACGTCCGAGGTTAGAAGAGGAATACGGTAGAAGATCAAGAGGTTTTTCTACAAGGTATAACTAGTAATTTTTATTTCCGCATCATGCTAGTTATTTATGGAAATAATACCAAATACAAGAGGCTTACGTTCTAGTATTTCGAATATATTTTTCGATGTTGTGTTCTTTTGTTTTCTTTCTTTTCCTTGTGATTTGATTGTTCTCTTTGGTTAACCTAAAGTTATTTTAGGAAATTAAATATTAGCTTTCTATTAAAGGTTTTGTCTAGTCGGTGGTGGTTGCTCACATATCCAAGAAGGCCATGTGCCTCGTCACGTCAGTACTGGGAACCTTTTATGGAAATTAATATTTAATGGAATTAATAACTTAAGGAGACTTGGGTCGAACGTGTTAAGTTCCGCAGGAGATCCAAGTCAAAACCTAAAAGAACAAATAGATTAAGTTTTGGATCAAACGTGTTAAGTTCCGCAGGCGATCCAAAATTTAATTTAAAAGAACACATGGTAGCTAGGAAAAGGTTCAGACCTTTGTACAAAATTTTTGTACAGTGGAACCTCTAGGTTTTCCGAGTAGCAACCAACACTTCCTCCATCATTTTGAAAGCAGTCGGCGCTATCAAAAAACCAGCGTTAGTCTGTTCGCCATCAAACAAGAAGCCCGTGAATCGCTCCGAGCTTACATCCAGCGATTCAACAAAGTGGCCATGGATATTCCAACGACCACCTCGAAGACCATGATGAAATGCCTTCACACAAGGCCTCGTGGATGGGGATTTCTTCCGATCGCTCATTCGGAAGCCACCCCGAGACTATGACCACATGCTACACCGGGCCAACGAATACATCAACGTGGAGGAAGCACAAGCGGCCAGGAAAAAAGAAACTCCAACCGAGCGGGCTCCTCCTGCCGAGCGGAAACAGCACGTCGCTCATCAGCCGCCCAGAGGACCGAGGGCCGAAGCAATCCGCTCCCCCCATGCCAGGTCTCACGTGCAAGAAGTAGCTGCCGCCCGGCCCAAGCCAAAGAAGAAATGGACCCCGATGTTCTGCTCCTTCCACCGGACGGATACACCCAACACAAGGGATTGTCGAAGTCTTCCCTTCGTGGCTCATCCCGTTCCCCGGAATGGCGGCCGACGGTCTCCCTCAGTCGACCGGCGACAGAGAACTCATGAAGACGATCGGACGCGAGCTGATAGGCGACAGCAACAGACTCCCGATCGGCATCGCTCTCCAAGGCAGGAGAATCACCGAACGTCAAGAGAACGGTCTCGACCATCCGCTCAGGAGGAAGAAAATATAAGTAATACTTCCCGAGGCGAGATCAACATTATCGCTGGCGGGCCGACCGGAGGAGACTCCAACCGAGCAAGAAAGGTGAGCGTCCGGCAGCTCCAGATCCATGCAGTCGGCTGTAGCCGAGAGCGGGCGAGTGGACCCGAAATCAGTTTTGGGCATGGGGACTTGGAAGGAGTTGAAGTGCCCCCACGACGACGCCCTGCTCATCAAAGCGGTAATAGCCAACTACACTATTCACCGCGTTTTTGTTGACATAGGAAGCTCGGTCAACATAATATTCAAAAAGGCGTTCGATCAACTACAAATTGACCGTGCCGAGCTGCTGCCCATGACAACCCCCCTCTACGGGTTTATGGGCAATGAAGTCCTTCCGGTCGGACAAATCCGGATGGCTATTTCATTGGGAGAAGAGCCGCTCAGAAGGACGCGTACAGCAAACTTCGTGGTGGTCGACTCTCCCTCATCATACAACGTCATTCTCGGACGACCGGCGCTCAGTGAGTTCCGAGCGGCCGTCTCTACCTTCCACCAGAAGATCAAGTTCCCCGTCGAAGACAAAGTGGGAGAAGTACGGGGAGATCAACTGGCAGCTCGGCGATGCTACGTCGAAATGGTCCGAGCCGAAGCAAATTCCGCTCGGAAGTCGCCACGGATCGAGGTGAATGCTATAACTGAAAAACCTCCCTCTCTAGTTTATGAAGAAAAAGAGGAAGTGTAGATACACCCGACCCGATCGGAGGCCACGACATTCATCGCATCCGACCTGGAGGCGAATCAGAAAGAGGAGGTGATCCAATGCCTCCGGAGAAACCATGATGTCTTCGTCTGGTCGACGCATGAGCTGCCCGGAATTTCACCAAGTATAGCGCAGCATGAGCTACACATCCGACCGGACGCACGACCAGTAAAGCAAAGAAAAAGGGACTTCAGCGCCGAGCAAAATTCCATCATCCGAGCGGAGGTGGAAAAACTCTTGGAGGTCGGCCATATCCGCGAGGTGCAGTTCCCGAGCTGGCTGGCGAACGTAGTATTAGTCTCCAAGCCGGGCAACAAGTGGAGAGTATGCATAGAATTTCGGGATCTCAACAAAGCTTGCCCGAAAGACTTTTATCTTCTGCCCCGGATAGATCAGCTGGCGGACTCTACGGCCGGCTGCGAATTAATATGTATGCTCGACGCTTACCAAGGCTATCATCAAGTGCCGCTCGCCCGTGAAGATCAAGAAAAAGTCAGCTTCGTGACGGCCGACGACACCTACTACTATAATGTGATGCCGTTCGGATTGAAGAACGCGGGAGCCACTTATCAACGCTTGATGAACAAAGTGTTCAAAGAGCAGATCAGGCGGAATCTGGAAGTTTATGTGGACGACATTCTCATCAAGTCCGTCCGAGCGGCCGATCTCTTCAAAGACATGGAGGAAACCTTCCGAACGCTACGCAAATATGGAGTCAAGCTAAATCCCCAGAAGTGCCTGTTCGGAGCGAAAGGAGGGCGTTAATTGGTGCTGTAGATCAGATTTAATTGCATTTCATTATTTCATATTTAGTTTAAATGTGTTGATGGTTTAATTATAATGTAGGGTGACAATGCATTATGGTTTGATCATTGGCACATAGTTAGGTTTCACTATTGCTTTAGATTAGTTTCTTAATTGCTGTGTTTTTCCTCTGTTAGATTTAGATTTAAAGCATTTAAACCCCCAACTCCATTTTTATATCGAAAACCCCAAAAAAATAGGAATAAAAGACAATCCTAAATTACATTCTACCATTGGTTCCTCGGATCGATCCTAGGCTCGTTACTACAGCATTATTGTGAAATTAAGGGGTTTAGTGAATATATACATTTGTACAATTTGATTAGCGGATGTGACAGATTCGCCCTTATCAAATTTTGGCGCCGTTGCCGGGGAAATTGTAATATGCAATGTTTAGTAATTTTAGGATTGTTGTTTGATTGCTTTCATGTTTATATATTCATGTGTTTGATTTTATTTGTTCCTGAGTCTTCTGATTTTATTTGCTAGTGTTTCAGTGTAAGAACAGGAAATTCATGTGACCATGGATCCATATCATCAGTATTTTGGAGATGGGATGGAGAATTATTTTTATCAGCCTCAGACTCAGTTCTATCAGTGCTACCTACCTATGGAGCAACGGAATAGGTATGAGGATGCACAAGAACAAATTGAAGAATCAATGTGGAAATGCAATGAAGTTATGCAACAAATGAGAGAGCATCAAGAGCAACAATTTGCAAGAATACAAAACATTCAGAGTCAATTATATCAGATTGCATCATCCATTAATCAGTTACAAAAACAAAACGCCAGTGAAGAGGTGGATTGTGGAGATCTTGTCAGGCCTGACACTACTTCTATTTCTTCACAACAATTTTCTAGAATTATTTGTGATGATGATGTAGTTGTTCAGATTTCTGATTATACTGATAGTGTTGCTTTAGATGTTGTTGAAGATGCAGGTATTGTTGCAGAAGATAATTTAAGTGTAGGGGAATGCTTACTTGAAGTATTACCTCAAGAATCACCAGGAATTGAAGATGTAAGTGTAGGGACTTGTGCTATGGAGCCAAGCACAAAAGAATCACTACCTGAAGTTGAACATTCGACAGAACTAGAGTCTGAGCCATTATTTGAGGAGAAAGAGGTAAAAATCACCACTCCAGGTACCTTTCAAGATGACAAGGTGAGTATTTTGTGTAATTTTTCAGAAAATTTAATAGAGGTACCGTTCATTGATTTTATTAGTTGTGATTCAATTCTTGAAATATCTTTAGCCCACACTAATATTCTCCTATTTTCTTTTTGCCCCACATGTGTGTGGGAGGTGTTTTATTTTATTGATGTTGTAGGAGAACATAAGCTTCCGGAGTGGGTGCTTAAACTGAACCGCCTCAGACCTCCAGAAAGAATGGTGAAGGGAAAAAGGATTAATAAGAAGAATTTAAGTGGAACCATGATTACTCCACTTCCGGGGTGGCTACTACTTCTAAACCTTCTTCAACCACCGGGAATAAAAAGGGAGTTGGTTCCAATTTCGCTTTCTTTTGCGTTTTAATTCATGCTTTATTAATAAATTCTTGCTTTATACGTGTCTTTAGTTTAATACTTTTCATTTGCATTTTAGTTTCATACTTTGCATTTGCACTTTGTTTATACATTTTGCAATTTTATTTCCATACTTTGCATTTAGGTTGGTATACATAGCATTTCATTTGAATAAAAGTCACCATGGGAATTTTCTAAGTAATATTTTTAAGATGGTAAAAGCTTCTTAAATTTGATCATCAAGTTTAGGTCATATGACATGATTGAATGCTCTAGTTACATGACATTGGTTAATTTGGTAGTGGATTCCATTTTGATCAATTTAGCTTGATTGCATGAATATTACCTAGTGAGGTCCACTTTAAGCCTATACATTATTTTCTTTTGTGTGGCATGCACTTACAACAATTGAACTCTAGAACTTGCTTTACTTCTTTTCAAGGTCACAATAGCATAAGTATGCATGGAAAGGAAGGATGAATTCTTTTCTTTTGCCTATTTCAAATTCCAATTCATTTTTCCATAATTTTCTTTAACAATTACCTTTAAGCATTCTCATCTTGCATTTTAACCTTTAATTCCCTTTTGCTTGGTCCATCCATTGAGGGTTTTGGTTGATTATCTTGATGAGTTAGATTGTTTAATGATGGCTCAATATCTTAAGTATGATGATGGTACACATGATCAAAGTTCATGGAGATTGGATGGCTGGAATATTGAATGTTCAAAGATAAGTTTGAATGCATTGGAGTTCAATGTTAGAAGCTATAGAGTGTACACAAGTTATAATTCAGGAAATGGTTTGAAGACAAGGGCTGATTTTGTAGTATTTTTGTGCCAACATGGTTAAGATTCCTTCTGTACAAGGAAGTGGTGAATGGAGGGTTCATTGGATTGAATGCTAAACCTAATCATTCTTTGAGTTTATTCATGGAAAGAGCAAGCTCCAATAGTTTGGAATTTTGGAATTTGATACTATAGTGATACACTCAACGTCTTAGTAAGGTTTTGAATGCTGAAATTTTGTTTGCAGAGCTAAATGCAGGAATTGAAGCAAGTGGACTGTTACTGATGATAGCAGGAATTTGTGTATAACAGAATCATGTTCAATCTGCAGGGAAAGTTTTCAGATATGCATTGTAGAAGGTCTATAGAGACAAGATGAAGGAGCATTGAAACATCATGCTGGGCAGTTTGGAGATTAAATGGCAGATTCATATTGTCACTGCAAAGAATATGAAAAGAAATCAGAAATGACTGTGAAGAATTATAGAACTTGAGTGGCACACAAAGAGAGTAACTCGAATTCAATTTGGCTATGTTAAGAGGGTTTTTGCTTTTTGCATATGTGCAGAAATTTCGGAATCCAAGCATAAGAATCAAACTAGTTGAATGAACAGAATCCAGAAATTGCAGAATTCTGTTTCTTAAATCCAGATCTGCTCTTTCAAATAAGCCTTGCTTTGAATTAATTCTTAGCACTTCTGGCAGGTCTTCTAAACTTGATTTCTACATCATGTGACTTAAAATCTAGAATTTTAAGAATCAAAACTGTGAAACTGATCTTGGACAGCATCAATTGAATTGTTCAAGAGAAGAAGAGGTGTTGAAATTTCTTATGGCTAGACAGTGACATATTGATAAAAAAAAATCCAAAGTTGAGGCAAAAACTGAAATCTTACTGAATTCTGCACACTGATTTTACTGAAGTCACTCTAATGCTAAATGAATTTCTCAAGTTTTGTGAAGTCTGAATTCAGTTGGAACAAAAGTCTTCAAGGTCTTGTTTTGTGCCAAGTTTACTTGCTGATTTTGTAGAGCAAGAACTAAAGCTCAGATTTGTATGGATTCTGTGCTAAATGTAATTTTTTGTGAAGCTGAATTAACTTGTGCAGCTCTGTACACTGCTGAAAGTTGCCAAGTGCACTTAGAATGTAATGCTTTAATAATCTAATTTGAAGGTTGAAGTCAGAAATGCAACCACAGAAGCTAGGAAAGGAATTGAAAATCAGTTATGCATTGATACAAACGTATCAATCTATTTGCTGATCAGAATGTAAGATGCTGGACTCTAATTCAAAACTTTTTGAGTACCTGAATTCAGTATTGATAGTTGCAAGGGAGTGAGGTGAAAGGCTGAAAAAGAAACCAAAAATGAACCTGCTATAATGGAATCCAGACTGAAAATTTCTACAGCATTTGCAGAAATGGAACTAATGTATCCACAAGTACATATGTAGGCCAAACTTCTATGCTGATTTGATTAGTAACATTATGAATTCTATTTCTTTTCTGTTTGGGCAAAAAAAAATTGATATTCTGAATTGCTGGTTGGTACAGAATTCTGAAGTTACAAATGCTGAAATGCTTAAGCAGCAGTTGGGATTTGTATCAAGTTAAACCAGAATATTTCGGATAAAAGATCAGTGCTAAAAGGTGCATTCAAGATCAGGAATAAGGGTGAATTCAATTGCTATTAGTGCAGTGCTAAAAGATGTCTACTTCCAAGTTTAACTTTTCATGAAGCTAGCTTCAGTTCTGTTTTCGGTTCTGATCTTGTGCTGTTGGAAAAGAAGGTGGAAGAGAAAAGTTGAAACAAAAGAAGGAAGCCAATGAAATGGAGAAACTTCTTTCCAATTTAAGAATATCTGAATTGCTGAGGAAGATGCTGCACGAATTTACACTTACACAAATAAGGGGAATTACTCATGAACTGATTGGAAGAAGAGAAGCTTAAGGAATGAGGAACCAAAAGACTTTTGAATTTCCAGCTTTCAGAAACAATCCAGCAGCAAGGTGAGGATCAGAAACAATATCAAATCTGTAGAATTTTAGGAATCTGAATTGGTGTATCAGTTACCATTATTTGTGTGCCAAGTGTTGATGTTGTTGTTGTTCAGAATTGTTTCAAATTGAAGCTGATTCCTGTAAACAGAATCTTGATTATGAATTCTGCTGATCTTCAGAATTGTTGAATTGCTTATCAATACTGATTCTTCAAGTTTGGTGTGAAAAACTTTGAGGCTGCATTCTTCAGAATTTTACAAGGCATTAGAGTTCTGAAGTTGAAGATAAAGAACTCAGTGCTAAGTTCACCCTTTACTGAAGCTTTCCTTTGTGTGCCAAATTGGGAAAAGAAATGTGATGAGTAAAGGGCTGCTGGAAAATGAAAAGACCTTTGGATATACATTGCAAAAGGTGCAACAAATGGTATTTGGCCTTCAAAGACTTTTAAAAATGCTGGATAGCAGAAATGCAGTAGTGTTCGAATAGTGAGAATCTTGAAGAACTAAGCTGCTTAAAACAGTGAAGTGTTGATTTCCTGGTGATTCTGGACTATGGAGATGAAACATCAGAATTTTCGGGATTTTGTGATATGATCAATTTGCTGAAACTTAAGAAGATCTAGCAACTTCTTTTAGCTGAACAAGAGCTGCTGTAATGTTCAAAAAATTGCCTTAGACAAGAAACAAAAGTCTGAGTTTAAAACAGAAATAGAAAAAGCTGCAGAAAATTTGAATCAAGTTCTGAAATCTGGAAGTGTAATTTAATTAAGCTGCTGGAGTGGAATGTGCTAATTTTTGAAGTCAGATTGTTGATGAAATCTGTTAAATCAAAAGCTGTAAGTTGTAGAAGCAGCTGGAAACTATGGTTCAAAGCTGCTGGTTGGAGTATTAATTACAGATTGCAAGTTCTGTGTGCTAATTCTGATCAGCAACAATCTAAATTTGATCTTCTAACATTTCGGAACCAAATGATACATTCATCTTAGCTGAATTCTATTTGGTTTAAGATGAAGTGCAGAATTCAGAATCTGATTAGTGTGGTTGTGAAGTTTAGTTGCAGAATTACTACTCAATTTCAGCAATACCATTTCTGAAATTGAAGTATCAATGTAGTTTTGATTTAGTACTGCCCTTACAGTCTTATAAGATCTTCTTTACTGAATTTGTTGCAGTATAGATTTGAATCCAGATTCCATTTTCTGAAACAGCAGCACTTTACCCATTGCTGATTTGAAATCTGGAAAACCAGATTTCAGCATTTACTTTTGATTTATATAGAAGGAAGTCAATGAAAGGAGTCAAGATTCAATCACTGTAATTCTGGGAATGGATTTTTGATTTTGAAACTACATATTTTACTGCAGAAACTGAATCTGCAGGAGGAAAAATTTATGAGACCAGGTTGCTGAATTTTGTGATAAAAGATGCAATTGGTGGTTGATGGAATTTGATTTGGTCTTCTACCAATGGAATAGAGATGCACATCTTTTTGAATCTGCCACTGACAGAAACAGAGATCAAATTCTGCAGCAGGGAAATAATGAAAACAGTGGCTTTTAAAGTTTGTTAAGAATTGGAAATCATGATGGTTATGTTTTATTGTCCGAGACGGACATTGTTTTAAGTGTGGGGGATGGAGCTATTTTCCATTAGCTAATGTGAGTTTGTTTTTGTTTCAAAATGCTAGAATTGAAGTGGAAGAACAGTGATTAAAAAAAAAATAGTGAAGAAGAGAAGAGAAAAATGGAACATCCAAAGAGTGTATCAAAAGAGTATCAAGATTCTTTGTTTGCCATCAAATTGAAGGGGAGGTTAGCTTGATATGTTGAATTGTTAAAAACAAATGGTATCCATCTCTTTTAACATCAAATGGTCAACTCATCAAGTATATTCCACCCATACTCTCATTCTCTCATTTTCTTCATTTAAGCCTTTTCCTTTGCCACTTCATTCACTTAAATTGTTCTTATTGCTCCATTTTCAATTCTTCATGATAAATTCCTTTTGATTTATGTATGCTATGTTTACAGTGGTGGAGAATTAGAAAATAAGCAAGCTTATGGTAGTGAAATGTTGTGAGTTGCATTGAGTGAGCTCCACTTATACATATGTTTGAGTGTGAGAGATAGATTAGGTAAATTCCTTGTGAGATGCAACTTGCTTAATTTTTCAATTGGATTGAAGCTACCATACCTACTAATTATTGTTTGGATTGTATTCATGATTGTTAGTGATCTTTAGATGATCTTACTTAAATTCCTTTTACTATCTTTTAGATATTGCTAGGGAATTTTCTATGGAGATGATTTTTAGTTTTCTTTACTTGCACGGGACGTTCAAGACTAAGTGTGGGGGATTTGATAACCATGATTTCATTGCATTATTTTGATTCATATATGCATGGTTTGATGTTGATTTTATAGGTTTAAATCATGGTTACATCATATTTTGTGCATTGTATCTATTTTGGACATAATTGCAAATTATCTTATTTTTTTGTTCTATTTGATGCTAATATTTGATTCTTATTTTGTAGGCATCAAAGGATCTTAGATTTGGATCTATTTGGACCAAAATTGGGCTCGAATCGGAATTTAAACGAGAAGATCAAGCTTTGGGTTGATTTGGGCCGTTCATCAAGAATAGGAGAGATCTGAACCATCTGTTGAAGATCTGGCCGATCCAACCTAATGGGGAGTAGATCTGAGTCATTGATGAAGATCCAGAAGTTTTGATCCAGATCGGAGTTCATCTAGCCATTGATCCAGCCCGACTTAATCTGGGCCGTTCAATGAAGACTGGGCCGATCTGGGCCATCCAGTGATGATATGATCGATCCGACTTACGGGAGGATAGATCCAGACCCTAGATCAACATCAGTACCTTCGGATCAGATTTTGGATGACTTTTCACCGTTGATTTAGCCCAGAATCATCTCAACCGTCCGTTCAGATCCAGATCTGATTTAAATCTGAGAAGCTACAGTAGCATTCCTCTTGGTCGATTCCTCCACGCACAGTAGCTTCGTCCCGGCGCAGTTTTCTCCAGATTTCGACCCCTTTCTCTTCTCCGATCATTCTCCCGAGCTTCAATCTCGGTGGTAAGCTTCTCGGCGGTGTCATCCCGATCTTCTGGAGTCATCGGAGGGTGTTTTCTCCGGTGGAATTTGGCTCGTGGCATCTTCCTTTTCCAGCTAAATTTGGCGGTGGTCCTCCAAATCTGAGCTCCGATTCCCATCAGCAACATTTGGAGGTGGTCTTCCGGTGTTCCTGAGCTTCACTCGACGTTCATCCGCATTCCATAGCCTTCCATCAGATCCAGAGGCAGATTTCCAGATTTTCGGCATTTTCTTGGGTTTAGGGTTGTTTCCAACGTGCCGGGGGTGGTCCGTCGGCACTTGTGAGCATTCCTCGAGCTGAAACGCCACTGAGATGCTCCACTAAGGTCCGGAACTGGGTGGTCACGATTTCGGCCTCTTGTGTGACGGCTTGAGTGTGAAGTTTGGTGAGATTGGTTGTGAGAATGGATTGGTTAGGGTTTATTTAGTTTTGTTACTGTTTTACAGCTTAGAACATATTCCTTTATGTTTGTTATGGTTTAGAAAGTAATCTAGCATTTCATTTCATAGTTGAAGTTTAATTGTGTTTAATTTGTGCTTGATTAATTTGTTAGTTGGGTAGTTTTAAGTTAGGGTTTTAATTGGTGTTGTAGATCAGATTTAATTGCATTTCATTATTTCATATTTAGTTTAAGTGTGTTGATGGTTTAATTATAATGTAGGGTGACAATGCATTATGGTTTGATCATTGGCACATAGTTAGGTTTCACTATTGCTTTAGATTAGTTTCTTAATTGCTGTGTTTTTCCTCTGTTAGATTTAGATTTAAAGCATTTAAACCCCCAACTCCATTTTTATATCGAAAACCCCAAAAAAATAGGAATAAAAGTCAATCCTAAATTAAATTCTACCATTGGTTCCTCGGATCGATCTTGGGCTCGTTACTACAACATTATTGTGAAATTAAGGGGTTCAGTGAATATATACATTTGTACAATTTGATTAGAGGATGTGACAGATTCGCCCTTATCAGCGCCACACCGTCTAATCAGAATGAAGCTCAGCTGCTAAGGAGGAGAGCCGGTCGGTTCACACTCATCGGCGATCAGCTTTACAAGAAGGCTTTCTCACGACCGCTGTTGAAGTGCGTGAGCTCGGAGGACTCGGCTTACATCCTCCAAGAAGTACATCAAGGATCCTGCGGAGGACATCCGGGTGGACGATCGCTGGCTAAGAAGATCTTGTTGGCCGGGTACTTCTGGCCAACCTTACAAGCAGACGCCGCTCGGACCGTGTCGACGTGCCTTTCGTGCCAGAAATACCACAACTTCTATCACCGACCGGCAGAGGAAATGAAGGCATCAACAGTCTCATGTCCGTTCAACCAGTGAGGAATGGATATCGTTGGTCCATTTCCCATGGCGACCGGACAGCGGAAATTTCTACTAGTGGCGGTCGATTATTTTTCCAAGTGGGTGGAGGCCGAGCCGCTAGCCAGGATCACTGAACAAATGGTCAAAAAGTTCATATGACAGCACATCATCTGTCAGTTCGGCATCCCTCGCCGACTGATTTCCGACAACGGACGGCAGTTCACAGGAAAATTGCTTGAAGATTGGTGAAAAAGCTATGGCATCGAGCAACACTTCACATCTGTAGCCTATCCCCAAAGCAACGGTCAAGCCGAAGTAGCCAATCGGGAAATTCTTCGCATTCTGCGCGCTCGGCTCGACCATTTGGGAGGAAGTTGGGTGGATGAAGTGTCGGGCGTCTTATGGGCCATCCGAACGACTCAAAAGGAAGGGACGGGAGTCACGCCTTTCCACCTGGTGTATGGCGGTGAAGCAGTCATTCCTGTTGAAGTCGGCGTCGAGTCCGTTCGGATCCAGAGTTATGATGCTGACAACGCCGAACTGAGAAACATGGAGTTGGATTTGGTCGACGAAGAGCGAGCCAAGGCGTCCGTTCGGCTGATGGCGTACCGGCAGCGGATGAAGCAGAACTACAACCGCCGCGTAATCCCCAGATCGTTCCAGGTCGGCGATCTTGTCTGGAAGAAAGTGAAGTTGGTCGACGACGTCGGCAAGCTAGAAGCTCCGTGGGCGGGTCCCTTCAAGGTTATCGAAAAGCTCCGCTCCGGCGCTTACTATTTGGAGGATGAAGACGGACGACAGCTGGACCGACCTTGGAGCGTAAATCATCTCCAGCCTTATCGAGCTGGGTGAAAGGTGCACTGATGTAATTCATTTTTGTGTATATTCTAGTCACCCATGTCCTTGTAATGCAGGAAGCAGAAATGAATTAAAGGATGGCTAGTATGCCCGCCGAGCGGAAGACCGTCGAGCTCCGACGTTAAATATCGAGAGACGAGCCGGCGTCTATAAACGTCCGAGCGGAAGACCGTCGAGCTCCGGACGTTAAATATCGAGACGAGCCGGCGTCTATAAACGCCCGAGCGGAAGACCGTCGAGCTCGGACGTTAAATATCGAGACGCAGCGGCGTCTATAAACGTCCGGCGGAAGACCGCCGAGCTCCGCATTAAATATCGAGAGATGAGCCGGCTATAAACGCTCGAAGCGGAAGACCGTCGAGCTCCGACGTTAAATATCGAGAGACGAGCCGGCGTCTATAAACGTCCGAGCGGAAGACCGTCGAGCTCCGACGTTAAATATCGAGAGACGAGCCGGCGTCTATAAACGTCCGAGCGGAAGACCGTCGAGCTCCGACGTTAAATATCGAGAGACGAGCCGGCGTCTATAAACGTCCGAGCGGAAGACCGTCGAGCTCCGACGTTAAATATCGAGAGACGAGCTGGCGTCTATAAACGTCCGAGCGGAAGACCGTCGAGCTCCGACGTTAAATATCGAGAGACGAGCCGGCGTCTATCAACGTCCGAGCGGAAGACCGTCGAGCTTCGACGTTAAATATCGAGAGACGAGCCGGCGTCTATAAACGTCCGAGCGGAAGACCGTCAAGCTCTGACGTTAAATATCGAGAGACGAGCCGGCGCCTATAAACGTCCGAACGGAAGACCGTCGAGCTCCGACGTTAAAAATCAAGAGACGAGCCGGCGTCTATAAACCCTCCGAGCGGAAGACCGTCGAGCTCCGACGTTAAAAATCAAGAGACGAACCGGCGTCTATAAACCCTCCGAGCGGAAGACCGTCGAGCTCCGACGTTAAAAATCAAGAGACGAGACAGCGTCTATAAATCATCCGAGTGGATTAAAGCAATAAAAAGTACGGCCAATGTCCCGAGGCACGCGATTTCAATACCGTTCGATCGTCTCTACGCTCCGATTGGCCCAGTATCCAAAAGTACCTGGCATTGGGTAAACGAGCTCTACCATCAAGAAACACGGTATATTTCGCCGAGCGGGGAGATCACGACGATTACTTTGTTAAAATCCCTTTTCGAGGAGCATGAGGAGTAATAATGGGCGAGCGGATAAACACAAATTTTGGTTATGAAAGGAGACAGCAAATACAAGGAAAACATTGCATTAAAGGTAAAGCTTTAGGCCGAGCGGCCCAATTACAAAAAAAAGATGATATCCGGGCGTGTGGCCGAATTACAGAAAACTACTCAATATAATCATAGAGATCCCTGGGAATGTTATTCAGAAGCGCCACTTGATCGCCGGCCGGAATAGTGGTAGACTCCGGAAGAAGACCCTTAGACTTCAGATAAGTGGTGGTGGCGGTCATAGCCAAGTCGAAGGTTGTGTACATCCGCTCGCATATTTTCTCCAAGAATTCGGGCGAGCGGATGTAGCTCTGTCTTAAGGCGGCGATTCGACTCGGCTCGGCATCTTGATATTCTTTGAAAGTCGCCTGGGAGCTAGCAAGGGCCTCGTTCAGAGTCTGAAGCTTTTCCGCGTCGGCCGAGCGGCCCGCCTTCTGCCTGTCGAGCTGCTCTGTCAACTCCTTTATCTTCAGCTCCAGGCCCCGAGCCTCCACGTTCTTTTTCTCCAGATCGGAGATAGCTGTATTTTTCCGAGTGGTGGCCAAGGTTATTTTTGTGTCGAGCGACTTGACTTGTCGCTCGGACTCGGCCTGGGCATGGGCCTGATCGGCTGTCTTCTTCTGCTCGGCCGCCATCAGGTTTTGAGTTTTCTTCAGCTCCTTTTGCAGCTCGGAATATGAAGGGCCCTGAGGACCGGACGGACCAACTGCTGCCTTCAGTTGTCGCAGCTCTTCATCCACTAAGGCCAAGCGGTTGGAAACCGCAATTTCCTCCACCCATCTCTGGCAAAAGAAAATTAGAGTTGTTATCGGCCGATCGGAAAGAATGCATACAAAACTTCGGAGAGAGCGAACTTACCCCCATGGCCTCCCGCATGTGGCTATTCGCCAAGTTTCGGAGGGGGATCAGCGCTGTGCGTGCCCGAGCATCGGCCCACATCTCAGCTAGGGGCCCTTTCAAGGTAATGGTGTGCTCGGGCTCGGTTGGGCGGTCGGCCTCTGGCAGCAGTTCTTCAGTCGGGAGATGAAGAGTGACCCGAATCGTGCGGCCATGACCGGGGGTCGTCCGACCGGCGGTCGGAAGGGGATCAGAAGCCGGCACAAAAAACTGGGAATGAATGGTCGAGCGCTGGACTGAGTGACGAGCGGGCGGGAGGGTGCTGATCGGAGTAGCCTCAACTGGAGCAGATGGCTCGTCCCAGTCAGAAGGTGTCCGGTCGGACGAAATGGTTTCAACCTCAGGCGCCTTGCCTCGAGCGATTGCAGTGGCCCGGTCGGAGGGTTTGACCGCGGAGGTAGCAGAGCACAACGGAGTCTCCACCCGGCGCCTCTTTTGTAGAGGCTGCTCCTCCTCCCGAGCGGAACCTTCCTCGGGGGCAGTTGGTTCTCCGGGGGGGTGGCTCCGCTCGCCACGTTCTGTTGAGAAGCTTGAGCGGCCGACTCAGCTTGAGTCCCGCTCTCTCCTTCATGGGAGCCGACCGACTGAATACCCAGCGCTTCCATTTCCTTGGCCGCCGCGGCCTCTAGCGCCGCCGCCTTTCTCTTCAGAACGCCGGCCATCACCGAATCCATGACGATGTCAGCTGCAGGAGAAAGAAAAGAAATCAGTTAGCAATTAAAGCAAATGCCCAAGCAAAATTCTTACCGAATCCGGTCGGAAGAGGAGTCCGTATAGGACTCAGGCCGAAGATGTACATCACTCCTTCGTGAAGAAGCTTATTGATGTCAAGTCGCACCCCGGCTAGTATATTTGCAGCGTGGAGATAGTCCGGTCGGGTCTTGAATTTCTTCAGCTCGGGAGTGGGAGGTAGGCTGACCTGCCACTGGGTCGGGAAGTTGGCCCGATCGGGCATACGGATGTAGAAAAAATAATCCTTCCAATGTTTGTTGGAAGTGGGTAGCTTGTTGAAGAAGACTAAGCCGGGTCGAGCTTGGAACATGAAGGTGCCCGGCTCGGCTTGCTTAGGGTAGTAGAAATAAAAGAAGACCTCCGGTCGGAGGGGGATGTTGTGAATCTTGAACAAAACAACAACACCGCAGAGGAGACGAAAGGTGTTGGGTACTAGACTGCCGAGAGACACACCAAAAAAATTACAAACATCTACGATGAAAGGATGTACAGGGAACCGCAGACCGGCGGTAAATTGGTCGCGGAAGACACAGAAGGCTCCGCGCGACGGCCTGTGCGGCCGAGCGGAAGGACCGGCTAAAAGAAGTTCAAAATCGTCGTGAATATCAAAATTATCAGTCAGGATATCAAAGTCACGCCGGTCGAAGCGTGACTGCATGGTGGTGTACCAGGGCCCAAGGTGTCACGCCCAGAGGAGCCCCTGTCCAAAGAAAATTCGGCAGCATCTCCCCTGTACGACGGACAATCTGAAATTTCTACATATCACATATACATCAGCCACAGGCGGCTGGAATAATAACAGTAAGTAAAAGCAAACACCACGCAGTATTTATAATTTATTCAGCCTCTAGCTGTCACAACCACGCAGTTAAGATAATTAAACAGTAAAATAATACTCTGACTCGAAATCCACCCTACTCCACTACACTCGTAAAGTTCAAATCCGATGAACTCACCTCTTTTGCCATCCAGGCAGGCATGTAGTAGAATAAAATCCAAATCCATCGCAATAATAAAATTCATACCATATCCATAAGCAGAATAATCCAAAACATAACATGTTCAAAACAGTCTAGAACAGAAAAGAAACCAAAGAAAACCAAACATATCCTCGAGGTCTGCAGGGACCAGCACTACGTGCAGTGAGGACTAGCGACTGGAACTCCCTCCGGACAGCATCAACCTGAAAATATCAACAATGGAGGCGGGGTGAGTCCAACACTCAGCAGGTACAATTGATATGCAAAGTAAAGAAATAACACCTAGCACTAATCATGCGTACAGTCTCCTGATAAAAATACAGATAAATGCAAACCGAAGTAGACAGGAGAGAATCTGTACTAACCAGGACCCGGTATAAGGACAAACAGTCTGAAAGGTATAGAAGACCTGTATGCATGTCAAACATGGTATCCAAACAATATGCAGCATATAAATGCAGCAATCACAAACACAAGCAATAAATGCATCATGCATATGATGCCAATGTCATGGTCACCCCTGACGTCAGTCAGCCAACTCATAACATAAGTGGAACCGAGTGGGTAGAGCTGTAACAGCCATGCACTCTGCATCACTACCCTTGATGAGTGACCGAGTGGACGGGATGCTATCGGAGTACATACGTACTCCTACCCCAAATCATAAATGGGGGAGCGCAATGCTCTCATCTCCCGGTACGCTATGACTGGGAGGAATCTCTAACGTGCTACACGCTGCGTCACACTACCCATGAGCGGATCAACGGAGCACCGGAAGAGTCAAACTGACGTACTACCACGCTGTGTCACGCTACCCATGAGCGTCACAACGGAGCACCGAACAGTGATGAAAACTGGCAAAGTGCTCGACAATAATAGAGTAATCTCTCACACAACATGCAATCATGCGAATGGTGCATGTCACTAAGCATGGTAATATGCTAAATCAATCTCTGGACATATGATAATGTGCACCAAAGTAAATAAATCAAATCAAGACATACTGATCAAAAAGGTATCAAACCTAGGTCCTGAACATGTGAAACATGGTTATATCACTACCCATGAGCATGATAGATCGGGTACAAGATCAATACGAGATGCAAACAAACAATCAATCAAACAGGTAACATGTATTAGGCAGTGATTAACCGAAACAAATAGGAAACACAATTAATGCAACATATTATTTTCATTACTAAGCATATCAAAGACAATAAGTCAAAAGTACCCGTCTCTAATAGGAATGTCCAAATATGATCCAAATACGACGTCGAGATGCTCGTCTCATGTCAAAGTCCTGTAATACCAATAGATATACTTTTACTTAACTAAATTCTTATAATTAGTTAAATAAACTCTCCAACCCTAAATTAGAGCAAAAACCCGAATCAACACATAAACCTAAATCCATCTGCACATGAACAACTATCTAACATAATTAAATCAAACAATGATTCATAGCATATATAAAATGCTTAACTCCTTACCTTCAAATCAGTACACACTACAACATAAGAAACAAGTGCACTACACCTTACCTCAAATCGCAGCCAGGGATATTGCTGGAAATTGTGGCCGGAAATCACAGCGGCTGCCGGGGACACCTGCTGTCGTTCACCTATGAAGCAACCAGGACAAATTCTTATACCGTGACTAGATCCGAAGCAAGGAAGAACATGAACTGGAAATCAATAACCAAAATCATACCACAACCCTAATTCCACACCACACCTCAACTAGGGTTTTCCTGTGGCTGGTGGCGCTGTGCCAAGATGTGGCAGATAGAAAGAAACGATAACTTGAATCCTCCTTGCTCCTGGCAGGAAAGAACCCGAGCAAAACCGTGCCGGCAAAGAACCTAGGACACAGTGAGAATTAGAGAGAGCGTCGGCGGCATCAGTAAGGAAATCGAGCAAAGGAGGCGTCGGCACCACTTCAAGAAATAGGCAGTGGCTAGGGCACGGGGTGGCCGGCGGTACTGAGTGAGTCTAGGGCAGAGGATGAGTCGCCGGCACTGCTCGTGCGTCGGTGGAGATGCTCGACTCGGCGGCGGGCCGGCGCTAGGGCGGAGAGGCTTGGTTCGGCTGGTGCTCGCGCGTCGCCGCCGCTTGGACAGTGAGGAAGAAGAGATCGGCGCAATTTCCTCTTAGGCGGCGGTTTTTTTTGTACACAAGGGAAAGAGAGGAAGGGTGCGGGCGGTTAGGGCACAGTAGAGGGCTGAGAGGAATCGGCGTCGGGGGAGTTAGGGAAGAACTCGGGTGAGCGAGGGAGAAAGAAAACGGGATGGCGAAAAACAATAAAAAGAAAAAGGAAAAAGGAAAAAGAAATTAAAACTTTTCATCATTAAAACAGGGTAGCCTAAACAGGCTTTTCCGGATCCTATTTTTCGTCCCCGTTAACTTGTCCATACGAGCTCCGAAAAATTTCCGGAAAATTTCCAAAAATTCCGAAAAATTCCCTTATCATTTTCGGTATTTTACACAAGGGACTAGGGTTCCGGATGAGAAGAACTAGCCATGGTCCGATCGGAAGGAATCGAAAAGGCAAAAAGGCAAAAGGAGGAAGACAGCGAACGAAAAGATATCCCGAGAATGAAAATATGGAAAAGGAATGTAAGGAAAGCACCGGAAACAAGGAAAGATGGCCTTACAATGAGAAGGAGCGGAAAGAAGGCGCCGGAGGTCGTCGGAAAGCAGAAGCGGAATCGCCGGAGCTCCAAAGCGCTGGGGGCAGGGGTCGAAATCGCAAAGGCAAATGCGAGAGAGAAGGAAACGAAGGATTTATTTGGTGGAGGTCGGGCGGTCTCCACCGTCAGATCCAGGTCACGAGAATTAAAGCGTGCATCGGGTCGTCTATTTCGAATCGCTTCGATCACATCAAAGCGCCATGCCACCGCCGCCGTACGATGATGGCGTTGCGCCACGTGGCATTCGACCATTTGAAGCATTTAATGAACTCATGCTCAACCTTAATGTCGAAGATTGGCGCAGATTACGAGGAGATCCGATGAAGGCCACTGGTGATTCACTCAAGGCCATCTCTGCGGTAGGCCGATCGGAGAATACTAGCCGCCCGGCCAGACTCGCAGTCCAGTCAGTCGGACTAATCGCCTCCTTCGACTAGACTTGAAGGGGAGGCAAGTGATCCGGCGATAAGAACAGGGGACCCTCGTTGTAAGGGGTCAACGCCACGTGAAAGACAAAGAGCCGGGCGGTCCATCGAAGAAGGTCGGACCAGCTAGGCCGACCGGAGAAAGGGGGCTGACGGACCGGGCGGCCGCCCGTTGTTTAGCCGAGGGCAAAAGGCACCCCTATGGAAGTCGGGGTTCCGGCGCTCATTGGGCAAGATCGTAGGGCCGAGCGGACAGCACGCTCGGCCGAAGACATGAAGCATACTGCTAACAGTCGCCACAAAACACATTACCGATAATTTCCCAAGTGGACCATCATACATGACCGGTCGGACGGAAGGAGGACGTGGGCCGGTCGGACGCACGGCAGGAGTTCGGGGAAAAAGACAAGGGACATCTTCTGACAGCTGGCATGCTTCGTGATATGGTCATACTCTAAATCACGCGACGTGGGGTTCCGCTGTCCCATCGAGGACATGCTTGGACTGTAGCAGTATGGGTCAGGTAAGCTCACTGACAAGCCCTTACTGGGGTATGGGCCACGGACACGTGTACACCTCGATATGTGTGCACTCGCTTCTCCGCTGCCCTATATAAAGGCCCTCATCCTTTGCCGGAGGTACGCGTTCTAATATTTCGAGAGCCACATTTCACTGCTTGCTTGCCTGACTTGAGCGTCGGAGGGTCGCCGCCGGGAACCCCTTCCCGGCCCGACTTCTGTGCAGGTTCGCCGGAGCTTCGTGCAGCCAGTCGAAGATCCACACCAGCAGCCGGGGAGCGCCACGTGCCCAGCGTCCGTTGGTTCAGCATTCGGACAGGATCAGTACCCATGATGGCAGTTGAGTACCTTTCAGTTCACCGTGACCACCAGTGCTTAGTGGGAATTACAGTTCACCGTTGTATCCTGGGAAACATGCGACCCGAGAAAACCTCAAAGTATGGTCGAAGGTGAGGTGAATCTATTTTAAGAAAACTGCGACCCTCGTAGGCCTCTGCCCGGTCATCACTCGCCTGGCCACTCGGTTGTTCTACTCGCCCGGTCGCACACTCACTCGGCCTCTTTAGTCCGCTAGGTTGTACGCTCACTCACCTGGTCGCTCGCTCAGTCCGCTTGGCTAAACGATCGTTCACTCAACCTCTCTGACGCTTGCCCACTCTGTCGCTCGGGCCACTCTGTCATTCAGGCCGCCTTGCCTTGTACTGTGAGGCTATTTTGCTCGGTCTGATCTGCGACTTGGCCGCCCTGCACACTCGGCTACTCTACATCTCTCTGCTCGCTCAGCCACCTAGCCGCTACGTCGCTCTGCCCACTCGACACTGTGTGATCCGCGCTTGGTAGAAACCAACCTCCGCTAGCAGCATAAGATTATCAGCTCAGGTCATTTCAATAGATAAGTTGAATTTAATTTTATGTATTTAAATTTGGCTAATTCTCAAAATCTCTAGATTGTTTTTCTCAACAGTCTCCTCATTCTGTAATTTGTTGGATGCCTTATATTGTTAATCTTCAAACTCTAATGAATCTTGAGACTTGAGCTAAATCGATTTAGTCATGGCAAGTCAATACCACAACTCCATCCTATTACCAAATCCTTGCAAATCTTATGCACATATCGACAACAATTTACCAAAAGGAGCAGCTAACTTTTTGAATTGACCAAAAGGTATATCACATTTTGGTAATTACCAAAGGGTGCACTAATATATCTAATCTTCTTATTTTACCCCTCCTAATAATTATGTCTGCATGCAACCTCTCTTTCCTCTCTCTCCGTTCGTGGAAAGTAATTAAATCTCTTTCTTCTTTTCTCTCACCTGTTGAATTTTATTCAATACAAATTATTTTTTTTTCCAAAACCTTTGGATCACTACTAGTGAAGTCGAAAATAATAATGAAGAGTATATTTAAACTTCTTACAATTTTAGAAATCCACAAGACCTAAAAATGATTGCAATATGAGGTCTCTAAATCGATCAGTGGGTTTCGGTCAAAATCCACTATTCAACATAGAGACCTCATATTATAACTATTTTAGGTTATGTGGATTTCTAAAATTACAAAGAGTCTAAATATATTTTCCATTGTTATTTTTTACTTTCCTAGGTATAATCTCGAGGTTTTGAAAAACAAAATTCTTTTTTTCCTTTTTTATTTTTTTCTCATGCCCAATATCTCCCCATATCAAGCTCAATGTGGGCCTAATAGGGGGAGATATCAAGCCCAATAACAAAAAAAAAAAGTAAAAAGTAAAAAAAAAAGAATGATAGATTTAATTATTTCAAAACCTCTGGTCCACCATTAGGAAAGCCGAAAACAATGGAGAGCATATTTAGGTCCACTAATTGACCTAGAGACCCCTAAGCAAGCTAAAAATAATAATGGAGAGTATATTTAGATTTCTTGCAATTTTAGAAATCTACGGGACCTAAAATAGTTACTATCTGAGGTCTCTAGGTCGATCAATGATTTTGATCAAAATCCATTGATCTATCTAGAGACTGTTGGTGCAGTAAGCATCCGACGATCGAACCTCAGTTTTGATAATGGCAAAGGGATTCAAAGTTAAGATTCCTTGTTATCTAACGTGGTTAAATAAGGTTTCAGGAAAGTCCTAACTGCGGTTAGGCAAGGGAAAAATCCTAAGGGAGGTAACCTTAGGTCCTAGAGGGCGGTAACCCTAGGTGAAGGAAAATCCTAAGGGGCAACCTTAGGTCCTAGGGGCGGTAACCCTAGGTGGAGGAAAACCTAAGGCGGCAACCTTAGGTCCTAGGGGCGGTAACCTAGGTGGAGGAAAACCCGAAGGCGACAACCTTAAGTCCTGGGGGTGGTAACCTAGGTGGAGAAAACCCTGGGCGGTAACCCTAGGTCCTAGGGGTGGTAACCCTAGGCGGAAAGTCCAGTCGGTCTGGACTGGCATCAGGTAATCTCTCCCGAGGGGAGTAGGTGAGGACGCGTTCCCATGTAGGGAACTAGGCGTCGGTCGACCTAGGGTTTCCGGTTGGAAACCCAGTCAGACTCGAGTCCGGAGACTGTCTATACTTCATTTATCATATTTATTGTGCTAACTTTGTGTTGCGGGATAGTGTTTGGGACTAACGTATCTTGCAGTGCAAAGGAGCAACCTAAAGCCTCGGATGAGCGAGTGTCCGAGGCGCCTCCATGGAGCTTGGGCGCCTCGGGTGCAAAGCTAGAGTTGGCTGCGAGCACCATTGGAGGCGCCTTGAAGAAGGCGAAGGCGGCGCCTTGAGTGAGGTTTAAGGCGCCTTAAGCGGATGAATCGACCAGTTCAAGCTCGATCCACGTGGAGGACTCGGCAGCTTGAACCGCCTTCAAGGCGCCTTGAACACCCTTTATAAGGGGTTTCACCAGCACCAGGAGATCAAGTTCGAGCTTTCCTCTTCAACGTCGCTAACAAAGTCATTCGAAGTCTTTGCGACATTCCGACGACCCGGAGCTTCAATCTTCTTCTTTCTTAAGTTGTCGGTACAAGTTTATTTCAATACTTTCAGTGTAATTTGTAATTTCTATCGTGATTATAGTTGTTGCCCACCGGAAGCGATCAAGGATCGCGGGCCTTCGAGTAGGAGTCGTCGTAGGCTCCGAACGAAGTAAAAAGCTTGTCTCTTTGTGTGTTTGATTACTTTCCGCTGCGTGTTTTAACTCCGATAATTTCACGATTCCGATAAACGTAAAATTTAGCCACGAGCGCTATTCACCCCCCCTCTAGCGCGGTCTCGATCCAACAGAGACCTCAGATTGCAACTATTTCAGATCCTGTGGATTTCTAAAATTACAAGAAGTCCAAATATCCCCCATTATTATTTTCGACTTTCCTAGGGGTGATCTAGATATTTTGAAAAATAATATTTTTTTTCTTCTTTTTTATTAGTTTTTCTCAAGCCTTTTATAGGAGATCAGGCCCACATTAGGCACTGATATCTCTCCATATCAGGCCCAATAGAAAGGAAAAAATTAAAGAAAAAAAATTATTTTTTTCAAAACCTTCGAACCATTATTAGAAATACTTTAAATAGAAATGAAGAATATATTTGGACTCCTTGCAATTTTAAAAATCCACAAGACCTGAAATGGTTGTAATATGAGATCTATAGGTCGATCAGTGGCTTTCGATTGAAACCCACTTATCGACCTTGAAACCTCGTATTACAACTATTTCAGGTCTTGTGGATTTCTAAAATTACAAAAAATCCAAATATGCTCTCTATTGTTATTTCAGCTTTCTTAATGGTGGACTAGAGGTTTTGAAAAAAAGAACCAAATTTCTCTTTCTTTTTCTTTTTAATAAAATTACAAGAGATCCAAATATACTCTCCATTGTTGTTTCAGCTTTCTTAGTGGTGAACCAGAGGTTTTGAAAAAATCATTTTTTTTATTAGACCTGATATAGGGAGATATTAAGCTCAATGTGGGTCTAATCTTCCATGAGAGCCATGAGAAAACAAAAAGAATTTATTTTTTTTCAAAACCTCTGAACCATCTCTAGAAAAGTCACAAATAACGCATATTTAGACTCTTTACAATTTTATAAATACACAAAACCTAACATGGTTATAATCTGAGATCTCTAACGACCTCTGATTGTAACCATTTTCGACATTCCTAGTTTAAATATACTCTTCATTACTATTTTTGACTTTCCTAAGGGTGATCTAGAGGTTTTGAAAAAAAAATTCTATTTTTTTCCCTTTCCGCTAGAATTGATATGGGAAAATATCAGACCCTGGACATGATCTCCCATAACAAGCCTGAGAAAAAAATTTTTTAAAAAAAGAAAAAATAGAATTTATTTTTTTCAAAATCTTTGAACTACCACTTGGAACCCGGAAAATAGTAATTAATAGCATAATTGGGCTCCTTATAATTTTAGAAATCCATAGAACTTGAAATAGTTATAATCTGATTTCGATAAATAGATTTCAATTTACAAACCTCAGATTATAACTATTTCAGATCTTATAAATTTTTAGAATGATAAGAAGTCCTTTGTTATTTTCAGCTTCACTAATAATGATCCAGAGGTTTTCACCTCTTCCACGAGTAGAGAGAGGGAGAGAGAGAGGTTGCATGCTGGCATAATTGTTAGGAGAGGTAAATTAGGAAGATTAGATATATTAATACACCCTTTGATAATTACTACCACACTTTAGTCCATTCAAAAAGTTAAATGCTCCTTTTAGTAAATTGATATGGGCGTGCAAAGTATTAAACTAGGATAGATAGTTGATATCCTGCACGTCCACCACATCCACGACACCCATAGAATCATAGATGACTAAGTGGACTTTTAAGTGTCCAGATCGCTTGCACATGTTCCGCACACTCAGTCACCCACTGATTTCGCGCAACATGGATGTGAGAACTATCAAACACGTTAAAATAAATTTATATATAATTATATATTTATGTGCCATCTCTCAACTAAAATCTACTCTAAAATTAGGCACAAAATTTCTTTAGTAACCTCTTTAGATTTAGTTAGTGAGGAATGAAATTCGCGACGGAGACGAAAGAATCTCCCGATCGTTCGTTATTGGAGGCCCACATTCACATCGTAGGCCAACGGATAGCAGGTGTCCTCGCCGCCTGTGCTCCAAAGGAAGTGCGCGTAGTTGGCCCTATGCACTGTGTTCTCCGGCTCCGCCTCGATCGCCCCCAAGAACGTCTCCTCCGCCGCCGACAAATCTTTCCTCGCCACCCACAGGAAGGTCGCGTACCGGCTCAGAGTTTCCGCGTCCCCAGGCGCCACCTTCATCGCCTTCAAGAAGGATTCCTCCGCCCTGTCAATTTTAAGTGTCAAATCGCGAGGTGACCAAATTAAGGCGAGAGCGGAGACCTTGATCAGTTTAATGCCTACCTGTCGTGCTGCCGGAGGACGAGAAAGAGGAACTGAGCGAAGTTGGAGAGGAGGAGGGCGTTGTTGGGGTCCTGTGACAGTGCCTGCTCGTACATCATCTCCGTGTGCAGGAGTTTCGGTTGTTCTTCGGCCTGGAGCTCCACGGAGACAGGAGCCACCATGCTCCGCAACGTCTCCGGGTCCATGAGCGCCTCGTGCCTCGTCGACGCTTGCAACTTGGCGAACTCCTCCAAAAACCTTTCCCACAACACCGTCACCTCCGACGCCGGTGTGGCCTCGCTCGGCACGCCCACGCCGCCTTCATCCTCGGGAAGAAAATTAGCCGGGTGCGAAGGTGACTCATGGTCCGAGCGTCCGTCGTCCGTGGAGCCCGCCGACGCCGGCCTTGGGTGCCCCCCACCGCCCCTTCCGATCGAGGCGAAGGGCTCGAGGGAGGAGCGATCCCGCAGATGGTCGTCTCCAAGTTCATCTTCCTCAACAATGTCGATGAGCGTTGTTGCGGTGGCGATGTTGAAGCAGTCCATGGAGTAGACGGTGAAGTTTGCGAGGAGGAGCATGACGGAAACCATGAGAGTGGGTGTGGCGTAGAAGATCTGCTGGAAGAGCCAGACGAAGGAGTGGTTCAGATTGCGGTGGAGGCGGGGGATGATTTCAGGGTGGTTCTCGCAGGGGAACACCTCCCGAAGCTGTAGCGCGTAGGTCTGGAGCTCCTGGAGCATGAACACCATGGACGAGAAGGCGCGCTTCATGGAGCAGCAGGCGGTTTCGCCGGCCCCGCAGAACCATCCTTCGTCGAACCGCTTCTTGAGTTGGATGAATCTGAGGGACATGGGAATCCTCAAACCGTTGGCGTTCTTCTCCACGCACGCCGGCACGGTCAGGTTGGACCAGTACTCCGGTGGCTGAGGCGGAAAGCGGGGCCACGGCGACGGGTGGAGCCATTGAGAATGCGCCGGCGACGAGGAATCCGGATGAAAGGGCAGCGGTGGCGGCGAATCGACGGAGGGAGAAGGCACCGGCTTTTTCTGGGCGGCGGTATAAAAGTAGGTTTTTTTCTCCCTTTCGAGCTCTTCTCTGCCGCCTTGCCCTTTTTCCATCCGGAGCTCGATGGCTAGATCCTCGATTCGGCGTATCAAGTCCTCGTCCTCGTCCTCGTCATCATCGGAGGGCTCGAAGCTAGCGCTGCAGACCCGGCGCAGAGGCTGCGAGCCGCCTTGCCTTCCTCTGGGTCGCAGGAGCTCCACCGAGCGGACCCGCAGGAGCCTGGGACCTGGGAAGGGCGAAGGGCGGACTAGGACATGGTCGCACCTACGGACCCCGTCGGTGCGGAAGGCCGGATTTGCCTGCGAAGAAGGTCGGATGGGCGACACGTAGAAGTTACCGACGATCTGAAGGTCCATGAACGTGATGCTCCGAGACAACTGAAATCGTCGTCGGAAGAGGAGGAAAGGTGCGAGAGAAGCTGAATTAACGTGATGATGAGTTGGAAGGAAAGGGGAAAAGGCATAACGCGATGGATGATTCGGACGGAAAAGGCGAAAATGCATATAAATAAAGGACGCCGAAAAGGAGGGGCGGAGTAGTTAGGGTTTAGGTTACATCGCCGGGAAACTCGCTGGCGTTCCGAGTCTTCAGGATCTAAAATTGAATAAGGAAAAACAAAAAACTCAGTAAAATTAGCTAAATTGAATTGAATCATTCTTTCGGTAAATAACAGAAACTATTTCTTTTCGTAAAAAAAAAAACAAATGATTTTATTCCTAGTTTGTGTATATATATATATATATATATATATATATATATATATATATATATATATATATATAGTTTCTAAAAAAAACTTTTTTTATATATTACCTAGTTTAATGCAATACTATTATTGTTTATACACTTTGATTTGTATAATAATCAGAAAGTGTATTAGTCATAAAATTTTTATAAAGTAATGAGATAAAAACTACACTTATGAAAATTAAATTTTAGCATGTGAATATGATTATAATAAAATTAACATGTTTGATGTAATGAGATTTATACATTTGTTTGCAATCTCAACGATTTGAAATCGATTAGTTTTTTTTTTAAAGATTGAACTTTATCATTAAAATTGAACCAATTTAACTAATATAAAATTAATTAATTCAGTTAATTATTGAATTAATTAATCAATTGTTATCCGACTGATATTGTGTACTTGAATTATCAATTGAGTTGTGTGATTGTTACCCGATTCAGGTATATTAGTTTAGTAACTAATTGGTTATAGTTCAGTTTAATTAATTTGTGATGATTGTGTCTGAAAGTGGTGAAGATGACGCGCTTGATAGATGGCTCTGTCGTTAAAGACTCTAAGATGGAGAAGAGATGACACTAGACACTTCTTCATGACACTCCTTCTTGTGCATATAGTAAAGAAAGCAAAGAAGAGGTTAGAGCAAGAACAAGGGAAGGGATCATACTATAGCCGAGCAAAAAATGGAGAAGAAAATAAATAGTAGAGTCGATGAGTATGTCTGAATGCACTTGGTAACAACTTACCTGGCCAACAGAAAAGATTCCCTTTTTATATCAACCCTCAGAAGATCCGTAATCATGAAGTGTTAGAAAATATCGAGTTATGGAATATGTACGGTCATCCTTCGAGAAAGGTTCCATTATATGAATATGAATAGTCTTTTGTAACTTATGTATTAATGAGGCGGCTGAGAATGTTTAATGTCAGAATATACCAAGTAACGCCAAGCAATAGAAGTTGTACAGTCATCCTTAAACGAATGTTTTGTTTCGTGCATAGCCTTGATGGTGGAATATTTCCTGCCAACCAATTCTTATTATCTGATAAGTTATTATGATTCCTTGACAATATTGTCTCCTGGAGGCGGTCTGACCAGCCTAGTAGCCGACCGACTGTATAATAGGAGACTAACAAGAAAAGTGAGGAACTAAGCTCCGAATGCCAAACAGGCTCCATGGCCGACTGACCGTACACAAAATGTCTTGGCGATGAGAAATGGAGAACCCTTCCAGGAAGTCAAACCGACTCTTGGGTCGACCAGTTATATACTGAGTGTTGTATTGTAAGAGCGGGAAGCTAAGTCCCAACCAGCCATGTTCTATGTATTTTGGCACTGAGGTGTGGTGCACTAAATCCTGTAAATTTGACCGACTTTTGAGCCAACCGGCTATATACTGAGCCCCTTGATACTGGAAAGTTGAACGCTAAGGCCCTTAAGTCCAACCGACACTTAGGCCGACTAGCTTCATACTAAATATCTTAGCGTTGATGAGTGAGGAGCTGAGTGCCAGTGAGAGTGACTCATTTAGCTGCATATACTCTGACTCTGATTATCACCTCACCCTAACTTTGACCGTCATCTCACTTTGACTCTGACTATCACATCATATTGACCATCAATTCCATATTATCCTTGGGGTCATCCACTATATATTGAGCACCTTGATACTGAAAAATGGAATGCTAAGGCCCTTAAGTCCGACCAATTCTTGGGTCGATCGACTTCATGTTGAATGTCTAAACGCTAAGGAGTGATGAGCTGAGTTCTAGTGAGAGTGACTCGTTCAACTGCATATATTTTGATTCTTATACCATCTCATCTCATCCTGACTTTGAGACTGTTATTATATATTGACTTTAACTGTCATATTATTTTAACCATCACTTTCATATTCCCCTTGAGGTTACCCGTCGCACACTATATCATGTTAATTTTAAAATCGAAATCAAACTAAATAAATTGAAAAAGAATTAATATTTTTTAAAAATATGAATTAACCAAGTCGAACTTTTAAATTTGATCAATTCATCGATTACGTTTAACTGATTTTTGCTCACTCTTACTCGCTGATGTTAATTACCTGAGTCTACTGGACCAAAACTTGACTGTGCCAGAACCAAACAACAATATAAGCAAAAATAAAAACTCAATAAATAAGCTAGATTGAATCATTCTTTTCGTGTATAGCAGAACTATTTTTCTGGTTAAAAAATTATTTTATTTCTAATATATATATATATGTGTATATATAGTTTCAAAAAAAACTTTTTTATTTTAACTAGTTTAATGTAATAGTAGTATTATTATTTATCAATAAACTTTGATTTGTATAATAATAAGAAACTCCATTACTCATGAAATTTTACAAAGTAATGATATAAAAAGGAAAAATTTGCATGCAGTATCCATTGACAAACATAACTTTGCATGCAGTCCCTACTTCCCAAATTCTTTGTTTTCACTCCCTAGTCAAACATATTTACCTAATTACCCATGATATTTTTAGGTATAAAAAATTCAAAAATCAGTATAATTCATCTTAAATTCAGTACATTAAATTTAGAATCTAGTATATTTTTTATCAAATTAAGTACGATTCTTTTTTCATCTTAATTGGATGGAAAATATATTAGATTTTCTTTAAATGATACTCAATTGGATGAAAATATTCTAGTTTAAAGTGATGAATTTAATAGGAATTATACTCGTTTTTACTATTTGCACCTAAAAAAATATGAGAGTTAATTTTGATAGAAAATATACACGATTTTCTTTAAATGGTACTCAATTGGATGAAAATATACTAAATTTTGTTTAAATAGTACTGAATTTAGGAGAAATTATATTAAACAGGGAAAAAATCATGCACAATTTAATAGAAAATATACTTGATTCTAATATAAAATATTGAATTTAATCGGAATTATACTCATTTTTAGATTTTTTTTATACCTAAAAAATATGAGAGATAATTTGGATAGAAAATATACACGATTCTAGTATAAAATGCTGACTTTAAGAAGAATTATACTCATTCTTGGACTTTTTATACTTAAAAAATCTGAGGGCAATTAGGTCATGATATTTACATGAGGAGAGTTGAAGCAAAGGAAACTTTGCATGTAGAGAGTAGAAACAAAGTTTTTTAGATAGAGGGGCTGCATGCAAAATTGAGAATGAGATTAGGAATTTTTTTCCACTTTAACGATATAATATAAAAACTACATTTCATGAAAATTAAATTTTAGCATATGAATATGATTATAATAAAATTAACAGGTTTGATGTAATCAGATTTATAAATTTGCTGGTCATAGTTTAAGTCTATAAAATTTAAAAGTAAATAAATATTCCAGAGGCCAACCAATAAGGGACCGGATCTTCTGGATCATTTTTTACGATCCAAGTGATGGTCTCTTTGTATTTATTGGTGGGGATGAATGGTCCCCACCTATTTTATAAGTGGGGGTCATCCATTCCACTAATGTATACAAAGAGATCATCCCCTGGATAGCAAAAAGCGGTCCAGAGGATATGTTCTTAGCCTCTAAATGTGTATAAGCTATGTTAATAAAAAAAATTGTTACAAAAAATTTTACGACGCAATTTGCAAAAAAAAATATTTAGCCGTAGAAAAGTATCCCCAAATTTTACGACGAAAATAATATATTCATCACAAATTTTGTGATGAATTTTATTTTCATCGCAAAATTGAGAAATATAGATATGATTTTTCTTTTTCTTTTTCCCAAATTCAGCACTAATCCAATTTTTATCGTAGATTTTCCAATGAAAAAGATTTTATCGCCAAATCTTAAATTAAAATCCGGTGAATTAGATGACCAATTTCAGGATTCATACAAATTTTTGCAACAAATCATGAAATTCGTCACCGACATATGCGACAAATCCACAAATTTCTACGACAAATACCCAAATTCATTGTAGCAATCTGCAACGAATTATGGGATTCGACACAGATTTTTACGATGAATCGTGAAATTCATTGCAGACATTTGAGACGAATTCCCAAATTCATCGTAGAAACCTGCAATAAATTCCCAAATTTATCGCAAAAATCTTCGATGAATTTGAGATTTTTTTCAACTGTTTATTTCATTTGGAAAATCATGAGTCTGCGACGAGATGTACTGTGACAAATCCCTAAATTCATCGCATATTCTGCAATTAATCTATAATTCATCATAGATTTACAATAAGTTATGATAATTTGTGACGAATAATTTTTATCGCAAAATGGAAAAAAGTATTTCTACATCTAACATCAAATCCAAACATCATCAGATATCTAACATTTTACAAGAAATTTTAAACAAGTCAAGTTATACGTCATCAAATATCTAACATCCATACATCACCAAATCTCATACATCACTAAATCATAATATTTTTTTCTTAAGAAACAATTTCTTCTCCTTCTTCCAATATTCCTTTTTTCTATATATATATATATATATATATATATATATATATATATATATATATATATATATATATATATATATAGCACAAAACTTAATAGTTTTCGTACATTGATTTTTATTTTGTACCAGCCTAAGTCTCACAAATCCTATTTGAAACACATTAACAGTATTAATAAAATATACAAAAAAAATGAAATATTCATAATCAAATAATTAATATTCAAAAATATTAATTATGAGACAACTAATATTCATACAAAAGTCATGATGAACGATTACCATCATCGTCATCATTGCCACCATCGTCGTTGCCACCATTATCACTGATTTAGAGCGGAACTTAATTAAAGAGATCTCATAATAAAATCTTGTTGTTGGCGCATAGCTCTTATTTCTTCATTTCTTTCCAATATTATGGTCGTTAAATGCAAAACTTCTTCAGTCAAGCTATTAATCTAAGTTGCAACTGCTGGTGGGGTGGAAAAGGATTTATAGGAAACTCTATGATTTTTATTTAAAGAACTCATTCCCCAAATCCTCCCTTTTATGTTCCTCACTCGTCTCTAGCTATAAATATAAATTATTATCAACAGATGACTCAATTTTCTCAATAGCACATGAATTCTTCTATCTCGAGCTCATCATACTTATCCTGTATTGTAATGAATAAAATTAAAATAAATTTATTGTAACAATAATTTAGAAACACACACATTTTTAATTATCCCAACCTTCATTGTTGTAGCTTTAGTCCCGCTCCAAGACTTTTTTTTGTAAAAATTTTGGTGAAAGTTTATATGAATGAAGGTTCCTTCATCATATCTTTGGTCTAAAAAAAATATGATTAGAAATAATGAAATAGTTATAGATTAAAAATTTATTGGGAGAGCTAAAAAATTACCAATTTGCATCTAAGCTCATCGATATTAATAGAATCTCCCGTATATGTTGCAATCTCGCAAATGAGTCTCTAGAATTATAAGACTGATTTAATCTGTTCTATTGGCTTCGTTGTTTGCTTTCTTCTATTGCCTCAAAATTGTTGATCTTAGTCCAATTATTCTTTGTGATAAAAGATGGATTTTCCCCCTAGACTTAGCATGATGTAGAGTAATGTGGATGTGATCACCACATTTTTTCTTGAAAATCTTCTTGATTTCTAATTCATACCTAGGGTCCCAATTATATGTCCGCTGAATATAAAATAAAATAATTGATAATATATATGTACTTTTATTTTAGATATAAAATGAATCATTTATACCTTAAACTCGTTCAACCATAACTCTTTTGTTTTGTTGATAATGGAGTACTTGAATAAGACACTGAATCCTCCATTCAATGATTATTTATGATTCTATTAATATTGTGATAATACATACAGAATTTCCAATCCTATCATAAAGGAAAAAAATAATGTTAAATAATTAGATCCCAATGGTGAATGGTGACTATGAAAACTTATCATGGTCAATGGTGATTATGAAATACAATAGTAACAAGAAAAGTCTAAAAATGAAAGGTAGGGGTGACATATTTTTAAAATCCCCAGGTTAGCAATTATAATTAACCATGTCTTGTAACTAGTACAATTCAATCCAATCTAATGGTTTAATAGTCCAATTATTTAATATATTATACACATGAAAGTATCATTGGATGCTCATTAAAGATTTTTCAGAATTTTTCATAAATGAGAGAATGAATAATGATCATACATTAATCTAAAGATCTAGTTAAAAAAGGTAGCACATCAAAACAGACTTAGAACTTTTCATTAATGAGAAAATGAAAATGCATAGTTGAAAAGAAAGTAACACATCAAAACATTTTTAGAGCTTTTCATAAAATGAGAGGATGAATAAAGATGATATAGTAATCTCAAGATCTAGTTGAAAATAAAATAACACGTTAAAACATCATGGAATATAAACATTACCAAAGCATTAAATGGGCAATGCTGTTAAAATAAGTAGAGGACAAGTATACTAGTCCAGCATGGAATAGAATGAAATACGTAATTGATGCATATAATAAATGAATGAAATACCTAATTGACGCATATCATAAATCAATTATTAAAAATAAATAAATTTGATAAAACTTGACAATTGAAGTGACCTAAATCAAACTAAGTTTTAATCCTACTTAAGAAGTAGACTTATAAAATATAGGGTAAAAAATTTAAATATTATTTTATACTTATGGATCTCCAAGGGGACTATAAACTCTCGAATATCTTGCATCTTAGAAAATAAGTATATGGTAGAAACTGGACCTACCGACTGGTGTGGTGAAGATACTGATGAAGGCGAATGTGAAGGTCCTGCCTAATCAGGGGGGCATAGGTACACTGCTAGGTGTTGACTCGTCGTGAGAACTCTGTCTATGCCCACCCCATCTAAAGAGGTTCTGAAAATTTAAAAATAGGATAAAGTTAAAAAAAATGATGTATAATGAATAACCTGAAAAAACTTACCATATTTGTTAATAGAGAGAGAGTGTGAGAATCTTGCGATGATAGACATCACCTCTAATGACCTATAATATATAGTAAGAAATACACAATGATCCGGTGGTAAGGACGGGAGACCCTCGTTGGCGGGAGGTCAACGACACGTGGAGGTCAAAGGTCAAGAGATTCAACCCCGAGACCCGACCGACCGGATGAAGCAGGCCGACGACCGGACGAAGCATGCCGACCGACCGTGAATCCCCCCGCCGAATGAAAGACAACCCGACTAGGGGTCAGGTTTCTGATGCTCAAGGTAAAAAGATTTCATGGCCGAGCGGGCTGTCCGTTCGGCCAGGCACAAGGTAACAAAGAGGCAGGAGCAATCGCATCCGAGCATACGACCGGGAGTCCTCTCGGTCGGACCGATACCTACAACTGGGGCAGAAGGGATATGCCTGCCGAGCTGCCGAACCGCTCGGCCCTGGAACAGACAGGAGGCGCAAGAGGACAAAGGAGACATGGGATAACATCATCCTCGAGACGTCTGCCGCCGACAAGTAGCAGAGTTGGCGGCCGAGCCGTACACAGGATCATACGGCGGAAGCTTCCACCGTCACATCCGCGATATGCTCGGACGATTGCGGAATGGCGTCAGAGGTGCTTTTATGACATGGGCTCGTTAAGGTATGTTTGGGGAAGCGTGCACGCATCGAGAAGCGTGCACGCGTTTCCCCGGGGTTCTATATAAGGACCCCCAGACGTCGACGGAGGTATGCGCGATCTCACTGTAGCCACAGTTACGCTGCCTCTCTCACTTCTCGTTGCCTGACTTGAGCGTCGGAGGGTCGTCGCCGGGAAACCCCTCCTGGCTCGGCTTCTTTGCAGGTTCGCCGGAGATCTACACCAACAGGCGGAGACAGCGGAGCGTGCCACGTCCCAAGCATCCGTCGACTCAGCGTTCGGACAGGATCAAATTGGCGCCGTCTGTGGGAACACACCTGAATCCGAGCCAAGAAGATGGAGGAAGTTGGACGTCAACTTCTGGTAACGCTCTCTCCTGAGGAGCTCGAAGCACTCATCCAGGCGCGAGCAGCAAAAATCATGGAGCAACAGTAGAAAGCTCAGGCCGAGCGGGCAGCGCAGCAGGCGACATCAGCCTCGAGGGGCCGAGCGCCACCCGAAGACAGGCAGGAGCAACTCTCAATATGGGGGCAAAATAAGGGACCGGCCGACACCCAGATGGGGGCGCCACCCGTCCCGATACCTTTTCATCGGGCTCTGTTCCAGACGCCCTCGGAGGTAGCGCAAGCTAATCAAGACAAGAGATCTTCATCGGACGAAGCACCCGTCCGGGATGTCAGAAAAGGAAAGGCGCCCTGAACGGACGCGTCACCCGAGCGGATCAACCGGTAGTTTTCAGATGTCATTCTTCGTGATCCACTGCCGAAGCATTATGTGCCCCCTGCGATCGGGGAGTACAACGGGACAACTGACCCAGACGACCATCTGGGTAAGTTCGACAGCAATGTCACTCTGCATCAATACACAGATGGTGTGAAGTGCCGAGTATTCCTCATCACCCTCTCGGGATCGGCGCATCGGTGGTTCCGGAGGCTACGGAACGGATCTATCACAAGTTTCAAGGAATTCCGAACGACATTCCTCCATCATTTTGCGAGCAGCAGGCACCACCAGAAAACCAGCGTCAATCTGTTCGCCATCGAGCAAGGCGCGAGGGAGCCGCTCCGAGCTTACATCCAACGCTTCAACCAGGTGGCCATGGACATTCCAACGGTCACCTCGGAAACAATGATGAACGCGTTCACGCAAGGGCTCGTGGACGGTGACTTCTTCCGCTCGCTCATCCGGAAGCCTCCCCGGGACTATGACCATATGTTGCATAAGGCCAACGAATACATCAATGTGGAGGAAGCCCAGACGGCGAAAAGAAAGGAAGCCCAGACGGACCAACTAGCTTCCGCCGAGCGGAAGCAGCCTGTCAGTCACCAGCCCCCCAGAGGACCACGAGCCGAAGCCGCCCGTCCTTATCAGCACACTCGGCCGCACATCGTCCAGCAAGTTGCGGCTGATCGGCCCAAGCCTAAGGGGAAGGTATGGACCCCCAATGTTTTGTTCACTCCATCAGTCAGCTACTCACAACACCCGCGACTGTTGGGGCCTCCCCCCCCCCCCCCCATCGTTCATCCTGCACCAAGGAGATACCGCTGTCGATCACCCTCACCAGATCGATGACATCGACAAAGGAGCCCCGTTCAAAGGATAGAAAGGAGATCCCCCGAGCGGCAGCATCGTCAGCAGCCCGGAGCCCACCATCGGGCGTCGCATGAACGACCTCTACCATCCGCTCGGGAGAAGGAGAATAGGGGCAACGCATCTCGGGGCGAGATCAACATCATTGCCGGAGGGCCAACCGGAGGAGACTCCAATAGAGCCAGAAAGGCACACGCATGGCAGCTGAGGGTACATGCGGTCGGCTGCAGCCAAGAAAGGGTGAGCGGACCCGAGATCAGCTTCGGGCCTAGGGACCTCGAGGGAGTCGAAGTCCCACACGATGACGCCCTGATCATTCGAGCGGTAATAGCTAACTATACTATTCACCGTATTTTCATTGACACAGGCAGCTCGGTCAATATAATATTTAAGAAAGCCTTCGACCCACTACAAATTGACCGAGCTGAACTACTGCCAATGACGACCCCCCTCTACGGGTTCACTGGGAACGAAGTCTTGCCGGTCGGCCAGGTCCGGCTAGCTATCTCGTTGGGCGAGGAGCCGCTCAGAAGCACAAGGACCACCACCTTCATCGTGGTTGATGCTCCTTCTGCGTACAACATTATCTTGGGGCGACCGGCTCTCAACGAGTTCCGAGCGGTCATCTCTACCTTCTGCCAGAAGATCAAGTTCCCGGTGGAAGATCAAGTAGGGGAGGTGCGGGGAGACCAGCTGGCAGCTCGAAGATGCTATGTGGAGATGGTCCGAGCCGAAGCCAAGTCCGCTCGGAAAGTGCCGCGAGTCGAGGTAAATGATATAACTAAAAAACCACCTTCTTTGGTTTACAAAGAAAAAGAGGAGGTGCAGATTGACTCTTCCTGACCGAAGGCCACCACCTTCATAGCATCCGACCTGGAGGAGAAGCAGAAGGAGAGGCTGATCAAATGCTTACAGCGAAACTGCAACGTCTTCGCTTGGTCGACCCATGAGCTGCCAGGGGTCTCGCCAAGCGTAGCGCAGCACGAGCTTCACGTCCGGCCGGACGCTCGACCAGTGAAGCAAAGGAAAAGGGAATTCAGCGCTGAGCAGAATGTAATTATCCGGACGGAGGTAGAGAAGCTTCTGGAGGCCGACCACATAAGGGAAGTACAATTCCCGAGTTGGCTCACAAATGTGGTTCTGGTGTCCAAGACGGGCAACAAGTGGAGAGTCTGCATCGACTTCCGGGACTTGAACAAGGCATGCCCGAAGGACTTCTACCCCCTGCCCCGGATCGATCAACTGATGGACTCCACGGCCGGGTGCGAGCTGATATGCATGCTGGATGCATACCAAGGCTACCATCAAGTGCCGCTCGCTTGAGAAGACCAGGAGAAGGTCAGCTTTGTCACGGCGGACGACACCTACTGCTACAATGTAATGTCATTCGGGCTGAAGAATGCAGGAGCCACCTACCAGCGTCTGATGAACAAGGTATTCAGGGAGCAGATCGGACGCAACTTGGAAGTGTATGTGGACGACATACTTATCAAGTCCTTCCGGGTGGCCGATCTCTATGCGGATATGGAGGAGACCTTCCAAACATTAAGAAGATACGGAATCAAGCTTAATCCTCAGAAGTGCCTGTTCGGAGCAAAAGGCGGGTGCTTCCTGGGTTACATCGTGACCGAGTGGGGCATAGAGGCAAACCCCAGCAAGATAAAGGCCTTGCAAGACATGCCACCTCCCAGAAATCTTCGCAAGGTACAGCGTCTCACCAGTCGGATAACGGCGCTGTCAAGGTTTATCTCTAAGACCGCCAACCGGAGCCTGCCGTTCTTCAAAATTCTGCGTAAAGCTACCAAGTTTCAATGGGACGAGGAGTGCGATCGGGCATTCGAGTAACTGAAGACTTACCTGAATTCCTTACCCGTGTTGGAAAAACCAGTCGTAGGTGAGCCACTTCGCATTTATTTATCTTCGACTGAGCATGCTGTGGGCTCAGCATTAGTAAGGTCAAGCGGCGAAGAACAGCCAGTGTACTTTTTAAGCCATATCTTAAAGGATGCTGAGTCTCGCTACACCGGTCTCGAGAAGTTGGCCTTCGCCTTGGTCCTTGCCGCTCGGAGGTTGCGCCCTTACTTTTTGGCGCACACCATTATTGTGATGACGAACAGCCCGTTGGGAAGGGTACTCCTGAACCCTGAAGCATCCGGACGGCTCATCAAGTGGACGACGGAGCTTAGCGAATTCGACATCCAATACCAACCCTGCTCGGCGATCAAGGCACAGTCCTTGGCAAATTTCATGACTGAGGAACAAAAGCCCGAGCTCGAAGCTGCATGGAAAATATATGTGGACGGATCGTCCACTCGGCTCGGAAGCGGAATTGGGATCCTGCTACTTTCGCCTCAGGGAGAGCGGATGCATTTGTCCGTCCGGCTGGACTATTAGGCAACAAATAATGAGGTAGAGTACGAAGCCCTCATAGCCGGACTGCAGGCCGCACGGCAAGTTGGAGCCAGCCAGGTGGTGATCCACTCGAATTCCCAACTAGCCGCTCAACAACTCATGGGCACCTTTGAGATAAACAATGCAAGACTCAGGTTGTACGTGGAGGCCTTTGAAAAACTCAGGACCAGTTTCACCGAGGTGGTGGTCCAGAAGATACCCCGAATGGAGAATCAGGCGGCAGATGAATTAGCCAAGCTCGCAAGCTCGATATCGCCGGTCGTCATCCAGTAACCAATCGAGCAAGTATCCTTTGTAGCGCACGTGGACCGGATGGAAGACCTCACATTCCCGAGCGATTAGAGAACAACCATCATGGAGTTTCTGCGCTCAGGTGCCACGTCATCCGATCGGGAGGAAGCCCAGCTACTGAGGAGGCGAGCCGGTCGGTTCACGCTCATCGGAGATCAGCTTTATAAAAAAGCATTCTCCCGATCTTTGCTGAAGTGTGTCAGTTCAGAAAACGCCGAGTACATTCTCCAGGAGGTGCACCAAGGATCTTGCGGAGGTCACCCGGGCGGTCGATCCTTGGCTAGGAAGATCCTGCTGGCCGGATACTTCTGGCCAACTCTACACGAGGACGCCGCTCGGACCGTCGCAACATGTCTTTCCTGTCAGAAGTACCACAGTTTCTCTCATAAGCCGACGGAGGAAATGAAAGCGTCCACAATGTCTTGCCCATTCGACCAGTGGGGCATCGACATCGTAGGACCCTTCCCTATGGCGACCGGACAACGGAAGTTTCTACTGGTGGCCGTCGATTACTTCTCCAAGTGGGTGGAGGCTGAGCCATTGGCCAAGATAATCGAGCAGATGGTCAAGAAATTCATCTAGCAACACATCATCTGTCGGTTCGGCATTCCGCGTCGGCTCGTGTCGGACAACGGGCGACAGTTCGTCGGAAAGCAGCTCGAGAAATGGTGCAAGGGATATGGCATTGAGCAGCACTTCACGTCTGTGGCGTATCCCCAAAGTAACGGTCAGGCCGAAGTAGCCAATCGGGAGATCCTCCGAATTCTTCGGGCTCGACTCGACCACATGGGAGGAAGCTGGGTAGACGAGCTGCCGGGAGTCTTATGGGTCATCCGCACGACCCCTAAAGAGGGAACGGGAGTAACACCGTTCCACCTGGTGTATGGAGGCGAGGCGGTCGTCCCAGTCGAAGTCGGCATAGAGTCCATCCGGATCCAGAACTACGATGAGGCAAATTCCGAGCGGAGGCAACTAGAATTGGACTTGATCGAAGAGGAGCGAGCCAAAGCGTCCGTTCGGCTGATGGCCTACAGGCAAAGAATGAAGCAGAACTACAACCGCCGCGTGATTCCTCGAGCATTCCAGGTGGGAGACTTGGTCTGGAAGAAAGTGAAGCCAGTCGGGGACGTAGGCAAGCTGGAGGCTCCATGGGCAGGACCCTTCAAAGTCATCGAGAAGCTCCGATCAGGAGCCTACTACTTGGAGGATGAGGATGGACGGCGACTGGAGAGACCATGGAGCACAAACCACCTCCAGCCCTATCGGGCCGGATGAAAGGTGCGCCAATGTAATATATTTCATGAATATTCCATTTGGATGTATCCTTTGGCTGCAAGAATGAAAGTTATAAGAACAAAGCAAAGGCATGAGCATTGTGCGCCCAGCGGGTAGCTGTATGAAGGCATGGCGAAGACCCCGTGTCGTTCGGCCAGGCGCAGATTATCCGAGCCACAGGCTCGATGGCGAAGACCCCGTGCCGTTTGGCCATGCGTAGATTATCCGAGCCACAGGCTCGATGGCGAAGACCCCGTGCCGTTCGACCAGGCGTATATCATCCGAGCCACAGGCTCGATGGCGAAGACCCCGTGCCGTTCGACCGGGCGTATATTATCCGGGTCATAGGCTCGATGGCGAAGACCCCATGCCGTTTGGCCCGGCGTATATTATCCAAGATGTAAGCTCATCGTTGAAGACCGTCGAGCAGCGACGTTAAATCTTAGAGTCGGACCGGCGACTATAAACCCCCCGGCTTAAAGACCGTCGAGCAGCGACGTTAAATCTTAAAGTCGGACCGGCGACTATAAACCTCCCGGCTTAAAGACCGTCGAGCAGCGACGTTAAATCTTAGAGTCGGACCGACGACTATAAACCCCCCCGGCTTGAAGACCGTCGAACAACAACGTTAAATCTTAGAGTCGGACCAACGACTATAAACCTTCCGACTTGAAGACCGTTGAGCATCGACGTTAAATCTTAGAGTCGGACCAACGACTATAAACCTTCCGGCTTGAAGACCGTTGAGCAACGACGTTAAATCTTAGAGTCGGACCGGCGATTATAAACCTCCCGGCTTGAAGACCGTCGAGCAACGACGTTAAATCTTAGAGTCGGACCGGCGACTATAAACCTCCCGGCTTGAAGAACGTCGAGCAGCGACGTTAAATCTTAGAGTCAAACCGGCGACTATAAACCCTCCGGCCTGAAAACCCTCGAGCAGCGACGTTAAATCTTAGAGTCGGACCGGCGACTATAAACCCTCCGGCCGGAAGACCGTCGAGCAGCGACGTTAAATCTTAGAGTCGAACCGGCGACTATAAACCCTCTGGCCTGAAGACCGTCGAGCAGCAACGTTAAATCTTAGAGTCGAACGAGCGACTATAAACCCTCCGGCCTGAAGACCGTCGAGCAGCGACGTTAAATCTTAGAGTCGAACCGGCGACTATAAACCCTCCGGCCGGAAGACTGTCTTGCTTAGGCGGGACAAGTCATACGGGCTCCAGCTCGGTGATAAGCACTAGCAATCGACAAGCCTTGTTCTTAGGGGCAAGAAGAAAATAATAACGTACTTCTATCCGGGTTGATCGACAAGAAGATACTAAAAAGGTCGGCTTGTGAGCCGAGCGTCCGATTGGCCAAGTTACAAAAGGTCAAGATTACAAAAGGAACTTCGCTAACATCTAACGGGAACTCCATTTAAAGAGGTGGGTGTGTTCAGACGAGCGGCCCAATTATCAAAAATACTTCGCGAAAGATTCCTTTGGAGAGCAGGGCAAGAGATGATTAACGAGAAGGAAAGGTGGGGGACGCGAACGGCGGTAGTTCACGATCCGATCGGAAGACACCAGTATTGGCGATTTAACGAAAAAAGAAAAAGAGTAAACTAACAAGAAGATGACATATCTTCATTAAAATTCAGGCCATTAGAGCTGGTCGGAATGATTACAAAAAAACACTATTCAAGGAAGTTATAAATGGTCTTCGGGATGGAAGAAAGAAGCGCCACGTAGTCCTCGGCCGGGATGGTAGCGGAGTCGAGAAGCTGACTCTTGGATTTCAGATAGTCCGTCATGGCGGCAATGGTCAACTCAAAAGCAGTATACATCCGCTCGCAGACCTTCTCAGAAAATTCGTTCGAGCGGATGTGCTGCAGCCTCAGGGCTGCGACCCGGCCTGGCTCGGCCTCTTGATACTCCTTGAAGGTAGCTCGAGAAGCATCAAGAGCTTCCTGCAAGGTCTTCAGTTCGTCCTTGTATTTAGTCGCCTCCTCCGAGCGACCCTTCTTCTCGCCGTCCAGCTGCTCCATCAACTCCTTAACTCGTTGCTCCAGGCCCCACGCCTCGACGTTTTTCTTATCCAGATCGGCGATAGCCTGCTTCTTTCGATCGGTGGCAAGGCTTATCTTCCGGTCAAGACTTTTGACCTATTTTTCGAGTTCGGCCAGAGTATAGGCCTGGTCGGCCGTCTTCTTTTGCTCAGCCTCCAACAAATCTTTGGTCTTCTTGAGCTCTTTCTGCAGCTCGGCATATGAGGGGCCCTGGGAGGACGAGCCGCCCGAACTCTTTAGCCTCTTCAGCTCTTCATCCACCATGGCCAGTCAATTGGCTACAGCGATCTCCTCCACCCATCTCTGACATAAACAGGAGTATTGATAGCCGATCGGAAAGAGGGCATAAAGGACTTCGGAAGAAAACACACTCACCCCAGTGGCCTGCTGCATTTGGCAGTTGGCAAGGTTACGTTGCCGAGCGGAATCATCGCAACACGGGCCCGAGCATCGACCCACATCTTGGCGAGGGGCCCCTTCATGGTGATCATATGCTCGGGCGCGGTCGACCGATCAGACTCGGGCAAAAGCTCATCGGTGGGAAGGTGCTGGGTGGCCCTGATGGTGCAGCTCCGGCCGGGAGACGTGTGAGCGGATGTAGAGGGAGCAGAGGCCGGGGCGGAGAACTTGGACAAAATAGCGGAGCGCTGGAGCCAGCGGGGGGCAGGTGGAAGAGTGCTGACCGGCACAACCTCAATAGGGTTGGCAGGCAGGTTTAGTTGGGATGGAGTCCGATCGGAGGATAATGCCTCCAGCATTGGAGTTTTCCCACGAGAATCGGATCCCGCCCGCTCGGATACACGAACAACAGAAGTAGCCGACCGCAACGGTGTCTCCGTCCGACGCCTTTTTTGTCTGAGCGGGAGCTCGTCTTCCCGATCGGAGCCTTCTTCTTGGACGGCCGGTTCCCTGTTTGACGTAGTGCCTCCCGTCACCTCCACGGGGGAGGCCTGAGCGGCCGACTCTTCCGCGTTTGTCTCACTCTCTCCCTCGTGAGAGCCGACCGGGGTGATGCCCAGTTGCTCCATCTCCTTAGCGGCTACCGCCTCAAGCGCCTCAGCTTTCCTCTTCAAAATCCTGAGCATCACGGACTCCATGACGATATTTGCTACAGAGGAAAGAGAAGAAAATCAGTTAGCACTCAAAGTACATGCGCAAGTGAAATTCTTACCGAAGCTGCTCAGGAGTGGAGTACGACTCGGAATATATACAGCACGCCTTCAGGCAGAAGCTTGTTGATATCGAGCTTTAGACCGGCAAGCATGTTCGCGGCCTCGAGATAGTCTGGTCGGGTCTTAAATCTTTTCAGCTCGGGAGAAGTAGGCGGTCCGACCTGCCATTTGGTTCGGAAGGAAGCCCGCTCGGGGAGACGAAGATAAAAGTAATACTCCTTCTAGTGTTTATTGGAGGAGGGAAGTTTATCAAAGAAGACTAGACCAAGCCGAGCCTGGAATAGATAGGTACCCAGCTCGGACTGCTTGGGATAATAGAAATAATAAAAACTTTCCGGGCAGAGAGGAATGCGATGTATCTTGAACAGTACCACCACTCCACACAAAAGGCGAAAAGTGTTGGGAACTAATTGGGCGAGTGGAAGACCAAAGAAATTGCAAACGTCGGTGAAGAGGGGGTGGAGAGGAAACCGCAGACCGGCTGTGAATTGAGCGCTGAAAAAACAGATAGCTCCGCTCGGCGGTTTGTGAGGCCGAGCGGATGGTGAGGGTAGAACGAGTTCAAAGTCAGACGGAATATCATAACCATCAAGCAAGGCCTCGGCGTCGCGCCGATCGAAGCGAGACTCCATGGTGGTATACCAGGGAACTAAAGTGAGGTCTGCGGGTCGGGAAGAACTGGCCATTGTCCGACCGGGAAAGAAAGCAAAAGGCAAGAAAAAGACACGCGGCAAAAGGAAGAAGATGATGAAGGGGACAGCGACCAGAAGGCAAGAACTTGACAAAAAACACGAGGGAAACAGAGAGGAAAGGTGGAGGAACCTTACAAAGAAGTTGGGAATCGAAGGAAGGCGGCGGGGAATCATCGGAAAGCGGAGAATCGGTGTCGCCGGAACGCTGAAGCACCGAAGAAGGTTGCGGGACACGCGAAGGCAAAGGTGCGGCGGGGGAAGAAGGTGACGACTTTATAAGGTCGGGCCCGATCGGCCTCGACCGTCTGATGCAGGTCATAGGAATCGAGGCCCCCATCGGGCCGTTCATTTCAAACCGCCGATGTCCCATCGGACACATCGCCGAGCCGTACGATGACGCCAGCGGAAGCGCCACATGGTACCATGTCATAGGGGCGCATTTAATGAGCGTCATTACGACACACAGAGCGCGTGCTCAGTCTTAATGGAGAGGATTTGCACGAATCCCGAGAAGATCCGAAGGGCGTCAGCTATGACCATCGACACGGCAGCAGAGCCAGCGCTCGGAAGAGGCCGAGCGGCCGTGAGGAGGAACTTTCCAGAGTGGCAGGGCGGTATCACTCAGGCCGACCGACTGTCCAGTCAGTCGGACTTAGCGTCTCCTTCGACTAGACTTGAGGGGGAGACATGTGATCCGGTGGTAAGGAAAGGGACCCTCGTTGGCGGGAGGTCAACGACACGTGGAGGTCAAAGGTCAAGAGATTCAACCCCGAGACCCGACCGACCGGATGAAGCAGGCCGACGATCGGACGAAGCATGCTGACCGACCGTGAATCCCCCCGCCGAATGAAAGACAACCCGACTAGGGGTCGGGTTTCCGATGCTCAAGGTAAAAAGATTTCATGGCCGAGCGGGCCGTTCGTTCGGCCAGGCACGAGGCAACAAAGAGGCAGGAGCAATCGCATCCGAGCATACAACCGGGAGTCCTCCCGGTCGGACTGATTCCTACAACCGGGGCAGAAGGGATATGCCTGCTGAGCTGCCGAACCGCTCGGCCCTGGAACAGACAGGAGGCGCAAGAGGACAAAGGAGACAGGGGATAACATCATCCTCGAGACGTCTGCCGCTGACAAGTAGCAGAGTTGGCGGCCGAGCCGTACACAGGATCATACGGCGGAAGCTTCCACCGTCACATCCGGGATATGCTCGGACGATTGCGGAATGGCGTCAGAGGTGCTTTTCTGACATGGGCTCGTTAAGGTATGTTTGGGGAAGCATGCACGCATCGAGAAGCGTGCTCGCGCCTCCCCGGGGTCCTATATAAGGACCCCAGACGTCGACAAAGGTATGCGCGATCTCACTGTAGCCACAGTTACACTGCCTCTCTCACTTCTCGTTGCCTGACTTGAGCGTCGGAGGGCCGTCGCAGGGAAACCCCTCCCGGCTCGGCTTCTTTGCAGGTTCACCGGAGATCTACACCAACAGACGGAGACAGCGGAGCATGCCATGCCCCCAGCGTCCGTCGACTCAGCGCTCAGACAGGATCACATAATATTAAGATAATATATATAAGTTTATGAATGAAACATTAGATATATAAATAATTGATCTACGAGTTTTCTAAATTTATAGATTAAAACTAAATTTACTCGAAACAAAAAAAAAGGGCCTTATATAAAAAATAAAAGATCATATTTTTTTATATTAAGATAACTAAACTTACTTATCATCAAAATCGAAGTTCTCATTGTCATCATTATCCACGTCGTCATCCTCCTCCTCCTCATCATCATCATTATCATAAATTTTACTTGCGCCCACGTTTATCACTACTCCGCTGGAATCTCGTAATGTTGGAATAACATATTCCTCGGTCTGAAATGTATTTGCGACTTTCTCTTGTTGATATGCAATGTCTTCCCAAAGTTCTTCAATTTTTTTTTTCATGCTTTCACTTTACACACAACCCACCAATAAATTTTGTCATGTTTCAAACTAGGATATGAAGCATAGAATACTTGAAGTATTTGTTGTGTCAATACAAATGGTTCATAACTCTTATACAATCTTTTATGATTTATTTCAATCAAATTATATCGTGGATGCACCTTCATCCCTCTAACAGGGTCAAACTAGCGACACATAAATAAAATAACTCGCATTTCTGGCCTAGGGTATTCTACCTCTATAATTTCATCCAACAAACCATAAAAATCATTATTTATACCTCCATCATTGGATGACTGAATACAAATCTCACTATTTATTGTACTCTTCCCCATTCTATACTATTGAATATGAAAATTATATCCATTTATAAATTAAGCTGGCCAAGTACGTACCAATGCTTTTGGACTTCATAAAAGATGGAATAACATTTCTTATTTAAGGTGAGCTTGATTATCATGAACATAAAGTCAAATACAATAATTGTTAAAAGTCTAAATATATGTAAATCAAATTTAAATTGTCTACTTACATATAATTTAAACCATAGTGTAGATTATTCTTGGCATAATGACCCAACTCTTGTGTCGACAATTCAGAATATAAGTTTTCAAAAATTCTACCATAAAAAAAATAAATTAGAACACTAAAAGTTATGACATAATAAATAAAAAATATATACTAACTCGTAATATGACGATACTTCTGGACAATTTAGTAAAATATATGTATAGGTTACCCATCATTCTTGACCAATAAAGTATCTCTACTTACATGGTCCATTTGGTCAACTAAGGTAGTTAAAAATTGAGAATAAGTTCAAACTGAGATCAATAGGACCCTCATTATTTCTTCCTGGTCTTCTCCTTTTGCGCTAAACATGAGACTTAAAATAATATGATGCAAAAGTTGTTATTTCCTTCACAATGTGTACAATAACAATAGAGGCTTAAACTCGTGCCTTATTTTTCACTTTTTCTTCAAATGAAATAGGAATCTAATGGTAATAAAACAAATTGTATTAGGTATTAATATATAATAAATTGTGTGAATTTTTATGCATTCAGATTGTTGAAGTATATAAGAACAAAATTTTACCTTTAAATGGATACACCCATTGAAAATGGATAGATCCTCCAACTTTAGTCTTATATGGCAAGTAAATCAAAAGATGTTCTATGGAATCAAAAAATGAGGATTGAAATATCTTTTCCAAATTACACAAAATAATTGGAATGACTCTTTCTAACTTCTCCATGTGTAAATGTCTAAAAAAATGTGGAACAAATATCATATAGAAAAATGCTTAACTCTGTAATAACATCCCATATAAAATTTGGTAAGAGTTCCTTAAAAGCAATAGGGATGAGTTTTTGCATCATTATATGACAATTATGACTTTTCAAATCAATCAATTTGCATTCCTTCATATTGACACATCTTCCAATATTAGAGACATACCATCTAGAAATTTTAATAATTTCAACTATTTACAAACAATATGTCTCTAATCCTTATTTAATGAATAAACTGCCTTTGACTTTGGTCCCTTACTATTTTCGTCATCATTAAGAGTGGATCTTCTACAAAGGAGATGCATATCTTTTCTTGCATTCAGGTTGTCTTTAGTTTTTCCATTGATATCCATCACTATATTTATCATATTATTAAAAATATTCTTCTCAATATGCATTACATCGAGATTATGATGAATCAAATGACTAAACTAATATGGTAAATTCTAAAATATACTCTATTTAGTCTATTTATATGTATTTTCATATTCATATATTATACCATGTGGCTCTCCAATAACAGATGGAAAGTTGACCACTCACCACCAAATCTGTTCATCGATTAATCTCAATGGTGAAGGTGTTCTTTTAATTCTATTCTTAGTGAATTCATCTTTATTTCTTCTAAAATTATGATTTAATGGTAAAAATTATCTATGACAATCAAAATAATTTAGTTTTTGCTCATATTTCAATCTGATTTATAGACTTGATAGACAAATTCTTAGCTAAAGGCTAGGTAAATTAAGTCCAAGTGATTAAGGCTTAGTAGACACATTCTTAGCTCAAGGCTTGGTGAATCAAGTTCAAATGGAGTCAGTTGGAAGCTAAAGGTTTGACAAACAAGTCCAAGTGGAAGCAGTGGCTTAACACCTCAGTCTAAATAAGTCAACTAGAGGTTGAACATCTATATACCCAATGTAAGTGCAAGTAACTTTACATTCTGTATCCTACGCATTACGTGTAACCACTGCAGGGAAGCATGTTCGACAGTTCCAGACAATTTCATGGATCCGGGGTGATTGGTTGGTGATAACTCTCAACGAAAGGATTTCGAGGGGTCTAGGTGACTAAAGAATATAGGCAACTGGAACAGTTTTCAAGTGATCGGAAGATGGAGTTATCAGCAATTCAAGCGAGTCAAGTCTGATGGATCGAAATGAAGTGATAGAGGGGGGGGGGGGGGTGAATATCACTCATTGAAAAATTTTGCTTTTCGTGTTGATTCATAAAATAAATATTAAAGTAAGGGAGCAAAAAATAAGATAGCAAAAGAAAAATTTGTGACTCAGGTGATTACTTGGTTCGAAACATATGTTGACTCATATTGCAAGACCCGCGATCCTTGATCACACCATTAGATTGTTGGTTAGTCCTAGGAAAATGTACCGGTTCCACTATACAAAAATTTTTTGTACAAGTGTCGAACATTTCCTTAAATAACCTATTATGTTCTTTAGAAGTTAAATTAGGAATCGCAGACGGAACTTAACATCATTGATTCCAAATTTAACTTATCTGTTCTTAATAGTTTAGATTTGAATTGCAAGCGGAACTTAACACTATTGATTCAAATCTACCTATGTTATTAATTCCATTAAATATTAATTTCTAAAATTGGCTTCCAGGACTGTATGGCGAGGCACATGGCCTTCTTGGATATGGGAGCAACCACCACCGCCTAGACAAAGCCTTTTAAGGAAAGCTAATATTTAATTTCCTTAAATAACTCTAGGTTAACCAAAAAGAACAATCGAATCATAAATTCGAAAAAGAAGAAAACACAAACTCAAAAAACTAATTCAAAAAACTAGATCTAATGCATCTTGTGTTTGGAATTCATACAAAGAAAATAACTACCATGATGCGGAAAACAATTGCTAATTATACCTTCTCTTTGTAAACTAATGACCTCGAGATCTTTTGTCGTATTCCTCACCTCTCCTTGGACGTCGTGTGGGCGATGAACCTCCAAGATGATCACCACCCAAAAGCTTCCTTCCTCTTCCTCTAAAAACCGGCCACCACCACTACCAAAGAGAAAAGAGCAAAAGGGAAAAAGAGAGGGGAGAGGGAGGGTCGACCACTTGAGGTTCTCCAAGCAAGAGAATAAGAATTGTGTGTCATGAAGCATCCTCACCCCTTCTTTTATATTAGTTGCCCAAGGCAAATAAGGGAAGAATTTTTACAAAAATTAAAATCTTCCTCTACCTTTTCCTTTTCCCTTTTGATTTTCCTTTTCTTTCCTCTTGATTGAATTAATCACCAAAAATAAATTTGATGATTTTATAATTTTAAACATGGTCGGCCACCTTGCTTGGGCACCAAGCAAGGGTGGCCGACCCCCATAAGAGGAAAAGGAATTTTAATTTTTTTCTTTATAAAATTTTACAAGAAGAAAAAACTCTTATAAAATTTTACAAGCTCTCTTTCCTAAAGTAGGAGTTAAAAAAGAAAAGTTCTAAAAATTAAAATCATGTTTTAAAATTTAAAATTTCTCTTATAAAATTTTCTTTTTTAACATGATGATAGAAAATTTAAATTTTAAAACTTATCTTCCTTTTTTTTCTTAAACCATGAGGATGGTTAAAAACGAAAAGTTTTAAAACTTTTAAAACTCTCTATTAAAACATGTGGCCTAATTCAAATAAGGAAAGTTTTAAAAATTAAAATATCTCTTTTAAAACTTATAGTTTTCTACAAAGAGAAGATTTTAAAAATTTAAAACAACCCTCCCTTTTTGAATTATTGTGGCCGACCCCTTCATGCTTGGTCACCAAGCAAAGGGCCGACCCCTATAGAAGAGGATGTGGCCGGCCCTTGCTTGGTCACCAAGCATTGGACCGACCCCTTCTTGGACACCAAGATGAGATTATATTTGGATGGACTTGAGGCTATAATAAGGCTACGACAAAGACCTAGAGGAGAAATTGGTTTTGGCCTTCCGATGAGCTTGAGTATCCCGTGTTCGCCCCGAACACACAACTCAAGTTCATCGATAATAACTCATTCCACTAGAGAGTTATTATCGCACTACCGCATCAATCCCAAATTACATTATGAGCTCCTTCTTATCATGAGTGTGTTAGTCTCCCTATGTTTAAGATAACGAATGTTCACTAATTAAGTAAGTTACTGACAACTCACTTAATTAATATCTAGCTCCAAGAGTAGTACCACTCAACTTCATTGTCATGTCGGACTAAGTCCACCTGCAGGGTTTAACATGGCAATCCTTATAAACTCCTCTTGGGGGCATTCTCAACCTAGATAACTAGGACACAGATTCCTTCTATAATCAACAACACACACTATAAGTAATATCATTTCCCAACTTATCGGGCATATTGATTTATCGAGCTAAACCTCACCCTTTGATAAGTCAAAGAAATAAATATTAAATATATGTGTTTGTTATTATATTAAGATTAAGAGCACACACTTCCATAATAACTAAGGTCTAATTCTTTTATTAAGTCAGTACAAAAAGAACTTACCTAAATGGTTTTACTCAATACACTTAAAGTATACTAGTGTAATTTATTAATCAAGATAAACTAATACTTAATTACACTACGACTATTCTGATGGTTTATTCCTTTCCATCTCAGTCGTGAGCAACTGTTTATAATTTATAAAGAAACGACAACATGATCTCCTGAGTGTGACACCACACTCCATGTTATCTACTATATAAATTAATTGAACAATTACATTTAACAAATAAATACAGATATTGACCAATGTGATTCTTTTATTTCAAAAATAAATGTTTACAAAAGCTAAGCTTTTAGTATACACTCCAACAATAATTCACTATAACTCTTCTTTCTAAAATCTTCGAAAAGAGGCAATTTGTATAATGCAACTAGAAGATAGTAACACACTACTATCTTCTTGAAATTAAAGCAATGCAAGCTAATAAAAATATACTGACAAAGAGTAAGAACTAAAGCTTGTCAGTAATCCTCAATGTAGCAGCTTGCACATGAAGATGATGTGTAGAATATCAGAAGCACGAATAGAGAGCTAATTCGAAACAAATGAAAACGTTGCCTTGGCTTGGGCTTTGAGCACACCTTATATACGTCTCGTTTGGTCAACTAAAAAATGATTCGGTTGACTGATCCTTTCAGTCATCCTCCTATTGTCGACCGAACATATTGCTTTTCTTCTTCGCTGAGATCCGATCTTCCCACATTTATGAGCATTGATCAGTCAATCGAACAAAGCAGTTTTTCTGTTCGTTGAGATTTGCAATTAATTCCCCATTAATGCTTTTATTGTTCGGTCGACTGATCCTTGAGTTCAGTTGACCGATCAGCCTGACTTTCATATTTGCTTTGGCGCGATCTGATCTCTGTTCTGTATTAACTTAGTTCAGTCGACCGATCCATGGGTCCGGTCGACTGATCAGGCCGATTCCTGTAAAACAGATTTAAACAATTATTCTTGCAAAACAAAGTTAAAACAGTAATATATGATGCATAAGTAACAATTGACAGTAAAAACTATCTTGATCTCAATTTGAAAATCCTCTCGGTTTCTTCAGTTGGATCAATGACCTAAGCTTGTTCCTTTTCGGAACACGACTTCACTGCTGTTCCTCTCCAGTTGCTTATCTCAATTTACCTGTCAAACATTGGTCCTCTAGGCCTATTTAGACTTTACCGCTTAACATTGGATCGGCTCACCAGGTCTTTCTCTCGATACCAGATCCTTCAGATCTATCGAGCTTCCCTGCCAAGTGTTAGGTCCTCTCGATCCACTTGGACTTCCTGACTAGTTTCCACGATCTGCTAAGATTTTATCGGTTAAGTAAACATCCTGCACACTTAGTTAACTTGTTAAATCATAACAAAACTTAATTTAAATCTTTGACAACATCAAAACTCAAGTTCGATTATAGTGCATCCTATACCAACAAAGTCAAGATGAGATTTGACCTTTTCCAAATGACCATAGGGTGTTCAGTTGACCGAAGAGCATTTTAACATTATCTCACAAATAAATATTGTTGTCGCGTCAGCATTGATACAAGCGATCAAGAAGGCTCCAAGCGACCGGAGGAATATTGTAAAAGTAGATTTGAGATAGAACTTGAAAACAACTCATTTACATAGAATTTACTCTCATGTTCTAAGTACTCTCTTGCATTCTGTGCCGCGACACACTGCAACAAGCGCTTTATTTTTGATCAACGACATATAGAGTAGCATCTTTATCTATTTTAGTGTTGCCCTCTACCACTGATAAGAAGATGTCCTACCACTGCACCATTTTCCCGAGGGTAACCGTCGTGTAATATATGTATTAATTTTTTAATTAACATCAAATATTCAACTTCTTCTGACTAATCCTATGACCTATGGGTGAATGATTTAGTTCTATAGAAGATTTTCATAATCATCATGATCAATTAAAAAAAGCGCTCACAATGAAAGACTTATCTACCTAATATTTATAGGTCTATTAAAATTATCCTTACCCCGCTGTAGACTGTAGTATTGTTCCAGGGCAACGGTCTAACGATATTGGAGCAAAAGTATCTTAAATATATATTTGATGTGACTAAATTATTTGACCATAAAATGGTTAACATGACACGATCTGCATTATCTGCAGCCAAATTCCCAATTTCCCAAAACCAACTAAAGAGAATTACAAAAGCAAATCCAGATCTTTCGATCGTCTTCTTTGTACGTTCATCTTTAATTAACAGGAAGGAAGATTCTTGGGCGGCGGCGGAAGCGATTCGTTCGGGCCGTCACCATCGTCGACGACAAACGCCATCTTCAGCCCCCATGTGGTGTGCACCTCGAAATGGCAGTGCAAGAACCAGACGCCTGCACATTGATTTGACTTAATTCGATGGAATCGATTCAAGAGCTAGCTACCAGCAGGGAATATGTAGCGTACGTACCTGGGTTGTTGGCTATGAATCTGATGGCGATCCAGCCGCCGGCGGGGACAGCCATGGTGTTCCTCTCGACTGGGTCGACCAGGTTAAACTTGGGCGGGGACGCGGTGGTGTCGTAGTTGCCTGTGCCCCTCCCGACGACGAAGAAGTTGTGGCCATGGAGGTGAACAGGGTGGCTCTCCGTCCCGATGATCCCCGTGTCCTGCAGCACGAGCTGAACAGACGCGTTGTACGGCAGCCTGTACAGCCTCGTCCCGTTCATGGTCTGCGTATTGTTTGGCCCGCTGCCGGTGTAGTTAAACGCCACCGGCGGATGACCGGGGAAGTCGTCGGTGAACACCCCGCTCACGTTGAAGTAGTGCGCCTGGAGCAGCGCCGTGGTCGGCATGGTGAACGTCACGTTGTTCAATCCCGCCACCAATCTGCTCCCGTTGACGCAGCTCGCGCACAGGTTGGTGCCCAGCCCCACTGTGAACATCAGAGACCGGTCCACCGGCGCCGGCACCCGCGCCGGGTAGGCCCTTGAGTTCAGGCTGCGCAGGGCGTCGAGGAAGCCGGAAGCGGTGGTGGTGGAATTCTGCGGGGGAAGCGCGGCGGCGGTGAGCGAGGCGGTGGAGGCCGAGTTAGCGTACTGCAACGTCGCCGTGGCAGTTCTGTTGTCGACCGCGACGAGGGGCGAGTCGGAGAACGGGGAGGCGGTGACGAGGTAGCGGCCGCCTCTGCCTTGGTCGGCGGAGAAGAGGACGTTGGTGGTCTGACCGGGGGTGATAAGGATTGTGTCAGTGGCGAAGGGCTTGACATAGGTCGCGTCCACCTCGACGACGGTGAGCCGGTGGCCGGCGACCTTGAAGAAGAGGTTCTCGTTGAGCGCCGCGTTGACGAGGCGGAGCAAGTACGTCTTCCCCTGCTCCACCACCAACGTGAATCCATCTGCAATCTCCACAAGAACGAACATTCATTACATTAGAATTAAGGAAATTGACTCGGAATTAGAGTGAGTGACTATTAACCTTTTCCGGAGGAAGGGCAGGCGGCAACAGGGCCGCCGGCGTAGCCATTAATGGTGTGTGAGTCAGAAACGTTGGGGCCCTGCCCTGATTTAAGAGCTTCGTTGATGACGGCTTCAGTGTCCGATTTCCACCACTCCGCTGATACACCATGCAGTAGTTAATTAATCGTAACAGAATGAATAAAATCTTTAATCGCTTGATTACCCAAGACGAGGATGGATTCTTCATCGGGGGCGGGGAAGGGATACGGGACGCCCAGCTCGGGGAGGATGACGATGGCGCCATGGACGGTGGCTCGAAGCCAGAGGATGTGGGCGTGCCAGAGCAAGGTGCCGCGCTGGCCGGTGATGGTGAAGTTGTAAACGAAGCTGCCTCCTGGCCGGATGGGGCACTGGGTTATGTACGCCGGACCGTCGTGCCACGCCGTGAGCAACTGCCTCACGCCATGCCTGCACAGAGTATATATATAGTTTGATTGAAGAGGAAGGAAGCTAGCTGAGCGATTGCTTGAAGCAAGCAAATCAAATCAAGGCGTTGGGTGAAACGATATATCGATCGATCGATCGATCGAGCAGTCAGGATCGAGGAGCTAGGGACAGAGATGGGCGACCAACCAGTGGATTGTCACGTTGCGGTCGACGTGGTTGACGACCTTGACGAGGACGTTGTCTCCTTCGCGAGCGTAGAGAGTTGGGCCGGGGAACTTGCCGTTGACGGTGACGATGGATTTGGTGGAGCAAAGCCGAGTGTAATTCTTCTCCATCACCTGCACCGGTAATATTTTTTCATCTCCATCCCCGTATATATACTTAATTTGCATGCACGAGCCATACTCACATTGAACTTATAGTGCCTTGTTCTTCCTTCACTAGCCAAAGGCAGTAGACACAGCGCCACAACAAGAACCCTAACAATGCAAGAACAAGCCTCCATTTCTCAAGTCTCTCACTGTATATTTGAGTAGTGAGAAATTAATATAAATATATTTTGGTACTTAATTCTGTGCATGTATCGACCATGCTCCTTGAGCTTATAAAGAGCAACGGAATGGAGTTTTAGCTGCCATGTCATTTTAAATTTAGGTAGAGGAGACTTGGTACACAAGGTTTGGGTGGCATGCATGAGCATGATACCTACATCTATAGATTACTTGAATTCCACATAAAAGTAAGTTTTATGTGTACATCAAATATTTTCCACTACATAGGAAATAATATTTAATTTGTTTGAATTTTAGGTTCACTAATATTTTTCTACTTAGTTAATTAATTTATTCCTTTTATAGGTACGTGTATGCCTTTGAGAGTACTTGTGAAGGTTTTGCGATGGTTGTTCATTGGCTTAAAAATCTGTCATTATTCTGATTAATTAGTACACTGTCTTGTTGATGGAACTTTTGTAGTTAGATTCCTAATTGACTTTCCTGTGGGATTGCTTATAGCTAGGGCCAATTTCATTTATAGCATCAAGAATTTTATGCTTTACGCAAATAACATTTATTTCAGTTTGATTTTGTAGTTGCTAAGCCATTTTAATCCAAAAATGTTAATTATAAGCTGAAATTGAATTTAGGCTCCATGACTAATTTTAATTGTATAATTTAGAGTTGATTTAAGGTATTAAAAATATGGCAAATCACACTCAATTATTTCGTTGAGAAAAAGTATGTGTATAGATTAATTATTATATTCATTTTATTCATTTATATGTGGAGGTTTGAATGATGGATAAATGATAACGCAGTTAGTCACATTTATTATTCTCCCCTCACCAATAGGACATGTTAAATCATATTTCAAGGATGCAGTACACATCACGAGGATGTCATAATAATTCGATCGACGAAGAAATAAGGGGTACATCATTTTTAGGACAGAGGATCTCAACTGATAACTGAAAATTGAACCACAAATATCTAAATAATATTATATTGGGCACCATAGCCTGGGACCTTTAAGGGATAAATGTAATGATTTGTATTTGAGTTAAGCTCAAATTCTTTCGATTAATTCAATTAAATATATTATTCTTCCTGTATCACATGAATAAATATACTTTTCTTCTTCATATGGGAACTACTATTTTTACTCATGCATCACAAGAATAAATCTAATGGATAACAGTTCATGAGAGGGAGATTAAATAGCAAGTGTTCCTACAATTAATAGCTAGCAAAGTCAAATAAAAAAATTAAGGTACCAGAAATAAGTAAAATAGGTAAAATAAGAAAAATAAGAGTTAAACACTTCAATGTAATGTGATTGGTAACCCTAATTCCTACTTAACAACTCATGACTCTTCAGCGAGTCACTTGTAAAAGCCCAATAGTTTTTTTCTTTTTCAAACTTAGGTGGAGAAATTTCTTATAATCTTCTTTTCAAATGATGAATACTTGATGATCCCGTCCGGAAGCTGAGTCGGATGAAGGCGGGCCTTGTTGTGCGAAAAGTTGACGGAGAGTCATTGAGATACCGAATCAGCGAGGTACCCCCTAGAAAGGTTCACACGGGCGGTCCTACGGATAGAAACGATCAGGATGATGACGCTATTGCTCTGCACACACGCAGACAAGTCCACCAGTCGTTAGAGACCAGAAACCAGGAAAAAAGTCCCCGGGTCAGACCCTCCGACACTCAAGTCAGGTACTTTTTCCCCATAAATCACATAGAGAAAGGACGAAAAAGTAAAAGACTGGTAAGAAATGACGAGTGAGCGTACCTGCGTGAGGGACAAATCATCCCTTTTTATACTGCAACTGAGGCTTCTGGAACCTGGCGAATGTCAGGGAATGTCGAATGTCAGGCTTTGTCTGGCGATGTTTGACACATGTCTTTCTCTTATAGGCTGGCGGAGGAACCAAGAGGAGTGTGAGCCCCCCACCGTTAGAATATTCCCTGACATGTGATGATTATTCTCTGACAGGCGGTTACGATTCCTTGCAGGCCTATTTGTCATGTAGTGGCTGACCTCCTGACCTACCTTCGTCTGCGTCATCCAAAGCATGTACATCCCGACCTGCACTAGGGGTCTAGTTCTTGATCTGCATCTGCTTACCGCTATCCAAGGCATGTATGTTCCGACCTGCATGTTGGGTCTGATTCCCGACCCGTATCTGCTTACTGTTATCCAGGGTATGTATGTTCTGACATGCACGCTGGGTCTGATTCCCGACCCGTATTTGCTTATTACTATCCAAGGCATGTACGTCCCGACCTGCATGCTGGATCTGATTCCCGACCCGTATTTGCTTATTGTTATCCGATGCATGTACATCCCGACCAGCACGCTGGGTCTGAATCCCGACTCGTGTTTGCTTATTGCTATCCAAGACATGTACGCCCCGACCTGCACGCTGGGTCTGACTCCCGACCCGTGTTTGCTTATTGCTATCCAAGGTATGTACGTCCCGACTTGCACGCTGGGTCTGACTCCCGACCCGTATTTGCTTATTGCTATCCAAGGCATGTACGTCCCGACCTGCACGCTGGGTCTGATTCCCGATCCGTATTTGCTTATTGCTATCCGATGCATGTACGCCCCGACCTGCACGCTGGGTCTGACTCCCGACCCGTGTTTGCTTATTGCTATCCGAGGCATGTACGTCCTGACCTGCATGCTGGGTCTGACTCCTGACCCATGTTTGCTTATTGCTATCCAAGGTATGTACGTCCCAACCTACACGCTGGTCTGACTCTCGACCCGTGTTTGCTTATTGCTATCCGATGCATGTACGTCCCGACCTGCACGCTGGGTCTGACTCCCGACCCGTGTTTACTTATTGTTGTCCAAGGCATGTACGTCCCGACCTGCACGCTGGGTCTGACTCCCGACCCGTGTTTGCTTATTGCTATCCGAGGCATGTGCGTCCCGACCAGCACGCTGGGTCTGACTCCTGACCCGTGTTTGCTTATTGCTATCCAAGGTATGTACGTCCCGACCTGCACGCTGGGTCTGACTCCCGACCCGTGTTTGCTTATTGTTATCCGATGCATGTACGTCCCGACCTGCACGCTGGGTCTGACTCCCGACCCGTGTTTGCTTATTGTTGTCCAAGGCATGTACGTCCCGACCTGCACGCTGGGTCTGACTCCCGACCCGTGTTTGCTTATTGCTGTCCAAGGCATGTACGTCCCGACCTGCACGCTGGGTCTGTAAACAGGTCTGCTGGTAGTTTCCATCTTTAGCTATACTTGGCCCACGAGCCCATTTACCACTTACTATCAGGGCTGGGTCTTATAATTCTCTCTTTTGACTTTGACCACGTAGGCCGGACTTTAGACCTCCCTCCTGTTTATATCAGCCCGATTGGTGACCGACCACGTTGGCTTGACTTATGACCTTCTTGACCTCCTCGTCAGCTGGACTATTGACCGGCCATGTTGGCTTGACTTCTGACCTTCTTGACCTCCTCGTCAGCTGGACTGTTGACTGGCCACGCTAGCTTGACTTCTAACCTTCTTGACCTCCTCGTTAGCTGGACTGTTAACCTTCTTGCGGCCTTGACTCCGAGCCACATCATCTTATCGACCCCGCAAAATACGCACCGTATCACAAGCCTCCCCCTCAAGTCTAGTCGAAGGAGGCTCTAGTCCGACTAACTAGACCCCAGGGTTCTGACCACCTGATCTAGCTCTTAACTCCTTTGCTGACCCATTATCCTTCTGATTTCTATAGGATATCCAGCCGTCCTGAGAGGGAGCCCAGCTCACTTTCTGTTTCTATTGACTCCTCGACTTCTGAGACCGGTTAGTCTTTAATTGCCACACTGAATTGTTAGAATGTATACTAAAAGCCTAGCTTTTGGTATAAACATTTATCTAGAAATAAGAATCACATTGGTTAAATGTCTACATTTATGATAAATGTAGTTGTTCAATTAATTTATATTGTAAATAACATGGTGTGTGGTGTCACACACAGAAGATCATGTTATCAGTACCTTATAAATTATAAACAGTAGCTCACGACCAAGATGGAAAGGAACAAACCATTGGAAGGTCGTAGTGTAATTAGGTATTAGTTTATCTTAACTATATAATTACACTAGTACACTTAGAGTGTATTGAGTAGGACCATTAGAGGTCGTTTCTTTTATACTGACTTTATAAAGGAACAAAGACCTCAGTTATTATGGAAGTGTGTGCTCTTAATCCCAATATAATAACAAGCACATATATTTGATATTTATTTCTTTAATTTATCAATGGGTGAGATTTAGTTCGATAAATCAATAAGCCCGATAAGTTGGGAAATGATATCACTTGTAGTGTGTGTTGTTGATTATAGAAGGAAACTGTGTCCTAGTGATCTAGGTTGAGAATGTCCCCAAGAGGAGCTCATAAGGATTGTCATGTTAAACCCTGCAGGTGGACTTAGTCCGACATGACGATGAAGTTGAGTGGTACTACTCTTGGAGCTAGATATTAATTAAGTGAGTTGTTAGTAACTTACTTAATTAGTGGACATTTGTTATCTTAAACACAGGGAGACTAACACACTCATAATAAGAAGGAGCCCAAAATATAATTTGGGATTGGTGCGGTAGTTCAATAATAGTTCTCTAGTGGAATGAATTATTATTGATAAAATTAAGTTGTGTGTTCGGGGCGAACACGGGATGCTTAATTTTATCGGGAGACCAAAACTAATTCCTCCTCTCGGTCCCTATCGTAGCCTCTTAATTATAGAGTACTATACCCACCTATACCCATCTTCTTACCCATCCCATAGGGGCCGGCCAAGCTAGCTTGGAGGCCAAGCTAGCTTGGAGACCAAGCTAGGGCCGGCCAAAGTTTGGCTCATGGGTACTTCAAGGTGGCCGGCCTTAGCTTGGGTTCAAGCTTGGTGTGGCCGGCCCAAATTAAAATAAAAGGATTTTTATTTTTTAAAATTTTCTTATGTGGATAACATATTTTAAAAGAGAGTTTAAAAATTTAAATCTTTCCTTTTATAAGATTCTACAAAAGATTAAGAGAAGAGCTAAATCTCTTTCCTTATTTGTATATTAAAAGGTTGATTTTAATTTTGGTAAAAACTTTCCTTTTAATTATGTTCATGATTTAAAAGAAAGTTTAAAAATTAAAAATTCTCTTTTATTAATTTCTACAAAAGATTAAGAAAAGATTTAATATCTTTCCTTATTTGTAGATTGAAAGGAGATTTTAATTTTTTAGAGATAACTTTCCTTTTTAGAAATTATCCACATGTTTAAAAGAAAGATTTTAATTTATAAAATTTCTTTTTATTAACCAATCATGAAGGGATTAAAATTATTGGAGAAATTTTTATAAATTTCTAGAAACAAATTAGGAAGTTTTAATTTTTGTTTTAATTAAAACTCTCCTTGTTTTGGGGAAAGAGGTGGCCGACCAAATAAATTAGAGAAGAGAAAATTATTTTTAATTAAATAAATTTTCCTTTTCATTGCAAAAGAATTAAGGAAGTTTTTATTTAAATTTCCTTATTTGCCAAGACCAAGGATTATAAAAGAGGGGGTAGAGGAGGTTTCATGGTGAATGACTCTATTCTTTTTCTTCCTCTCTTTTCTTCCTTGGTGTGGCCGGCCCCTAGAGGTTCCCCTTCTCATTCTCTCTTCTCCTTCTTGTGGCCGAGACTTCATCATCTCTTGGAGGCATAGAAGTGGCCAGATCTAGCTTGGAGAAAAGGAGAGAAAGGAGTCTTGTTTCTTGCATCCCTTGGAGCTTGGTTGGTGGAAAAAGATCTTCATCTTTTGAAAGCTTTGTGCTTGGCCGAAACTTGAAGAAAGGAGAAGAAGGTGCTTTGGTGGTTTCTCATCTCGGAAGATCGTTGCCCACACAACGTCCGAGGTTAGAAGAGGAATACGGTAGAAGATCAAGAGGTTTTTCTAAAAGGTATAACTAGTATTTTTCCTTTCCGCATCATACTAGTTATTTTTGGAAATAATACCAAATACAAGAGGCATACGATTCTATTATTTCGAATTTGTTTTCGATGTTGTGTTCTTTTGTTTTTTCTTTTCCTTGTGATTTGATTGTTCTTTTCGGTTGACCTAAAGTTATTTAAGGAAATTAAATATTAACTTTCCTTAAAAGGCTTTGTCTAGTCGGTGGTGGTTGTTCCCATATCCAAGAAGGTCATGTGCCTCGCCACGTCAGTACTGGGAGCCAATTTTGGAAACTAATATTTAATGAAATTAATAACCTAGGTGATTTGGATCGAACGTGTTAAGTTCCGCAGGAGATCCGAGTTTAAACCTAAAAGAACAAATAGATTAAACTTTGGATCAAACGTGTTAAGTTCCGCAGGCGATCCAAGTTTAATTTAAAAGAACACATGGTAGCTAGGAAAAGGTTCAGACCTTTGTACAAAATTTTTGTACAGTGGAACCATTAGGTTTTTCGAGTAGCAACCAACAGTTTCCAAGCGACTCCTCAGGTTCCAAGGGAGTCCTTTCACCTTCCTCTTCTTTATAAAAGGCCTAGTCACTTTACTCCTTTATCGGCAATTTTTCTTTGCCCCTGCTCCTTAACTTGCCCATGGAATCACCCGAGTGGTCTACTCTACGTCATCGATTGGCTATTGCCGAAAAAGCCTTACATGATATGACTTTGAGCCGGGATCTACAGCTCTCCCTCCGTAGGGAACTAGAGGAACTATGGCAAGCGGCTAAATGCAGGACTCGAGCGGAAGTGGCTCTGAAGATGAAAGCACAAGCAGACTTTCACGCTCAACTCCACCATATCCTCTACTTGAAGCTAAAGCATGAGGATGAGGTGTCTTCCCTGAAGGAAGAGAATCGAATACAGGGCGCCACCATTGACCAACTACGGGCCACCCTGGACCATGTCCAGAGAGAGCTGGCTCAAGCGAGAACTCGTCTAGGAGGAGCACATCGAATGTCTGAGTCTGATAGTAATTGAGGCTGCTATTGTATGCTCTTTTTTCGAATGATATAAAACATGCTTTCTGTTCTGTGGCTGCATTCCTTTATTCTCGTGTACGTCTTTATCGTTAAAACACCTGTAGACTCTTTAACATTCCTAGCAAAAAAGCAAAAAACAACAACATAGCTTGCGTACCTCATTTTCGTTGGGCGTGAGAGCAGAGCTCACTTATAACTCACACTGAGACGAGAGTCTGGGACAGCCGACCGAGCAGCTCAGTCGTTGTGCATGAGAGCAGAGCTCACTTATAACTCACACTGAGGCGAGAGTCTTGGACAGCCGACTGAGCAGCTCGGTCGTTGAGCGTGAGAGCAGAGCTCACTTATAACTCGCACTGAGGCGAGAGTCTGGGACAGCCGACCGAGCAGCTCGGTCGTTGGGCGTGAGAGCAGAGCTCACTTATAACTCGCACTGAGGCGAGAGTCTGGGACAGCCGACCGAGCAGCTCGGTCATTAGGCGTGAGAGCAGATCTCACTTATAACTCGCACTGAGGCGAGAGTCTGGTACAGCTGACCGAGCAGCTTGGTCGTTGGGCGTGAGAGCAGAGCTCACTTATAACTCGCACTGAGGCGAGAGTCTGGGACAGTCGACCGAGCAGCTCGGTCGTTGGGCGTGAGAGCAGAGCTCACTTATAACTCACACTGAGGCAAGAGTATGGGACAGCCGACCGAGCAACTCGGTCGTTGGACGTGAGAGCAGAGCTCACTTATAACTCGCACTGAGGCGAGAGTCTGGTACAGCCGACCGAGCAGCTCGGTCGTTGGGCAGGCTACATGCTGCCGACCTGGAGGTTGAACTCACGCTCAATATATATGTCGCCGGCCTGGGGGTCGAACCTCCGCTCAGTATATATGTCGCCGACCTGGGGGTCGAATCACCTCTCGAAAATTACTCGACGAGTTCCGACTTCGTCTGTCATCAAAAAATATATCATTAGTGGTGTTAAGGATAACCATATTAAAAATCACTTGGCCCCAGTCTTGCTGCCTTTGAATTTCTTTCCCGCTTCTTTTCCTTGACGGTTCCGGAGAAAATCGCGTATTAAGCATTTCCGTACTCCCGCCTCATATTATGATTTCCTTATCACGTCCATCATTAATACGGCTCCTAGGAGGTTGACACCTGTCCTCTGCCTTTACTGCTTATGCAGGATGACGCCGCCCACGCCACTCTTTTTTGTACACGCTTCCCCATAAGGGTATGTTCTTCGACGATCGGACGACTCTAAGCGCTTCACCCAAAAAGATACTCTTCTTTTCGATATTCCCTAGGAGAACTCCCTTTATAAACCCTAAAGGTCATCCGCAGTCATTGCCTTGCGCATTTTGACTGCCTGCTTCCTGTTGCTTCGACTTCTCGGCGTCCGCACCTTTCCTTTTCTAGGCTCCTCCGTCTAGCGCTCTTCTCCTCCTCGACTAATCTCTTCCTCAACCTTCTTTACCCTGACAATGGCTGATGGTAAGACCACTCTTTGGTATTCCTGCTTTATTTTAGATATAGATGACCACGACCTATCCGTGATTCGCTCTGACCTGCAAATTAGTAACGATTATGAACTCCGAGTTCCTACGCCGCAGGAGCATCCTGCTAACCCTCCGGAAGGTTTCGTAACCATTTTTAGAGACCAGATTTTAGGAGGCCTTCGCTTTCCCATCCATCCATTCATTTCTTCTCTGAGTGAATACTTTGGCATTTGCGTCTCTCAGTTTGCTCCTAACTTCTTTAGGGCAGTTTGCGGTACCGTGATTCTTTGTCGCGTATACCAGCTTCCCTTGACTGTTCATCTCTTTCACCACTTCTATTCCTTCAAACGCTCGGAGCCTGGAGTGTTTATGGTACAAGCTAGGCCCGACTACAAGTTCTTTTCGGACATGCCTTCTTCGAACAAAGGGTGGAAATCCCGTTTTTCTTTGTCAGACTGCCTAATCCGCTGGTCGGGCCCATACAATGGAGCCCCGACCTCCCTGCCGACCTCCCTATACATCAGCACCAGCCCCTTTGTATCCCTGCTTCTGAAGCACTTCAAGGCGTGCTTGTTAACTTTTCTGTATTGTTGTTGGAAGGCTTTCTATATTTGTTTGGGCTCAGCCCTGTTCAGAAGGACATCGGGGCTCCGTTTGGTAAGACCCCGTTTACCTCTTAGCTACTATTCGCTAACTGAGGTATCTTTCTTCCTTATCGCAGAGGCTGCCATGTTCCGAGCATACGCCTCTGATGTTAAGCGCCGGTCTGCCTCTTATTTGAAAAATCTAAGTGAGGAGCTTAAACAAGGTGTAGCAGCTACCTCCCGATCTGGCCCCTCTGCTTCGCAATCCGCTCCTTCCGCTCCACCATCTATTTTGCCGACGACGATCCAGGAAGGAGCTTCTTCAGCGCTTCTCCTGGATGTGGCTTCAGCGGAAGATCCAGTCACTATAGAACAGGCTGATCTGTCCACGGCAGGGCAGATTGAGGAAGCCCCTGAAGAACAAGTCGAGGAGGCCTCTAAAGAGCAGGCTGAGAGGCAAGTGACATTCCCCCGACCAGCTGGACGCCTGAAACTTCAACGTAAGAGGAAGAGAGTGACTCCCGCTATTCAAGCATCACCTCTACCTATCCCTTCCAGCCGTCGCTCTTCTGCTGCTCTTCGCTCTTTGGAAATCAAGGTTGCTTCTCCTGCCCGGGAGAGCACAATGGGGCCTGAGGTTCCTGTCGTGTCGCCCCGCATGTCAGTCCTAGCTCCCGGTCGAGATATAGCGCCTGAGCAGGCTTCTTTGCAAGCACCAGTTTCTTCTCCTGGTCAGCCACCTTTACCTTTAGTGGACCAGCCCGGGAGCTCTGCCACTCCATCTGCCTCCCATCCCTTAGATGTTCCCACATCTACCTCTAGATCCCGGAGGAAAACTTACAAGAAATATTCCTTTACTGATTTTTGGCGCGTGCCTTCCTCCGCAGGCTCAGGAGCCACCGCAGAAACTACTGACGGGGCTCCTCCCCTTACTGCTTTGATCGAGTTAGAGGGAGACTTAGCATCCTCATGGCGCTCTGGCAATCGCAAGTTTTGGAAGAATGCTCCGATGGGGGGGCTAGATCAAGCGGCTTGTCAGATGGTTGCTGTAAGTCTTTCTACCTTTATACTCCTCTGCTACAATCCCTTATAACCTTTCTTCTTATATCTGACCCAGGCCTACTCCACCAACCTAAGCGCCGTTAAGTACGCCTGCTGTTAGGATGTATACTAAAAGCCTAGCTTTTGGTATAAACATTTATCTAGAAATAAGAATCACATTGGTCAAATGTCTACATTTATGATAAATGTAATTGTTCAATTAATTTATATTGTAGATAACATGGTGTGTGGTGTCACACACAGAAGATCATGTTATCGGTTCCTTATAAATTATAAACAGTAGCTCACGACCAAGATGGAAAGGAACAAACCATTGGAAGGTCGTAGTGTAATTAGATATTAGTTTATCTTAACTATATAATTACACTAGTACACTTAGAGTGTATTGAGTAGGACCATTTGAGGTCGTTTCTTTTATACTGACTTTATAAAGGAATAAAAACCTCAGTTATTATGGAAGTGTGTGCTCTTAATCCTAATATAATAACAAGCACATATATTTGATATTTATTTCTTTAATTTATCAATGGGTGAGATTTAGTTCGATAAATCAATAAGCCCGATAAGTTGGGAAATGATATCACTTATAGTGTATGTTGTTGATTATAGAAGGAAACTGTGTCCTAGTGATCTAGGTTGAGAATGTCCCCAAGAGGAGCTCATAAGGATTGTCATGTTAAACCCTGCAGGTGGACTTAGTCTGACATGACGATGAAGTTGAGTGGTACTACTCTTGGAGCTAGATATTAATTTAGTGAGTTGTCAGTAACTTACTTAATTAGTGGACATTCGACATCTTAAACACAGGGAGACTAACACACTCATAATAAGAAGGAGCCCAAAAATATAATTTGGGATTGGTGCGGTAGTTCAATAATAGTTCTCTAGTGGAATGAATTATTATTGATAAAATTAAGTTGTGTGTTCGGGGCGAACACGGGATGCTTAATTTTATCGGGAGACCAAAATCAATTCCTCCTCTCGGTCCCTATCGTAGCCTCTTATTTATAGAGTACTATACCCACCTATACCCACCTTCATACCCATGATAAGGGGGTCGGCCAAGCTAGCTTGTGGTTCAAGCTAGGGCCGGCCAAGGGTGGCCGGCCCTAGCTTGAACCCAAGCTTAGGTGGCCGGCCCCCATTAAATTAAAAAGAATTTTAATTTTAATTTTTATTATGTGGAAGATATAATTTATTAAAGAGAATTAAAATTAAAATATCTCTCTTAAAAAGGATCTACAAAAGATTAAAGAAAGAGATTAGATCTCTTTCCTTATTTGTAGATTGGAAAGATATTTTATTTTTTATTTTTGAAAATTATTCACATGTTGAAAAATTAAAATTATAGAAATTTCTTTTTGTCAACCATGAAGGGATTTTAAAGGGAAATTTTATTTTTTAAAATTTCCAAAGACAAATAAGGAAGTTTAAATTGTTGATTTAAAATTATCTTATTTGCTCTATATGAGGTGGCCGACCACATACAATTAATTAGGAAAATTTATTTAATTTTTCTTAATTAATTATTGTCAAGGAAAGTGTAGGAAATTTTATTATAAATAAATTTCCTTATTTTCCAAAGCCAAGGAATATAAAAGAAGGGGTTGGGTGCCTTCATGGGTGACAACTTTTATTATTCTCTCCCTCTTTTCCTTGGTGTTGTGGCCGGCCATCTTCTCTCCCTCTCTTCCTCTTTGTGGTGGCCGAAACTCTTCTTTGTTTGGAGCTCTTGTGGTGGCCGGATACTACTTGGAGAAGAAGAAGAAGAAGGAGAGAAAGCTTGCATCCCTTGGAGCTTGGTTGGTATTTTTTTCTTCATCCTTGGTGAAGCTTTTGTTTTGGCCGAACCTAGCAAGGAGGAGAAGAAGGTGCTTAGGTGGTTTCTCATCTTGGAAGATCGTTGCCCACACAACGTCCGAGGTTAGAAGAGGAATACGGTAGAAGATCAAGAGGTCTTTCTAAAAGGTATAACTAGTAATTTTTCCTTTCCGCATCATACTAGTTATTTTTGGAAATAATACCAAATACAAGAGGCTTACGATTCTAGTATTTCGAATTTATTTTCGATGTAGTGTTCTTATGTTTTCTTCTTTTTCTTGTGATTTGATTGTTCCTTTCGATTAACCTAAAGTTATTTTAGGAAATTAAATATTAGCTTTCCTTAAAAGGTTTTGTCTAGTCGGTGGTGATTGTTCCCATATCCAAGAAGGTCATGTGCCTCGCCACGTCAGTACTGGGAACAAATTATGGAAATTAATATTTAATAGAATTAATAACTTAGGTGATTTGGATCGAACGTGTTAAGTTCCGCAGGAGATCCAAGTCTAAACCTAAAAGAACAAATAGATTAAGTTTTGGATCAAACGTGTTAAGTTCCGCAGGCGATCCAAAATTTAATTTAAAAGAACACATGGTAGCTAGGAAAAGGTTCAAACCTTTGTACAAAATTTTTGTACAGTGGAACCTCTAGGTTTTCCGAGTAGCAACCAACACCTGCAGCCTGCAGAGAGAAAATGAAGTGATGAAGGCTCGTCTGGAGGAAATAGAGCTGCCCCTAACTCCCCGCGATCCACTCAACCCAACTCCTGGAGATCTGACTCACTATCTCCGCTTAATTGGAGAATCTGCCAAGTCTGCCCGCAATATCTCACATGCAGCTTTTGACAAAATAAGAGATTTGGAAGCAGCTCTTCAAACAAGAGAGTCAGAACTGGCTTCAGAAGTGGAGAAGCGCCAGGAGCTAGCATCTAAGCTAGATAAGAAGAATGCTCAATTGGCTAGCCTACAAGAAACCCAAGAGAATCTTCAGAAGACCATAGCAGACATCCAGGGTCAACTAGCTGCTAGCGTCGACCGGGAGAAAACACTTCAAAGCAAGTGGGAGGCTAGCCAAGCGACTCTTAGATCTGTGCAGGCCGACCTTCTGAAAATGCAAGAGGATATTTCCCAAAGTCAACAAGCTTTAACGCAGGCCTGTGCTGATAAGGAGAAGGTGAAGACCGAGCTGGCAGATTATCAAGCGGGTGAATTGGATCGTCTGAGGGCTTACAGGCAAGCCTATGTTACCTCCCCCTTCTTTATGAAGAAAATGGGAGATCTGATGTTTTCCTAGTATGTTGCGGCGCGGGCGGAGGAGTTCGCCAAATGTTTGAACAAGATTTGCTTAAGGCTGCCCCCTTGGAAGAATTTTTAGACATAGGTCGCATCATGGACGAGATTCCTGACGGGTCGTTTCCTTCCTTTAAAGATGATGACGACCTCTTCCTTCTTCTTGAGCCCCCAGCCGATTCTTCATCCGACCCCACTGCTGACGATAAGCCCTAAGTTGGCTCTATGTATTACACTTCTTGATGTAAAATTGTCCTTAACCGACTCTTTTTCAACGTCTTTATTGACTTATCTCCATTTTGGCATGCTCGTGCTTCTCATGCTATTTCTTACTGGCAGGCTCTTGACCCTCTTATCATAGTAGGATAATATGCTAATCTATTGTTGGTAGCTCTATATATTGCCTGTCGGGCTCTGTTTATAACGACACACGTCCTTGTACGTGCCTTGACCTCTTATTTTAGGTCCCGTTTACCCCTGACCAAGGATCCTTCTATTTTCCCGATCTGCTCCCTTGTATTCCTTTGCTGACCTCGCCTTAGTCTCGCTCCTCAATCTATCCTTGGTCCCGTTTATAGATAGGGTTAACTGAAGACTAGGACATTAAAAGCTATGCACAGGCCGGGATCCGTCCTGCTCCAGGTCTGCATAGAAGAAGACCAGGAAATTAAAAGTTAAGGGTAGACCAGGATCCCTCGTTATCCAGGTCTGCACAGATAAAGGCCAAGTTATTTAAGAGGTAAGCCCAACTCGGGAAAGCGCGGTCACTTTTTTAAGATCACTGTTGGTATCTTTTCCCGAGGTCCGCCTCTTCATACTTCGTGCCAGTATTTTTCCAATTATGCCTTTAGGCGTTATTTCCGAGGAGGATCCTACGGCTTTCATTGTTCCCGTCCGTTATTTTGCACCTATGGATGATAATCTGACGAAATTGCCCCTTGGCCAAGCGCCTATAAATATTCTCCTTACTTTCGACTTTCAACGTTTGGCGCCCTTTTCTTCTTCCTCTTACGTGAACCTCTTCTTTCTTTCAATCTACCTGCTCCTGTGTCGATACTTTTCTGCACAATCTTTCTTCTTTTTGCTTCTTTTTCTCATGGCTTCTCCTTCCTTTCTTCCTTCATTGGCGGCGGCATAATATCCTGGCTCATCCACCTTCGATGAACTGGATCGGGATGACCTATGCTACACCTATGAAGTTGCGGACGACGTGCAAGTGATTATCCCTACGGGAATACATCGATTCTCCAATCCTCCTATTGGCTCTAGCACCTTCTTTAAGGAGCAATTCATGGCGGGCCTTCGTCTTCCTATCCATCCTTTCTTCTCCGACGTATGTCGCTACTTTCAAATTCCCTTGGGGCAATTGACGCCCAACTCCATCAGAATCCTCTATGGTTTCATAATATTATGTGACGTATGTGAAATATCTTGGTCCTCCTACTTATTCCACTGCTTCTTTACCTTTCGGCGCTAGGAAGAGGGCACATTTCGCTTTCAGCCACGTCTCCGAACTACTTTTTTCTCATCCCTGTCGCCTTCTACTCCGACCTGGAGAAACAAATTTTTCTTCATTGCCTTCCCCCACGATGTGGGGTGGCCCCTGCGATGGCAGCAGTTACTTCCTTCCCCTCCTGAACTAGGAGAGTTTCACCTGGACTCTTCTTACTTAGAAGTTTCATCTCGCCTGGCTGGCTGGCAACTGAATTTAACGCGTTTACTATCTGAGGAACTGCTGTCCTATTTTCGCCTGAGCTATCTGACCTATGAAACACCTCGTTCCCTGGGTAAGTCTCTCTTTCCTTTCTGTTATTACTTCGTGAGTACTTTATTTTTTCTATGGCAAGTAATTTCACACTTTATCCGGTGCAGCTGAAGTCTTAACCCATGCTTCAGAGGTTCATCCCCTTCCTCTGAGTGACATGGAGATAATGAGGCGTGGCCGAGTTATCCTGCAGATAAGAACACTCCCCCACTCGTCTTCGACTTCAATCGGTAGGGCTTCCTCGGCCCATCCTCCGCCCAGACCTGTTCGACGAGAGCTCTCTGGAACCCGGCCTGCTCCCTTAGCTCTCCCTTCTCAGCCACGTGCCGCACGCTTGCCTCGGCTGGCTACCCCTGCTCGTCCCCGGGCTGCTCGTCCACCACGGCAGGCCACCCCTGCTCGCCCCGAGCTGCTAATCCACCATGGCCGGCCGCTCCTACTTGCCCCCGGGCCCCCCGTACGGCTCGCCCTACTAATTTAACTCCCCTCCAATCGACGAATTCTCCCAGAGCCACTTAAATTCCAGGCTTGGGCCTTGGTGAAAGGCTTATGGGCCTTGGCGGAAGAACAAGCAACGTCTCCTTTGCCAGTCTTGCTTTCAGAGAGGCTTCTCAGGCGGCTCGCAGGGCCCGTGCCACAAATGAGCGCCTGAGTCAGAATGCCCCAACTCCCTCTAGATGCAGGGCTCGGTCGTCCTCCGATGATTCTGACTCTGATGATCAGGCGCTATCTCAGAGACGTCGGCGCCGAGCCCCTCGCCCGATGTCTAACTCAGGCCCACCATCTATCCCTTCTCCTGCAGCTGCCTCTCCTCCATCTATCCCATCTCCTGCAGCTGTTTCTCCTCCATCTATCCCTTCTCCTCCTGTAGTTGCCTCTCCTACATCCCCCCATGTGACTCAGCCTCCAATCCCAAGCCATGTAACTGATCCCCCTACTTCACTCAATAATCAGGCCGAGCCCCCATTAGCTCAACCTTCCACCTCGCAGCACGCTCAGGGAGGTGAAGTTGGCTCCTCCGAACGCCCTTCAGTTACCGTTCCTGCTGCACCTCCTCAGGGTCCGTCTTCAGCTCCTTCTGGCTCAACCACTGAGCCCTCAGCTCCTCCAGGCTCAGCCGCAGGTCCTTCAGGACCACCCCCGCTCACTTATCATAATTATTGTACTACTCTCCCTTCTGAGGAGCAGTTATAGTCTCAAACAGATGTTCCCACCAGCTCTCTCAAGATAAAAGGTCATCTGGCCACTTTGTGGGAAGAAAGCCTGTAGCATATGAATTCCTTGCCCTCCCTAGCCCAGATGGACCAATTCACATAATTGTATATCAAGGTAACCCTTAAAAATTTTCCAATTGTTGCTTTTCCCGCCCTTATCAGATACTCCCTGTATGTTCCAGGCTTGTGCAGAATCTCTGATAGTGAACCATTCCTTCCATGCTACTTATTATCAGAATAAGATGCTACGAGACCAGGTTGCTGAACTGGAACTGCAACTGAATGATCCTGCCCAAGCTAGCCATGCCTTGAGGGTCGAAATAAAAGATTTAACCAAAAAGAGGAATAGTCTGGAATTGTCCCTAGCCCTAACCAACCATGAACTTAAAGATCTTCAGGAAAAGCAAAATTAGGTTGATATTGTACACCAGCAGAGCATGAATCAGCAGGCTTTAGAGCATCAAAAAGCTATGGACCAGTTGGCTCAAAAATTGCGTGCTACCGAAACTCTGGCGCAGGATCAAGACCGAAAGTTAAAATCGCAGGAGGCCCTTTTGAAATCTCAAGAGACCCAGCTAACTTCCCAAGCGACAGAATTGGCTACTGCCAGAAGTGAACTGGCTCAGGCTAGGGCCACCATAGAGGGTGTGTCAACAGCTTTGGCTATCTACAGAGATGGAGAGAACGATCGTTGCCTGCAGAACCGCGCCCTGTATCTGCGTTCTCCCGAATTTTGTGAGCAGGTCGGACAGCGTTTTTCTATGTCTATTATCTATGGGGCGGGCGGGGCTCTGCGACAACTTCATGAGCAAGATTACTTGAAATCACTTCCACCTCCTAAATTCTTAGACCATGACCGAATCCTCAAAGAGATACCGGATGAAATATTTGCTCCTTTCGAATGATATTTTTTGACTTCTTGTACATAATGACTTGAGAATTGCTTATAAAGTACTTTGTTGTTTCTTTGTTTGCCTTCCAAGGCTTGCTTTTACTAAAATTTCTTAGCTTTGTCATAAAAAGTATTAGGACATACAATTTCTACTTTTACATCTTCTGCTTCCTCCGATCTACCTTTCCCGGTCTGCTAACCCAGTCTGTGAGATAAGTGAGCTCGGCTTATCACTCGGCCTACCCTTCTTAGCCTGTCTCTTTAGACTCGATAAGGTCGCAGGTAATTGGTGCTCTAGGGTCGATCTAGCTTCTTGCCCCGTTCATCTTGTAAATAATAAGCTCCGGATGCTAATTTTTTATTGACTCTATAAGGCCCATCCCATTGTGGTGCTAACTTAGTCACGCCCCCCACTGGCTTGATTTGCTTCCAGACTAGATCTCCTTCTCCAAAGAATCGAGGAACTACTCTTCTGTTGTAATTTTGTCTCATTCTCTATCGATAACCTCCAGCCAAGCCACCGTTCGGTCGCGGGTCTCGCTAATAAGATCCAGCTTAGCTAACCGCCGCTCCGTGTTTCCTTCATCGTATAGTGTCCTCCTGACCGATGGCACTCCAATTTCTATAGGTACAATTGCTTCATTGCCATACACCATGTGGAATGGTGTCAGACCTGTACTTTCCCAAGGTGTTGTGTGATAAGCCCATAGAATGCTTGGCAGCTCTTCCACCCAATTGCCTCCGACATGATCTAGTTTGACCTTTAGACCTCGTACTATTTCTCTGTTGATAACCTCGGTTTGACCATTGCTTTGAGGATAAGCTACTGAAGTGAAGGCTTGTGTTATGTCAAATCCCTTGCACCAGGCCTGGATTCTTTGTCCTTGAAACTGCCTTCCATTGTCAGACACCAGCTTGTGAGGAATACCAAATCTTCAAAGAATGTTCTTCCACAAAAATTGAATGACAGCATCTTCTGTGATCCAGGCCACGACTTCTGCTTCTACCCACTTAGAAAAATAGTCCACAACCACCAATAAGAAACGCCTTTGGCCAAGCGCCATCGGAAATGAGCCCACGATATCCATGCCCCATTGATCAAAAGGACAGGAAACTATAGACGTTCTCAACAGGGTCGTGGGTCGATGTGTCAAGTTTTGATGTTTTTGGCAGGACAAGCATGTGTTCACCAATTTGTGAGCATCCCTTTGTAAAGAAGGCCAGAAATATCCGGCCATGAGCACCTTGCGAGATAAAGTCCGACCGCCTACATGATTGCCACAGCATCCCAAGTGTATTTCTCGCAAAGCTTGATCTGCTTCCTCTACCCCCAAGCATTTGAGTAAAGGTCGGGAAAAGGACCTCTTGTAGAGCTGATCTCCAATCATTACATAAGCGTGCGCTTGCCTCCTAATCAGCCGTGACTCTTCTGGATCTGTGGGTAAGATACCCTGCCTGAGATAACTGATAATGGGTGTCCGCCAATCAATAGTTGCTTCTGCATTGTTTTACAGATCTATCTGGGCTATCAAAAAGGTTTGTGTCATTGACCGATCCAGTACCCAAGTGCCCGCTCATTCTTTGACTTGGGTATCTTGGTTACAGTAACCTCTGTAAATTCTGTCTTCATCTTCTCATACGCTTCTCGATACATTTGCAATTTATCACAATTTATCACAAAGTTGTCGGTAACCTGCTGAGTCACCAACTGAGAATCTAAATAAACGATCACCCGAACTGCCCCTACATGCCAGGCTGCCTGCAGTCCTACCAACAAAGCCTCGTACTCTGCTTCATTGTTCGTGACTCGAAAATTTAATCGAACTGCCAGTTGGAGTATATCTCCTTAAGGAGATATTACTAGGACCCCCACTCCGCTTCCATGATGATTAGCAGACCCGTCCACATAGATCTTCCATATTTCTTCAGAGCTGTTTTGATGTACTTCTGTTAAGAAATCTGCCAAGGCTTGTGCCTTAATAGCGGTGCGCGGCTGGTACTGTATGTCATATTCTCCCAACTCCGTGGCCCACTTGATAAGCCACCCTGCAACTTCTACATTAGTCAAAGCTCTTCCCATGGTGCTATTGGTTAGGACTGTGATAGGATGCGACAAGAAATATGGCCTTAATCGCCGAGCCATAAGGACCAATCCATAAACCAACTTCTCTAGGGCAGTGTATCGAGACTCAGCTCCTTTCAATAAGTGATTGAAGAAATACACTGGCCGTTGTATATTGTCATGTCCTTTAACGAGCACTGCCCCTACAGCCTCAGGGGTGGCCGACAAGTAAACCCATAAGGGTTCTCCTACAACTGGCTTAAAAAGAGAGGGAAGAGTCTCCAGATACTTCTTCAGCTCTTCAAAAGATTTAGTGCATTCTTCGTCCCATTGGAACTTGGAGGCCTTCCTTAGCACCTTGAAAAAAGGAGCAACTCGATCTGCAGACTTGGAGATGAATCTTGACAAGGCTGTTATTCTGCCGACCAGCTTTTGGGTTTCTTTTAAATTCTGAGGAGGCTGCATATCCTTGAGCACTTGAACTTTTTCAGGATTGGCTTCTATTCCTTGCTCAGTCATCAGGTAACCCAAGAATTTTCCTCCTTTAGCTCTAAATAAGCATTTCAAGGGATTGAGTTTCAACCCATACTGTCGGAGAGTCCTGCATGTTTCATCCACATCTTTGATCAAGTTTTCGCCCAACGGGGATTTGATGAGTATATCATCTACATAGACCTCCACATTTCACTCGATCTGATCCCGAAAGATTTTATCCATCATTCTCTGGTATGTGGCTCCGGCGTTCCTGAGGCCAAAGGGCATGACAGTATAACAGAAAGTACCGTCAGCCGTAATAAAACTAACCTTCTCTTGATCTTCCCGGGCCAGAGGTATCTGATGATACCCCTGGTAGGCATCCAGCATACATATTCTCTCGCAGCCGGCCGTGGAGTCCACCATTTGATCAATCCGGGGCAGGGGGTAGCAATCTTTAGGGCTGGCTCGATTGAGGTCCCGGAAGTCTATGCATACTCTCCACTTATTGTTGGGCTTTTTTACCAAGACTACATTGGAGAGCCAGGATGGGAACTGAACCTCACGAACATGTCCCGCCTTTTTGAGCTGGTCCACCTCGGCTCTTATTATTTTATTCTGGTCAGCTGAGAAATTTCTTTTCTTTTGCTTCACAGGCCGGGAATCAGGTAATAGATGCAGCTTGTGCTCAGCCACTTCTGGCTTGACCCCAGGAAGTTCTTCAGTAAACCATGCAAAGACATCCCGGTTGCGGATTAAACACTGAATTAGTTCCTCTTTAAGGGGAGGAGGAAGGTCGCTCGCCACCCGGGTCAAACTTTCAGGTCGCTCAGTGTGTAATTGTACTTCTTCCCAAGGGATGGGCTCTTCAGCTATAGGGAGAGGCTCCTCTTGAACAACATGGACACCTCCATCCTGTCTCCTTTGATTTTTCCGAGCCTCAACTCGGACCATGTCAATATAGCACCGCCGAGAAACCTTCTGTTCTCCTTTAACTTCCCCGACCTGCTCGCCCACAGGAAACTTGATTTTTTGATGGAAGGTCGAGACAGCAACCTTAAATTCATGCAGGGAGGGCCTTCCAAGAATGACATTATAGGAAGAAGGGGAGTCCACCACTATAAAAGTGCTCCTCCTGGTGCGTACCAATGGCTCAGTGCCCAAAGATATGGCCAACTTAATCTGACCCATAGGTTTCCCTTCATTGCCTGTAAATCCGTACAGAGATGTGGCCACCGGTTGGAGTTCAGTGGCATTAATTTGCATTTCTTTGAATGCGGTCCTGAATAGGATGTTGACTGAGCTCCCGATATCAATGAAAACTCGAGCCAATCGACTATTGGCAATAATGGCTTTGATGATGAGAGCATCGTCATGAGGTAACTTCAGGCCTTCCAGGTCTGCTGCCTCGAAGCTGATAACAGGGCCAGCAGCTTGCTCCTGACTGCATCCGACGGCATGAACCTCCAAGAGCTGAACATGAGACTTGCGCAATTGATAGCCATGATTTTGGCTATATTATTTTGAATCATAATGGATGTTGTTATTAGTTTATTCATAGCTTAATCTCTCATTAGCATCATATCTCAATATTGCATGTGATTTTGGACCTAATTGTAAATTAGCTAGTTTTCATGGTATTTGGTGCTAATATTTGACTCTTATTTTGTAGGCATCAAAAGGGGTATGGACCCGATCAGATTGGACCACACTTGGGCTCAAATCAAAGGCTAATCAAGTCGATCAAGCCTCGGAGCATTATGGGTCGTTCATCCAAGATTGAGCAGATCTGAGCCATCCATTGAAGATCTAGTTCATCCGACCTAATGAGGAGCAGATCTGAGCCATTGATGAGGATTCCGAAGCTTTGATCCAGATCTGATATGTTCTAGCCGTTGATTTAGCTCAGAAGTTTCTCAGCCGTCCGATTAGAACTGAGGAGGTTTAAAAACCCACGTGAGAAGCTACAGTAGTTAGAGCTCGGTTCCTCGCGATTTCTCCACTGTAGCGTCGCCTTCTTCGCGCGACAGTCGCAGCTCCCCATCTCTTTCAGATCTACTTCTCAACGAGTCTAATTGGCGTTGGAGCTTCTATTCTTTTGCTTCTAGGCTCGGATCTTTCGCATGCGTCGGCGATCTTCTCTCCGGAACTCAGATCTGTGCGATTTTCTTCTCTATTTCAGCCATCGTCGGAGGAGTTCTTCGGTGATAGTGGCTTGCTCTCTATCAGAGAGCATCGATCCAGAGAAATCGGATTCAAGATCTGCGGAATTTCGAGCTTGGCAGTTCTAATCTTCACCAGCTTTTCCAGGAAAGTTTTCTTTGGTGCTGGAAGAGATTGAATTGAGTTGAAGTTTTCATTCAATTAGCTTGTGTTGTAGCAAGGACAGGCTTGTTAGAAGAGTAGATTTGGATAGAGATGGCTTAGATTTTGATTTTACAGATTATCGTTTCTGCAATTCTATTTTCTTTGATTTTGTTTTTGAATCTGAACTGAGTAGTTATAGTTGTGCTTCTTTAGACTTTATTTCTGCAATAAAATTCTGTGCATTTTGTTTCTTTAATTAGAGATGGATTAGATTAAAATTCTGCAAGTTTATTATTTCTGTATCTTTGCTTCTTTTAGATTTCGTTGTCAAATTTCTTGTTCTCTAATGTTGAACGATGTAGATTTAGTTAGAACTATAATTCAATTCTATTTTCTTTCTTGTTTTTGTGGTTTGAGTACGACATCTATGTTCTACAGTTTGTTTTCTTCTTCCTGCAATTCCAATTTTGTATCAACTTTCTGACATTTTCTGCAATTTTAAGTCTGATGAATTCCTTTTAGTTGCTGAATCGCAGAGTAAGTTAGTTTTCTTTATTTAGATTTATTGTGCTTTAGATTAGATCTATTAATTGCACTTCAATTCTTTACTTGGAATTTGAATAAAAATTAGACACTTCTATTTCATCAGGAGAAAACTTCAAAAGAAAAATAATTCTAGGCTAAGATCAAATATTCTACTATTAGTTTCTTTGTGAGATTCGACTTGGGACTTCATACTACATGTTTTATCTTTAGTTTAAGAATGTTCCGATCTTTATTAATTTGATGTACAATGTGACATGAAAATGGTTGACACTTAGATTTTGTGCTTATCAAATTTTGGCGCCGTTACCGGGGAAACTAGTAGAGTTTGTTTGTTTTTAGATTGAGCATAGTTTATTTTTTCTATCTATTTTTGTTCTAACTATTGATTTTGGTGGAATGACCAGGTCCTCGTGTGGTAAACTACTTGATTTTGATCCAGAAATTGAAAGGACCTTCAGAGCTTTGAGAATTCAAGAGAACATTTCAGAGGACTCAGGAAGTTCTTTATCATCTTCAGATACCCCCATGGCTGATCATAGCAGAACAATGAAGGAACTTGCAGCTCCTGATGAAGCCTACAAATATTCTTGCATTACTTATCCAGACTTGGCAGGAGACTTCGAGCTTAGATCTGGATTGATTCATTTGCTTCCAAAGTATCAAGGATTATCTGGAGAAGACCCAAATAGACATTTGCAAGAATTCCATGTGGTCTGCTCAACCATGAAGCCACAAGGAATCTCAGAAGAAGATATCAAGCTGAGGGCTTTTCCATTTTCATTAACTGGAGTAGCAAAAGATTGGCTGTATTATTTGCCACCAGGATACATCACTTCTTGGATAGATATGAAGAAGGCTTTCTTGGAGAAATTCTTTCCAGCTTCAAGAACTGCAATTATCAGGAAAAGTATCTGTGAGATTCAGCAAGTGTTGGGAGAGACATTATACGACTATTGGGAGCGATTCAAGAAATTATGTTCAAGTTGTCCTCAACACCAAATCAGTGAGCAGCTACTAGTCCAATACTTCTATGAGAGTTTACTACCTATTGACGGAAGTATGATAGATGCAGCAGCTGGAGGAGCTTTAGTGAACAAGACTCCAGAACAAGCTAGGGAGCTTATTTCAAACATGGCAGAAAATTCACAACAATTTGGAAGTAGAGCTTTGACAACAAGAGGGGTTGGAGAGGTTCAAATGGTTTCCAATGAACAAAAGGAGATAAGAAGCTCATTATTGGAGTTAACATCTTTGGTAAAGCAATTGGCGCTGAATAATGCTAATCAAGCTTCCATTTTGCCAAGTACACAGTTTCCATATCAATCGAAGGGAGTTTGTGGCATTTGTTCAAGCCAAGACCACAATTCAGAGTTGTGCCCAAATCTTCATCAAGATGAGTCAGTAGCAGCATTTTCTAGAGCTCAATTTCCTCAAAAATATGACCCCCATTCTTCTACTTATAATCCTGGTTGGAGAGATCATCCCAATTTCAAGTATAACAACTCATTTTATCAGCAACCAACTTCGAATCAGAATTTCCAGCACTCTTACCAGCCTGCAAATCAATTCCAGCAGCAGAATCAGAATTTCCAGCACTCTTACCAGCCTGCAAATCAATTCCAGCAACAATTTCAGCCTTATCAGTAGTTTCCAAATCAAAATCAGCAATGGCAATTCCAGAATCAGGGTGTTCAGCAAGAGCAAAATGTAATTCAGAATGCACTTCCAGCACCTTCAAGATTAAGTTTGACTCAAGGAAGTTCTAATAACTCTTCTAATTCTGATTCACAACAGAAGATGGATGATTTGCTGCAACAAATTTTGCAACAACAACAATTGTTTTTACAGCAACATCAACATCAGCAAAGGACAGATTCAGCTTTGCAAAACCTTGAAAGACAGATTAGCCAACTAGCAACGAACTTAAATCAAATGCAAGCTCAAGGTTCAAGTAAACTACCTTCTCAAACAATGCCAAACCCAAAGAATGTGAGTTCATTGACTCTTCGAAGTGGAAGAACCATAACTGAACCAATGAAGAATATTCCAATTGGATCAGATTTTGTTGCACCAACTCCGGACTCACAATCAAAAGATCTTGTACCAGGAAGTTTGAATTCAGAACTCACTCAATAAGTACAGATCAGTGGAAGAAGTATACCAGAACAAACTTCAACAGATTTTGGTTTAGCAGAACAAGATGATTCACAATCAGCTCCAATTTCAGCTCAAAATGTAGAGAAAGAATCACAACAGCAAGGTACTAAAATTTCTGTCCCATTACCTTTTCCTCAAAGAAGAATCCATCAAAAGAAACATGTTGAGGAAGAGAAAGCTAAGGAATTTCAAGAACTTGTGAATTTGTTCAGCAAAGTGGAGGTGAATGTGCCCTTGTTAACCATGATAGAGCAAGTTCCGAAATATGCAAAATTTCTCAAGGATGTATGTGTGCATAAGAAGAAATTAAAGGGAAATGAATTAGTTAGCATGGGAAAAAATGTTTCTGCTCTTATTCGACCTATTCCTCAGAAGTGTGATGATCCAGGAGTTTTTACCGTGCCATGTACTATTGGAAATTATGTATTTGAGGATGCTATGCTGGATTTAGGAGCTTCTATTAATGTAATGCCGAAATCTATTTTTTTATCATTGGGTATTGGTCCTCTACAGCCTACGGGAGTTGTTATTCAGTTAGCCAACCGTAGTCAGGCTCATCCAACTGGAGTGATTGAGAATGTTTTGGTTAAAGTGAGTGACCTTATATTTCCAGCTGATTTCTACATTTTGGATATGGAAGGCGATGTATTAATGAATAGAGCTCCAATTATTTTGGGAAGACCGTTCCTTAAGACTACCAGAACTAAGATTGATGTGCATGCTGGAACTTTATCTATGGAGATTGCTGATGTAGTTGTTCAATTTAGCATTTTTGATACGATGCAACAAAAGAAGAACCATTCTATTTTCAGTGTTTATAAATCCGAATGGCTGGATACTATGAATTTTATTGATGCGGATTATGATGAAATTGTTTCAGGCTCTAATGAATTGGGTTGTGAATCTAAACATTCTGGATGTTGTATTGATAACAGGGAAATAATTGAGCTAACACCTAATTGTGGTCAAACTTCAGTGGATGGATCTATAAGTGTAGGGGATTGCATGGAAGCATTACCCCAAGAATCACCTAAATTGGATGTAAATGAAGAGAGTGTAGGGACTTGTGCTATGGAGCCAAGCACCCAAGAATCACTACCAATTATTGTACCTTCATCAGAACTAGATATTGAATCACAGGAAATTTCAAAGGACATTGCAGAGGAAGATGTGGGGCCAGTGAGACAACCAAAGGAACTAATTAACCCATTGAACTCTTTTTGTGTTAGCAATATTTTTTCTAATGGTGTTATTGAGATGCAGGAGGTGTCTACTGGTCAACCTTTCAAAGTGTATAGCAACCAACTTAAGAAATTCCTTCGGAGGAGGAAATGATGCAGAGTGGACAAGGTGGACAATAATGATGCAATCTACCCAAATCGAAGGGGAGTTCGTTCCAACTTAGCTTTTGTTTTTGCTGTCACAAATAATAACTCTTTGCTTTCACAACTTAGCTTTAGTTCGTTCATATTGCATGCTTAGTTACTTAATAAATTCTTTGTTTACAAATAATAAGTTTAGTATAGGGAAATAAATTCTTGACTGGACTGAGTTGAATTTGGAATAAAAAAATGGTACCCCCTAGCAATTGTTCTATAACATGTTAGAAGTAAAGATTGTGAGCTAGATTTGAGAATCTATTTTTGGGCTTAATGTCATAAGTGGACTTTTAATTTTCTTAAGGTTACTACTTAATAATGAAAACTTGATTGGTAAATTAGATTGATACATTTTCATGCCTAGTGAGGATGAGCCTTAATTGAGTGATGTACTTGTGTCATTGCACTCTAAAACTTGCTTTGATTCTTTCAAAACCATAACCCAATGGATTAAATCATGTTTATGAAGGTAAATCTATTTGTTCCTTTATTCCACACAAATTCTTGCTATTCTTCTTGATAATCATCATATCAACTTATGTCTTCTTAATTGTAATCTTTTGGATGTGGATACATTGCTTGCTATATGATGAATTTTTGGCCACGATGGATAAGTTGAAGTGTGGGGGAAGAATGGAATGAACTTTGAGTTTAGTTTGTTTCCATAGGATTGTTGCTTCAAGAAGTTCAGAAAATTTTTCACTTTGAATTTGGATCCGAATTTTGTAATCAGAAACATTTTTCTCCAGCAACATAAGAAGTGCAGAATACATAAATGAAGAAATGCTATGGCACATGATAGCAAGAGTGTATCAAGCTGTTGTGATACATTGTATCAAGATTTTTGGATAGTTATCCAATTGAAGAAGAGTTTGGTTTAAACTTTTGTTTATTATTGACAAATGGTATTCAAGTTTCAACAGTTGGAAATCTGAAAAATTCTTGAAGATTTAATCTGGAACCATCTGTGAAAGGAAGTTTAATGGGTGTCAAGTGATAATTCTGTTCTAAAACAACAAGGTTTTAAATCCAAGCTTTTAATTCTGCAATGTCAAATAGAATCAGTCCTTGAGTTTATTCATGAATAAAGCGAGCTTAAAGAGTCTTGTATTCTGGAAATGGTTACTAAGGTGATGTACTCAAACTATTTGAAGACTGTTGGGCCTGAAATTTTGGTGCTGTGCTACTTATGGTGTTGTGCTATAGTCTTAAAAAAGATTGTGCTGAGTTTCTTCATGATGTCTATAAATGTATATTTTGATGGCATAGAATTTTAATGGCTGATATAAGGAACAAGTGAAACTGGTAAATTTTTGAAACTTAAAGTGCAATAGTTTACCTTGTTCGTGCCAAAGTAAGTACAACTTTGAAGCCTGAAAATTTTTGAAGTGTATAGCTGGATCTAATACCTCGAATATGATAATTCATTGCAACAACAAGCTGAAAAGTTTGCAGAAGCATGGATATGTTGTTGAAAACCTGCAGTAATTCTTATTTGCAGTGCTTCATGGCATCAATACTAGAGTTTTATCCTTTAAGAAGTAATCTAGAATTGTATTGAGATTTTGTTTTTGCACAGTAGGAATTGTAGCATTACTGATGTGCAGCAATTTAAGAGTCTCAAATTCAGGAATTATTTAAAAGAATGGGAATGCATTGAATTCAGTTTTAGATATGAGATGAATTACATTGCTTGATAGTGGTTAGTTATTTGATGAGATCTGTTGAATCAAGTCTTTAGCGTTGATTTGAGATTGAAGAGGTATGGAAGGTTGAATTGAGAATGCATGAGGTCGGCATCAATTCTAATCAGCAAATCATAATCAGAGCAGGAAAAAAAATCTGCATATCAGGCCTGAAAATTTCTGATCCGGAATTCATTTGCATGCAAGTTTTTATTGATTAAAGAATCAAAGAGATAATCTAAAGAGCTTCAATTGTAAGGCTTGAATCAAAGGATCAATTAGAATTTAAGCTGATGGAACTGTGAAATTCAGAACTTGATACATTCAGAATTTGATTGACAATTGCCATACAATTCATGAAGCACTTGAAGATGGCATTATTGTAGCTGAAAAGAAGAAAGAAAGGGTAGACTTGTTACTTAAAACAGTGAAGAAATATAGGATGAGAACAGTTTACTCTAAATCTGTGTGGAATTTAATATATTGGTTTCAAATCACACATTTAATCTGTTGATTTCAAATCACAGATGGAATCATTTTCCAGTTAATCAAGGAATAGCTACAAGTTATAATGAAGGAAAGGTTCGAGAAGTCTAAGTGTTGAGGATTGAAATTGATGCTTCATTGCAGATAATTCAGCAAATCTTTTGAATAAATTCAGATATGAAGTGTTGAATCTGGGCAGGGCAGCAGAACAGAATTTTTGAATTTGATGAATTCTAAAGGCAGTTGATCAAAATGTGATTCTAGATATTATTTGAAATGTGAAGTGCTATTGATATATGTCGTTAAGAGATCTTATAATAGCATTAAAATTCTGAAACTGTAAATGCAGGAATCTGCGGATTTCTGTACAGGTTCTGTTCAACTTTTGAAAAATGTGTTGGAGCAAGTTTGAGTTGCTTAAATCTGGAAATTTTTGGAGGCTGATTTGATAGGGATCTTAAGAGGCCAGATGTTAAGAAATTGGAATTTTTGGATGCTAGATGATGGTGAGTTAATACAAGTTCAGGAACTGTGTAGAAAAACAGGAAACTCTGTTGCTGAAAATGTTGAAATCTGTTGAATGCAGTAGAGGCGACAAGGAATAAAAATAGGACTCAGGAAGCTGCTACCTTTGAGCTGTGCCATGTTAGATTGTGCCAAGATTTAGTTCTGATATTGAATTCAGTGAGGAAGTAGAGTAAAGCCCTTGCAGCTATACACAAAAATTGTATTCTTCTACCTCCATGACCTCTATACACTGTAAATCTGAATTTCAAAGTTGGGAATTACTGAACAATGGAGGGAATCTGTCAATGCAGTATTGAATCTGGGCAGTGCTGAATTTTGGTAGTGCAGAGAAAGTGAATTGTTGTTGATTTCAAGAAGAATAAATTTGTGATAAGTTCCTTGATATTTTGAAATGCAAATTCTTTGTTCAATCTTCTGCTAATAATTTCAAATATCAACTTAGTTGAATACTTGTTGAGTTTTATTGCTCGAGACAAGCAAAGATTTAAGTGTGGGAGAGGAGGATGGTATGCTAATTTCCATGTTCTCTGTAACTCAAGGAAAAAGACAGTGATTTTGATATAAGACAGAAATGCTGAAGACTGAAATTGCTGAAATATGCAAATGCTTTGCAGAATTGGAAAATATGCAAATGCTTTGCAGAATTGGAAAAATGCTTGGTGCACTTAAACCGTACCATTTCTTTAAATGGGGTATCAAGTTTTAAGCAAAGGAATGTGATGGTCATCTAGCTAGATTAAGACAACACATTTAACATTAAGTTTTTGAACTAAATTGCTGCATTAATTGGAAATGAGAATATCTACCATTTGAGTTGTATATGGAAGAAAGTTAAGAAAGAAGAGAAGCAGAAAAGAATGGTCAGAATTCGTTAGAAAGCATTATTTGTATCCATGTCTTCCACTAAAGCTAAATCTTTCTTTCTTATCTTTTCTTTGAGCTAATTCTTCCTTTTCTAATCTTTTCTTGCAACTAATGCTTTGATATGAACTTAATTCATACTCTTACTTTTTCTTTTCCATGATTAACTTTTATAAATATGATTTGTATCCATGACCATGGTAGAGAGTAGAAGATAAGCAAGCATATGGTAGTGTAAGAAGCACGAGTAGCATGAGTGCCCTCCATTTTTGTGATTACATGTGAGATAGGATGAGGGCCACAAAAATTCTATCTTGTGAGGTTTTTAGTGTGAAATCAATTCCAATTTATTCATGATGGATGGAAATTATTATGTGGTTAACCAAGAGTAAAGTTTGAAGTCCATGAATGCTTGAGATTTTTGGAATGTGATAATCTTAGATGGTTTACTTTCTTTTATTTCTAATCATGTTTAGGAATTTGTTTAGGGGGTGTCATTTAAGTAGGATTTTTAGTTTTCTTGACTTGAACGGGACGTCCAAGATTAAGTGTGGGGGATTTGATAGCCATGATTTTGGCTATATTATTTTGAATCATAATGCATGTTGTTATTAGTTTATTCATAGCTTAATCTCTCATTAGCATCATATCTCAATATTGCATGTGATTTTGGACCTAATTGCAAATTAGCTAGTTTTCATGGTATTTGGTGCTAATATTTGACTCTTATTTTGTAGGCATCAAAAGGGGTATGGACCCGATCAGATTGGACCACACTTGGGCTCAAATCAAAGGCTAATCAAGTCGATCAAGCCTCGGAGCATTATGGGCCATTCATCCAAGATTGAGCAGATCTGAGCCATCCATTGAAGATCTAGTTCATCCGACTTAATGAGGAGCAGATCTGAGCCATTGATGAGGATTCCGAAGCTTTGATCCAGATCTGATATGTTCTAGCCGTTGATTTAGCTCAGAAGTTTCTCAGCCGTCCGATTAGAACTGAGGAGGTTTAAAAACCCGCGTGAGAAGCTACAGTAGTTTGAGCTCGGTTCCTCGCGATTTCTCCACTGTAGCGTCGCCTTCTTCGCGCGACGGCCGCAGCTCCCCATCTCTTTCAGATCTACTTCTCAATGAGTCTAATTGGCATTGGGGCTTCTATTCTTTTGCTTCTAGGCTCGGATCTTTCGCATGCGTCGGCGATCTTCTCTCCGGAACTCAGATCTGTGCGATTTTCTTCTCTGTTTCAGCCATCTTCGGAGGAGTTCTTCGGTGATAGTGGCTTGCTCTCTATCAGAGAGCATCGATCTAGAGAAATCGGATTCAAGATCTGCGGAATTTCGAGCTTGGCAGTTCCAATCTTCACCAGCTTTTCCAGGAAAGTTTTCTTTGGTGCTGGAAGAGATTGAATTGAGTTGAAGTTTTCATTCAATTAGCTTGTGTTGTAGCAAGGACAGGCTTGTTAGAAGAGTAGATTTGGATAGAGATGGCTTAGATTTTGATTTTATAGATTATCGTTTCTGCAATTCTGTTTTCTTTGATTTTGTTTTTGAATCTGAACTGAGTAGTTATAGTTGTGCTTCTTTAGACTTTATTTCTGCAATAAAATTCTGTGCATTTTGTTTCTTTAATTAGAGATGGATTAGATTAAAATTCTGCAAGTTTATTATTTCTGCATCTTTGCTTCTTTTAGATTTCGTTGTCTAATTTCTTGTTCTCTAATGCTGAACGATGTAGATTTAGTTAGAACTATAATTCAATTCTATTTTCTTTCTTGTTTTTATGGTTTGAGTACGACATCTATGTTCTACAGTTTGTTTTCTTCTTCCTGCAATTCCAATTTTGTATCAACTTTCTGACATTTTCTGCAATTTTAAGTCTGATGAATTCCTTTTAGTTGCTGAATCGCAGAGTAAGTTAGTTTTCTTTATTTAGATTTATTGTGCTTTAGATTAGATCTATTAATTGCACTTCAATTCTTTACTTGGAATTTGAATAAAAATTAGACACTTCTATTTCATCAGGAGAAAACTTCAAAAGAAAAATAATTCTAGGCTAAGATCAAATATTCTACTATTAGTTTCTTTGTGAGATTCGACTTGGGACTTCATACTACATGTTTTATCTTTAGTTTAAGAATGTTCCAATCTTTATTAATTTGATGTACAATGTGACATGAAAATGGTTGACGATGATGAGAGCATCGTCATGAGGTAACTTCAGGCCTTCCAGGTCTGCTGGCCCGAAGCTGATAACAGGGCCAGCAGCTTGCTCCTGACTGCATCCGACGACATGAACCTCCAAGCGCCGAACATGAGACTTGCGCAATCTCCCTGAATCTCCGTCAGTCGGCCCTCCTGAGATCATGCCGATCTCCCTGACAGCTGCATTACCTCTGTTTTCGACCTCCCGTGATCCTTCTGGCTCTTTTCCCTGGCCAGGCTGATGAGTGCTAGGTCCCGCAAGGTCGGGACGAGATGGTCCGTCTTGTCCTGCCCCCATTTGTTCTTCCATCATCTTAATCAACTGAGGAGCTAGCTCGGGCGGAGGCAAACCCATCTCAGCGGCTCGCCTAGAGTCTCGAGCGAACTGAAAACAACGGTTAGTATCATGCGTATGTGACCTATGATAGGTACAGTACCGATTATTCCCTGACCCTGGTCGAGGAACATGTACAACAGCAACTCGAGGGGCAGGTCGAATTTCTGGCCCAGGATGAAAGGCAGGTCGGGCTTCCCGGGCTCGCGGCAGAGGTTGAGGGGGTGGTTGAGGCGCTCTTCTTTCCTGCTTGTTGGTGGAAGGAAGTGGTCTATCAGCCTTCCTTCTAGCTGCTTGTGCTTCTTCCACCTTGATGTAGGAAGCAGCTTTTTCCACCATCTCATCAAAATTCCGAACGGGATTTTTGATGAGATCTCTAAAGAATTCTCCTTCTCCTAATCCATGGGAGAAGACGCTCATCAGAATCTCTGAAGTGGCAGTGGGGACATCTTGAGCCACTTGATTAAAACGATTGATATAACTTCTCAAGGGCTCGGTCGGCCCTTGCTTCAGAGCGAAGAGGCAATGATCTGTCTTCTGATATTTCTTGCTACTAGCAAATCGGCGCAAAAAAGCCGTTTTGAAGTCCAGAAAATAGGTAATGGACCCTTGAAGTAGCCCATTGAACCACTTTAAGGTTGAGCCAGCTAAAGTGTTCAGGAAAACTCTACACTTGAAAGCATCGCTATATTGATGCAGCAGGGCTGCATTTTTGAATTTCCGCAAGTGCTCTTCCGAATCCTTGCTCCCGTCATATTCTCCGATCGACGGGGCTCTATAACCTTTAGGCCGTCTTTCATTGAGAATCCTGGCCGAGAAAGGCACTTTCTCGTCTGGATCTTCGGGGAACACCTCAGGTGCGACAAAGGCCTTCCCCTTCTTCGAATCACGCGACATCGAACTCTCAGCCATAGAGGCTTGAGGCTGCTCCTTCTTAAGGCTCTGTCCTTAGGGCTCTGGCTGATAATATCCTACCCCAGGCTCACGATAAGGATTTTGAGGAAATACCTCAGCCTGCTTTCTTTTAGAACCCCGATCTGAAACAGGGAGGGGCTCCTTGGAAGCTTCAACACGAGCTTGTCGTGGTCGTGAGACAGTTGCCTGTCTCTCAGAAGCTGCCAACCTTTTGGCCTCCTTGAAGAGCTCGTACTCTCCAGCGGTCATAGTGACATGAATGCGGCCAGACTCCTCCATCGTCACGTTTTGGAATAGGTTGTTGTGTTCCCACAGACGGCGCCAAATTTGATCCTGTCCGGAAGCTGAGTCGGATGAAGGCGGGCCTTGTTGTGTGAAAAGTTGACGGAGAGTCGTTGAGATACCGAATCAGCGAGGTACCCCCTGGAAAGGTTCACACGGGCGGTCCTACGGATAGAAACGATCAGGATGATGATGCTATTGCTCTGCACACACGCAGACAAGTCCACCAGTCGTTAGAGACCAGAAACCAGGGAAAAAGTCCCCGGGTCAGGCCCTCCGACGCTCAAGTCAGGTACTTTTCCCCCAGAAATCACACAGAGAAAGGACAAAAAAGTAAAAGATTGGTAAGAAATGACGAGTGAGCGTACCTGCGTGAGGGACAAAGCATCCCTTTTTATACTGCAACTGAGGCTTCTGGAACCTAGCGAATGTCAGGGAATGTCGAATGTCAGGCTTTGTCTGGCGGTGTTTGACAGATGTCTTTCTCTTATAGGCTGGCGGAGGAACCAAGAGGAGTGTGAGCCCCCCACCGTTAGAATATTCCCTGACATATGATGATTATTCTCTGACAGGCGGTTACGATTCCTTGCAGGCCTATTTGTCATATAGTGTCTGACCACCTGACCTACCTTCGTCTGCGTCATCCAAAGCATGTATATCCCGACCTGCACTAGGGGTCTAGTTCTTGATCTGCATTTTCTTACCGCTATCCAAGGCATGTATGTTCCGACCTGCATGCTGGGTCTGATTCCCGACCCGTATCTGCTTACTGTTATCCAGGGTATGTATGTTCTGACCTGCACGCTGGGTCTGATTCCCGACCCGTATTTGTTTATTACTATCCAAGGTATGTACGTCCCGACCTGCACGCTGGGTCTGATTCCCGACCTGTATTTGCTTATTGCTATCCGATGCATGTACGTCCCGACCTGCACGCTGGGTCTGACTCCCGACCCGTGTTTGCTTATTGCTATCCAAGGCATGTACGTCCCGACCTGCACGCTGGGTCTGACTCCCGACCTGTGTTTGCTTATTGCTATCCAAGGTATGTACGTCCCGACCTGCACGCTGGGTCTGACTCCCGATCCGTGTTTGCTTATTGCTATCCGAGGCATGTATGTCCCGACCTGCACGCTGGGTCTGACTCCCGACCCGTGTTTGCTTATTGCTATTCGAGGCATGTACGTCCCGACCTGCACGCTGGGTCTGACTCCCGACCCATGTTTGCTTATTGCTATCCAAGGTATGTACGTCCCAACCTACACGCTGGTCTGACTCTCGACCCGTGTTTGCTTATTGCTATCTGATGCATGTACGTCCCGACCTGCACGCTGGGTCTGACTCCCGACCCGTGTTTGCTTATTGCTATCCGATGCATGTACGTTCCAACCTGCACGCTGGGTCTGACTCCCGACCCGTGTTTATTTATTGCTATCCAAGGCATGTACGTCTCGACCCGTGTTTGCTTTTTGCTATCCGAGGCATGTACGTCCTGACCTGCATGCTGGGTCTGACTCCCGACCCGTGTTTGCTTATTGTTATCCAATGTATGTACGTCCTGACCTGCACGCTGGGTCTGACTCCCGACCCATGTTTGCTTATTGCTATCCGATGCATGCACGTCCCGACCTGCACGCTGGGTCTGACTCCCGACCCGTGTTTGCTTATTGTTGTCCAAGGCATGTACGTCCCAACCTGCACGCTGGGTCTATAAACAGGCCTGATGGTAGTTTCCATCTTTAGCTATACTTGGCCCACGAGCCCATTTACCACTTACTATCAGGGCTGGGTCTTATAATTCTCTCTTTTGACTTTGACCACGTAGGCCGGACTTTAGACCTCCCTGCTGTTTATATCAGCCCAACTGGTGACCGACCACGTTGGCTTGACTTATGACCTTCTTGACCTCCTCGTCAGCTGGACTATTGACCGACCACGTTGGCTTGACTTCTGACCTTCTTGACCTCCTCGTCAGCTGGACTGTTGACTGGCCACGCTGGCTTGAATTCTGACCTTCTTGACCTCCTCGTCAGCTGGACTGCTGACCTTCTTGCGGCCTTGACTCCGAGCCACATCATCTTATCGACCCCGCAAAATACGCACCGTATCACTTGAAAACTAAGCAGATTAAAACTAAGATTACACAAAAAAAACGCTCAAAGTATGAATACCATCAATTGAATGTTTTCTTAATCACAAGAATTCTTGATTCATATCAGGGTATTGCTGTCAAATATGATATTCCATTTCCTTGAAGATTGATGATAATATGTGGTATATAAATATCATTATAAAATAAAAAATAGAAAACATATAAAATAAGAAAATATATAAAAGATTATAAAATAAATAAGTATTTCTTAATAATAATTATTCTCTAATAATTAGGAAACAAATAAGTATTTCCTAATAATAATTATTCTCTAATAATTAGGAAACAAATAAGTATTTTATAATATGCCCCCTCAAGATGGTGTCCCAGAAATGACATCAATCTTACTGCAAATAGCAAATAGCCGAGGTCGAGAAAGTGACTTGGTAAGTGCATCAGCCAACTGATCCTCAACAGGAATATGAGTAACTCATAGTTCGAAGGCTTGCACCATATCACGAACAAAGTGATAGTCAATAGTCAGATACTTCATCCGAGTATTGGGTGTTACTGGAGATCCATACGAAGGGGCACAGATTCCCCTTCATTACTCTCTTTGCTACAAACGGCAAGGAGACGAAAGGGCGTCCTTTCCCCTTCGTCTTCCTTAGCCTTCTTATAAGAGGCGCCCAAGGCAATCAGAAAAGGAACAAAGACTAATGTTATGAAGGTGATCAGAGAAGAGCACTGCCAAGTTGTGAGGTGTTTTGGTCGAGCAAAGGGAGAATATCCAAGGGTTGGGATTTGGCTCGTGAATTTTGAAGCGCTTTCCAGTTGCTCCGTAATCGTGCTTCCGACAGTGCCAACCACTTCGTCGACTGGTGGTTCTTCAGCAACGTTTCTTCGGGAGATCCATGTGAGTGGTTACCGCTTTATTTAATTGTTGTTTCATGCTCTCAAAACTACCAACAATGGTATCGGAGCTTGCATGGTTTTGAAAGCATAGAAATTGACGCGAAAAAGCTCGTGTTTTTCTTCTTCTGTCACGAAGAAGAAGATGAACAACAACACTGTTCATCAATTGAATCGATTAATCAATCGATTCAATTAAATTGAATCGATTGAAATTTCTTTTCAATCGATCCAAAATCACGAACAGTGCCGATTTTGATGAAACATAGTGTTGAATCGATTCAACACTGTGCAAGAATCGATTAAAAGACACAGTGCCTGTGCTGAATCTATTCATGAATCGATTGAGAAGAAAAAGCGAGATGAACAGTGCTTTTGACAAAGCACAGTGAAAAAACTGGCATTTGAATTGATTCACGAATCGATTAAAGAGTCGAAAAAAAATGCATGAACAGTGCCATTTTACGAAGCATAGTGAGTTGCATTTTTTTATTTTTTTGCATGCACTTGAATCGATTCAAGAACAGGTATGAATCGATCCAAGAGTGAAAAAGGCATGAACAGTGCTTTTGACGAAGCATTGCGAAAAAAAAAACCAACAACGTGAAAAAAAATGCATGCATAATTTTAATTTTTTCTTCTTCACGAACAGTAATTAAATATTTATTTATTAATTAATAATACATATCTATATGTATTTAATTAATAAATATAAATATTTAATTAATTTTTGGTTCAATTTATTGAAAATAGAACCCTACCAACTTGACCAATCAAACCCATGTCTGGTTTAAATTATTAATTGATTTAAACAGACCAGTTTGATTCAATAAGAAGTTGGGTTGATCAAATATGACCGGATTAGCTTTAGTGTGTCAGATTTGATCATAAAACTTAGATTTGTTCTAACGGATCAGACTTAATCCAATGGGCAATTGGATGAATCAAATGGACCTAAGTTTGATCAATAAGTCTGAGATTGACTCAAATGGGCTTAAACAATAACAGAACATATGTCCAATTAGATTAGTTCTAATGAGGACAATAGACTAAGTTTAACATCCGAACTCCTGATTGACCGGTCTAATGGGTCAGTCGACTTAAACTCCTGAAAATCGAGAAGATTTGTTTTTCTTGATTTATAATGATGGTATGCCTGTATAAATTGAATTAAACTGGTTTTGTACTGGTTAGTCGGCTTTGTATTGACTTATTTAAATTCAATTTTTTAGATGGCACGGAGGATTACCACATTGACTCGTCGTGAAGTGCGGTGAAACCAGCTCCGAGAGGAGATTCAGGAGATAGAGTATAAGTCTGCTTATGGAGTTGACAGACATGTTAGACGGCTGGATAGACTATTTTGGAAACTTGAGCAAGAAGAGTTTCCAGTCCTGGACAGTTATAGGATCTGGGCATTGATGCATTCATTGTCAGAGTATCCTAGGATAATAGTAGACTATGTATGGGGGCGTCATGAAGGACGAGTCACATATTCAGTACTATGTAAGGAACTACTTCACCATATGGGTGAAGAAGAGCCTGAAAAGTCTGAAGAGGACCAGGAGATGCTCGAGGAAGATCCAGAAATGGATCTGATGGAGAATCCTGAAGTTGCCCCATCTGAGATTATTCCAAATGAGTCCAGGTTAATAGGGATAGTGTTGGCTGCTATACTAGTGTTTGTCCTAGTGGGAGCTGTGCTTGTTGGACCCCGTGGTAGTTTTGATGTGATCAACCAAGTTGGTTAGGTCCTGCGTTTTGTTTGACCCCTGTGTCTGAGTGTGCAGGAACTTAGGAGCACAAGAAGTTGAGCGGAAGATGCAGCTAGCGAGAAGGACGGCACGGGAAGGGAGCCGACGGGCTCGATGTGTCCGAAGGACGAGAGAGCTGCGGAAGAGTACTCCGGTGGAGCGAGAAGAATGTGCACGGCGTTCGAGGAACGAGAAGCCGGATGGAAGCCTGCTCGAGGAGAAGGCCGGGAATTGGGTTCGGGTGAGCCCTATTCTGGTGGCCCGCAATCACCCAAGGAGACGAACCGGAGCAAGTCAACTGGAGTTGACTTGTCAATGGTTCGGTCGACCGAACCTATTGATCGGTCGACCGAACCCTTCATTAACCAAAGCCAACCGCAGCAGACACATCAGAAGCTGACCGTTGGTGGAGCTGATCGGTCGATCGAACCTATTGATCGGTCGACCGAACCCAAGTTTATCCAGAGACCAAGTCGAGTAGTTTGATCGGGCCAACTCAGCTGGAGACCGTTGGTCGATCGGTCGACCGAACAAAAGGATCGGTCGACCGAACCTAAGCTCGATCCACAGAGACTGCACCTGGACAGAAGACTGGGCAGGTACAGCAAGTTCGGTCGACCGAACCTGGGGATCGGTCGACCGATCCCTCTCGAGTCAAAACTTGATCCAGAAGATCAGGTCATCCGATAGGCTCTAGAACCCCTATATAAAGAGGGTCTCGAGCAGCTGTACAGGACAACGATTTCGAAATACAACTCCTGTACTCTCATTTCCTAAGCAACAGTTCTGTGCTCTTCAAGTGTAAAAGGCTACTCCGCCTTCAGAGAAGGAGACTTCTTTTAGTGCGCTCTCTTACTGCCTTGGATTAACAACCTTCTTGGTTGTAACCAAGTAAATAGCTGAGTCTTCTATTTCTGTTTATTTTAGTTATGTTGAATTTCATAACTGTTGCATTATTATTTAAGTTGAAAGCCTTGAGGAGGGTTTAGTTTTTATTCGCAGGCAATTCACCCCCCTCTTGCCGGTCCTCACTGCGCCAACAGTGCTGGCTTATTTAGTTTACTAGTGTTTTGTTTACTGTCGTTATGTACGAACAGTGTAAGTTCATCTAGTTTTTGAGTCATGTAATAATTTCTGTCGTTATGTATGAACAGAATTAAATAATGAGAAGTTATGTTATATGTTAACAAACTTGGAAATGATTAGTTCATTTCATGACATGATTAGTTCATGTGAATATGATTTGTTCATATATCCATATGATTAGTTCATATGAAAAATGATTAGTTCATTTTAATAATGATTCGTTCATTAGATGGGATGTGTGTAATAAAATTGATCAATGTTGATTAGATTAGAATATATAAATGATGAGTGAAAACAATGTTATCACTTGATTTTGTAAACTAATTCTAATTTACACTGAGTCAATGATTAATTGCACATATATGAATTACACTGAAATAATAAATAATTTGTTTATTTATGTAGATCATGGCAACTAAAAACATCATAGCTGAACTCAATAAGGGTGAGAAATTATATGGGGATAACTACAAAATATGGCACCTCAATATACAATATGTTTTTGAGGAACAAGAAGTTCTAGAGGTTGTAAACCAAATTATGGAGGAACCGGTCGATGGTTCTTCAGCAACATAGACGTGACCTTGATGCCTATAAGGCATGGAAAAGGAAGGACTCCATTGCTAAGGGAATATTGATTAGTTCAATGGTGGATGACCCGGTGTTTGAATATGAGCCATTACCATTGGCTCATGCTGTCTGGGTAGTCCTTAGAGAGAAGTACAGTGGAGTCAGTTTGAGTAAGCTCCATCAGCTAACTATCAAGTTTGATAGTTGTAAAAAGCGCTCGAATGTTACCATGACCCAACATCTCAAAGAGATGGGTAACATGATTCGAGAGCTTAAGACTGCTGGTTATACGTTGACCGATGAACAACAGGTTCAGGCAGTTATCCGTTCCCTTCCTGATTCTTGGGAAATGATGAAACAGAACCTAACCCATCGTGAGAGTATCAAGACTTTCACTGATGTCTCACGTCATGTGGAACTTGAGGCGGAGAGGATTGAATCCGCAAGGATTTCTGGTCAAGCTTTTGTAGCTGAAGGTTCTGGTTCCAAGAATAAGAACAAGTGGTTTAAGAAAGGAAAGGGGAAAGGAAAGGAGGCTAATGCTATTGCTACGAAAAACCAAATTAAGAAGAAAGAAAAGAAATATAGACAAAAACCTTAGAGCAGGTTGACTTGCTTCAACTGTGGCAAGAAGGGTCATTTTGCTCAGGATTGTACTGAGCCTAAAAAGGTAGATCCATTTTTGTCTTCTTTCTATGAGCAATATGTTGCAAGTACAGTATTGTTAGCCGATTCGTATCCTTTGTGGATTGTAGATTCAGGAGCAACGAACCACGTAGCTCTTGATCGAGCTGTTGGATCGAGACCACGCTAGAGGGGGGGTGAATAGCGTTCGTGGCTATTTCTTACGATTCGTAAAACAAACGAGTAAAAGCGCAGCGGAATAAAGAAATAACAAACACAGAGAGACAGGAAGATTTACTTCGTTCGGAGCTTAAAGCGACTCCTACTCGAAGGCCCGCGATCCTTGATCGCTTTCCGTGGGCAACAACTATAAGCACGATAAAACTATTACAGATTAACTACAATTTAAAGCAGTAAACAGATTATACCGACAACAAAAGACTAAATCGAAGCTCCGGGTTGTCGGGGTGTCGTTGCAGCACTTTCTGGATCGAGTCGTTAGCAGCTTGTCGCAGGGAGATTACTTAGATTGTCGTTGTCTTCGTTGATGCACCTCGACCCTTCTTTTATATGAGGTTCCGGGCGCCTGGATCCCTTCCGGGCGCCTGGAGTGTGACGTGGCCAACCAACCAGGATGCTCCACGTGGCGAAGTCGCGCAGGGGATAGAATTTGGTCCTGGGCGCCCGGATCTGTTCCGGCGCCCGGACACCCTTTTTCCAGCAGGTTCCTAACCTGCAAACAAAGGTTAGTCCGAGCAAAATACCCTGCAAGACAATGTTAGAATATGATAAAACACAGTAAGTAATAATTGACAGTCTTCGGACTGTCCGAGTCTGACTTTGGATTTCCAACCGGAAATCCTAGGTCGACCCGACGCCTATTGTTCCCTCTACGGGGAACGCGTCCTCACCTACTCCACTCAGGAGATTTACCTGTTGCCAGTCGATCCTCCAGATCGACTGGACTTTTGCTCAGCACTCGATGCTTCCGGACTTTCTGCTGGACATCCGCTTCCCGGCTAGTCCAGACTTTCACCTGGTTCGCGACACCAGGACTTTCCACCTAGGGTTACCACCCCCTAGGACTTTTGCCTGAAGCCATCGACCTGCCAAGACTTTCCGCATAGGGTTACCACCCCCTATGACCTAGGGTTACCACCCCCTAGGGTTTTTCCCTTTGCCTAACCGCAGCTAGGACTTTCCTGAAATACTCATTCAACCATGTTAGATTACAACAACCCTTAACTTTGAATCTTTTGCCATTATCAAAACTCAGGTTCGATCGTCGGATGCTTCCCGCACCAACAATCTCCCCCTTTTTGATTATGGCAACCCAAATTCAAAGTTAAGTAAAAAAACAAATGCATAAGTATATTAAGCAAGCTTAAGTATATAAATTCAAATGAACGCCTAACTTAAGCTAACACTTAAACTTTTTGTAAACTTTTTGTGAAGCTCCCCCTTAATACAGGGTTTCCTTTTTCTTTTGAGTTTCTCTACTTTGAATTTTCTCTACTCTCCCCCTTTGCCATATATCAAAAATGAGCTAGTTTTGAAAAACTTAATTTTTCAAGACAGAATTAAAAACATTTTAACTTAGGCAAGGAAAGTGAAGGACAACACCTTAGAATTTATTTTGTTTGAATAGACATCGAAAAACATGAGCTCTTTTTGAGTCTATGGAGTCTATAGAAAAACATTGGTTTCCAAAATATTCATAGAAAAATTTCAAAATACAAGCTTCAACTTCAGAGATTTTCAAATAAATTTGCAAGGAAAAATAATTTTTAAAGCTTTAACAACTTAATGAATTTTCAAAAGGGTTTAAAAAAATTTCCAAAGAAGAAGATATTTGAAAGTTAAGTTTGGAGAAAATTTTGATAAAACTGCTTAAGGAATGTTTTTGAGATAAATTTCAGGAATACTTAAGGCAAAGGAGAAGATATAACCTTAATTTAGTTTTAGTAAGGTTTCAGTGTTCTAAAGTCCAAGCATGAGTCAAGATTTGGTTTTGATCAGGTATCAGAGCCCTTAAGTACAAACATGCTTAAACTTTTAATATTGCCTCCACCAACTGTCTAACAATTTAGCTACTTGCTGATTGCCTAGAGGGCAACAGTGTTCACCTGGTTAGTCAAGTCAAGTCAATTGATCCAGTTAGATTTGACTAAGGCTGGAAGACTTGATTTGATTACTGTTAATTATGTATTTAATGCCCAGACTCATATTGATGCACAGAAATAAGCATTCTTGAGTCCAGGCTGTACCCTATGCATCTCACACCGTTCTATGTTTTACAAACACAATCAAGGTAAACCTAGGTGTTTGTGAGATGCTCTGGCTGAGTCCTGGGGGAACATGTTTTATAAGGGTAAATCCTAGGCTAAATCCAACTTTTGAAAGTCTAGCAAAGTGGGGATTTTGGAAAATCAATTTTGCCTAGAAGTTAAAAAACAAGTAAAGAATATAAAGTTATAGTATCTATTCTACCCAACACATACCTATTTGTCTTCTAAGTGAGCTGAACTCAAGTTCAGGTAAGGGTTTTGTGAAAATGTCAGCTATGTTTGATTTTGACTCAACATAGTTGAGTATAATATCACCCTTAGCTACATGATCTCTTACAAAATGATGCTTCACCTCTATATGTTTAGTCCTTGAGTGATGAATTGAGTTTTTTGTTAGATTTATTGAGCTTATATTATCAATTGAAATTTTTGTTTTATGATAATCTAGCTGATAGTCTTTAAGAGTATGCATCATCCATAACAATTGAGATGCGCATTCACCTAAGGCTATATATTCAGCTTCAGTGGTAGATAAAGCAACACAATGTTGTTTTCTACTTGACCAACTTACAAGGCATTGCCCTAGAAATTGACAACTGCCACTTGTGCTTTTTCTATCTAACTTGCATCCAGCGTAATCTGAGTCAGAATAGCCATGAAGGTCAAGAGTGCAAGTTCTAGGGTACCAGAGTCCTATATTTAGAGTACCTTTAATGTACCTAAGTATTCTTTTAACATAGGTTAAGTGTGACTCTTTTGCACAGGATTGGTATCTTGCGCACATACCTACAGCAAACAATATATCAGGTCGGCTTGCAGTTAGGTACAATAAACTACCTATTATACTTCTATAATATTTTGGATCTACTGGTTTTCCTACTGGGTCAGAGTCAATATTGATGTTGGTTGCCATTGGAGTGTTTATTATCTTTGAATTTTCCATGCAGAATTTTTTAATTAACTCCTTAGCATATTTAGTTTGATAAATGTAAATTCCATCTTTAGTTTGTTTTATTTGTAAGCCTAAGAAAAAATTAAGTTCACCAACCATACTCATTTCAAATTCACTTTCCATTAATTTAACAAATTCTTTTAGAAATTTAGAGTTAGTAGATCCAAAAATTATATCATCAACATATATTTGGGCTATGAAGATGTCTTTTTCTACAGTTTTTACGAATAGAGTTGGATCTATTTGACCTTGGTTGAAGCCTTTGGAAATTAAGTGATTGGACAACCGTTCATACCATGCCCTAGGGGCTTGTTTAAGTCCATACAAGGCTTTTTTAACTTAAATACGTGAGTAGGATTGTTTAAGTCTTCAAATCCTGGGGGTTGGCTTACATAGACCTCTTCTTTGATGAAACCATTTAAAAAAGCTGACTTAACATCCATTTGGTATAATTTAAACCCTTTATTTGCTGCATAGGCTAATAGCATTCGAATGGATTCGAGTCAAGCTACCGGTGCATAGGTTTCATCATAGTCTAATCCTTCAACTTGACTAAACCCTTTGGCTACTAGTCTGGCTTTGTTTCTTATGATATCACCCTGATCATCCAACTTATTTCTAAACACCCATTTGGTGTCTATTATTGATTTATCTATGGGTTTAGGTACAAGGTCCCAGACTTGGTTTCTTTCAAATTGGGCTAATTCCTCCTGCATAGCTATGATCCAATCCGGGTCGGGTAGTGCTTCTTCTATTGTTTTAGGTTCGTTTTAGAAATTAGGGCAATCTGACTATGGATTCTATAGGAAGATCTAGTTCTGACTCCTAGGTTTGGATCACCCAAAATTTGGTCAGGTGGATGAGAAGTACTGGCCCTAGTTGGTCTTATAATTGGGTCAGGGACTGGTTCCTCTGGTTTATTAAGGTTTGGTTGAATTTCATCATCTTCTATATTTCTTGGTTCAACATTCACACTTATATTGGTAGATTATTTTCTTCATCAAATATTATATTAGTTGTTTCTTCAACTTTTAGGGTGTTTTGATTGTAGACTCTATAGGCTCTACTATCTGAGGAGTATCCTAAAAATATTCCTAGGTTAGATTTGGGTGTGAATTTTCCTAAATAATCTTTAGTATTTAAAATGTGAACTTTACACCCAAATATTTTTAAATAGTTTAAGTTAGGAATTTTATGATAATATAGTTCATAAGGGGTTTTCTTGTGAAATTTGTTGATTAAAATTCTGTTTTGAATATGATTTGCAGTATTTATTGCTTCAGCCCAAAATTGGTGATTTAAATTATATTCATTTAACATAGTTCTAGCGGCTTCTTGTAGTGTTCTATTTTTACGTTCCACTAGACCATTTTGCTGAGGGGTTCTAGGACATGAAAATTCATGTAGGTATCCATTTACTTTACAAAATTGAGTAAATCTATGATTTTCAAATTCTCCCCCGTGATCACTTCTTATTCTTTTAATTTTAGTATCTTTTTCATTTTCTATTAGTTATATATTTCATAGGTTTCATCTTTTGTTTTAGGAATCTTACCCATGTAAACCTAGAGTAGTCATCAATTATTACTAAGCAATCTGGTTCTTGCTTAGTGACTTGGCTCCATGTGAATCAAATAGGTCAAGGTGAAGGAGCTCAAGTAACGAGTTGGTTCTTTCTAGATTTGTTGATTTGTGTGTTGACTTAGTTTGTTTTCCTTGTTGACAAGCATTACAGATTGAGTTTTCAATGAATTTTATTTTGGGCAAACCTCTAACTAGACCATTATGACTCATTTTTGAAATGAGTCTAGTGTGAGTGTGACCCAGTCTTCTGTGCCACAAGTCAGTTTCCTCTTCCTGTGTTATTAAACACTTTATTGAGGATGTGGGTAGATTGATTGAGTACATATTATTTTTCCTAAGTCCCTTAAGTGTGATTTCAGGATTTTCAATATTTTTGACTAAACATCTAGCTTTGTCAAAAGTGACTAAGTATCCGCTATCACACAATTGGCTTATACTTAGTAAGTTGAAATTGAAATTTTCAACTAACAGAACTTTTCTAATAATAAAATCGGAGCTGAGTTCGATATTACCTCTTCCGATTACTTTAAGTTGACCATTGTTGCCGAATGCAACTAATCCTAAATTTTTTAGTTTGAGCTTTGAAAACTTCAATTTATCTCCAGTCATATGTCTGGAGCATCCACTATCCAACATCCATTGATCCAACTCCTACACATAAAGTGAATGAATTGGTTTCTTGTTAATGGATAAAAAGATAGTTTGACTGAAGTGGACTCCTTAGAATTTTATCTTATCCAGGCTAAGTTAACAATAATTGGTCATATTGTTGCAATTGTTTAGAAAAGTGTTTAAAGTTTTTTTTTTTTATTTATTATTATTATTAATTTAACTTGATTAACACTGTTTAGGTTGGAGATATTTGAATTAATTTGATTTTGAAGGATGTTTAACTTAACTTTAAGTAAGATTTAAAATTTAGTTTGCTTAGTCATCTTACCTGATCTAAATTGTCAATCAGGGAATCCTATAATTGATGTGAGATGATTTATTGTTGAATTCAGAGGTCTGGCTTAACTTTGTGTTAGATTCAGGTTTAGCTTTGGGTTCAACAAGTAAGCATTCTTTGGATAAACTTCTGGGCTATGGTGAGTCACAAGGAGCTCATTAAAGTAACCATGCCTTCGAGGTTTTCCAAATAGTCCTACCCACTGAACTTAATACTAATCCTTGGTCTAACTAGTTAGGATCCATTTAAGGGTAGCTTCGGTCAGTTTCACTTGGTCAAATGCACCAGGTCGAAGCCATATCTTCCTAGACATGCGATGCCCAAGCTTCCCTAACGTACTATCATCCAAAAAATTTCACCAGTACTGTGGGTCAAGTTAAACCTAGCCCATTTTACCTAACCTTAATTACCCTGCCGGGTGGTCTACTCTTGGTTACCCTTATCGGGTATATTAAGTTCGGAGGTGCCAGATAATCTGGAGCCTTCCTTTTAATTTGATTTAATTACTTAATTTCAAATTTTGAATTTCATTTAATTTTTTAATTTAATTTTTGAATTTATAATTTAATTTCGAATTTTGAATTTCATTTTTGAATTAATAATTTAATTTTTGAATTTTTGAATTTATAATTTAATTTTTTGAATTTATAATTTAATTTCGAATTTTTGATTTCATTTTTGAATTTATAATTTAATTTCGAATTCTGAATTGAAGTTTTGAATTTATAATTTAATTTCGAATTTTTAATTTTTAATTTTTAATTTAATTTCGAATTTTGAATTTCATTTTTGAATTTATAATTTAATTTCGAATTTTGAATTTAATTTTTGAATTTATAATTTAATTTCGAATTTTGAATTGAATTTTTGAATTTATAGTTTAATTTCGAATTATCGTTTTTCTCTTTGCTCCCCCTGGATCACGGCCTCGATATGGTCTATCGAGGTAATGTATTTGATCATTCGGGACCCAGTATTGACCAAGTCCAACTTGATTGATCAATTTGGACTTGGGGACCCATGCTTGGGCTGTGTTACTACTTTGTTTGTTTATTAAGGATAAGTAAGATTTATATTTACTTTTATATCCTAGCCCAGTTCTATTGTAAATGACCCTTTGTGTCCCAAGAATTAAGTCCAAGTTCTTGGAGCCCAAAGAAAATCGTTCTAAAGTAGTTTTTAAATCTTTAACCTGATTTTTTAGACTTGAATTTTCTTCCTCAAGTTTATGAACTTGAGTTGGAAATTCAGTCTGACTTTGGTCAGGTAAGGTTTTAGTGTCAGCCACTTCTTTAAGGACAGATACTTCCTTTAGAAGTGACTTAACTTTCAGGTTTGACTTAGCTAATTTGCGCAATAAATAGCTAACTAAAATGTTTAACCGGGAGATACTTACAGCGGGGTCTGGTCCTTCGGAAACGGATACGGATCCGTGGCTTTGCTCGGACTCGACTCGCTCTCGCTTCCGGATTCGACGATTTGGTCCCGGGCCATTAATGCGAGTAGACTCGTCTGTTCGAGCTCGTCGTCGTCGTCCTCCGATGAAGATTCGTCCCATGTTGCCTTAAGGACCTTTTTCCTTCTTTGCTTTTTGACTTCCTTCAGGTTAGGGCAGTTGGATTTGATGTGCCCTTTTTGGTTGCAGCCGTAGCATGTAACTTCAAACTTCATCTTTGAGTTCTGTGAACCTTCCTTCGTTTTTACTGCCTTTTTTAGATCTCTTTTGTTGAAGCCCTTGGTTTTGTAGAGCTTCTTCACGAGGTTTACCAGCTCGGTTGTAATTTCAATGTCTTCATCGTCTGAGTCTGGTTCAACCTCCGACTCCGGTTCCGTTCTTCATCGTGATCTCGGTTCCCGTGTTCGACTTGTACCTGCAACCAACGCAATACATTTCTCGGTTGGCTGTGCATTAGTCTGCTCATGAAGTTCAAATTCACAAAATAATTCGTCTAATTTTATTGAAGACAAGTCCTTGGAAACTTTGTAGGCATCTACCATTGATGCCCACAATGTGTTCCTTGGAAATGAGTTTAAAACATACCTTATGACGTCCCAATTCTCTATCTTCTGTCCGATTCCGTGAAGAGAATTGAGGATGTCTTGGATTCTCGCATGTAGAGAACTTGCCGTCTCGCCTTCCTGCATCTTTAGATTATATAATTTATTAAGTAAAAGATCTCTTTTACTTACCTTGGTGTCGTTAGTGCCTTCGTGGAGTTCGACTAGCTTTTCCCAGAGCTCCTTTGTGGAAGAGAACAGGCCGACTCTGTTGAGTTCTTCTTTGGTAAGGCCGCACTGGAGGGTGCAGGTAGCTTTGGCGTCGGCTTCCACCTTTTTGATTAGAGAGGCGTCCCACTTCTCGCAGGGGGTTGGTTTGCCGTCGTCATCGGAAGGTAGCTGAAGTCCCGTCTTAATGATCATCCATGTTTCGAACTGAATCTTCAGATACGTCTCCATTCTTCCCTTCCAATAACCGAAATCATCTCCGGAGAATAGTGGGGGACGAACAGTACTGAACCCCTCTTGTTGAGCCATTTGTAATATGCAACAAAAACAACAAAAATATATGTTCCAAGACTACGTCTTGGATTAGTAGTGCGGGAATAAAGAATAGTAGTAATAACGAGCTCGAGTGGTGTTGCACCAACTTCGGGCAAAAGTCGATTCGATAAAAGAATTAGAATAAAGCTTTAAGGCTAAATTCTAATTGACTCCGAAAAATATAAAATCGAAAGAAAAATTTGTTTTGAAAGGTGGTTGCAACAATTCAAAACGACCCCGCTCTGATACCAATTGTTGGATCGAGACCACGCTAGAGGGGGGGTGAATAGCGTTCGTGGCTATTTCTTACGATTCATAAAATAAACGAGTAAAAGCGCAGCGGAATAAAGAAATAACAAACACAGAGAGACAGGAAGATTTACTTCGTTCGGAGCCTAAAGCGACTCCTACTCGAAGGCACGCGATCCTTGATCGCTTTCCGTGGGCAACAACTATAAGCATGATAAAACTATTACAGATTAACTACAATTTAGAGCAGTAAACAGATTATACCGACAACAAAAGACTAAATCGAAGCTCCGGGTTGTCGGGGTGTCGTTGCAGCACTTTCTGGATCGAGTCGTTAGCAGCTTGTCGCAGGGAGATTACTTAGATTGTCGTTGTCTTCGTTGCTGCACCTCGACCCTTCTTTTATATGAGGTTCCGGGCGCCTGGATCCCTTCCGGGCGCCTGGAGTGTGACGTGGCCAACCAACCAGGATGCTCCACGTGGCGAAGTCGCGCAGGGGATAGAATTTGGTCCCGGGCGCCCGGACACCCTTTTTCCAGCAGGTTCCTCACCTGCAAACAAAGGTTAGTCCGAGCAAAATACCCTGCAAGACAATGTTAGAATATGATAAAACACAGTAAGTAATAATTGACAGTCTTCGGACTGTCCGAGTCTGACTTTGGATTTCCAACCGGAAATCCTAGGTCGACCCGACGCCTACTGTTCCCTCTACGGGGAACGCGTCCTCACCTACTCCACTCAGGAGATTTACCTGTTGCCAGTCGATCCTCCAGATCGACTGCTCGATGCTTCCGGACTTTCTGCTGGACATCCGCTTCTCGGCTAGTCCAGACTTTCACCTGGTTCGCGACACCAGGACTTTCCACCTAGGGTTACCACCCCCTAGGACTTTTGCCTGAAGCCATCGACCTGCCAAGACTTTCCGCATAGGGTTACCGCCCCCTATGACCTAGGGTTACCACCCCCTAGGGTTTTTCCCTTTGCCTAACCGCAGCTAGGACTTTCCTGAAATACTCATTCAACCATGTTAGATTACAACAACCCTTAACTTTGAATCTTTTGTCATTATCAAAACTCAGGTTCGATCGTCGGATGCTTCCCGCACCAACACGAGCTACATATGTGGAGTACCGTCGGGTACTAGCTGGCAACAAATGGATATATGTAGGAAACAATGCAAGAATTGAAGTCAAAAGAATTGACACTTGCAAGCTTAACCTACGTGGTGGAGGCACCTTGTTTCTACATGATGTCCTGTACGCTCCTGAGATTCGACGGAATCTGGTTTCCATTATTTGTCTTCTTGATTTAGGTTACATGTAAATTTTTATAGTCGTTGTGTGGAACTTCGAATTAACTCTGTGTTAATTAGATATGATTATGTAACAAATGATTTTATGGTTCTTGATGTAGAACCAAATAATAATGGTTGTTTTTCAAACATTGCTCTTACTAGTAATGCTGATGTTAATGATGAAATTTGGCATGCTAGATTGGGGCATATAGGACAAGAACGAATGAATAGATTAGCTAAGGAGAGTCTCTTAGACACTCATGCTAAGATTAACTTGTCTATATGTGAGCATTGTCTTGCTGGAAAGACGACTAGGAAATCATTTGGTAAGACTATTAGGGCTGAATCACCATTGCAATTAATTCATTTAGATATTTGTGGTCCGATGAATATGAAGGCTAGAAATGAGAGTTCTTATTTCATTACATTTATCGATGACTTCATACGTTTTAGTCATGTGTATTTGATTTCTCACAAATCTGAAGCATTGGATTGCTTTATTCGTTACTTGAACGAAGTTGAGAATCAATTGGAACGTAAGGTTAAAACCTTGCGCACTGACCGTGGAGAAGAATATTTGTCTGATCAGTTCAAGACAATGTGTAATGAGAAAGAGATTATTAGACAGCTAACTATCTCTGGAACTCCACAGCAAAATGGGGTTGCTGAAAGAAGAAATAGGACTCTTCTTGAAATGGTTAGGTCTATGATGGCGCAGGCTGATTTGCCAATCTCCTTTTGGGGAGATGCATTATTAGTTGCGACCTATATACTTAACAAAGTACCTTCAAAGTCAGTTCCATCTATCCTGTTGGTGCGGGAAGCATCCGACGATTGAACTCGTGTTTTGATAATGGCAAAGAATTCAAAGTTAAGATGTTTTGTAGTCTAACAAGTCTACTTGAGGATTTCAGGAAAGTCCTAGCTGCGGTTAGGCAAAGGGAAAACCCTAGGGGGTGGTAACCCTAGGTCATAGGGGGTGGTAACCCTATGCGGAAAGTCTTGGCAGGTCGATGACTTCAGGCAAAAAGTCCTAGGGGGTGGTAACCCTAGGTGGAAAGTCCTAGTGTCGCGAACCAGGTGAAAGTCTGGACTAGCCGGGAAGCGGATGTCCAGCAGAAAGTCCGGAAGTATCGAGTGCTGAGCAAAAGTCCAGTCGATCTAGAGGATCGCACTGGCAACAGGTAAATATCCTGAATGGAGTAGGTGAGGACGCGTTCCTCGTAGAGGGGACAGTAGGCGTCGGGCGACCTAGGGTTTCCGGTTGGAAATCCGAAGTCAGACCCGGACAGTCCGGAGACTGTCATAAACATTATTTTATTATTCATACTGTTATTTTGTGCTAATTTTGTGTTGCAAGATATTGTTTGGGACTAACAAGTCTTGCAGGTACAAAATAAGGTAGTTTTCCCTCGGATGAACAGTGTCCGAGGCGCCTCCATAGAGCTTGGAGGCGCCTCGGGTGCAAAGGATGAGCTGGCTGCGAAGCACCATTGGAGGCGCCTTGAAGAAGGCAGAAGGCGCCTTGGAAGGCGCCTTGAGTGAGGTTTAAGGCGCCTTGAATGGATGAAATTCGACCAGGTCAGATTTGATCCACGCGGAAGACCAGGCAGCATGGAGGCGCCTTGAACAGCCTTCAAGGCGCCTTGAACACCCTTTATAAGGGGGTTTCGACCAGCACATCTATACAACGAATACCAAGTGATCTCTCATCAACGTGCTGCTCCAAAAGACACTCCGAAGTGCTGCTACAAGTACCCGACGACCCGAAGCTTCAGATTTAGCATTTATTGTTGTAGGTATAATACTTATAGCTTTTAATTGTACTCATAATTGTAATCTTTTAACGAGCTTATAGTTGTTACCCACCGGAAGCGATCAAGGATCGCGGGCCTTCGAGTAGGAGTCGCCTTAGGCTCCGAATGAAGTAAATATCTGTGTCCTTCTGTTTGTGTTTGTTTGTTCCTTAATTCCGCTGCTTTAATTACTCTAACGCTGTTTTCGATTCCGATACGTACGAAATAGCCACGAGCGCTATTCATCCCCCCTCTAGCGCGGTCTCGATCCAACACTATCCCACATGAACGTTGGACAAGTAGAAAGTCGGATTTGAGTAATCTGAGACCTTGGGGGTCAGTTGCCTACGTTCATGATAAGACTCACGAATATGGAAAATTAGGACCCAGAGGTAAGAAGTGTATCTTTATAAGGTACTCTGAGACTTCTAAGGGTTATGTTTTTATTGGTGAGCGACAAGATGGAACCATCTCTGAAATAGAGTCAAGAGATGCTACTTTTCTAGAAACTGAGTTCCCAACACAAGGTGAAGTTGATAAGACAATTACTCTATATGAGATAGAGGAGGAGGATAATATTCCTTTATCAACAGATCAGGAGATGCCTGAATCTAGTCAACCGAGTGGGAGTAATTTGCCACTGAATGAGTCAGTTTCTCAACAGTCTAACCTTCGAAGAAGTAGTCGTCAGATTATTCCTCGGAGAAGGTTTGATATTGAGAATGAGGCATTGATGGTTCTCCCAGTTGACGATAAGGAACCTCGAATAGTTGAGGAAGCTTTGAGTATCTTAGTTTAAAAAGAATGGAAAGTTGCAATGGATGAAGAAATGGAGTCAATGAGAAAGAATCAAGTTTGGGATTTAGTCGATCTTCCTCCGAGCTGAATGGCTATTGGGAATAAGTAGATTCTTAAATTAAAGAGGAAAGCAGATGGATCGATTAATCGATACAAAGTTCGATTAGTTGCAAAAGGATATACTCAAATGGAGGGTGTTGACTTTGAAGAGACATTCTCCCCGGTTGTAAAGTTTGTGTCAATACGTGTCATTCTAGCTATAGTAGCACAATATGACATGGAATTATATCAAATGGATGTAAAAACGGCTTTCCTTAATGGTAATCTTGACGAAAAAATCTATATGGTACAACCAGAAGGTTATGTTGCTGAGGACAAGAGAAAAGAGTATGTAGACTTCGGAAGTCTATATATGGGCTAAAGCAGGCGTCAAGACAATGTAACATAAGATTTAATGAAGTAATATTATCTTATGGTTTCGAAATAGTCAATGAGGATCATTGTGTTTACCTAAGAAAGGAAAAAGGAAAGTTTGTCATTTTAGCATTATATGTTGATGATATGCTAATAGCTGGAACCGACATAAAATGTGTGATAGAAGTCAAAAGTTGGCTTTCATCACAATTTGACATAATAGATATGAGAGAAGCAGAGTACATCTTAGGAGTGAAGATAGTTAGAGACTGATCAAAGAACCTTTTGGGTTTGTCTCAAGAAGCTGTTAGGATGTATACTAAAAGCCTAGCTTTTGGTATAAACATTTATCTAGAAATAAGAATCACATTGGTCAAATGTCTACATTTATGATAAATGTAGTTGTTCAATTAATTTATATTGTAGATAACATGGTGTGTGGTGTCACACACAGAGGATTATGTTATCAGTAACTTATAAATTATAAACAGTAGCTCACGACCAAGATGGAAAGGAACAAACTATTGGAAGGTCGTAGTGTAATTAGGTATTAGCTTATCTTAACTATATATTACACTAGTACACTTAGAGTGTATTGAGTAGGACCATTAGGGGTCGTTTCTTTTATACTGACTTTATAAAGGAACAAAGACCTCAGTTATTATGGAAGTGTGTGCTCTTAATCCTAATATAATAACAAGCACATATATTTGATATTTATTTCTTTAATTTATCAATGGGTGAGATTTAGTTCGATAAATCAATAAGCCCGATAAGTTGGGAAACGATATCACTTATAGTGTGTGTTGTTGATTATAGAAGGAAACTGTGTCCTAGTAATCTAGGTTGATAATGTCCCCAAGAGGAGCTCATAAGGATTGCCATGTTAAACCCTGCAGGTGGACTTAGTCCGACATGACGATAAGGTTGAGTGGTACTACTCTTGGACTAAGATATTAATTAAATGAGTTGTCAGTAACTCACTTAATTAGTGGACATTCGACATCTTAAACACAGGGAGACTAATACACTCATAATAAGAAGGAGCCCAAAAATATAATTTGGGATTGGTGCGGTGGTTCAATAATAGTTCTCTAGTGGAATGAATTATTATTGATAAAATTAAGTTGTGTGTTCGGGGCGAACATGAGATGCTTAATTTAATCGGGAGACCAAAACCAATTCCTCCTCTCCGTACCTATCGTAGCCTCTTAATTATAGAGTACTATACCCACCTATACCAACCTTCTTACCCATCCTATAGGGGCCGGCTAAGCTAGCTTGGAGACCAAGCTAGGGCCGGCCATGGCTTGGTTCATGGGTGAATTCATGTGGCCGGCCCTAGCTTGAACTCAAGCTTAGGTGGCCGGCCCTATTAAAATAAAAAGGAATTTTAATTTTTAAAATTTTTCTTATGTGGATAACATGATTTAAAAGAGAGTTTAAAAATTTAAATATTTTCTTTTATAAGATTCTACAAAAGATTAAGAGAAGAGCTAAATCTCTTTCCTTATTTGTAGATTAAAAGGTTGATTTTAATTTTGGTAAAAACTTTCCTTTTAATCATGTTCATGATTTAAAAGAAAGTTTAAAAATTAAAAATTCTCTTTTGTTAGTTTCTACAAAAGATTAAGAAAAGATTTAATATCTTTCCTTATTTGTAGATTGAAAGGAGATTTTAATTTTTAGAGATAACTTTTCTTTTTGGAAATTATCCATATGTTTAAAAGAAAGATTTTAATTTATAAAATTTCCTTTTTATTAACCAATCATGAAGGGATAAAAATTATTGGAGAATTTTTTTATAAATTTCTGGAAACAAATTAGGAAGTTTTAATTTTTTATTTTAATTAAAACTCTCCTTGTTTTGGGGAAAGAGGTGGTCGACCATTGTAATTGAAAAAAGAAAATTGTTTTAATTAAAATATTTTTTTTTCATGGCAAAGGAATTAAGGAAATTTTTATTTAAATTTTCTTATTTGCCAAGACCAAGGATTATAAAAGAGGGGGTAGAGGTGCCTTCATGGCTAACGACTCTATTCTTTTTCTTCCTCTCTTTTCTTCCTAGGTGTGGCCGGCCCCTAGAGTTTCCCCTTCCCCTTCTCTCTTCTCCTTCTTGTGGCCGAGACTTCATCACCTCTTGGAGACATAGAAGTGGCCGGATCTAGCTTGAAGAAAAGGAGAGAAAGGAGGCTTGTTTCTTGCATCCCTTGGAGCTTGGTTGGTGGAAAAAGTTCTTCATCCTTTGGAAGTTTTTGCTTGGCCGAAACTTGAAGGAAGGAAGAAGAAGGTGCCTTGGTGGTTCTCATCTTGGAAGATCATTGCCCACACAATGTCCGAGGTTAGAAGAGGAATACGGTAGAAGATCAAGAGGTCATTGAAAGTTCACAAAGAAAGGTATAACTAGTAATTATTTTTCGCATCATATTAGTTTTATTTCTTTGTAAAAATACCAAATACAAGAGGCATGTGATTTTAGATTTCGAATTAGTTTTCAATGTTGTGTTCTTTTGTTTTCTTTTCGAACTTGTGCTTCGATTATTCTTTTTGGTTAACCTAGAGTTATTTAAGGAAATTAAATATTAACTTTCCTTAAAAGGCTTTGTCTAGGCGGTGGTGGTTGTTCCCATATCCAAGAAGGCCATGTGCCTCGCCATGCAGTCCTGGAAGTCAAATTTGGAAATTAATATTTAATTAACTTTGTGACCTAGGTGATTTGGATCGAACGTGTTAAGTTCCGCAGGAGATCCAAGTCTAAACCTAAAAGAACATATAAGTTAAACTTGGGATCAAACGTGTTAAGTTCCGCAGGCGATCCAAGTTTAATTTAAAAGAACACATGGTAGCTAGGAAAGGTTCAGACCTTTGTACAAAATTTTTGTACAGTGGAACAATTAGGCTTTCCGAGTAGCAACCAACAGAAGCTTATATCACTAAGATGCTACAACACTTCAATATGTCAGGTTGCAACGTTGAACAGACGCCTATAGCGAAAGGTACTGTCTTGAGCAAAAGTATGTATCCCAAGACTCCTGAGGAAATAGCCAAAATGAAGAAGAAACTATATGCCAGTGCTATTGGTAGTTTGATATACAATATGTTGTGTACTCGTCCCGATATAAGCTATGTTGTTGGCTTAGTTAGTCGTTTCCAGTCAAACCCAGGATCGAGAAACTGGAAAGCGGTGAAGAGGATATTCAGATATCTTAAAGAAACAACTGATTTTGCCTCTATTTTCAAAGATCAGATATGAGCCTAAGTGGCTACTCAGATGCAGATTGGGCAGGGGACCTTGATGATAGGAAATCCACATCTGGCTATATCTTCTTGCTGAATGGTGGCGCCATCTTATGGAACAGCAAGAAGCAGGCTTGTGTAGCCTTGTCGACAATGGAAGCTGAGTATGTGGCTTGTGCAGCGATTGTGCAAGAGGTTGTCTGGCTAAGAAGGTTCTTGAAGCATCTGAGGATTGCTGAGGATAGTGGGAGTCATGTTACTGTGTATTGTGACAGTCAAGCTACGATAACTTTTTCCAAGGATCCCAAATACCACAGCAAAGGCAAGCATATAGAAATTAAGTATAATTTTGTAAGGGATATTATTGACAAGAAAAAGATTATTCTTGAGTACATCCCTACACGGAATATGCTTATTGATCCTTTTACTAAGCCATTGACTAAAGAGTCATTTTATGGGCATGTGAAGTCTTTGGGATGATTCGGTCTATGGAGCATAACTAGGAAAGCGACTGATTAGAATGAATAGATTCTAGCTAAAAAGGAAGATTAAGATTGATTTACATCTGTGACATTTATTCACTGGTACCGGTTACATTTTTAGTTCAGTACATAAAATGTAACTGTGAATAATTTGTTTGATTGAAGATGTTGAACATGCTCTTGACATATGGTCAATATGAGGGATTAGAGATGTTCATAATGATGTAAATAATTTAATCTGGGGTAAAGGCAAGTTATTTATGTCTTTGATTCGTTCTATGGACATTTATGTCACTGATTTGTTCTATGGAGCAGCTAAGTAAGGTGTGACAATCTTCTTAGCAATTGAATGCTCACTGTGATTGCTGTCGCACGAACCATTTTTCCTAATGTATGGAATGGATGTTCTGATTTGGTCTTTGTGACTTGATCCTCATAAAGTCTATGTGACTTATTTGGTCTTTGTGACTAAATTTTACTCTGGTCTTCGTGACTTGATCCTCATAAAGTCTACGTGACTTATTTAGTCTTTGTGAATAATTTCGCTCTAGTCTTGGTGACATGATCACCTTATAGTCTATGTGACTGACATGGTCTATGTGACCATATGGATTGACTTGGACGAGTGGGAGATATTGGGCGTTACTAGAGATCCATACGAAGGGGCATAGATTCCCCTTCGTTACTCTCTTTGTTGCAAATGCCAAGGAGACGAAGGGGCATCATTTCCCCTTCATCTTCCTTAGCCTTCTTATAAGAGGCGTCCAAGGCAATCAGAAAAGGAACAACGACTGATGTTGTGAAGGTGATCAGAGAAGAGCACTGCCAAGTTGTGAGGTGTTTTGGTCGAGCAAAGGGAGAACATCCAGGGGCTGAGATTTGGCTCGTGAATTTTGAAGCACTTTCCGGTTGCTCCGTGATTGTGCTTCCGACAGTGGCAACCTCTTCATCGACCGGCGGTTCTTCAGCGACGTTTCTTCAGGAGAACCATGTGAGTGGTTACCGCTTTATTTAATTGTTGTTTCATGCTCTCAAACCTACCAACACCGAGAGTGAAAAACAGGATTAGCTGAAAGATATATGGCACCCAAATTATTAGTGAAGAGCACAACATGCGTGGTAACCGTAAGAAGCAGGTTTGTCAAAGGTGACTTAATCCATTGGATCTCAGATGTCGCAGAGGCAACGACGCGATATTCAGCCTCAGTCGAAGAGCGCACAACCATGCATTGTTTGGCAGATTTCCAGGAAACCGGATTAGCACCCAAAAAAATAATAAATGCACCTGTAGAACATCAATCATCTAGATCTCCTGCCCAGTCCGCATCAGAGAAACCATGAAGAGTAAGAGATATATTCGCATCATTTAGATTTGCATATGACATTGTCCACAGTCCACATGAAACAAGGGATACTGAGGAATCCGCCTAGCGGCGTCTAGTCCCCGCCTAGGCGGCCTAGGCGCTGGTCTGCCGCCTGACTAGCGTCTAGCGAATTTTAGAACCTTGATGTGAATGATAAAGTCATATCCATAGGTTTAGTTGGTTAATTAAGAACATATCTAATTGATTAGATAATATCTCATCATGCGCCCTGTGTATTTGTCGTTGTTATTCTAAAATACTCTTTTTTAGCTTGATATTATTTATAAAAAACTATAAATATATATTTAGATTTTTTATAATTAAATGTTTTTCTCACTTACATCCTCTATTCTTGGTGATTCTTGAGGTAATGCTTCCAGTAAACAATCTCCTACACTTAAATCATCTTCTGCATCTGTATCTGCATAATTCACATCATCTAAAGCAACAACATTAGTAGAATCAGAAATTCGAACAACTACATCATCATCACAAATAATACTAGAAAAATCTTGTGAAGAAATAGGAGTAGGGTCAGACATGACAGAATCTCTACTTTTCATCTCCCTACTGGAGCGTGTTTGCAACTGATTGATGGATGATGTAATTTGATCTAACTGAATATGTATATTCTGTATCCTTGAGAATTGTTGCTCTTGATACTCTCTCATTTGTTGCATAATCTCCATGACTTTCCATGTTGACTCTTCAATTTGAGGATCGTTTTGTTGAAAAGAATGTGGCATAAAAGATGTTGAAACCCATATGAATTCTGATAGGCTGGATATGGCTCAATAAATTATCCTTGTGCACTTTCATACCTGAAACATGAATAATCCACCCAATTAGCATTATAATCATTAGAAAATGACTCATACATATTTTGTTGATCCATGTTTGGGTAAAATTGATACTCAAGCTAAAAACACTGATTCTCCATTCCTCCTCCATAATTCTGAAAATATGGATCCATGCTACAGAAATCTCCTGTTTTTACACCACAACACTAAACTCAATGTTAGAAGATTCAAGAGCATAAAGTTTCAAACATATGAATTTATGAAAATTAAAGACTTGACAATTCAAAAATAAGCCAACATGAAAATACAAAAAAAAAAAAAATAAGCAATCAAATCAAGAGATGCTAACAAAATAAACCAATCAAAGCACAATTCCTAAATACACACACTACTAGTTAATTCCCTGACAACGACGCCAAAATTTGACAATCGCCTTTTTCGCATGTTACTAGGTGCTCCAAATTAATAAAGATTGAAACTCATTAAAATTAAGACAAGTGTTGGAGCAACAAGTCCCAAGTCGTATTTTTTTCATGGACGACTAATTAGTGTGTGTGAATTCTAGAATTGATTTAAATCGAATTATTACATCAACAAGGTCAATTAAGCTTTTTCATTTGATTCACATTGCAATTTGAATTCTTCTACAATCAAAAATAAGATCAAAGAAGGTTCATTCTCATCTAAACATGATTAAACTCCAACTCATCAAGTTAACAACTATTAAGCACAATTGATTCACATTCTTAAGCTTAATAATTAACCAATCTCATACATGATCAACAACATTTCATTGAGGTAAACAATCGTTAGCTCAAATTACACATCCGACATTTAAACTTCATCACAACCACAACAAATCTAATGCATAGAACTTAAGGTTCTTCTAAATTCTTGAATTGTAACTAAGCAACCTTGTTACAATCGGAACATCTAATTTAAAACAACAAAACTAGATTGCAACCTAATTAAGTGCTAACCAAGACTCAGATTGCAAAAGTTAAACAAAATAAGGGTTTCAAATAAGAGATTCAGAAATGGAATTGTAGAGAAAAAAAATAAAACTCAAACAAAAACTGAAGTAGGAAATGCAAAACAAGGAATTAAGTGCAATCTATCTATAAGATCTGAGCAAGTGTATAAGGAATCAAGAGGAAACAAGAAAACATAACATTCCATATCCAAACCCCGAATCCAAACTTCTCCTCTCTACTGTGAAGCAGAGATGAATCAGGGAACGCCATTAAGCACTCAACAAAGATGATCTGCGTTTCTTGCTAGTACCAGGAGATGTACAATGCTCCTGGGAATGACCTTCAAGCATTGGATCAGTTGAAACGTTCAGCGCACAAAGCTTATAGGAATTGGAGTCTGCAAACGTTTATCCAGATCGATTGATTAGTCAATTGGAGTCAAGTATGGAATGCGAAGATGTAGAAGAATCGAAAATGTTGGGGAACGCTCTCTGGCACATCCGTAGGGTACTGGGAGCTCAAATTGGGGAACCCCTACTGAAATGTGCTCCGCCAGTGAATGCAGAACCCAAAATCGCGGGCTGGGGAATACCCTCTGCCGCACTCTAAACTCTTGCTACTGATCGCCAGAAACTCAGCTCTCTGAGTCGATGAAGAATAGTAGATTTTGAATCTGGATGAGGAATGGGAGCTTCGTGTTGGTTGCTACTCGGAAAGCCTAGAGGTTCCACTGTACAAAAATTTTGTACAAAGGTCTGAACCCTTTCCTAGCTACCATGTGTTCTTTTAAATTAAATTTTGGATCGCCTGCGGAACTTAACACGTTTGATCCAAAACTTAATCTATTTGTTCTTTTAGGTTTTGACTTGGATCTCCTGCGGAACTTAACACGTTCGACCCAAATCACCTTAAGTTATTAATTCCATTAAATATTAATTTCCATAATCGGTTCCCAGTACTGACGTGGCGAGGCACATGGCCTTCTTGGATATGGGAGCAACCACCACCGACTAGACAAAACCTTTTATAGAAAGTTAATATTTAATTTCCTAAAATAACTTTAGGTCAACCGAAAAAAACAATCAAATCACAAGGAAAAGAAAAACAAAAGAACACTATATCGAAAACAAATTCGAAACACTAAAATCGTATGCCTCTTGTATTTGATATTATTTCCAAAAATAACTAGTATGATGCGGAAAAGAAAAATACTAGTTATACCTTTTGAAAGACCTCTTGATCTTCTATCGTATTCCTATTCTAACCTCGGACGTAGTGTGGGCAACGATCTATCGAGATGAGAATCCACCTAAGCCACCTTCTTCTCCAAGCAATATTCGGCCACCACAAAAGCTCCATGAAAGGATGAGGTTCGGCCACCACCAAGCTCCAAGGGATGCTAGAAACGAAGCCTCCTTTCTCTCCTTCTTCTCATAGCTAGAACCGGCCACCATGGACTTCTCTTATGTTGATGCCACCGGCCACAAAGGAGGAAGAAAAGAGAAGGAGAAGAGGCCCTAGGGCCGGCCACACCAAAGAAGAAAAAAAGAAGAAGAAAAATAATAGAGTCGTTAGCCATGAAGGCACCTCTACCTCCTCTTTTATATTCCTTGGTCTTGGCAAATAAGGAAATTTTAATAAAAATTTCCTTAATTCCTTTGCCATGAAAAGGAAAATTTAATTAATTAAAATTAAAAACCTTTTCTTAAATCATATGGCCGGTCACAACCAAATCTCCAAGCAAATAAAATTTTAAACACAAATTAAAACTTCCTTATTTGCTTCCGGAAATTCTCTAATATTTTTCCTTTCATGGTGGCTTGTAAAAAGAAAATTTTTATAAATTAAAATATCTCCTTTAAACATGTGGATGATTTACAAATAAGAAAAGTTTTAATTAAAATTAAAACTTCCTTTTAAAACATCTCTCCACAAAAAGAAATATTTTAATTAAAATTCTTTTCCTCTTAATTCCATGTGATCACGTTGGCAATTGGCAAGCTTCTCACATTGACTTCATTGCCAAGCAAAAACGTGACTTAATTGCCAAGCAAAAAATATGAGTTGCTGCTTCTCACGTTGACTTCATTGCCAAGCAAAAACGTGACTTAATTTGCCAAGCAAAAATATGAGTTGCTGCTTCTCACGTTTTAAGCAAACGACATCTCACAGCAAGTAAATATGAACTTGCTGTTCACGTTGATCACAATAATATAGAGCATTTTTGGATAGTTATACCAATAACATGGACTATAAGATGAGCTTAGATGGATACACTACTTTATATATTCAGAGGCTATGATAGGGACCGAGAGGAGAAATTGGTTTTGGTCTCCCGATGAAATTAAGCTTCCCGTGTTCGCCCCGAACACACAACTTAATTTCATCAATAATAATTCATTCCACTAAAGAATTATTATTGAACTACCGCACCAATCCCAAATTACATTTTGGGCTCCTTCTTATTATGAGTGTGTTAGTCTCCCTGTGTTTAAGATGTCGAATGTCCACTAATTAAATGAGTTACTGACAACTCACTTAATTAATTTCTTAGTCCAAGAGTAGTACCACTCAACCTCATCATCATGTCGGACTAAGTCCACCTGCAGGGTTTAACATGACAATCCTTATGAGCTCCTCTTGGGGACATTCTCAACCTAGATTACTAGGACACAGTTTCCTTCTATAATCAACAACACACACTATAAGTGATATCATTTCCCAACTTATCGGGCTTATTGATTCATCGAACTAAATCTCACCCATTAATAAATTAAAGAAATAAATATCAAATATATGTGCTTGTTATTATATTAGGATTAAGAGCACACACTTCCATAATAACTGAGGTCTTTGTTCCTTTATAAAGTCAGTATAAAAGAAAACGACCTCTAATGGTTCTACTCAATACACTCTTAGTGTACTAGTGTAATTATATAGTTAAGATAAACTAACACCTAATTACACTACGACCTTCCAATGATTTGTTCCTTTCCATCATGGTCGTGAGCTACTGTTTATAATTTATAAGGTACTGATAACATGATCTTCTGTGTGTGACACCACACACCATGTTATCTACAATATAAATCAATTGAACAACTACATTTATCACAAATGTAGACATTTGACTAATGTAATTCTTATTTCTAGATAAATGTTTATACCAAAAGCTAGGCTTTTAGTATACACTCTAACAATCTCCCACTTATACTAAAAGACTAAGCTGCTATATCTGTAGCCATACATCTGATTCCTAACCCTTCAACATGTCCATCAAAAGCTCTTGCCTTAAGGACCTCGGTGGAAGGATCTATAGGTCATCACCTGATGCAATCTAGGCAGCAACAACTTCTCCTCGTTTATACGATTTCTCGTATTGGGTACTTGCGCCCTATTGTGTTTACTTGCCTTTATAGACTTATGGTTTCTTCGAGTTTATTTGCATCAATATTATTACAATAAATTGTAATAATCTTTGACAAACCGAAATCATATCTAAGTCTATCTTGAGATTATTGAGTCATTCACCTTTTATAGTTACCTCGAGGCTTGCCATATACTAAGCTTCTATGGTGGAGTCCAGAAAAACACCTATGCTTATCACTTTTCCATAGTTATGACTTTACCTCCTAAAGTAAACACAAAACCCCGAGGTTGACTTATTATTGTCCTTATCCGATTGGAAGTCAAAATTCGTGTAACCCACAGGGACCAAATTAACTGCCTTGTAAGCTAGCATATAATCTCTAGCCCCTCTAAGGTACTTTAATATATACTTTACTGCAGTCCAATGTCCTTGTCTAGGGTTACTTTGATATCTGCTAACTATGCCCTTGGCAAAACAGATTTCTGATCTCGTGCATAGCATACATTAGGCTTCCAACAGTCGTAGCATAAAGAACTGCCTTTATTTCCTTTATCTCCTTTGATGTCTACAGAGACATATCTTTAGATAAAGTTACTCCATCCTGAAAAGGTAAGAAACCTTTCTTGGAGTTTTGTATGCTTAAAACGAGCAAGGATTTTTCCGATGTATGAAGCTTGGGATAAGTAAAATATTCTTTTCTTGCGATCGCTTATTACTTTGATCTCAAGAATATATACTTTCTCCCAAGTCCTTTATATCGAATTGTTTGGACAACCATACCCACTTTCGACAACATTTTGATATTGTTTCCAACTACCAAAATGTTATCTAAGTATAGTACAAAAATATCACCACGCTTCTATCACATCTTTTGTATACACAAGACTTATCCGTTACTAAATCCATAGATCCGGATTACTTTGATAAACCGGATATTCCAAGACCTTGCTTTGCCCATCAATAGATCGATTGAGCTTACACACAAGATGCTCTTAGCCCTTTGCAATGAACTCTTCTGGTTGCTTTATATGGATGTTTTCTTCAAGACTTCCATTAAGGAATGCTGTCTTGACATCCACTTGCCAAATAGATAAAAGAATCCGGATAGACTTAAGCATGGCTACCAGTGAAAAAGTTTCCTTTTTCATCTAGCCTTGCTTTGAAAGTTTCTACCTTCCTGTCTATCCCTCTTTTCCTAATATAGACCTTTTTACACCCAAAGGCTTTTATACCATTTGGTGGTTCTATAAGCTTCCAGAATTTATTAGAATACATATATTCTATTTCTGTTATTCATTACTCTTTGCCAAGATATTGCATCTTTATCTTGAAGTGCTTCGTCATATATCCGGAGATCAGGTTCATGTCCTCCAGGGATCGAGTCCAAAAACTCTCCCAAAACATAAATCTTTTTAGGTTGCCTAACAACCCTCCCACTACGATGAGACACTATCTGTAATTGTGTATCATTTATGATACGTATTGCAGTTTCTTGTGATATTTCATCTTGTACAGTTGGTACTAGATTAGACATGTCCTTTATTATTTCCTTAAGAACAAATTTACTTATGGGCATGAGGTTTATTACATAGTCTTTTTCTAAAAATCGGTCATTGATGCTAACAATAACCTTCTGATTTTTAAGATTATAAACCTACTTTCATTTCTCTAGGATAACCCACAAACAAGTGAATTCCTGTCCAACTTATCATTGTCTCTCTTCAGCATATGTGCTGGACTACCCGAATCCGAATATGCTTCAAAATAGGCTTACACCTATTCAACAATTCTATATGAGTAGAGAGTTCTGACTTTGGAAGGTATTCACTTCCGTTTCCAGAGTATATCCTTAAAATGAATTTGGTAATTTTCAAATAACTCATCATCAATCTACTTATTTCCATAAGAGTCCTATACCTTCCTTTTTCTACACCATTCTGTTGGGATATACCTAGGTGTAGTTAGTTGGGATTGAATCCCTACTTCTGATAAGTGACTCCTAAATTCTCCCAAGAGGTACTTGCCACTACGATCTCACCGTAGTGTCTTGATACTTTTACCTTGACATTTCTCCACATCAGCCTCATACTCTTTGAACTAATCAAAGCACTTAGACTTGTGGCACATCAAGCAAATGTATTCGTATATCAAATAGTTGTCTATAAAATAGACAAAAAATTTGAAACAACCTCTTGCTTGGATAGTCATAGGATCACACAAATCAGAATGAACCAATTTCAACATATCTTTGACTCCATACCCCTTAGACTTGAAAGCTTCTTGGTTTATTTTTCCTTCCAAGTAAGACTCGCAGGTTGGAAAAATTTCCACTACTAATGAACCCAAAAGTTCATCAGCTACCAATGAATCATACTCAAGTTAATATAACCTATCCTTCGATGCCAAAGATATAATTGATTCATTTCCGAAGGTTACTTTCTCTTAAAGTTAGAAGATGTGTTACTAATTTCCATTTGTTGCATTGTGAGAGTTATTGGATTTATAAATTGCCAACCAACGTACCAGAACAGATAACTTCCCTCTTTTTCTTAATAACAACTTTGTTATTAAAAGAGGCAGAATATCATGTTCTTTGAACAGTTTAGAAACTGATAACTAGTTCTTTCTAAACTTGGTGCGTAAAGACAATTACTCAAAAAAATTCATGTTTTATTTTTATCAAAAGATAAACATCTCCCACTGCAACAGCTGCCACTTTTACAGCAGTGCCCATGTGGATGGTGTTTTTATTTTCATTTAGTTGTCGGGTTTCCTGGAACCCTGCAATGAATTGCGGACATGATTAATGGCATATGTATCTACACTCCAGGTTCTTGTAGATAACACCACTAAACATGTTTCAACTAATGAATAAAATACACCTATATTGTTCTTAGTTCTAAGAGAACAGTCTACCTTAATGTCCAAATCCTATTTCCAGTCAATTATAATTGGGACCACTAAGTCTATCCTAAAGTATATCAGCTAGGGATTGACCATCATCCTAAGAATCACAAAAATATTTGGTTAAGACCAACTCCTTAAAAATCCCCATGAATTTTGTATGCCACGTTAGTGTGGACGTATACAAATTCAAAGAGGAAATTTTATCATTTAATTTTATTATCTCGTCAACCTTACTTTATGACAAATAAAATTAATAGTTGGTCTATCTTTAATCAAATATTTGGTCAAGACTCTAAATTTAAAATAATATTGATTCTTCTAACAATACTATTTAAATTTACCAACACCTCAAAATACCGTGAATTTTGCATGCCACGTTAGTGTGGACGTATACAAAATCAACATTTGTAAGAGGAGGGTTTTACCCATTAACTATCTTGTCAACGTAACTTTATGACAAATAAAATTATCTCAAACACCGTTAATTTTGTATGTCACGTTACTGTGGACGTATACAAAATCAATCATTTGTAAGAGGGGTTTTAGCCCTTTAATTTTATTATCTTGTCAACCTAGTTTTATGACAAATTAATAGTTGGTTTCATTTGGTCACAAAAATAATAGCAGTGACTCCGATGGGGAGGATACTATTAGATATGTCTAAGTGTATACCATTACTTGACACTAAGTCCATTAATAAGATTATGCCCCTTCCGTTGGGGAAGATCACACGCTCTTAATTAACTTCCTATAGTCATCCAAAATGGAAGTCTGTCTAGTGATCCGCAAACTAGCTCATCCGTTATGGAGGAAGGCACTCGAGCCAACGCAAGCTTGTTTGCATCACTTACAAACCAGTAATGGAGACCATGGGATTTACTTAAAAATCCCTCTCCCACTTAGTTATTTATTAATGAGAAATTTTAACTATGCTAGCCTACTAAACTTGTAAACTAACATGCACACACAGCACAATATAAAAGCAATAAATAGAAAATCTAATTTTCAACTATTATGGCTTTTATCTCTAGTTGTCCTCCGTGTGTTGTCATCACAAGCTGCTGCCATATTTGGCCACCGCCACCGGGTCTAGCTGTCACCTCTATCTTGCTCCTAGTTCCACTGCGCCTCTGGTCCTTAGAAGGTTCCACGCTTTGCAAGATTCGATCCGTGACATAAATAGAATTTTACATTTTTGATCCTATATTCCATAAAAGGAATGTACATGTATCTAGATCAAAAATAAAATCCTAATAAAACTAAATACAGCTCCTGCTGTATTTTATAATACAATCATGCACACACAATAAAATGCCCTTGACATGTCCAAGGGTCCAATCACACACATAATAACTATAAGCCATAATAGTTGGATCCTGCATCCACAAAGTTAGCACATCCTACTATTATCCTGCCTAAATTATGTATGACATGTGCATAATTAAACTAATACCAAATACACAGAGGCAAAACCCTAGCTCTGATACCAATTGTTGGTTGCTACTCGGAAAGCCTAGAGGTTCCACTGTACAAAAATTTTGTACAAAGGTCTGAACCCTTTCCTAGCTACCATGTGTTCTTTTAAATTAAATTTTGGATCGCCTGCGGAACTTAACACGTTTGATCCAAAACTTAATCTATTTGTTCTTTTAGGTTTTGACTTGGATCTCCTGTGGAACTTAACACGTTCGACCCAAATCACCTTAAGTTATTAATTCCATTAAATATTAATTTCCATAATCGGTTCCCAGTACTGACGTGACGAGGCACATGGCCTTCTTGGATATGGGAGCAACCACCACCGACTAGACAAAACCTTTTATAGAAAGTTAATATTTAATTTCCTAAAATAACTTTAGGTCAACCGAAAAAAACAATCAAATCACAAGGAAAATAAAAATAAAAGAACACTATATCGAAACCAAATTCGAAACACTAAAATCGTATGCCTCTTGTATTTGATATTATTTCCAAAAATAACTAGTATGATGCGGAAAAGAAAAATACTAGTTATACCTTTTGAAAGACCTCTTGATCTTCTATCGTATTCCTATTCTAACCTCGGACGTTGTGTGGGCAACGATCTATCGAGATGAGAATCCACCTAAGCCACCTTCTTCTCCAAGCAATATTCGGCCACCACAAAAGCTCCATGAAAGGATGAGGTTCGGCCACCACCAAGCTCCAAGGGATGCTAGAAACGAAGCCTCCTTTCTCTCCTTCTTCTCCTAGCTAGAACCGGCCACCATGGACTTCTCTTATGTTGATGCCACCGGCCACAAAGGAGGAAGAAAAGAGAAGGAGAAGAGGCCCTAGGGCCGGCCACACCAAAGAAGAAAAAGAGAAGAAGAAAAATAATAGAGTCGTTAGCCATGAAGGCACCTCTACCTCCTCTTTTATATTCCTTGGTCTTGGCAAATAAGGAAATTTTAATAAAAATTTCCTTAATTCCTTTGCCATGAAAAGGAAAATTTAATTAATTAAAATTAAAAACCTTTTCTTAAATCATATGGCCGGTCACAACCAAATCTCCAAGCAAATAAAATTTTAAACACAAATTAAAACTTCCTTATTTGCTTCCGGAAATTCTCCAATATTTTTCCCTTCATGGTGGTTTGTAAAAAGAAAATTTTTATAAATTAAAATATCTCCTTTAAACATGTGGATGATTTACAAATAAGAAAAGTTTTAATTAAAATTAAAACTTCCTTTTAAAACATCTCTCCACAAAAAGAAATATTTTAATTAAAATTCTTTTCCTCTTAATTCCATGTGATCACGTTGGCAATTGGCAAGCTTCTCACATTGACTTCATTGCCAAGCAAAAACGTGACTTAATTGCCAAGCAAAAAATATGAGTTGCTGCTTCTCACGTTGACTTCATTGCCAAGCAAAAACGTGACTTAATTTGCCAAGCAAAAATATGAGTTGCTGCTTCTCACGTTTTAAGCAAACGACATCTCACAGCAAGTAAATATGAACTTGCTGTTCAAACGACATCTCACAGCAAGTAAATATGAACTTGCTGTTCACGTTGATCACAATAATATAGAGCATTTTTGGATAGTTATACCAATAACATGGACTATAAGATGAGCTTAGATGGATACACTACTTTATATATTCAGAGGCTACGATAGGGACCGAGAGGAGAAATTGGTTTTGGTCTCCCGATGAAATTAAGCTTCCCGTGTTCGCCCCGAACACACAACTTAATTTCATCAATAATAATTCATTCCACTAAAGAATTATTATTGAACTACCGCACCAATCCCAAATTACATTTTGGGCTCCTTCTTATTATGAGTGTGTTAGTCTCCCTGTGTTTAAGATGTCGAATGTCCACTAATTAAATGAGTTACTGACAACTCACTTAATTAATTTCTTAGTCCAAGAGTAGTACCACTCAACCTCATCATCATGTCGGATTAAGTCCACCTGCAGGGTTTAACATGACAATCCTTATGAGCTCCTCTTGGGGACATTCTCAACCTAGGTTACTAGGACACAGTTTCCTTCTATAATCAACAACACACACTATAAGTGATATCATTTCCCAACTTATCGGGCTTATTGATTCATCGAACTAAATCTCACCCATTAATAAATTAAAGAAATAAATATCAAATATATGTGCTTGTTATTATATTAGGATTAAGAGCACACACTTCCATAATAACTGAGGTCTTTGTTCCTTTATAAAGTCAGTATAAAAGAAAACGACCTCTAATGGTCCTACTCAATACACTCTTAGTGTACTAGTGTAATTATATAGTTAAGATAAACTAACACCTAATTACACTACGACCTTCCAATGATTTGTTCCTTTCCATCATGGTCGTGAGCTACTGTTTATAATTTATAAGGTACTGATAACATGATCTTCTGTGTGTGACACCACACACCATGTTATCTACAATATAAATCAATTGAACAACTACATTTATCACAAATGTAGACATTTGACCAATGTAATTCTTATTTCTAGATAAATGTTTATACCAAAAGCTAGACTTTTAGTATACACTCTAACACTTCGGCCGGAAGAAGATGATGAACAGTTCTTTTGTCGCAAGGAAACCGAGCTCAACGAACACACTGTAGCTTCTCGCGTTTTATATCCTTCTCAGATCTGATCAGACAGTCCACAACAATTTGGAACATCTTGGATCTGGATCAAAATCTCTGGATCTTCATCAATGGATGAGATCTGCTCCTCATTAGTTTGGATGGACCAGATTCTTGACGGATAGCTCAGATCTCTTTGATCTTCAATGGACGGTCCAAATCGCTCCAAGGCTTGATCGACTTGATTAGCCCTAGATTTGAGCCCAAATGTGGTCCGATCTGATCGGGTCTATGACCCTTTTGATGCCTACAAAATAATAATAAAATATTAGCAGCAAATACCATGAAAATAAACTAATTTGTAATTAAGTCCAAGATAAATGTAATACATGAAATATGATGTAAATATAAGTTTCTTCTATAAAAATAATATCAAACCATGCATGTATGAATCAAAATAATATAGTAAAATCATGGTTATCACTGGTCAGCGTGTTAGCAGCATGGAGGTAGTCCAGTCGGGTCTTGTACTTCTTCAAATTGGGTTGAGGAGGAAGCCTGACCTGCCATTTGGTCCGGAAGCTTGGCCGCTCGGGGAGTCTCAAAAAGAAGAAGTACTCCTTCCAGTGTTTGTTGGAAGTGGACATTTTGTCAAAAAAGACCAGACCGATTCGGGATTAGAAAAGGTAAGTGTCCAGCTTGGACTGTTTGAGATAATAGAAGTAGTGGAAGACCTGTGGGGTCAGTGGAATGTTGTGTACTCGAAACAACACTACCACGCCGCACAGCAGGCAGAAGGAGTTAGGAACAAGCTGGGCGAGCGGGACACAGAAGTAATTGCAAACCTCGGTTATGAAAGGGTGGATGGGAAACCTAAGACTGACCATGAATTGGTCTCAGAAGAAACAAATTGTGCCGACCGACGGATCATTGGTTCGGTCGGACGGGGAGGCTAGAACTATTTCATGGTTAGAAAGGACGTCAAAGGTGTTTATCAGGCTCGCGGCGTCACCCGCGTCGAACCGAGTCTCCATGGCATGATATCAGAGACTGGGAGCTGGGTCGGAAGGCTGAGAAGAACTCGCCATCGCCGTAACACTGAAAAGCAAAGAATTCGACGGACGAAGGGGGAGAAAAACACAAAATGAATGTTGGACAGACACCGAAACAGTGGCGGAGAAAGAACAGCGGAAGAGCAGCAACAGAAAGGGAGAAGGAAAGCTTATGAGAGGAAGAGGACCGCCGTAGGGAACAGTGGATCGCCGCAGCAAAGAGCCGAGGTTCACCGGAGCAACCAAACGCACTAAATCGTCGGAGCACACAGCAGACGCAAGATGATGGAACAAAAGCCGACACCGCGACTTTATAAAGAATGGCTCGACCGACCGGAGCCATCTGATCTAGGGCACGGGAATCAGAGCGCACATCCAGCCGTTGAATTCAAATCGCCAAACGTCACATCAGCAGTTGTCACCTCGGACGTGTGGCGACTGCGGTGACGACACGTGGTGCCCTCCCACAGGGCAACATTTAATGGGTGTGGGTGTGTGCTCGGCCTTAATGAGGGTGATTTACACGTATCCCGAGGAGATTCGGGCGGCGTCGGCATTGACAGCCCGGCTCGCACCCCTCCGGGAACAACGAGGAAAAAATATCCAAGCACGAAAGCTCAAAGCGCCGACCGGCAAAGAAAGATCAGTCCTACACAGGCCGATCGGGATCCAACCAACCTATTGGCTGATCGGCCAATTGGTCACCAGACTACTTGTTTAGTCAGTTCGACTTGCAGCCTCCTTCAACTAGACTTGAGAGGAAGGCACGTGATCCAGTGGTAAGGTGGGCCCCATCCGGCAGGAGGTCAAAGTGGTCAACATCCTAGGCATGAGTCCGATCGGGCGAGCTACCTTCCCGGTCAGCATGAAGAGTAGCCAGTCTGACACTTCGACAGCTCGATCAGATACTGAGATTTTGACGCTCATAAAGCTCAAGCAGGGAGGGACAAAGGTCGAGCGGTCGTCTTGCTCGGCTAAACAGTGGGCGCATCCTCGACCCGGCAGGCAGGGCTCCCTCGCTCGATAGGACGGAGTCGGATAGCAGATCATTGGCTGAGTAGACGCTCGGCCCGACCATTGTATCACCCAGACGACAGACTGGCCGAGCGGCTCTCTCGCTTGACCCAATGACAGACAAAAGGGGCAGTTGGCGATATCTTCCTAGGGACCAGTGTCACCGACGGGTTGTATGGTTGGCGGCATGGTCAGATAGAGAATCGTACGGTGGAAGCTTCCACTATCACGTCAGGGATATGCTCAAGTTGTTTAGGTATGACATCAGACACGCTTTTCTGACATGTCCTCTCCAGATATGCTTTGAGAAGCGTGCACGCCTTAGGAAGCGTGCGTGTACCTTCTGGGAGCCCTATATAAGGACCCCAGGTTTCGACGGATGTATGTTTACTACTGTAGCTACAATTACGCTGTTGCTCCTTTCTTCTCTACTTCATTCGCTTGTCGTCGGTAACTAACTTGAGCGTCGGAGGGCCATCGCCGGGGAACTCCTCTCTGGCTCGGCACTAACGACTTGTTGTTGCAAGCTTAGTTCGTTGGAGGTCCACGTCATCCTCCGTCGACATCCAGTCAACGTGAGCGTCATCTCCCCAGCGTCCGTCGACTCATTCTCGGACAGGATCACTTTCCTTTTTATCTTTTCAAGAAAACGAAATGATCCTCATTGATCATCTCGAAATCATAAGATAAAACAACTTCGTTAAATCTTATATTTCATTATCTTGGCATTTGCTTTAGCCTATATATAGACTTTTTTTAAGTCTGCATACTTTCTCCTCTTGGCCTTCAATAATTAAACTTTCTGATTGAAACATGTAGATTTCCTCGTCAAGCTCACTATTAAGGAAAGTGGTTTTTACATTCATTTGATATAATTCTAAGTTATAATGTGTTACAAAGGTTAAAATAACTCATATTGATATAAATTTTACTACGGGATAAAATGTCTCTTCAAAGTCAATATCCTTCATTTGGGTATATGCTTTTGCAACTAAACGAGTTTTGTATCTGTTAATCGATCCATCAACTTTCCTTTTTATTTTGAGAATCCACTTGTTCCCAATAGTCTTTCGGTCCAGAGGAAGATTGACTAAGTCCCAAACATGATTCTGATTCATTGACTCCATCCATCTCTTTAACCATTGCAGCTTTCCATTTTTCTCTAACTCTACATCCCAATGCTTCCTCAATGGATTGAGGTTCATCATCGTCAACTGGAAGTATTATCAATGTCTCATTCTCAATATCAAACCTCTTTTAGGTTTGATTTTATGAACACTTCTTTGTAACTTAGGCTCTTGAGAAGTCAACTCATGACTTGACATATCACTCCCACTTGATTGACTAGACTCAGACATCCATTTTACACCTCTCTTGTTGATAATATCCCATCCTCCTTAAATAGAAGAATATTTTTATCAACTTCATCTCTAGTTGGGAACTCTGTTTGGAGAAAAGTTGCATCTCTCGAATCTATTTCGGAAATGGTTCCATCTAGTTGCTCACCTATAAAAATATTAGGGGTGTAATCGAGCCGAGCCAAGCCGAACCAAACTCTTGAATGTTTTATTTAACGAATGTCTTCATGACTCACGAGCTTATTAAAGCTTTTATCGAGCCTAAACGAGCTTAATAAATATAAATTATAAATTTAAATATTTATTAAAAATTAAATTATATATTTAGAAAAAATTATAATATTCTTATTAAAATTTATAATTTTATTCTAATAAATAAATTTAATATATTTGTTTATATGTTTTATAAGTAGAGTGTAAAATTTATAAATTAAATATCAAAATTATTATGTTTTTTTATTTAAAAGTTGATTTATGAGCTTAACTAACATGTTCACAAACTAACGAGCTGAATATTGTGAAACTTGAGCTTGGTTTATTTATCTTAACGAGCCTCATTAAACAAGTTCAAACGAACTTTTATCGAATTGAGCTTCGAATAGCTCATGAGCGACTTGGCTCATTTACACCCCTAGAAAACATAACCTTTAGAGGTCTCATGATATCTAATAAAGATACATTTCTTACCCCTAGGTCTCAGTTTTTCATACTTATGAGAATTATCATGAATATAAGCGGCTGACTCCCATGGTCTCAGATTACTCAAATTTGATTTTATGCCTATCCAATGTTCATATGGGGTAGATGGAATTGACTTTGAATACACTTTGTTAAGTATATAGGCCGCAATTAATAATACATCTCCCCAATAGAGTTCTATTTCTGCTTTCAGCTACCCCATTTTGCTATGGAGTTCAAGGATTGCCAGATATTTAATAATCCCTCTATCATTACAAATTGTCTTGAACATATTAGATAAATATTCCCCTCCATGGTCAGTGCATAAAGTCTTAACTTTACGTTCTGTTTGATTCTCAACTTTGTTCATATAATGAATGAATCAATCTATTACTTCAAATTTATGAGAAATCAAATACATATGACTGAAACGAGAGAAATCATCAATAAATATAATGAAATAAGAAGCTTCATGTCTAGCTAAATAAGAATAGAGTCACAGTAATAAACTACCTATCTAACCATACTCATGTTGGTTGCTACTTGGAAAATCTAGAGGTTCCACTGTACAAAAAATTTTGTACAAAGGTCTGAACCTTTTCCTAGCTACCATGTGTTCTTTTAAATTAAATTTTGGATCGCCTGCGGAACTTAACACGTTTGATCCAAAACTTAATCTATTTGTTCTTTTAGGTTTTGACTTGGATCTCATGCGGAACTTAACACATTTAATCCAAATCACCTAAGTTATTAATTCCATTAAATATTAATTTCCAAAATTGGTTCCCAGTACTGACGTGGTGAGGCACATGACCTTCTTGGATATGAGAGCAACCACCACCGACTAGACAAAACATTTTAAGGAAAGCTAATATTTAATTTCCTAAAATAACTTTAGGTCAACCGAAAAGAACAATCAAATTACAAGGAAAAGAAAAACAAAAGAACACTATATCGAAAACAAATTTGAAACACTAGAATCGTATGCCTGTTGTATTTAGTATTATGTCCAAAAATAACTAGTATGATGCGGAAAGAAAAATTACTAGTTATACCTTTTAAAAAGACCTCTTGATCTTCTACCGTATTCCTCTTCTAACCTCGGACGTTGTGTGGGCAACGATCTTCCGAGATGAGAACCACCTAGGCACCTTCTTTCTTCTTCCTTCAAGTTTCGGCCAAGCACAAGAACTTCCAAAGGATGAAGAATTTTCCACCAACCAAGCTCCAAGGGATGCATGCTTTCTCTCCTTCTTCTCCTTCCTTGATCCGGCCACATCCTCCAAGCTCCAAGAGATGATAGATTTCGGCCACAACAAGAGGAGAGAAGAGAAAGGGAAGGGTCGGCCACCACACCAAGGAAAAGAGGGAGAAAAATAGAATAGAGTCCTAAGCCTTGAAGCCTCATCTACCCCCTCTTTTATAATCCTTGGTCTTGGCAAATAAGGAAAATTTAATAAAAACTTTCTTAATTCTTTTGCCATTTAAAAGGAAAATTTATTTAATTAAAACAATTTTCTCTTTTCAAATTACAATGGCCGGCCATAACAAATAAAATCTCCAAGCAAATAAAATTTTAAACACCAATTAAAACTTCCTTATTTGCTTCCGAAAATTTATAAAAATTTCTCCAATAATTTTTATCCCTTCATGATTGGTTTATAAAAAGGAAATTTAATAAATTAAAATCTTTCTTTTAAACATGTGGATAAAAAGAAAGTTATCTCTATAAATTAAAATCTCTTTTAATCTACAAATAAGGAAAGATATCAAATCTTTTCTTAATCTTTTGTAGAAACTTATAAAAGAGAATATTTAATTTTAAACTCTCTTTTAAATCATGAACATGGTTAAAAAGGAAAGTTTTCTTAAAATTTAAAATCCTCCTTTAATCAACAAATAAGGAAAGATTTCAAATTTTAAACTCTCTTTTAAACATGTAGATGATTTACAAATAAGGAAAGTTTTTACCAAAAATTAAAACCATCCTTTTAAACTACAAATAAGGAAAGAGATTAATCTCTTCTCTTAATCTTTTGTAGAAAGCTATAAAAGGAAATTTTTAATTTTTAAACTCTCTTTAAAATCATGATATCCACATAAGAAATAATTTTAATAAAATCCTTTTAATATTCTAGTGGTCGGCCACCTAAGCTTGGGACCCAAGCTTTGGCCGGCCACCTACATGGCTCATCCACTTGGTCTTGGCCGGCCCTAGCTTGGGTTCCAAGCTAGCTTGGCCAGCCCCATTGGATGGGTAAGAAGGTGGGTATGCGGTGGGTATAAATCTCTATATACTAGAGGCTACGATAGGGACCGAGAGGAGGAATTGGTTTTGGTCTCCCGATAAAATTAAGCATCCCGTGCTCGCCCCGAACACACAACTTAATTTTATCAATAATAATTCATTCCACTAGAGAACTATTATTGAACTACCGCACCAATCCCAAATTACATTTTGGGCTCCTTCTTATCATGAGTGTGTTAGTCTCCCTGTGTTTAAGATAACAAATGTCCACTAATTAAGTAAGTTACTGACAACTCACTTAATTAATATCTAGCTCCAAGAGTAGTACCACTCAACTTCATTGTCATGTCGGACTAAGTCCACCTACAGGGTTTAACATGACAATCCTTTTGAGCTCCTCTTGGGGACATTCTCAACCTAGTATCTCTAGGACACAGTTTCCTTCTATAATCAACAACACACACTATAAGTGATATCATTTCCCAACTTATCGGGCTTATTGATTCATCGAACTAAATCTCACCCATTGATAAATTAAAGAAATAAATATCAAATATATGTGCTTGTTATTATATTAGGATTAAGAGCACACACTTCCATAATAACTGAGGTCTTTGTTCCTTTATAAAGTCAGTATAAAAGAAACGACCTCTAATGGTCCTACTCAATACACTCTTAGTATACTAGTGTAATTATATAGTTAAGATAAACTAACACCTAATTACACTACGACCTTTCAATGGTTTGTTCCTTTCCATCATGATCGTGAGCTACTGTTTATAATTTATAAGGTACTGATAACATGATCTTCTGTGTGTGACACCACACACCATGTTATCTACAATATAAATTAATTGAACAACTACATTTATCACAAATGTAGACATTTGACCAATGTGATTCTTATTTCTAGATAAATGTTTTATACCAAAAGCTAGACTTTTAGTATACATTCTAACAACTCATGCACTAAGGTCAATATACTAATGAAGTCAAGGAAAGAAAATACCCACCTGATCTATAGATCATGCTGAATGTCTTAATGTCTAGGCGTCTGCTTCACATTAAAATCATGCAACATAGAACACATATTATAGCTAAGCTCTACCGTAAATCGAGGAATGAAACTTAATCCTAAACTAATTAGGAAATCCTAATTGAATCAACCTAACTACTTAAACCAGCCAAACCACATCTGTTAAATCAACCTAAATTAATAAATTCATTAACTTCGTTACCCTATGACGTCTCTTTTTCTCTAGCTACAATTCATAGTGGCGATGAACGACGATAGAGCTACTATGGAGGTGTACACATCACCGACAATGCAGTGGAGGTTGGCACGTGGCTGTGGTGATGGCGTGGACGCGATCATCAGTCTACTAGGAAGCAAGGTGGCGGTTGACCGCGGGAACCCCAAGACTAGCCGAGGTAGCCATGGAGTTGGTTGCGACTACAGGTTAGCAGTGATGGTCGCGAGCTGGTTGTAGCTGCGGCTTGGCAGCATGGTCGTGGGGTGGCCGCGACTATAGCTGGCAGCATCGTGTGGTTCAGGCGCGATGTGCGTGATCTGGCTATTGGCAGAAGTAACAAGCAACCGTGGTCGCGAGTTGGCTATGGTGGTCGCGAGCTAGTTGTGTCTGGCCTTGGTGGTTGTCGTGGCCAGAGCAGAGATGAGGCGGTGGTAGCTAGCCGAGCTCGGTATAGCCAAAGGGGCGTTGGTGCACAAGGAAATTGGTGGCTCTCATATGGTCAGCTACATCGCCAATCTAGCTTCAAGCGAGGGGGGGGGGGGGGGCGTGTGCATCGTAGCATCATCAGTGATTAGAGCGACAATGACTTCTTACTTGTGGCTAGAGAGGGGCCAACAACCAAGGGAAATCAGAGAGGAGTGATAATGGGGGAGATCGCTGGCATCTTGTGTAACGACCCGACCCTCTTGGCCCATTTGGTGGCCCATTTGGCGACCTCTCATGTCGTCGACCGTCGGCCTTTATGTCGTCGGCCTATTTGGCGACCTCTAATGTAGTCGACCGACGACCCTTGGCCGTGCCGTTACTCACTAGGACTTTCCACCCCTGGTCAGTGGATTTTTGCCTCCCCCAGGATTCGAACTCTAAACCTCCAGGCTTAAGTATTAGAGTTTATGAATCCTGGTAACCAAGTGAGATCATTGTAACGACCCGACCCTCTTAGCCCATTTGGCGACCTCTCATGTCGTCGGCCGTCGGTCCTTATGTCGTCGGCCCATTTGGCGACCTCTAATGTCGTCGACCGACGACCTTTGGTCGTGCCGTTACTCACTAGGACTTTCCACCCCTGGCAGTGGATTTTTGCCTCCCCCAGGATTCGAACTCTAAACCTCCAGGCTTAAATACTAGAGTTTATGAATCCTGGTAACCAAGTGAGATGATCTCACTTGGTTACCAGGATTCATAAACTTTAGTATTTAAGCCTGGAGGTCTAGAGTTCGAATCCTGGGGGAGGTAAAAATTCACTGCTAGGGGTGGAAAGTCCTAGTGAGTAACGACACGACCAAGAGTCGTCGGTCGACGGCATTAGAGGTCGCCAAATGGGCCGACGACATAAGGGCTGCCAGTTGGGCCGCCACAAGGGCCGCCAAGAGGTCAAAAGGGTCGGGTCGTTACATCTTGTTTGTGGTGATCAAGAGAAAGGGTGGCAACACAAGGAAGAGGAGACGACATCACCAAGCTTGAGAGTTGACAGGTTATTGTTCGTGGCTCAAGAGGGGTCGCCGTCGACGACTCGTGCTCGTAGTGGGAGCAAATCAGGAAGAAAAGGGAGCGACAATAGTGGATCGGGGTTAGGGTACGGGAAGAATAGGAACAAAAGATAAATAAACTTTGATTTTTATATATATTACTTAGGTTAAGTGATATTCCAAATATGTTTCCTCCCAACCTAATAGATTTACCCCCTTTAATATATCATAGGAATTCAATTTAAATTCTGAAAATTCATAAAATTTTTCAAAATATTCTGCAAGATAATTTCTTAATTAATACTTATTATTTTATTATTATTTATTTACCGTATCTAATAAATAAATTTAGAAAACTCTAAATCATTTAAAACTAAAATTAATGTACTTACGCTAGACTCCTTAATGTATTCCTGTTCTTATATTTGAATTTGAATTTGACAATGTAAATTGAGAATATTTAATTTTTGAATTTGAATTTGACAATGTAAATTGAGAATATTTAATTTTTGAATGGCTAAGTAAAAACTGTACTAACGGTAAATACCCAAAGTTTTCTCTAAATAGAAACAGAAACAAAAACTTGGTTGAATATTATATATTTAAAAAAAATGGAAAATCAACTTAATTCAAAAGCTCATGTTTAGTTCAATAAATTTGATGTTCATGAACCAGAAGTTCCTGTGATGTTTTATAAGACATTTTTTTAGTGGAATAGAAAATCTAGAAAGTTAGTTATTGGCGTGGACCTGATTTTGGATTTACCTGACGCCTAAATCGGGGCAATGCCGTACACTTTTAAGATTAGTTGAGCCAAGGTGCATACACGTGAATTATAAAAAAATAAAATAATTTAATGTTTAGTTTGATAAAATTATTATATTTATTTGCTTGTAAAAAATTTTATAAAATAAAAAAATTATTTTGTTATTATTCCTCAATAAAGTTTATAAAAATATTTATTAATAAATTTATTTATTAAACTTATAAAATTTAATTATAAATTTATTTTAAAATATTTTTTATTTAAATACATAAAAATATAGTAATTTATAATTTTTACAATCTTAATTATTCATAATATATTAGAATTTTAAAAATATATATTAAATAAAGAGTTAATTTAATTTATAGTGATAATAATACTTTTAGTTGCGGTCAATAATCTTTTTTTCGTAAATAGTAAGCTCAGATCTTTAAATGCGTGATTGAGATGCCGCTGGATTTGTAGGCCCAGTTAACTCTTCCCAAATTCAAATTTGCCGCCACTCGCTTATCACTTCTTTCCCATCTAGAAGTTTTAACCACTCCTTCCCTCGCTTTTTTTTCGCTCCTAACCCGCTCTTTTCCTTTATATAGTATCCAATTCCCGCTTGGGTGATGGATCTGCCGTCTCTTCCTGCTTTCTGTTCGCCGGCGCTCCACATCCATGGCCAAGCATGGCAGCAGCAAATCCAGGAAACCCGATAATCTCGGCAAGGGGAAGGTTACTAGCATCCAGATCGCCTTCATCGTCGAGCGCTACCTCGCCGACAACCACTTCGACGCCACCCTCGCCGCCTTCCGGTCTGAGGCTTCCGACCTCTTCGCCAAAACCAAGGCCAAAGAGGTACTCCCATCTCTCTCCTCTCCCTAAGACTGCTTCGTTTTGTTCATTTTGGATTCAGTTCGGTGGATGTGGATCCAGGTGCCTAAGGGGTTGCTAGGGCTAGGCGAGATGCTTGACGAATATATCAGCCTCAAGGCACAACGAGTGATGCTGGACCACGAGCGGCGGAGGGTGGAGATGGCGTTGCAGGGGATGCAGGAGGTTCTGCGGGCATACCACTCCGCCGGGACGACTCCTATTCCTCCGTCGACTCATCTTCTTCCTACCCAGCAGGTGGCAGCCCCAGTGACACCGATCCTTCCCACATCGCACCCCAGTAGTAGTGGTTCTCCTCCAGGTACATTACCTCTCGCTCCAAGTGGTACGACAATGTTGGTCATTTTATATATATCAAAAACTAGTAACCATATAGAATGCCCTACATTTTGTTCGTAAATCAAGTGAAAAGCATTTTACAATTCTAGATCGTTGTCAATTTTCTAAAGTTTGATATACAGTTTCTAGGACGTTCAAACTTTTTATGTTGCTAATAGTTCTCCAGAACATTACTTCTTGCTTTGGCTCTTTGCGTATCTAAGCAGTAAAAGCGATAAAAAAATAAATCAATTTATCTAGAAAGATATAATATTCAAGACATCATATTTTGTAAACAACACAGTCCTTTTTGTGAGTAAACCGTGAACAAATTCTGGAAATTCTTCTTATAGGAAGAACAAATAACTAAATTTAGGAGAGGAAAAAACTTACCGAGAAGTTTGTTCCCTTGATATGAGAATTGTCTCCAACAAGATCTGACTTCCTTATTCGGCTTCAAAACTTGCTAATTTCACATCATTGGCTACAAGTATTAACTGATTAGAAATGGAATCAAATGATAATCACCATAGCATTTCCTGAATCATTTGCAGTGCTTAAAAGTTAATTATTTTATGCTAGGAAGTATAAATCCTTCTTGTCTCTATTATTGCTGTTAACTTCTTCAAACTCTTGTGTCTCTGCAATTAATAAATTTGTTGTATTTGGATCCATTCACACATTGAAATTGGATGAAGAATATGATCGTAAACTTGAAATTGTAGGAGTGAGTTTAAGAGTATTTTTAATTATTAGTCAGTTGTTCCATTTGTGAATAGATAGGTATCTTTGAACAAATGTGTATTAGTCAATCTTCTTTACTGGAACCAGGCATGAGGTTGACAAAGTGTTCTAGCCTTTGGCTGATGTGAATAAATAGTATCTTCCAATATCTTATCCAAACTAGTTATGCATTGTATTTTGGGTACAACAACATGCTTGTTAGATGAATCTAAAATTAGATCATTAACAATAACAATGGGGTTGAGTATTGAGGATCATTGCAATCATGAGGCCTTTTTACCTAGGAACAAATTGCTCTTATGCATTGTCAGATTATATAATTTAGAGAGCAAGGCGTAGGAAAGTCATGTGTATGTAGAAAATTAGGACAAAGGAAGTCTGTTTTATGGTTCAACAAGAATGTCTATGTTCATGACTATAACTGAGAGATTTTCATTGCTTGAATATTTGTTACAACTCAGATTAATCATATTTACAAGTATTATTGATCTCAAGCGAGTTACATATGTTGGATAATCTATAATAGTTGTACTGCTTTGGCTGATTTAAGAGAATCAGGTTGATTGAGGTCAGGCCAGATTTATGTTTTATAGTGCATGTTTGATAATATGTTTGTTCAGTTTTTATCTATCAACACATTGCAACATATTATGGTCTTGATTCTTGAAGCATTGTGTAACACAATAAATTAGGTTCAAATCTTACAACATATTTGAAAGTGGTCAAGGGATAACTACAGGGGAGGATGCCATATAATCTTGTATAAGGCTCAATGGCAGGGATTAGTTTCATGTAAATAACTTCAATACTTAAGATTGCACATGATTATAACACTTTGAGTGCTTATTTTCTCTTCTCAGTGCTCATATATTTATAGACAACACCATATGCAACATCTTCTATGCTATTTATACTTAATATAACTTATCCATGAATTCCTGAATACCAAATCATTATATACAATACATAATAAAACTCTAATGCATAATACATTAGTCTTCATAATGCTTGTTGCCAGTTTGGACTTTTCATAGCATTAAATTACGTATGCTTTCTTAAAATTGTTATGATTTTGCTCTTCATGTAGGTAATGCAATTAATGGAATACCTGCTGTGAAATATGTACAACCATCCACTGCGCTTATTCAGAAATCTCCAATGCCCAATTCTTCCAATGTGAACAAGAGAAAATCAATGAAGCCTTCACCAAATTATCCTTTAGAGCCAAAGAAACTGCGGACTCATTCACCTAATTTTTCATCTGCAGTTGGAGGTAAAAGACCATGCCTTAGTAAATCTAAATGCCATCTACAATTTTCCTCCTTTTATATGACTATTTATTCCTTTTTTGGAACTCCAGATGTCACATTGGCTTCCAAAGGTGCTTCTAATACAAAAAGTCAAGAAAAAATAGGGATATCCACTCCAAATGCTGAATCTACCAATTTAGCAACATTGCTATCTGCAGGAAAGAGTTCTTGTAAGCAACCAGCCGTTTGCCAGATAAATTCTTCACCTAGAACGCCTCCACAAGCATTCCAACCTCAACTTGACCAATCTGGTTCCCCTTTGGAAAATGCCTCTTTGCAAACCAGTGATTGTGCCATGTATAACCAAACTGCTCCTTCCAATTGCAATATAATAGCTTCTGAAACTATAATAGTCAGCCCCCTCAAGAATGCTGGGTATTATGCAGTTGAGAGGAGTTACCATATTAGTTCACCTTATAAACTCAATTCAAAAAGCAAGAGAGGGCACATAAAGGGAAAGTTGGACTTCGATAATCCAATTGTCACTGCAAGTGTTGATGAACCAGTTGTAGGAAGTTCTACATTAGGTGAAGGTGAACTGTCTGGAAATTTGGACATTGATCTTCCAGATTTCAGTATCTTCAATGGTGATTTTTCTTTCTCTGAATTCTTAGCTGAGATTGGTCTTGACTGTGAAGTTGATCCTTCCTTTCAGTCATGCTCTTCAATTGTTTCTTCAGTTACTAGGTAAAATCTAGCTGCTCTTGTGTTTTCAGAAATTTTAGCTCTTGCTTTTCCCTTGATGTGTTTTAATTTTACATTCTGAATTCAGTTACACTGACAATGCTATAAGTGGATGCTCACCATCTGATCAACCGGACAGCTCATTCTCTCCGGTTTCTGATAAGGAAATGAACGTTCAAGGTTATAAATCCTTTGAAATTTGATAACATCCTCAGTTTTTTTTGGGGCTAAGATCAAGCTTAGAATCAATCCTCTAAAATTTAGAAAATGCCTCCCTTCTCTGATTTTAATACACATCTACTTAGACTTCATACTTGCCTTGTTCATTTCATGATAACAGGCGAAGATTGTGTTGGCTCTGTAAAAGCTGTAAGAAAGTTTGTTAAAATTGTAAGCCCTGGTAAGTCAGGCTTTATTTATTTGTCTTTGTGTCACAAAAGTGTTCTAAATCATATTAACATAATGGTGTATTTCTGGATGAATTGGCAGTTAAAAGCAATATTCTAGCGAAGCAATACACCTGAAAAAGAGTGAATGGTTTACTGTTGATAACAACTAATTTGCCTGACTTAGAAGGAACGAAGGATGCTTGGAGTTCTACCAAATTCTTTCGAGTTCTGACTCTTCATGCTAATTTGCAGTTTCTATGTAATATCATGAAATTTGTTTACCTTCCTCTCTTTCCTCAGAATCATTGTGGTTTAATGGTTTGAATTTGTATCAAACTTATCTCTCAACGAAGAACCAGGAAGGTTTTAGTTAAAATATTCCTATACTTTCAAACTTTGTTCAATTCTTGATATGCCACCTCAATTTAGTCTCAGCTATTATCTCAACAATGTAAAATGAGACAAATCATAGTAATGGTGCAAGGAGAGAAGTATCTTCTTTCAATGCAAAGGAGAACCATAAATAAAATTGAGGATTAAATTCATACTTATCAAAAATTAAATTGAAAATTCACTTGAATGTGCTTTTGATAGTCAGTTCACTCTTCACTGGGTGAATTAGTGGATAGAGAAGGTAAATTAGATTAGGTTGTTTATGACTTTGTTTGACATAACTTGATTTAGGTTGTGCTTAACATAACTAGATAAGTGGTAAAAGGTGATTGAGGAGACAAGTGGATGGGAGAGTGAGTTATATGGAGTGTAGGGATTTGTGCTTCGCCAAGCCTGAGGTTCAACCTCTCGATCTCAAGAGGCAAATCTCCATCCACTTTAACTAGATAAGGATTGAACTCTATAAGCCCAACTTCGCTTGGTCTGTGGGTTAGGTCAAACATTGGTGATTTAGCTTGTGGGTCATGCCGAGCCACAGTTGTTCACATGCCGTGCTAGTACACTAGATTTGGGATGGGAATAGTTTGCATATCAAACTTGGCTCGAACATTTAAAAAAATAAAAATAAAAACATTTTAAAAAATATATAAATCTTGAAGCCATGATATATTTAGATTCATAATTTTGCAAGATGTATGGAATTTTTTTAATGTTAATGACTAATCATCATCATCATCATCTTTATATAGTTTTGAATGTGTAAATATTAGGGTGAGCGTAGGGGTGTAAACGAGTGTAACTGAGCCGAACAGTATTAAGTTCGAGTTCGGCTCGTTTAAATTATATTTGGGCTCGAGCTCGGCTCGAGCTCGAATCAAACTTTTATCACAAAGCTTGAGCTCAGTTCGTTTTAGAATTAGCAAGCTCACGAATAGTTCTAGCTTGAGTCGTTATTAGCTCGATTATCATAGTTAACCAGCCTAATTCGTTAAGCGAGTTCGGGCTCGTTTTAGAGCTCATTTTTGGCTCGTTTTAAGGTTCGTTTTAGAACTTGTTTTGTAGGCTTATTAAGCGAGCTCGAAAACTCATTTGAATAAATATTCAACAAACCTAACAACTAAAATAATATAAACTCAACACATCATTGAACATCCCAAATTCCTACATTAAACTTCCAAACTCAACACATCATTGAATATGTTCGTGAGCCTTTTAATCGAGCTGAGCTCGAGCCCGAGTCCGAGCCCGAGCCCGAGCCCGAGTTCACGAGCCTATAAACGAACATGTTCTCAAGCCCTTTAAACGAGCCGAGCTTGAGCCCTTTAAACGAGCTGAGCTCGAGCCCTTTAAACGAGCTGAGCTCGAGCCCTTTAAATGAGTCAAGCTCGAGTCTGAGTTCACGAGTCTATAAACGAACATGTTCGCTAGCTCACGAGCCGAATGCTCTTAAGCTCGAGCTCGGCTCGATAAAACTGTCGAGCTTGAAATCGAGCTCGAGCTCGACTCGATAAGATAAACAAACGAACTCGAACGAGTTTTTTACCAAATCGAGCTCCGAATAACTCGTGAATCGTTTGGTTCATTTACATTCCTAGGTGAGCGAAATCACCTTTTTCTATAATGAATGTGCAAATATGATACGGTCTTGTTACATACATATTAAATTATTTAAGCTATTGAAATTTGACTTAATCAAATCAAGAATCTCTCTAATGACACCACTATATCACAAATTCTTAGAGACATTAATTGGACATTAGTGCCTATAAATTGCTTCTAGTCTTTCATGAAATCATATGATAAATAATCCTATCCGAAAATTGTGAAGAAGGCTACCTGGAGATGTGGCTTCTGGGCTGACTGCTTGTAGACCTCGCTCCTCTCTGTAATACAAGAAACGTCAGTGCCGAGTTAGGGAAGGAGTCTCTGGTGTTGACTCTCTGATTCTCAAGTCAGTCATTGAAAAAATAGAAAGAAGCGAAGCAACAGTAGGCACAGGCATGAATAGTGAATAACGCGTACCTCCGCCATTGCATGAACCTCCCTTTATATAGTGCCCCAGTGGACAACATGCACGCGCCTCAAGGTGCGGGCATGCTTTTCTAATCGTCCTATGAAAGGACCTATCAGGAAAGTATCTTTCACACCATACTTTAACATGGTATGCAAATTCCTAATGCGATAGTAGAAGCTTCCGTTATATGATCCGCCTATTGATCATGCCTCGTTATCAGCGGTATTATCTTCCAAAGAGATATAATGAGATATAAAAGGGATCTCACCGTTTGCCCGAGCGGGGAAGCCGCTCGGCCGAGGATCCCCGCCCGCTCAACCTCAGCGATCTTCTGTATACTCCTTTAGCCCAGTTGATTGTTTCCACCCGACCGGGCTAGCGCTTTGGTCGCCTTAGTGTTCCTCCACTTTGTGATGAGCATCGGATGTTCTGGCCGTAGTGCTCTTGGCTGTCCGGGAGTTCCGCTCGGACAAGCCATTTGCCGATCGGACACTTCATGCCTGATCGACAACTGCAATAGACCTCCGCTCAGCCACCTTTGGTGAGTCTGTTGGTTCTTTGGTATTGACCGCCTTGACTTTGACCTCCACGTTGGTTGCTATCTCTGCACTTGACTCGCACTTGGTGGGCCTTCCTTTATCACTGCATCGCAAGCCTTCCCTTCAATTCTAGTCGAAGGAGGCTGTAAGTCCGACTAACTGAACAGGTAGTGTCTTTGGTGACCTCCTGATCAGGCATTCCCTTTTCTTGAGCCTCCGATCGGCTTATATAATCTTCATAGTTGTCGTTCTGCATTATCTTACTAACCTGAGTGTGTAGTTGCCGCTTGGATCTAACTTCACAAGCATGGGTTTTGAGCCGCCACTCGGCTATCATATAGTCAGAGATTTGTGCCAATCGTGGTGGTTGACAGTGACAACGATTTTTTTACGTCTCGTCGTTTTCTCGGACGAGTGCCTTGTAATAGTTGCTGACGCCATCTCAATTTTTTGAAGACTATGCGAATCTCCGATCATTATGGCCGAGCACGCCGCCCATGCTTTTTAATTAAGCCCCATTAATGCTTTCCCGTAGCCGGCTGCCACGTGTCCCACTCTCTGCCACTGCATGCTTGACGTGACAGGCGGATATCCGCTGATGATGTGACAGGCGCCTTTTCAAATTCCATGGCCAGATCTTGTCCTTGTTTTTCATAACTCTTGATTGGACAACCCAGAACAGTCGCCCCCTAGGTTTATAAACCTTTCTTCACCGTCGTATGTCATCTGCACCACATTTCCTCTCCGTAGTGCGAGCTCTTTGTCGTCCTCCTTCTTCGTCGCCTTTTTTTATCAGTATTTCACAGTACAGTAAGCTCTTTCTCCTCTCCGTTTGCTCCTTGATTGACCGTCGACCTCCAGTTTCTATTTCTTGTTGTTTTCCATGGCCGCCTCTTCTCCTCCTCTTCCAATCGCCGGACTATGGTATACATCCATCGAGTCCAACTTTAACGGCGATGAGATAATGCAAATGCGAATGTCCTACCATATTCCTGATGACCATCAGCTAATTATTCCCACTGCACATGCCCGACCACATACGTAGCCGAATGACTACCTTACTTTTTTTAAGGACCAGTTTTTGGCCGGTCTGCGTTTCTCGATCCACCCCTTCTTCTCAGCTGTCTGTAGATATTTCCACATTCCCTTACCCTAGTTAGTGCTGAACTCCTCAGGCTCCTATGTGGGTAGTAGTCTTATTCCTCCTATACGGTATCCTGCTCGTCCCTCGTGTCTTCCATTACTTCTATTATCCAAAACTTTTCGAGGTGGGGACTATTTTGCTATAGGCCCGAGTGGGCTCTGTGTTCTTTGAGAAGATGTTTTCTTCCAACAAATACTGGAAGGAGTATTACTTTTATGTTCGCCTTCCCAAACGACCATCCTTCCTGACCGGCTGGCAGATGAAGCTGATGAGACCTCCCGCTCTGTGCAAGTATCGTTGGATTTGACCTATCTAGAGGCTGTCGCTCACCTGATCGGTCAGAAATATCATATACACAAGCTGCTACATGAAGGCGTTCTATACATTTTTGGACTGAGTCCCCATCGCTCAACGTTTTCTGGCTCGTTAGGTAAACTGTTTCTTCCTCTATCACCTTAAAATCTAACTGATTTTACTTTCGTTTTTATAGCCGAAGTGATGTTGAAGTCCCTACTGAGCGGCAAGAGCAAACTCTTCGCCGCTGAGATCAACACTCACAGCTCCGCCGAGCTGGAAAGTCGCGGGATCATGCCAGTTGGCAGTTTAGCTAACCGGACTAATGAGGCAAGTCAGGCAGTTGGAAGTAGTGCAACCGCTAATACTAGTGAGCTTCCGTTTGCTCAACCCACCATGGCCTTGGTGGTCGTGCCTTCAGAGTCACAGCCAACCGACTCGGCAAGTTCAGGGGAACCGCTGCTTCAAAGACAGAGGAGGACGAGGCTCCGCTCAAAAGGGACCTCCCTCTTGGGCGCCTCGACACCAGCATTGATGGAAGTGCCCACCTCCCTGCCTCTGTCCGAGCGAGGCGAGAGCTCGTCTTCTGCCATTCCGGTGAGGACGACCATCTTACCAACACCCTTGTCATCTGATCGGACTCCATCAATTTTAGAATTGTCGACCGACACCATTTTGGAAGAGCCAGTATCATTCTTTCCTCCACTTGCTAGTCTGGAGACCCCTGTCTACGATATCTGTCCCTCGAAGTCCAACTCCCAAGGTTAGGCAACTTCAGAGCCCCACAACCCGATCGGTTGATGACACATCTTCGCTCTGATCCGCCTACCCACTGACACCTAGCGCTCTCCCGAGGATGCTATGCCCCAGGTGCCCGAGCACACGATCCACATTCAGGGCTACTTGGCTCAAACTTGGGCGGGCGCTCACTGCAGGGAATTGACAATCTTGCCCAGGGAGTTAGCCGACAACTTTACGCGAAAATTCACCATGGTACGTTTTCTAAATATAGTTATCCTCTAGTACGAGGCCACTCTGACTTATATCCTATGCAGTACTGGATGAGAACTTGACCTTGTGCCAGAGACTGGCGTTCCTTGAGCATGACAACAAGTTGCTACAGGATTCAACCGGCGGAGCAAGCGCATCCCAAGCTACTGCTAAAGCACTCTCTGCTGAAGTTGCTCGACTGAAGGAGGACATGGAGAAGACCTTCGAACAGCTAGTGGGATCCGAGTGGGCTTTGTTTGCGGAGAAGGATAAGAGCCAGGAGCAAGCTCAACAGCTTGAGTGGCCCAACAAGTAGGCCAAGGATTTTGACTCCAAGGTTCGATCAGCCAACACTCGCAAACTTCGTGCAATAGAGGACCTGGAGAAGAAAAACCTGAAGGCTCAGGCCTTGGACAAGAAGCTGAAGGAGACAAAGACAGCTTTGGCCCAAGAGCAATTGGGTCTATCGGCAGAGCAATAGAAAATCGCTGATCAGGAAGCTGAGCCAAAGTCTCCGTAGGTTGAGCTGGAGGGGTCCAAGGCCCAACTCGCCAAATATAAGGAGGATGAGCCCGCCCGACTTGAGGACTTTCTGACCAAATACCTCTACTCAGAGGGCTTCAACCAGTTCTTCTCCGATCGAATTCTGTGGTTATTTGACCTGGGCATAGTGACCACCGTCCAACAGCTGAAGGACGACCACCACTTAGCTGTCGACATTTTCATTGAGTCCATTCGAAAGGACGAGCTCGTAGCTTCCCTCCCTGAGGAAGCTGTTGCTGATCTGGAGTAGCTCTTCTCCTAGTTTTTGCCAGCTTTGTGCCGTCTTGCATTTTTGTAAAATTTTTTTTATCAAAGTGTCAATGAATCTATGCTCATTCGACGCTTCTCCGCTTTTGTTATACTTTGTAGTGTGCTTCCATGCATTGTCGTTCGGCTCCCGTGAAGCTATCCGACGTTTTAACCATCTTGTAAAATTTTCTAAGTATGAATTCTCGTGCTTCTGCTCTTCTTTTTAACTAGTCGCCGAGACATTCAACTGCTCATTTCAGCATATATCGAACAACCCCTCTGCCTTTGTAATCCAACATCCTATATGTCAATCGGCAGTAGGACTTGTCTTCATAATCGCCACATGACTTATCACTAATTTTAATCTCGGGTTTATAGTCGTCGCTCGGTTGTGGTAGTCGACTCTTGAGTTTATAGCTGCCGCTCGGCCGTTGTCATAAACTTGAGGGTTTATAGTCGCCGCTCGGTTGTGGTCGTCGATTCTTGAGTTTTTGGCTGCCGCTCGGCTATTGTAATAGACTCGAGAGTTTATAGTTGTCGCTCGACTTTAGTTGGCGTAGACTCGAGTTTATAGCCGTTGCTTGGCTGTTGATTGTGTAGACAAGAGTTTATAGTCGATGCTTGACTGTTAATTTGTCGACAGGGGTTTATAGTTGTCGCTCGACTGTTGATTTCGTAGACAAGGATTTATAATCGCCGCTTGACTATTGATTTCTTAGACAAGGGTTTATAGTCGCCGCTCGACTATTCATTATATTCGTCGTAGGGGTTTATAGTTGTCGCTCGACTATTGATTCGTTGACAGGGATTTATAGTTGTCACTCAACTTTTAACTTGGATGATCAACGCGAGAATCTGAGACACTTGTGATTTTTATTGATTGTTCCCCTACAATTACAGGATGTATGTTTATCCAAGTGCATCTAAATTTAATCACGCACCTCTCACCCGACCCTATAGGGTTGGAAATGGTTTGCGCTCCAGGGCCGCTCGAGCCTTCTCTCGTCTTCGTCTTGCAAGTAGTAGGCTCTCGAGCGGACCTTCTGGATGACTTTGTAGGGCCCTCCCCACAGGACTTCTAATTTGGTGACGTCGCCAACCGACTTCACTCTCTTCCATACCAAGTTGGCGACTTGGAATGACCTTGGGATCACCCTTCGGTTATAGCTCTGCTTCATGTGTTGCCTGTACGCCATGAATCGGACGGTGACCTCATCCAGTACTTCATCTACCAAATCGAGCTCCATGAGTCTCCTTTCGACGTTTCCATCGTCGTAGAGCTGCACACTGTCGAACTCCTCCGACTTCCACTGGAACCATTGTTTCACCCCTGTACACCAGATGGAACGGGGTTAGGCCAGTTGCCTCTCTTGGTGTAGTGCGATGGGCCAACAATAGGTTGGGGAGTTCATCGGCCTAGCTGCCTCCAGCGTGGTAGAATCGAGCCCGTAACCCTCTGAGGATTTCCCTGTTGGTGATTTCGGCTTGGCTGTTACTCTAGGGGTTACCCACTAAGGTGAAAGCCTGTGCAATGTCATAGCCTTCGCACCACTCCTTGAGTCTCCGTCCTGTGAACTGTCTTTCGTTGTTCGAGACTAGCCGGCGAGGGATGCAAAATCGACACAGGATATTTTGTCATATAAATTTGATGACCATATGCTCGGTTATCTTGACTAGCGGCTCGACGTTCACCCATTTTGAAAAATAATCTACTGCCACGACTAGAAATTTTCGTTGCCTGGTCGTCATGGGAAATAGTCCAACGATGTCCATGCCTCACTTGTCGAATGAACAAGACACCGTGGATGCTTTCATCTCCTCGGTGGGTCAGTGTGAGATGTTATGATACTTTTGACACGACAACCAAGTGACCACTGTCCGAGCGACATCATCTTGCAATGTGGGCCAAAAGTATCCCGCCAACAGGATCTTTTGGGCTAGTGATCTGCCGCTGGGTGACTTCCGCAGGAACCCTGGTGAACCTCTTGCAAGATGTATTCAACATTTTCCGATCCGACACACTTGAGCAGTGACCTTGAGAAAGCTTTTTTATATAGATGATTCTCGATCATGGTGAACTGTCTAACCTTTTTTTTCAATAAGCGAGCTTCCTCCTGATTGACTGACGTGACGCCCGATCGGAGGAACTCTATCAATGCTATCCTCCAGTCACTCGGGAAGGTTATTCCGTCCATCCTATCAATGTGTGCCACCAGTGAGACCTGTTCGACCGGCTGATCTATCACGATCAACGATAATGAACTGGCTAACTTAGCCAATTCGTTAGCTGCTTGGTTGTTCGACCGAGGGATCTTCTGTATAACCACTTCTTGAAAGCTGACCTTTAACTTTTCGAAAGATTCGGCGTATAGCTTGAGCCGGGTGTTACTTATCTCGAAGATTCCTAATAGCTGCTACGCCGCTAATTGAGAATCTGAGTGGATGAGGACTCTTGTGGCTCCTATATGTCGAGCTGTCTTCAAGCCGGCTATCTGTTGGACTGCGTTGGCCGACTAGAAGGGGGGGGGGGGTTGAATAGCCCTCTGCAAATTAAAACACAACCCTTCTCGAACTTAAAAAAAACACTTGCATATAATTAAATAAAGAAAGCAATAAACTAAAAGAAGAGGCTCACAGACTTGATTAGGTAACAACCAAGGAGGTTGTTAATCCAAGGAATGAATCGCACACTAAAAAGATCTCCTTCAGGCAGAGAAGCCTCTTACAACAGTGAAAGCGCAAAAAGAGAAGCTAAACTAGAAATGGAAGCTCACAAGTGCTGTATTGCTAATTCTTGTTCTGTTGTAAAACTTCTGGACCAAGACTGTATTTATAGCCTTGGTCGGGACGCCTGAAGGGTTCCAGGCTCCTGAGAGGGGGATAAAGTTTTATCCCCTTCGCAATGGATCACGGTCAAACGCGATCCGGTCAAAATCGGGTTCCAGGCGCTCAGAATCGCTCCGGGCGCCCGGACCACTAAAGCCAACTTAGTTGACTTTTGGTCCGGGCCCTCTGCTCCGGTGTTGCTTGCCTTGGTCCGGGTCTTCCGTTTCGGCTCCGCTCGCTTTGGTGATTTCAGCCAACCGAAATAAGGCTCACCAGAACTCAATTTCGGCTTTCCTGAGCAACCTTCTACTCCGGCTTCTCGTCCCTCGGAAATACCGCGCGCTTTCTTCTTGTCCGCCCGCGTACTCTTCCGCAGCACCTCGTCCCTCGAACGCACCGAGCCCGTCGACTCTCTCCCGTGCCGTCATTCTCACTAGTTGTGTCTTTTGCTCGACTCCCTGTGTTCCTAACCTCCTGCACACTTAGACACAAGGTTAAAACACCACAGGACCTAACTTAACTCGTTGATCACATCAAAACAACCTTGGGGTTTCAGCAATCTCCCCCTTTTTGATGTGAGCAACCTAAGTTAAGTTAGAGTAAATAAACATAAAAGTAAAATAAATAATATTACAATAAAGTGCAAAAAAAAATAAAAAATTGTAATCTACCTCCCATAGACTTAACCTTTTCCTTCTCCCTTTTGATTACAAAAAAAATGGGGTACTAAGAGAAAATCTAAGGGTAATAATTTTGATTTTTTTTTTCTTTCTCCTCCTTTGTTTACATTTTCAAAGAAAAATTTTCTAAGTAAAAATGTTTAACAATATTTTTGAGAAATTTTTCTATGTTTTTGCAAGCAAACTTATTTTTGAGAATAAGTAAAAAATTTAAGCAAGAAAATTTTCTAAAAAGAAAATTCTAACTTAGACAACTTTTAGACAATTTTGAGAATTTTTTTTAAAAAAAATGTTTGAAAAACTTTTTAAAGCATTATTTAATTTCAATGCTTTATCAGTAAGTTAATTAAACATTTTATTTCAATATTCGACTTCCAGGTAGTGGCGAGGCACTGACTTTCTTGGTTATTGGAGCAACAACCACTTTCTAGACAAAGCCTCATAAGGAAATTTAACATTTAATTTTTCCGCTGAAAGCACTAAGTCTAATTCAAAGTTTTAGGTTAGTGAGGTCTAAATTTCCATTTTAGTTTATCATAATTTCTCAAATTTAAAACAGGGAATTTTGAACATGTAGAAAATTATACTTGTTCCCTTAACATGTCATTTTCTATTGTTAGTTTATCGAAATCTTTTAATCGACAAGCTGTTGCTAGAATTTTTTTAACTTATTATTCTTTGTTAATAACTTTTTAGGTTTTAATTCGCAAAATCTTTCGACAATATAATTGCTAATTCACAAAAATCTTTCGACAAAGTTTTGATTGAATTAATCAATTGGTAAGGAGGTGGATGTCATACCTAACTTACCTTGTCGGTTGTTGATTCTCCCCCTGTTGAGTTGTTTTTGTTGGATAGAGAATTCGCTAGAGGAGGGGTGAATAGCGGTTTAAAAACATCGGCGTATAGAGTAGGCAGCGGAAAAATGAAAACACAATGCTAACAAAGTCGTTTTACTTGGTTCGGAGCCTTTGTCGACTCCTACTCCAAGGTCCACACTCGTTGAGTGCTTTCGTTGGTCAATCACTAATAATTCGAAAGGTTTTTACAAATGCAGTATAGGAATTACTTAGTAAAAGAAAAGAAACCGACAATAAGAGAATAAGACAAAAATAAAACTTGTCGGAGAGCCTTCGCAGTGTCGCAGGAGCACAGAAGCGTAGATCGTGAGTTCTGTCTTTGCTTCAGCCTTCACCCTCCTTATATAGGAGGTTCGGGGCGCCCGGATCCCTTCAGGGGGCTCCACGTGACGAGGCTCGTTTGGGGATAAAACTTGCTTCTGGGTGCCCGGATCCCTTCCGGCCGCCTGGACCCTTATTTTCCGCAATCTCCTTCCTACAAGAAAATGTTAGTCCGAGGCAAGTATAAATCATATCCTGCAAAACAGAATGTTAGCACAATTTATGGATAAGCAGAATAGCAATTAGATTTCGGCTCCTCGAGACCGGAATCTAGTCACGATCTCGACTTAGATATTTAGATATCCGAAATGGATCTAAGTTGGATCGACGCCTAATATTCCCTTCTCGGGAACGCGTCCTCACAGTCACTCCCCTCCAGTGACTTACCTTCAATTACCTACCAGACGTCCGGTCAGCCCTTCAACCCGTTTGGACTTCGTGTCAGCTACCTGGTCAGCCCGTCTACCTAGCTGAGCTTCCCTGTAACACTGAGTTAGTACAGTATTAACAGAATTCAAGTATAACGTAGGGTTACCTCCTAGGGTTGCCTAGCTTCACTCACTAGGACTTCCATTGTCTGCCTTCACTCACCAGGACTTCCTCCACCTAGCTTCATTCACTAAGGCCTGGCTTCACTCACTAGGACTTCCTCCACCTAGCTTCACTCACTAGGGCCTGGCTTCACTCGCTAGGACTTCCTCCACCTAGCTTCACTCACTAGGGTCCGACTTCACTCACCGGGACTTCCACCACCTAGCTTCACTCACTAGGGCTCGGCTTCACTCACCGGGACTTCCACTTTGCCTAATCTTTGGTTAGAACTTACCTTTGCTAGTCATCTAGTCATAACTAGACTTCTCTCTCCCAAACATCATATCCTATTTGGGTAAACCCTTGGTCATATTTTCAAACATCGAAACCCTAGAGGTCGATTGCACCAATGTCGATTTTTTGAGACCGGTGTAGCGAGATTCTGTATCTTTTAATATATGACTTAAAAAATATACAGGCTGTTGCTCAGGGCCATTTTGCCACACCAATGTCGAGTCAACTGCATGCTTTGTGGATAACAAATAAATTCAGAGCGGCTCATAGGTGCTGGGTTTCGCCAGTACAGGTAGGGAAGTAAGGTACTCCTTGAGCTCCTCCAGCGCCATGTCACACTCAACATCCCACTGGAACTTCGTCACTCGACGCAGTATCTTTAAGAATGGGTGACTCCGGTCGGACGATCTGGAGTTAAATCTTGATAATGCGGTGATTTGTCCGGTCAGCCATTCGGCCTCCTTCAAGTTGCAGGGCAAGGGCATGCCCTATAGTGCCTTCACCTTGCTCGGATTCACCCAGGAATCGACCACTCCTTGCTCTAAATAAGCACTTGTTTGGATTCAGCTTGATTCCATATGCCCTCATAGTTCGGCAAGTTTCTTTGATATATGCACAAAGGTCAGCAGTTCGGAGAGATTTTATCAAGATGTCATTGACATATATCTCCATATTATGGCCGATCTGCCGTTGGAACACCTTGTTCATCAATCTTTGATAGGTAACGCCAACGCTCTTCAATCCAAACTGCATGACGTTGTAGCAATAAGTCCCGTCGGTCGTAATAAAGCTGACCTTCTCTTGCTCTTCACAGGCGAGCGACACTTGGTGGTAACCTTGGTATGCGTTGAGCACGCAGATCAGCTCACAACCCACCGTGGAGTCCACCATTTGGTCTAGCCGTGGCATGGGATAGAAGTCCTTTGGACAGGCATTGTTCAGATTGTAGAAGTCGATGCAGACTCGCCACTTGTTGCCTGGCTTGGAGACCAGCACGACGTTAGCCAGCCAGCTCAAAAATTATACTTCGCGGATGTGACCAGCCTCCAGCAACTTTTCTATCTCCGCTCGGATAATTTGATTATGCTCCGAACTAAAGTCCATATTCCTCTGTTTCACAGGCTGAGCGTCTGGTCGGACATGAAGCTGGTGCTGAACTACGCTTGGCGAGATGCCTGGGAGCTCGTGTGTCGACCAGACGAACACATCATGATTTCTCCTAAGGCAAACGGCCAACCCTGCCTTCTTCATCTATCAGGTCGACGACGATAAATGTAGTGGCTTCCGACTGGCTGGGATAGATCTGAACCTCCTCCTTTCCCTCATAGACTAGCACGGGCGGTTCTTCTATGATGGCGTTTACTTACAGATGCGGGATCTTCCGTGCGACCCTTGCTTCGGATTTGACCATCTCGACGTTGCACCACCGAGTGGCCAATTGGTCGCATTTAACTTCACCCACCTCATTGTTTACTGAAAATTCGATCTTCTGGCAGAAGGTGGATACCACAGCTCGGAACTCATTAAGGATCAGTCGACCCAATATGACATTGTAGGTGGATGGCGCATTCACCACAATGAAATTTGTTGTCTTGGTCCTCTTGAGAGGTTTTTCTATAAGCGATATGGTCAATTGAGTCTGGCCGATCGGTAATACTTCATTACCTATGAACCTGTAGAGTGGGGTCATCATAGGCTGCAGTTCGCTCTGATCGATTTGCAGCTGATTGAACGTCTTCTTAAAGATTATATTCACCAAGGTATCTGTATCAACAAACGTTTGGTGAATAATATAGTTAGCTATTACCACCAGGATGATCAAAGCGTCGTCGTGAGGGATCTCTACTCCCTCTAGGTCTCGGGGGCTGAAACTGATCTCTGGTCCCTCGGCCTTTTCTTTGTTGCATCCTACAACGTGTATCTCCATTCGCCGGGCGTGCGACTTTCTTGTTCGGTTGGAATCACCGTCAGTTAGCCCACTGGCGATCATTCCAATTTTGTCCCAAGCGGTGTTGCTTTGGTTCTCCTCTTCCCGAGCCGAGGGTCTTGTCTGCTCAGCAGAAGCTCGTACGGGACTTGTGTTATTTCTTCTTTGAGGCTGACGATGGTACTGTTTGTCTTCCATTATGTCTTCTTCTCTTCTCTCATCCGACCGACATCAATGTCATCGCTCGAGAGTCAGTGAGCGGTGACGATATCCTTAGGGAGTCGGTTGGTTGGAAATCAGCTTTAAGTCGTAATAGTCTCGGGTGTTATGCGTCGCTGATTGATGGAACAAGTAAAACAACGACGTCCAAGTCTTGCCTTTTGTAGTTTTGGGTCAACCCGTTGCTACATGCTGCACGACATGTGTTCTTGGCTCCTAGTGTGGTTGTGCTGCTCCCGATCGGGGGGCCTTTCGGTGGTTGATGATTGGCGGTCTGTCTCCATTCCGAGGGATCAGTATGCTCGACAGGTGCTTCCTTCCTCCGTACCGCCTGAGCTTCCTCCACATTTATGTATTCGGTGGCTCGCCTGAGTAGGTGGTCGAAGTCTTTTGGCGGCCTCCTGATGAGGGAGCGGAAAAACTTCCCTTCGATAAGCCCTTGGGTAAAAGCATTTACCAATATCTCCGAGGAGACCAATGGAATATCCATGGCCACCTGCTTGAACCGCTTAATGTAGTCCCTCAGTGCCTCCTTGAGCCCTTGCTTCAATGTGAACAGATTAATACTTGTCTTTTGGTAGCGGCGACTGTTGACGAAGTGGTGCAAGAATGCCACTCAGAAGTCTTTGAAGCCATGAATTGATTAGATCGGCAATCGTCTAAACCAGCGCTGCGCTGATCCGGAAAGGGTGGTGAGAAAGACCCAACACTTCACTCCGTCGGTGTACTAATGGAGTGTGGTCGTGTTATCGAACTTGGCCAGGTGGTCGTCTGGATCAGTCGTTCCATTGTATTCCCCGATCGTCAGTGGGGTGTAATGTCGAGGTAAGGGGTCGTTTAGGATCTCCTGAGAGAACTGTCGGTTAATCCCCAGTGTTGGCCCTCCGACGCTCAAATCAGTCACCAAAAAATGAATGGAAGCGAAGTAACAGTAAGCATAGGCATGAATAGTGAATAACATGTACCTTTGCTGGTGCATGGACTCCCCTTTATAGAGCGTCCTAGTGGGCGACGTGCACGCGCCCCAAGGCATAGACACACTTCCCTAACCGTCCTATGAAAGGACCTGTCAAGAAAGTGTCTCTGACACCATACCTTAACAGGGCATGTAAATCCATGATGCGATAGTAGAAGCTTCTGTCATACGATCTACTTATTGACCATGCCTCGTTATCAGTGACAACCAAGCGCTCTGGTCGCCTTAGCATTGCTCCACTTCGTTATGAGCATTTGATGTTATGACAGTAGTGCTCTTGGTTGTACGAGCTTTTCGCTCGGACAAGCCACTTGTCGATCATATACTTCATGTCCGATCGATAACTACAATATACCTCCACTCGACCACCTTTGGTGAGCCCGTTAGTTCTCTGGCATTGATCGCCTTGACTTTGACTTTCACATTGGGTGCTATCTCCGCACTTGACCCACACTTGACGGCCCCCCTTTATCACCGCATCAATAGATTTTTCATATTAATGTGAAAAAAAATCGTATCATTTAATGTTCTATTATTGTCGGAAAATCACGCCTATTTATTATTTAATTATATATATTTTACTATTTTATTAAGAATATGTCTCATTTATTAACTAACTTTGGTAAAATCTAAATAAAATTAGGTTAATATTTTTTTTTCTTTTCACACTAAAAATAATGTCAAAGTTTATTAGTAATTTCTATAAATGCATCAATCATGGATCTAGAGTTCGAGCTATGGTGTATTATTAAAAAATTTTCTCATTAATTAATCAATAATCTAGAGTTCGAGACTCAACTGTGGCATATTATTAGAATTTTTTTTATTAATTAATTAGGGATCTAGAGTTCGAGACTGAACTGTGACGTATTATTGAAAATTTTTCTCATTAATTAATCAAAAATCTAGAATTCTTTTTAGTCCTACATTTTAGAATTGATAACATTATGAGTAGAAAAACTCTATAAATATCCTGAATCGATAATGTTAGAAAGCATATTATTCTTAATTTTTTTTTTTTTTTTGGCTAAGATCAAATATTATATTAAATTAATTTTTTATAAGAAAAAATCCATTACAGATTATAAAAATAGGGTCTTATCTTACTAAAAAAATAAAAATAAGAACAACTCTAAAATTTAAAACTATTTTCTATAAATTAATTCTTTATAACAGTTATCCTATTCATTTTTTAAATTATGTATTTATGAGCAACAATTCTTTAATTTTAAAAAATGGAATTGATTCCGATACATGTATGTATTAAAAAAATATGTCCACAATCATTAATATATAACTGCTTTTCCCACCCCCGCTGACACCCTCCTCTCCCCGGGCCCACCATAAAACTCAAGGATATTTACCATTCTATCCTTTTCCTTATTCCTCTCATTCACGTTTCTTTTATTTAATTTTTTTAAGTTTTGTTTTTTAACTAATTTTAGTTTTTATCAGTTTTATTTTTTAATAATTTTTTTATTATTTATTGAGTGACAGACTGACAGTGCTTTTCCCACCTTCCGTTTTATTTTGTTTTGTTTTATTTTATTGTTTTTTATTTTTTTTAATCAGTTTTTTTATAATTTTAATTCTTTTTAATTTTTTATTATATATTTATAATCTTTTATTTATTTTTTAATCGTAAATTTTCGCACACACTCCCTTCCCACTCCTTTCATATTATTTACCTTTATACCATTTTTTTAAGTATTTTCTCGATAAAAAAGTCATACTTTTTTTATATTCGTAATATGAGATTGGATCTTGTCCCCAATTTTCTCTGTCCTCCTATCATACTCGTCGCCTCAAGCCCACTACCGGCGGCCTCTGGTCGTCCCGACCAGAACTATACCCTAGGAGAAGGTGAACCCCCGGGAGTCGCTATCAGGGCGATCGACGTCAAAATTCAGCTGAATTTAAGCAGGGACTCATATCGCCGACAAAGGAAAGTTTACTCAAATTCGGTCGAATTTCGGGATTGATCGCGTCGATGGCGACCGTATTCATCTTCCCCCTAGGATATAGTTTTAATCGGGTGGCGACCGAAGGCCGCCGGCGGTGCCACTGACGATGGGCTGGGGCAATGAGTGGGACACGGGGACAGGTGATATTGAGATAGAGGATTCGATATTTTATAATTTTTTTTTAATAATAAATTTTAGGAGTTGTTATTTATAAAAAATTTGAAAGTAGAATATGGATAAAAAATTAAAAAAATGATGAAAAAAATAATAAATAAAATTTATTTTAAAAAATAAATTAAGGAAGTAAATAAAATTAAAAATAAACGGTAAACTAAAGAAAGTAAATAAAATTGGAAAAAATAAAATAACTTGTTATTTTAAAGGAAAAGGTAAAAAAGTCATTTAACAAGGGAGAGAGAGGGGGTGGGCTGTCAGATGAGGTGGAAAAAGCAATTTACATATATATTATGATCCAAATACTTATAATATTCTTAACAACTGCTAGAAAACACCAGTCCAGTCCTTTTTGAGCTTCTTCTTTAACCCTTCCGATACGCGAGCTTGAAAGGGAAGAAAGCGTAAATGGCCGGCCCGCGCTGGCACCTTGCTGCGTCGTATCTTCCTCTGGTTCTCCGTGCAACAGGGTCAAGAGGGGCATAATTAGTTAGTAGAATCGTCGAACGGCCGCTGGCGGTGGTTGTCGGTGGCGATGGCGGTGGCGGCTGCGCTCTGGTTGGCCGGCCGCTGCTGCGCCTTGTTTCTTTCCGGTGGTTGGCGCGTCCCGCTCTGCAGTCGCCACTCTCGCCTGCTCCCACAGGTCTCCGTCGGGCAATTAAAGCAGTCGCCGTCGCCGTCCCAGGAGCCCACGCTGCAATACCCCAGGCCACGCCACCGCCTCGCTTCCTTGTTCGGGCCGAGGACGGCCGGAGGGACCACGCGCAGGGAGCGGTCCCGCCCGCAGACTGCAGTGCGATTGGCTGAGCGGAGTCAGTGCGAGTCACGGGCAGCCACCATTAGGCCCAAAATCACGTGTCAATCACATGCACATGCGACTCTGTTTCGGCTGCCGGGGCTTTAGCTTTGACAAAGCCTGTTTGAATATTAGTTTGACTTTTTAAAACAAAGAGTTTTGAAAAAAAATTTAATCACATACATTAAAATGAAGTTAATTATAGCTCTTTTCTCGAAGGATAAGTTTTTTTAATGGTTTTGAGAGTCTATAATTAGATGGAATGCTTAATTCATCTTCATTTAAATCTAAATAGTTTAAGTTTTTAATAATTCATACGGCACATATGATGGATTAGTTATAATTGGTTTAGATTCTTTCGATAGAATGATAAGCTGTCCTCATACTTTTGAAATTAGGTCAAACTTATCCCATCAATATTATTATATAGATTTAAATCATCGGATTTTAGCTAGATGTCCTTTAAATCCAATTCACTTATTACAAAACTAAGTATTCATAGATACATACACTTATTCAAATTAATATGGCAAAAGATGATTCGCTCATCCCAGCGCCCTCGCTAATTCGTTCCTAGACCAACACGGAGGAGGTAAATCACGGGTGACTATTAGCCATTAGTGCAAATGGCCAAGACATGGGGGAGGTTATGCTCATTCACGCCGAGTTTCAACCTCAAGACCTCATGTGATAACATCCCATGTCTTAACCATCACACCGCCTTGAGGGGACCATTTATTCAAATTAATAAACCTTATATTACTTTGATTTAACTTTCCATTGAGTCTCCAACTATGGCGGTCAACCAATTGTCCAAATTTAAACTTAATTTTAAATCAAATAAAATTGATAAAACATCTCGCATAAACTTAAGGTTACTGTAATTAGTTGTGTACCATGATGTGTTAGGGAAGGAGTGAATAGTACTCGTGACTTTTTCATATTTTAAAAAACACATAATTAAGAAGATAATATGATAGTCAAATTCAAGATGATGTGACGGTCAAAGTCCGAATAGAGGAACATTCTACACTTAGTTATGTTGATCACCTAGACTCAAAATTCTAAGATCCTACTTGTGCAGCTTTGAAGCATGGCATTCGGATAAGGTTCGATTGGGCTCAAATACATTTAGTCTCACAAAGATCTTAATATACGATCGACTGGGTAAGGGTCATCTAAACTTAAGGTTTTCTGTATATGCCCGACCATACAAAGTTCGGCCAAGTTCAAAGACACTTAGTCTCACAAAGATCTTAATATACGATCGGCGGAATAAGGGTCGGTCGAACAGAAGACTTTCTGTGTACACCTGGCCAAGCAAAATTCGGCCGACCTTAAAGACACTTAGTCTCACAAAGATCTTAATATATGATCGGCCGGATAAGGGTCGGTCGAACAGAAGGCTTAATGTGTACGCCCGACCGGGCAAAGTCTGTCCGGGCTCAAAGACACTTAGCCTCACAAAGATCTTAATATACGATCGACTGGGTAAGAGTCGGTCGAACAAAAGGCTTTCTGTGTATACTCGCTCAGCCAAAGTTCGGCTAGACTTAAAAGCACTTAGTCTCACAAATATCTTAATATACGATCGGTCGGGTAAGGGTCGGTTGAACTTAAGGCTTTCTGTATACGCTCGGTCAGGCAAAATCCGACCAGGCTTAAAGACACTTAGTCTCGCAAAGATCTTAATACACGTTTGGCAAGATAGCGACCGGTCGAACAAAAGGCTTTCTGTGTAGGCCTGGCCGGGCAAAGTCTGGCTGGGCTCAAAGACACTTAGCCTCACAAAGATCTTAATATACGATTGGCCGGATAAGAGTCGATCGAATAGAAGTCTTTCTGTGTACTCCCGACTGAGCAAAGTCCAACTGGGCTTAAAGACACTCAGTCTTATAAATCTCTTTATACTAGATCGGCCGAATAGAGGTTGGTCGAACAGAAGACTTTATGTGTACGCCTGTTAGGCAAAGTCTGGCCGGGCCCGAAGACACTACATATATGGTCGACCGAGCAAAGGTCGACCGGGTTTAAGTTACATGAGTTATATTGTTCCTAAAATAAATAAAGACTCTAACATACATAATTTATCATATGGTTCCTTGAATAGATATTTAGCAAGCTCTGGACATCATACTAGTCTCTGAACATATCTTTACAGTATTTAGCACACGACAAAGCAGATTGATACTAATACAGGTTAAAGGTTCTTCATTTCATAGGGTTTACTACAAATGCTTGGCCAAATGAAAGATCAGTCTAAAATAGATTCAATGAAAGACATTCTAGTTAAGCGGTCGGCTTAAGGACCGACCAAGATATATTTAGCAGACAAGCAGTAGACAATATTATGATAGACTGTCAAAGTTGTCGGGGAATATTCCTTGGGGATTTCCTCACTAATTGATCCGTTACAACAGTATATCTCAACAACCTTATCAAAGCCCTAAGGGACCCCTTCCCTAGTCTTTGATCACTATGCTTTATCGGATCGTCTGACTGTATGCAGGATTGGAGGAAGGTTCCATTCTAAGCTAAAGAAGTCTTCTGTTAGTCAACAAATCATCCACCAAAATCAGCGCGTCATCTCCCTAGCCTTCAGACAGGATTAAATTTGTCGTCGTCTGTGGGAATATTCGCCTGAATATGAAGCTTCGACAGGGAAGAAGCAGGAAAACTCACTACCGTCACTTTAATGTAACACAGGAAGATATGGCGTTGCTTATCAATGTCAGAGCACAAAAATTACTATAGCAACAACATCAAGCAAACACTGGTGGCACACTACCACCACCAAATCTCGCAGCATTGACGACAACACATCAGAGGGAAATAGGAGTTCAAGAGGAAGGCCTTACTCGTTTGCCTCCTGCGCCTCTTGCACCAATTCGACGCCCCCAAGCACTCTTCCACATACCACTTGAGTAGTTGGGCCAAGGAGGAGTACTCCAAGAATCTTCTGGAGAGGCACCTGTCAGGGACAGGCGCAAAGGAAAAGTCGTAGCCAGGGATAGTTCTCTTGAGCGAATCACCACCCCGTTCTCTCAATGGGTGCTGGAGGAGCCATTGCCAAAGCACTATCAAAGTCTAAACATAGAAGAGTTTTCGGGGACAACTGACCCGGAGGATCATCTTCTCAAATTTGAGAACGTCGCCCTAGCGATGGTTTAAACGGGGCAGCTTAACAATGGTTTAAACGGCTGCTAGACAACTCCATTCGCCGCTTCAAGGATTTCTGTAAAGTATTTATCAACCACTTCTCTAGTAACCGATGCTACCACAAAACCCCTTGGAGCCTCTTTTCGCTCAAACAAGAGCCTAAAGAGACACTCCGGACATATATCAAGAGATTTAATCAGGTGGCTATGAATATCTCCACTGCCACCATGGAGATTTTAGTGAGTGTCGTTTCTCAGGGATTCACTGATAATGATTTTTTTCGTGATCTGGCCAGGAGATCTCCACCGAACTTTGACCTACTGATCAATCGGGCAACTAAATTCATCAACGTCGAAGAAGCGCAAGCGACCCGGAGGAAGGAAGTCATTACACCTACTCCTATCCCAGCAGTTGATCGTCCAACGCAACCTGATCCCCCACCAAGAGGACCTTGGGCGGGTCCTAAAATTCAAGAATCATGGTCTCAGGCCATGCAGCATGTAAAAGCTCCTCGAGAAGCTCCATGAAGGAGGTGCACATACCATCGAATGCCCACTCATAACACTGAGGACTGCTACACTCTGTTGAATCAACGAAATAATAACCCCAGATATTGCCAATGCTCTCCATCCCCAAACCGCCAACCGTATCGATGGCCAAACATCCTGCTCAGGATTGAGTACCAAGCGGCCGAGCAGCAACAGGGTGTACTTCAACTCCCGGTCGAGCTGCGACTTTAAACCATATGCAATTGATCTACAACTTTAAATCATATTCAGTCAAATTGTGACTTTAAACCATATTCAGTTGAACTGCAACTTTAAACTATATTTAGTCAAACTACAACTTTAGACTCTATACAGTAGAACTATGATTTTAAACCATATTCAGTTGAACTGTGACTTTAAACTCTATAAAATCAAACTGTGACTTTAGACTATATTCAGTCGAACTGCGAATTTAAACCATTTTCAGTCGAACTGTGAATTTAAACTCTAGACAGTCGAACTAGGACTTTAAATCATATTCGGTTAAACTACGACTTTAAATTCTATACAATCGAATTGCGACTTTAAACTCTATATAGTTGAACTGTGACTTTAAATCATATTCAATCCAACTAAACTTTAAACTCTATACAATCAAACTATGACTATAACCATATTCAGTTGAACTGCAACTTTAAACCATATCCAGTTGAACTGTGACTTTAAACTCTCCACAGTCGAATGGCGACTTTAAATCATATACAGTCGAACTGCGACTTTAAACCATATACAGTAGCACTACGACTTAAACTCTATACAGTCGACATTTGGTCTCGTCCAGCTGATTATTCGGTCCAGGAATTCTTTATGAAAGTTGTTTATGAATATCCGACCTATTTATTTCGTTCGACATCATATGCTCGACCGACTCATTATTCAGTCCGGGAATACTTTATGAAAGTTATTTATGAATATCCGACCTGTTTATTTCGCTCAACATTTGGTGCTTGTCCAGCTCATTATTCAGTCCGGAATGAAAGTTGTTTATGAATATTCAGTCTATTTATTTTGCTCAGCATTTGGTGCTCGTCCAACACATTATTCAATCCAAGAATTATTTATGAAAGTTGGTTATGAATATCCAGCCTTTTTATTTCGTTTGGCATTATGTGCTGGCTCGTCTCCTTATTCAGTCCGTGAATTATTTATGAAAGTTGTTTATGAATATCCAGCCTATTTATTTTGTTGGCATTTTGTGCTCATCTAGCTCATTATTTCATCCAGGAATTTATTATGAAAAGTTCTTTTAAAGGTCCGGTCTATTTATTTTGCTCAACATTAGGTGCTCGATCGACTCATTATGCAGTTCGAGAATTCATTATGAAAACTACTTGGCAATATATGGAAAATACTATTGTTCGGCTCGACTATTTTGCTTGATATAAATAATTCTCTCAGCAATGTATTCAGTCCAAGAATCCCTTATAATACCATTCATCTACTTAGCTGGGTTGTTCTACTCGGTGCTATTGCCTTGCCTGGCATTTTATGCAAACTAGTGTATATTTCATAAGAAACACATATGGGGTCTAATCTTATAAGTAATATTGGTGGTTCTGAAGATACACAAGGAGAATAGGTGCTACCTAATACTACTTAATACATAGTTCAGTATTTAATTATGATTTTCCTTTCATAAATACATATAGGGTTTAGGGCCCGAAGCCTTTGTTCAGGGCCTTTTGCGTTGAATGACCAAGAGTGTATCCTATTCCAAGGAACTGGAAGACGGCTCTCAAGAGGGTTCAGCCAGAGGAAGTGGACCAACAAACACAAATGTTTGTTCAAATTAACGCTCTTTCAGTAAATCTTCCCTTAGGTTGTTGAGGGCCGTGATTATTGGCCGAGTGTTTTTATACAAAAAACTAGGAGAATGACCTCCACTATAAAGATAAGTGAATGTTAGAAGCTTATATAACAAATGGTCAGGGAATTACAACTAGTTAATTACAAGGAAGATAGAGGGATTTTTACTCACCAAAAGGGTCATTCAACTCTAAATTGACTCGAGTGAGCCCAAAAATAAATAATAGGCCTTCTATGGTCAATGCGGGTAGGTTAAACTTTTCACCCTTTAATTTTTCTAGAGCTTCACGAAGAGTTGGATCTACGGAGATGTTACCTAAATTAGGGAGAGGGGGAAGATCATGTTGCAGGTCACAGGGTAAGGTGGAGAAGGGGGAAGACTTATGAAGAAATATTTATTTCTCCAATCCTCCTAGGTTGGAACTCTGTTAAACAAGATTGCCTTAGGGCGAGCTTGAAACTTGAATAGACCATTCGTAGAAATAATAGTAGAATAGATGGGGAGATAAGGGAACATTAAGTAAGCGAAAAGCAATAATGGCACCACTTAAGATGTTAAAGGATTAGGGGATAAGTTGGTATAGTGGAATGTTGAAATATCGGCTGACACCAACAAACAAAGGATGTAAGGGAAAACATAATCCTAATACAACTTGCTCCCTAAAGAAGGCGATGCTCTCTGATGGGGGACGATGAGGATAGTCTTTCGGAGTGGGAAGGACTATGTGAGTAGTAATGTCATAGTTAATATTAAGGTCATAGGCATCATTGAGGGTGAAAGCAGAAGAACATTGCATATACCATTCATTACCCTCACTCATTTTTGAAAAGAAAAGATTACAGGAGCCAAAGAAGGAGGAGAGTAGAGAGTCAGAGAAGAAACAATGAAAACGAAGATTAAAGTAAGTCTTAGGATTTTTTTTATAAAATGTTTATAAGGATTCTGCGAAAAGGTGTCTGAACAAGGCCGCTAGACGATAACAACAAAAAAGGTGAGATTAATTATAAACTGTAGGATGATGAAGATAAAGCGGTGGAAAAAGAAAAAAAATGGTACACCTATAATGATATACACACACGTCACCAATAAAAAGCTTATTGCGATAACTAATTCGACAGGTAGTCATCTCGAGGTAGTGGTGCTTTTATTGAGGTAAACATGGTTTTTTGTGTAACTCTTTAGCCACAAGCCCTAATGGGCTTTTATAACTCGAATGAAAAAAATAGTTAGTTAAGACTTGATCAAATTTGTGTAGATTAATTCTTCGCCACAAATGAATTCAATTTTGATTAGTCTTAAATATCTTTTAAATAGCAGTTTGTCCTATTCTAAGGATTCTAATATAAGCTGGTGTAAACTTGAGCAAAAGTCTGCTTGACCTCAAGGGTTGGACTCCATAGTCCGCTCGCCTTAAGGGTCGGATGTCATAATTTGTTTGGCCTATAAGCAATCCTTATCTCGTTCGGTTTACTGCCCAAACGGGCTTTATTGCATAAGCTAAAGGGGGAACATCAGCTACTAATCGATGTAATTTTAGAATAAAGGTACTTACTAAAATTAACAAAAACTTAAAGATTAGCATATCTAAGTCATTACATTCATAAGTTAATAGAAAATAAGGCAAATAATGAAAGTTTAGGATATAGGTCAGGGGAGTATTTTGAGTTATCCGGTCCTAGTCTAAGGAACTGGCGGGAGGATCAGAAGTCAAGAATCCACCTTCTTTTAACTGCTCCATTGCACCTTTTGCTCCAAGTATAAGTGCTCTGATGATGGAACGATCAATCGGTACATTAAACTCAGGTGTTTGGAAAAGCTCATTTTTCTTTGCTTTAAATCGCTCATCCTCCCCCACCTGATAGATATTTAGCTTGCCTAGATTGTTGTCACCTCCATTTGGGCAATCAGCAGATCCAACATCAAGGAGTCCTGCTTGGCCTTTTAAGTTGCCAGTTCAGATTCTTTAGCAGTTACTCGGTAGTATGTGTGACCTCCTGTGTGTGTAATTGAGCGGACAGTTGCACATTCTTGGCAATTTGTTTGTCCAATTTTGTCTATGTAGCCATTCAGAGATTTGTCTTTGATTGAAGTTGAGCTTTAATAGAATCCAAGGTGATCTTCCACTGGGTCGCTTTCTCGAGCTCAACTTTGGGCAACTCACAAGTCTCTTGGAGTTGAGCAGATAATTCTTTTATTTGTTCAGAGGCCTTTATGGGCATTGCCTCAAAAGTTTGCTATTTTAATAGCTTATTTTATTGAGCTAAATCATGCAATTATTGAGCAACACTCATACTAATTGTCCAGCCCTGGAAAATAAGTACAGTTAGGAGCAGTTGAAATAAATGAAAGATAATCAATTAGTTATAATACCCTAGTCTGCTCATATGAAAACTCATCTGCTGACTCTTTAGGAGGAAGCTCATTAAGCTAATTTTTAGCATCTAACCAAGCATCTATTAGACGATCCCCTAATAATATGGGGAGAGTTAAGGGAAGTAAAGATGTGGGAAAATTTGAAGCTTGGGTGGAAGGTAGGGAAAAAATGATGGGTGGCGAGCTAGACTTTGCTTGTCTAGTCGCAATGGATTTTCCCCCATGAGAGATCAATAAGCCTGGAGCTAGTGAATCACCCGGTAAGGAAAAATCTTCTTGAGTAGGAATAGGAGCAGGTGTTGAGAGAATGGGATAGAGAGAGGACAAAGTTTGTTTGGGAGATGACTCTCGTTCATCCTCTGGGGCAGTATCTTCCAGAGAAGAGAGTGCTTGTCTCTTGGGAGTAGGGGCAAGGGTGAGTTTCCTCCCCTTGACTTTTTCTTTAGGGTAACTTCTTGCTCCGGAGGAACAGTGTCAGGTATTAAAGGTGGAATAGGTGGCAACTCTCCAAAAATAATGGCTTCAGTTGTGTGGCTCGCGGTGGTCCCACTGGTAGGGACGGTTGAGGGTAGAGCTCGCTCGGTCAACACACTACTACAAAATGAGCCTAAGGTATTACTTTGGAAGCAACACTTCAGTAAGCGTTGTCCTATATCAAATTTTTTTTAAAAAAACATGCAACACTTTCAAATAAGTGTTGTATTATAATTAAAATGCAACATATTTTCTAGAAGTGTTGCATTTGTTATTAAAAAAAGCAAACTTTTTAGAAGTATTGTAATATAAACAGATAAGTTAAAATCAATACCCTAAATTTGATTTCTCCCCTCTCCCGATTTCTTTCCATTTCCCCATTCCTCTTCCTCTTCCTCTTTCCCAGATTCATCACCGCTGCCTCCCTCTTGCATCGCCCTCTCGTCGCCGGTCGAGTGAGAACCGTCGCCGGGTGAGTGAGAACCGTCGCCACCCTATCTCTTCCACTTCACTCCATACCCTAGCCTCCCAATCCACCGGGGCCGACCACTCTCTCTCGCGGATCTGCTACCCCTCTCGTTCGAGTGTCTCTGTAATCGCAACCACCATGAGAACGAAACATTGTCCTCATTTTGCATATTAGGGCAGTGAAACCATTGCCTTGTAACTTGTGGCGCATCCAATTCTTCAACGCATTTTGCATTATGCAATGGTATTGTTACTTAATGCACCATAGTATTGGCCAACTAAAACATTCCTTTCTCTGTTCCTTTTCAGTTCAGGATCTTGTGCAAGACATAGATACCCTGGCAGAAGACTGGTACATAGCAATGGAGGCACTTTGTGGGGTATGCTATTATTGATTTAAACATTTTAGTTAAACTATCCTCATTTTGTCTATGCACAGGACATGCATATCTATTTGGCTATCCTGGCACCATTTTTGTATATCATATTCTATTTATAATTTATGCTACCATTGTGGCCACAATATGTTTAGTAAGTCACTTCAGCAGCTGTTAACATATTGTGACTAGCTGTATGATTTTGCCGTCTCTACAACCAATTATTGTTTACTTCTCAGACTGTTCCCAGTGGTTGTCACGGGCTATTCCTAAGTCAAATCGAAAAGAGTTTATCAAGAAGGTGGAAGAAATGCTTCACCTAGTACCAGACCCTGTTGTTTTCATCTATGGTCAAAGCATAATGGAATCAGGGTCTAAGGAGAAAGAAAAGCTAGTATATTCAACTTGTGGGCATCAAGAGAACATTTTCTTCAGAAATTTATTATGATGATTATGTCTTTTGTTATTGTGAATATGTTAGGCATTCAACCTTCTTTTATATGTTCTCCCTGATGATATGCTTGGTAACTTGTGCAGGCGACAATGTTGCTCCCTAGTCTTGGTCGCATTGCTCAGCTGGTATATAACTCTTACATTGTGAAGTTAGAACTTTCTAATTCAAGTAGGCACATGGTTAACGTCTAACTTCATATAGGTAGGTTGGTCAATTATAGATGTCGTGTACCCCTATCTCTCTTTTTGAGTTGGTTTTGTACTATATTAAAAGCTTATGACACTTATTGCAAAACCATGATCCTTATATAATGTACACAATTCATGAGACCCCGTGTCATAACAAACCTTTTTTACAGTTCAGATCTATTAAGATTAGCTGAACTGATTGAACTGCAAAAAGTAGCTCTAGAAATAATTTATGAGCACTGCAAATATGAGAAAGTGGAGTTACAAGAATTTTTTTAGAGAATCTCGGATCAGATAGTTTAAAGAATTATGGGCTCCATGTATAATTATCATTAAGATAAATGTCAGGTTTTTCCATAGTTCTCCCTTTTTGTTGCTTAATCTTCCCCCTTTTTTTATTTTGAGGCAAGCAAAGAGTTTATGATCTGATTCCACTGTTGAAACTTTAGTAGCATAGGCATGCTTCTCCTCCCCTCTCGTGCTTGCAAATTTATATGGTTTAATTTCAAACTTTAATTTTGGCAATAATTAACTTGACAGTACTTTTGGAGATTCCTAGTTTTGCATAAGGTTGATAAATTTCAAATGACTTGCAGGAATGGTAACCTCAAAATTTGAAAAGTGTCATGCCTTGACAGCTTGTGATGTACTGAAAGAACTTTTTTTCTAGGTTGAGCTCCATGTACTGAAAGAACAGCTAATGTCTGGTTTAATAATGATTTTCTTATCTTTCTAGCCTCTTATTGGACATGTAGCTAAAGACACTTCGGATGGTTTTATTATTTATGTGTAGTCTGTTCTATAGGTGTGGATGGTTAACCAAACTTATCTATGGTTTTTTTTTGTTTATGTGTTTCAATAATTTCTTCTCAAGATTAAACTAGTAACCATATTTATCAATTTATTTATGTGGTTCTCCCATTTTCTTTTTCAAGATTCAACTGATGACTAGAACTGATTGGCATGTGTAAATATGTTGTGTAGCTTTACTGATTAAAGATCTTTACTGAAACTAAACAAGTATATTTATTTTCATTGGCAGAACTGAATTATTTCTTTATATATTTTTTATGTTGTGTAGCTTTACTGATTAACGTGTGTTGTTTTTTGTTTTCATGCTGGCAGGACATCAGTAGATGTCTTTTTTGGTGGGCACGATCAATAATGTATGGACAAATGCCTTATGGGGGATTAATGAAGTCGACCACACATTGTCATTTGTTGGCTTTTTGTAAATGTATAGTTGCCTTTTTTGGGGATTCATGAAGGTATTAATTGATGGCTTTTGTATATTGCTTTAGTTGGCTATATATTTTCAGTTGTTAGGTTTTTGTAAAATTCTTTAGCAGAATTAGTGTGGTATAACTTTTGCAATACAATGATTATATTTTGAATAATCTATTTTGTAAAATTTGTTTGAATGAATAATAAACTTGCATTATCAATAATATATTGGTGTAAAAATAAGTGTTGCTATTAATGGATAAAAGTGTTACATTTTAAAAATAAAACGCAAGCATAAATGTTGCATATGTATCAATAAGTGATGCGTTTAAAAGGTGAAAAATTTAATAAAAAGCGATGCATTTAATGAAAAAAGTGTAGTATTATTGGGTTAAAAAATTATAAAAAATGTTGCTATTAATAATAAAAAGTGTTGAAATTACTTAAGAGTAACAAAAAAATAAGTGTTGCATATAGAGAAGTGTTGCCTTTGCTATATATCACGGCAGTTCAAGAAAGGGTTGCATAAAATGACAAAAGTGTTGCATTATATCTAACATGACAGGACCTGATAAGATAGAATGAAAAGCGTTAAATTAGGTATAATGTAACATTTATATGGCCAAAAACAGCACTTTAGAGGTGATTTCTTAGCCTTAATTTGTAGTAGTGACAACTCCTGCTCCTTAGTGAGGAGCTCTTCCTTGGTTAAGACAATCTCTTTAGAAATCAGGGATTTCAAAATCGTGCCCACTGCACAAAACAAAAAATATCTCAATTAGTGGTAACATAAAAATCAAATTATTACAACTTACCAAAAGAGAAGGTGAATTTCTTCTGGATGAGGCTTAAACCAAATAGATACAAAAATCCTTCTTGCAACCACTGGTGAATTTTGAGGCATTGGCTGCTCAGTTTAGGAAGATAAGAAACAAAGATAAGATCTTGTTTAAGATTTGTAGGATGAGAAAGAGGAGAAAAAGAAGATTGCTAAGCAGTAGATCAACTGATAGAATCAAACATTTCTATAAAGAAGAAATGAGATTTTGAACTCTTGTTCGAGGATGACATGTCCTCGATGAAGATTACTTTTGGGCAAGACTGAAAAAGGAAAGCCCTAGGATTTGATTTTTTTTGGGGTAAGCAAATAAGTACAGATCTCGGGGGTAGGAGGAATGCTAAACAGACAGAATAGTATAAATATCCCACATATATATCGGAAGGTATTCAGAACGAATTGTAGTAGGGGGATACAAAAATACCGATTTACCTATGATAGAAAGGGGTGGACAGGGAAACGCAAACCGACCACTAATTGATTGGAAAAGAAGGTGACATGATTATCGAGAGGAAGGTGAGGATGATTGTTTGGGGAAGGAAGACGGATACGATAGTTATGAAAGATTTCATATCGGGAATATAGGTAAGCCTGGTTAGAGGTATCAAAACTTGAAGAGGTAGAGGCGTACCAAGGGACGAAAGATTCTTGGGCCATGATAGAACAAAACTTAGACAGAGGACGAGTAACTTATTGGGGGTATCTGGGTCTCGAGAAGGAAGGAATGTGAAAGAAGGAAGGTCGCCAAAGAGAAAGATTAAAAAAAAAATGCAAGGCAAAGTGGAAGGGCACATAACGTTTAGAATTTTATAGAGAGGAATTTAATCACCACCGTTAGGTTGAAACGACCCGCTTAAGGAAGATCATTGATTTGCAAAATTGAGTCTGCCAGTGTATTATACGAGGCCATTGACGACAATAACATTGCATAGAATGAGTGGTGGGGCCATGTGGCATGCACCCATAAATGGACATTTATGAGGAATGTAACCAGCGAAACATTTTGTGACAAAAAATATCTTTTAGCCTGTCCTCGGTACTAGCCCTAGTAGAGGGTAGATCGTTTTTTAAAAAAACATCAAGTACCTAAGACATGATCAAGAACATGAGTCTTGAAAATCACTAAGTATAAAAGGTAAGTAAAGGAGACTTAAACTTGAGTCCAGTCAATCACCTACATCTCCTTCGACTAAACTTGAAGGGGAGGCTACTGATACAGGTTATAGCGAGCGAATTCCGAAGATGAGGTGGTAGTCAAAGTTAAGGTGATGTGGAGGTCAAAGTTAGAATAGAGGAACATTCCACACTTGGTCCTATTGATCACCCACCTTAAAATTCTTGGGTCCTGCCTGCACGACTCTGAAGCATGGTGTTCAGATAAGGTTGGACGGGTACACATTCGGTCAAGTATAAGGACTCTAGGATTTTACTATGAAACTAAAGAAATAATGCGCTCAGTCAGTAAATAACTGGCTGGGTTTAAAGGAGAACAGAAGGCTTTCTGTGTATGTCTGGTTGGGCAAAAGTCCGACCGAGGTCAAAGACACTTAGCCTTACAAAGATCTTAATATACGATCAACCGGATAAGGGTCGATTGAGTAGAAGGCTCTCTATGTACTCCTGGTCGTACAAAGTCCGGTCGGGCTCAAATATACTTAGCCTCAGAAAGATCTTAATATACGATCGGTCGGATAAGGATCGGTCGAATAGAAGGCTCTCTGTGTATGCTAGCCGGGCAAAGTCCGGCCGGCCTCAATGACACTTAGTCTCACAAAGATCTTAATATACGATCAGTCGAGTAAGGGTCGGTCGAACTTAAGGCTTTCTGTGTACGTCCGGTCGGGTAAAATCCGGCCGAACTTAAAGACACTTAACCTCACAAAATTTTAATATACGATCGGCAGGATAAGGGCTGATTGAACATAAGGTTTTCTGTGTATGCCTGGCCAGGCAAAGTCCGGCCGGGCTCAAAGGCACTTAGCCTCACAAAAACCTTAATATACGATCGACCGAATAAGGGCCAGTTGAATAGAAGGCTTTCTATGTATGCCTGGCTCGGCAAAGTCCGATTGGGCTCAAAGACACTCAGCCTCATAAATCTCTTTATACTAGATCGACAAAATAGAGGTTGGCCGAATAGAATTCTTTATGTGTATGTCTGGCCGGGCAAAGTCTGGTCGGGTCTGAAGACGTAGAGCTCACAAAGACCTTAATATACAATCGGTCGGATAAATGCTAGTTGAACAGAAGGCTTTATGTGTGCACCCGGCCGGTGAAAGACCGGGCGGGCTTAAAGACACTTATCCTTCGGAAACTCTACATATATGGTCGACCTGGTAAAGGTTGACCGAGTTTAAGTTACACGAGGTTATATTGTTCCTAAAATAAATAAAGACTCTAACATACATAATTTATTATATGGTTCCTTGAATAGATATTTAGCAAGCTCTGAACATCATACTAGTCTCTGAACATATCTTTACAGTATTTAGCACATGACAGAGTAGATTGATACTAATACAGGTTAAAGGTGCTTCATTTCATAGGGTTTACTACAAATGCTCGGTCAAATGAAAGATCGGTCCGAAATAGATTCAATGAAAGACATTCTAGTTAAGCGGTCGGCTTAAGGACCGACCAAGATATATTTAGCAGACAACATTACGACAGGCTGTCAAAGTTGTCGAGGAATATTTCTTGGGGATTTCCTCACTAATTGATATGTTATAATAGTATATCTCAACAATCTTATCAAAGGCCTGAGGCATAAGCGACAAAAGAGATACATCTGTAGATAGGATAAAGATTCCTCAGACTATCATTGTTGATCACCCAGATTGTACTCTTTCCGTTACCTAACAAACTCTGACAAAAGGGACCACCTTGCGATCACGGAGGTTGTGAGAGGTGGTATATAAAGGGAGATTCTCTCCGTTGGCAAGGTACGCAATTAGCATCATCTAGACCTTACTCTGATGCATATCCACTACTATTCTTCTTCTTCGCCCACTCGCCGGAAAGTATACTGACTTGAACGTCGGAGGACCTTGCTAGGGACCTCTTCCTTGGTCTTTGGTCACTAACGCTTTGTCGGATCGTCTGACTATGTGCAGAATTGGAGGAAGGTTTCATTCTAAGCTAAAGAAGTCTTCTACTGGTCAATAAATATCCACAAGAGCCAGCGCGCCATCTCCCTAGTCCTCAAACAGGATCATACATCAAACTAGATTTGTGTAACTAGGGGTGATCGCGGATGGGGTTGGTTCGGTTATTAGGATAAAAAACTATCTGACCCTACTAGATCAGATAATACAATATCAGGACCTACATTCGGTCCTATATCCGGTGGTTATTATGTATCAGATATCCGACGGGTTGTCAGTTATTTGGATATGCGACCCTATATCCAATGAAATATAAAATATAAATATAAAACAACAACAAAAATAAAATATTTTAAAATGATAATAGACATTATTCATTATACGTTATAGCAGCTAATCACCAGTAGCTGCTACAATATGTAGCAGCTTATCGGCAGTAACTACTACAACGTGTAGCAACTTATCGATAGTAGTTACTATAAGTAGGGGTGATCGTGAATCAGGTTGGTTCGATTATTTGGATAAAAAACTATCTGACCCTACTAGATCGGATAATGCAATATCAGGACCCTACATCCGGCCCTATATCAGACAAATTTTTTTTTTTGTTCGATTTGGGTCGGTATAAGCGGGTTGGTCGGTTTGGCGGGTTGACTGCTCACCCCTACGTGTAACAACATATTGTACTACTCCTAAATTATATGATTTTTTTTTTTTTTTTGAAAAGTTATGCTAGATTCTTGAGAACATATATTGATTGTACTAAATTTGATAAAACTCTCAATTTGGGTGAGGAGAGGGGGGCATATGGATGGGATTAAGGGTACTCTTTTCACAAATTGAGTTATCAAATAAACAAGTAATGAAAGAATCAATTCATTCATTCATTATGTCAAATAAATGGCGGAAGAATATTTTAAATCTGATCCATTCACTCTTTCATTCATCTATCCACTCACTTCTATCCATCAATTGATTCTTGCATCCTCTTTAGTAAACATTGCCCTAAAGTTATAAATTATTCATGATCTAGATTATATTGCAATACAATCCCTACCAAAAGTTCCTTTCCTATATCCCAAGGGGTTGAAAACTCCTCATTCTAATCAGAGAAAGATACCCAAAGTTTTGCTGAAATATTTTTCATCCTCTCCGTGGATTAGAAAAGCCTTTAATTTAAGTCAAGTCTCAAGGTAATAAGGAGTATCATACTTCATTTTAAAGAAAAGATTCCTCAACCTCCTTGAACATTGAAAAGTCATTAGTCTACTTTTAAGCAAACTGTATTTAGTAGGGTCTAATTAAATCACTACAAAAAAGTATATTGATCCCCCTAAGTTATCCTTAAAGCTCACCACACATGGTGCAATTTTGGTTAATTCTCCCCTAATGATATTTTAACTGTAGGGTCACTGTGAAAATAGATGAGTAGACAAAAGTAAGCGAGGGTAGAGGTTAAAATTCTTTTTCTTGTGATTTCACAAGGACAAATACAATTTTGTTAGTTGTGCATGGTGCTTGTGTATCAATTCAGTTGTTTGTGTCAAAAGTTATATGCAACAAAAATACAATACAAACAATGCTAATAAGCTATTTTATATGGTTCAAAGTCTAGATCTTACTCTTGAAATCCATCATAAAAACCTTTTTAGAGACAGAAATCTTATAAAGAAAATACCAAGAACTTGTGATGTAGCCTTTGTAGGCTCTTGAACATTATTTTTCTCGAGCATTTTGTTGCTTGAAGAATACTAAAGAATTCTTATGAAGAACAACCTCCAATGGATAGCCAACGGCTAGTTTTTTTAATGCCTCTAGTAGATTAAAAAGATTGTTAATTGATAGGACTAGGATAATATTCTTTGTGAGCCAATGATAAAAACTTTAGTCCATTCGAAAAAAAACCTCCGTGCAATTGGAACCCAATCTAGTCAAAGTTACTCAAGTCCTATCGACTAAAATTCAAATGAAATTTTTTTTTATTCGAGATTTAGTTACGGTATATTATGATAGATTTTCCCTCAATGAATAGTAAAATCGAGAACGTTGACTGTTAGGATGGACTTTCCACGTGCGTTTTTTCAATTTACTCTGGTGGCCGATGAAAATTTTTTATAGAATCAGATTGATCATCTTCACAATTAATCTGGCCAAAAGCTGAATATCTATCTAATACCAACTAAAAAAAATTAAATAGAAACTTTTTTTTAACAAAGAGTACTTAATATTCAACCCTGGGTTCACTCAATAATCGATTCAATTGAGGGTCACCTCCACTTTAATGAATTTGCACAAAGATCTCAAACTTTCACTTAGTTTACACCTTTGTATTCCTAAACAAATTAAAGCTATGGAATAAGCTTGACTGATGACTATAACCTAAAAGCTTATTGTTCGTGGCCAGGCTAGCTCTATGAACGACAACTAGGTGTCAAGATCAGTACTGCTGAATAAGAGTAGAAATGGAAGAATTCAAGTTAGGAAATGCTCATTGACATAAGAAGTAAGACGTTGGGTTAATGGTTTAGCTTAACTTAAATATATTATTAAATATTTAAAAGGAAAAATTGTTAGTGTAATCGACTTTTGGTCAAGGTCGATTAGGTTGACCAAACTCGAGTTAACTGGAATTGGATTTCGATGTTTAATAAATATGATAGTTGGTCGAGTGAAATATCAAATAGGTTAAAGTTGATCGAATACTTAATAGTCGATCAATATGTTAAGTTTTTCGGGGGAAAGCTAAATATATATAGATGTCAAAATGACAAGCAATCAAACATACAATCAACAGAGATCCATAAATCAATAGACATGTGTTTGTAATTTGTGGAACATCCAATCAACATCAGGTACACCACTCTCAAAATGATATCTATTGCGACATTTCCACAAAAGATAAATCATACATGAAACAATAAGGTATCATGCTTTCATGATGTGTCGGCCGCCTCTATAGTGCTGTTGGAATACCTACAGTAGCCTCTCCAAGTTTCTGACCTCATGTCGAATAGTTAGCTATCTTGTTACCTTGTTCCATAGTAGTATGGTAATGGAACACTCAAAAAAGATGTATGCATTTGATTCACCGTACCTGCGACACAAAACACAACCTTTGTCTATTCGTCGTCCTCAACTTTCCATAAGCAAGCAACCAAACAATAAACAATGTTTGGCCAGAATTCTTGGCCTCCATATCATTAATGCCCAAGAGGCCATGACTCCTTTGGCCGAAAGAAATCGTATGCATATGCTGTCCCATTTTTCTCTACAATAAATCATTCCAGCAGCCTCATATTCGTTGTTGCTTGCTTGTTCATTCCCTGAACCACCTGGTCTCGATGTCAACAAGCCACTTAGCCAACAGAATCCGAGGGTTTTGAGCGTCATTGCCAAAAATCAACTCCTTTGATGTAGTGGTTATGGACCCATCGCACCCATAAAGAATTCTTCTTGCATTGGATGTTCCAAAGTGAAGTAGAGCATTATTCTATGCTTGTAGATCTGGAAATCTATATCCTCCATCTTGTTTAGATAGACAAATATTGGCCCAAGAGATTAGTGGATGGTTTGAGGACCAAACAAATGTTCGACATATGCTATATATCTTATCAACAACTCCACAAGAAATAGAAAGTATAGCGAGCCAATAACACTAAACTCCTTATAGGATTGATCTGACCAGCTCCAAGCGCCCAACATAGGATAATGTGTGCTTATTTATCTTCTTCGTCATCGCATCAAGTAGAGCTCCATAATTGGCAATTCACAACTTTTCTGTAGCAAGAGGAATACCTAAATACATGAAGGAAAAGGTGTCCTCCTGAAAACCATGATCTAAAGTAGATTTATCGTTGTTATGTCATCCACCCTTGTACACCATAGACTTCAAAGGATTAGCTCTCAGCCCTGCTTCAGCCCCAGAGTCCTTCAAGTAGTCTGCTATTAATATGATTGAGGTACATCTGCACTAGCAAAAATCAAGAGGTCATCTGCATACACTAGGTGCGTAATCTGGGTATTTCGACAAATGGGATGAAAGTGAAAAGAAGTTAGTGAAGAAAACACCTTCAATCTCTTCGATAGCATCTCAAGGTATAATCCAAATGATAGAGGTGATAGTGGACCACCTTTCCTTAAGCCCCGCTACCTGCTAAAGAAACCATGAATGTTAGGACCAAAAGTAGCTAGAGGGGGGGGGGGGGGGGGGAATAGCTCGTCGCGTGCTCGTTGCTCGGTGTTGCTTGCTTCTTCAAGAATGCGCAGCGGAAAATACAGAAACAAACACAAACACGCTAACACTAGGATTTTACTTGGTATCCACCTCACAAGAGGTGACTAATCCAAGGATCCACACCAACGCACACACCCTCCACTATGAATAACACTCCTTTATGGTAACTACCAAAGGCGGAGAAGCCCTACAACACTCTCAATACAAGAAGAAGAAAGGGAAATACAAGTTAAGCAAAAGCTTACAAGATGTGCCGTAAAAACCCTAACCCTAACTTCTTCCTCTTGCAATAGATCCGCCTCTTGACTTGGAAAGCCTCCAAGAACCTTCAAGAACTGGCGATCACGTGCTTGTAGAGAGCTGTGGAGGAGCTGGAATGAATCTGAGAAGAGCTCGTAAAGAGATGCCGAAGACCACGCTCGCCTGCGGCTTTAAACCCGACGCAACGGTCGGATCCCGATCGATTCGAATGTTCCCAATCGATCGGGGAGACTTTGGATCGATCCACGGATCGATCCAGAGCGCCTCTGTGCTCTGGAAACGCCACGGATCGATCCAGCGCTTATCGCGCGAAGCAGCCGCGTCCCAATCGATCCACTGATCGATTGGGACATCTGGATCGATCCACGGATCGATCCAGAAGCTTTCTGTTCGCTGGGACAGGTCTGGATCGATCCACTGATCGATCCAGAGCCTGGATCGATCCACGGATCGATCCAGAACTTGGTTTTTGTCCAAAACCAAGTCCCAAACATCCCTAACCAACATTCGGTCAACCTTGACCTGTTGGTATGTCATGCCTAGCATCTAGTCACTCCCTTGACCTGCTAGGACTCCCTTACCAAGTGTCCGGTCAATCCCTTTGACCCACTTGGACTTTTCTCTGTGCCAAGTATCCGGTCAATCCCTTTGACCTACTTGGACTTTTCTTTCATGCCAAGTATCCAGTCAATCCTTTGACCTACTTGGACTTCCCAGCACCAGATGTCCGATCATCCTTGATCCATCTGGATTTTCCCTTGCCTGGCTTCACTCACCAGGGCTTTCACCTAGCTTCACTCACTAGGACTTTCACCTGGCTTCACTCACCAGGATTTTCACCTGGCTTCACTCACCAGGATTTCCATCTGCCTAGCTTCACTCACTAGGACTTCCTTCTGCCTGGCTTCACTCACCAGGACTTTTCTTCTGCCTGGCTTCACTCACCAGGACTTTCATTTTGCCTAACATCCCAGTTAGGACTTCCCAGTCAAGTATCCAGTCAACCTTGACCTACTTGACTCTTCTTCAATCAATATCTTATTGTCAAACATCTAAACCTAAACCAAGACTCAGCTTGGTTACCCAGGTCAACCTTGACCTGAGGGATATTGCACCAACAATGAAGCCCTCCATTTAGACTTATAGAATACGTGACTGTTGTAACACATTCATGTATCCACTTTTGAAATTATTAGGGAAAATCAAAATAATCATGTGTCGATGCTAGAAAACCCCAATCTACTATGTCAAATGCCTTTTTTAAATCTACCTTGATCATATATCTAGTACAGATTCTTTTACGGGTATATTTCCTGAGCAGTTCCTATGCTAAGTTGATGTTGTCTCCTAAGGATTGCCCCTGCATAAGTGTTGCTTACGCTGGATGCAACAAGCTGCCCATAATTGTCGCTAACCGCCCAGCCAACAAGTTGGAGATTACCTTGTAGATTCAATAGGAAATTGGTCGATAATCCGTCACCCTCGGTGTGTGATCCTCCTTAGGAACTAAAGCAATCAAGGTATGATTTCAATGTTTGAGAAGTTTGTCAGTCCGAAAACTTCCAGAATAGTAGCAATAAAACCCAATAGTTGAAACTTCCAGAACAGTAGTAATAAAATTTAGCCCAACTGTTTCTCATAAAAAAGTAAAAAAATTTTACTTTATACTCATCCGGCCTCGGGGCCTTATTTTCTCCAATATCAAAAAGAGCATCTTTGATTTCCTTCACCATGACGGGCTTAATAATATCGGTTGCTTGGGTGCTATTTAGCTAATGTCCAGGTAGTTGCAAGCTGTCCATATCTTTGCATTGCACCTTTTGACCCAACAACCCATGAAAATACCCCATCAATTCTTCAGCCACCTCGCCTAAACTTGTTGTTTGTTCCCTTGTTTGTTTAGTGAGTGTGACAATAACATTCCTTTTGTTGTTCCTCTTGACTAGATCATGAAAAAATTTGGTCCACCAGTTAGAATTTCTAAGGTATACATTCTTTGCTCTTTTTTGATAGAATAATTTTTCTGCCTCCCCAAGTAATGTGGCTTGCTTCCACAAGTCCTCATAGCCAACCGGTAGCTCCCCACCCGAGAGAATGATATGCTGAGCTACCTCCAAACTTTTCTTCGCCCTTCGAGCTTTTTTCAAGATGTGTTTAAAGTGCTTCTTATTCAACCCTCTCAATTGCCCTTTAGTTGAGTTAGTATCACCTTGAGGTTAAACTAAGTATTTCCGAGCACAAGGGGCTACCCAAGAGTCTTTGAACACACCTTGAAACTCTCCATGTAGTGCCCACATATTGAAGAATTTAAAGAGTTGGTTAGGGGGACGATCCTGGACTAGAGTATGCGCTATACCACAAGAGTGATCTGATAGGCATATCATCGAGTAGACCCCCTCACCTCCAACCCCCACACACACACACACACACCCCGGCATGCACGCTTGCTTGCGCTTGAGGGACTTATGAAAGCCCCTTATATTCCAAGTATCAATCTTCATCGAGTGGTTGTTCGGGCTGCTCACACCCATACCCATCGAGTATACTAAATATTCCCAACACCTTCTATGGCTCTGCTACTTATTCCTGAAGTCGAGGGCCGAGCATTTCCAAATGTAGAGTAGTTGGCCAAATCCCTAATGGGCTCTCGATTGCTATCTGTTGGATTATCAGTTCTCAACGCATCCTGTGCAGCAAGGTTCTGTTCTTCAAGTATTGAATGGGAGCTTTGTTGTTGTGAGCTCATGGTCTCACTATCCTTTCCCAATTCTTTTTCTATCTCATGTTGCTGTGAATTAGTCGGTGATATTGTGACCATTTTTTACTACTCTCGACCCGGTTACAATTGCGAATGATCCGGCTATGCCTCATGCTGCCCAGATTCTATTCACAACGGTTGGGGATGATCATCCATAGCCAATGGATGCTCCGCAGCAATTGAGTCTACCACTTCCACTATTGCAAGTTCATTTGCAAGATCTTCACTACTTGTGGCTTCACCATCTTCCGTTGTGAGTGCTTGAGGTCACCATCTATATCTTGAACGACATCTTCTTCACACAGATTGCAAGCGCTTGCCCACTGCATTTCCAGTTAACCCTATGTGGTGTGGTGGATCCTTCCATCAACTCTCCTTTCGATGGCCAATTTTTTGACATTACTCACAGAAATCTGGCATGACTTCATATATTATCTTCAAATCAAGATGAACTCCCATAGGCAATGTGATCGGAACCCTCTTAACTTTCTCACCAATTACAGAAACCTTTACCAAGAGACGAGCAAAGGTTAGTCTTTCTTGAGTTCACGTCAGTTTGTCAATGTACAACGGCTTCCCAATCTCCAAGCCTATTAAGGTAAGCACCTTTGGCATCCAACAGTCCAGAGGAAAACTGTGGATCTGAACCCATATCGGAATCTCCCATCCTTATTGAAAAGAAAATAGGTAAGCATGTGCTTTAGCAATAGAGGAATTCCAAAAGCAAAATATGGGTCTCTAAGCAAAAGTTTCTCCCGGTCTTCAGTCATATCAAACTTCTAAATTATCCAGCTACTGTTGTGCATGAAAAACTTATAGGGCAGCCTCCATCTACGAGCCACAACCTCAACACCATCCCTTCCTGGATGTCGTCTCATGAAGCAACCTATCAACTAGTAGCCCATTGATTCCTCCACAGATTCAATGTCATCATATTCAACCTATATTCTTTTCCTTGTGGCCTTGTGTTTCTGTAGGTGCATCATCATTTTTCCCTTCTGATTGTCCTTGAAAAATATCATCCCAGACCTTCCATGTCCCGAACCTCCCCAACCAAAACACCAAGGGGTCTATCCTTCACAGGAAGTCTAGAAGCTCCAGCCAGACCTTCAGCTGCACTGGTGTTTTGATTCTGAATAATTTCTTCCATATTCTGGCCATCAAACCCATTCTGTCATTGCTCGTTAACTCAGCAGCAGGTGGCAATTGTACACCATCCTCCGTGGCATTTTGTGCTTGTTCATCAGCCACATGAGAGTTCTCCAAGACTACCAGGTCCTCCATATGAGGGTTATCCAAGCCTACTAGGCCTTCCATATGAGCGTTCTCAGCAATCACCTCCTTTTCCTTGTCACCAAGTTGTTCTAACTCAGTAACATTTTATAGGATCACAACAATAGCTTTTCCACTTTCCTACACGTTTCTAACTCTTTGGGGATCAAGATAGATTAGTGATTGGGTTTAGGCCTTGTTTACAATAGCCCCTTGTCTTCTCCTTGCCATTTTGGTGCAAGAGCCAAATGGGAGGTCCATACATAGGCCTGACAAGAACCTACCATCACCCAAAATAGAAATGATAGTCTGTTTGGTGTCTTGCACCCTCGTACAATTGCCCCTGCACGTTCAGAACAACCACCTCCTCCCTATGCCAAGAAGAGCTCCGGCGATTGCTAAAAAAAACTTAAAAATGGAACCACAGCTTGTTTGCACTAGGAAACCAAAAAAGGTAGAATCACAACAACTTGCTCGCACTAGAAACCCAAAATCCCAACAATTTACTTGTAGAAAAAAATCTCAGAACAAAGCTTTCCACGAACAACAACCCAACCTAGAAAACTTGGAAGCAACCCAACACAAAACAAATGTGGCAGAGGAAGAAACATAGGGGAGAGGGAATGTGAGATAGACAGGAGGGAAATGCACTTCACCTTCACATACTGACCCCATGATGTATGTTGTTTGTGCACTATATCAAATGAACACTAATGATGTTCTAATCAATATGTTGAGTTGGTTAAGTGAAGAGTTAAATAGGTCAAGGTTGATAGGACATTTGATAAGATATGAAAAGTTCAAGTGGGTCAGATTGGATAGGACATTTGGTGGGAATTGATAAATGAGAAGTTCAAGTGAGTCATGGGTAATCAGACACTTAGATGTCAGAAGTCCAACATGGAGTTGGCATGAGATGAAAAGTTCAAGTGAGTCACGGTTCACTAAACACTTGACGATTAGAAGTCCAACATAGAGTTAACATGTGACGTAAAGTCCTAGCAAATCAAGGATGACCAACAGCTAGGCAACAATGAAGTCCCGTAAGTCAAGATTGACTGGATGCTAAGCAATAATGAAGTATTGACAGATAAAGGTTGATTGTGTAGAACCGTTAGATTCGATAGAGGGGGGGGGGGTGAATATCGATTCGCAAAACAAGAGTATAAGCGCAGCGGAAAAGTAAAATAGACACAGTTGTTTTACTTCGTTCGGAGCCTGTGACGACTCCTACTCGAAGGCCCGTGGTCCTTGACCACTTTCGTTGGGCAATTACTAGCAATTCGAAATAATGATTACACAAGAATCGTACAGTGAATGCTAATGAAAACTAAAAACAAATACCGACAAAAGGGAAAAGAACGGAGCGTAGTGTCGGAGCTTTGTTGGCGTTGCACTGAACGTCGAGCAGCAAGACTAGCAGTAGAAGAGTTCTCAGCTTAATTGATTGATTCTGAAGCTCCTGTCTGGGGCTTCTTTTATATGCTGTTCCAGGCGCCTGGATCCCTTCCGGGCGTCTGGAATGTGACGCAGCTGCACAAACCATGATGCTCCACGTGGCGACGACTCGGCTGGATAGAATTCGCCTTCCAGGCGCCCGGATCCCTTCCGGGCGCCCGGACCTCCGGGCGCCCGGACCACCTTGTTCCAGAAAACTCCTTTTTCCTGCAAAACAAAGTTAGTTCGAGGCAAATGTATATCCTGCAACACAGATTGTCAGCACAGTTAAAGTTCAACAAATAAATAAAAAGAGTATGACTTAGATTCCGTCTTTCCGAGACCGGAATCTAGTCACGATCTCGACTTAGACATCCGAAATGGATCTAAGCCGGATCGACGCCTAATGTCCCCTTCCCGGGAACGCGTCCTCACAGTCACTCCCCTCCAGTGACTTACCTCACTTACCTGCCAGACGTCCGGTCAGCCCGTCGACCCGTCTGGTCAGCCCGTCGACCCGCTTGGACTTCTCGCCAGCTATCCGGTCAGCCCGTCGACCTAGCTGGACTTCTCGCCAAGCGTCCGGTCAGCCCGTCGACCCGCTTGGACTTCTCGCCAGCTATCCGGTCAGCCCGTCGACCTAGCTGGACTTCTTGCCAAACATCCGGTCAGCCCGTCGACCTGTCTGGACTTTTCCTGCACACTTGATCAAAGTGTCAGACAACAACAAAACTAACTTAACCTATTTGTCATTCATCAAAACCTGGGTTAGACCGTTAGTGCTACCCGCACCAACAATCTCCCCCTTTTTGATGGAATGACAACTTGGTTTAAGTTAGTGAAAACATATCCAAGAAGCAACATGCATTTGTGTGGTTTTAAAGTTAGTTTGTGTTTTCAAATTGGTTTAGCTAACTTAACCACCTAACCCTTCTCCCCCTTTGGCATTCATCAAAAAAAATGAACAGAGGTAAATAATCATAGTGAAGAGTTACTGTAACAGGTAAAAAAAAATATCTAAGTTTGGTCAAAATTTGAAAGATAAAAGTGCAATTTTTAACACCAAGTAAAAAATAGTCAAGTTGACTGGGGGGAGACAAGTTGAGTTTTGAAAAGTTGATCAAGTTTAACTCTTAAGCTTGTGGAAATTTTCAAAAATAGGTTTTTCAAATTTACTTTTTATGTTTAAGTAACATTTACTTTTCAAAAAAAGGAAAATTTTCAACTTCGATTTTTCAAAACAAAGCAAAAATTAAATAATTTTTCAAGAAATAAAATTTTTGCCAACATTAATTTTTAAGGCTAATTTGATAGAAGCTAAATTTGAAAATTTGGTGGGATTAAACTTTCACATTTTTCAAATACTTAGTTAAATTTAAATTTTGTAAATCAATGTTCAAACATAGGTTAGGTTTTAAAAAGCATTTTTCAAACACACAAAATTTGAGTTAATTCTCCCCCTGAACTTGATATTTAACTTTAACCAGCTGTCTAACCAATTAGGTACTAACTAGCTATCAGAAGATAGTAGCTTTCACATGGTTAGTCAGATTAAGTTGATTACAAGCAGTCAGTTTTTTGATTTGACTGATTAACTTTAATCTGATTAATATCTGAGTTGTATTTAACGTCCAGACTTATGTTGATGCACTGAAATAAGCATCTTAAGTCCAGACAGTTGGCCTATGCATCTCACCCCTTTCTATGTTTGTCAAACACAAGCAAGGTAAACCTAGGGTGTTGGTGAGATGCTCAAAAACTAGTCCTATGGGTACATGCTTTCTAAGGATTCAAAACTAGTCTAAGGCCAAAACTGTTTTTGAAAATCTAAAAATGGAAAGTTTTTGAAAACATACAGTTTTAACTTATAAGTTAAAAAACATTATTTTAAAAATAGTTTTAAGACAATCCTAGTCTATTAGGCACATCCCTAATTTTCGTCGTAGGTTGCTAAATTCACTTTCAGGGAGTGGTTTTGTAAAAATGTCAGCTAAATTTGATTTGGACTCAATGTACTTGAGTTCAATATCACCTTTAGTAACATGATCCCTGATGAAGTGGTGCCTAATTTCAATATGTTTGGTTCTTGAATGATGCACAGGATTCTTGGTTAAGTTAATTGAACTTATATTGTCAATTAATACTTTTACATTCGTGATGTTTAAGTTGAAATCTTTTAGAGTATGCATCATCCATAATAATTGTGCAACACATTCGCCTATAGCTATGTATTCTGACTCAGTTGTAGATAGAGCAACACAATGTTGCTTTCTACTAAACCAGCTAACAAGTGATGAACCTAATAATTGGCATCCACCACTTGTGCTTTTGCGGTCTAATTTGCATCCTGCATAATCTGAGTCAGAATACTCTATTAGTTCAAAATTATTTGTCCTAGGATACCAGATTCCTACATTTGTTGTTCCTTTAAGATATCTAAAAATTCTTTTAACTTGTGTCAAATGGGATTCCTTAGCACAAGTTTGGTATCTAGCACACATACTAACTGCAAATAAGATATCAGGTCGGCTTGCAGTTAAGTACAGTAGGCTACCTATTGCACTTCTATAGTATTTTAAATCAATTGGTTTTCCATTTGGGTCACTGTCTAAGATTGTGTTTACTGCCATAGGTGTTTTTATTTCTTTTGTATTTTCCATTCCGAATTTTTTAAGTAATTCTTTGGTGTATTTATGTTGATAAATATAATTTCCTTCATTTGTTTGTTTGATTTGTAATCCTAAGAAATAGGTTAATTTTCCCACTAAGCTCATTTCAAATTCTTTTTCCATTAGATTAATAAATTCTTCTAAAAATTCTGAATTTGTTGAGCCAAATATTATATCATCTACGTATATTTGTGCAATAAATATGTCTGTATTTAATGATTTAACAAACAAGGTTGGGTCAATTTGACCTTGTTTGAATCCTTTAGATGTTAAGTAAGATGTTAGCCTCTCATACCATGCCCTGGGAGCTTGTTTAAGTCCATATAGTGCTTTCTTTAATTTAAAAACATAATCAGGGTGTTCTAGACTTTCAAACCCAGGAGGCTGACCTACATAAATTTCTTCTTTAATTAGTCCATTGAGAAAGGCAGACTTAACGTCCATTTGGTATAGTTTGAGTCCCTTATGGGCTGCATAACCTAGTAACATTCTAATGGATTCTAATCTGGCTACTGGGGCATATGTTTCATCATAGTCAAGTCCTTCAACTTGACTAAATCCTTTGGCAACCAGCCTAGCCTTATTTCTAGTAATTTCCCCAGTTTCACTTAGTTTGTTTCTGAATACCCATTTTGTTTCTATTATTTTCTTGTTCTTAGGTGGTGGAACTAGGTCCCAGACCTCATTACGCTCAAATTGGGCTAGTTCTTCTTGCATAGTTATGATCCAATCTGGGTCTAGTAGGGATTCATCCACAGTTTTGGGTTCAATTTTTGAAATTAATGAAATTTGACTTAGGTTTCTAAAAGATGATCTGGTTTGAACTCTTAATTCCGGGTCACCAATTATTTGATCAGTTGGATGATTTGGGTTAACCCTTATTGTTCTAGGAGGTTGATCCTCCTGATGTTGTTCCTCTTCTTCATGACTTAGAGTTTGGTTGGTTTCTGGAACAAACTCAAGTGTTTGTGTAGATCCTATGTCTTGTTTAGTTTCTTCAAATTTTACATTAGTAGTTTCTTCAATTTTTAAGGTAACCTTATTGTAAATTCTGTAGCCTCTACTATTTAGGGAATACCCTACAAAAATTCCATTTTCAATTTTAGAGGTGAATTTTCCTAAGTGTTCTCTTGTATTTAAGATGAAAACTGGGCATCCAAATACCTTAAAATATTTTATATTTGGTTGTTTATTATAAAACAATTCGAAGAACGTTTTGTTATGAGTTTTATTTATTGTTGTTCTGTTCTGTACGTAGCAGGCTGTACTAACGGCTTCTGCCCAAAAGTATTTAGGTAGGTTATACTTATTTAACATTGTTCTAGAAGCTTCAAGTAAGGTTCTATTTTTTCTTTCTACAATTCCATTTTGTTGGGGGGTTTTAGGGCATGAGAACTCATGATGGTAACCGTTTTCTAGACAAAAACTGTTAAAGTGGTGATTTTTAAATTCTCCTCCGTTGTCACTCCTAATTCTTTTAATTTTAATATCTTTTTCGTTCTCAGAAAAAATTTGTAAAAATTTCAAAAGTTTCATCTTTATGTTTTAAGAATTTTACCCAAGTAAACCTAGAATAGTCGTCTATAATTACTAAACAATATAAGTTTCCATTTATAGATTTGACTCCATGGGAGTCAAAAAGATCTAAATGTAGAAGTTCTAAGATTGAGTTAGTTTGTGGTTGATTTGTTTGTTTGTGGGCTGATTTAGTTTGTTTGCCTTGTTGACAAGCATTACATATGGTTGAATCTAAGTTAGGTAGCTTTGATAAGCCTTTTACAAGTCCATTTAGTTTACTTATATTTCTAAAGTTGGTGTGAGACATCCTCCTATGCCATAACCATGTTTCTTCTTTTTGTGTTAAATAACACTTAATGGGAGAAATGGTTAGGTTGATGGCATAGATGTTGTCTTTTCTAAAACCTTTTAAGCTTATGGTAGGATTATCTAGATGTTTGATTAAACATTCTGTAGTTAGAAATTTGACCTTATACCTAATATCACACAATTGACTTATACTTAGAAGATTATATTTAAAATTTTCAACAAGTAAAACATTTGTAATTATAAAGTCTAATTTTAATTCAATATTACCTATACCAATTACCTTGAGTTTGCCGTTGTTTCCAAAGGCAACTGTTCCTAGGCTTTTGTAAGTGAGTTGAGTGAACTTGGTGTGATCTCCAGTCATATGTTTGGAGGAACCACTGTCCAAAATCCACTTGGTTTCCTACAGTAAGTAGGATTTAGAGTTAGTCTTTTGAGCATGCATTATTTAAGTGTAGAATTAATTTAAGTTTAAAATTTTGAAATTAATTTTTAAGTTTAAAATTAAAGTTTTGAAATTAATTTTTAAGTTTAAAATTAGAATTTTGAAATTAATTTTTAAGTTTAAAATTAAAATTTTGAAATTAATTTTTAAGTTTAAAATTAATATTTTGAAATTAATTTTTGAGTTTAAAATTAAAATTTTGAAATTAATTTTTGAGTTTAAAATTAAAATTTTGAAATTAATTTTTAAGTTTAAAATTAAAATTTTGAAATTTATTTTTGAGTTTAAAATTAAAATTTTGAAATTTATTTTTAAGTTTAAAATTAAAATTTTGAAATTAATTTTTAAGTTTAAAATTAAAATTAATTTTTAAGTTTAAAATAAAATTTTGAAATTTATTTTTAAGTTTAAAATTAAATTTTTGAAATTTATTTTTAAGTTTAAAATTAAAATTTTGAAATTTATTTTTAAGTTTAAAATTAAAATTTTGAAATTAATTTTTAAGTTTAAAATTAAAATTTTGAAATTAATTTTTAAGTTTAAAATTAAAATTTTGAAATTAATTTTGAAATTAAAAAAACTTTTAAAATTAAAATTTAAGCCTTATTCATCTCACCCGATCTATATTATCAATCAGGGAATCCTATGATTTTGTGAGATGAAATTAGTTTGATTACAGAGTTTTGTTTTAACTTGTGTTAGATTCAGACTTAGCTTTGGTTTCCACAAATAGGCATTCTTCGGATAAACTTCTAAGCTTGGTGAGTCACAAGGACATCATTAGAAGTAACCAACCTTTCGAGGTTTTCCGAATAGTCCTATCCACGGAACTTAGTACTAAATCTTGGTCTAACTGGTTAGGATTCGTTTAAGGGTAGCTTCGGTCAGTTCCACTTGGCCAAATGCACCAGATCGAAACCATATCTTTCTAGACATGCGATGCCCAAGTTTCCCTACGTACTATCATCCAAAAATTTCACCAGTACCATGATTCAAGTTAAACTTGGTCTCTTTTTAACTAATCCTAATTACCCTGCCGGGTTGGTAAATTTTGGGTTACCCTGTCGGGTAAGTTAGTTTTGGAGGTGCCAGCTATTCTGGAACCTCCCCCTGAATTATTGACTTTTAATAAATTTTGATTTTAGGCTTGTGTCGATTCTTTCTATAGTTATGATTAACTTGGTGATAATTTTGTTGATTTTCAAACTGTTTAGATTTTGAATTTGATTTAGGTTTGTATTTTGGATTTTGGTTTGGTTTATTCGATTTTATATAATGTATTTTTTCTTTAGGTATATAATATTGATTAAGTCCTACTTGCGTGGTCAGACACGCTTTCGGAACCCAAGCTAGACTGGTTGATTTGTATTGGGTTATTAATGAGTTGAAGGTTTTATTTGAATTCGACTTATATCCTAGTCCGGTTTTATTATAACATGTTTTTTGATTATTTAGGATTAAGTCTAGATTTTTTGATCTTGTTGTAAATTTTTCTAGCATTTCTTTTAAATTTTTAACATCATTTTTTAATGATAGATTTTCCTCTTCAAGTGTTAGATCTTGAGTTGGATTCGAATTTTTTAATTGTTCCTTGAGGTTTTGATTTTCCTCAAGAAGTGATTTATTTTCATTTTCAACTTTAGTTAATTTACTATTTAAACAGGAGATGATTCTAAAAAAAATTTTGTTTAAATTAAAGTATACCTCATTTGAGCCTTCGGAAACGAGTACGGACTCGTGGCTTGTTTCGGGTTCAGACCCGTCTTCATTTTCCGACTCGTCTTCTGTTACGGCTTCGCGGGCCATCAGTGCGAGGTGGCTCTGATGTTTCTGTTCTTCTTCTTCTGATTCGTCCGAGGAGTCGTCCCACGTTGCTTTCAGTGCTTTCTTTTTGGTTGGCTTTGGTTTGTCGAACTTCAGTTTTGGGCATTCGTTCTTGTAGTGTCCCTTTTTATTGCAGTTGTAGCAAGTCACGTTCTTTTGTTCTGAGGGAGAGCTGATCTTTTGAACATCCTTTTTGCTGAAGCTCCTCTTTCTCCTGGTGAACATTTTTCTTACCAGGTTCACCAGGTGTTCTTCGTCTTCGGAGTCTTGGTCAGATTCATCTTCATTTTCAGGCTTGCTTTTCTTTTCTTTGGAGGAACCTGCAAATAGAGCTATACCTTTCTCGGCTCCAGCATTAGTTTGTTCATGTAATTCTAATTCACAGAAAAGCTCATCTAATTTTAAGTTAGAAAGATTCTTAGAGATTTTGTAGGCATCCACTATTGATGCCCACAAACTATTACGTGGAAAGGCATTCAATGCGTACCTTATTAAGTCTCTGTTCTCCATCTGGTGGCCTATTGCATGAAGCCCGTTGAGGATGTCCTTGATCCTCGCGTGTAGTTGATTCACCGTTTCACCTTCCTGCATTTTTATATTAAAAATTTTATTTAAGAGAAGGTCTCGTTTTGTTACCTTGGCGTCGCTCGTTTGCAGCTCGATCAACTTGTCCCATAGCTCTTTAGCGTTTTGTGTGGACCGACTGTTCAGTTCTTCTCTTGTCAATCCGCATTGTAGAGTGTTGATCGCCTTATTTTCCGTTGATGCTTTTTCTTCAGATCGTGTCCAGTCTTCAGGATCTACTAGATTGCCGGCGTTGTCCACCGGAATTTTGTAGGATCTCGTGATGCTCATCCACCGGTCGAAGTCTGTTTTGAGGTAGACCTCCATGCGCTTCTTCCAATAGGGAAAGTCGTCCCCGTTGAAGAGTGGAGGTCGCACTGTGCTAAATCCTTCTTGTTGGGACATTCTGAGGTAAATAACCGAAAAAAATATCCCAAGACTTGGTCTTAGATTAGTAGTGCGGGAAGAGAAAAATAGTAAAAAATCTAGATTGATATTGAAAAAAATGATAAACAAGTTTTGAGTGTAAACTGAAAACCAAAAAAAATCACCTCGATTGGTGGTTGCACCAAATCGAGGACCTGCTCCGATACCACTTGTAGGACCGTTAGATTCGATAGAGGGGGTGAATATCGATTCGCAAAACAAGAGTATAAGCGCAATGAAAAGTAAAATAGACACAGCTTGTTTTACTTGTTCGAGCCCGTGACGACTCCTATCAAGGCACGTGGTCCTTGACCACTTTCGTTGGGCAATCACTAGCAATCAAAATAATGATTACACAAGAATCGTACAGTGAATGCTAATGAAAACTAAAAACAAATACCGACAAAAGGGAAAAGAACGGAGCGTAGTGTCGGAGCTTTGTTGGCGTCGCACTGAACGTCGAGCAGCAAGACCAGCAGTAGAAGAGTTCTCAGCTTAATTGATTGATTCTGAAGCTCCTGTCTGGGGCTTGTTTTATATGCTGTCCCGGGCGCCTGGAATGTGACGCACCGCACAAACCATGATGCTCCACGTGGCGACGACTCGGCTACGGCGCCCGCGCCCGGACCACCTTGTTCCAGAAAACTCCTTTTTCCTGCAAAACAAAGTTAGTCCGAGGCAAATGTATATCCTGCAACACAGATTGTCAGCACAGTTAAAGTTCAACAAATAAATAAAAAGAGTATGACTTAGATTCCGTCTTTCCGAGACCGGAATCTAGTCACAATCTCGACTTAGACATCCGAAATGGATCTAAGCCGGATCGACGCCTAATGTCCCCTTCCCGGGAACGCGTCCTCACAGTCACTCCCCTCCAGTGACTTACCTCACTTACCTGCCAGACGTCCGGTCAGCCCGTCGACCCGTCTGGACTTCTCGCCAAGCGTCCGGTCAGCCCGTCGACCCGCTTGGACTTCTCGCCAGCTATCCGGTCAGCCCGTCGACCCGCTTGGACTTCTCGCCAGCTATCCGGTCAGCCCGTCGACCTAGCTGGACTTCGTGCCAGACATCCGGTCAGCCCATCGACCTGTCTGGACTTTTCCTGCACACTTGATCAAAGTGTCAGACAACAACAAAACTAACTTAACCTATTTGTCATTCATCAAAACCTGGGTTAGACTGTTAGTGCTACCCGCACCAACAGATTGGATATGGGACAATGGAAATCTTAATAGGTTGAGGTTAACAAGATACTAAGCAAGGCAAGAATTCAATTTGTACAAAGCGATGAAATAGGAGTATCAGTCGATTGATAGAGTGTATCAATTGATGAATAAGTATAAAATCCCAAAACTAGGGTTTGCTACAGCCATCTGCTACAATAATCTATGAACAGTAATATGCTACAGTACTTATGAATACTAATCACTACAGTATCTATGGATATTAATTGTTATAGTAACAATCGACTAATGAGTTCAATCAATCGACTATTGATGTTACTGTTGCAACAGAGAGTTGAGAAATTGATTCTTCAACTGGATTGATTATGATCGGTCGACTGATGGATTTTATCAGTGAACTGATGTTATTATTCAAGCGAACAGAATATTTAAAACTTAACTATGAGATTTGACTATTGTTTAATCAATCGACTGATGGTAATGGGTAGTGAACTGATAATGAGGATGAAGTCGTTAAGTGATAGGTCATAGCAACATTCGAATTTTTGTGAAACAATTGACTGATGAGTAAGGTCAGTCGACTGATAGGCAAAAATCAACCCCTACCTAAAAGCTATAAAGGAAGAGTTTTGAAGAGATTTTCGGAGTCGATTCTTGAGAGGTTGGAGATGAAATATATTTCCTACCATCAAGAGACTATTCAAAGCAATAAGAAAGCATCCAAAGTAAAGCTCACTTGTGTAAACAGTTGGTACAATTAACTTCTAAGATTTTGATATTTGACAATATACCTATGTCTAGTCAAGATTAACTAAAGATTGATCCATATAGGATCTAATCTTTGGAAGTGAGCTAAGTCAAGTCAAAATTAACTAATGACTAGAAAAGGTAATGTCTATTTAGGTCAAAGGTTGACTGGATGACTAATAATGAAAAGTCTTAGCAAAATGTTAGGCAATGGGAAGTTCAAGCATCCAAGGATGATTGGATGTCTGGCAAGTGGCAAGTCCAAGCGAGTTTGGAGGACTGGAGGTTTGACAAAGGAAAATCATAAAGGAGTTAATCCTAAGTCATGAGATTCTAAGGAGAGGACCTTAGGTGGTAAAGTCTTGGAATAAGTCCAAGCAAGAAACCTAGTAAGTCGGTAAACTTATAAGGTTGGGCCTGATTCTAAGGAAGTGATTCTTAGGTGGTATGTTGGTGCAGGAGCATCAGATGATCTAATCTAAGTTTTGATAATGACAAAGAGTTTAAAGTTAAGGGTTATTGTGGTTCTAATAAGTCTGATTGAGTATGCAAGAAAGTCCTAAGTATGTTTAGGCAAGGTAAAAGACTTACTGAATACTAGGCAGGTGGAAAGCCCTAGTTATGGCTAAGCAAGGGAGTCCTGGTCCGAGAGACTGGACGGAAGTCTTAGCAGATTAAGGACATCGGGCGGAAAATCTTACACGTCGAGGACAGTAGGTAAAAATCCTCGAGGTCGACATAGTAAGTGAAAGGCTAGACGGATCGAGAATTGAACATCCAACATACCAAAGCAGTATCTTATCATATTTTTATTATAAAAATATTTATACTTTATCATAGTTTTAGTAGATATGGTCATAATTGCTATAACATATTTGATATAGTCATAACTATTATAAGTAAACTAACATTATTTTTTTAATCAACTGGCCCAAATTACTAAATATAAAATATTATTATATTAAAATACTCTTTAACAATTTGATCAAAATTACTTTAACATTGTCATGATATCCATGACTATAGCTATTATTACTTATGATAATTGTGGGCATATGTGGTAATGGTAATTCGCTCACCCATGTGTTTCTTATCGATGGTTCCATAGTGAGATGAAGACAATAAATTTTAGTGACTAAGTGACATTTTTAGATGAGAGGAATTTTATTCCCTAAGTAATTATTCCTCCAGATGATAATTATGAATATAACTACTATAACATAGAGCAACTATGATGATAATAATAAAATTATTTCAACTTAGTTGAAATTACAAATGATAAATTGATTATGTCAAAATACTTTTACCAATTCAATCAAAATTACTCAAACTTACTCAAGTACATTTGCGACAACTCATAGCAACTATTGCTATGGATAAAATTGTTGCAATCACGATCAGTCAAATGATTTTGAAGTTTGAATCATTTTCATAAAGTTGATAAAAAAAATCTTCACATAATAATATTTATCCATTATAATTTTAATTAAATTAGAACAATTTTATTGTATTATATTAATTATGACTATATATTTTATAATAATATTAAAATAAAAATATTTTTAAGTAAAAAATATAATGGAGTTCTATTTTATATTTTTTTTAAAAATATTAAGTCCTTTTTACTAGTCCATTAATTTTTTCCCCTAAGAGTTAATGATCGTCCTCTCTTCTCCTCAAGAGCATCCACGATAAGTGCTCTCATTGTAGCTCCCGAAACAATGGTACGATGATTAGATTTGTTAACATATAACTACAAAATTTAAAATTTGAATATCAATTACGATACATTACAAGAGATTTGAGACCTCCCATTGTGACGATGTGTCAAATAAAAGAAGCTCCCTCCCGCAGTGGGAAGGAGATTCTTTTTATAAATTTGGGAAGTCGCTTCTTCTTATTATTTTTTAAATTAAAGTAATTTTATAATTTTAATTTTTTACTTTTTTAAAAAACAATCAACAAAATAGAAAAAGAACTTTGTTGAATGGCTAAAAATTAGTTCAATAACTATTTTTTATTTTTTTTTTTAAATTTCTCTGTATTTTATTTATTCCAAATAGTTATTATCTGTTACAAACTAGCTTATATATAACCATTAAGAAAACTAGAACCCTCTATTCTATAAATATTGTCTTCTCGATAATGCAAATATCTTCATTTATTCCAAATGTATGGAAATTTGGATCGATCTAACTGATCTATGATCCATAAATTTTAGGGAAATGAATTAATGGATAATGTAAAGGATATAGATAAACAAATAATTCTCCAGTTATATTGGCAATGACAAATTATACATCAAAGTGGCAATGACAAATTATACATCAAAGAGATCAAAGTTCTTCCAACAAAATATAGAGGAGGAGGTATTTGAATCGGGATCATGAAACTGGATAAGCTCATCTTTTCAATGATTTCTTCTTTGATGAGTCGGTACATTCTGATGATGTGTTCGAATGTTGGTTTTGGATGCAAAGAGGGTTTATATAGAGTAAGTTTTTTTATTTTTAGTGTGTTGTGAATGTGAAATTGCAGGTCATAGAAAAACTCTGCCGCCAATTCCTACCTTGGAGATGTCATAGGTCTTTTGCATTTTCTTACGCGGCATCAAATTAACCCTAAACCCTTTTATCCTCGTCGGTATCCGTCTTGCCCATTGTCATTCATAGCTTCTCCATGTTGAATAAGTGTGAATGGAGAAGAGGTGGAAGAGAAGAAACTCCATTGTGAATGGGAATTTAGTCCCACATTGGAAGTTTCAAGGCAAGTTTGTTGGTTTATATTGATTCACATGCATTGAGGATGTGAACAAATGCATGGGGAGAGGCTCCCTCTCACGCGTGGGTGCGCAGGGGGGGTCCAAATCCAGGGCCCGGATTGCATTGAACTAAGATGACTCGAGCGCGACCTGCGCACACGAATGTCGGACCGGTCGGGGCAAAAATTTGTCCACCGGTCGGGGCAAAAATTTGTCCAAGCAGAACAACCAACATTTTGCCACGTTGAACTTTTTGTTGTTGTAAAACGGATACATTAATTCGAGATTAATGCAGAATAAAACCGGCCGAATAATAATGAGTGAAACGGTGGCCGTTTCGCTGTTCGGCTAATAATGACCATTAAGGTCATTAACACTGTCGTTGATCTGAGCTCCTATATAAGGAGATTGTGATCACAGGTAGAAAAGAAGAGAGAGCAACAAAAGCAAAGGTCCTCCTCGTTCCCCTCTGTCGTGCAACTCCTGCTCGGCAGAGCGTCCGTGATAGTGATCGGGTGTCACTCAGTTCGCCGTGACCACCAGTGCTTGGTGGAGTCCACGGTCAGATCGTTGTATCCTGGGAAACAGACCTCCCGAATAGGCCTCGAAGCACAGCCGGAGGTGGGGGCGAATCTGTTTCAAGGAAACTGCGAACTCGCAGGCCTCGATCAATCATCCTGACCTGCTGTTCGGCTAAGCTGCAATCCTGACCTGTTGTACGGCTGGTCTGTTGACCCGAGCTGCCGACCCGCCGAGCTAGTCTGCCGACCCGCTGAGTTGGTCTGCCGACCCGAGCTGCTGACCTAACTTGCTGCTCAGACGATTTGCTCAAAACCAGTCCCTGCTGACAGCCTGAGATTATCAGCTCAGGTCATCTCAATTGTAAGTTGAATTTAAATTCGGTATAATTTTAAATTCAACTAAATATCCTATATATCTCCGGCTACAAATTATTTGGTGGCCAACACTCCAGTCCTATCTATCCATCTCAAACGATTGCAGCAGAAGAGGCAGAGTCCCAGAGATGTGTGATATAACAAATTCAACAACAAAATAATTCCACCACAAAAATATCAACCGAAAGCTAAAAATCAACATAACACTCCCACCACCACCATCACCACCACCGTCTATCGAACTTAATAATGAAACCACTGTGACAGGAATTAAATGGCCACGGTAATAATTCACCATCCGAAGCTGGCGAAATTGAGAAAATAAATGTATAAAATATAATGCAAGGAGAGGGAAGCGTGAGAAAAGAGAGAGTGATGTGACGGCTGTAACCTGAGAAAACTCCATCATCAGGAATTAAGAAGCCCCAGGCACTCCCACTGCCCCCTCTTGCTCTGCTCACCATAAACAAAGAGCTACTGCTGCCATCAAGCATCTGCTCCTCAAGCTAAAGTTTTGATTCTTAGGAATTGGCTGGAAGAAGAATTTAGAAACGAACTTCATGTAGTTTGTTGTCCAATTGCTGCATTTTCCGTCTCTTTGCTGCGGTTTGTGTGGCGTAACAGCTAGAAATAGAAGGCGTAAAGGTGTTCTTTTTCTTTCACTTTCTGTCTCTTGGTTTTTTGTTTGGGTCATTTTGTTGGTCGAGTGGCAGTGTACTGGCTCGGCGCGCCGCTACGCACGCGAAATGGCCCTCGCCTTGCGGTGTTTTAAGGAGAACCATACGAGTACGCTCATCTCACTTGTTTCTTCACCTCCTCTATCTCCTCTTCTATAATATGTTACTCCTCAAAGCCAGATGTGTTCTCCCAATTATGTTCTCGTCTGTTGAATTTTGGCGTAAAAGTTCGTCTTTGGCGCTCGCTTGAAGGAGATTTCGAGGTGTTTGTTGGGGGCTCCTTTTCAAAGGATGCTGTCTCAGAAGCATGCAGAGGAAACTGCCATTGCCGCGGATGGCATTAGTATTCTTGACCAGGAGCCGGGCGGCGCCAAAGAAGGAGACGCCGAGCCCTCTGCCGGGTTCAGCTTGAAGAGCCTCCTCTGGCACGGCGGCTCCTCCTGGGACGCCTGGTTCAGCTGTGCTTCCAATCAAGTACCTTTTGAAAGATCTTTTGGTTGTTTTTAGATTCTCATGGACTCAGTGCAAATAGATTTTAAAAAAAAAATCATCTTTGTTGTTGACTGCAGGTGGCGCAGGTGCTGTTGACGCTGCCCTACTCGTTCTCGCAGCTGGGGATGGTCTCCGGCGTGATCCTGCAGCTCTTCTACGGCTTCATGGGAAGCTGGACCGCCTACCTCATCAGCGTCCTCTACGTCGAGTATCGCACGCGGAAAGAGAAGGACAACGTCAGCTTCACCAACCACGTTATCCAGGTCCTCCTCCTTCTCTTCACTTCTTCCTTATCTTCTCCATGCACTCTCCCCTCCCAATTTGCAACCTTTTCGGAACAGAACAATTCCTCCTTATCGTTCCCCAGATTCCCAGCTAGCCAATAACACAACCGCCTAAAGTTGCTTCTTTTCTCGCTTTATTTCATTCCATTGATTCCATTAACCATTAAATTGCTTTTGCAGTGGTTCGAGGTGTTGGACGGGCTGCTGGGACCGTACTGGAAGGCCGCCGGACTCGCTTTTAACTGCACTTTCCTCCTCTTCGGCTCCGTCATTCAGCTCATCGCCTGCGCAAGGTTTCTCCTTTTTAGCCTCTGTTTGGTTATTCCACTGTAATTTTCTCGATCGAATGAGATTTTTTTCCCCTTTATTTTTGTTTAATTTGACGCAGCAACATCTACTACATCAACGACCAGTTCGACAAGAGGACATGGACTTACATATTTGGGGCCTGCTGCGCCACGACTGTGTTCATCCCCTCCTTCCACAACTACCGGATTTGGTCCTTCCTCGGCCTCGGCATGACCACTTACACCGCCTGGTACCTCACCATCGCTGCCGCCGTCCACGGGCAGGTACTGTCCTCCCCAACCACCACGCTCATCCATGCTAACATTATGCAGAGAGAGACAAGGAATGATGCCACCATCGTTCTCAGGTGGAAGGCGTGACCCACTCAGGTCCAAAGAAGCCGGTTCTTTACTTCACTGGCGCGACCAATATCCTCTACACCTTCGGCGGTCATGCCGTTACTGTGTGAGTGCTCTGCTCCCAAACACTTTCTCTGTCTCTGTCTCTGTCTCTCTTCCCCCAACCTTCATCTATATAATGTTAACCAAAACCATAAAGCTCACCTCTGGAGCTGATTTGAGAAGCATGTGATCATTAATTTTATCCAATATTATATACGCCGAAAAGTGGTAGAGGTGCTTGTGAAGTGCAAGTTTCAAGCAGCTTAAAAGAGTTGAAAGTAACAGTTGGATGTAGCCAACACTTGGAAGGCAGTCGAAGCCATGAGGTGGGATTTGTTATCTTCCTCAAGTGTACCGTGTTGGTCGGATCGTGCTCCACAAAAGCAAAGGAGAGAACCAAAGACAAAATGATAATTATGTAACTGAAAGCAAACAGAGGACCACCTCAGAATTTGATCTCATGCCACCATTTTTTTAATACATTTATAGTTTCGGTAATTGTCTCGAACTGTGAAGTTCGTATGTCTTTATGCTATCCTTAAAAGTAACGTAACCCAAACATGTCCTCAGGGAGATCATGCATGCCATGTGGAAGCCGCGAAAGTTCAATTACATTTACCTTCTAGCTACACTATATGTTTTCACCCTCACATTGCCGTCGGCGGCTTTCATGTACTGGGCATTTGGCGATGAGTTGTTGTCTCACTCCAATGCCTTCTCACTGTTGCCCAAGTCAAGGTGGAGAGATGCTGCAGTTGTTCTCATGCTCATCCCAGTTCATTACCTTTGGGTTTGCTTGCACCCCTCTTTATTTTGTTTGGGAAAAGGTAATCGGCATGCATGATACGAAGAGCATGTGCCTGCGAGCCATCGTACGCCTCCCGATTGTTATGCCGATTTGGTTCCTAGCCATCATCTTTCCTTTCTTTGGGCCTATCAACTCCGCCGTCGGTGCCCTCCTGGTTAGCTTCACTGTCTACATTATTCCTGCTTTGGCGCACATCATCACCTATTGGACATGGTCTGCACGACAGGTACCATCTCTATTTCTTTCTTCTAATGCAACAACAACAAATTTATGTTTCAGCTGCTTGCTCCAATCTTTTTGAGAACCCAGTGTGCTTTCTTCTGGTTAATTTTAATTAGTTTTCTTTGCGTATAAGACTGTGATTCAATTATTTCTTTGTCGTCAACTTGGTTCTGATCCTGAAATATAACTGCATATCTTGTGGCATGGAAACTCTATTACTTTCTTACAAAATGACTGATACTTGAAGAATTATCCAAGAAAGCTAGTCCCACTCATTTGGTCCTCAGGGTTTGCTTGGATGCAGACATAACATTTAATGGGACAGTAAGTCCCTTTAATCTTCTTGGCCTCTTCTCCATTCACCACGGCATTTCATCTGTTGTCGATATCAAATGCTTTAAGACTAAATACAATCACCTAAGATCTCCCAATAATTAGCATGCTATTTTCAATTAGTTACTCCTTGCATTGTGAAAGCATTTATTAGCATGTCACTGTCTCTTAATTCATGTTATGGAGTATCACAGTTTCCTTCTTTATCTTGGTGATCATCTCAGAATGCTGCCGAGAAACCGCCATTTTTCCTACCTAGCTGGACCGCCATGTTCCTAGTGGACACCTTCATCATCGGGTGGGTGCTCGTGGTTGGGTTTGGGCTTGGTGGGTGGGCTAGCATGACTAACTTTATTCGGCAAATCGATACATTCGGCCTCTTCGCCAAGTGCTACCAGTGCCCCAAGCCCCACCCTGAGCCAGCCCTTGCACCAGAACACCACTGAGCCGGGCGAAATGGATAAGAAGATATCAGTCATTCTGCTTTCTTCCGCAAACTGAATTAACCTTTGGTTGTTTGTTTCTTTTCTCTATATAGAAAGTAGTACCTGTGAGGAAAAAGAATGAATTTAAGGTGCCTCTCATGCCCTCCGACATTAATTTGTTGAATGATTCACATCGTGTTATTTTTTTTTTTTTTCTTTTGTTTTTTAAATATAAACTTGTTAAAGTTAATGTGTTGACCATCAATATAAGGAAGTTGGATCATCACTCTTCCATCATGCATGCAATTGAATCAAAGAGTCACCTTGATAAGCTAAATGGTTACTTAGCATTTAAGCTTACTTACCCTCTAAAGTTTAGCATTTAAGCTTACTTACCCTCTAAGTTTAGCATTTAAGCTTACTTACCCTCTAAGTTTCTTTCAAGTCTATATAATGGCTTTGTAATCAAAAGTTTAGAATATAGAAAACAAAATATCTCTTTCTCCTCAAGAGTTCTACCAAAATTCTTCAATAGTTGGTATCAGAGCCTCCAGGTTCTACCAATCCAAATCCATGGCTAGCTCGAGCTTAACAAACATCAATCATCTCATCCCAGAGTTTAATGGCGAAGACTATGATTTCTGGTACGTAAAGATGAAGACCATCTTTCGATCTCTTAACCAATGGGAGATTGTGGAGAATGGAGTGCAAGAGCCCGAGGAAACCACCGATCTGAAGAAATTAGAGAAGTCTCGACAAGCCGACGCAAGTGCTCTCTCAATCCTTCAAAGAGCAGTCACTAAGGCTATATTTCCCAGAATCATGCGTGCCGACACTGCTAAAGAAGCATGGGAGATCTTGCAGAGCGAATTTCAAGGAGATGTGAAAGTGAGAGCGATTAAGCTCCAATCACTACTCAAGGAATTCGAAAATGCCAAGATGCAGGAGAAAGAAACGCTCATGGAATTCTCAACCAGAATCTTTGATTTGGTCAACATAATGAAATCTCATGGTGAAGATATTACAGATCAGAGACTGGTACGAAAGATTCTCATCTGTCTTCCTGAGAAATATGATCTCATTGTTGCCGTCATTGAAGAAACAAAGGACCTAACAACACTCACAGTTCAAGAAGTGATGGCGTCCCTAAAATCGTTCGAGCAAAGATTGTCCAGACATTCTGAAAAGCCAATAGAGGGTGCATTCCAATCAAAGCTCAAAATTGGTAACAACGAACGAGAGGGCCAATCACGAGGTGGATGGAAATCAAGAGGACGAGGTGGACGTAACTCAAAAGGAAGAGGAAAAGATAACTCATCGAATTGCAGCAACTGCAATAAGCCAAATCACTCCGAGAAGGACTGTTGGTTCAAAGGCCAATCGAGATGCAAAATATGCAATCGATTTGGTCACCTCGCCAAAGATTGCCGAAGTAGGAACTCTTATCAGGCAAATCAGGTTGGAGAAAATCAAACAGCTGAGGAGACACATGGAACATTCTATGTATGTCACACAGCCACCAACAAGGAGCAAGGAAAATGGTTGCTAGACAGCGGATGTAGCAACCATATGACGCCGATCTCAGAAATTTTCTCTGAGATCGACAATAGCATCAATGCTCCTGTTCAGTTTGGAAACGGAGAGCAAACAAAGTCAAAAGGACTTGGGAGAATCGCCATCGAGACGAAGGAAGGCCCGAGCTGCATCAACAATGTCTTGTGTGTGCCGAGCTTGAGTCAAAATTTACTCAGCCTTGGACAATTGGTGGAAAATGGGTACAAGCTCTGCTTCGATAACAATGAATGTGTTATATTTGACAGGAGAGATAAGTCAAAGGTGTTCACAAAGATCAAAATGGTCAATCGAAGCTTCGCTCTCAACATCAATTATGCCGATCTAAAAGCTCATCGAGCTTCTACCTCAGACTACCTGACATCAACCTTATGGCATCGACGACTTGGTCATCTTAATTTTCAAAGCCTCAAAGAATTATCTGGCAAGAGTATGGTGCAAGGACTTCCTCAAATAGAAGGAAAGCAACATATATGCGAAGGATGCGCGTTTGGAAAGCAACATCGACTTCCTTTCCCAAAAGGAGTATCATGGAGAGCTAAAGAAAAGTTGGAACTTATCCACACCGACGTCTGCGGACCGATGGACACCCTTTCTCATGCTCAGAATAGGTATTTCATTCTTTTCATCGATGATCACACTCGCATGACTTGGGTCTATTTCATGAGACAAAAGTCCGAAGTATTTACGATATTCAAAAAGTTCAAGAGTCTCGTCGAAAAACAGAGTGGATGCTTCATCAAAACCCTACGAAGTGATAGGGGCAAGGAATACACCTCCAAGGAGTTCCACAAGTTTTGTGAAGATGAAGGAGTAGAAAGACAACTAACGGTTAGGTACACCCCTCAACAAAATGGTGTTACCGAGAGGAAAAATCAGACGATCGTTGAAATGGCAAAATCAATGATACACGAGAAAGGTTTACCCAAAACCTTCTGGGCTGAAGCAGTTTACACTGCCGTTTACCTATCCAATCGATGTCCAACCACGGCCATACCAAACAAGACTCCGTTTGAAGCATGGAGTGGTAGAAAACCATCAGTGAACCATCTCAAGGTATTCGGAAGCATATGCTACTCTCAAATTCCAAAAGTGAAACGAAGTAAACTTGACGAATCTAGCGAAAGATGTATTTTTGTCGGCTACAGCACCATGAGCAAAGGCTATAGACTGTTTAGCCTAAAAGAAAGTCAAGTTATCATCAGCCGAGATGTTCAAGTTGATGAAAATGCTTCATGGAATTGGGAAGAAAACAAAGTCGAGACGAAAGACGTTCTAATCATCACTGACAAAGAAGACCACGATGAGCCTATTTCATCAGTGACAAGCCCATCAGATCCAAACTCAGCTCAACTCAATGAAGAAAGCCACAACTCAGCTGATTCGACTTCATCAAACTCCTCATCCCCGAGCTCAACTCCAAAAAGGTATAGATCGATAGACGATATATATGCTACGTGCAATTATTGTTCAGTTGAGCCCGAAAATGTTGATGAAGCAATCAAAGAAGAATCGTGGAAAAAAGCAATGGAGGAGGAAGTCCGTGTGATTGAAAAAAATCAGACATGGGAGCTTGTTGATAAACCGACAGATAAAGAAGTCATAGGTGTTAAATGGATCTACAAAGTCAAGCACAACCCAGACGGATCTATTCAAAAACACAAAGCAAGACTAGTTGCCAAAGGTTATTCTCAACAGCCTGGAATTGACTACGGGGAGACGTTTGCCCCAGTAGCTCGGCTTGACACAATCCGAGCTATAATTGCATTCGCCGCCAGCAAAGGGTGGAAACTTTATCAGCTTGATGTCAAGTCAGCGTTTCTCAATGGTGAATTGAAGGAAGAAGTGTATGTAGATCAACCTCAGGGTTTCATCCTAAAAGGAAAAGAAGGAAAAGTCTACAAACTTAAGAAAGCGCTATATGGACTTAAACAATCTCCTCGCGCTTGGTACAGTGAGATCGACAACTATTTCAACCAAACAAAATTCGAGAAGAGCAAGAGTGAACCAACTTTGTATGTCAAGCAGCAAGGTAATGATGTTCTTATAGTCACTCTTTATGTTGATGATCTAATTTTCACCGGAAGCAACAAGAAGATGATCGAAGAGTTCAAAAATGACATGACTCAAAAGTATGAAATGAGCGATATGGGTCTACTTCGACATTTCTTGGGCATGGAGATCTACCAAGAAGAAGAGATAGTATTTATCTGCCAAAAGATATATGCAGAAAAGATTCTGAAGAAATTCAACATGCTGGGATGCAATCCTGTCTCTACACCACTCATTATGGGGGAGAAATTGAAAAAGGAAGATGGAGGAAAAGCAGCGGATGTCACTCATTACCGTAGCCTCATTGGTAATTTGTTATACCTCACAGCAACTAGACCTGATCTCATGTATGCTGCAAGTCTACTCTCAAGATTTATGCAGAGTCCGAGCCATTTTCATCTCGGTGCAGCAAAGCGCGTCTTACGATATGTTCAAGGGACAACCGACCTCGGTCTAAGCTTTCAAAAGAATCACGCACTTAACCTTGTCGGTTATTGTGACAGTGATCTTGGTGGATCCTTAGACGACATGAAAAGCACCTCGGGGTACTGTTTCTCTTTTGGTTCAGCAACATTCTCATGGTTGTCCAAGAAACAACAAAGTGTTGCACAATCGTCTGCGGAAGCCGAGTACATCTCAGCATCAGTAGCCACTTCACAAGCAATTTGGCTTCGAAGAATCTTAGGTGATCTCGGTCATCATCAGATTGAAGGAACCGTGCTATACTGCGACAACAAATCTGCAATCGCTATGGCTAAGAACCCAGTTCACCACAGCCGAACTCGACATATAGCACTCAAGCATCATTTCATTCGACAGGCAATTGAAGATAAAGAAATTCAACTTGAGTTCTGTCGATCTGAGGAGCAATTGTCTGACATCTTCACAAAAGCACTTCCGAGAGAAAGATTTGAACAGCTCCGAGCCAAACTTGGAATCCGACAACACATTAAGGGGGAGTGTTAAAGTTAATGTGTTGACCATCAATATAAGGAAGTTGGATCATCACTCTTCCATCATGCATGCAATTGAATCAAAGAGTCACCTTGATAAGCTAAATGGTTACTTAGCATTTAAGCTTACTTACCCTCTAAAGTTTAGCATTTAAGCTTACTTACCCTCTAAGTTTAGCATTTAAGCTTACTTACCCTCTAAGTTTCTTTCAAGTCTATATAATGGCTTTGTAATCAAAAGTTTAGAATATAGAAAACAAAATATCTCTTTCTCCTCAAGAGTTTTACCAAAATTCTTCAATAAAACTCTTAATCGTGCCATCTCCACTTCCCTTTCCATGTCTTTGCTTATGTTCAATTTGTGTGAGAATAACCTCAAATATATATCATTAGACCCGACCCCGGGCCGGACCTGGCCCGGGCCCGTAACCGGGTCGAACCGGAACCGGCCCGGCAAGTTGCCGGGCCGGTTCCGGTTCATTGGTTGTAAAACCGGCGAACCACTGGTTAACCGGCGGGTTGAACTGGCGGTTCAGCTGCAAATTTTTTTTTTTTTTAAACGGCTTGAACCGTCGGTTAACCGGCGGTTCATAGCCGTTGGAACCGCCGGTTAACCGGCGGTTCGTAGTCGTTGGGAGGATTTTTTGGGTATTTTTTTTCAACGGTTAGGATCATTTGATCGTTTTTTTATCAATGGCTATGATTTAGTGTCCGTTACTATCAAAACTTTATAAATAAAGAGCTCATTTCATCATTTTTCACACACATCTTCTCTACTCTTAATCTCATTTTCGTATTATCTAATCTCTACACACTTTCGTTTTCAATTTTCAATTACAATGGAAGGAGGTCGCGGAAGTGCATCATCTCGAGTTCGGAAGGGAAAGCAAATAATGAATCCGCGGGAGGAGGACCCCAACATTCAATCCACCGATGATGAGATCGAGCATCTTCCGAATCCGACACCCGAAACACAAGGAAGTACCGATGCAATTACTTCTAAGATTCGGGAACTACCTCCTCTAAAGTCTTCTATTTTTACTAAACATTTTGAGAAGGTCACTCTTCCGTCGGGAGAAATGCGTGCAAAATGTAAGCACTGCAATGCTTCCTATAAATTCCAAGCCGGCGGCGGCTATGGGTCATTGAAACGACATGTAGAAACGAAGCACCCGACGGAATATTGACTCAACCGTTCTCAAACACAATTATCAAGATTTTCTTCAACTAGCGGTAGCACCGATTCTGGTTTATTTTTATATTCGGATAATAAATTAAGAGAATCATTAGCTAAATTTGTTTCCGTAGAACATCTTTCTTTTAGTTTTGGATCTAAATGCACATTTGAAGATTTTTGTAAATAATCTCTTAATCCATGTGCTAAACGTGTTCCTAGGACTACACTTACTCGTACAATTAAAAAATTAGTAAAACAAGGAAAAAAGAATTTAATTGATGAATTTAGTAAATTAGATAATAAAGTTTCTTTATGTTCCGATATTTGGAGTGATCATTGGCAAACACATTCGTATATGGGTGTGACTTGCCATTGGATCGATAACTCTTGGAACCTCCAAAAAAGATTATTAGCTTATAGAGTTTTTGATGAATCACATAATGCTCATAATATCGCACAATTATTATGTTTAATTTTAGAAGAATATGGTTTAACTCATAAAATATTTTCAATATCATTAGATAATGCTAGTTCTAATACCACTTGTATAGATGATCTAAAATTTGTTTGTCAACCTATTATTGGAGGTTTATTTTTTCATATTCGTTGTGTATGTCATGTTTTAAATTTATGTGTTCAAGATGGTTTAAAAATTTTAGAAAGTTATATTAAACCAATTAGAATTGCAATTTCTTATTTATGGTCTCATCCATCTATAATGAAACAATGTGGTAGGTTTTGTAAAATTAATGGAATGAGACCTAAAAAATTTTCACGTGATGTACCAACACGTTGGAATTCAACATACCAATTATTACAAGATTCATTTCAATATAAAGAATTATTATGTTCATTTTTTGCACAAAACACTAATACTAATATATATTTATTTTCACAACAATGGAATATTTGTAGTAGTATTTGTGAAATTTTAAAAGTATTTAATGATGCAACCGAACAACTTTCCGGTGTTTATTATCCCACTGCTCAATTAGTTTTAGAAAATTTTTCTAATATAGTATTAGTTTTAAATGAACATATTAATAATGAATTTTTATCTCCTTGCATCTTAGCTATGAAAACTAAATGGGAAAAATATTTTTATTTAATTCCTGAAATTTATTTAATTAATATTTCTGAAATTCAACAAACTACTAGTAGTAATTTAAAACTTACAAAAGCACAACTCTTATTAAAAGAATGAACAAAACGTCCACGAGGATCCTCAAGTTCCACACAGGAACTTGAGAATTATTTTACTACTTCTTTTGATTTTAATGAAGCAAATAGCGAAAACTTCGATATCTTAAAGTGGTGGTCACAGAAGGCTCAAAGCTTTCCCGTTCTCTCCGTGATCGCAAAAGAAATTTTAGCTTGTCCAGTGTCAACTGTTGCTGTGGAGCAGACGTTCAGTGCCGGCGGCAACATATTAGATGAACGACGATCAACTTTGTCTCCCGACTCATTGGAAGCCCAAGCATTACTGGACGATTGGACTAGAGCGGAGAAAAGAATCCAAGGAATGCAACTTTCAGATGACGAAGTTGAAGATTTTGATTCTGAAGGAACAAATATGACAGGAACAGGAAATGGAAGTGAATGAAAATGTAAAAGAACTACATGGGTTTTTATTCCCCTAAAGGGATACGTAGGCAACTTAAATAAGTGCAAGCCCTTTTTTCAATAAATTTTAGTTTCTAATTTTTAATGTTTAATGTTTAATTTTTAATTTTTAATTTTTTTTAATATATTAATCTTGAACTGTGGCGAACCGTGACGAACCGTGAACCGAACCGTGAACCGGCGGTTCTGAACCGTGAACCATAACCGTCTTGGGCGGTTAAGGTTAAGGATCGACCTGCCTGGAACCGTCGAATCGACGGTTCCGAACCGTCGAACCCTCGGTTTCGAACCGTCGAACCGTCGGTTCCGAACCATGGTCAGATCTATATATCATATGATCACGAGAATACTGAGAAATAGTGCAAAGGTTCGACAATATAATTATGACTAAAATTAAAGGCAAATAATTGACTTATGGAGTATAAAAGGTACTATACTAAAATTAAAATGTGCATATTACAGAAGAAACAATAAATGTTAGTATATGCAAAAAAAAAAACAAAAAACAAAAAAAACAAAAAAAATCAAATTGACGAAGAGCAATACTAACAGCCACTAGAAATTTAATTAAATTAACTCTAGAGTACTCTTTAAAAGTCTGACCATGTCTTAAATTGAAATAGAAATTCAATCTTAGAATAGAGAAAATTGACCCGGACAATGATGAAATGGTTAGACCATGATCCCGTCTGGAAGCTGAGTCAGATGAAGGCGGGTCTTGTTGTGCTAAAGGTTGACGAAGAGTCGACGAGATGCTGAGTCAGTGAGGTACCCACTGGACAGGTGCACACGAGCGGTTGCACGAAGGAAAGAAAGGATCAGGATGATGGCGCTATTGCTCTGCACACACTTAGACGAGTCACACGGTCGTTAGAGACCAGAAACCAGGGAAAAAGTCCCCGGGTCAGGCCCTCCGACGCTCAAGTCAGATACTTTTTCCCCAGAAATCACAGAGAAAGCAAGAAAAAGTAAAAGACTGGTAAGAAAATGACGAGAAAGCGTACCTGCGTAAGGGACAAAGCCTCCCTTTTTATACTGCAACTAAGTCTTCTGGAACCTGGCGAATGTCAGGGAATGTCGGGTGTCAGGTTTTGTCTAGCAGTGGTCGACACGTGGCTTTCTCTTATAGGCTGGCGGAGGAACCAAGATGAGTATGAGCCTCCAACCGTTAGAATATTCCCTGACATGTGATGATTGTTTTCTGACAGGTGGTTACGATTCCTTACAGGCCTATTTGTCATGTAGTGTCTGGCCTCCTGACTCACCTTCGTCTGTATCATTCGAAGTATGTACATCTCGACGATCTACTGATTCCCGACCTGCACGATGGGTCAGCTCCCTGACCTGCATCTGTTTGTTGTTACCCATGGTATGAAGGTCCCGACTTGCACACTGGGTCGGCTCCCCGACCTGCATCTGTTGGCTATTATTCATGGCATGAACGTTCCGCCTTGCATCCGTCTGTTATTATCCATGGTATGAACATCCCGTCCTGCACGCTGAGTTCGCTCCATGACCTGAATCCATCTGTTGTTATCCATGGTATGAATGTCCCGACCTGCACGTTGGGTCGGATCCCTGACCTGTGTCCGTCTATTGTTATCCATGGCATGAACGTCCCGACCTGCACGCTGGGTCAGATCCATGACCTGCATCCGTTATTATCCATGGTATGAACATCCTGACCCGCACGCTGAGTTCGCTCCATACCCTGAATCCGTCTGTTGTTATCCATAGTATGAACGTCTCGACCTGCACGCTGGGTCGGATCCCTGACCTGTGTTCGTATGTTGTTATCCATGGTATGAACGTCCCGACCTGCACGTTGGGTCAGATCCATGACATGCATCTGTTATTATCCATGGTATGAACATCCCGACCCGCACGCTGAGTTCGCTCCATGCCCTGAATCCGTCTGTTGTTATCCATGGTATGAACGTCTCGACCTGCACACTGGGTCGGATCCCTGACCTGTGTTCGCATGTTGTTATCCATGGTATGAACGTCCCGACCTGCACGCTGGGTCAGATACATGACCCGCCTCCACGACGGCAATCGTATCCGGTATATCCGTCCGATCAATAAGCTGATCCCGAGTCACCCCCAATCCCTGGTTGCACCTGACCCCTGGGACTGGCCCTTCATTGAATTTGGTCCTGGGGGTCGGGTCCTTTTTTCGATTCCCTTTTGAGATCGGATCCGGCCCCGGATCCGGCCCAACTTGTGAATACTATCCTTTGACTAGTACCTCAACTGGAGCTTGGACTTTAGCCACGTGTGCCGGAATCTTGACCTCCTTGTAATTCTGACTTTTGACCTCCATGATGATGTAATTTTTGACTAGCCACGAGGGCTAGACTTCTGACCTCTAGGCTGGCTTAACTCTTGACTAGCCATAAGGGCTAGACTTCTGACCTCCAGGCTGGCATAACTCTTGACTAGCCACGAGGGCTAGACTCCTGACCTCCAGGCTTTCATAACTCTTGACCCTTCTATGGCTTTGACTCCGTACCATATCATCTCACAGACTCCACATCCATGCACCGTATCATATCCTAAAATTAAGGGATCTAATGATTTTTCCTCCTGTGAAATGGTCATCTAGATGGTTTTCATAAACGCTTTTAGATTTATTTTGCGGTCATCTTATTAGATCTGGCCGATCATATCTGAATTAGTCGGTTGAAAAAGTTAGATATGTGATGAGAACTAAAAAAATAAAAAAATAGATAAATAAAAATAAATAATTAAAAAAAAATAGAGAAAATTGAGCATCTCATCGTGTAATCTTTATAATCTCTTTTATTTTTTTAAACAAGATCGTCAATTAATTCTCTTTATTTATGTTTTCATTTCCCTTTCAAAGTATTCATAAGTTAAATTTCAAGTGACTACCCGACGTATGCGTACACGAGACACGTTTTATAAAACATACAACAAAAATAGAATAATAATAATAAAATTACTTCATTACATCATATGGATTACATGCGCATATATATATATATATATATATATATATATATATATATATATATATATATATATATATATATATATATATATATGAGACATAATCACATAATTAAATTTTATAATAGTTAAATTATACTTGACGAATCATGTGGAGTGAAAATGACATCAACCAGCGACACTATAAAGTCTCGCCTGTATTCATATCTACGTCGAGCAATCGTCGAGACGACTTCACAAAACCACGAGTCTCGATTCCATCTTCGGTACTAGTCGACGAATAGAGACAAGTTCTCCGAGAAAGAGTCCCAGCTCAACTTTGTGACCCGTGGCGAAGGCAACATGACGGCACAAAGAGAAAGAGAGGGGTTGAAAGGGGTTGTTGTCCGGAGAAGAAGAGGTTGTTGTCCAGAGCCCTTTTTGTCGTTGTCCGGTGTCCACGAGGTCGCTACCAATGAGAGATAATGTACCCTGAGACGTCGGGGTTCCAGTAGGAACGTTTGCTCGTCGGAATGGAACTTGGGGAGGCCGAATCGGAGGTTGGGCATCAATGGACAAATTCTATCCATTGGTTCCTCTTTGCTAGGGCGGCAGTCCTTGGGCGGAGGGGCACTGTTCTAGCGTCCTTCTAGCTAGGAGGGGACTGCTAGCTAGATGGAAGGTGATGTCTGGAGTTACTTGGCGGCAGACCATGAAGGACACTCCTCCTTGGTGGTTGGCGGTACAAAGAGGAGAGGAGAGAAGAAAATCTAACACTTAGAGAGTTTTTGATTTGTGCATTTTTCATTTTTATTTTTCGAAAAACATGCATTTTTTCCTTTTCTTAAAAAAGGACTTTTAGACATTCTCTATTTTTCTAGAAAATGCTATCTCTTTTTCTAAAAAATAAATGTGGAAAATGCAAACCAAATACTATTTTCTAGAAAACACGTGTTTTCCAGAAAATAAAAATAGAAAATGTACAAACCAAACACTTTCTCCAAGAGATTAAGGGTGTGTTTGGCTTGCGCATTTTTCATTTTTATTTTTTAAAAAATGTGCATTTTCTATAAAATAAAAAATGACTTTTAAACATTCTCTTATTTTTAGAAATTGTCATCTATTTTCTTAGAAAAATACACATGAAAAATGTAAATCAAACATCATTTTTCATAAACGCGCGTTTTTCAGAAAATAAAAATGGAAAACGCACCCTAATTAATTTTCTCTTCATCCTAGACCTATTTATAGATCTACTAACGGGTTTGATTAGCGAATTCAAATCCATATTTGCAAACCCAAAGTCCATACTAATAGCCTCAAGTTTGGTTCAAGACCAAATCATGTTGGTTCAAAATCAAACCACTTAGTTCAATAACCAAACCCCCTTTTAATTAAAACCAAAGTAATTTGGTTTATAATTAAATCAAAGAGGGTCCAATTTGTCTTTAAAAGATGTGGCCCATCCGAGATTCCGTTGCAATAAAATATCTGATATTTGCCCTTCGTCTGGTCCAACCAGATTTAGTCTCTCTCGATTTGAGAATCTAATTCTCAAATTCATTCTAAATATTTTGGATAAACTCATAGTGTGTGTAACTCAATAAATTTCTAGTTATGTTAGTTATTCATAATTTACCATTAATTATGAATAGATTATGAGTGATACCTAGTAATATATCATGCCCTCAATTGATCAAAAAATCAGCGATTGATCTCAGAACCACTTCTGAACCCTTCAGCAGCTACAGTAAATTGTGCCTCATTCCTTTTATTCGTCTTATACCAACTTGGTTCAGGACATAGTCTATGTGTTAGTCTCCACTAGGCTGACTATTGTTGGTTGCTACTCGGAATACCGTTCTAGTTCCCCTATACAAAAATTTATACAAGCATAGAACTATTCTAGCTACCCATGTGCTCTACTGAAGTTAAATTTGGATTGCAAACGATGTTTAACATTATTAATCCAAATTGTCTTTCAGAAGTTAAACTTGGATTGGAAACAATACTTAACATTTTTACTCCAAGTTTAACCGATGTGTTCTTCATAAGTTAAACCATATTACAGAAGTTAATTAAATATCTATTTCAAATATCGGCTTCCAGATTAAACATGGCGAGGCACTATGTCTTCTTGGGTATAGGATCATCCACCACTTCCTAGACAAAGTCTTTCAAAGAAAACAGATATTTAACTTCTTACAGTGAACTAGGTTTAACTACAGAGACCTCAATAGAAGCACAATATCAAAATATGAAATCGAAACACAAAATTGATAACAAAAACGATAGCCTAAAATCAATAGCCTCTTGTATTTGATTTTTCAAGATCTATACAAAGAAGATGAAATAGTTATGATGCGGAAACAAATAACTAGTTATACTTTTTTTGTAGCTTATAGACCTCTTGATCTTCTGCTGTATTCCTCTCCTTCTCTTGGACGTCGTGTGGGCGATGATCTACCAAGATAAAATCCACCCAAGCTTTCTTCTCCTCCAAGACTTTCGAGCCACTAAGGGATGCCAAAATAGGAAACTTCTTTTCTCTTCTTCTTGTCTTCCAAGTAGCCGACCACCAAGGAAAAGGAACTTCTTGATGTGCCACCGGCCTTGAGAGAAAGAAACAAGGAGCAAGGGAAGAAGCAAGGGTCAGCCACACAAGGATCAAGAGAGGAGACTAAGGTTATGTTCTCATGAATGCTCCCTCTCCTTCTCTTTTATAATCCTTGCTCAAGGCAAAATAGGAAAGTTTTAAAACAAAATTAAAACTTCCTTTTAATCCTTGCTAATGACTAAAAAGAAAAGTTTTAAAACAAAAAATTAAAACTTCCTCTTAAACAATACATGGCCGGCCACACAAAAGCAAAAGAGGAAAGATTTAAAACAATTAAAATCTCTCTCTTTTTAAATTTCCTATTGTACATAGCAATAAAGGAAAGTTTTAAAAATTAATCTCTCTCTTTTAAAAACATCTACAAAAAAGGAAAGATTAAAATTAAAACTTCTCTTTAAATCATGGTTACAAAAAAGGAAAGTTTTATCAAAAATTAAAATCTCTCTTTTAAACAAGACAACTACAAATAAGGAAAGATTTTAACAAAATTAAAATCTCTCTTTAATCCTTGTAAAAAGCTATAAAAGGAAAAATTTTAAAAATTAAAAAATCACTTTTAAAACCATGTGGATGTCTATAAAAAAGAAATTTTAAAAATAAAATTTCTCTTTTAAATCCCTTCATGAATAGCTATAAAAGGAAAGATTTTATCAAAAACTTTATTTTTAATAAAATCTCCTTTTCTCTTCTTATCATGGTCGGCTCCATGCTTGGTCATCAAGCATGGCTTGGTCGGCCCTAGTCTTGGGCTCCAAGCTTGGCTTGGTCGACCACTAAGCTTGGACTTCAAGCTTGGCTTGGCCGACCCCTAAGCTTGTGTAAGAGGCTGGGCTCTGGGTGGATAAAAAAGTTTTATAAATAAGAGGCTACAACAGGGACCGAGAGGAGAAATTGATTTTGGTCTCCCGATGAGCTTGAGTTTTCCGTGTTCACCCCGAACACCCAACTCAAGTTCATCAATAATAACTCATACCACTAAAGAGTTATTATTGCACTACCGCACCAATCTCATATTACAATATGAGCTCCTTCTTATCATGAGTGTGCTAATCTCCCTGTGTTTAAGATATCAAATGCTCATTAATTAAATGAGTTACTGACAACTCACTTAATTAATATTTAGCTCCAAGAGTAGTATCACTCAACTTCATTGTCATGCCGGGCTAAGTCCACCTGCAGGGTTTACATGACAATCCTTATGAGCTCCTCAAGGGGACATCATCAACCTAGATTACTATGACACAATTTTCTTCTATAATCAACAACATACCATATAAATAATATCATTTCCCAACTTATCGGGCCTATTGATTTAACGAACTAAATCTCACCCATTGATAAATTAAAGAAATAAATACTAAGTATATGTACTTGTTATTATATCGGGATTAAAAGTACACACTTTCATAATAACAGAGATCCTGTTCTTTTATGCAGTCAGTATAAAAAAATAACCTCAAATGGTCCTGCTCAATACACTCATAGTGTACTAGTGTAATTTTATAGTCAAGATAAACTAATACCAAATTACACTACAATCATTCCAATGGTTTGTCCTAATCCATCTTGGTTGTGAGCTACTATTTATAATGTATAAGGAACTGATAACATGATCTTCTGTGTCACACCAAACACCATGTTATTTACAATATAAATTAAATGGATAACTGCATTTAGCTAAATGCAGACATGACCAATGTGATTCTCATTTCAAAATAAATGTTTTATACCAAAAGCTAGGCTTTTAGTATACATCCCAACATGTCACACTTAACCCAAGTTATACTTCCTCGTCCTATAGATTCAAATTACTCAAATATGTGTACAAGAGTATCATACTCTTGACATGTAATACTTTAGCTAAAGACTTTGAGTAATAATTATGACAAGTAGTCATAAGGTGTATGTCTTCTTATGCAAGGAGTAGTGAATCTTCTATGGGCTATCCAAACAGTTTTGGACACTTCAACTTATACCTAATCATCTCATACTCACACCTCCACGGAGATGTATCGACTAAAATGTCAAAATATAAGTCTCCATGACCAAGCTGACTTGAATACCTCAAGTCAAAAGAAACTCACACTTAAGCTGTAATGAGATTTTCATTGACATATTCATATATGTACAAAACCATATGAAGTCTTATGATAGGTCAATCTAATGAACTAGTTACCCTTAACTAGCATCTACATTTAACTCTCGATATCTCAATGTTTTCATCCAGTGAATAGAAGCTACTTGGATAGACCAAGGAGTATGATACATGTTAGCCTCTCAGAATTGATGATGTTTGAACTCATCAATTCATCGACTAAGGAATATTTCAATACATTCATAATTACTCATGTAGAAATGCTCACTAGTTGTGATCTAATTACAAGTTCTCTCATGCTATGAATCGTATTGCGGACATTCAATAAATGAGTTTAAGATTCAATCATATATATAAAGAATGTATACTCAAATAGTGAATATTTATTTATCCAATAAATAGTGCATTCTATAAGATAATTATCTTAGGACCTCTCTCAAATATAATAATAAGAAAAAAGTTACATGTACAAGAGTGATTGCTTATAGTCATTAAGAAGTAAATTGTTAAATTGATAAAAATATATAGTATATACACTTGTTGTTGTCATTGTGTTAGGGTAAAATACCCTCGTGATCAAGGGAGGATTTAGGATTTCAAATTTGGGGGCGGCGAGTTGATGTGTCTCCTAATTGTGCGATGACTTACTCCACGATGGCGTCCTCACAAGGCAGTGTGATCTACCAGTTGGCAGCTAACAGCCTAAACTCTTCCTCTGCCTTTAAGGGATTTTAGATTTGGAGAGGTCGAATTGATGCACCTCTCAGCTGTGTGATGATTTGCTTCATGAAGGCATTGTGCAGGACAGCATAATTTTTTAGATTTGGGGATGCTATAATATATATATATATTATGTTTTAATTTTAGGTTGTATGATTTTTTTTAAAAAAAAATTGTTTATAAACTATAATAAAATTTATTTTTTTAATATCTTGTTTTTAGAATTTTTTTTTTAAGTCACTAGTTTTGAGAGCTTTACATACACGGGTAAATTTGATAAAAAAAAAAAAAGGATGAATAAAAAAAATCATCGAATAAATAAATTAAAAGGATGTCTGTGCTATGCTACTCTGAATAGTCTCTTCTCGCTACCGAGATCATCTCCGATCGCACTCAAGTTCCTTCCAATGTCTACTCATCCTCGACTATCATTGGAATTCCCCAAACTCGAGCGGGGGCATGGCCCCCCTAATCCTATACTAGATCCATCATTACTCGTGATTTATATATTTGTATCTTATCATGAGACCGATACTAATAGAGAGAAAGATTTCACTTTTTACACTAAAAGAAGTAAATTGTTGTATTATAATGTGTAACTCATAAAGAAGCGACTCAATTATGTGAGAGGACATATATATGATCTTATGTAATAATGGATTGTGATCCTGTCCGAATGCTGAATCAATGGACGCTAGGCACGGGGCGCTCTTCGACTGCTGTCGTGGATCTTCGACTGGTGGCACGAAGCTCCGGCGAACCTGCACAGAAGTCGGGTCGGGAAGGGGTTCCCAGCGGCGACCCTTCGACGCTCAAGTCAGGCGAAGCTCAAGAAAGAAACAGTGACTTCAAAACTCGTAGAATGCGTACCTCCGGCGAAGAATGAGAGCCTTTATATAGGGCAGCGAAGAAGTGAGTGTACACCTACCGAGGTGTACACGTGTCCATGGCCCATACTCCAGTAAGGACTTGTCAGTGAGCTTCCCTAACTCATACTGCTACAGTGGGACAGCGGAATTCCCTGTCACAAGATTTGGAGCATGGCCCACACGTGAAACATACCTGCTGTCAGAAAAAGACGTTCCTTGTCCTTTTCCCCTTTGCTCCAGATCTGGCTTCCGGGCGGACAGCTCCCTCAACATCCGGCCGGACATATGCGGTGGTTTACTTGGGGAGATCTTCCATCACGTGCTTTGTGGAGACTATTAGCAGTGTTACCTTATGGCTTTGGCCGAGCGTGAAGTCCGCTCGGCCCCGCGACCTTTTCCACTGAGCGTCGGAACCCTGATTTCGACAGGGCGCCTTTAACCATCAGCCGAATATCGTCCGGTCGGCCAGCCGATCGGACCCATCCCTCTCCGGACGTTCGATTCCACCGGGCGGCCGGTCGGCCATCCGGTCGGACCCGACCCTCTCCGGATGGACAACTGCCACTGTGACTTCCACGTGGCGTTGACTCCACAGGGCGGGGTCCCCTGTTCTTACTACCGGATCACTTGCCTCCCCTTCAAGTCTAGTCGAAGGAGGCGAATAGTCCGACTGACTGGACTAAGAATCTGGCCGAGCGGCTCCTCCGTGCTGGTATCCTCCGCTCGGCCAACCATAGAGGTAGCCTTAAGCGAATCAACAATGGCATTCACCGGATCTCCTCGTGTTCTGCGCCAATCTTCGACATTAAGGTTGAGCATGCTTTCATTAAATGCTCCGAATGATTGAATGCCACGTGGAGCACTGCCATCGGCGTACGGCGGCGGTGGCATGGTGTTTTGATGTGATCGAAGCGATTCGAAATGGACGGCTCGATGCATGCTTTGATTCCCGTGACCTGGATCCAACGGTGGAGGCCGCCCGGCCTTCACCCTATAAATTCTTCGTTTCCTTCTCTTCCTCACTTGCCTCCGCGATTTCAACCATTGCCCCCTGCGCTTTGGAGCTCCGGCGATCCTGTTTCTGCTCTCCGACGCCTTTTCCTTGATCCCTTTCCCCGCAGCAAGGTTTTATATCTTCCTTCCTCCTTTTCGGTGTTTCCTCCGCATTTCTTTCTCAGTTTCGACCCTTGAAACCTCCTTTCGTTTGTTGTTGTTTTTCTCCTGCCTTTTTGCCTTTTGACTTCTCCCGATCGGCCAATGGCTAGCTCTTCCAATCCCGAAGATCAGTCGCTCGGCCCATGGTACACCACCCACTACAAGAAAATTGGACTTTTACAACAATTAAAAGAATCGCTTCATTTAGCTGGTCCTTCCGCTCGGCCTCACAGGCCGCCGCGCGGAGCTTTCTGTGTCTTCCGAGACCAGTTTACCGCCGGTCTTCGTTTTCCTGTACACCCTTTCATCATAGATGTCTGTAATTTTTTCGGTGTGTCGCTCGGCAGTTTAGTACCTAATACCTTCCGTCTCCTCTGCGGTGTTGTCGTTTTGTTTAAGATTCACAACATCCCCCTCCGACCGGAGGTCTTCTTTTATTTCTATTACCCCAAGCAAGCCGAGCCGGGCACCTTCATGTTCCAAGCTCGGCCCGGCTTGGTCTTTTTCAACAAACTTCCTACTTCCAATAAACATTGGAAGGATTATTTTTTCTACATCCGTATGCCCGATCGGGCCAACTTCCCGACCCAGTGGCAGGTCAGCCTACCCCCCACTCCCGAGTTGAAGAAGTTCAAGACCCGACCGGACTATCTCCACGCTGCAAATATACTGGCCGGTCGGCGACTTGACATCAACAAACTTCTCCACGAGGGAGTGATGTACATCTTCGGGCTGAGTCCTATACGGACTCCTCTTCCGACCAGCTTCGGTAAGAATTTTGCTTGGGCATTTGCTTTAATTGCTAACTGATTTCTTTTCCTTTCTTTGCAGCGGACATCGTCATGGATTCGGTCATGGCCGGTGTTTTGAAGAGAAAGGCGGCGGCGCTAGAGGCCACGACGGCCAAGGAGATGGAAGCGCTGGGTATCCAGCCGATCGGATCCCATGAAGGAGAGAACGGAACTCAAGCTGAGTCGGCCGCTCAAGCTTCCCAACAAAATGTGGCTAGCGGCGCCACCCCCTCAAGAGAACGAACGGCGGCGCTAGAGGCCACGACGGCCAAGGAGATGGAAGCGCTGGGTATCCAGCCGATCGGATCCCATGAAGGAGAGAACGGAACTCAAGCTGAGTCGGCCGCTCAAGCTTCCCAACAAAATGTGGCTAGCGGCGCCACCCCCTCAAGAGAACGAACTGCCCCCAAGGAAGGTTCCGCTCGGGAGGAGGAGCAGCCCTTACAAAAGAGGTGTCGAGTGGAGACTCCCCTGCGCTCGGCTACCTCAGCTGTCCAACCCTCCGAGCGGGACACTGCAACCGCTCGAGGCAAGGCGCCAGTGACTGAAACCATTTCGTCTGACCGGACACCTTCTGAATGGGACGAGCCGGCCGCGCCAATTGATGCTATTCCAGTCAGCACTCTCCCGCCCGCTCGTCGACCAGTCCAACGCTCGACCATTCATTCACAGTTTTCGGTGCCGGCTTCTGATCCCCTCCCGACAGCCGGTCGGACGACCCCCGGTCATGGTCGTACCATTCGAGTCACTCTTCATCTCCCGACTGAAGAGTTGCTGCCAGAGGCCGATCAACCGACTGCGCCCGAGCACACTATCACCCTAAAGGGACCTCTCGCTGAGATGTGGGCCGACGCTCGGGCACGCGTCGCCCTGATCCCCATCGGGAATTTGGCTAACAGCCATATGCAGCAGGCCACGGGGGTAAGTTTGTAATCTACCAACTTTTGTGTTCATTCCTTCCGATCGGCCACTAACAGCTTCTAATCTCTCTCGTCAGAGATGGGTGGAGGAAATTGCAGTTTCCAACCGCTTGGCCTTGGTGGATGAAGAGCTGCGACAACTGAAGGCAGCAGTTGGTCCGTCCGGCCTTCAGGCCCCTTCATATTCCGATCTACAGAAGGAGCTGAAGAAAGCTCAAACTCTGCTGGCGGCCGAGCAGAAGAAGACAGCTGACCAGGCCCATGCCTTGGCCGAGTCCGAGCGACAAGTCAAGTCGCTTGACACAAAAATAACCCTGGCCATCACTCGGAAGAATACAGCTATCTCCGATCTGGAGAAGAAGAACGTTGAGGCTCGGGGCCTGGAGGTGAAGATAAAGGAGTTGACAGAGCAACTCGACAGGGAGAAGGCGGGCCGCTCGGCCGACGCGGACAAGCTTCAGAGTCTGAATGAGGCCCTTACTAGCTCCCAGGCGACTTTCAAAGAATATCAAGATGCCGAGCCGAGTCGAATCGCTGCCTTAAGACAGAGCTACATCCGCTCGCCAGAATTCTCGGAGAAAATATGCGAGCGGATGTACATAGCCTTCGACTTGGCTATGACCGCCACCACCACTTATCTGAAGTCTAAGGGTCTTCTTCCGGAGTCTACTACTATTCCGGCCGGCGATCAAGTGGCGCTTCTGAATAACATTCCCAGGGACCTCTATGATTATATTGAGTAGTTTTCTGTAATTCGGCCACTCGCCAGGATATCATCCTTTTTTGTAATTGGGCCGCTCGACCTAAAGCTTTACCTTTAATGCAACGTTTTCCTTGAATTTGCTGTCTCCTTTCATAGCCAAAATATGTGTTCATTCGCTCTGCCATTATCACCCCTCTGGTATTCGAAAGGGATTTTTACCAAGTGCCTGGCATTGCCCTGCCGTTCGGCTAAACATGTAATACTTCGCCTACTTAATTTTCCGCTCTGATATCAGAGATCCTTCGCTATGTATCGAGCAAGTACTTTTTGGCTCTGGGCCGAGCGGAACGTAGAGACGATTTAATGATATTGAGGGTGAGTTTTTGGGGCAATTGTATTCTCTTTATAGGCATTCCCCGCTCGGAGGGTTTATAGACGCCAGCTCGTCTCTCGACATTTAACGTCGGAGCTCGACGATCTTCCGCTCGGACGTTTATAGACGCCGGCTCGTCTCTCGATATTTAACGTCGGAGCTCGACGGTCTTCCGCTCGGACGTTTATAGACGCCGGCTCGTCTCTCGATATTTAACGTCGGAGCTCGACGGGCTTCCGCTCGGACGTCGTCTCTCGATATTTAACGTCGGAGCTCGACGGTCTTCCGCTCGGACGTTTATAGACGCCGGCTCGTCTCTCGATATTTAACGTCGGAGCTCGACGGTCTTCCGCTCGGACGTTTATAGACGCCGGCTCGTCTCTCGATATTTAACGTCGGAGCTCGACGGTCTTCCGCTCGGACGTTTATAGACGTCGGCTCGTCTCTCGATATTTAACGTCGGAGCTCGATGGTCTTCCTTTGGGCGCTTACGCCGAGCGGCGTAGAGTCTCGAACGGTATTGGCGGCGACTTCTCGGACGCTTGCAGCCTCGATATTTAACGTCGGAGCTCGACGGTCTTCCGCTCGGACGTTTATAGACGCCGGCTCGTCTCTCGATATTTAACGTCGGAGCTCGACGATCTTCATGGCTAATCTTTAACACAGTCGCTCGGCAGGAATGATAGCCATCCTTTTAATTCATTTCTGCTTCCTGCATTACAAGGACATGGGCAACTAGAATATACATAAATATGTGTTACACCAGTGCACCTTTCATCCGGCATGATAAGGCTAGAGATGATTCGCACTCCATGGTCGATCCAGTTGTCGTCCGTCCTCATCTTCCAGATAGTAAGCGCCCGAGCGGAGCTTTTCGATAACCTTGAAGGTGTTGGAGTGTATACTGAAAGCCTAAGCTTTGTAAACATTCATTATGAATAAAGAATCACATTTGGTCAAATTTTCTACATTTAGTTGTAGTTGTTCAATTAATTTATATTGTAGATAATATAGTATGTGGTGTCACATACAGAAGATGATATTATCAGTACCTTATAAATTATAAACAGTAGCTCACGACCAAAATGAAAAGGAACAAACCATTAGAAGGTCGTAGTGTAATTAGGTATCAGTTTATCTTGACTGTATAATTACACTAGTACACTCAGAGTGTATTGAGTAGGACCATTTGAGGTCGTTTCTTTTATACTGACTTTATAAAGAAACAAAGACCTCGGTTATTATGGAAGTGTGTGCTCTTAATCCTGATATAATAACAAGCACATATATTTGATATTTATTTCTTTAATTTATCAATGGGTGAGATTTAGTTCGATGAATCAATAAGCCCGATAAGTTGGGAAATGGTATCACTTATAGTGTGTGTTGTTGATTATAGAAGGAAACTGTGTCCTAGAGATACTAGGTTGATAATGTCCCCAAGAGGAGCTCATAAGGATTGTCATGTTAAACCCTGCAGGTGGACTTAGTCCGACATGACGATAAGGTTGAGTGGTACTACTCTTGGACTTAGATATTAATTAAATGAGTTGTCAATAACTCACTTAATTAGTGGACATTCGATATCTTAAACACAGGAGACTAACACACTCATAATAAGAAGGAGCCCGAAAATGTAATTTGGGATTGGTGCGGTAGTTCAATGATAGTTCTCTAGTGGAATAAATTATCATTGATAAAATTAAGTTGTGTGTTCGGGGCGAACACGGGATGCTTAATTTTATCGGGAGACCAAAACCAATTCCTCCTCTCGGTCCCTATCGTAGCCTCTTATTTATAGAGTTCTATACCCACCTATACCCACCTTCTATACCCACCAATAAGGGGTCGGCCAAGCTAGCTTGGGAACCAAGCTAGGGCCGGCCTAGGTATATTATTGGGTGGCCGGCCCTAGCTTGAACCCAAGCTAGTAGGGCCGGCCAAATTAAAATAAAAAAGAAATTTAATTTTAATTTTTATTATTATGTGGAAGATATAATTTAAAGAGAATTAAAATTAAAATATATCTCTTGTAAAAGATCTACAAAAGATTAAAGAAAGAGATTAGATCTCTTTCCTTATTTGTAGATTGGAGAGATGTTTTATTTTTCTCTTTAAAATTATTCACATGTTAATAAAATTAAAATTATAGAAATTTCCTTTTATTAACCATGAAGAGATTTTTAAAGAGAAATTTTATTTTTAAAATTTCCGGAAACAAATAAGGAAAGTTTTAATTGTTGATTGAAACTTGTCCAATTTGCTTCCTCTTGATGTGGCCGGCCATTAGAGTTTATTTGGGAAATTTTATTTTATTTTTCTCAAATAAATCATGTCAAGGAAATTTTATTGTAAATAAATTTCCTAATTTGCCTAAGCCAAAGAATATAAAAGAAGGGGTAGGGGTGCCTTCATGAGACACAACCTCTATTATTTTCTCTCCCTCTTTTGTTCCTTGGTGTGGCCGGCCATCCTCTCCCTCTCTTCCTCTTGTGGTGGCCGAACCTCTCTCCCTTCCTTGGAGCTCTTGTGGTGGCCGGATACTACTCGGAGAAGAAGAAGAAGAAGGAGAGAAAGCTAGCATCTCTTGGAGCTTGGTTAGTATTTTGATTTTCTTCCTTGGTGAAGCTTCCTCTTTGTTGGCCGAACCTAGCTAGGAGGAGAAGAAGGTGATTGGTGGTTTCTCGTCTCGGAAGATCGTTGCCCACACAACGTCCGAGGTTAGAAGAGGAATACGGTAGAAGATCAAGAGGTTTTTCTACAAGGTATAACTAGTAATTTTTATTTCCGCATCATGCTAGTTATTTATGGAAATAATACCAAATACAAGAGGCTTACGTTCTAGTATTTCGAATATGTTTTTCGATGTTGTGTTCTTTTGTTTTCTTTCTTTTCCTTGTGATTTGATTGTTCTCTTTGGTTAACCTAAAGTTATTTTAGGAAATTAAATATTAGCTTTCTATTAAAGGTTTTGTCTAGTCGGTGGTGGTTGCTCCCATATCCAAGAAGGTCATGTGCCTCGCCACGTCAGTACTGGGAACCTTTTATGGAAATTAATATTTAATGGAATTAATAACTTAAGGAGACTTGGGTCGAACGTGTTAAGTTCCGCAGGAGATCCAAGTCAAAACCTAAAAGAACAAATAGATTAAGTTTTGGATCAAACGTGTTAAGTTCCGCAGGCGATCCAAAATTTAATTTAAAAGAACACATGGTAGCTAGGAAAAGGTTCAGACCTTTGTACAAAATTTTTTGTACAGTGGAACCTCTAGGTTTTCCGAGTAGCAACCAACAGAAGGGGTCCGCCCACGGAGCTTCAAGCTTGCCGACGTCGCCGACCGGCTTGACTTTCTTCCAGACGAGATCGCCAACCTGGAATGATCTGGGGATTACGCGGCGGTTGTAGTTTTGCTTCATCCGCTGCCGGTATGCCATCAGCCGAACGAACGCCTTGGCTCTTTCTTCTTCGACCAAATCCAGCTCCATGTTCCTCCGCTCGGCGTTGTCCTCATCGTAATTTTGGATCCGAGCGGACTCGACGCCGACTTCAACAGGAATGACCGCTTCGCCGCCATACACTAAGTGGAAAGGCGTGACGCCCGTCCCTTCCTTTGGAGACGTTCGGATGGCCCATAAGACGCCCGGCACTTCATCTACCCAACTTCCTCCCAAGTGATCGAGCCGAGCGCGCAGAATGCGAAGAATCTCCCGATTGGCTACTTCAGCTTGACCGTTGCTTTGGGGATAGGCTACAGATGTGAAGTGCTGCTCGATGCCGTAGCTTTTGCACCAGTCTTCAAGCAACTTTCCTGTGAACTGCCTTCCGTTGTCGGAAATCAGTCGGTGAGGGATGCCGAACCGACAGATGATGTGTTGCCATATGAACTTTTTGACCATTTGTTCGGTGATCCTGGCTAGCGGCTCGGCTTCCACCCACTTGGAAAAATAATCGACCGCCACTAGTAGAAATTTTCGCTGTCCGGTCGCCATAGGGAATGGACCAACGATATCCATTCCCCACTGGTCGAACGGACATGAGACCGTCGATGCCTTCATTTCCTCTGCCGGTCGGTGATAGAAGTTGTGGTATTTCTGGCACGAAAGGCACGTCGACAAGGTCCTCGCGGCATCTGTTTGTAAGGTCGGCCAGAAGTACCCGGCCAACAGGATCTTCTTAGCAAGCGATCGTCCGCCCGGATGCTCGCCGCAGGATCCTTGATGCACTTCTTGGAGGATATACGCCGCGTCTTCCGAGCTCACGCATTTCAGTAACGGGCGGGAGAAAGCCTTCTTGTAGAGCTGATCGCCGATGAGTGTGAACCGACCGGCTTTCCTCCTTAGCAGCTGAGCTTCATTCTGATCGGACGATGTGGCGCCCGAGCGCAGAAACTCCGTGATGGGTGTCCTCCAGTCGCTCGGAAATGCGAGGCCCTCCATCTGATCGACATGCGCCACCAAAGATACTTGTTCAATTGGCTGCTGGATGGCGATCGGCGTCATTGAACTTGCAAGCTTGGCTAACTCATCAGCCGCTTGGTTCTCCGCTCGGGGTATCTTTTGGATGATAACTTCTCTGAAGTCAGTCTTGAGCTTCTCGAAGGCTTGAGCGTAAAGCTTGAGCCGAGCGTTGTTGATTTCAAAGGTGCCTGTCAGCTGCTGAGCGGCCAATTGGGAGTCTGAATGGAGTGTTACCCGTCCGGCACCTACATGTCGGGCGGCCTGTAAGCCGGCTATGAGGGCCTCATATTCTGCTTCGTTGTTTGTAGCTTTATAATCCAGCCGGACGAATAAGTGCATCTTTTCTTCTTAAGGGGAGAGCAACAGTATCCCAATCCCGCTTCCGAGCTGAGTGGATGATCCGTCCACAAATATTCTCCACATAGCTTCCGGCTCTGAATTCTGAACTTCAGTCACAAAATTCGCCAAGGACTGCGCTTTGATTGCCGAGCGGGACTGGTATTGGATGTCAAATTCACTTAACTCCGTCGTCCATTTAATGAGCCGCCCGGACGCTTCTAGATTCAGCAATATACGCCCGAGCGGGCTATTGGTTTTGACAATGATAGTATGCGCCAGGAAATATGGACGAAGGCGCCGAGCGGCGAGGACCAGAGCGAAAGCTAGCTTTTCGAGCCCAGTGTAGCGAGATTCAACATCTTTTAAAATGTGACTAAGGAAATACACAGGCTCCTCTCCGCTCGCCCTCACCAGTGCTGAGCCGATTGCCTGCTCGGTCGAGGATAGATAAATACAAAGTGGCTCACCAATAGTCGGCTTGGCTAATACCGGGAGCGAATTCAGATATGCCTTTAAATCTTCGAACGCCCGGTCACATTCTTCGTCCCAGTGAAATTTTGTAGCCTTGCGTAAGATCTTGAAAAAAGGAAGGCTCCGGTCGGCGGTTTTGGAGATGAATCTGGACAGAGCGGTTATCCGACCGGTCAAACGCTGCACTTCCTTTGTATTTCTTGGAGGCGGCATATCTTGTAGAGCTTTCACCTTGCTGGGATTTGCTTCGATGCCCCGTTCGGTCACTATGTACCCCAAGAAACGCCCTCCTTTTGCTCCGAACAGGCACTTCTGGGGATTTAGCTTGACTCCATATTTGCGTAGCGTTCGGAAGGTTTCTTCCATGTCCTTGAAGAGATCGACCGCTCGGACGGACTTAATGAGAATGTCGTCCACATAAACTTCTAGATTCCGCCTGATCTGCTCTCTGAATACTTTATTCATCAAGCGCTGATATGTGGCCCCCGCATTCTTTAATCCGAACAGCATCACATTATAGCAATAAGTGTCGTCGGTCGTCACGAAGCTGACTTTTTCTTGATCTTCACGGGCGAGCGGCACTTGGTGATAGCCCTGGTAGGCGTCGAGCATACAGATTAATTCACAGCCGGCCGTAGAGTCCACCAGCTGGTCTATCCGGGGCAGAGGATAAAAATCTTTCGGGCAAGCTTTGTTGAGATCCCGAAAATCTATGCACACTCTCCACTTGTTGCCTGGCTTGGAGACTAATACTACGTTAGCCAACCAGCTCGGGAACTGCACCTCGCGTATATGGCCGGCCTCTAGAAGTTTTTCCACCTCCGCTCGGATGATGAAATTCTTCTCGGCGCTGAAGTCCCTTTTTCTTTGCTTTACTGGCCGTGCGTCCGGTCGGACATGTAGCTCATGCTGCGCTATGCTCGGCGAAATTCCAGGCAGCTCATGCATCGACCAGACGAAGACATCGTGATTCCTTCGGAGACATTGGATCACCTCCTCTTTTTGATTCGCCTCCAGATCGGACGCGATGAAGGTCATAGCTTCCGATCGGGTCGGGTGTATCCGCACTTCCTCTTTTTCTTCATAAACTAAAGAGGGAGGCTTTTCTGTGATGGCGTTTACCTCAATCCGGGGTGTTTTCCGAACGGAATTGGCTTCTGCTCAGACTATCTCGATGTAGCATCGCCGAGCGACCAGTTGGTCTCCCCGTACCTCTCCTACTTTGTCTTCGACGGGAAACTTGATCTTCTGGTGGAAGGTTGAGACGGCTGCCCGGAACTCGCTGAGCGCCGGTCGTCCCAAAATGATGTTGTAGGACGAGGGAGAGTCCACCACCACGAAGTTCACTGTCCTCATCCTCCTGAGCGGCTCTTCTCCCAGTGAGATGGCTAGCCGGATTTGTCCGACCGGCAGGACTTCGTTGCCCGTGAACCCGTAGAGTGGAGTTGTCATGGGCAGCAGCTCGGCTCGGTCAATTTGCAGCTGATCGAATGCTTTCTTGAAGATGATGTTGACCGAGCTCCCTGTATCAATAAAAACGCGGTGGATAGTATAATTCGCTATTACCGCTTTGATGAGGAGAGCGTCGTCATGCGGCACTTCGACCCATTCCAAGTCTCTGGGCCCGAAGCTTATCTCGGGTCCGCTCGCCCTTTCCTGACTGCAGCCGACCGCATGAATCTGGAGCTGTCGGACGCTCGCCTTCCTTGCTCGGTTGGAGTCTCCTCCGGTCGGCCCACCAGCAATGATATTGATCTCGCCTCGGGAAGTATTGCTTCTATTTTCTTCTTCCCGAGCGGATGGTCGAGACTGTTCCCTAGACATGCGGCGATTCTCCCGCCTTGGTGAACGATGCCGATCGGGAGTCTGTTGTTGTCGCCTATCAGGTTGGGTCCGGTCGGCCTCATGAGGTCTCTGCCGCCTATCGGATGAGGGAGATCGCCGACCGCCATTCCGGGGCAAGGGCTGAGCAATTAAGGGAAGGCTTCGACAATCCCTTGTGTTGTGCGTATCCGTCCGGTGGAAAGAGCAGAACATCGGCGTCCATTTCTTCTTTGGCTTGGGCCGGGCGGCAGCTACTTCTTGCACGTGAGACCTGGTATGGGGGGAGCGGATTGCTTCGGCCCTCGGTCCTCTGGGCGGCTGATGAGCGGCGTGTTGTTTCCGCTCGGCAGGAGGAGCCCGCTCGGTTGGAGTTTCTTTTTTCCTGGCCGCTTGCGCTTCCTCCACGTTGATGTATTCGTTGGCCCGGTGTAGCATATGGTCATAGTCTCGAGGCGGCTTCCGAACGAGCGAGCGGAAGAAGTCCCCGTCCACGAGGCCTTGTGTAAATGCGTTCATCATTGTCTCTGAGGTGGCCGTTGGAATATCCATGGCTACCTGATTAAACCGTTGGATATAAGCTCTGAGCGGCTCTCTCGGCTCCTGTTTGATGGCAAACAGACTAACACTGGTTTTCTGATAGCGCCGACTGCTTGCGAAGTGGTGGAGGAAGGCTGTTCGGAAATCCTTGAAGCTTGTGATGGATCCGTCCGGCAGCCTCCGAAACCACCGTTGAGCCGATCCCGCGAGAGTGGTAAGAAAAACTCGGCATTTTACTCCATCTGTATATTGATGGAGCGTAGCTGTGTTATCAAACTTACCCAGATGATCGTCTGGGTCGGTTGTCCCATTATACTCTCCGATCGTCGGAGGCACGAAGTGCTTCGGCAGAGGATCTCGTAGAATAGCCTCTGAAAATTGACGATTAATCCTCTCGGGAGATGCGTCCGCTCGGGGGGCTTTCCCTTTTCTGTCATCTCGTCTAGGCATTTCGTCCGAAGAAGATCCACGATCTCTATGAGCTGCTGCGGCTTCAGGGCTGCGGAATTGATGTGCGTAGATTATATACTCTTTTATGCATGTTTTTACGCACATTTACATACTTTAAGCATGCTTGATCTATGCATTTTTATACTTCCAGTTTTCCTTTAGCATATTTACTCTTTTGGTTCGGAGATCTGCTTTTTGTGCACTTTTTGTACACAGGAGTCGAAATTGGTGAAGATTAAGTGTCCTTGAGCAAGCTTGGAAGTAATTGAAGGGAGAAAGAGCATCGGACCGTGTACCACACATGGCCGTGTGGTCCTAACAGGAAGGGAAGAGGACATGGCCGTGTGAATCCCACACGGCTGTGTCTTGATTTGAAGAAATCAGAGCAGAAGCCTTACATGGCCGTGTAGATCTACATGGCCGTGTGGGGTTTCCAGAGGCCAAGCAGATGGTGGCCATGTGCACCACACGGCCGTGTGGATTTTCCAGAGACCAAGCAGGTGGCGGCCGTGTGCACCACACGGCCGTGTAGCATTTCCAGAGAGCAGGAGGGCCTTGGCCGTGTGCACCACGCGGCCGTGCAGCATTGGTAGAAAAGGAACTGGACATGGCCGTGTGGATCTCACATGGCCGTGTCGAGGGGTCGTGTGGCACCCGATTCCCTCCTCTATTTAAACCTTCCTTCATGAATTGAAAGAGGATCTCTCCCCCTTTTGGGAGAAGGCAAGATTTGGTGGTTTCCTCCCATTCTTGGGAGGATTTCTGGGCGATTCTAAGGGAGATCTTGACGATTTCGACTCCGGAGCGAGGATTGGATTCGAAGACGAGGCTTCTTCGTAGATAAGTTTTCTCTTTCCCCCTCTTCTTGGTTTCTTGGATTGGGGATTTAAGAAATGCTTGTAATCTTTATTTCTTCGGGTTTTCTTCCTCGATTCATGGAGTAGATCTTGTATTCTAGGATTAAGGGAGTATTTGTATGATGGATTGATGTAATCTCTTATGGATTTGCCATTTTCTTGTTTCAATGACATTGTCTTGCTTGTATCAATTAGATCTTGAATGATTGATGGTGATTTGTGCTTAATTTTCATTCTTGATTGATTGTTTGGATTTCTTGTGGACTTTGTAAAGATAAACCCTCACTCGATCATCCGAGGGATCCACGTGACAGGTGCAAGCCCGTGTAAGGACGTTTGAGAGATAATCTTGAAGAGGAAATAGGAATATTCAAGAGAGTAGGATGGATTTTGTGATTAGTTTCTTGTATCTTGATATATTAATAAGTTGTGGGCTTCTATGTTGATATCCGAGGAAGGCATAGTAATAGGTGCGCTTCTGTGTAAGGACAATGTAGGTTCACGTCTAATTGATCATGTTTAGATACATTTCTCAGTCATTAGCCGGTTATCTATTGCAAGAGAGAACCGGCAACTTTCTACAAGTGTTCGGCAATTGAGGGAAAAGAATTGGTGAACCATTTACATTCAAGAAATCTTACAAAGAAACCGAAACTCCTAGAATCTCCCTTTATCATAACCCAAAACACTAAACTCTTGTTTGTTGATCTTTAATATTAGATTTGTTTACCCTTACTTTGCATTTGAAACGATTGGATAGTTGTTTAGCTAATTCGCATTAAGACATTTCTAGTGCTTATTCCAGTCCCTGTGGATACGATAATCTTTTATATTACTTGCGACATTTCCGTACACTTGCGGATCGTAACAAGTTTTTGGCGCCACTGCGCTATAACATTAGGAATTATCAATTGAGTTAGACTAAACATAACTTTTCTTTCTTTCTTTACATTTTCATAGTTGTAACTTTAGAATTCTGTTTCTATAAGTTTTTCTTTTCTTGAATAACATTCTTGACAATTCTTTTTGTTGCAATTCTAATTCTAATTCTAACTTTGCATTCTTGATTTCTAGCACTCTAATCTAACTTTTCTCGGTTTTCTCTTTTGATCTAGTTTCTTTCTTCTTTTCTTTTGTAAACATATCTTGCAATCTTTAGCATATGAATTATTCTAGACATTTTTCTTTTTCCTTTTATCTTTTCTTTCTTGTTTTCATTATGCATTTTCTTTCTTGCAATTTAAATTCTGCATTTGCTTTCTTGCTTTTCATATTGCATTTTATTTCTTGTTTTTGATTCTTGATAATTTTCTTTTTCTCCTTGAATATCCATGAGCACTAACATGTCATGCAGGCCCATGAGAAATTTTTCTACACCCTTTTCTGCAAGATTTTTATCTCCCATTGTGCAACCTCAAATTGAAGCAGAAAGTTTCCAACTAGACCCAGAGATAATTTTCATGATACAAGATCACAAATTTGGAGGAGAAGTATCAGAAAGTCCTTATCTGTATCTTGAAACATTTTTAGAGATTTGTGATTTGGTGAAATGTGAAGGAGTATCAACAGATGCAGTTCGATTGATGACATTTCCTTTCAGTATCAAGGATAAAGCAAGGACTTGGCTATATTCTCTCTATCCTCAAAGCATCACAAGTTGGGAACAATTGGAGAAGCAATTTCTGAATCATTTTTTCCCTCCAAGTAGAACGGTGTATATGAGAAATTGCATAACAAATTTTGCTCAGGCATATGGAGAATCATTATTTGAAGCATGGGATAGATTCAAGAGTCTTCAAAGACAGTGCCCTCATCATGGTTTTGAAAAATGGTTGATTTTGCACATATTCTATGGGGGAATTTCTTTCTCAGACAAGACTTTATTGGATTCATCAGCTGGAGGTTCTTTTATGGACAAAAGTGTAGATGAAGCTTATTCGTTAATTGATCAAGTGACATTGAACCTCCATGAATGGTCGAACAAAAGTTGGATGGAATTTCCCTCAGATATTCAAGAAGTGCAAGCCATAAATGTAAGAGAGCCTGTCAAACAAAATGAAATTCAACCACCTAAAAATGTTGAAATTCACAAGTCACAGAGTGAGGAGTTCAAACATTTGGGGGCAAAGCTTGATAGTATTGTTTCAAAATGGTTTAAAGAAGATCCCCCTCCTACACAGTCAAGATCCAATGAAAAGTGTGATGATGTTGGGTTGAGAAGTGGCAAAAATCATGAAGAACTTCTGAAGAATGACATGTTTAGAATTGAGGAGAAGAATAATAGAAGATCACAAGAACTCAATTCCATTTCTCTAGGAAGTTCCCAAAGGCCAGAAGTACCTTTCCCTCAACGATTAATCACACCAACATTAGATAAGCAAGTTGGACCTCCTCCAAAAGCTCAAAGGAAATTTGGGAAAAAGGAGTTCGGTCTTTCCCAGGACCTTCACTAAGGGTTCCTTTTCCACAAAGGTTAGTGGGGGTCAATGAAAATAAAGACTTCGGCAAATCCTGTGACACTAATATGGTTGAGTGTAGATTTTTGAATATATATGAAGATGAAGATTTTTCAGATGAGGATTTTATTGATAATGTAGTGGTAAATAAGTTTTCAGATCTACCTCAAAATTTTATAAGGTGTTATAGTGACATTGAATTTTCAGATGATGAATGTGATGTGGTAGATCAACTTAAAACTGCAAGTGAAGTTATTGATTCTCTTGTTATTGATTCTCCTATTGAGGACATAGATGTTGGTTTATTTTTTGATGTATGTGTTGATGATGATGATATGGAAGAATGTGTAGGGAGCTGTGTTGTGGAAGCAGCATCTCAAGGATCACCACCTTTGTCAAGACAACCCTTAGAGGTTTTAAGAATTGATCATGTTGTGGAACAATGTGTAGAGACTTATACAGAGCTAGTAGAGTCTCAAGAATCACCATCATTGATATCATCAACACCTGAGCTAGAGCCACTACATAATTCTGAAGAAGTCACATCCCATTGTTTAGAACTTTCAGGTACACCTCAACAATGCAAGGTTAGTATTCTTAGTGATCTTTTAGAAAATTTCATAGAGGTACCTATAATTGATTTTGTTGGATGTGATTCATTTTTTGATACATACTCAATTCATACTAATATGGTTCTAGTTCCTTCTTATATTACATTATTGTGGGAGGTTTGTTTTTCTTTTGGGTGTGTAGGTTTTCAAGAGGCCAATAATTGGAAGCTCATACTGAACCGTCTTCGACCACCCGAAAGAACTTCAAAGAAGACGAAGATGGAGAGAGTGATACTTAAATTTTTAACTCCTTTATTGAAAGCTCCCTCCATAATAAGAACCCTTGGTAGGAAGGTTCTAAAATATCTTACTCCTCCAAGGGCGAGATTTAGATGAATCTAATGTTTGGTCGAGCTAATGACCTTAAACAAGCGCTTCTTGGGAGGCAACCCAAGTTCATTTTCCTTATTTTCTTTTATGTCTTTAGTTCTCTCTTTATAATAAACATGTATCCTCTACTTAATTTTTCTTGTCTATCCTATTGTTGTAGAATTCAAAGTTGTGGAGGAATGTGAGTATTGGATGGAGGAGCATCTTTAAAAACATGAATGTCAACCATTTGGAGCTCATCACTTGGTAACTTCTCTTAAAATCTCCTCCACATTGTTTTTAGTTTTCATTGGGACAATGAAAATTTTAAGTCTGGGGGGATGCATTAGATGCATTTGATTTGCTTTGTTTGTTTTTGTTTTTGCTTATGTCTTGTTTTTGTTTTTGCTTATGTCTTGCATTTTGTTTTGATTTTTTGTGGCATACATCTTGAGAATATCAAATCTTCACTTATATGCTTTCTTGGATTCAAGTGAAATGTTAGCACGATTATTGTCTTGATTCATGATGTTCGAATGATGCTAGTAGTAAACTTTGTGTAGTTTTTTTTTCCTATCTTGGGAAGCATTAATAAGCTAAGAATCTTATGGTGATGAGTTTTAGTTTTGGTTCAACCTTAAGGATTTTATCTTCACTACACTTGTGCTTGATGCTTGAATAGTTGATGTCATTGAAATAGTCATGATTCATCTTGTTTGCTTAGTACTTGGTTTCCATGATGATTTCTCAACTTTCATTTTGGTTACTGGATGAGGCTCAAATCATTAAAGCTCATTTGGAAAAATCAAAATATCCCAACATGTGTGCTAAAAGTACATTTGTGAATAAGTTTTGCACAATGTAAACATTTATAATAATAAAAAAAAAGGATATTAAAAAATAGTTGTCATGAGTGGAATCTATCAAGTCACCCCTTTGAGACCGAGTTAGGTTACTGGGGAAATGACTGCTTAGCTTCTCTTGAGATTGAGCACACCTTTGAGACCTTGGGTTAGTTGAGAAATATGAACCAAGTGAATGGTGAGTAAGTGCCTATCACTGGTTACTTGTCTTTCACTGGAAACATTAGGAATTCAAATTTGATGACGACTTGACTAGGACATGGATTGAAACTTGAAGGGTGTTGAGTTACTTTTACACTGTGCACAAGATTCTTATGCTTGAACCATACTTTACTTGTTTCCATGATCATGCTTGTTAATGAAACTTTTTGATAGAATTAGGAAAGTGCACTAGGTTTTATGAATGTGTTGTAGAACATATGAATTTAGACTGCAGCATTTTGCTTGAGGGCAAGCAAAGGTTTAAGTCTGGGGGTGTGATGTGCGTAGATTATATACTCTTTTATGCATGTTTTTACGCACATTTACATACTTTGAGCATGCTTGATCTATGCATTTTTATACTTCCAGTTTTCCTTTTAGCATATTTACTATTTTTGTGCACTTTCTGTACACAGGAGTCGAAATTGGTGAAGATTAAGTGTCCTTGAGCAAGCTTGGAAGTAATTGAAGGGAGAAAGAGCATCGGGCCGTGTACCACACATGGCCGTGTGGTCCTAACAGGAAGGGAAGAGGACATGGTCGTGTGAATCCCACACGGTCGTGTCTTGATTTGAAGAAATCAGAGCAGAAGCCTTACATGGCCGTGTAGATCTACATGGCCGTGTGGGGTTTCCAGAGGCCAAGCAGATGGTGGCCATGTGCACCACACGGCCGTGTGGATTTTCCAGAGACCAAGCAGGTGGCGGCCGTGTGCACCACACGGTCGTGTAGCATTTCCAGAGAGCAGGAGGGCCTTGGCCGTGTGCACCACGCGGCCGTGCAGAAGGAACTGGACATGGCCGTGTGGATCTCACACGGTCGTGTCGAGGGGTCGTGTGGCGCCCGATTCCCTCCTCTATTTAAACCTTCCTTCATGAATTGAAAGGGGATCTCTCCCCCTTTTGGGAGAAGGCAAGATTTGGTGGTTTCCTCCCATTCTTGGGAGGATTTCTGGGTGATTCTAAGGGAGATCTTGACGATTTCGACTCCGGAGCGAGGATTGGATCCGAAAACGAGGCTTCTTCGTAGATAAGTTTTCTCTTTCCCCCTCTTCTTGGTTTCTTGGATTGGGGATTTAAGAAATGCTTGTAATCTTTATTTCTTCGGGTTTTCTTCCTCGATTCATGGAGTAGATCTTGTATTCTAGGATTAAGGGAGTATTTGTATGATGGATTGATGTAATCTCTTATGGATTTGCCATTTTCTTGTTTCAATGACATTGTCTTGCTTGTATCAATTAGATCTTGAATGATTGATGGTGATTTGTGCTTAATTCTCATTCTTGATTGATTGTTTGGATTTCTTGTGGACATTGTAAAGATAAACCCTCACTCGATCATCCGAGGGATCCACGTGACAGGTGCAAGCCCGTGTAAGGACGTTTGAGAGATAATCTTGAAGAGGAAATATGAATATTCAAGAGAGTAGGATGGATTTTGTGATTAGTTTCTTGTATCTTGATAGATTAATAAGTTGTGGGCTTCTATGTTGATATCCGAGGAAGGCATAGTAATAGGTGCGCTTCTGTGTAAGGACAACGTAGGTTCACGTCTAATTGATCATATTTAGATACATTTCTCAGTCCTTAGCCGGTTATCTATTGCAAGAGAGAACCGGCAACTTTCTACAAGTGTTCGACAATTGAGGGAAAAGAATTGGTGAACCATTTACATTCAAGAAATCTTACAAAGAAACCGAAACTCCTAGAATCTCCCTTTATCATAACCCAAAACACTAAACTCTTGTTTGTTGATCTTTAATATTAGATTTGTTTACCCTTACTTTGCATTTGAAACGATTGGATAGTTGTTTAGCTAATTCGCATTGAGACATTTCTAGTGTTTATTCCAGTCCCTGTGGATACGATAATCTTTTATATTACTTGCGACATTTCCGTACACTTGCGGATCGTAACAGGAATAAGGCTCGATGAAATGCAACGGTGGCTTGAGGTGCTTCCGCTCGGCCACCCGAAGCTGAGGTTGCTTGCTGCTCCGGCCGCTCGGCTGTGGCTTTCTATTTTTGCTCCACAAGCTTGGTGGCCCTTATCTCGATCAAGGCGTCGAGTTCCTCCGTCGAAAGCGTCACCGTGTATTGTCGTCCAGCCTCGTCCATTGTTTCCGTTCGGATGCAGGAGCGTTCCCACAGACGGCGCCAAATTGATCCTGTATGAATGCTGAATCAATGGACGCTAGGCACGGGGCGCTCTTCGACTGCTGTCATGGATCTTCGACTGGTGGCACGAAGCTCCGGCGAACCTGCACAGAAGTCGGGCCGGGAAGGGGTTCCCGGCGGCGACCCTCCGACGCTCAAGTCAGGCGAAGCTCAAGAAAGAAACAGTGGCTTCAAAACTCGTAGAATGCGTACCTCCGGCGAAGAATGAGGGCCTTTATATAGGGCAGCGAAGAAGTGAGTGTACACCTACCGAGGTGTACACGTGTCCATGGCCCATACTCCAGTAAGGACTTGTCAGTGAGCTTCCCTAAGCCATACTGTTACAGTCTCAGCATGTCCTCGATGGGACAGCGGAATCCCCTGTCACAAGATTTGGAGCATGGCCCACACGTGAAACATACCTGCTGTCAGAAAAAGACGTTCCTTGTCCTTTTCCCCTTTGCTCCAGATCTGGCTTCCTGGCGGATAGCTCCCTCAACATCCGGCCGGACATATGTGGTGGTTTACTTGAGGAAATCTTCCATCACGTGCTTTGTGGAGACTATTAGCAGTGTTACCTTATGACTTTGGCCGAGCGTGAAGTCCGCTCGGCCCCGCGACCTTTTCCACTGAGCGTCGGAACCCTGATTTCGACAGGGCGCCTTTAACCATCAGCCGAATATCGTCCGGTCGGCCAGCCGATCGAACCCATCCCTCTCCGGATGTTCGATTCCACCGGGCGGCCGACCGGCCGTCCGGTCGGATCCGGCCCTCTCCGGATGGACAACTGCCACTGTGACTTCCACGTGGCGTTGACTCCACAGGGCGGGGTCCCCTGTTCTTACTACTGGATCAGATTGTATATGTGTACTGCTAGATCAAAGGTTTCTTTGAAGTGTGGGATTGATCAAGCCCAACAATATTAGTAGATCTAGTGTTCTTCGTTCTTTTGTTTGATATAGATAGTTATATATTTTAATTCTTAATTTCTTATGACTCTCAAGGTAGTTCTTTTAAGGGAATGCCCTTGGGCTATTTCTTTTAAGTTTATTTCGTATTAGTTAGTTTATTATCAAGTATCGTAGAAAAATAAGCGAGAATAAGTAAACTAAGGATATCAAAAGAAAGGACTAGCAATATAAAAGCATGTATTAAATATCAATAATTTTAGAAATTTTTAAAATAACCCCCATGTGTTTCATTTGCATGTATAAACCCCAATCCAAAAAATTATGTGATGCAACTAATAAGATCAATTTCTATTCCCTTATTTAGAACCTCAAAAAACACAAGCATCTATATGCTAGAAATTCACCAAGGGATTTAACCCAACTTAATATTACAACCGGAAGGTCAAAAGAAATCTCTACTTGTTTCACAAAAATATGTGATAGTAGAAACTTTAAAAACTATGGTTCAAACACATTCATTATACAAAACTAAGAACCACACCACAATCCCTCTCAGGGCTAAGGTCATCAATATTATTACAAAAAATATAGTAGGATACTAAACAAGAAAGTTGAATTTTTTTTTACGTTTTAAAAAAACATTAAAAAAAAATCATGTGATCTTTTCCAACGAATGGGAGCCTTAGCGCAACGGTAAAGTTATTACTATGTGACCAAAAGGTCACGGGTTCGAATCCTGGAAACAGTCTCTTGCAAAAAATAGGGTAAGACTGTACATATTAGTAGCCCATAAATAATTACAACATGTTAAGAAAGTTTGCTACTCAGATCAAGTAGAAGGTTACAACTAGTAATTTAGAGAGTCTAAATAGGGAAAGGTGAGAGAATGAAGGATTATGTCTCCATAAGATGGACTAATACAAGATTAGTTAACGTTATCTTATGGATGATAGGAGAGTGTGCGGGCGACTGGAGAGATTTGTTAACATTATCTTAAGGATAGAAGTTTCAGTCACGTCAACACCTTTATAGGTGATTAGGAGGGCTCCAGGCAACTGGAAGAGTCCTATATAAGAAGTTTTGAGGCAGAGTTTGAAAATCACTCATCTATATAGAATTCACTCTTGTTCTCGTGCTCTAGATGTTCCTTTGCCTTTTGTGCTATGATACATTACAACACGAGCTTCATTTTTAATCGGCGACCCTTAGAATAATATTTTTATTTTCAGTGTTGCCTTAATCTATTTTATTAAGCTTAAATTTTTAGATTCTTTTTTATAAGGGTTTTTTTACCTAGGAGAAATTAGAAATAAGAATCACATTTTATATCTATTGCATGTTTATATTTCTGGTTTAATTAATCAACTTGCATGTTTAAATTGTTAGCTAAATTCATTTGCATATTTGATTGAATTAGTCTAAGTTTATTTTATTCCCATTGTACTTACTCTGATTGATTCAACTGGTTTAAATTACTATCTGTTCATTTTTAAATTCTTAATGTTATTCACTTCCCTCTAGCGTCAATTTCGATTTTACATAGGAGTCATGTATATTTTCTTCTATTAATACTATGCTAGAGGTGCATATCCAACATTACTAATCTATGTTGGATAGTTAAATTTTCTCCATTGATAAACAAACTTACAATGCTTATAAATATTTCTATTCTTCTTCCTAATCAAAGTCAATTTGTAACTTATTATTCTCACTTTTCAATGTGACCAAATGTTTTTCTCTTTTCTTAAAAAATATTAACTAATATAAGGTCATATCGTAAAAACTAATATAGTTTTTTTCTTTATTTTTTTATTTCAAACTCATAACCCCCATGTACCCTATAATATTCCTCATTTTTTACTCTTATATGCCCATTTAGATCTACTTCTATTAAAATCATTTCGGTTAATAGAATATGTTGTAATACCGCATTGAGGTCATCCCAAAATCTAGATTTGGTGTCTTCATTTGGTACCACTTGAAGTGCATATATACTATTATATCAATAGTTTATTTTGGCACCATTATCTCGAAAATTATAATCCTATTCCTTTCTGACTACTCAGACTACTATATTTTTTAACGAACTATCCACAACAATATCTATTTCATTTTTTGTTTTACTTCTTCCTAATAACTTAAAATTTAAATTTTTTTATCATCATTGCCTTATCTCTTATCCATTTTATCTCAAATACATGAAATATTAAATTTTCTTTTAATTATATTCTAAATCTTAGATAATTATTTTTTATAATATTTATTCTTATTTGATTTATAGGGTGAGAACTCATGATATTATAACAATAATAATATAAATTTAAATTGTATAGAAGAATTTTTAAATCTAATTTACTAAGCAACTAAATGATGACCCCTTAAGAAAATATACATATTGTATATTCGATTTTATGAAAGTTATTCATCTTTAGGATTAAATTCGGACGCCTAATTAAAATAAAAATAAAAAATGCTTCTCAATAATGTAAAAAAGCATATATTTGGCTTGAGATAAGGGTAAAATGAAAGATAAATAAAGAGAAGACATACATATTATTAAAATTAAAATAATAGTTTACGCATTTAACTTTTTCTCTTTTTTAAAATACCTCCGAAAATTTAAGAATTATCATACAAAAGCAGAAGCTGCATTTCCCCAGGGCTGTTTTCAGATTTCCCAAGTAACAGTGGCTTAGCAGGAACAAATTAAAGCAGGTGGGAAGGAGAAGCAATCCAAGGCCATTCATTTCTTTCTCCATTCTTCCCCTCAACCCTCAAATCTTCACCAATCCAGTGGACTCCAGCTCCGAGAACCAGCAAATCTTCCACAAAGGTACCGTCTTGCCCTCTCCACGCGCTGCTATTTTGAATTCCGCTTCTTTGTTGTTCGACTTCCGGTTTTATTGATTCCTAGGTTTCTACTTTGCTGGATTACTTCAGCTTTTCGCAGACGCTTCTGATCTTACAGGTTCATCCATGTTTATGTTCCGTTGGAGTGTTTTGTATTTGGCTTCCTGTAGCTTCGTTTCTTGCTCATTGAACCGTCAGCGTCATCTTTCAGTAACTTCGAAACTTGCGCTTGATTTCTCTAACAAAAAAAAGACTTTTTTTGTTTGGTTTGTCTATATTTTTCCGGTGTTTCGGTCATCAAGATCGTTATATTTGATGTTCTTCTAGTTTTTTATGGTTTCTAATGGTTAGTTCGAATCCTTCAAGGGGAGACTTGCTGTGCTTCCCTTTGAATTGGTACCAATTGATTGCTTTCTCTTCAGAATTATCTCCGGATGCTGACAAGCCCTTGAATGGAAATTCTGACTCCGTGTTACCACAGCACCAATTGTTTAGTTAGCGAGAAAAGAAAGGGTAGCAAAGGAACTGGTACTTGGACCCATGACGAGAACAAGCGCTTTGAGGATGCATTGGCAAGGTTCGACAAAGAGACCCCCGATCGTTGGGTAATGGTGGCGGCTTCTGTCCCCGGGAAGACTCCATGGGAGGTGGAAAGTCACTACCTGGACTTGGTGGATGATGTGAGGCAGATAGAATCAGGGAGGATCCCTTGTCCTGGTTATGACTCTTCGTTTTCTCTAGGATGGGAGACAAATTATGGCTTTGAAGGTCTGAAGCAAGCATACAGAATCCGTGGTAAGCGCTCAGGAGGACGAGCATTCGGCCATGAGAGGAAGAAAGGAGTCCCGTGGACTGAAGCCGAACACAAGTAAGTCCTACAACAACCTTTACTGCATAAGAATCAGCCCTTCTTTCTATTTTAGATTAAGTGAGCTTTGATAACCCTCACATGCTTAGTTCATGCTGTCTACTTCTTCACACTTTGATACATAGTTTAGATGATCCTGCTAGACTTTAAATGTGTGTTTCATCTCAGCTATTTTTATATGCAATGAAATAGGAAAAAAAAAATTATGGGATACTTAAGGTGTTGCTTATGTTTCCTTTGTTATTGTAGAATGCAATGGGTAGCGATGAGAATTTTATTGTTGTTTCTGCAGGCTTTTCCTGCTTGGTCTAGAAAAACATGGTAAAGGGGATTGGAGAAATATCTCTAGAAATTTTGTGAACACAAGAACCCCTACTCAAGTGGCTAGTCATGCCCAGAAGTACTTCATTAGACTAAATTCAGGTGGCAAAGATAAAAGAAGGTCTAGCATACATGACATCAAAACCACGAATCTATCGGAAAATAGACCTCCAGCTCTATCAGAGCCACCCACCCTTACTCCTGAGCCAACCACAGCTTTTGTGCTGCCATGGCCTGGTTCTCACATGCATTATCAATTCAAACCGACCCAGTGAAGCAAATGGAATACTTAGTTTATCTGTGCCAATTCATATAGAAGTTCCTTAATTATAGTCTGAAATCAGAAGCTCGTGCACCTCAGAATGACACTCTTCAACTTGCAAGAAGTCACATTGTCACTGTAACTGCTTGTGAATTGAAGTAACTCTGCACAGCATCATCTTGACATGTGATAAATAGTTAAGGTTAATGTAAAGTGAAGAAATGTTGCAATCTAATGCCAGCCACAAAATGGTTTCGCCCAAGCACATTTGTAGATTGTTGATTCATGCAAAGCCATTGTTAAAGATGAAGTATATAAATTGATAGATGGCGGCTGAGTCAGATGCCATATTCTTACTCTGCAACTGTTGATGGTGATATCAGTTTTGGAGGCTTCATCTTCCAGCTCGGGCTTCATTAATGCTTGTTTGTCTCAGCTCGGCCACTAACTTTAGTTGGGAGTCTGTGTTCCACTGACTCGGCATCTCATGCTTTCATCCTTTTACTTTTTTTTTTTTTTTGCTTTGTTTTTCCTTTTCCTTTACGAGTGTATCTCTATAATGTAGCACAATGTCTATCCCAATAGAATCAGATTAACACGTGTTGTCAGATACAGACAAATTCATCGTTTTGTTTTTCCCATTAGAAAATTTTCAATTATGGAGTTAAATGCAATGCTAAACTCATCTCAATGATTGTCCTTCCCCCTTCCTGGCCCAAACTAACGTGGACACAATGTTGAGCATGTCTCAAGCTGTTGTTAGTGACATCACTCTGAGTTTTGGTTGAATGATCTGTTGAATTTATGGGAAAATTGAAAGAACTTTCATTGTAAGTAAACCAAAATTTATATAAAAGTATTTGATCATATTTGCAAACTCTTAATACAAATAATATATAGGATTCTAACCCCTTTATAGATTGATCAATCTATAAATGGCTCAGTCTAGACTTTAACATATTTTCTTAAAAAAAAAAAACTTTCAAATTTATCCAATAAAACATTTCTACTAGATTTTTTATCCTAATAAAACTCTAGTTATTCCTAAAAGAACATTAATTTATTAAAACATAGAGAGGCCATGATTCTTCAGTACTACCCTCAGTAGTTACTTTTTCTTAATATAATAGTAAAATTATTATCATATAACCAAAAGATCACGGGTTCGAATCCTAAAAATAGTCTTTTGTAAAATATAAGATAAGACTGTGTATAATAGATCCTTCCTCGAAATTTCACATGACGAAAGCTTCGTACACCGGACTAACTTTTTTTGTCATGCCAAGTTGGCTTTTGAAATCTTCGAACTTTGCACCGTTAAGTCCTTCAGTGAATATGGTTGCTTGATTTCTCCGAGTAGGACTTTTTCTCGCTCGAAATGATATGTACCTCCGTGTGTTTGGTCCTTACATGGAACATTGTGTAAGATCGTGTTTACCTAGAATCATATTCCCACGGTAATTAAATTAAGTTAAACCCTTTGAGCTCTGATAATCAATGTTACCTTATGTTACCTTGAGAGAATTTGAACTACTTTTAAAACAAAAAAAAAAAAAAACCTCAAGTGCAATTCTATAAATATGAGATTAAGATTCACCTCTTAATTCATCCCTTAATCTTTAGTCATGCAAATATATGCTAATATATTCACAATTAAGCACATTAAAATTGAATCAAGATCATCATGATATCAATAAAAGAAAGAAATCATAAGTTCAATGTCAACATGTGATTGAGCTACTTCCTAATCCTATAATAAAGAGACTATTCCATAACATTGAAAGTACAAGTCATAGATATCAAATAAAACATTCTACAATCTCAAAATAAGCACAAGAGATATAAGAACATGATTGTACATATTTATCAATGTCGTTGGAAGATCTCCACGTGTTCTTTGATGAATGAAATATCTTTGTTCCTTGGATGTTTTGGATGTGGCTTCTCTTTTTGATCTCTTATGTCCGGATGTCTCTAAATCGCCGTCTTTTGTTTCCTTTTATATATATGCCTCAAATCGTAACAAAATTTCCTAAAAAGTAGTGCAAACCCTAATAGAAATTCTTAAAAAGTAGGACAAACCCTAACAAAATTTTCTAAAAAAATAGGGCAGTGCGGTCAATTAACCCTAACGATCCACGACCATGGAACGTTCCATGGGCTGGTTGTGGATCGTGTTGCTCATTTTCTTGATTTGCTCAGTATAGACCAAGGCCATGGTTGCTACCGCGGTCTGACCATGGTTCTCATTGCTTGTTCTTGATTAACGCTTCATGAGCTATCTGACTTTCTGGTTGATCCATGATCGTGGTGACTACCATGGGTCGATCGTGGATCAATTAGTTATGTGTTTCCTTAAATTTTGTATCTCCAAGCATGCTCCAATGTTAAGATCTTCATGTCATGTCTATATAAAATACAAAATGCAGTCATCCGAACTAAAAAGATAAAATGAATATAAATGCTAGAAGTTTATACAATATATGCTCATGTAATGCAACAACTATATGCTAAATAAGATCAAAATCATATGCATGATTCACACAGATTAAACTCCCCAAAACTTAAATCTTTGTTTGTCCTCAAGCATGATGTACAATAAAAACTAATGTGTGTGAAAGAGACTCATCATCCTTGGCAAATTCATATAATCATATCATATAGTATTTTTCAATGAGCATAGGCTTACGAATTATCTCACTATTGCCTAACCTAAAAGTTTTTTTATGCGCTGGTGCAAGTATGTATTGACTCTAAAGCATCGGATGGCAATCCAAGCTATTTCTTCATTCCACTTATGTTCCCCAAATTCTTGGCATAAGAAGCACATTATCTGTCACCAAACGCATGACTTGTTAGATGTGTGTGAATCATTCATATATATTTGATCTTGTTTAGCATACATTTATAGCATTATATTAGCATAAACTTCTAGCATTTGCATCCATTTCGCCATTTTAGTTTGGATGACTATGATTTGTACTTTATATTTCTAGGAAGGGGAAGAATTTGATTGGAGCAAATTTGGAGACGAAAATGTAGGATCGAAAAGCACTGGGGGTAAATAACGTGTGTTGCTTTTTCACATTTTCTAAAAACTCAATTAAGAGATATTAGCAAAAATAGAAAACACAAAAAAGAGACATTTTATTTTTACTTGGTTCACAGCCTACGGCTACTAGGCTAGGGCTTGTAGTCTTTGACCATGCCTCTTTCAATGGGCAATCCACTAATAGTCTTCTCCTTCGAACAATGATTCGGAGGCAAAAACTCATCTTTTACAAAAAGCCGAAAAACAGTAACATGCTTATTGTTCCATTTCAAAATCAAGTACAAAAGATGATAAGTAAAAGTATAATACAAATTATACCAACAACTAAGAATCAAAGATAAGCGTGATTGTTGAAGCATTCATCAACATTTCAGAGGTGAGAGTAGAATTAGGGTTGTAATCGAGTCTGAGCCGAGCTCGAGCCTAACTTGGAAAAATAAATTAAAAACCTATTCAAGTGGGGATTCGAACCATAGACCTCAAATATATCAAATGACATGTTCTAGCCACAAACTCTTAACTTATTCTTCATTTTAAAAGTAATAATAATTTTAATTATTAAAATATTAAATTAACCTAGCTTGACAAGGCTCGACGAGCCCTCAAGCCAGTGTTAAATGAGCTTGAGCTCGGCTCGAATGTTAAACGAGCCAGCTCGAGCTCGGTCAAATTCGAGCTTGAGTCAAGCTTTGACCGAGCCACTCACGAGCAGCTCGACTCATTTCCACCCCTAAGTAGAATACTTGTTAGATGATGATCAAAAGTGTTCTTTATAGCCTTTGTTCGTAGGGCTTTTATATATTCTATAGGCGCCAGGACGAGGCCGAGGCACCCTAAGCTCAACCTCGTCTAATCTAATTATGTCACAATTTTATCCATCTTTGGGCCCCTAGACTGTTGACTTGGTGCGTTCCAGACAAAGTTTTATCCTCCTCTCCTTCTCGGGCGCCTGGATGTCGGCATGTCATCCCACATTGCAGACCAACCACACTTTGCCACGTCATCTGCACACATGGCTGGATCGAACCTCCCGAGCTCCTAGATCCTGTTCGGACACCTAGAGCTTCGATCGCCTAGAATTGGTCAGTCGCCTGGAGTCAATTGCTTCCGGATAATTTCCCAATTTCAGGTCTTTGCACCATAGAGTTAGCACAATAATAGTATAAATAGTTTGGACAGTAATACAACTATCCGATCTCGACTCAGGTTTTTTAGTGAAATCCTTAGTCGAACCGATGCCTATAGTTCCTTTAAAGGGAACTCTTCCTCACTTGTTCTTCATTTCAGAAGAACCTCTCATCTCAAAAGAATTTACCTAATGTTAAACATCTAGTCCTCCAGACTTGTTTAGACTTTTGCTCAGCATTTGATTCTTGATCTCCAGGTCTTCCTTCAATGTTTGGTCCTCATTTACTCATCGACTTGCTAAACTTCCGATTCGCTAACCTATCTAGTCTATCCATCTAATGTCCTCAATTTGCCAAGACTTCTACTTTGCCTAGTATTCGGTCCAGCTGACCTATTAGGGCATTCAGCTGCCTAGTATCCTGACCAACTGATCTACTAAGACTTTCACATGCGCAGACTCGTTAGGACTTTCCTGGTTGAGCTACATGAACACTTGATCAACCTTGTTAGATTACAATCATGCTTAATTTTTGAACACAACTGACCTACTAGAACTTTCACTTGTCTAGACTCACTAGAACTATCCTAATTGAGCTATCTGCACACTTGATTAACCTTGTTAGTGTTGGAACCCCAAGGTTATTTTGATGTGAAACAAGTTAAGTTAGGTAATGTTGGTTTTTGATCCCTGTGTCTAAGTGTGCAGGAGCTTAGGAGCACAGGAAGTCGAGCGGAAGACGCAGCTAGCGAGAAGGACAACACTGGAGAGAGCCGACGGACTCAGTGCGTCTGAGGGATGAGGCGCCGCGGAAGAGTACACCGGTGGAAGAGAATAACGTGCATGATGTTCGAGGGAAGAGAAGCCAGAGCGGAAGCCTGCTCGAGGAGAAGACTGAAATTGGGTTCGGGTGAGCCTTATTTCGGTTGGCCGAAATCACCCAAGCGAGCGGAGCCGGAGCGGAAGACCCAGACCGAGGCTATCAGCACTAGAGAAGAGGGCCTGGATCGAAAAAGTCAACCATGTTGACTTTAAAGGTCTGAGCGCCAGGACTTGTCCGGGTGCCCGGAATGGGGCACCCGAACAAGTCCTGGCGCCCGGAGCGATTTTGGGCGCCCGAAACTCGATTCTATCCAGATCGTGTTTGACCGTGATCTGTTGCGGAGGGGATAAAGTCTTATCCCCCTCCAAGCGCCTGGAGCCCTTCCAAGTGCCCCGACCAAGGCTATAAATATAACCTTGGTCCAAGAAGCTACAATAAACAATCAATTTCGTTTACAACACTTGTGTGCTTTCCATTTTTATTTAGCTTCTTCATTTTTTTGCTTTCACTACTGTAAAGAGGCTTCTCCGCCTAAAGGAGTATTTAGTACGCTTCATTTCTTTGGATTAACAATCTCCCCGGTTGTAACCAAGTAAATCCCTTGAGTCTCTATTTTCTGTTTATTCTAATTTTATTTATGCAAGTATTCATTTAAGTCTGAGAAGGGTATTTTCTGTTTTATTTTTTGCAGAACTATTCAACCCCCCCCCCCCTCTAGATGGCTCAATTGGTCCCAACAAGTGGTATCAAAGCCAAGGCGCTTCAGGAGGACTAATCGTCGATCGAAGCAAAGATGATGGTCGGACCGAGCATATACCCGTCAAAGTTCGAGGAGGAGTTCGCTAGCTGGAAAAAGCGAATGCAGGTAATCTTTAAAACTGACTTTGAATTACTTTTAATAATGAAGTTCGGTTTTGTAGCACCCGAATGTAAGGAAGAATACCAGTGGACGAAGAAAGAGCAGGTCGACTACGTGGCAAACGGCAAAGCAGAATTCCATCTGTTGAGCATCCTTCCACCACAAGAAGTCAATCGGATCGGCACCTATAACTCAGAAATGGAGCTTTGGGAGAAATTCCTTGAGCTACATGAAGGGGGGTCCGAGGCCAAGCTCGCGAGATGAGACTTACTCCGCAACCAGCTGACGAACCTACGGCTTGAAGAAGACAAAACGATTGCACATCTTCACTCGAGGACTAAGGAGCTCATCACCGGACTTTCGAATCTCGGAGAAAAGGTAAGTAATCGAGATTGGCTAAGGTACGCTCTTAATGCATTCCCTAGGAATACTAAATGAGCATCATTAGTAGATGTCTTCTATATCTTTAAGGATTTAGAATCTATTACCTTAGAAGAATTTTTTTCAACTTTTGAAGTGCATGAATCGAGATGTGCAAGTACGAAAGAGCTGAAGTATAACATCGCCCTCAAAGTAACAAGAGATGAACATGAGCCAGAATCTTCTCTCAATGACGAGGAAATGGTGATGATGGTAAGACGTTTTAAAAAGCTATGTAAATCTAGAAAAACTAATCATCCACAGGGTAAAAAGAAAAGGACGATTAGATGCTACCACTGCAACGAAGAAGCGCATGTCAAAGACAACTGCCCCAAGCTAAGGAACAAGGACAAGAACAAAAGAAAGAAGCATATTCAAATGAACAAATACAAGACACTAAAAGCAACGTGGGATGATACATCGTCCGAATCAGAAGTCGAGGTTTTCTCCGGACTTGCATTAATGGCAAGTCATCAAGAAGATGAACACGAAGCAAGCTCATCCGAAATGAGCATCGAGAGCATACATGAAGAGGGAGTTACATCGAAAGAAAGCAGCAGTTCAAGGGGAGCTACGGATAATGAAGTCGATAAGGTAAATCATGTACAATCTCTCCCACCTGACAAGTTATTTAAGTTTGTGAAATTATTAACCAAAGATTGTTGCAGACTTGAAAAAGAAATTAAAATTTTAAAATTAATTCTAGCAAAATCTTGCCCATTAGAAAATTTTGACAAGATTAAACTGGAAAATGATATTTTTCAAAAAGAAATAAGTAACTTGAAAAATAATACATGCTCATATAATACAAGTTTTAGAAAGTTCAATAACCTAAATTGGTATTTTAGATATCACAAAGGACAAATTAAAAACATTTCAAAGAAATATGTCTCTAAGAAATACCTAATCAATCAAGTTAGTCGGAATCTATATTGGGTTCCCAATTCTTGTCTAACTTGAACTTTATTTAGACTTAGAGCTTTCAGCAAGAAAATTAAACGTTTAATTTCCTTATGCGGCTTTGTCTAGAAGTGGTTGATGATCCAATAACCAAGAAGGCCTAGTGTCTCGCCACAGCCTGGAAGCCAAATATTAAATAAAATGTTTAATTGATTAACTGATAAAGTATTAAAATTGAGATTAAATAATGCTTCGAATAGTTATTTAATTTTTATTAAAAAAAATTACAAATCTGCTTAACTTCTTTTAAAAAAAATCTTTCTTTACAATTTTTTTTTAAAACTTAGAAATTGTTTTAAAGTTTCTTTTAAGTTATTTTTTTAATGTATTTTACTTAGAACTTTTTCCCCAAAATTTAAAAAAAATAATAATAATTCTTGAAAATCAAAATTTCCAGAATCAGAGTTTAATTAGAATTTTTTTACTTAGAAACTTTTCTGCAACACTTAAAGCTTCTAAAACTACTGAGAAATTTTTTCAACTTTCAAAACTTGATACCATGTTTTTTTGAAAATCAGGATTATGTTGGATCGAAAAGCGCTAGAGGGGGGTGAATAGCGCTTGTGGTTTTCACTTTTCGTATCGAAAAACTCACAGCGGAATAGAAATAGAAATAGGCAGAAAGAATATAGACATCAAGATTTTTACTTGGTTCAGAACATATGACGACTCCTACTCCAAGGCTCGCACGAAAGAGTGCTTTCGATTAGCAAATACTAATCAATCGAAGGATTACAAAGAATTACAATTTCAGTACAAAAGAATTTGAAATTAACACAATACCAAAAGCTCTGAATTAGAAAGTCTTCCAAAAGAGCCGTCCTTGGAGCTTTCGGGCATCGTGGAGGCTTTTTCTGAGCAATTCATAGAAGCAAGAGTTGATCGTTGTGTTGTGTTGCAGCTTCTGATCGAGGCTCCTCAAATAGGCCCTTCCGAGCGCCCGGAACCCCTCTAGGCGCCTGGACCACGTGGCTCGGACACTCCGCGTGTGCCACGTCATCTTCTCGATAAATTTTGGGTTCGGGGCGCCCGGACCAACTCCGGTCGCTCGGACCAGCTAGGGGCGCCCGGAACTGCTGGGGGCACCCGGACCTGCTTTATCCAATAACTTTATTTTCTGCAAAACAAAGTTAGTCCAGGCATAATATAGAGTATAAGAAATGTGACAACCTCCGACTGTCCGGTTCTGACTTTGAGTTTCGTTGAAACTCTAGGTCGAACTCGAACCGACGCTTAATGTTCCCTCATCGGGGAACGCGCCCTCACCTACTCCACTCAGGAGAGTATACATGTTGTCAGTTGATCCTCCAAATCAACTGGACTTTTGCTCGAAGCTCGAGTCTTCCGGTCTTCATGCTGAACGTCCGCTCCATGACCCGTCCAGACTTCCACCTGGTTCGCGACACCAGGACTTTCCACCTAGGGTTGCTGCCACCTAGGATTTTTGCCTGAAGCTTCGACCAGCCAAAACTTTCCGCCTAGAGTTACCACTCCCTAGGACCTAGGGTTACCACCCCATAGGGGTTTTCTGCCTGCCTAACCACAGCTAGGACTTTTGCCTAAGATACCTTAGAACTTTTCCTGCAAAGCTCATTCAACATATCAGATAACAAAATATCTTAACTTTGAACTCTTTGACATAATCAAAACATAGGTTTGATCGTCGGATGCTTCCCTCACTAACAGATTACCCTTAGATTTTTTTTGGTAACCCATTTTTTATGTGATCAAATGGGTAGAAGAAAAAGATTAAGTCTAGGGGAGGTAGCTAAATATTAAATTTTCTACTTTTTGTACTTTATTGTAAAATTTATTTTTGCTTTAACTTTATTTATTTACCCTAGCTTAACTTGGGTTGCTCACATAAAAAAAAAAGGAGATTGTTTGAACCCCAAGGTTGTTTTGATATGATCAAATAAGTTAAGTTAGGTCCTATTGACTTTTAATCTCTGTGTCTAAGTGTGCAGGAGTTTAGGAGCACAGGAAGTCGAGTGGAAGATGCGGCTACCGAGAAGGACGGCACGGAAGAGAACCAACGGGCTCGGTGCGTCTGAGGAATGAGGCAACGCGGAAGAGTACACCGATAGACAAGAAGAACGTGTGCGACGTTCGAGAGACGAGAAGCCAGAGCGGAAGCCTGCTCGAGGAGAAGGCCGAAATCACCCAAGCGAGCGGAGCCGAGGCGGAAGACACGGACCGGGGCGAGCAACACTGGAGCAGAGGGTCCGGATTGAAAAAGTCAACCATGTTGACTTTAAGGTCTGAGCGCCTAGAACCCGATTCTATCCAGATCGCGTTTAACTGTCATCCGTTGTAGAGGGGATAAAGTTTTATCCCCCTCCAAGTCCTGGAACCCTTCCAGGCGCCCCGACCAAGACTATAAATATAGTCTTGGTCCAAGAAGCTACAATAAATAAGCAATTTCATTTACAACACTTGTGTGTTTTCCATTTTTGTTTAGCTTCTTCATTTTTGTGCTTTCACTACTGTAAAGGGGTTTCTCCGCCTGAAGGAGTATTTAGTGCGCTTCATTTTCTTGGATTAATAACCTCCCCGGTTGTATCCAAGTAAATCCCTTGAGCCTCTATTTTCTGTTTATTCTAATTTTATTTACGCAAGTGTTCATTTAAGTCCGAGAAGGGTATTTTTTATTTTATTTTTTGCAGGACTATTCAACCCCCTCTAGCGGACCCAACGGTCCCAACAGTTAGATCACGATTAAGTTTAACTTTTGAACCCTTTATCAATTTCAAAACTAAAGTTCAATTATTTGGTACTGGTACTCCTTGTATCAATAATTTCTTTCTTTTTTATTATAACAGTTTGGTTCGAAAAATATAAAATAATTAAAAAATATATAAAGTAAACTTTCGATTTTCAAAAAAGTCTCCCCTCAATAATCCCCCCCCCCCTTTGAGGTACATAAAAAAAAATTCAACAGGGTATCTAAAAAAAATCACAACAAAAATAAAGGGTGAGTTCAAAATATTTTCAAAAGATAACTACGTCAGTGTGTGGAAATAATTTTCGAACGAGCATGGAAAGGCACACTTTTACAAAAAAATATTTAAAACAAATATTTTGAAATGCATGGGACTTTTCAACAGGTTTCAAGTCTAAGAAAACACTTAAAATTTTTAAAAGCACTGAAAATGTTTTCATACATAAGATTTTCTAAGTACTCGACAGATATTTCAAAAGTGTTTATGAAAAAATGTTATTGTTAAAAAAATATTTATAAGTGCTTAAAACAACATTTTAAAATAGGATATTTTTTTACAAGACTTTTCAAAAGGAATTTTCAAAGATTTTGAAGTTACAAACATATGTTTTCAAAAATATTTTCCTGAACGTCTTAAATTAGAAAATAGATTTTTTCCAAAAGTGTTTTTAGAAAATAGGTTTAGTGGGAAATAAATTAGATTTTCTAAGTGCTCAATGGATTTTTTAAAAGTGTTTATGAAAAAATGCTATTGTTAAACAAATATTTATAAGTGGTTAAAACAACATTTTAAAAGAGGATATGTTTAACAAGACTTTTCAAAGATTTTGAAGTTACAAACATAAGTTTTCCTGAATGTCTTAAATTAGAAAATAGATTTTTTTTTTTTCAAAAGTGTTTTCAGAAAATAGGTTTAAGTTGGAAAATAAATTTTCACAGAGACTTTTAAAAAATGTTTGAAGGATAAAAATTGTTTTCAAAAGTTATTTTGAAATTCTAAGTAAGTTTTTCAAGTAGTAAGGGAATTTTGAAAACATTTTGAAACAAGATTTTTCAAGTTCTAAAAAGATATTTTCAAGAGAATATTTTGAAACAAGAATTTTCAAGTGCTAACATATTTAAAATTCTAAACATGATTTTTCAAGTGAAAATAAAAAATTTTAAAATTCTAGACAAGATTTCATAAGTAATAAAAGGTTTTTCTAATAATAGAGAGATTTTTCAAGTAATTAAAAATAAATTTTCCCAAAAATATATCTTGAAATTCTGAACAAGATTTTTCAAGAATATTAAAAATTATGAAACTTGAATATAAAGCTATCAATGCTTTTAATCTAGACATATTTTAAACACTTTAAATCAAGCAATCTAAAAGTATGCAATTTAAAGCTAAACAGTTAGGCATGGTTAAGTGTGTCCTTAGAATCCAAGCATGCATTCCATGTTAACCAAATTATTAGAAGATATTGACTAAAATTTAAGCAGACATATTTAAGATAGTCAACATACTAATAATTGGAATTCTAACATAGATTTTACAAGATATAAGATATATTAAACAAGCAAAGCTACAGCACAAGCCAAGTCAAGCATGATAATAATAAAAAAAAACCTAGTTTATTTTGGAAATTGTTTTATTTTTACTGGTTTTATCTCTAGTTGGCGGTACTAAATTCCAAACTTGATTTCTATCGAATTGGGTTAGTTATTCTTTCATTGCTTTTACCCAATATTTCAACTATGATTTTGGATTCAAACTTAGATATTAGTTCAATTTTTACTCATGTCTCATAAAGTTCAATTTTTACTCATGTCTCATAAAGTGATTTGAATTTTTAATTGCTTGAGTTGGGTCAGTTAAGATTTGATTGATCATATGCCTTGAACTTATTTTAGATTTACCTCTTCTTCTTATTAAGTCTAATTTTAATCTTAGCCACTTCTAATTTCCCTTAATTTTTATATATTTCCTATTTTCTTAATAAATTTCACAAATTACTAGATTATTCAAATATTTTTTGAGACACCATTAATTGAGTATTATTAATTCCACTTAGTAATTAGCTATTTTGTGACTTGTGAGTTACATAGATCTAAGTGTAATGTTCAAATATAGAGTTGGTTTGAGTATTAATTTCGGATTAACTAATTGATTGAATTTTTTACATTAGAATTATCATCATTAATTAATTTATTAGTTAATTCTGAATTAATTAGATTTGAATTAGATAATTGAGGAGTGTGTTTATTAGTTAATTTGATATTAATTTAGAAATTTTAATTATTTTGTTTAGAATTATTAATCACATTTAATTATTTAATTTAGAATTATTAATTAATTGTGATTATTTGAATTAGAATTTTAAATTAAGTTGAATCATTTAAATTAGGATTTTTAATTTAAGTTTCGGATTTTAATTAGATTATGACTTTTAATTTAAGTTTCGGATTGATTAGATTAGGATTTTTAATTTAAGTTTTGGATTTTAATTAGATTAAGATTATTAATTTAAATTTCAAATTAATTAAATTAGGATTTTTAATTTAATATCTCACTCATTCTAAATTATTAAAGATATTAGTCTTATAAATTTGATAAAATAGTTATTAATTTTATTTTTAATTAAGTGAGGTACAGTGACATTCTTGAGTTTGGCGCAGTGACCACTTCTTTAGACGAAGTCGATTTTAGAAATTGGACACTTAATTAACCTATTCAAAAATCTTGGTATAATTAGTTTAGAATATAGTGAGATAACTTCACTTAATTCTCTTAGTTAAGCACACTAAGTAGGGTACTCCTTACCCCACCTGACACACTTAGACTAAGTGTCCCTAACGTACTATCATCTCGCTGCATCTTGATATTATGTTGGCAAGAGTCAACCAAACATATGTTTTATCTAACCGTTCTAAGTTAAGCAATGAAAGACATGTACAAAGATCCTTTCGTCTATTTTTTGTGGACCAGGGGATGGTCCACAATTCAATTATGATCGAATTGCGACTGTGATTGGGTCGGGGTGAGCGGTCGAAGGCCGCTGGGGGTGACTGGGTTGTCGGGCGACGAGCCGAGGGCGGCCTTCGGCTGCCTACCCCGACCCAAATATAACCTGAGTGGGAAGGTGAACCTAGGCAGGGATCGCAAGTAATTACGACCGAATTGTGGCCGCAATTCAACCTCAATTGCATTATAAACCATCCCCTAATTCACAAAAAGTAAACCAGAGGATCTACATGCATTTGAAATTAAAACTAAGGCAATCAAGCATGCAATTTACTTAATTAAGAAACTAGTTTTTCTATTAACTCCCCCTAGATTATAACTTAGATAAGGTCTATTCAAGTAGCAGGCTTAATCTTTGGAGACCCAATATTAGTTAGGTTTGACTTGTTTAATCAAATTAGATTTAGAGATCCATGCTTAGATTCTTGGTTTATTATTCCGATTAACTAAAGAGAAGTACGACTTATTTGAAGTATTAGCCTTGAATACAAGTCTTAATTGTACATAGCTCATTGAGATCCAAGTAACATGTCAAAGTTCTTGGATCCCAAAGTGAACATTTCCAATGACCTTGACTTTTCAAAATTGAATTCTCTTCCTCAAAATTTTGGACCTGAGTTCAGGTTCCATTTTGAACTGGATCAATTAAAGAACTCGGGTTAATCTTTTCCTTAAAGATTTTAACTTCCTTTTGGAGTGACTTGACTTGGACATTGAACTTGGCTAATTTACGAGTTAAACATGGTGTCATATTATATGATTTTTCAACTAAAGTAAAACTTACAGTTGGGTCTAGACCTTCTAAATTGGATATGGATCCATGACTTGACTCGGACTCGGCTTCAAACTCGGTCTCAAACTCGATCACTTTATCTTTTGCCATCATAGCTAGGTAACTCATTTGACGTTGTTCTTCTTCTTCTGTCCCTTCTGATGATGATTCATCACACGTTGCTTTTAGAGTGTCCATTGCTTTTTATCCTTTTCAAGTTTGAACATTCAGCCTGGTAGCGTTCCTTCTGATTGCACCCATAGCAAATCACCTCGGACTTGGGTTTGGTGGTTAGATTGGACTCAGATCTTTTTTCTTTGGCTCAGATCACCTTTTTGATCTCCCATTTTGTAAATCCCTTCTTCTTCTTGCAAAGTTTTCAGACTAGGTTAACCAATTCAGAGGTGGTTTCGTTGTCATCTTCGAATTTTGACTCTTCAAACTATGATTCAAGTCTTGACTTGAATTTGGTCTCCTTATTTATTTGACTTGTAAGTTGATCCGGTGGTCAAGGCAGGGGACCCCATTGCGAGGGGTCAACGCCACGTGGAGATCAAAAGGTCAAGTGGCCGACCGGATAGGCAGACCGACCGGCCTAGGCGGACCGACCGGTGAATAGCTGAGGCAATAGGTGCCCCGACTAAAGTTGGGGTTCCGACGCTCAATGGAACAGTAGCAAAGAGCCGAGCGGAAGGCCTAAGAGAAGGTGATGTACTGCTAACAGTTCTTACATAGCACCCTACCGAAATTCTCCCCAGCATATCGCTGCAAACGGCAGTCCGGACGTGAGGAGAGTGCCGCCCGGACTGCGCATGAAATGAGGGCCGTCCGGACGACGCTCTTCGTCCAGCTGGCCGGACGGACGTCCTGGCCGGTGGTGGGTAAATAGGGACGGGATCATCTTCTGACAGCCGTCAAGTCGTATGGCTAGGCCATACTCCTAGTCTGACAACGGGGTGTCCTGTTGTCCCATCGAAGGTGTGATGGGACTGTAGCAGTATGGCGTCAGGTAAGCTTTCTGACAGACACACACCGAGGTATGGGCTGCGAACACGTACGCGCCTCGGTGGGCGTGTAGGAGCTCTTTCACCGCTCTATATAAAGAGCCGCAGACTTCGCCGGAGGTACGCGTTTTACAATCTTGGGAGCTACTTTTTCCACCACTTGCTTACCTGACTTGAGCGTCGGAGGGTCGCCGCCGGGAACCCCTTCCCGGCCTGACTTCTGTGCAGGTTCGCCGGAGGTTCGTGCGACCAGTCGAAAATCCACGCCAGCAGCCGAAAGCGCCACGTGCCCAGCGTCCATTGATTCGGCATTCGGACAGGATCAAATTGGCGTCGTCTGTGGGAACGCGCCTAATCTGGAACGTGAAGATGGACGACACCGGAGAGTTCTGCCATTCTCATGACCTCGGTCAGTTTTTTCGTTATCTGTTCTCGGTTAGTTATATGATCCGTATTAGTCCCACGATGACGAAGACCCCCGAGCCGATCGGCCGGGCGGATTAAATCCGAGCTGCAGGCTCGATGACGAAGACCCCCGAGCCGATCGGCCGGGCGGATTATATCCGAGCTGCAGGCTCGATGGCGAAGACCCCCGAGCCGATCGGCTGGGAGGATTATATACGAGCCCGTGGCTGCCACGGGCTCGATGGCGAAGACCTCCGAGCCGATCGGCCGGGCGGATTATATACGAGCCACAGGCTCGATGGAGAAGACCCCCGAGCCGATCGACCGGGCGGATTATATACGAGCCACGGGCTCGATGGAGAAGACCCCAGAGCCGATCGGCCGGGCGGATTATATCCGAGCTGCAGGCTCGATGACGAAGACCCCCGAGCCGATCGGCCGGGCGGATTATATCCGAGCTGCAGGCTCGATGACGAAGACCCCCGAGCCGATCGGTCGGGCGGATTATATCCGAGCTGCAGGCTCGATGACGAAGACCCCCGAGCCGATCGACCGGGCGGATTATATCCGAGCTGCAGGCTCGATGACGAAGACCCCCGAGCCGATCGGCCGGGCGGATTATATCCGAGCTGCAGGCTCGATGACGAAGACCCCCGAGCCGATCGGCCGGGCGGATTATATCCGAGCTGCAGGCTCGATGACGAAGACCCCCGAGCCGATCGGCCGGGCGGATTATATCCGAGCTACAGGCTCGATGGCGAAGACCCCCGAGCCGATCGGCCGGGCGGATTATATCCGAGCTGCAGGCTCGATGGCGAAGACCCCCGAGCCGATCGGCCGGGCGGATTATATACGAGCCACACGCTCGATGGTGAAGACCCCCGAGCCGATCGGGGCGGATTATATCCGGTGCGGCTCGATGGCGAAGACCCCGAGCCGATCGGTAGGCGGATTATATCCAGCTGCAGCTCGATGGCGAGACCCCGAGTGATCGGCGGGAGGATTATATCTGAGCCGTGGTCGCCACAGGCTCGATGGCGAAGACCCCGAGTGATCGGTCGGAGGATTATATACGAGCCCGTGGCTGCCACGGGCTCGATGGCGAAGACCCCCGAGCCGATCGGCCGGGAGGATTATATACGAGCCCGTGGCTGCCACGGGCTCGATGGCGAAGACCCCCGAGCCGATCGGCCGGGAGGATTATATACGAGCCCGTGGCTGCCACGGGCTCGATGGCGAAGACCCCCGAGCCGATCGGCCGGGTTTGAATTAGCCCTCAGGGCCGTCTAGCCCAGACGTTAAACCGTAGAGTCGAACCGGCGACTATAAAAACCCCGGCTTGAAGACCGTCTAGCCCAGACGTTAAACCGTAGAGTCGAACCGGCGACTATAAAAACCCCGGCTTGAAGACCTCTGCATGGACTTACATATCATCTTATCTCCCCCGTTCGGGGTTGAGCTTAGCATCTTATCCCTCCCGTTTGGGGTCGAGCTATCATCGATGGTCGTGGACAGGATCAACTGGACCAGGATATCTCTGGGCTTTGCGTCTGTTCGGCTCACGACACTCCAGCTCTGTTTGCGCATGATACGCCCGTACGACATCAGTCACTTAGTTTTACTTGATTGCTGGGCCGGCACTTTACGATCGCCCATTGACTATTTTTGGGGCTGCGCAGTCAGCACTTTCATAGCCGTCCGACCAGTATCACGCGGCATCGTCCGCCCGGCATCTATTCGATCAATCGTCATCGTTCCGGTCACATGCTCGGCATCGTCCGCCCGGCATCTATTATTCAGATCGACATCATTCCGATCGCACGCTCGGCATCTATTATTCCGATCGACATCAGCTCGATCGCACGCCCGACATCGTTCGTCCGACATCGATTTCCGTTCCTATGAGTGCTTGGTCAGCACCTTCGTGGTCGCACGCATGACATCGTCCGGCCAGCATCTATTCGTCCGATCGACATCATTCCGATCACTCGCTCAGCATCTTCGTTGTTGTGTGCCCAGCATCGTCATCGCTCGCAGAGATGTTTTTGTTTCTCATCCGGCATCTCCGCAGTCGCGCACTCAGCATCGCTTGTCCACTTGGTCTATTCGTAGTCCACCGTATCGCTCGGTCTGCTATCCAGGCACTCTTCGCTTGCTTGTTGTTTTGGCACTCGCTTGACGTTGTCGCTCGCTCAGCATCTTCTGCTCGGCGTCTATCCACCTGATCGGCATCACTTCGATCGTCCGGTCGGTATCTTCGTGGCTGCGCACTTGGCATTGGTCCAGTTTCCGACTTAGTCTGCTCGGTATCGTGACCATCTCCTGCGACACCATTATTATAGCGACCGCTCGAGGGACATTATATTATCGGTTAAGCGATTTGGCTTTGACATCGAGAGCGGTTCAGCTCTTTGTGATTGACTGTCCAGTCAGTCGGACTAACACCTCCTTCGACTAGACTTGAAAGGGAGGCTTGTGATCCGGATGTAGTTGAGGACATGGGGGGAAATAAGGAGAGAAGGGAGGGCATTTTCGTCTTTGGGCGCATTTAGGGGTTTGAGTGCTTTTAAGCACTGTTCACAGTGCTAAGGAAAGGGGGTTTTTTTGGGGACCTGCCGCCAGCCAAGGAGGAGCTCGGGTTTGCCCCTCTCACGCCCTTCGTCGGCGACCGACGAAGCCGCCGGAGTTATCCTCCTCCTCTCCTTTATCACCTCTTCACTCCTGCTCCGTCATCATGAGGGAGGGGACGGGTTCGTGCAGGGAGTCGTCGCCAGGATAGGGGCTGCTTCCTCTTACATGCTCTGCCAGCGCCGACGCCGGTGCCGGCCGCTCTCCTCCTCCTCTCCTCCACCCCTTTCCTCAGGTCTCACGCCATCGACGCCGCCTAGGAGAGGGTGTTTGCATCGCTGCCAGGGAGAAACCGAGCACCGCCGTCGCGTATGGCGTCCAGCGCCGCCTCCTCCTCCTGTGTCGCTTCCTCCAGCAGCAGCCGGCGTCTCCAGCCGCCACGGTCGCCTCCGGCGACTGCCACAGCCGTCGTCGGCGTCTCCAGCAACCGCCGACACCTCCGCCACTGCCGCCTGCACTTCCCGTGGCTGGTGCCGGCGATCACGGCGAATACCACCTTCAGACCACCGCCATAGCCGCCTTTGGCAGCCCGCGTCTTCGGCGGCCAGCGCCTCCGGCGTCCAGCGCCGTCACCTCCGGCAGCCCCTGTCGCAGCCACCGACACCTCCGAGCAGCCGTCATCACCCTCCAAGTAGCCGTCATATGACGAGCTCAGGTTTGCTTATTCAGACCTTCGCGCCAAGATTATGCTCGACTTGTGAGCCGATGTGGATCCGGCCATCGTGCCGTTGTATTTCATTCTTCGTACCATTATTATGCTTGTTAGTCATTCGTATTATCCGCCCTGCGTGCCGTGTGCCGGCCTGTGAGTCGCTGTATTATTCCGGGCCGCTGCGACTCGATTAGCGACACGACCAGCTCATCCATCCATCCGAGGGCGCCCCCTGGGCCAGGGTACGTTCTCATACTCGGTATCTGGTCATTTTATTGCTATACTATTATGCGGTTACTTATATATCTGTGGGATTCGCCTCGAGCACCGAGGTACCAGAGGCTGGGGCGACCCGGTCGCTGGATGCAGGTACAGTTGACCGGAGGAGGACTTCTGACGATCTGGTCAACGTAGAGGACAGCTCACCACCGGGTCAAAAGGATGCGGTCAACCCTCCAGACACGTCATACCGGCAGGTTCGTCTTCTCAGCTTCCAGACAGGAACAAATTGGCGCCGTCTCCACCTTCCACCAGAAGATCAAATTCTCCGTCGAAGACAAAGTGGGAGAGGTACGGGGAGACCAACTGGCAGCTCGGCGATGCTACATTGAAATGGTCCGAGTAGAAGCAAGTTCCGCTCAGAAATCGCCCCGGATCGAGCTAAACGCCATAACTGAAAAGCCTCCCTCTTTAGTTTATGAAGAAAAAGAGGAAGTGCAGATACACCCGACCCGATCGGAGGCCACGACCTTCATCGCGTCCGATCTGGAGGCCAACCATAAAGAGGAGGTGATCCAATGCCTCCGAAGAAACCATGATGTCTTCGTCTGGTCAACGCATGAGCTGCCCGAAATTTCACCAAGTGTAGCGCAGCATGAGCTCCACGTCCGACCGGACGCTCGGCCTGTGAAGCAGAGATAAAGAGATTTCAGCGCCGAGCAGAATGCCATCATCCGAGCGGAGGTGGAGAAGCTTTTGGAAGCTGGCCATATACGTGAGGTGCAGTTCCCGAGCTGGCTGGCTAACGTAGTATTAGTCTCCAAGCCGGGCAACAAGTGGAGAGTATGCATAGATTTTCGGGACCTCAACAAAGCTTGCCCGAAAGACTTTTATCCTCTGCCCGGATAGATCAGTTGGTGGACTCTACGGCCGGCTGTGAATTAATATGTATGCTCGATGCTTACCAAGGCTATCATCAAGTGCCACTCGCCCGTGAAGATCAAGAAAAAGTCAGCTTTGTGACGGCAGACGGCACATATTGCTATAATGTGATGTCGTTCGGATTGAAGAATGCAGGAGCCACCTATCAGCGCTTGATGAATAAAGTATTCAGAGAGCAGATTGGGCGAAATCTGGAAGTGTATGTGGACGACATTCTCATCAAATCCGTCCGAGCGGCCGATCTCTTCAAAGACATGGAGGAAACCTTCCGAACGCTGCGCAAATATGGAGTCAAGCTGAATCCCCAGAAGTGCCTGTTCGGAGCAAAAGGAGGGCGTTTTCTGGGGTACATAGTGACCGAGCGGGGAATTGAAGCAAATCCCAGCAAGGTGAAAGCTCTACAAGACATGCCGCCTCCAAGAAATACAAGGGAAGTGCAGCGTTTGACCGGTCGGATAACTGCTTTGTCCAGATTCATCTCCAAAACTGCCGACCGGAGCCTCCCTTTCTTCAAAATCTTGTGCAAGGCCACTAAGTTTCACTGGGATGAAGAATGCGATCGGGCGTTCGAAGACTTGAAGGCATATCTGAACTCTCTCCCGGTATTGGCCAAGCCGACTGCGGGTGAGCCACTTTATATATACTTGTCTTCAACCGAGCATGCAATCGGCTCAGCTTTAGTGAGGGCGAGCGGAGAAGAGCCTGTGTATTTCCTTAGTCACATTTTAAAAGATGCTGAATCTCGCTACACTGGGCTCGAGAAGCTGGCTTTCACTCTGGTCCTCGCCGCTCGGCGTCTCCGTCCATACTTCCTGTCGCATACTATCATCGTCAAAACCAATAGCCCGCTCGGACGTGTTCTACTAAATCCAGAGGCATACGGACGGCTCATCAAATAGACGACGGAGTTAAGTGAATTTGATATCCAATACCAGCCCCGCTCGGCGATCAAAGCGCAATCCTTGGCCGATTTTGTGACTTAGGTGCAAAGGCCAGAGCCGGAAGCTATGTGGAGAATATATGTGGATGGGTCGTCCACTCGGCTCGGAAGCGGGATTGGAATATTGTTACTCTCCCCTCAAGAAGAGAAGATGCACTTATCCGTCCGGCTGGATTATAAAGCTACCAACAATGAAGCAGAGTATGAAGCCCTCATAGCCGGCTTGCAGGCAGCTCGGCATGTCGGATTCGCAGTTGGTCGCTCAGCAGCTCTCTGGTACCTTCGAAATCAATAGTGCTCGGCTCAAGCTCTACGCTGAAGCCTTCGAGAAGCTCAAAGCCGATTTTAGAGAAGTTATTATCCAGAAGATACCTAGAGCAGAAAATCAAGCAGCCGATGAGTTAGCCGAACTCGCGAGCTCAATAACGTCGGTCGCCATTCAGCAGCCAATTGAAAAAGTACTGTTGGTGGCGCACGTCGACCGGATGGAAGGCCTCACATTTCCAAGCGACTGGCGGACACCCATCATAGAGTTCCTCCGCTCGGGCGCCACACCATCCAATGAGTATGAAGCCCAGCTGCTAAGGAGGAGAGCCGGTCGGTTCACACTCATCGGCAATCAGCTTTACAAATAGGCTTTCTCACGCCCGCTGTTGAAATGCGTGAGCTCGGAGGACTCAGCTTACATCCTCCAAGAAGTACATCAAGGATTGTGCGGGGGGCATCCGGGCGGACGATCGTTGGCCAAGAAGATCCTCTTGGCCGGGTACTTTTGGCTAACCTTACAAGCAGACGCCGCTCGGACAGTATCTACATGCCTTTCGTGCCAGAAGTATCACAACTTCTCCCACCGACCGGCAGAGGAAATGAAGGCATCAACCGTTTCATGTCCGTTCGATCAATGGGGAATGGATATTGTTGGTGCATTTCCGATGGCGACCGGGCAGAGGAAATTTTTGCTAGTGGCGGTCGACTATTTTTCCAAGTGAGTGGAGGCTGAGCCGCTAGCAAAGATCACCGAACAGATGGTCAAAAAATTCATCTGGCAACACATCATCTGTCGGTTCGGCATCCCCCGTCAACTTATCTCTGATAATGGGTGGCAATTCACGGGAAAGTTGCTCGAAGATTGGTGCAAAAGCTATGGCATCGAGCAACACTTCACGTCCGTAGCATACCCCCAAAGCAATGGTCAAGCTGAAGTAGCTAATCGGGAAATTCTTCGTATTCTGCGCGCTCGGCTCGACCATTTGGGAGGAAGTTGGCCGGATGAAGTGCCGGGCGTCTTATGGGCCATCCGAACGACGCCGAAGGAAGGGACAGGCGTCACGCCGTTCCATTTGGTGTATGGCGGCGAGGCGGTCATTCCGGTTGAAGTCGGCGTTGAGTCCGTCCAGATCCAGAGCTATGATGATGGCAACGCCGAACGGAGGAACATGGAGCTGGATTTGGTAGACGAGGAGCGAGCCAAGGCGTCCGTTCGGTTGATGGCGTACCGGCAGCGGATGAAGCAAAATTACAACTGCCGCGTAATCCCCAGATCATTCCAGGTTGGCGATCTTGTCTGGAAGAAAGTCAAGCCGGTCGGCGACGTCGGCAAGCTAGAGGCTCCTTGGGTGGGTCCCTTCAAGGTTATTGAAAAGCTCCGCTCGGGCGCTTACTACTTGGAGGATGAAGACGGGCGACAGCTGGATCGACCGTGGAGTGCAAATCATCTCCAGCCTTATCGAGCTGGATGAAAGGTGCACGAATGTAACTCATTTTTGTGTATATGCTAGTCGCCCGTGTCCTTGTAATGCAGGAAGCAAAATTAATTCAAAGGATGGTCAAGGGTTCCGCCGATCGACAGTGTCGAAGTTAGCCGTAATGGCCGTCGAGCTCCGACGTTAAATATCGAGAGACGAGCCGGCGTCTATAAACGTCCGAGCGGAAGACCGTCGAGCTCCGACGTTAAATATCGAGAGACGAGCCGGCGTCTATAAACGTCCGAGCGGAAGACCGTCGAGCTCCGACGTTAAATATCGAGAGACGAGCCGACGTCTATAAACGTCCGAGCGGAAGACCGTCGAGCTCCGACGTTAAATATCGAGAGACGAGCCGGCGTCTATAAACGTCCGAGCGGAAGACCGTCGAGCTCCGGCGTTAAATATCGAGAGACGAACCGGCGTCTATAAACGTCCGAGCGGAAGACCGTCGAGCTCCGACGTTAAATATCGAGAGACGAGCCGGCGTCTATAAACGTCCGAGCGGAAGACCGTCGAGCTCCGACGTTAAATATCGAGAGACGAGCCGGCGTCTATAAACGTCCGAGCGGCTCGCATTGCGAAAATCTAGCGAAAACCCCTTTGAGGTAAGGCGCGAAGCAAAAGATGGTTAATTAGAATTAAAAATGCGAGCAAGTGAACGAGTGACGTTCGCGCGCCGAGCGGCTGCTTAATTGCGTGGCGAAAGACGTTATTGAAGGCAGGCGGCTTGGGTCCACGTTAGAGCGTGAAGCCGAGCGGAGGAGTTTTAAAGAACACTTCACACATGACGAAAGAAAATTTTCTTCCCAAAACAAAGGTGACAAGAACAGAAAGATGGTTTATTTACGCCAAATACTAGGCAAACAAAAGAAGTTACAGCGAAAATCAGTCTTGCCGAACGGCGAAGATACAAAAAAGTGGATAAAATACACTCCTCATGCGTCAAAATAAAAAAGGGCATCAGGAATGGCGCCCATCACATTAGCCAGATCCTCTGGGGGGATGGTCAGCTCGGCGGGAAGGTGGCCTTTAAAAAAAATGTGGAACCGCCACATCAGCGGCCCCCCTAGAGCTGGTCCCACGGATATGGAGGGAGGTAAATGCAGGTACACAGCTGAAAGCGTATAGCCGAGGAAGGTGGCCTTTAGTCTTCAAATAATCTACCGCCGCCTTAATCGCTTCTTCGAAGGTGAGGGAAATCTTGTCGGTGAACTTCTCCCCGAAGTCGTCCGAGCGGACAAACGCCTGCCTCACTTCGTCAGAACGAGCCGACTCCCCATCCTGATACTCTTTAAGCCCGGCTTGGGAAGCATCGTTGGCGGCCTGGAGATCCTTTAAATCCCCTTCAAATTTGAGTAAATCGGCCGAGCGGCCCTCCTTCTCGGTGGCCAGAAGGGCATCCAGATCCTTGATGCGTTGCTCTAGCCCTCTGATCTCCACCTTCATTCGGTCCATGTCATCGATGGCCTGGCGCTTCCGGGTGGTCGCCGTCTTGATCTCCTTATCTCGTTGTTTGACCACCGCTTCAAGCCGAGCGACCTCGCTCGCCAGATCGGAAGCTCGTTTCCGTTCGGCTTCCAGTAATTTTTTGGCCTTCTCCAGAGCGGCCGTCGACTGTCGGTTGTCCCCTGCGGCATTAAGTTTTTTCAATTCATCCTTCAGCTCGGCCAACCGATTGCTAATAGCAATCTGCTCCACCCAGTTCTACGAGCAAAAGTGAACAGGTTAAAAACTTAATTCAAATACACGAACAAAGAAAAAGAGCATACCCCGGTGGCCTGTTGAAGGTTGTTGTAGCCGAGCTGCCCGGGAGTCATCGCTTTTATTCGGCGCTGAGCGTCCTCCCAAGCTTTTGCAAGAGGGCCCGTCAAGGTGATCTGCTGCTCGGGGACCACTGGCCGATCAGCAGCAGCCATGTATTCCTCTGAGGGGAGGCGCAGGACGGTTTTAATTAAATTCGGGCCGCTCGGCTCGCTCTGAGAAGCATCGGCCTTACCGGATGGCCCGCCGGTGGACGAGGAGGGAAGCTCGCCCAAACGCCTGATACGGCGCAGAGTTCTTGTAGGGCTGGACGGCGGCACCTCAGAGCTTGCCCTTGGAGAGCCATGGGGGGTCGGGGTACTCTCTAGAGAAATAGTCCCAGATAACATCGGAGCATCCGCGTCCCGCTCGGGCGGTGGCTCATCAAAGGCAGTTGATGCAGATGCCGGCTCTGGCCGTCTGCGCTTCCGAGTGAGCAGGGGAACATCATCGGCCGAACGGCCTTCCACCTCGGCTTGTGTAGAAGGTTCTGTGCCGCCCGCTGCCTCGTCGTGAGAGGTAGTAGCTGCTAAGGCTTCAGGGGCATCCTGAGTCCCCTCACCTAATTCGCCGGTCGGATCGGCTGGATCAAGGCCCCGCTCGACGACCTCCTTGTTCTTCACCGCCTCAATCTGAGCGGCTTTCAATTTGAGCTTCTCGGTCGCCTTAGCGCGCCACATAACTTCAGCTGCAGAAACAAAGATTAAATCAATTAGAACAAAAGAAAAAGGAGGGATGAGAATCGCTTACTCATGCTGCAGGGCAGATCGGCTGGGGTAGAAGATAGGCCAAATATATACATTACTCCCGGAAGGAGCAGCTTGTCAATGTGATAGCGCTGACCCACCAACCGCTCGGCCGCATGAAGGTAGGCCGCATCGCCTCTAAATTTGCCGAGCTCCGGTTGCGTCAGCATTGCCGTCTGCCACTGGGTACAAAAAGTTGGCAGCTCGGGAAAACGCACATAGAAAAAGTGCTCCTTCCAATGTTTGTTGGAGCTCGGCATACTATCAAATAGGACGAAACCTATCCTAGACTGGAAAATAAAGGTACCCCACTCGGCTTGCTTGGGATAAAAAAAGTAGTGAAAAATCTTAGGGTCAAGAGGGATGTTGTTCAGTTTAAAAAGGACTATCATTCCGCTCAACAGCCTAATAGAGTTAGGGACTACTTGGCCGAGTGGAATGCGAAAATAATTGCAGACTTGTAAGAAGAACTTGTGGGGTGGAAAACGCAGCCCGGCCAGAAATTGGTCTCGGAAGAAGAGAACGGTGCCGAGCGGCGGTTCATGTGGCCGGTCGGTGGTGTTAGCTACTATGATGTGGTGGTCGGTCGGCAGATCATATGTTCGAGTGAGGCGCAAGGCGTCCTCCTCGTCGAACCGACTTTCCATGGTCGAATACCAAAGACCCAGAGCACCGCCGGTCGGCTGTGAGGTGTTGGTCATGGTATAAGGCCAGGGATGGACGCGCGATGGAAGGAAGGAGAAATAAAAACAGGGAAAGAATGCGGGATGATGAAAGAAATAGCTAATAGAGAGAAAAAAAAGGAGAGGCAGCAAGGAAAAGGAATCCTTACGGGCAAAGAAGATGATCGAAGGGAGCGGTAGAGTCGTCGGAGGGCTGAAACGCAAGGTCGCCGGAGAAAAAAAGGAACAGAGGGATGGCTGGAGACGATGAGGTCGAAATGCGGCGAAGAGCAGGGGTCGGGAGCTTTATAAGGGCGGCCGCGATCAATTTCCACCGTCCGATCCAGGTCGTCGATAACGAGGTCATCATCCAGCCGTTCATTTCAAACGGTGGTTGTCCCATCGGATGTGACGCCACCGCCATACCCTGACAAGAGAAAGGTAGCCACGTGTCATCAAGTTACGGGTTAACGCGCGTGGCTGACGGAAGCTTCGGCATAAATTCCAAGGCACGGGCAAGATATCGCCAAACGGCTGAGCATCCATTAACCCGTCTGAGCGGACTAAGGTATCGGTCGTCCCTCGCTCGGATCGGCAATCTAGTCAGTCGGACTTACCCTCCTTCGACTAGACTTGAAGGGGAGGCAAGCGATCCGGTGGTCAAGGCAGGGGACCCCATTGCGAGGGGTCAACGCCACGTGGAGATCAAAAGGCCAAGTGGCCGACCGGATAGGCAGACCGACCGGCCTAGGCGGACCGACCGGTGAATAGCTGAGGCAATAGGTGCCCCGACTAAAGTTGGGGTTCCGACGCTCAATGGAACAGTAGCAAAGAGCCGAGCGGAAGGCCTAAGAGAAGGTGATGTACTGCTAACAGTTCTAACATAGCACCCTACCGAAATTCTCCCCAGCATATCGCTGCAAACGGCAGTCCGGACGTGACGAGAGTGCCGCCCGGACTGCGCATGAAATGAGGGCCGTCCAGACGACGCTCTTCGTCCAGCTGGCCGGACGGACGTCCTGGCCGGTGGTGGGTAAATAGGGACGGGATCATCTTCTGACAGCCGTCAAGTCGTATGGCTAGGTCATACTCCTAGTCTGACAACGGGGTGTCCTGTTATCCCATCGAAGGTGTGATGGGACTGTAGCAGTATGGCGTCAGGTAAGCTTTCTGACAGACACACACCGAGGTATGGGCTGCGGACACGTACGTGCCTCGGTGGGCGTGTAGGAGCTCTTTCACCGCTCTATATAAAGAGCCGCAGACTTCGCCGGAGGTACGCGTTTTACAATCTTGGGAGCTACTTTTTCCACCACTTGCTTACCTGACTTGAGCGTTGGAGGGTCGCCACCGGGAACCCCTTCCCGGCCTGACTTCTGTGCAGGTTCGTCGGAGGTTCGTGCGACCAGTCGAAAATCCACGCTAGCAGCCGGAAGCGCCACGTGCCCAGCGTCCGTTGATTCGACATTCGGATAGGATCATAAGTAATGCTTATATCTTTCTTGGTTGGCTCGTGTTAGTCTACTCATGTATTTCAAATTCTGAAAATAACTCATCTAATTTAACTTTTGAAAGATCCTGAGAAATCTTGTAGACATCGACCATCAATGCTCATAAAAGTGTTTCTCATAAATGCTTTTAATACATACTTTATTATGTCGCGGTTCTCCACTTGTTGTCCTATTGCATACATCCCATTAAAATGTCTTGGATCTGAACGTGTAGCTAACTTGTCAATTCTCCATCCTGGATTTTGATGTTATATAGTTTACTTAAATATAAATCTCTTTTACATACCTTAATGTCAAAGGTTCCTTCATGTAGCTCAAATAGCATATCCCATAGGTCATTCACTTTGATGAAGGGGTTCAAATCGGTTTAGTTCTCCCTTGGTCAAACTGCATTGGAGAGTCAAAGCATCTTTTGCATCCGACTTCAATCTTATTCTTTGTGGCATTCTCCCATTGGTCGTATCTAAGTGGTACTCCTTCATTGTTGGGGAGCATGAATCTCGTTTAAATCATGATCCACATCTCTGCCTAAGTTTTCAGATGGCACTCCATTTGACCCGTCTAATAGCCAAAATCTTCCCTAGAGAACAGATCAGACCATATTGTACTCCTTCTTGATAGACCATTAAGAAAAAACCTTGCACTAAAAAAACTGAGACAAAACGTTCCAAGACTTATGGGAAAAAAATCTGCTTAACAGGTAGTTACACTAATTCAGAGTGTCGCTTTGATACCAATTGTAGGATTGAAAAGTACTAGGAGTTGAATAGCGCATGTCATTTTTTTCACATTTTTTGAAAACTTGTTTAAGAGATAGCAGCGGAAATTTAAAAAAAAAACACACAGCACATAAACACTTTATTTTTACTTGGTCAAGGCTTGCGGTCTTTGACCACTTCGGATAAGCAATCCACTAAGAGTCTTCTCCTCCGAACAACGATTCAGAGGAAAAGACTAGCTTTTACAAAAAAAATCGAGGAACGGTAACACATTTATCATTCCTTTTCAAAATCAAGTATGAAAGACGATAAATAATATAAATTATATTAACAATTAAGAATCGAAGATAAGCACAGTTGTCGGAGTAGTAGGTTGTCGTGTCGTTAGCTTTTTGTGGTAAGGCGAGAGTAGAAGACCTTGGAAGATGATATGATCAAAAGTGTTCTCTAAAGCCTTTGTTCGTAGGATTTTTATAGATACTCTCTAAGTGCCTAGACCAGCCGCAGGCACCCTAGCTCGACCTCATCTGATCTGACTGTGTTACAGTTTTATCCATCTCCGATGACTTAGATTGTTGATGTGGAACGTTTTGGATTAAGTTCTATCCTCCTCAGCTTATTCTTTCTCGGGCGCCTAGACCCCGTCCAAATGCCTAGATGTCGATGTGTCATCCTATGTCGCAGACCAACCAGACTCGAACATGACATCTACACACATGGCTGGATCAAACATCATGGACACTTTGACCCTATCAGGGTGCTTGGAGCTTCGACCACCTAGAGTCAACTAAGTCTGGCCAACTTCCCGATTTTAGGTTCCTGTACCATAGAGTTAGCACAGTAATAATATAAGTTTGGATGGTAATATAACTATCCGATCTTAACTTTGGATTTCCAGTGAAATCCTTAGTCGAACTGACGCCTATTGTTCCCTTAAAGGGAACTCGTCCTTACCTTTTCTTCTTTTTAGAAGAACTTCTCCTCTTAGGAGAATTTACTTGATGTCAAACATCTAATCCTCCAAACTTATTTAGACATTTATGTTAGTGCAACGAAACTGGTTCATAAAGTTAGAGGGGAGGGGTGAATAGAGACCTACAAAATAAAGTTACAACTTTTTCTTACTATCGGATTAGCAAGGACGCACACTAATTAATATATAAAATAACATGCAAAATAAAAGAGACTACAGATCAATTTTTTACATGGTTTGCAACTAGAATGTTGCTACTCCAAGACTATGAAGCACACTATGAAGACCTCCTTCTTTGACTATAAGTTGGAGGCGGAGAAGCCCCTTACAACGATTAAGTACAAAAGCAATAAGATTGAATGAAAGTGAATACAAGCGTGTTATTTAAAATTTTGAGCATCAATCCTCCTTTTACAACCTTCGTCTTCAATTTGACCATTTGCTAATGTGGCACCTTTCGGACACTTGGAAGTGATCTAAATGCCTAGACTCGGTCGAGGTCGAACCATTCAGCAATAGTCCACCTAATGGCTTTGGATGACTTTGGGCATTCCAATCGCATGTAAGCAATGCGAGCGCCTGGAGTCTACTAATGTGGTCGCTATGCTTCATATGCTTCAACAACGATTCGCTGCCATGATCACCCTTTTCGAGCACTTGGATTAGATCCAGGCACCTAAAATCCGAGCACCTGAAATGAATCCAGGTGTCTAGAATGGTCAACTTAGAACTTGACCATTCTCTCGTCCGGACGATTGGGTGATGCTCCAGTCATCCAAAATTGAGCTCATCCGAACTCAACTCCAGCCTTTTCCTCGAGCAGGTTTTCTCCTCGACTTCTCGTCCTTCGGACGCTCCGCACGCGTCTTTCTCACTCCACCAATGTACTCTTCTGCAACTCCTTGTCCCTTGAATGCACTGAACCCATCGACTAGCTTCCTGTGTCATCTTTCTCGCTCGCTGCATCTTCCGCTCGACTTTTTATATTCCTAAGTCCCTGCATACTCAGACACAAGACATTAAATATACAGGGTCTAAGTTAACTCGGTTCATCACATCAAAACTATCCTGGGGTACTTATAATTTGCTCAGCAACCGATCCTTGACTCTCAGGTTTTCCTTCGATGTTCGGTCCTCATTGACCTAATAACTTGCTAGACGTCCCGTCTGCTGACCTATCTAGTATTTTCATCTGGTGTTCTCAATCTATCAAGATTTTTACTATTTGATCCAGCTGACCTACTAGGACTTTCACTTGCCTAGTCTCACTAGGACTTTCCTGATTGAGCTATTTAGCCATTTAATCAACCTTATTAGATCACGATTAAACTTAAGTTTTTAAACCCTTTATCAATATTTAAAACTCATGTAAGTATAACTATAGTCTATTATGGTTATAGCAGTAATTAGAAAGGTGGTAGTGGGTAATGATGCCTTTGGATATTTCTTTTTTCTGACTCAGAAGAATGTATGTTGTTTTGTGACAATATTTTAGTTAATAACGCGTATGTTATGTAGAATTTATATATATATATATATATATATATATATATATATATATATATATATATATATATGACAAGATACGTCATAGAATATCTGAGAACAAAACTATCAGATTCTGTAACGCGGAACTGCCCAGAAGTTGATGGTTGAAACCCCTAAACTGCTAATAGACAATTAATCACTAAGAGAGTTGGTAATTTTTTATTGTTGCATATTTTAGCTTATTGTATCACTAGCATGAGTTAAACCATGAAAAGAACTATATTCAAACTTTCTTTTGTTGTGACTTGACCATAAACAACCTTGCTAGCTTGATTTTTGAGGTAAAAGACTTGTTTTTTTCAGCGACGTGGCCATCAACCTTATTAGACTTTAATTTAGTCTTTTTGCCACCCACATTTTCTGGTATCATTCAACACAAGACAACAAGGACATTACTATGTCAACTTTATGGGACGACTATTAATTCTCAGTTCTGATCACCCTTGTGTTCATCTACTTTATATAAATTTACATTTTTCTCAAATTGTCTAATCTAGCTTGCAAGTCATCATCTATTCCACCACCTTCACTTGAAGCAGCTTCGACTTGAGCAACCTTTTTATTTGCCTCAGCGCTTGTGACTGCAGTTGAAGGTGCCTTGACAAGCTGCAAGCAAAGGAACAAATCAAGAATGTTTGCTACTAAACATAATAGAAGACAAGTTCAATTAAGCTAAAGATCTTGATAAAGGAGACATTTGGATCCACCTCTGAGTTAATGTCGATTCCAATTTCATCGAGCACTTGGTTCACTAGTTCTTCAGTTTCTTCCTCCTCCTCATCTCCTTCCAAAGCATCATCGATGGCGTCTCCCATGACTTCACTGACCATTTCCATTTTCTCGTTTTGCATCTCAAACTCTTGCATTATCCTCTGTAGTGCAGGTAGGTTCATCTGCTTGTTCATTTGTCCCATAGCCTTTGTAACACCTTTCATTGCCTCTCCCATTGCTTGTGTCGATTTCAGTGTCTGAAAAATAACAGTGAGTCAGTAATTATGCTAACTTATAAAACTCTGAAATAAGCCTGTCTACCCCTAGTGCAACATATGTTACGAAATTTTTCAAGGAACTAAAATGAAAATGGCTAAGTAGATAATAAATATCAGAAGGAATTTTTGGCAATCCTGGACAGAAGAAAATTGGCAAGCACTGATAAGTGAAGACATCCAAAGATCACCAATGTCATTTGATCTTGTCCGAAAGCGGGGAAGATGGCAAGCTGGGGATATGGCTCGAAGGTTGACGGGGCGAAGATTTCACGCGATCCTGCAACATAAGAGACGTTAGTGCCGGGCCAGAAAGGAGTTCCTAGCGTTAGCCCTCCGACACTCAAGTCAGTTCTCGATCTAGTAGAAGAGAGTCGAAATGTTGTAGAAAAGAGCATGTGAAATAACGAAGTTGTGCAGACCTCCGCCTGTAGATAGGAACCCCCTTTTATAATGTTATTGTAGTGTTTGTGCACGCATTTCAAAGCAAATGCACATTTTCCAAAACGTACTGGGAAAAGACAAATCAAAAAGTGTCCCGACACATTTCCTTAAGCGAGCATGCAAATCTCTGATGTGACAGGCTAGAAGCTTCTAAAGTATGATTTACTTGCGAAACATGCTCTGTTGTAAGTGGCGCAAACTTCCAAAAGGGTACAATGAGATATGTAAGTGGGTCCTTCAGCAGGCCGACCGGTGGCCTCTCGGCCAGGAGCTCCTAGCTCAGTCGTATCGAACAAAGCTTTCTCCCTTCGCTTAGCGTTTCTGTTGCCGAAGGGCTGCCTCTCCCCTAAACGGACATGTCGCCCACTCGGCCGAACGACGACCGGGGGATATATTGTCTGTTTATCTCTTAACCTTATGTTGTCCGTTTGGCCTTACTCGTCCGCTCGGTCGTTCAGTCATAACTGGCCCGTTCGGTCGACCTCGCCGGATCTGTGGACAACGTCTCTCTGTCTTCCTTGACTTTGACCTCCACGTCAGCCGATCTTCCTTCCTTTGACCTATCTTTGGTGGGCCCCTCTTCATCACCGTATCACCATTGTAACTAATCCATATCATAATAAAGAAGAAAATTAGTTCCTTGATTATGGAGCCTTTGTACATCACTCCATTAAATTGGTAAGCATGATGTGAGACCTAGGTTTACCTAAGAATGCCTGATTTGAGCCATAGTTTAGCATAAGAGCTACCCTAAATTCAAATAATGAATTGAACTCGTGGCAAAGAAGTGTAACCCCAAACTAGTGATCAAACAAGGAGCACCCAAAATTTTATCAGATGTCTCCCGGGCTATGGTAAAGCGGGGGCGCTCATGTAGTCCTCCAAGTACTCATGGTTTGATTCCCAATTACGATGCACCATGGCATTTTCCTAGAGTGGGATGACAAACCTAGGATGTTCGGCAGCTACCCGTTGCAAGCAGTTCCGGATTTAACCTAATGGTCGGTGGAAAACTTTTATAGGGTCGGGCAATCATCCCCATGATTAGTAGGCCCGGAGGACTGGAAACATAGTACTAGCTTAAAAAAAACAAGGAGCACCACCAAAAATTACCATCTCCTAGGTGAACTGAAATTCCTCTGGCAAAGATGTTTTTTTATCTTGAATATAATCATGCAAAAAAGATGACCAAAATTGACTGGAACAATTGAAACTCCAATGACAGCCACAAAAAATTTTAACCAAGATTGTCCATGCAGAAGCATCTTGATTCAGTAGAATACTCCCAATTGGATCAATTAGATGAGAAGATACAAGATGATAGTCTTTCCAAATAAATCAGCGTTCTAATCTTTTAAAATCTAAAGAACTTGAATCAAAAAATTTCCTCAAATTAAAAAAAAAAATGTATGAGCAACACAGAACGTTTTTTCAATGTCAACTTTTACTATGGAGCCAGAAAGGCATAGAGAACCAACGATGTAAGGCAATTGGGAAGTAATTGCTGAATCCAACATTTTAAATTGAGTGGATCTTGTAAGTCAAGAGGATGTTGCTCAGTGTCAGAAGTGAAAGCAGTTATATACTGTTCAAAACGGTATGTTGCTTGCTGCTCAAAGGAAATAGCAAGGGAGCTGCGAGAAATTGTTTACTGTGGGAAGCAGCACGATGATGGAAACAATATGTTTCTTGTTGCTTAAAGCAGGGACAGAGCAGCCTCAAAGGGGTCCCAGCATGATGAAAAGGAACAACAGTGAGGGCATTGTGTTGCTCGCCGAAAACCAACAGCAAGGGTGCAGTCTTCCTCACCAAAATACATGGCAAAGGAGTCTCATGTAAAGGAATCACACAAGAGGTTGCCCGAAAGTCCTTGCAAGAAGAAGGATGACCTTATGTGTGAGATCAAAGCAGAGGATGAACAAGGTGGTGTCGCATGGCCGTGGAGAAGAATGGCAATCATGAGTGAGGTCCGATGACAATCAGCTGTCCACAAGTAGGGGATTGCAATTGTGCATCATGGTATCAAACAGGTCTATGATGGTGGGCATGTGTCTGCAGACTGAGTGTTGCACAGAGGCAGGCACAAGAGCTCAAGATTTAATCCATTCGTATCGATAATCCTAACCAAGAACTGTAGTAGATTGACAGGTCTGATTCTAGTACCATGAAACAATTAATGGGGATTTCTTACCTAGGTAATCTCCTATTCCTGTATTTATATTTATTATTAAGTTTACAATTTACACCTGTTCTTCTAATATGTGATATTTACAACCAAGTCCCTTACATATTTATAATTAGGTTTCTAACAGTTATATCTATAGCTCCAAGTAAGCCAAAATGCATGTTTATTCAAGTATTATTTGAATTAGAACTATAGTGGATTTTAAGACTTGAATTGAGTTCAATTATGTGTTGCAATAGTCCTAAACAAGAACTATAGTAGATTGATTGACTCAAATTAATTTTAGATGTTTAATAATTAGTTAAGTTATTTGGTAATTAGTCTATTATTGATTGATATCTTTCATTTTTGATAATCAATTAATGAAGATTGTTGTATTTCTCAATTTGCTTATTTGTAGCCTAGTTTTCAAAGCATCGAGTTATAAAAGTGTCCCATGTTGATCTCAACTTTCAATTAATAAACTATTTCTTTTTCAAATATTTTGTCTGGTTTTATTTCTTGAGATAGTTATGCTTTGCTTTGTCAATTTCATCTTAATTTTTTGTATGGTTTGAAACTTCAATTCTGGAGTTGCATCTTTCAATTTTAGTCCATGGTCAGCGAAATTTGTTATTCCGCTCACCGGCCATCGATATTGGCACTGGCACCACGAGCCTCCGCGATCCCATGGCAATTTCCACGTGGTCACAAAGGTGTTGCAATCCCGCGACAACCTTCATGGGGTCGCGAAGGAAACCGCGATCCTACGGCGACCTCCGCTTACGGGGGCACCGCAATCCCACGACAACCTTTATGGGGTCCCAAGGGCATCACAATTCCACATTTTTTTCTTTTTTAATTTTAATTTTTTTAATATTTAGGTTAAAAAAATTATTTTAAATTAATATAATTTATATTTAAAAATATCAAAATCATATGAGCATGGCACAATACGATACCACTATATCGTTTTGGTCATAAACCAAAACTCTGATACAACTCGAAATTTTAAAACATGATTGAGACATTTATCTTAATAGGAATTTAGCATCTTCCCCTTAATGTTCATGTTATCGAAACACTTGTGAAGAATTCCCACATACCAGCATATATCAATAATAAATGGAGATGACTCATAGCATTTCTCATCCTGAGAAGTAATTATTACTTAATTGAATAAATAAGAGAACAAAATTCAAAGTTAGCATTTACCTGAATTCTCAATGATACACCTTGGAGTTGTGATTTAAGTGCATAAAACTTTGTGATCTGATGCCTTGTTCGAATTAGGTCTTTTGCCATGACCTTGACTGCTGCCTGTCATCAATAATTATCACACAAAGAGAAGCCATATCACGGCACTCACACGCATATAAGATGAATGACATATGGAAAATAATATAGCTGGAAAATACAATAACCATATATAATGGAAAATAAGGCCGAAACCAGTCATAGTGAAAATTAACCAAATGTTAAAGAGTAATTCACAGAGAAAAAACAAATCAAAGGTTCAACATAAAGAGCATCCAGCCCATATTATTATCGAAGAGAAATTATTCTTTTTCATCTTTCATGTGAAGTGAGATCCATGCAGATCACCAAGGGAAAATAAGCATCTTGTTAACCCATACGAACATTTTATGAGTCTTTTAAAAAGTATATCTAGATTTCTGCTTTGCCATCATCAAATCATGAAATGCAGGTCTATTTTATTGATAGAGTAAAGGGGTTCAACATACCCTTAGTCCCTAGAGATGAGAAAGAATTCAGTCATATCTAACGAAAAACTAATTCAAGCAGGTAAAATAGTACTTTGTTAGAATCCAACTTCTTTCTAGTCTTAGACTTGATAGAGATATTTTGCATGTTCAATCTACTTCTTGACATCCAACAGGTATGAGTTCTTAGAATCTAAAAGCAAACTCTATACATGAAGTAAAGTCAAAATAACAACCAAGAAGCATGATTAAGAATTTTGAGAAGTGTGGATAACTAAAGTAATTGAACTGCGATAAAAAAAGAATTGAATGTTGATCCTGTCTGGAAGCTGAGAAAACGAACCTGCCGGTGTGACGTGTCTGGAAGGTTGACCGCATCCCCATGACCCGGTCGATGATCTGTCCTCTACGTTGACCAGATCGTCAGAAGTCCTCCTCCGGTCAACTGTACCTGTATCCAGCGACCGGGTCGCCCCCGGTCTCTGGTACCTCGGTGCTCGAGGCGAATCCCACAGACATATAAATAACCGCATAATAATATAGCATAATTAACTGAATGCAGAAAAGGTACGAGAACGTACCCTGGCCCAGGGGGGCGCCCTCGGATGGATGGATGAGCTGGTCGAGCTAATGATCAAGTCGTCGTGGTCCCGGATCCGAAAAGCGACATGTAGGCCGAGACATAATGGCTCGTAGGCCGATACGCGGCACGCAGGCCGGATAACACAGATAGCTCGTAATCATAAGAGATGCACAGAGTGAAACCCAACGACTCAATGGCCGGAACAACCTCGGCTCGATGGCCGAACCCAACCTCGGCGCGATGGCCGGAATAACCCAAATAGTATCGAGCTGCGGCTATCTGGAAGGTGACGATATCCACTAAAGACAGCGGCAGTAGATGCGAGATGGGGAAGATGCGGCTGTGGCCGCGGGGGAAGGCAGCAGTGGCTGCCGGCGGCGGCTGTGGCCGCGGGGGAAGGTTGCTGTGCGCGCGGAGGCTGCCGGCGAGAGGGCTGCTGTGCGCGCGGAGGCTACCGGCGAGGATCTGCTGTGCGCGTGGTGGCTGCCGGCGAGGAAGGCTGCTGTGCACGCGGAGGCTGCCGGCGAGGAGGGCTGCTGTGCACGCGGAGGCTGCCGGCGAGGAGGGCTGCTGTGCGCGCGGAGGCTGCCGGCGAGGGAGGAGAGGAGGAGAAGAAGAGTAGCGCCGGCGACTGCATCGGGCGCTGACGAAGGATGTGAGAGGGAGAACGTTCCTCCCTGGCTGGCGGCGGAAAATCACCACACGAGAGCCTCCTCTTGCGCTGTGTGAACCGTGCTCTTTATGAGCAAAAACCCTCAATCAATGAAATGACAAAACTGCCCTTTCCCTATTCCCTAACCACTCTTATGCCATCCACTTACATCCGGATCACAAGCCCCCCCTTCAAGTCTAGTCGAAGGAGGCGTGAGTCCGACTGACTGGACCGTCTATTGCAAAGAGTTGAACCACTCTCGATGTCAAAACCAAATCGCTAAACCAATAATATAATGTCGCTCGAGCGGTCGCTATAATAGTGGTGTCGTAGGAGATGGTAGCGATACAGAGCGGACCAAGTCTGTAATCGGTCCAATGCCGAGTGCGCAGCCACGCAGATACTGACCGGGCGATCGAAGAGATGACGATCGGGTGGATAGACGATCAAGCGTGTGGCCGAACGGACGATCGGAAAGATGTCGATCGAGTGAGTAGATGGCGAGCGGACAATACCGAACGGGCGACAGAGAAAATGACGATCAGTCGATCATGAAATGCTGGCCCGACGCACTGAATGAGCCGCACCGAGAATGGTCAGCGAGCGAACATAAAATGCTGTTCTAGCAATCGAGTAGCGATGAGTGGACAATGCTGAACGAGCGATCGGACGGATGCCGATCGGATGGATAGATGTCGGACGGACTATGCCGCGCGTGCGACCGGAATGATGTCGATCGGTCGGATAGATGCCGGATCGATCGGATAAATGTCGGGCGGACGACAACAAGCTAAGTGATAGACATGTAAAATGACAGCCAACCGAATGACACGTGGGATGCCGGGCGGACGATGCCGCGCGTGCGACCGTGGTGACGTCGATCGGTCAGATAGATGCCGGGCGGACGATGCCGCGCGTGCGACCGTGGTGACGTCGATCGGTCAGATAGATGCCGGGCGGACGATGCCGCGTGTGCGACCGTGGTGACGTCGATCGGTCAGATAGATGCCGGGCGGACGATGTCGCGCGTGCGACCGTGGTGACGTCGATCGGTCAAATAGATGCCGGGCCGCAAGGACTGCTCGACCCCGAACGGGAGAGATAGATGTATGATATACTGGTCCGATATACTGGTCCTCCCGGCCGAACGGCTCGGGGGCCTTCGGCTTCGAGCCCGTGGCTCGGATATAAACCTCCCGGCCTAACGGCTCGGGGGCCTTCGGCTTCGAGCCCGTGGCTCGGATATAAACCTCCCGGCCTAACGGCTCGGGGGCCTTCGGTGATAACTCGACCCCGAACAGGGGAGAGAATATATGATATGCTGGTCCGTGCAGAGGTCTTCAGCCCGGGAGGTTTATACCGGTCCGACTGTGTCCCGACTCTTGGTCGGTCGCCCGGAAGGTTTATAGTCACCGGTCCGACTTTCGATTTTTAACGACGGTGCTCGTCGGCGCGGATATTTATAGCCGGTCGGTTCTCGATTTTAACGACGGTGCTCGTCGCGGCGCGGATATCGATCGTCTCTCGATTTTTAACGGTGCTCGTCGGTCTTCGTGAGACTATATACCCTACCGAACGGCTCGGGCCTTCACATCGAGCCCTGGGCTCGGTCGAACGGCTCGGGCCTTCACATCGAGCGCCGGGCTCGGATACCATATACCGAACGGCTCGGGCCTTCACATCGAGCCGGCTCGGATACCATATACCCGACCGAACGGGCCTTCACATCGAGCGCTTGGCTCGCATATACTCGGGCCTTCACATCGAGCGCCGGGCTCGGATACCATATACCCGGCGACGGCTCGGGCCTTCACATCGAGCGCTGGGCTACTCCCGGCCGAACGGCTCGGGCCTTCACATCGAGCGCTGGGCTCGGATACCATATACCCGGCCGAACGGCTCGGGCCTTCGCTCCTAGGCAATAACCTCCCTCTATCATCCTGAACAGCGCAGGGTTTTGGTTTCCCATCCTGCCATAATAGTATGCAGCCCGGTCGAACGGCTCGGGGTCTTCGTGTTTGAGCCTGTGGCTCGGATATAAACCTCCCGGCCGAACGGCTCGGGGGCCTTCGGCTTCGAGCCCGTGGCTCGGATATAAACCTCTTCGAGCCTGTGGCTCGGATATAAACCTCCCGGCCGAACGGCTCGGGGGCCTTCGGCTTCGAGCCTGTGGCTCGGATATAAACCTCCCGGCCGAACGGCTCGGGGGCCTTCGGGTTCGAGCCTGTGGCTCGGATATAAACCTCCCGGCCGAACGGCTCGGGGGCCTTCGGGACTAATACAGATCATATAACTGCCAGGATAAATACCAGAAAAACTGACCGTGATCATGAGGATGACAGAACTATCCGGCGTCGTTCATCTTCACGTTCCAGATCAGGCGCGTTCCCACGGCGCCATTTGATCCTGTCTGGAAGGCGAGAAAACGAACCGCCGTGTGGCGGTCCGGAAGGTCGCCGCATCCCACGACCCGGCCGATGATCATCCTCTACGTTGACCGGATCGTCGAAGTCCTCCTCCGGTCAATCGTATCAGATCCAGCCGGGTCGCCCTCTCTGGTACCGCTCGAGGCGAATCCTACGTATATATAAATAACCGTAATAATATAGCATAATTAATCGAATGCGAAAGGTACGAGAACGCACGCCTGTGGGCGCCCTGATGGATGGATGAGTGGTCGAGCTAATGATCAAGTCGTCGTGGTCCCGATCGCGACACGTAGGCCGAGACATGATAGCGGCACGCAGGACGAGATAGATAGCTCGTAATCATAAGAGATGCACAGAGTGAAACCCAACGACTCAATGGCCGGAACAACCTCGGCTCGATGGCCGAACCCAACCTCGGCGCGATGGCCGGAATAACCCAAATAGTATCGAGCTGCGGCTATCTGGAAAGTGACGATATCCACTAAAGACAGCGGCAGTAGATGCGAGATGGGGCAAGGCAGCAGTGGCTGCCGGCGGCGGCTGTGGCCGCGGGGGAAGGTAATAGTGGCTGCCGGCGGCGGCTGTGGCCGCGGGGGAAGGTTGCTGTGCGCGCGGAGGCTACCGGCGAGGATCTGCTGTGCGCGTGGTGGCTGCCGGCGAGGAAGGCTGCTGTGCACGCGGAGGCTGCCGGCGAGGAGGGCTGCTGTGCACGCGGAGGCTGCCGGCGAGGAGGGCTGCTATGCGCGCGGAGGCTGCCGGCGAGGGAGGAGAGGAGGAGAAGAAGAGTAGCGCCGGCGACTGCATCGGGCGCTGACGAAGGATGTGAGAGGGAGAACGTTCCTCCCTGGCTGGCGGCGGAAAATCACCACACGAGAGCCCCCTCTTGCGCTGTGTGAACCGTGCTCTTTATGAGCAAAAACCCTCAATCAATGAAATGACAAAACTGCCCTTTCCCTATTCCCTAACCACTCTTATGCCATCCACTTACATCCGGATCAAATGTTATTTCCCCTATATTTTCATTTCAATTTTTCCCTGAATGTGCTCCATGTATCTTCACCTATGGGCAGCATGAACTGATTTCTGTGGGGTCTCATTAAGAGGTTATTTATACCAGACATGAAAAACCTCTGAATGAGACCCCACCAAAATCATTTAATGCTGTCCATAGGTTGAGATACATGGATCACATTTAGGGAAAATTTGATATGAAAATGTAGAGGAGATAGCATTCAATTTTTTTTTATCGCCATTCAATTACTTTTAATTATCCACACTTCTCAAATTTCTTAATTACACTTCTTTTCTTTCTCTTTTTTTTTTTTTTTACTTTTATAGTGCAATAAAGCATAAAGCGAGAAAAAAAATGAGTGTGATCAATATCTTTAACTTCTTGATCATTTTTAAAACTTATTTCAATTTTCAATAATTTGAGCAAAATATTTATTTTCTGTAGAACAATAAATCAAAAGTTGAATCTGACCAAAATTAGTTTGCTATGGGCTTCACAAAGGTATATTGACAACATTCTTCCAAGAAGAGGAAGACCAATGAGATGAGTAAGACAAATGAAGAAACAACGGATAGCAACTTGGGGAAGCAACCACTTTTTGTTTTTGTATCAATATTAAGTTTGTGGGTAGTGTCATATGTCATATGCATGCAGTTAGAACTTGTATAATACATGTTATGTATGGTTGATAGGTGAGCTCATTCATTGTGAAGTAAAACACCAGTGTACAATGAACTGTAAATGGGTAGCAGCAGCAAACCATCTACATCCAGACACATGCACATATGGAAATAGGGTAAAGAAGAAAGGGAGCTATCCATTTTCTCAGACAAGTGTTTCCATAGATGAGTCCTCCATTACAAAGTGTTCATTCAGAAAAGTTCACTCCGTACAAGAAAACAAGACAGAAGAAGCTTGTTCAACAGATTGTGACATAGTTAGACTATAATAAGTATATTGAATATAAGAATCTTCCTAAAAGCGTCAATGGGTTGTTGTGAAGCAAAATCAGATACTAAGCCTAGGACACAAGTAGGTAAAAGCTAGACAAGCTTTATTAGACTTTATCCATATATATATATATATATATATATATATATTCAACTTCTGTAGTTTGATATTCTAAGTAAAAAAAAAATCTCAGAAGTAGAATCAGTATAAGCAACCACTTCAACATCATAACCTGTGAAACCTCTCTTTAAGCAATTGAGGTATGTGTATCAAAAAGAGTTTAAAAGGAAAAAAAAACATATTAACTTAACATAGTTAGCTGGAGGAAATATACCATGCTTAGGCATCTAACTGCTATGGCTTGCATCATGCCAAGTGAATTTAGCTCGGACAACATGTAAAGAAGTAAAGTGGAGCAATGCTTAAAAACAATTAGTTATCATTCATGTTTACAAAGTAATTCTCCTTCTGGTAATAACTATAGTAATGATTTATAAACCCACCCTATCATTGTCAAGCCAGAGTTTGAAGCATAATTATAAAGCTAAAAGAATTTAAAGAAGGTAAAACGGACATAAAAAAAGGCCAATGACTACATATTATAAACATTTAAATATTTGCAGAACAGAAATATATACCATCTGTCCTTGCTTAGCAGTTTTCTTTATCTCCACGATAAGCTTTTTCTCCTGTGCTTGCAGCCCCTGTCTCTCCCTTTCAATCTCCCTGATTGATTTATCCAGCATTCTCTTGTTCTCTCTCAGCAGCTCTGCAACCAAAATTAGCACCCATGAGACTTAGAATCCTTTGCAACTTTCCATTGAGAGAAGAAATGCGGTCAGATAACAAGAACAAAATTCAGCCGTCGCATGAGAAACACCTCAGAACCCTAAATCATAACTAAGCCTGATTTGGGGCAAAAAAGCAATTCTTGCGGCGACAGTGAATCATGGTCAGAATACAGCGTCCCTTTGGATCCACGTAGTGATAATATAGACAAAATTAACAAGAAACTGTGATCGCGAAGTCTACCTGCCGGAGTTTTCCGCTTCCCGAAAATAAAACTCATGGTGATCGATCGATCGATCGATGTCGAAACTTCGCTGCTGTTCCTCTTGCCTCGTTAATTCTATTGAGAGACTCGGTGCGCGCTGAAGGGACAAAAAAAAAAGAAACCTTTGTGATTGTCTTTACCGACAGGTAGAGAGAGATTGAACTGGTGAGGGGGAGGGCCCAGCCAGGCAGCCACCTCGATTGGCCCGGGTCTGATTGGCTCATGTCCGGGCGAGTCGCGGTTCAAGCCAGTCGAGCCATTTAATACTAATAAAATAAATAATTATTAAAAATTAAGGAAAAAACAACACTTTAAAATAAGAAAAAAAATAGACAACTAGATTAAAATAAACTAAACTTTATAAATTAAATTCGATCTTTATATCCTTATAACATTACCTCTTTATCTTAACGCAATACAAATAATATTGAATATTATATCTTATTAATATGTATATTGCATATATATATATATATACAAAGATTAAAATTTGAAGTAAAAAATATATAGATTTAAAATTTGAACCTGACCTTTTCGACCTTCCACTTGGGTTATCTGCATACTGTCATTGGGAAGAATTAATATCAATGTCATTTTATCTTATACTTAAACATATTAAGGTAGTGAGGATGAGAGGGAGTTGGGTTATGTTTGGCTTCATTTTGTTGGAGCATTCAGAACAACTTTATTGAGATCGACTCCATCTTAAACGGATTGTTAGAATATTGGGGGCGAATGTATTCACTTTTTATCACAATATGCATATTTTTAATTAGTCACTATTCCAAAGTTAGTAGTCGTCCGTGATTTACCTTCTCCGTGTTAACTTGGGACAGATTGACATGGACGATGGGGGCGAACGTATTCATCTTTGTCACCATATACACATTTTCAATACATCTTTCTTCAAACGACTCCTCTTTTTTCTAATCTTCGTTGCATGCATGAAAATAAAACTCGGGTGCTAATATAAAAAATAATAATTCCAATTAACCTCATTAATTATTCTTGGGATGATCGGTCTGGTTCCACGAAAGTTTCTCACCAGTTACTAAGGTAAATAGAGAAGCGCACGCGACGGCTAGTCCAAAAGCTCAGTATCCTTTGATTACGGTCCTGAAGAAAATTTTCTATAAATACGTCGTAAATGAAGTTCAAACCGCGGGTGTCTAGATGATAATCTGAATATCTTATCGCGACACTAAAGCCCCAGGACAACTTGGATGCTAATATAGATATAAGAATTGATAATACATTAAGAGCAATGAAAACTAAATTAAATAGGGCATACAAATACATAAGATAATCTTCGATGTCATAGTTTGTTGATCGAGTTGGTCCAAGGTCTTTTTATCGGCTTACAATGGGTGTAATTAAACCAAGTGGAGATAAGACCATCTAGATGCTAGTTGATTAGTTAGACGACTCGTCATGCCAACCAACCAGGAGTTGATTAAATATACTTTTATAAAAAGGTTTATGGTTTAGCCGACTAGTCAATTGGTTGTCTTTTTTATAATCAATTACATAGAGCCTCATTCACATCTAGTAATTATATTTTTATTTTATTTATTTAGTTTTTAGTTGATATTATAAATTCAATTTATATTGATTAATCTGTTTCCATAAAATTTTTCAATGAATTATCAGGATAAATCAATAATCACTCACAACAGTTGATCTATAAGTCTAACTTTCTTAGGTCAACTACCTATTAAAATAAATTTATTCGTTAATTTCAATCATTAGATGTTTGAGGAATAAAAAAAACACTCTAATAATTATATTATAGTATTTTAGTCAATTGATCAATCAAGGATATATTTTTGGACATTTAACTTTCACAAAAAAAAACAAAAATCTCTAAGTGTTCAATTGCTTAAAAGATTGTAAGAACTTAAACCCAAATAAAGTCTTGAACTTAAGCTCTTAGTAATTTACAATATCTTAATTTTTCATTTTCATCCGTAGATAAGTGGAGATATTTGTTAGAATATCCATGGGTTGAAATTGCAAAAGCTTGGCCCATTGGCTCGTGTGAAGTACGAATTAATGAAATCCTTTGGAAGTCGTACAACAATTGTGTCATGGATTGGGGGTGTAAAAGTAGGATAAATGGAATTCTTTGGAAGTCATTATACAACAATTGTGTCATGTATTGGGGGTGTAAAAGTAGGATATTTGTTTGTGGTAACTGATGAAAAATTTATGTGGAGATGTTTAAGTTATCATGTATAATTTTGATTATGTGATTATCAAATAATCACATAACTAAGATTATAAAAAATTTATGTGGAGATGGACAGATTGCTCTAAGGGTGCGTTTAATTCAAGTTATTATGTATAACCTTGGTTATGTGATTACCAAGTAATCACATAACTAAGGTTATATAGAATAAAATATAACCAAATATTATTTGATTTAACTTAGGTAATATAAGAAAAACTTAGAGTGTGTTTGATTTATATGTTTTCTATTTTTATTTTTTGAAAAATGTGTGTTTTTGAAAAATAATGTTTGATTTGTATTTTTTATGTCTATTTTCTAAAAAAATAGATAGTATTTTTTGAAAAAATAAGAAATAGTTAAAAGTCATTTTCTATTTTTTTAGAAAACGAGCGTTCCCAGAAAATAAAAATGAAAAATACACAAACCAAGCGCACCCTTATTTGTTTGAAGATTTTAATGAATAACCTAATTTAATATTTTACTGTATTACTCTCAAATACAAAATCAACCATAATATTTTTATTATTATTATTATTTAAACTCACGTTTTCTTTTTTTTTTTAATGTTTTTTCACATTTTCCTTTATTCTGTGGGTGTTTTTTTTAATTATTTGTTTTTTAAATATTTTTTTCTGTTTTTTAATGTTTTTTTACGGTTTTTCTATTTTTTTACGTTTTTATTATTTTTTAAAAATGTTTAGAATTTGTTTACAATTTTTTATTAATTTTATGTATTTTTCTTTTTTTAAAGTTATTTTATTTTATTTTTTATGTTTTCCGTTTTTTCGTTAGATTTTTCTTTTTTTTTTTCACATTTTTTTTTCTTATTGAAGAATATTTTTTATATATAAAAAAAAATCTGTTAACTCCGAAATCAAGAAAAATCTGTATTTGGTTTGCACATTTTCCATTTTTATTTTTTGGAAAACACACATTTTCTAGAAAACAAAAAACGACTTTTTGTCATTATATATTTTTCTAGAAAATGTAGCTATTTTTTTAGAAACACAGACACTAAAAATGCAAACCAAACACCATTTTTTTAAAACGTGCGTTCTTCATAAAATAAAAATGAAAAACACATAAACCAAACGCACAATAAGTTTTTTTGAGATTTTTTGATTTTGGATTGCATGCTCCTTTTACTAGCGTGTCGGCTATAAAACATTACTCAGAAATCATCGATTACCTAAAAAAATAAAATATTTGAGCCATAATATATCACCGTGCTATTGACATGATCAACCGAATAGATATAAATAGATCTCTAGGGAATATTTAAATTTAATTGGAGATGTCATACATTCACTCCCTACTCTCCATGTATATATGTCCTTGATTGATCCCCTCGGATGAGTTTAGTGGTTAGCGTATGAGGTGTTGTCACAATGAGGTCTGGGGTTCGAATCTCGACAAAGTCGAGGTAAATACCTCCCTTATGTGCTAGTCACTATTCCAAAGCCTAGCAGTCGTCCGTGATTTACTTTCTCCGTGTTAGCCTTGAGACGAATTGGCAGGAGCACTGGGGATAAACATATTCGTCTTTTGCCATAATGTCTCTATTGACATAATTAATATCTTTATTTCAATAAATTTTAAAATTACTTTCTAAAGATATAAAATATCATACCTCTCACCTCTTCCATACAAAGATCATGATGCTAAGCAAAAAAACTTCTTATAATTTATCTTTCCCTATGTACAATGAAAAAACATTGTTACGTATTTCAAAGCTGACACCCCACCTTAAACAAGCGACAATAAAGGTCTAGATGAAACATAAAATTTGACGCACCCACTATATATAAATTATCTTTTTTTTTTTTTCATTTTTTAAATTTCATTACTGCGTTTATTGGGATAAAATAAGGCATATACGAGCCACATTAAATATTTTAGAGTTTTTTCCAAGTAAAATTTAAAATGCGTTTTTTTTTCTTCTGTAAATTTGCCAATATATTTGGATTAAGCATTTGCCTTAGAAACCTAGGGTTCTTACATTAAATCAATTAATAATTTAAATTAGATCTAAATTTGATTGAACAAGTGGGTATGATTCAATTTTTAATAAATTGAACCATAAATTAATTAGATATTTATTTATTAATTAATAATATATTTTATTATGTATTTAATTACTTAATAAATATATTTAATTAAATTTTTACACATGCAAGTTTATATAAGTGAAGGAGAAAAACAAAACGAAATTAAATGTACACTGCTTCGTCAAAAAAAAAAAAAAAAAAAAAAATATACTGTGCATCTCTCGGTTTTTTTCTCATTAGATTGATTTAGGGCCGGCTTATTTGAGAGGTTTGGAATGGGAATGGAATGAAATTTGGTATTTGGTTTGGAAAAATGATGGTGGGACCTACGAATTCATTCCTCTAAATATAGGAATGGACTGTTACTGAGTAATATGGGGGTATGAGAATCATTCACATTTCATTAATATTTGCAATTATTTCTATTTTCATTCTCATTCCCTTACTTGAACCAAGCGCCTCCTCATTTTTTTTTCTCAATTGATTCATGAATCGATTCAGTACTGTGCTTCGAAAAAAAGGAAACACTGTGCATTACGATTTTGAATCGATTGAAATTCATTTTAATCGATTCATTAATCGATTCAATTGACGGATGAACAGTATGTACTATTCATCTTCTTCTCGACGAAAAAAAACACGAGCATTTCACAATTTTATTTCATGCTTTTATAACCATAATTTTGCTCAGATGAACTCGCTGAAGGTATTGTTGAAGACGTCGCTGCTGTTGTCGCTGAGAAGATCACCACTCGGAACCTCCTCGAACTTTTTCACGAATCAAATCCCAACCTTTAGACGTTCTCCAACGTTCGCTGATCACCTCACAACTTCGCTACGCTCTCTGATCACCTCCACTTCATCCGCTTGCCTTTTCTCATTGCTTGGACGCTCCTTTTATAGGAAGGTCGAGGAAGACGAAGGGGAAAGGACACCCCTTCATCTCCTTGGCATTTGCAGCAACGAGACGTTTGCAGTAATGAAAGAGACGACCCCCTTCGTCTCATATAACGCCCAACACACTATATATAAATTATATATATATATATTTCATTTTTTTTAATTTCATTACTGCGTTTATTGGGATAAAATAAGGCATCAACGAGTCACATTAAATATTTTAGAGTTTTTTCCAAGTAAAATTTAAAATGCGTTTTTTTCTTCTTCTGTAAATTTGCTAATATATCTGGATTAAGCATTTGCCTTAGAAACCTAGGGTTCTTGCAGTTGCAGGAGGCTCGATCCACCTGGGCCGTTCGATGAAGAATCAGACGGCTGGCCTCCTCCTCATCTTTTGCTTATCGCCGCACTACGTCACTCCCACTCTCCGCTCCCACTGCCTCTGAGGAGGCCGCGCCTGGAGCAAGCTGCACCTTCCATCCTAATGGCGGAGCGGGTCGCCAACTAGCAATCATCTCAAGTTCAGTGAAGTTGAGATTGCACCTTTTTATTTCCGATCTATCGCATTCCTTAAGAAAAACTTGAACTTGGCGCAGCGGTGCGTCTCCGAGAACCGCTATGTGCCCGTTTGTAGAGTTGGGATTTTGAGGTTTTCAATCGGAACTGATGCGCTACTTAGTTTCCCATTGCTAATTGCTAATTTGTGGTAGCTATGTTGGTGTTTTCGAAGAGTAGAGCTGGTAAAATTACAATCATTAACGCATCTCTTGTTCTATGTTCATTAATTTTTTTTGTACAGTGTCCCATTGCCGCGAGTTTTGTCCTTCTAAGGAGAGGCCAGTGACGATGCATTCCTAGACGGGCGTTGATTTGATGACCTGAAAAGAGAGAGTTTAAAGGGTGATGATTTGGGGGCGCTGGGAATGCCGCTGCCGGAACAGAGGAAGCATGAGATGAGTGATCAAGAGAGGGACCTCAATATTTTCCGCAGCGGCTCAGCCCCACCAACCGTCGAGGGGTCCATAAATGCTGTGGGAGGGATATTGAGTCAGGAGGTAAGAGCCGATGTGCTGGATTTGTTGCAATCGCAGAATGGAATTGAGCCATCGTCTGAGGAGGAACTCCGATCCCATCCGGCTTACTTCTCTTATTACTACTCGCATGTCAATCTGAACCCTAGGCTTCCACCGCCGTTGCTCTCCAAAGAGGACTCAAGGTCGATTCATAGGCTTCAAGTTGGAAGATCAGCTAGCGAGTGGTTTGGGAATAGAAGGACAATGAACCTGTGGGACGAAGGGGGCAGTGCCTCACTTTTGTCGCAGCGGCTAATGCTCACTCCAGAGGAGCTTGCTGTCGACCCAAGGGAGGTCCCAGAAAAAGGGGAATGGTTGGATAACACAGAAGAAGGGTTGGTTCAGTATTCACCGGGTCGACAAAAGAGCTTTGCTGATGACCTTCAGGTGATTTTCCATTCCAAAAACATCTCCTCCAGTATATCTATATCTTGTTCAAATGTGTTTCATTTTACTTATTGTTGCAGTATGTTCTGCTGCCTATGGTGAGTTATTCTAGAAATAGCAAGCCATGCTCTAAGTTTTGTTGGAGTAGAACTGTCCTCAATGAAGAATCTTAAATTGCTCGCTGATTTACTTTGAGCAATAACCAAGATACTTTCTATGACCTTCCTAGTGGTTCATCTTCCTTCAATGTTCGTGGTCATTAAATATCTGGATTCTAATTACATGTTGCTAGATGGGAAAATGGTTCGGTGATGGACACAGAAACAGCAAGTTAAGGTGACTGTGGACTATGGAGGAATTTAGAATTTTCAAGTAGAAGTGGCATATTACTAAGTTAATATTGTCATTAAGACCTGTAGGAAAAGATACTTAACATGAGAATGAAATGGAATTGGATCGGTATACTATAAAATTGGTATGAGACGACAAATAGCATATTGACAATGGAATTTGAAGTTCGATCCATCATATACATACTGCATCTTTAACCAATGATTTTGGTGTAAAACTCAGAATCATACACTTGGCAAAAATGTCACACATACTTTTGGAATTACAATCAGCACATTTTTTTTAATATTAACTTTTGATAATACTCCTTGAGTTTGTGAATCATGGTTCTTCTGAAGATGTTTTAAATGTTAATGTTCTCATTCTTGTAAAGATGATTTTGTCTATAAATGTTCTTATTTACCCTCATTATGAATTATGATTGATCACTAATAGCATGCCTTTTGGAACCAAAAGTTGAATTATTTCTCATTCAATCTCTATTCAGGTGCATATAATTCATTCTAGATGGATATCCTCTAGGATTGTTTTATGGATGCCATCTAGAGACACACATTACTTGTTCAAAATTTGTTTTCTAAATTTAGTTAGAAATATTGTTTGTCTTCTCAGGATGACTTTGACTGTGAAGTGCCACCACATTCACTATGTCGTAACCATGTGAATGATCTTGAAGTATCAAGCTCTGTTGATTCTCATCTTGTTTTAAACAATGAAATCTCAACTTTAGCTGCACAAAAATCTGTTGAATACGTACAAAGCATCAACGGACTTCCAATGTCACATAATTTTGTATCAGTTGGAAATTCATCGCTTGGCAAACACACTGCTTCTGATCCTCAGGTAGTTGCTAGGGTTGTTAGTCCTTCTCTTCCACCTATAGGCCAGAGAATTGGTCCCAATGGTCAGAAGTGTAAAGACATATCAAGTTCTATTGACTCTGATAACCTTATAGCTGCATTATCAAATTTAAACTTATCAACTAATGGCACACTAAACAATGGCAGTGTATGTCAATCAGATCTTCGAAGTGAATTGGCTGATCACCATAACTTTCTATTTGGTTCGCTGTCAATCCAAGAAAATGTTAACATGCGCACTATGGAGAACAATTTGGATCCATATTCTTTAAAGGTCCACTCTCTTGCAGGTTCATTCAAGTCTTCACTTGATGCTGCTTCTGGATGTGTGGCGGAGGTCAGAGATTCAGGTCCCAGAGCTAGTGATTCAGTTGAACCATGTAGGTCTACCAAATCATCTGCCAATTCATATGTGAAGTCACCTTCGTCAACTATCGTTACTGGTCCTGATAATTCACTTTGCCATTATCAGAACTTTGAGAGTGTAAATGCAGCCTTTGCAGGTAGTGGATTCAGTACTTATTCTGGTACCTCTGCATTATCTTCAAAGTTGCACAATTATATTGACTCAAGAACTATGCCCTCTGTATTTGGAAATTATGCTTCTGCTTCAGGAGCATTTCTTACAACAGAATCCAGGGCTTCTGGAGGCAGTACTTATGTAACACCAAGTTTAACTCGACTTGCAGATTGGCAGAATCATAGTCTAATTGGCAGTCAGCCTGCAGCATCTGCTGTCCATACACCTCTTAATAACCCTCTCTACTTTGAGAACCTGAAAGCTGCTGAATATACTGCTCCAGTTGCTGCTAACTATAGTGATCCTCCATTAAAGGCTTACCTTGAATCATATTTTCAATCACAGAAACAGTCTGGTTTCCCAATGCTCGCAAAATCTGGTTCACTTAATGCTGGTTACTATGCTAATCCTACTTTTGGACTTGGCTTACCTTATCCACAAAGCCCTTTAGCAGGACGGCTTGGTTCTCCGGTTGGACATAATAGCACACTTTGGTTTGATGATTGCTCTATGCAATTTCCTTATGGCTTGAGAAATGAAAAAGGTAGCAGTATAGGATCATGGATTTTTAATAAACTCCAGAACATGGAGGAACACATAGCATCCTCGCTGTTAGAGGAGTTCAAGAACAACAAAACAAGATGCTTTGAGCTTGCCGAGATTGCTGGTCATGTTGTGGAATTCAGGTATGCTGAAGTTACATGCTATATACATTTGGCATTTATGTTTTTAGATAGAACAGCTAGTTTATTTAAAGAGATTTAGGTTCTTGTGCTATTATGACCAATACAGTGGTAGAAAATAGGCTAGAGTTACTTGAACAAAATTATTAGCAGAATCTTCACATATTGCTATGAGAAAATATCAGTTGTTTATAAAAAAGAAATTTGATGAAGAATTATCCAATTTAAAAATGATTTCAGAAGATTTATTACATGTATGAAAAACAGCAAAGAGTAATCTAGAACCCTGACATTGCGATGGAACAATATTGGGAACACCTCCAAGGAGTAGTTCAAAAGTTTGACATTTGGGAGGTAGGGAAAAGTTGTCTTGGGGCTAAGGCGGTGCAGCATTTCATGAAACTCAAAGACAAAGTACCCAATTCCGGACTAAACTGCTGTAAATGTTACTAATAACTTTAATAATTTAACTCTTCTCAAATTGGGCACAAATATTATGTACAACTTGTTATATCAAATGTCTTATAAAAGAAAAAAATTATGAAAAGACATTAAACCAAGGTGATAAAGCTAGAGCATTGCCAAAAGATTGAGAAATTTTGAGGATGCAATGCTTTGATTGAAGTAGATGACAATCTTGAAGATGCCCATCTTCAAAACACGAAGTTGTTGACGATCCAGATATAATCATCTTTTCTAAATTGAAGATGTCATGGGATCCTAAACTTTATCATGGTTTGGTCAAGGTTTAAATTTTTGAATCATGGTGAAGTTTCAGTTTATGACTGGAATGATGTTGTTTTCGTGCCAATGCTGTTCTGGTACTTTTTTTAAAATATAAATATATTAATTAAAAAATATTTTTAATAATATTGATTGATATAAATGTTTACTTTTGAGTTATATTTGAGATGTTGAATGTTGAATTCAAGTTTTGTTATTAAAAATGTTTGATGCTTATTGAGTAAAAGTCAATTTAGGGTTAGTTGAAGTCCACCATGTAGACATAATTTATTTTAATCATTTTAAAATTAAACCAAATTTATATATATATATTTTAATTCATAGTACTATATTTTATAAGGTTAGATATTATATTATATTATATTATATATATATATTTTTCTAACAATATATTTCTGCCATCTTAAAGTTTTATTTTTCTCTATTTACCAATGGATAAATGAATGAGGGGAAAAAATTAACTATCCTTTAAGAGGTATTTTTGTTGTTTATCTCGTGGATGGATGAAGGAGCGAAAAAATAACTATCCTTAAATAGGTAAAGAGACTTTTTTTTCTTCTCTATTTACCCTCATAGATGGATGAAGGGAAAAGAAATAATTAATGATGAAGTAGAAAAAAATTAACGGATGAAGGAAGAAAAAATTAAGAGAGGGAAAGGAATTAGAATTAACTGTATAAAAAAATAAAAAAATGGAAATGAAACAAATAAAAACGAAAATGAATTCCATAGCCTCACAAGGTAGCAACTACCTTTATGACCTTAAAGGTTGTTGTGTGGTTCGGCTGTCTCCACGATCGCACGAGGTTGTCGTGAGGTCGGGGCAGCCTCAAGGCTTCGAACTTGTGTTGGCGTCGATCGACAGGTGGAATTGTAAATTCTGCCCATCTCAATCAGCAAAACTCAATATTTTATATCATGGGTTCTAGTCAAGATTTAAAGTACTTTTATGTGCTCGAGTTTTGGTTTTGGTTTTGGTTTAGTAGCACACTTTCAACAATGAGATAAAATTAACGCAAATGAGTTTTAATCTTATAATGACCAATTTTGGTTGTTACATACAAATATAAGCATGAAGGGGAGCCTTGGCGTAACGGTAAAGTTGCTGCCATGTGACTTAATGGTCACGGGTTTGCGTGGTCTTCGTGCATTGGGTTGCCCTTTACTTCCAAACAGAAGCATATAATAATTAGGAAATCAATTGAACGAAAATTTTATAGTAACAAATTGCTAATAACTATTTTAATAGATGATAATACTTTAACTAATAATTAAATGAGTCTTGTGTATCAGATGAGAGGGTTGATTCTTCTAGCATCCTTGAGATCAACCTTATAATTTTTTTGACCCAAATTAAAGAATTGCCATAGATTTGTTGGGATAAGGGCGTTGATGTCATGGAATAAATGTTTCTTCTCATCCACCAAAGAATATAATTATAGACTGCTAAATGATTATAATAAAATATCTGGATAAATTGTCACACAACTGGTTACTTGTCTAATATATTTAGCCATATTTTGAGTATAGTTGATTTTAGTGCATTTTTTTTTTAACTTAGTGGCTTATTCAAGCATTAGTTTAATTTTCAAATAAGAAGATTTAGTAATTCATAATAAGACACTTGAGTCTTCACCTTGCATATCAATTTTTTATCATGTCACACTTCGTCAATCTTTAGTACCAACTGATTTACCAACTGATTCCTCCACATTATAAATTTCATAGCTATGCTTACTGTGGAGATGCAAGCATCATCTTTATCTTGTGATCAATTGCAATATTTTCTTACTTGGAAAGGGTGGTAAAAGTGTGAGAACGAAATCAAGCTTCAACTTTTAGTAACTAGGAGAAACAAAGTACATTAAAGAGATCAAAAGAAGAAGATGGCGCAAACATTAAAGGTCAAGACTCAGATCATTGTGCTGTACAAAATTCAGACTATCCCCGTTTTGCACTAAAATTATTCGATCTTTTGCAAGATTCAGATCACACCTGGTAAGATTTTATTTGTAATAAATGTTGGAGCAAATCTTGATGCTGAACATATGTTTTGTCTTTGACCAAGTTTTGTATGAGATCCAAAGGATGAGGTGGAGATCAACCATTTGAATTCTCTTTTTTTTGTTTTTGTTTTCTAAGAGAGATCTCTAGGTCTGGAACAATGATGAAGAAAAAGATATAAGAGAGATCTCTAGATCCGGAACAAAGATGAAGAATAGGTGTAGTAAAAGCTACTGATGATAACTCTTGAGGGTGCCCTGTGCAATGATGGCTTACTTGACTTATGGAAGAGGCACAACAACCACCTAGGTTCATGCCTTTATTTATTGAGTGGAGGTAGTGAGGTTGTAATTTGGGAGTGAAGGTGGCATAAATGATAGCAGTGGAAGGCGAGGCTCTTAGAATGATAATAATACTGATAAGGTTTAGCTTATGAAGGAGCACGAAACAACAAATAGACTGCAGAGGGACGAACTTGAAGTACATGATTTCCACAATGATAAATTTATCAAAAAGAAATATTATTGATTCAAAGATGCATTACAAAGTGTGAGGAAACTTGATTTTGTATATGTATATATATATAATAGTGTAGCTAGGTTCCATAAAAATGTTATTATTCGATAAGTCTATTTAGAATAATATGTTATTTTATGAAGAATAGGTTATGATATCAATCTATTAAAAGGGGTTATGATCCCATGTATTAGAGAAGTTTTCAGTTAATACAATTTTTAATTTTCAACATGGTATCAAAGCCAAAACTTAGTGATTCAGTCTAAGTTCTAGTTATCCTTTAATTCATCATCATTGTCAACACCGTCCTATCCATATATTATTTGCACTACTTCGGTGTCTTGTTTGGTTCCTCCTCTCCTTATTCTTTCTTTACAAATAAAAAATTAAGTCTTTGATTTTTTTTTTTGTATTCTATATCTTATTTTTTTTTCTATCCTCTCTTTCTTCATGTCATCTTAATCTTATTTTTCTTTTTTGTAATTCTTCTACTTTTTTTTGCCTCTTATCTTTTTATAATTTATCCATGTATATATTTCCTTCTTGATTAGTGTGTAAAAGAAAAAAAAAACAAAACTTTCATCTCCATCTTCAACCGGTGAAATAACCCCACAATACAAATTTCTTCCTTACCAATGAATGCAATATCTTTTTTATTAATTAAATTTAGCAATGATAACTAGTTTCTTTGGGAAACCTATCTCTCTCTTTGCTTTATGTCCATGATAACTTATTTTAATTTTTTTTTTCTCTTCTTTATACTCCTTTATCTTCCTTATCTCGATCTCATTTAATTTATTTTTATTATTGTTTTTTCTTCTTCTTTAACTCATTTATTGTTTTTGATTTTTCTATTATTAGTGTTTATCTTTATGTTCTTCATCTCCCCGCTACTTTCATCTTTTGAAATCTCTTTTCATTTATTCTCACCAATTATAGATTTTGTCCCTTTTCCTTTTCCTTTTCTTTTATTTTTTTTTCTCCTTGCGATGCCTCCAATCAAAACCCAAAACGGCAGTCTGGTGCATGAAACTCCAGTCAATGCAGAGTCCTAAGGAAGGGTGGGACCATTCTAGATTTATTATATTTCCTTTTCTCATCCATTCTCGAATTTTCCTTTTTCCATTTTACTGGACTTCATAATTGGATTCCTTTCTCTATCCTTCATCATCGGATTATCTTGGCATTCATTATTGATTTTTTTCTTTTATCAACCTTCATAGTTGGATTTATTTTCCCAAGCTTCATGGCTCTATTCTTTTCTTTGCTCGGTCTTCATTACAAATTTTTTCTTTTAGAACCTTCATAGTTGGATTTCTTTTATCAGCCTTTACAGTTGAATCCTTTATAATTGAATTTTTCTCTTTTTTTTGGCATTCATTGCCGATTTTTCCTTTTACTAGCCTTTATATTGAATTTTTTCCTTTTGCTTGACCTTTATTGTAGCCTTCATAGTTGAATTCATTTTACTAGCCTTTATAGCTGGATTTTTTTTTCCTCAACCTTTATTGCCATTTTTTTTACCAACCTTCGTAATTGGATTCTTTTTAATGGCTGGTTTATTATCTATTGCCTCACCTTCATTGCCGATTTTTTGCTAATATGAGCTATGCTTCATTCCTTTTAACAATCTTCACAGCTAGATATTTCTATTATTGTTCGACCTTCATTGTTGACTTGTCCTTGTTGCCAGTCTTCTAGCGAGGAATTTCTTTTACCAACTTTTATAATTGGATTTCTTCTACCAACCTTCATAGCTATATTTTTCCTAGTTGCTTGACCTTCAATTCTCTTCATAGTTGGATTTCTTAGGGCTTAAGAGTTCAAGAGAAACACTTTTAATATACTATTTAAACATTGACACTAAAAATAATCTTGTCCATAAGATATTTAACTTATTTATCAAAAGGGTACAAGTGCTATCATCCTCTATCAAAGAAGTTCCATCTGTCAGACATTACTTTTAATGCACAGGCCTTGCTTCACCACTTTATCTTCAGGGAAGTAGAAGATTAGGATGGAGGTTTTTTTTTTTTTTTTTTGTATTACTTCCAATATCTAAATCAGTATCTAAGTCTATGTCAAATTCTATGTTTGAACTTGTGCTTGAAAATCCCAAGCTTGTTCATTAAAAATGTGAGACTTGACCAGACATGTTTAAGGAATAAGATGGTCACCCCTGAACTATTGTGAGTCCAAGAATCCAACCCAAATGCTGAGAATGAGTTTGATGTCAAGAATGCATATTTGCATGAAGGACTAGAGGAACAAATCTATATGGAAGTCCCACCACGATATAAAAATAATTTGGAAGCTCATACTGTATAAAAATTTTATACGAAGTTAAGAAATTACCACGAGCATAGTTTGCAAGAGTTATGATTGCTATAAGGTATAGACAAAGCTAAGGGGATCACATATTGTTTATCAAATACTCTTTTTCAAGGAGAGTCACTGCATTTTTAGTATATGTTGATGATATAAGAGTGATAAATGATGTGGCTCACTCTAAGCAATATAATTTTATAGATCTCCTTAAAAAAACAACTGGTTACTTTTATAGAGTGTTGTAAAGCTTTGCCTCTAGCCTCCTTTTATAGAGCCTTGTCGAAGCTAGCTTGGTACCATTTCGGTCGACCGGAAGCTCCTTTCGGTAGCTTGGAGCTTGCTGACGTGGCTGCAAATAACGTTTCCACGATCTCTAGTCGCTTGGATTCCCTTCAGGCGCCTAGAGCGTGGTAAAATTGCAATCTTGATTGCCTCCTCTGATCGTTGGATCACATCGTCTCCGATCTCTTAGGAAGCCTACTCCGGTCGCCTGGACGTCAAGGTTGCCCTGCTTCTCACTCTGGTCGCTTGGAAGCTATTGACTTCGTCAGTCGAGACTTATCCGCAACCATTCGCCTAGAATCCCTTCCGATCGCTTGGAACTGTTGAGTAGCTCCCTACACGATAAACATTAATAAGTACGAGATTATAAATGGTTAACGTACCTTGAGTAGATATTCAACTCCCATATGACCCATTTAGACATAGTTGCCTAGACCTCAACTCCTAGTTGACTTGTTGCCAAGACCTTAGATCCGAACTGACTCTCTCGGACTTTCTTTACCTAGTTCCCAACTAGGTTTACCTTGTTTGGCTCCTAACTAGATTTTCTTCACCTAGTTCCCAACTAGGTATACCTTACTTGGTTCCCAATCAAGTCTTTCTTGCCTAGTCCAACTTGGTCTTCCTTTGCTGGATTCTTCCCTCGACCTCCTTACCTAGTCCCACTAGGGCATTCAGCTGCCTAGTTCCAATCAAAACTTCCATTGCTTAGTCCCACTAGGTCTTTGCCATTGCATGATTCCCAACTAGGACTTTATCATTTGTCAAGTTACCTGCTTATGCAAACTCGATAAACTCGTCAAATCACAAATAAACCAACTTTAAACTTAGTCATACATCAAAACATAGGTTCAATGTGGTGCTCCCAGCACCAACAACTACCATGTAAAGAGTGAGTTTAATTCATACAACAACAATAACAACCAAACCTTTTCCCACTAGGTGGGGTCGGCTGTATGAATCCTTTTACGCCATTGAGCTCTATCTCCTATTATATCATCATCTATATTTAAATAAATTTTATCTTGTTTTATTGTTGCTAACTAAGTCTTTTTTGGTCTTCCACTTTCTCGTTTGATATGCATGTTTATCATAGTTTCACATCGCCTAACTGGAGCATTTATTGGTCGTCTAAGTACATGCCCGTACCATCTTAAACGTGTCTCTCGGAGTTTGTCCTCAACTAAAATAAGAACTAAAATAATTATTTCTACACTTACAACTCTATGAGTAACAGGGACATTTGTGCACAATTAAATTATCTCATTTTTAGAGAAGAATTAAATTATTCCCTAAAAATCATGCTCGATATAAGCTTATGCATGCGATAGTTTGATGACATTGAAAATCATTTTGATTGGCATCACTTGACATCAGTTAAACGAATACAATTTGCCAATAATAAACTCATAGGAGCTGTAGAAATTTTGACAATGTTGAGGACGACCATTACATGATGTGAGTAAACCTCATCATGTATTGCCTTGAAATTAAAATAAAATTGACCGTAAATTGCTAATTTCCTTATAAGTTTGTCAGCTCAAAGTAATTTTCCTTAGGTAAACCAAACTCAAAGTCAACATCATGTACAATCAATAAAATTTTTAGTTAAAATGAAAGAATCATGCTAAAAAATCCTCTTAACTTGATTATATGAAAGTCATTAGATAACGTTTTAGAAGAGTCCCTAATGACACTTTAGATGAACCCTAGATGATGTAACTTTAAAAGAATCCTTTAATAACATTTTCGATGATCCTCTTGGTAATATAATTTTAAAAGAACCTCTTATTGACTTAACCCTTTTAAGACACAACTTGATGTTGATCAACACAGGCTTACATAACTCATTCATATTATCCAAAGAAGCCAAAAAGGCAAATTGAACAAAATGATATCAAGAACTTGGAGTGTTAGATAATTAATTTTTAAATTTGCAAATCAATTAAAACTTCTATTGACATATTTCTTTTGACTCAATTGTTGGTGCAACAATGTTCTCAAGCGATCAACTTCATATGAAGCTCTCATAGCTTGTGACTTAATAAGATTGCTTATTATGGATGGTTTTGATGCAATCAAATTAGATGGATTTTGTTCGATAAAGCTTAGAGGTCTGAAATGAGGTGTACTTAGAGGTGATACACAAAGGATGGCTTAGAGCATCCGAGGAACTGAAAATTTGAATTATTAATTATAAATAGTTTTTTGTAATTAATTATTTGACATGTAATGAAGTCTAAGCAATAACACCAATACAACATTAGTCCAATTCTTCAACAAACCCATAGGCCAGAGAATCAATTCCACTAGCATTGTAAGTGTTGTGATATGATAGTGGATCACACATCTCCAGCGAACATCTGGTGGTTGATAGCTCACTAGTCGAGATGTTTATTATATGTTTGTAAATTTTTTCTTCATAATTTAATTCAATAGACTATCAAATAGCTATGATCTTATTATTAGAAGGAAACCAACCAAATGAATGAACATTAAAGGAATAGAACCTTGTATAACCACTGGAAACAATAAAAACAATTCTTGTGTAGCTATTATTTGTGAATAGTCACATGAATACCACCGTTAAGCTTCTTGCAGTGGCATAATTACTAATTTAATATGATCAAACTTTTAGCCAAGTTAAAATATATCTAAGACCCATGTTTATGAAGGTTTTGACATAATTTTGTGTGTCATGGTCTAAACCATCAATCTTTTTCTTTTTGTTTATGTCCAGTGCTGACCAATATGGGAGTCGTTTTATACAACAGAAACTTGAAATAGCTACAACTGAAGAGAAAAACATGGTTTTCCAAGAAATCATGCCTCATGCTCTATCTTTGATGTCGGATGTATTTGGCAATTATGTGGTGCAGAAGGTATTGTATGAAATGTTATTTGTGAAATGCACGTGCCACAATGTCACTTATATTTGGCTTTGATTTAGTTTCTTGAGCATGGATCTTCAGCTCAGAGAAGGGAACTGGCTAACAAACTTAATGGGCATGTATTGGCTCTCAGCCTTCAAATGTATGGTTGTCGGGTAATTCAAAAGGTATTTAGTTTAAGTCCTCTGTGCGTGTATGCTCTTTTTTAGTATCTTCATTTTGTATGATTTCATGTGATATATGACCTTTCTCTGATGATAGACCAAGTAATGGACACTTTTTAAAATTTTTTTTGTTGAAGTAAAGAAACTTCTTAGTTGCTTTCCCATGTTGATCTTGTACTTAAAATTACTAAAGTTATCATTCATTTATTTAAATTCAAACAGCTCTGATATGTTTTTTCAAACTTACTATAACTTTTTCAACTAGATAAATATCTGCGCTATGTGTAGGTTGAAATTTAGGGCTGTTGAATTAATTCTTATTTATCTTAGCTTAAAGTAATTTTGATTAATAATAAAAAATTAGGATATCGTATTATGATTTTTTTAGGTTTTTATATGTACAAGTTTTACTATAGGTAAACTATATGTAAAATATAAATATGACTACAAATTAGAAAAGTTTTAAGTGTCATTCTTTAGTATTTTATTTCCTTGTATTAATCACTGGTTGCTGGTAAAATTATTTTTAAGGATTAAATCAATTTGCAAATATGACAGATTGTGGGAAGTAAATTCCTACACAATTTACACATCTTTTGGAAAGACACCATTCTTTAAGACTTTGTGCATTTATTAGTGTTCGCTGGTAAAATTATTTGTTGTTATCTTTAGAACACGAGAATTTACAAAGAGTAACTTTATTACTTTATTTAGAATGAGTAGCTTATTCTACATGTTCTTCTCATCTACCTTGTGTGTCACTTAGCTTCATGGAAAAAATTAATTGCTTGAATGATAAAACACAATGTACATTTGAATAAAAAAAATTGTGGCAAGAGATCTCATTATGTTCATTGGAATAAATTTCAAATGCGTTAACAAAAATCAAACATAAATTGTTCTCACTCAATTTCTTTTAGAGTTGTAAACCAGCCAAGTTGGCTCCAAGTTTTGTGCAAAATTTTGTGTTTAAGTGTAACCATTCTAAGCCAAGCCGAGTCTAAAATGAACCAAGCTGTTGAAATATTTGTTTTAGCTTGGCTTGATTTCTTTTTTTACGAGCTTGAGCTTGGTTTGAGTTTGATTCATTTAGATATTATCGAGCTCTCAATTCGATAACAAGTGCGTTTGTTTGTTTTTAGAACTTTTTTTTATTTACAAGTTTGATAAAAGCTTTGTTGATCAACATGGTTCACAAGTTTTGTTTGTGAACATTGTTCACTAATTTGCTGAACATGAGTTGTTCAAGCCTTTTCATTTAATTGATCTTAAATGAACATAAACAAGTTTTTATTAAATCGAACACCAAGTTTGCTCACTAATGTTTGCTTCATTTATAACCCTAGTTTCTTTATTCCATTCTAAAGCTTTGCTACACATATATGATAATTTTAATTAAAAATTATCTATTGTGTTTACATCTGAGATGAAGCATTAGACTAGTTTTGCATCACCTTCTCAATTTGATCAATTAGTTGCTGTTCGTGCTTTAGGAAGTTTCACAATGGCTTCCACAGTTCCTATGAGTTCATTTCTGCTTTTAATATGATAAAACATCTGGTTTCAATTCTGTTTCAGTAAAGAAGAGGTTGGAAGAGATGAGATTGAGAGCAGTCAGCAGAGACATGATTTGGTTTCATCCTTGTTTGTTTCATAGGAATCAACTTAATCATATTCTTTATGTGTTTAACACAAAAGTTCATATTTATAGACAAAATTATTCATTTTTCTTGCAATGTTATAAGAACCACCTAGGTTGATTACAAATAAAGGCAAGATTGATAGATGATAAAGAGGTTAGGCTTTGCTGTCTTCACTGCTGAAAACAACACTAATTTTACTCTGTCGAATTCATTGCAATTCTGTATTGTTTCTGTATTATCCATTCAATTCCAACCACAATGGACGTAGGGCTTAGAGTGATCCCTATGACTAATACTAATCATCAACAAATATGGCAGTGTTAGAGTTCCATATTACTGACTTGATCATAGGCCTGAGTCATTATGTGACCCTCTCTGCTTGGACATCCTGCATCAACTCTGCCAACAGGGAATTGTTGATGTAAATTAGCGGTATCTTGAACCACTATGATGGTGGTGGTCTGCCCTTCTCATGGTTGATGTACACTGTCTGGTGTCCCACTGATGATCACATCTATGTCTACCTTGTCCTTTCTCTTCACCTTGAGTGGCATAAGCAACATGCAAATACAAATGAGGCCAACCTCATGATTTGGGGAGGAAGAAAGACAATAGATATTGCTAAAAGTAATGCAAAGAGACAGTGAAAATGAATGTGAGAGGATAAGCACCTTCTGTTTTTGCAAATGAAAAAGGAATAAAAAGCATGTGATGAGATGGTGAAAAGCAATGCTGGGAGAAGTGAAAATTGGACAGACAAGGAGTGATGATAGGAATAAAGGGATTAACTGCCATGTGACATTTCTGTAATAATCAGGAAAAGAACCAAACAAAAAAAGGAGGCACTGCTGGAAAATTTTCTTATTTACAAAAGAATATATATCATATAGGTGTCTGTTTGTTTCTGTTGAAAATCTTAGGAGCAAGAAGTTTTATGCTTGAACACTCTTGTGAGTGCCCATTGTTCATATCACTACTTTTTTTGCTTTTAATCATGTAGCAGCTTAGTCTAACCATCATTCTAGTTTGGAAGAGGCTGGAACTTTCTGTACCAAGGCAATTTCTTGATTCAGGGCGTGAAAAGTTTGCTAAGAGAGGTTTACTGATCAAATATTATTGTAGTTTCTTTGCCTAAATGATTGATTTTTCTGTTGCTTTTGTTCCCAGATTGATTATGAAAAAATTCAATTAAGGTTTATTAATTATTGCTACTGAATTCTCATTGTCCAATGTTACATGTACATCTTTATTTATTTTTAAGTACTAGTGTAAAATATGCAATAAATTTAATTATAATGCCTTTTCCTAATATGGATTACAGATATTTCAGGATATCCTTGACTTGTATGTTGTCTTGCTAGTGGTTTGCTTCTTTCTAGATATATGTGAACTTAATAGTATGGAATATTTTGATTAATCTCTTAGAAAGTAAACATGACATACTTCACAGGCCATAGAAGTGGTTGATTTGGATCAAAAGAAAAAAATAGTTTTGGAACTTGATGGAAGTGTCATTCGATGTGTCCGTGACCAAAATGGAAACCATGTTATTCAGAAATGTATCGAGTGTGTTCCGCAGGATGCGATTCAGTTTATCATATCCACTTTTTACGATCAAGTTGTGGCATTATCTACACATCCATATGGTTGTCGGGTTATACAGGTTAATAAGCCCTTTAACTTTTGGCATTTTTCAAATAATAAATTCTATGTCCATACTGCCTGTTCCTCAGGCTAATTAACTCTTATATTGATTTCAGAGAGTTCTGGAGTATTGTGATGACGTGAAAACCCAGCATATCGTGATGGGAGAGATTATACAATCTGTTTGTTTATTGGCTCAAGACCAGTATGGAAATTATGTTGTCCAGGTTTGTGTGACTAATGTTTTTGGAACTTACCTTGCAACTGGATGCTATAATGACTTTAGCTAACTGAGAACCACCTATGTCTATCTTTATAGTGACTAGTAAAAATAAAACTAAACACCTGGAGCTAGTGTGTGTAGACATTTTATGGTTACAGCTCTTGTTCGGTTTCCACTTCCTCTGGGTGGTTTATCCTGGTTACTTCAGAATTGGAATGGGGGTTTGATGACAAAGAAATAAAAGAGAATTTTGGAAAAAATGTTTTCTATCTCATTCACTAAGAGAATTACAATATATTGATATCAAGGATTATCAAATCCTTTAATCTTAGGGTCTAAAATATAGGAAGAAATACAACAATAATTACAGGAAGAATATAACAATAATGAGAGAGGCAATCAAGGGATTTACAGCTATAAAAACTAAATAAGGAAAGAATATATTGACAATATGGACAATTTAACATCCCTCCTCAAATTGATGCAGATAAGTCTATCAACATCAATTTGTTATTGAGAAACTTGTGTTGTTAGTGAAGCTGCCACATCCCAATTTTCCACCTTCCCGCTTTCGGACAGGATCACATACTTTGGATAGCAACGAGTCTTTCAGAAGATACACTTGCATACACAATATCGGTGAACTCAACCCTAAGGTTTCCAAAGGAAGAATAAAACTCTTGGATTGACATACTCTCTTGACTGAGCTGACTCAACTCGAGTTCCAATTGAAACCTTCGTGTTGTATTGCTTTGGTTGTAAATTTTCTTTAAGTAATCTCACATTTCTCTAGAGGTCTTATAAAGCTTGAGATTGAGAAGTATGGAGAATTCCACACTTCCAAGGATCCAAGATATAATCTGAACATCCTTCACCTCTCATTTCACATATTTCTACTTCTCCTTCTCGCTGTTAGGTGCAGGATTTGTCCCATCAATATGACCTCATAATTCCATTCCCTTGATAAAGATCTGAAGTTGGAATGGCCATTCTTTCCATTAAATCGAACAAGAAAATATTCAGATCGTTCCATAGACATGTTTCAACTAGAAACAAGTATTACGAGATCAGGTCGAAGAAAACATACTTAGAAGAACACGAGAACAAAACAAAACATTAAGATCTTTGAGCTAGACAAGAAATCAGACATAGGATGAAATGATCTCAGAGTTTTGGCTTTGATACCATTACAAAGAAAATGAAAAAGAAATAAAAGAGAATTTCTAAAAAAATATTTTCTATCTAATTCACTAAGAGAATTACAATATATAAATATCAAGGATTACCAGATCCCTTAACTCCTTAATCCTAGGATCTAATTTAGGAAAAAATACAGCAATAATTACAGTAAGAATATAACAATGATGAGAGAGACAACCAAGGAATTTATAGCTATAAAAATTAAATAAGGAAGGAAGAATAAGGAAAGAATATATTGACAATATTGATATTTGACTCATAAACAATACTTTATATGACTTATCAGGATCATTGTTAAGCCACACTTGTCCCAAATGTTTGGTACTGAATATTGACCTTTACACAAAGGTTGTATCATTGGTAAACAAATCAATTAAACCATTTATATTACATTGACTACCCTTTCATCTTCCTGATCTATTGAACTCCTTAAATTTTAAAATTATGCCTTTGAACAAGTCCATGCCATATCAACACTTTTTTTTTTGTTTAACATCCACTGGAGCTACACTTAAATGCTCTCACATATTAGTTTGTTTTTTTGTTGAAATTTTATTGTAAACTTTGGAATAACTCCATGCATGTCTTAGCATTCTTATTTTTACTATATTAAGCTTTTGGGCTATTTGTTTCCTAATAGCTCACCAACCCCCAATGCATAAAACTACAAAAGAATGTTGGGACATACCACAATCCTATAAAATTTTCAAACGGGAATCATTCAAGGCTTTAAAAACTCCTTTCTATGTCAACCACCTGTTTTTTTCCTGTTAATGATATCTTCATTAGTTAAATAATGAGGCTGTTGTTCCTAACAATGGATGGAATATCAACTGTGTGAAACTTCAAAGTTAACCCTATACTACTACAGTTTGTAAATTGTTTTGGCACAAATTAGTTCTACTCTTGCTCTAGTTCCAATTTTTCTAAATGGTTTAGAATGGGAATTGGAGTTTGGAAGCCAAAGGCCTGCTAAGAGACTTAACATTTTGAAGACATCCCATCATTTTTAGAAATGCTAAAATTAGTTCAGCAAATGACTGTTAAATTAAACTATTACTAAAACTACCTTCATTTCATATGTAAGTAAAATGTACCATGTATAACTTTTGAAATAACCCTACACTGGATATTTCGGCTTAAATTAGTTCAATCAGTTGCTCTGGTTTTGGTTCAGGTGGTTTTTCTTGGTGGTTTCAAAGTGGCAATTCAAGTTTGGACCTGACAAGGACATGCCCTCCTAAATTTAATCATTTTTAGAAATGCATAAAATCACTCCACCACAATTGGTAATTTAGGAAACTATATCTTTTGTAGTTCTAATACCATCTTCCTGTTAGAAAATTCAGAAATATCTCGCTGCAGTTCAACGTACTAGCTTCAGTTCATGACGAGTCATGGATCTAACTAAACTTGTGTTTGACTTTCTTGTCGCATTCTATGCTGAGATCTATACAATATTTATTCTGTAATCTTGAAGCTTTTTTACTCATTGAAATTATATTTGTAACAGCATGTTTTAGAGCATGGCAATCCTGATGAGCGTTCTGCCATCATTAAGCAGTTGGCTGGAAAGATAGTTCAGATGAGTTTGCAGAAGTTTGCTTCAAATGTTGTTGAAAAGTGTTTGACTTTTGGTAGTTTTGAGGAACGCCAGATTTTGGTAAATGAAATGCTTGGTTCAACTGATGAGAACGCGCCTCTCCAGGTTTATTTCTGTCATTTAAAATGTTTTTTTTTTTTTTTACTTACCCTACCATGCACAAATCCTGTTCTACCATGTCGCTAGATTCTTAATTTTTTTCACAGTTCATCTGGGCAATGCGGTGAAGGCATTTTTCTTTTCTCAAAATACCAAGCATGAAATAGTTCCCAGGACGCTTGGCTGTTCTCATATATGGTCCTTTTGAAGTGTGCGACATCATTTTATTGCATTGAACAAGTGATTCAAGCTCCAAGTTAGTCGGAGCATATTTTATTATTAGAAGTTCAGCTCCTATATTGTATATAACTGAAGTCTTTGAATAATGTCTTCTAATAATACCATTTTATTAGTGGTGAAGTGAAAGAAAGGCATTGCATTCTTGGTATAACATTTTTATTCTAGCATGTTAACTATTACGTGAGCAATTTGCAAAAGGTTTTCTTCTCCTCCATACAATACAAGATCCTGACTTACAATAGTCTGAAAAGAACAGCTAGGAGTAGGAAACTCAAATATTCTTCTTTTGTATACTTATACAGTAATCTACTTGTGTTAGGCAATGATGAAAGATCAGTTTGCTAACTACGTTATACAGAAAGTGTTAGAGACCTGTGATAATCAGCAGCGTGAGTTTATAGTGTCACGAATAAAAGACCACTTGAGTGCTCTGAAGAAATATACATACGGAAAGCATATAGTTGCTCGTGTGGAGAAACTTGTTGCAGCTGGGGGTAAGGCATTGTCCTTTAGTTTGCTGTTTTAGTTGCTTCATTTGATTTCCTACTCCAAAGGCAAACATCAAAAGGAAACTGACATTATTTGTCTGTAAATTCCAAATTTTGTTCATTCATTACATTTTTTTAGTCAAATGTCAAAAAGTGTTCGTCATTAAATTCCCAATTGCCCATTTATCACATTGAATTTTAACCCTTCAGATGGAATGCAAACTGTCATGAAATCATATCCAACTGTTGGTTTTTCTTGCCGATATTTATCTCTGGTTTGGAAGATGAATCCTATTGTCTAGAGATAGATTGGTTGTTGATGCTTATGATTTTGATTATAGCATAATTATTTATCAAAAGATATAGCAAACATGGGATACATACACCATCTTTGAATGTTTCTACTATTTACCACTACCTAGCATTACTAGAATATTTCCTTTTAGCTTATTCAAATTCTTCATTTCATTTAGATATTGTTTAAAATTTATGCTCTATCAAAGTGTTGGGGTTGACTCTTCTCTGAGAACATTTGCTAGGTTAAAATAGCAAGAAATTTCTTGTTTTCTGCCCCAAGAAGATAGAATAGATTTGCTTTCACTTTGAAATCATTACACAGCCATGCGGCTTAAATTCATCTCCTTGGTGAAAAACCCTAAACACCTTGTGTAACTTTGATCATCTTCAATGGCACAAGATGATAAAGAAAATAAATACGCAGAAGATAAAAAATGGTGTGTGGTTAGACTCTTAATCAGTTTGCATACAGTGCTATTGTCCTCTAAAATCCAAAATTGATGGATTGTAAACAATATTTCACCTCGTGTGCTTGATGGACAATCTGTGACAAGAAAACTTGTGCTCTCGAATGCAACCATAACAGAATTTGTATGTGTACTAAAGTAGCGGGATGCAAAAACAAGTCATACATGTTGGATCCACCTAGGGCTGATTAATACCGTTAGGATAGATGAACACAGTGCAAAATTCAGCCACATTCATGTTGTGTGGAGCTGAAAACTTCATGCAAAGACCTAAATTTATAATTTTTAATATGTTCTATTTGTCCCTTCTTTTCTTAACGCTTGTGCTACTCTTCTCATTGTCGAACACAGAAAACATGTGACAGATTAAAATGGTTCTACAATTTGCCACTACCCACACTTGTATCTTCCAAGTTCCTTTTCACTAATATTCAAACTGGCATTTCATTATGTCCTTTTGCAGAAAGGAGGATTGAATTTCAGACCCAAAGCACCAGTCCATTGGCACGAGAACCAACATTGTACAGCTGAGGATAGTTTGAGCTCCTGTCATTTTGTAGGTTCTTACAGGGTTAATAGACAGTACGAATGTTTACCTGGGTACCAAAAGTTGTAAATTCTCTAGGTAAGTAAGCTCTAATTAGTTCAAAGAGATGATAAAGAGAGTGATGACTGTAAAGATGATAAAGAGAGTGATGACTGTAAAGATGTTAAGATGTGGAGAGTTGGTACATTAGACAGATTTATCTTGTTTTATTTGATCATGCAATCTTTTGGTTATGTAATCTTTTTGGTTTAGTTCTGTACATTCTTGTCGTACAGATTCCTGCATTTCTGTTGTATGATTATTTCACTCTGCAACATAGGGCTGTTGTACATTCTTCCAACAAGTTGGAAAATTCTTATTTCACTTCTGTCAAGATTATTTGATGCCAATTTGTGTATGAGTTTGATGATTGAAATTCTGGTAGCTGACTTTTTTACATTGTGGGAGCATTTTGGAGCCTATAGATGTCTTCTGAATAAATTGTGAGAGATCAACAATTTGCAGACAAGAAAATTTTCATTCTCTATGAAACATTTTTTGGTGTATGGTGATGTTAGAGATGAGTTTATTTTCTCTCATTTGTGTCGAGAGGAGTATAGAGAGGATTAGAAAGGGTTTTGTATAAGTTGTCTTGCATTTGTTCTATTTTTATTGCACTTTTCTTTTCCCATTTAGATTTTTTACAAGCTCAGATTTATGCTTGATCATATTAAATTGTTTTTTATTTTATTTGCATGTTTGAGGTATCTATTATGGACATAAAATTTTAGTGACTTTGTGGTAGAAGTAATTTTTTGACGATAGGATGGACCTAGAAATGTTGAATGATCAAAAATTAACTTTGCCCTGTGCTCCTAGGTAGACTTAGTCCCTCTACTCAACTGGTTGGAGATGATAGAATGGAGTAAGCCATGCTAGAATGATTTTCAAATGATGATAAACAAATTTGGATGATGATTATATTCAATTGGTTATAGTACGATGGAATTGTGTTTTAAACGGTTGGGGGTGACTTTGATTTTGATGTTTGTGCATGGATTTAAGATGTGTTGCATTGCGTTTTAATATGTATGTTTGAATTTGTAGAGATTTAGAGAGCTTGTGACTCAATTAGGTAGCTCTAAAGCGATACATTTAGTGGCTTGGAGGTTTGCGGAGATCGGAGAAACATTCAGTAGCTCTAAAGCACGACTTGACATCACTAAATTAGTGGCTCGGTGGCTTGAGGTTCAATGAGTTTTGAGAAGGTTGAAAGGGGACATTTGAAGAACTGTAGGATAAGGAGCATCGAGGGTAGAGGGTAGTGTTAATGACATTCGATGGAGGTTCACCATGTATGTGAAGTGTGAAAGCTAATAGGTGAAGCGAGTTGAGGCTTTGGTACATTTGAGGATGAGTAGAGATTGTCCGGCAAAGTCAAGCTACAAAGGTTAGCTTATAACGAGTGAAGAATGAAGAGGTGATGAAGGTTGTAAAGGGGAGCTTGGTGGAAGCTTGGAGGTTGACAAAATCAAGTTAATTAAATTCTTTTAGAAGCTTGTCCATTGTAATGTTAAACCTTCCTCCTGAATTCTTGTATTCTTGCATGTTGTATGATTTCTCTCTTTTAAGTAGTTGATCGAGAAGGAGTTGACAAATCATAAGCCAAGGAATAAGAGCTTTAGAGACCATCAAATCGACCTTGTTGTCGATTGGTATATGTTTGCATTTAGGTTTATTTATATTTTTTTGCTAATTTTTGTATGACTTTGTTAATTTTGTAGCAAGAGTATATTAAAAATAACATTTGCAGATAAAATTGTTATACACCCTCTCTAGCATCTTATTACATTGGTCCCAAGAGTAACTCATATAAGTGCAATCAATTTTTGAGCGGTTGTGTTCGACCAGCTAGTTTTGATGTATTTGATAAAGAGCTTTAAATTAGGTTTTTTCCTATTTTGCTGATGTATGCATGAAGATTTTAGGGATTTGATAACAAATATATGGAGCTCGCGGAGTTTGTGACTCAATGTGGTTGAGTTGTGATATTGACTTGTCACGACCAAATTAATTCAACTCAAGTCTTAAGAGGTCTACTAGAGTTTGGAGAAGGATGACATGAAACATCTCAAGGGCAATAGAAAGGAGAGATTAAAGTTGGTTCAACAACTCTGAAAAAAGTCGTAAGAGATGGATTTTGTAGGTGATAGTGATGACATGTGAAAAAAGGCTCGATGCATTCGAGAGATTAAGGACTTCATAAAAAGTGAAACCTTAGAAGACATAAACTACTGAAAGATAGTGAGCTGGGAGAGATTGTGTGATTTGTAATCTCTAGTTTGTGATTTTTGATTAGGTAGGCTTCATAGAGAGTTTTCTACAATGGTGGCAAACATGTGTTGTTGGTCATAGTCCAAGTACTAAAAATATTATGAGGGGTTAAGAGGTGTAAGTCGAGTAAAATTGGAGATTGAGTCAATTGATTTTCTTTCTCAATCGACTAGACTGCCTGATCAAGTAGAATCCTATGCTTGAGCTTAGACTTACTCTTTATGTGATTGAGTCGATTAGAATGTCAACTCATGTGATTGTTGGATAAGATAAACTTACTATATCAGCTAGCTGAGTCCATTAAACATTCTAAATCGATTTGATCCTCATGGAGTCAACTAAAGATAAAGTCACTGACAAATAAACTTATAATCTTATCCAATTCACTCAATCAAAACACTGAGTCAGTTGAAAATGTTAGCAAGATGCAACACTTATTCGACTGAATACTAGTCATTAGCGCATAAGATTATCTTTTTCGACTGAAGTGCTTGATGTGTTTGTATGCATGTCTTGCAAGATCTTGGAGCAGGAAGGATTTTTTTTTTTTTTTTTTTTGGGTTATATTGCTTCCGTTCACAAAAAGGATCTAAGCAGGATGGAATGTGTGTTTTATTGTCAAAAGGTAGATCCGTTATTGTAGTAGTCTTTTAGTACTGCCCCCATAGATATGGAGGAGGTACATACAGGTACACAGATCATAGGTGTATAGTGGGGTAAACCCTCCAATTGAACTAGGGGTGCTCTAGTTATGACGTTATTATCCATTGACTGAGATGTCAGGTTCGAGCCCCCACCTACGCACGCTCTTATCAATTAAAAAATCCCCAATTTGGGGCAATGTTGACTGAGGTGTCAGGTTCGAGCCCTCTTATCAACTCTTTATCCGTCAGATATGTGGTATTGAGGCTCCCCAAAAAATCCCTTCGGGGGTTTCTGGAGTACGGGGTCGCGAAGCGGTGGGTTCAGTCACGTTAAAAAGTTTACCCTACCTTAGTTTTTTGTCCCCTCGGATGGGTCTAGTGGCTAGCGCATGAGGTGTTGCCACCATGAGGTCTGGGGTTCGAATCTCGATAAAATCGAGGTAAATGTCTCCCTTATGTGCTAGTCACTATTCCAAAGGCTAGTAGCCGTCCGTGAGTTACCTCATCCGTGTTGGCCCTGGGACGGGTTGGCGGGGGTGTTGGGGGCGAGCGTATTCGCCTTTTTGTTACCATGGTGGGGTAAATCCTAGATCGTCAGTTCCTGAGAATCGACTCTTGACTATTACGTCAGAACTGTCATATGTCCATCATCTGCGCTATACCTTGGGGTTTTTTTATAATTTTATTAGAGGCGATGGATCGTAGTCAAAGATGTGCAATGGCTTAATAAAGGTGATTAGAAATGGCCAAACACAAGACCTGCTTAATTCACTCTTCCTCACTAACAACGAGGCCACGTAAAACATTCATCGACCATTAATTAAGCTCGCAATCCAAAAATAGCCCACTGCACGAGTATAAAGACCCCCCCTCTTCCTCCTCCTAATATAATTAATCCCCCACTAAATAAAATATAATAGTAAATCAAATCCCAAATAAATTTTAATTAATTAATTAAACAATTAAATCAAGCTACTGCAATTAGAATTAATGGCGATGGTGACGAGGCAGAGCTGCGCGGTTCTCATTTTGTGTCTGCTTCTTGTTACGGTTCCAGCGGCGTCAGCGCGCCTGCAAATCCTGATGACACACATGGTCGCCCCTTTGGAAGTGACCTCGCCGGCGCCGGCGCCGGCGACGTCGGCGCACCTGCAAACCCTGATGACAAACATGGTCGCCCCTTTTGAAGTGACCTCGCCGGAGCCTGCACCGGCGTCGGCGACTCCTGCACATCATCACTCGTGCCAGGATAAGTGCCCTGAGGGATTATTATGCAGGATCAGATGCTACTTCGCCGGATCGCCAGCAGATGAGCATCAATCACGTGAGTGTTTCTTCTTAATTATTTTTCTTTAATTTGTTGGTGGATATATTTGCTCAAGACTAATGTATGAAAGTATATTTGTTTGTGCAGAAACTAATGCGGCAACGCCGAGTGGCTCCAAAGCTCCATGAATTTAATCAACCTTGTGAAGCACTCGATCATGGATATCGATCGAGTTTAATTAGCAATGCCATATTTATTTATTTTTTTTAAAAAAAAATTAAACAAGTGCTTAGGAGCTTAATTACTGACTTGTTAGGCCGAGGCACTGGCAAATTTAATTATTTGGATTGGAATTGATTATTGATATGTGATATTTGAGTGAGAATTTGCAATTGTTTTACTTGAAAGAAAATTTTATTTGATATTGAAAACGAACTGTTTTCAAGTCTATCATCTGTACGTGAGTTTGCGATTAGTTTAGTTTCATTGGTATAACATATCAGTGAATAGATTCCGCGTCATTATACTTAGTTTTCTGGGTCATGATATCACGGTAGGATATCTAAGTTGTCACCTAAGTACCTGTGATTCGAATCCCAACTATAGTCTATTTCCAAATAAGAGGCGTAATCAAAAGATGTTGGACTTCTGGACTGACCATTGTGTGTGTTTCCCGATTTACTCGATGATCAACGAAAATTTTCTCTGAAACTGAATCGATCATCCTAAAATTAATCAATGAGATTAGTTGAGATATATATTAAATTTTTAACTATATTTAAATTTTGATGACATCACCAATAAAAGCGATGCTATCTTACTTTATGACATTTTATAATATCAAATCAGCGTCAACTTTAGATATATCTCGATTTAGAGATATAACGACAATATAAAGTGTCATTTTTATTATTATTATTATTATTATTATTATTATTATTATTATTATTATTATTATTGTAATAAAGATTAATTTCAATGACAGTTAAATTCGGTTATATTGACAACTATACGTGTTTTATTTTGTATAAGGATTATAAAATTATCACTAATCGTACCTGATAAGTCTTATGTTGTACTACGGTTATAATTTAATAACCAAATCCCTTACTCTAGTGTAGTATAGGGTTGATCCTCAAAGAATACAAGGATGAACGATAATTTCAAGATTAAGTTATTTGTAGGGTTTGATTTTTGATGTTTTAAATGAGGGTTGTTGTTGGATTCAAATGCTACTAATAAATGAAAATCATCATAATCTAATCTAACCTAACTAAACTACAATTACAAAGGAATTAATGAAAACATAAAGTAATGCACAGATGGTTGATTTGTCGATAGAGGATGATGAACTTGAGGAAGCTAAGAAGATGGAAAATCTCCATACCTTCTTCCCTCCCGAGAGAACCTTCCCAATTAGGGTGAGATGGAGATGCCTCGAGATAGAGTTGACGATGGGAATCCCCTTTCATCCCTTCTCCTCAATGGATGGAGATGGAGATGACCGCTAGAGATGGTGATGATTGTGAAGCTTCGCCGGAGAGATCTCTCCGGTGGAGGATGATGGAGATCTGGATGGAGGTGGAGAAGGAGGAAGAAGCTACATGATGCCCTATATTTGAATTTGTAGCTCCTCATAAGTGAACCAACTGCTTTTTGTTGAACCAATGGCCATGTGCCATGGTAGTGCCGGGGGTACGATCAGGTCGTGTCGGCTGCTACGGAGGGCCTGACTAGCTTTTGAAAGAGCTCCAAAATGGGACATGGTTATGTCGTGTCAGGGACACAACCAAGCCGTGTTCCCCTTTGTAAGTGTGCAGAGCTTTGATTGATTTATCCTTTGAGTCCCTACAAAACAAGATACACTCATATCTCAATAAAAATGCTATCTATTAGAAAAGAATTGAAATAAAGATCAAAATAAGCCCTTACTCGTGAAATATGATACAAACACGAATTTAAATTCATGAAAGGATTAAACATCAAGTATGAGTGCATAATAATATATCAAAATATTGATTATCAAATCCTCTCCCCCACTTATTCTTTATATGTCTCCGGTAAATAAACAAAATTAAAAAGCACTAAAAACTCATCTCCTAATTAATCCTGAAACCAAATCACTTATGACCATCAGATTTTCAAAGATCAAGACATTTATGGATTCAATTCTTACATTAGTCAGCAAGCTTAGTGATTTCAATCAACTTGAATAAACTAAAATGATAAAGTCTTACAAGATAAGTATTTTCGCTCTCACTCAAGCAAGCATCTGTGAGGATAGAGTTTACACTTAATGCTACTCAATATATTTTTTTTTGATGAAAAATTGATTAATCATGTTAAGAAACATTAAACTTGGACGATCAATTTAGTACTATAAAAATTTTCCACTTACCGTTAGGATAAGTCATATTGTACTATCATATGTTTGTTTATTTTCTATTCTCTACTACTATAAACATATGAAACATGGGGGAGGTTATGCTTGGTCACGTCGAATTTTGATCCCAAGATCTCATGTGACAATATCTCATGTCTTAATCATCGCATCACCCTGAGGGGACAATGAATGCACAAATCAGGACTTAATAAAGGTTGTAATGGGGCCAAAAAGAAGTCAACATAAACAAAAAAGGATAGGTAAAACAAAGAAAACCAAAGAGAACAAGAGAACATTCGGATGATGATCAATTAATGTGTACAAAAGTTTCACCTAAACATTCTAATGCTCAACTTCCTCTTATCCAAATAAGAAAGACTTTTTTTTTTTTTTTTTTTTGTAAAAGCCACCATGGTTGTGGCACTCAACACGGCTAGGCCGTGGTTCAAAATTTTTTCCCAACTTATGGGAATGCTAGAATAGAGCATGGCCATGTGACCATGGTGCTCAACACGACCTCCCGTGTTTCATTATGGGCACATCTTCTTCACACAGGATCCCCCTCCCACATACACTTAAAATTTGTTCATTTCGGACAATGTAGTTCATCATGTCATCACCAAAAACTCAATGATAGGACAAGGGATAGACAAATAAAGGTATGACAAGGAAAATATAACAGACAATAAAAGCCCTACAGGAATTATTCAACTAATAACTAAACAAGGAAGGACAGGTTCTAGAGTTACAAATATCATGAGTGCAACTCACGTACAAAAAGGATAAAGAATAAGCATGGCTAAGATCCTCACTAGATAAATATGACTATTGATGTGTGTGATTCGTACCCATATTTCCTATCTTATTTAGTATTTATTTCTGACATTACAAGAACATACTTACATTTACTTCCAGCATTTTTCATGCATTTTCATACTTTTAGTTCAGTACACTGCTCATTTGCATTTTTTATTAACAAGCCACAAAGATCTCGGTTTTTGGAAGCATGTGGAGATGGTGAGCCTCATTGTGGCACAATACACGGCCTTCCCATAGCCCCATGTCATGACCGTGTACCATATACTTGAAAACTTGATTGAATTGATTATGGGGAGCCTTGGAACTCAAGCTCTTTTAATAGCTTTTATTTAGTAGACCGAATATCACATTTAGTCGATTGAACCCAATCATATCCCTCCGTGTTCGAGCTTGATTCAGGGTTTTTCAATCAGCTGAACATTTTATCGGTCGACTGAACTCTATTTCTTTTCTTGTTGGCTCTATTTGATCAAATCCAATCTGAGGAATCTGCTTGATCTGTCAACTGAACTCCAAAACCCCCTTTTTGTCTGATCTAATCGCATTATATCCTCGGTTTCCATATGTGTTCGGTTGACTTATCCTTGTTATTGGTCAACCTGATCAACTAAAATTTTGCTATTTGAACTTCTTTTTGCTTAATGTTTGATTTACCTAATCTATAACGACTTTCTTGTAGCACCAAATTAGCACAATAAAATAGTAGTAATGCAAAACATTATGCTTTGAAAGTTCAAATATGCTGATATGTTCGACCACACATGGTCGTTCAAAAATATTATTTCGGTCAAACTTGCTTTGAGTTTGCTCATCCAAGACATCTCACTACCGAGAGCTTACTCCTTAAAGATTTTCTCTTTACCAAGCATTTGATAATCCTTGACCTGCTTGGGGTTTACCTTTGCTAAGCATCTAACTTGCTTAGCCTTTCCTTTGCTGAGCATCCAATCAACCTTGATTTTCTTGGACTTTGCCCTTTATTTGTCATTTGGTCAACTTTGACTAGATTGGACTCCTCACTTGACTATGTCAATCTTGACCTGTTAGAACTTCTCTCTTGCCTAGGTTAACCTTAACCTATCAGAACTTGTTCCCAAACTACTAAAGTATCTGGTGCTACTTAGACTTTTCACTTACTTCAAGTATTTAGTCAACCTTGATTTGCTTGAACACTTTTACAAACTTGGTCAACTCATGTTGCTTGTCAAACATCAAAACTCCGGAAGATGTTTGTACCAACAAAAACTCCTAATGTGAGATTAAAATTTTCATTTACAATGAAGTCTCTTCCATTCCGTACTACTCTTTTCCATTCATCTTCCAATAAATTTTTGATCAACCAAAACGTTCAGAGGTGATAGTTGGAATTTGGAACTTCACTTAAAGTTTTGTACGATGGACCTTTTGGAACTATTGCTTGAAAGAAAACATTTATAATCTTTTTCCATCGTAAAAAAAAAGTGTCAAAAGAACACCAAAATTCTTTCAAAGCAAACACAAATTACGGCATTTTACTAAACCTTGTGAGCGAGATTCAGTATTACCTATTTCACATACCTAAGTTTAATTTCAAAATTTCAAAAACACGAAATACTTTCCCATTATACCCTTCCATCTCTCTCCACATTTAAATTTTACAAAATTCACTATTTTCAATTTACATTGTTGAATTCAGATTTGATGACATAAATATATTAAAGAGGCTTGCAAGAGTACATTTATTTTGATTTGAAGTAATTCAGAATTCTTCATCAGCCAATTTTTATTCAAAAGTGATTGATGAATCTAGAGAATTTTAAATCACTTTAAACTAAAATTAATGTGATCCTACCAACTTTCTTAATGTATCTATGCCCTCATATCTAAATTTGATAGCGTAAATTAAAAGTAGTGATTCTTTGAACTTGTAAAGACTTGATAAAATTTGTCACAAACTCATTCTATGACCTAAGACAACGATATTCACTAACCAACACCACCAATGGATTCCTAGAACTCTCCTGATTCAAAAATATCAAACTTTTAAATTTTCAAATAGTGTAGAACACTAAATCATTTCAAACCAAAATCAATGTACTCCCGGAAGCCTCCTTAATATTTCTATGCCCTTAGATCTGAATTTGATAACATAAATTGAGAGTAGTGAATTTTTAAGCTTATAAAGACTTGATAAAAATTGTTACAAGCTCATTATAAGATCTAGAACAATGATACTCATTAATCAATACCACTAATGAGTTCTTAGGACTCTACTGATATGTAAAATATAAACTTTTAAATTTTTAAATGATATAGATCTATCATCCAGTTTTATCTGAATTTAGCTGATGAACTTTGAGAGCTTGGGTCATTATCAGACTAAAACAAATACATTCCTAGAAGCCTCTTTAATGTATTCATGTCTATAAATTTGAATTCAACACCGTAAATTGAGAATAATACATTTTTGAATGGATTGATAAAAAATTTGAGGGTGGAAAGGAAAAATTTGAACGTGGAAAGAGAAGAGAGGGGTATAATAGAAAAGTGTTGGTGTTTTTAGAATTTTAAAATTTAGGTACCTCACATGGATAATACTAAATCTCATTCACGTGGTTTACTAAAATATTGAAAAAAATGAACATCTCATACTTATTTTGGGAAGATTTGTATAAATGACATCACATAGGAATAGGATTTTGACATCATATATGGATTCCTTTAACCTACATTTTTGAACTTTTTTTTCCAACATAGGTCCATTAATTGTTGTAGATTGGTACTCAATGATGATACTCTACAAACTCAATTCTTGCAAGCTAAATGGTTTATGATTCCCGAGTCTATAGTTCCCAATCAATAACTAATATCTTTTAAGGAGTGATTTGGATATACCCTTTTTTTCCCTCTCAATACATCAACTAGCAAAGTGACACTTTAATCCATCCACAAGGGCATCAAGTTCATTAGCTCTTATGCTGCTTTCCGATCTTTTTCCCTTGAACTCGTTCTAACTTTTTCTCTTTGATTCCCTTTACCGTGGCATTTCTTTTTGTTTTGAAATAACCGGAAGATGTAGTTTGGAACTTAGAACCATAAAAGCTTTTCCAAGACTCTTTGTTGGCTAAACTCACTCTACATTATGAGTATATAAGTTTTATTACTTCATCATCTGCCATCACTCGGGCGAAGTTTACCCATGCTAATTGTGTATGAGAGTTTGTGACCAAATGCCCCTAATCACTTTGGACACTTCTTAAAGATTGAATCATTTCTTCTTTTTTTTTATTCGATCACAGACAAAGAATGTGTAAATAAATTCTAAATCTATTAGTCTCCTTTTATTGAATCTTTTGTGCCTTTTCTTGTTTCCAGTCAGGCGTTCCAACAAAGACTGCATGCGTTTCGAAGTCTAACGACCGGGCGACGGTAAACAAGTATATATGAATAAGAAAAACCTCCTCTGTTTTTCTCACTACCTTCCATCGACGGAAGAAGAAGTTTCAATACTGAAACAATAGCGAGCGAGCCATATAATCGATCCGTCTAAATATTAATATTAATCAGAATATAGAAGTCAAGTTAACCTGCATGCATTTGCAAGATCGCAACGGGCTAACTAGATCTGCCAAAACTTGATTTAATTTAATAATCTACATGGATCTGCTTCAGAAACCAGCACTGCCGAAACTAGCTAGCTAGCTAGTTAGCTAGTTAAAGAGAAATATTAAGTAGATGAAAACAGAGGCAGAAATCCTCTTCCTCTTCCTCTTCCTCTTTGATGATCTGTTAGTGCTTCTCGGAAGTACCTTCCTTACGGTCGAGAGAAGCCGTGGGTGCCGAAGGGAGTGCAGGATCCGACGAGGGTTGGGCCTGTTTGACTTCACTGTTTACTTGGGCGGTTTCCATTGGCGGAGGGGATTCGAAACTTGAGAGGGAGGTGTCGGGAAAGACAAAGACGGTGCGCGATGGCCTCCTCTGGTGTCGGCTTGGCCTGTCAGCCATGGCTGTGAAGGTTGACGAGGAGAGGAGATGAGATGAGGAGAGAGACAGCGAGAGAGAGAGATTGAGGAAGTGAGGGGAGGTTTTTTAATGGATGGTTGTGGTGGCGGCGGTGGCGGAATGGGCAATGGGGCATTGAACGAGGTCAAGGCAAGGGTGGTGGCATTGAATGGGATGGGAGGAACGTGAAGGGCAGAGGATGGCGAGAACAGATAACAGATACTGTGGATCAGGCCGTCACATGCTCTCTTTCTGCCATCCCATTAATGCCATCGCACACAATAGGTTTATCTCCTTAATTGTTCTTTATTGTCGGGCCAAAAGACAAAAGAAAAAAAAAATTATGTTGAATAAATATTAAAAGAATGTTTCCGCTTATGTCTAATTAAAATTACTTCTTATTATTATTGATTAAAATTATTTCAACTTGATTGGTTAAAATGAGTAGAACGATCTTCACTTTTGTGATAGTTTTTAAGTTTTAGCTACAAGATTTTATATAAAAAAAATATCTATGTTTTTAAACTCATAATTATTTTTTCATATATTTTTAATACAAAAGTTTAATTATATTCTCAGTCATACTTCCCTCAAATGATAGATCATTATTATTCTTATTATTCAGTCTCCTCTCAAGTATCCTTATCTACTTCGGACTTCTCCATAAACATCCAGTTATTTTTAACCTGTTCTGAACTGTTGGTCCATGTGTGACCGACTAGAAGGGGATGAATAGTTTAAAATAAGAGTTAGAAATTGTTGGGACACTTCGAAACTAGAAGGGGGATGAATAACTTCTCGCACTTCGATGATGATGATTTGCAAAGGAATACTTGAAGCAAACTCTTCAGTGCTAACAATATGGATTTACTTGGTATTCACCTCAAAAAGAGGTAACTAATCCAAGGATCCAACCCTCACTCATACATCCACTAAAAATACACTCCTTCTCAAAAACACTCTAGAAGTGGAGAAACCTCATACGAAACTCTCAATACAAAGATACAAAAAGAAGAACAAAAGAAGCTAATCCAATATAAACTCTTACAAGATTACAACAGTTGAAACCCTAGCTTCTTACTTCTTCTTGTTTTGGAACCCTCTTGACCTTGGAAGTACAACAACACTTTGCTCCAAGAAGCCTCAAGAACTGGTGGTGATCACTTGAGAAGAATTGTGGGAGAGTGGAAGGAGAGCTGTCGAAGACTGTCCATGCGAATGCCTTATATTGGGCTAATAACGACTATATTTTCAACCTGAAGTGCATACTCTAATCGCTTAAGTGTTCTTAATCGATTAGCCGAATCGATTAAGAACCTTTCTGTTTGTGTGAGAGCAGTCTGAAAGCGATTAAGCTTCCCTGCTTAATCACTTACCAACCTCTTTGTACCTTTCGCAAAAACCAACTTAAGCGATCAACCTGATCGCTTAAGCTTCGAACAAAAACATTATGTTTGACGTGAAAAGCACCGTAAGCTATTACCCTAATCGCTTACGGTGTCCTAATTGATTACACCAATCGATTAGAGATCCCCTCTTGCATTTCCAAGCTTAATCGATTACCTTAATCGATTAAGTTACGATAATCAACTAACCTAGTTGATTACCAAGCCTTAACTTCCCAACCGAAGTTTAGGATTCCCTTACCCAATATCCGGTCAACCTTGACCTGTTGGAGCTCCTTATTGCCTAGCATCTGGTCATCTTTAACCTATTAGGACTCCATATTGCCTAGCATCTTGTTAGCCTTGACCTGCTGGGACTTCTTCACCAAGTGTCCGGTCAATACTTTGACCCACTTGGACTTTTCTCCTTGTGCCAAATGTCAGGTCAATCCTTTGACCCACTTGAACTTACTATCTCATGCCAAGTGTCTGGTCAATGTTGACCCATTTGGACTTCCCAACGCCAGATGTCCGGTCAACCTAGACCCACCTGGATCTCCACATGCTTGGCTTCACTCACTAGGACTTTCTTTTTGCCTAACTTTACTCACTAGGGCTTTCACTTGGCTTCACTCACCAGGACTTTCCTTCTGCCTAGCTTCACTCACTAGGGCTTTCACCTAGTTTCACTCAGCAGGATTTTCCTTTTGCCTAGTTTCACTCACTAATGCTTTCACCTGGTTTCACTCAGTAGGACTTTACTTCTACCTAACTTTACTCACTAGGGCTTTCACTTGGCTTCACTCACTAGGATTTTCCTTCTGCTTAGCTTCACTCACTAAGTCTTTCACCTGGCTTCACTCACCAGGATTTTTCATCTGCCTAGCTTCACTCACTAGGGCTTTCAACACCAAGTGTCCGGTCAACACTGACCCACCTGGATTTTCATCTTCTGCCAACCTTCCCGTTAGACTTGCCTTTACCTAACCTCTAGTTAGGATTTTTCAATCAAGTATTCGGTCAACCTTGACCTACTTGACCAATCTCCACACACGGATAATTGTAACTACAATCTCCATATATTATCAAACATCAAAATCCAAAATCAAGACTCAAACTTGAGTCAACTCAAGCTTAGTCAACCTGGTCAACCTTGACCTAGGGGATATTACACCAACAATCTCCTTCTTTTTGATGTTTAACAATGCATTTAAGTTAGGCTAATCTCATAACCTCAACTTCTTCTTCATGCTAAAGCATGAATGAGAGTTTCCTTCATTCTATCCCTTTCCTAGAGGACAAACTCTCCCTTTAGGTAATGAATGTCTAACTTAAACCCTACATTCACTCCCTTTGGCACACATAAAAAAATCTCCTCCTGAAGAGTTATCCATATGTTGTTTACAACTTCACTTGTTGTTCACAACATTACAATGAAGGTCTCATACCCTTCATTGTCTCGAATGCTCATCCTTGAGCATTAACCCACTTCACAATGCCCATTCTAGAGCATTTACTATAACGAAGGTTTTACAACCTTCCATGGTTTCAAAAATTACTTTCATGTCTTTAAGGAGTAACTCCCCCTTCAAAACATGTCCAAACTTCTATTATTGTACCGACAATGACTTAGAGTTTCTAAACCTTTAGAAAATCCAAAATATAAAGTTATGAGATTCAAGAATCAATATTGAATGTAAAGCTCAACCTAAACTTCAACTTAGTCTTCTTTAACCAAGTCAATCTTGTTTTCATCAAGAAAACTACCCTTAAATGCTTATTTAAGCATTTCCTAGAGTTAGGAATGGTTAACATGATTTAACACGACTTATTCAACTTAAATAAACTTATTTAGACTAAAATTAGGGTCTTAAGCGTCTAAATAAGGCTCCTAATCACTTAAGACCAGCCGTAATCAACTAAAGTTGGGATTTAATCGATTCCTAGGTGTTAATCGATTGCTGTAATCGACAAGACCTTTAATCAATTACTCTAATTGACTCAGTGAGCTACTGTGCTCATAGGAATTCACCCTAATCGATTCAAATAGGGTAATCGACTGCCCTAGTCGATTACCAATTCTTATTTCTGAAATTCAATTTCAGCCGAATTTCATAAATACTTTAATAATTCTATAAAATTCTATAAATTATGAAAATTCATATAGGCATTATTTAAGGCATATACTATTATGAAAAAAAAGTTTTATAAAAAAATATATCTTATTTTCAAAGATTGACACAAAATTGGAAACTCTTGAAAACTTCAATGTTTCTTCCAAGTTTGTGTCTAACTTTCCAATGATAATTACTATCAACCAATAGTCTTCACCAAGATTTTCCAAAAGTATTTTCAAATTATTTTCAAAATCAATTTCTAACTATGTTTCTTGAGTTAAGTGCACATGACTTGTACATTAGCTTTCTCAGTAATTGGATAACACATAAATATGTGTTTTGATGAATTCAAAACTCATAAAGATGCACTAAATCAACATCTTGAGTTTTGTTCATCCTCTTAATATCTTACTTGTATCTAATGTGTACTAAAACACATAAAAGTTAAGTTATAGTCTTTGTGAGATGTAGATATTAGTTTTCCCCTAATATAAGAGATTATATATATCTATCTAGGCATTGTAAAATTAGATCATCCACCTAGGAAGTCACTTGTTAATAAATGTCATTGCCTTTAATTACAAGAAAATTAAAATAATACATGATGATTTATGACATACATCAAAATGAATATTTTTTTAAAAGAAAAATCCTATAGCTATATAACGTATGTATGACATGACATGGTATCTTTGTTGTATTTTTCATAATAAAATGAATGCGAAATATGATGTCATGACATATGATGGGCAAACAATCATAGTAATTTAGCATAAATAAATATACCTAGATTATCTATCTAAGTATCTCTAGATCTTTGCTAACTTAGAATTAATCTTAGATTGCTCTTTTATCCTTCTAAGAAAATGTCAAAACCCAACTTAGCATTTCTTTTGTCTTTTTATTATTTGTGTCAATTTAAATTTAGTCGTATTCGTCAAAACTTGACACATTTTACTCTTCCAATGAGTAATCAATTAATCCTTTTCATTTTCAAAGAGTAACAAAACCTTAAAAATGACTTCCAAGTATTAACTTTTTCAAGGTTAGATTAACTACCCTTCTAATTAAAGTTGACACTCTCTGAACCCATCTAGGGTGTAGAGAATATACTCTTAGGAACCCAAAACCTATTGGTGCTTCTTAAGTGTTCTAGGTATTTACTAGGGATAACTTCCTTAGTTACCTTCCTAATGACCTTCCTAGGCTTCTTAAAGGCCTTGGTCATGCTCCTCTCTTTTTGGTCAACCCTAGGGATAGCTTCTCTTGTGACATTCTTAGTGACTTTTTTAGACTTCTTTGAAACCTTAGTCACATTGGTCTTCTCAAAAATACTTCTAGGGATAACTTCCCTTGTATCTTTGGGTTGACTCCTAGATATAGAATTGGTTCAATAACTATATTGAATCCTATAGTATGAGGTCACATCCTTTTTAGTTTTAGGTTTGTATCCCAAACCTTTTTGGCCATAGAATGTCTCTTGCATTTCTAAACCTAGGTTATGCTCATTTTGCCGCTTAAAGATATTTTTCATTTCTTTTAGGGTCTTTTCCAATTTATCAAGTCTTGCCCTCAAAGTTTGATTTTCCATCCTTAAATCCTTAGATTTTGATTTTTAATTTTTGCCCTTGAGCAGTTCTATTTCTAGGCTTATGTCTGAAGTCCTTAGAGTTATTCCCTAAGTTGTTATTTACCTTTTAGCCTTAGGTTGAGTTGTCCTAGCGTTATATGCTACATATTTCTCCTTAATCCTATCATGCTTTCTATTCTCATGATAGATAGCATTGAAATGATATAAATTATTTCTAGTATATTTTCTATCATTACTCAAAGGAATTGGCTCAATAAATGATACCTTGGATTTCCCCTTAGAAGCTCCCCCTTGATTTGAGCTTCCATCTTTGAGCTTGGTTGGTTTCTTTCCCTTTAGATATTGGCTCCGGTAATGTTCATTTTGATTGCAAGAGAAGCACACAATGTGCTCCTTGCCTTTTTGTTCCATGGGGCAGACTTCCTTGGGCTTCTCCTTGCCCTTTGGTGCAACTTGACCCTTCTTCTTAGCCAATTTGGGACACTTACTCTTGTAGTGCCCTTTTTCCCTACACTCAAAGAAAATAATATGATCTTTATTATTACTAATTGAAATTTCTATACCTTTGCTTGTAGGGGTGACACATGTTCCTCCATTTGATTTTGCTTGACTTGTGGAGGTGGCACAATCTTCTTCTCCATTTGACCCGGAAATAGAAGCTTCTTCTTACTCCGGTGTCAATGAATGACACTCTCCCTCAATCCTAGAGGTGGAGGCTTCTTCATCTTCATCCTATTGCACATGAAACAAAGAGCATGCTCCCTCTTTGCCTTCTTTGTTGCACTCCATTGAGGATGAAGCTTCTTGATCTTCTTCTTCCGATATTGAGCATCTCTCAACTTCGGACTCCCCTTCTTCTTGATCAAAAGAGTTGTCCTCTTTTAATTTGTCTTGATTTGGTGTAGTGGAGGGAGTCTCATGAATCTTTGCTGACTTGCTCCAAAGCTCCTTGGCATCTTTAAATTCTCCTATCTTGTTCAAGATGTTACTAGGTAATAAATTAACCAAAAACTTGGTCACTTTATCATTTGTCTCACATCTTTAGATTTGCTCTTAACTCCATTTGCTCCTTTTGATGCTCTTGCCCTTGTCGTTTGTTGGAACTTGAAATCCCTCCATTAAAGTAAACCATTGATCTATCTCCATCATAAAGAAGTTTTCGATTCTTGATTTTCAAGAATCGAAACTTGTTGATGTGAATGGTGGAGGCATCCTTGTGTCATATCTGAATCCATCTCCGAAATCCATCTTGAAGTTGAGCTTTTGAAAACTTTGACTTGTTAAAATTAAGGCTTCAACTTCTTCTTCCAGTAAAGAGCGGTCTCGCTCTAATACCACTTGTTGGGACACTTCAGATCTAGAGGGCGGGGGGATGAATAGCTTCTCGCACTTCGATGATGATGATTTGCAGCGGAATACTCGAAGCAAGCTCTCCAATGCTAACAATATGGATTTACTTGGTATCCACTTCAAGAAGAGGTGACTAATTCAAGGATCTAACCCTCACTCATACATCCACTAAGAATACACTTCTTTTTGGAAACACTCCGGAGGTGGAGAAATTTCATACAAAACTCTTAATACAAAGATACAAAAATAAGAACAAAAGAAGCTAATACAATATGAACTCTTACAAGATTACAATAGTTGAAACCCTAGCTTCTTACTTCTTGATTTGGAATGCCTCTTGGCCTTGGAAGTGCAATAACACTTTGCTCCAAGAAGTCTCAAGAACTGACAGTGATCACCTGAAAAGAATCACAGGAGAGTGGAAGGAGAGCTGTCGAAAATTGTCCACGCGAACGCCTTTTATCAGGCTGATAATGGCTATATTTCCAACCTTAAGTGATTACTCTAATCGCTTAATTCTTAATCGAGTAGCCGAATCGATTAAGAACCTTTCTATTTACGCGAGAGTAGTTTGTAAGTGATTAAACTTCCCTTCTTAATCGCTTACCAACCTCTTTGTACCTTTCACGAAAACTAGCTTAAGAGATCAACCTGATCACTTAAGCTTCGAACAGAAATACCATAAGCAATTACCCTAATCGCTTACGATGTCCTAATTGATTACACCAATCGACTAGAGAGACTCTCTCGCATTTCCAAGCTTAATCGATTAAGCTACGGTAATCGACTAACAAAGTGGATTACAAATCCCTAACTTCCCAACCGAAGTCTAGGATTCCCTACCCAACATCCGGCCAACATTGACCTGTTGGGACTCCTCATTGCCTAGCATCTAGTCAGCCTTGACATGCTGGGACTTCTTTACCAAGTATTCGGTCAATCCTTTGACCCCACTTGGACTTTTCTCCTTGTGCCAAATGTCTGGCCAATCCTTTGACCCACTTGGACTTACCATCTTGTGCCAAGTGTCCGGTCAACCTTGACCCACTTAGACTTACCATCTCATACCAAGTGTCCGATCAACCTTGACCCATTTGGACTTCCAAACGCTAGATGTCCAGTCAACCTTGATCCACCTGGACCTCCACATGTTTGGCTTCACTCACCAAGACTTTCCTTTTGCCTAACTTCACTCACTAGGGCTTTTACTTGACTTCACTTACCAGGACTTTTCTTCTGTCTACCTTCACTCACTAAGGTTCACCTGGCTTCACTCACCAGAATTTTCCTTCTGCCTAGCTTCACTCACTGGGGCTTTCACCTGGCTTCACTCACTAGGATTTTTCTTCTGCCTAGCTTCACTCACTAGGGCTTTCACCTGGCTTCACTCACTAGAATTTTTCATCTGCCTAACTTTACTCACTAGGTCTTTCTCCTGGCTTTATTCACCAGGATTTCTATCTGCCTAGCTTCACTCACTAGGGCTTTCAACACCAAGTGTCCGGTCAATACTGACCCACTTGAATTGTCATCTTTTGTCAACCTTTCCGTTGGACTTACCCTTGTCTAACCTCCAGTTAAGACTTTTCAATCAAGTATCCGGTCAACTTTGATCTACTTGACCAATCTTCACACACAGACAATTGTAACTGTAATCTTCATATATTGTTAAACATCGAAACTCAAACATCAAGACTCAAATTTGAGCCAACTCAAGGTTAGTCAACTTGGTCAACCTTGACCCAGGGGATATTGGACCAATAAAAATTTCTCTTGCTTAGAACTTAGCAAGGACACAAATATTAGATAACTAACATAAAATAAATGAACAACATAAAATAAAAGAGGCAAAGATTTTTACTTGATTACAATGTAGGTGGTTGTTAATCCAAGACAGGTGTAAATCTCCACTACAAATATCTCCTTTGTTGAAGGCGGAGAAGTTTTTTACACTCTTTAAAAAGCTCAGGTATTAGCTAGGAATTGATTATAGAAGTTATTATTAAATTCCTTGGTTCAGGGTTTTTTTATAGCTTCTGGAAAATATTATCAACAGCTTGAAGGGACCTTCAATTAGGTCAAAGATGCCTCCAACGTGATAACTTTTATCCATCGAAGATAAAAGTTTATATTCGACCAACGACTATCGAAGACGCCTTTGACACTGTTCATGGAAGGCACCTTCTAAGCCATTAAAGGCGCCTTCCTTGAGGCAGATCAACTCCTTAGATGATCTCTTCGTGTGAGTGATGCTCCAGTTAACCGGAGTTGAGTTCACCCGAATCCAACTTTGATCTTCTCCTCGAGCAGACTTCCTTCTAGGTTTCTCATCTCTCGAACGTCACACACGTCCTTTTCGTCCATTGGTGTACTCTTCCGCATCATCTTGTCTCTCTGATGTACCAAGCTCGTTGGCTCCTTTTCCATGTCATCATTCTCGCTAACTACGTTTTCTGCTCGACTTTTTGTGTTCTAAAGCTCCTATACACTTAGACACAAGGATCAAATACACAAGACCTAACTTAACTTAGTTGACCGTATCAAAATTACCACGAGGTACTTATAGGAATCTCCCCACAAGTATCTAGTCACTCTTGACCTACTCTGGACCTCCTCACAGACATCTGATCGTTCTTAACCTGCTCTAGGCCTCCCATCAAGCATCCGATCACTCTTGACCTGCTCCATATTAGTGTAGCTGACAATAATGATCAAACCTAAGTTTTGATGAATGATAAGTGAATTAAAGTTAGATGTGTTGTTAATTTAACCTTGTTACCGAGTGCACAAGGTTGACTAACTTGATGGGTCTAGAGGATCAAAACACCAAGCTGAAGTCCAGCTAGGTTGATAGCTGTCACGAAGTCCAGATTAGTTGAGATCTGGCATAAGAAAGTCCAGTTGGGTTAACAACTGGCTAAAGTCTAGATTGGTTGAGATCTGACAGAAGGAAGTCCAGTTGGGTTGACAATTGACTTAAGACCAGATTGGTTGAGATTTGGCAGGAAGTCCTGGTGAATCAAGGGACTTGACATCAAGGAAGTTTACAATTGGTAAGTAAGGTAAACACTGGAGGAGAGTGATCCAGTGAGGACGAGTTCCATTTATGGACATTAGGCGCATATCCAATTTAGGTCTATTTCAAAAACATAAGTTGAGATCGTGATTAGATCCTAATCTCGGAGAGACATATCTAATTAATACTGCTACATTATTGTGATAACTTTGTTTTGTATGTTAAATATATTGTTGCCTGGACTAACTTTTTTTTTTTGCAAGAAAGACAAAGTTGAAAAAGGGTGGTCCGGGCGCTCGGAAGGGATCTGGAGGCCGAAGTTGATCTAGGCGCTCGGGAAAGTTTCGATGAGGGAGCACCTCCCGGCAGGTGCCTAGCCAGGCACCTGGACGGTCTGAGTGCCTGGAGTTGCTCCAGGCACTCGGACAGGTGAAAACTCATCTTCATGCTAAGCTAGAGTGCGATGACTAGTTGACCCACGTCAGCGGTCCAAGCACCCGGAGGGCGTCAAGGTACCCGGATGTGGATAAACTTAGAGGATGAAGTTTCGAAGAGAGCTCGCCACATCAACATAGTCTAAGTGCCCGGGAGTGGATCCAGGTACCCGGATGAGGTTATAAATGGAAGCTTCAACCAGTAGCTTTAAAAAGAACATTCTCTACGACTTTTGTGCTCACATGCTGCTTCGAAAAGGCCTCCGAGATACCAAAAAGTTGCTCAGACAAAATACGCTTGCTCCTTCTACTTTGTATCATTGGTATTTTTATTTCCTGCAATCTGTACCTAATCTTTGTATTCATCGTTTGTGATTATAGTGATTGCCCAACGAAAGTACTTAGTGAGTGTGGACCTTGGAGTAGGAGTTATCGAAGGCTCCAAATCAAGTAAAAACTACCGTGTTAGCGTTTTGAGTTTGTTTGTTTTTCGCTGCGTATTCTTGTGATTTCCAAAAAAGCAATGGATGTTATTCACCCCCTCCCCCCTCTAGCCTCTTTATGATCCTATACATCGAACCTTTCATCAAGCATCCGGTCACTCTTGACTTGCTCAGGGTTCCTTCTTTTGCCAAAAATCTGGTCCTCGACCTTCCTAGACTTTCCTTACCTTACTTCTAGTCTCCAACCTACAAGGACATTTTCCTGTACGCTTATCGCACCAGTAAAATCTCCTTTCATTAGTCTAATCTTAATGTTATCAAATATCAAAATTATATTTCTTGGGTATGATTACATCAACAATCTCTCACTTTTGATGTTTGATAACATATTTAAGATTACTATCTTTTGACAATAATAAATCAATCATGTAGTTTAAGAGAAATTTAAATTTATGTCATACCATATGAATATAATACGTAGTACAAATGAATGTCATATGCGATACTAGTGTCATAGAATTTGTCATAAGATACATGATTTTATCATAAGATATGAAATTTCTTCCCATTTGTCAACTATCAAAAAGATCCTATTAAGCAATATGCCACATAAGTATAGTAGGAAATCTCCCCCTTAACGCATGTATAAAAAAATATAGGGCACACCCCTATAAGTCAAAAATGCAAACAAGTAAGTAAAGATGGGGCACTCCCCCTGTCAAATCATCAATCTACCAAAACAACGATCAAAATACGAGGCGCATCCCCATAAATAAGATACAAGTAAACAGAAACATGACATATAACTAATATCAGTCATACAAAACGTGAATACAGTGAGGCAAAAAAGTCAAGTGTGTCGATAATAAAATACATCACAACCAAAACGCCCAACTCATACTCAGGGTCTAACATGTGTGTAGACGCGACATCAATGGCTGGAGGTGATGGCGGAGGTGGATGTCCCGACATCCATGATTGAAACATCTGCGTTAGAGAGGCAACAGAAGATTGGAGCGAGGCAACATCAAACCAAGTCATAAACTGATGGTCAACAACAGTAGCCAACTGCTCATGCACAGTCCGATGCAGCTCCTCGACAGTCAAAGACACCTCCTCAACTTGTTGATTCAATGCCTCAAGCTCCTCCTTGAGATAATCACTATAATCGTCATTGTCCATTAGCTCAGGTGTCGGAAGCTAAGGTACCACCTCCTCACCCTCAATTCGAGTCGTAGCATTAATATCACCATGACCGAGCATCCAAACTATGATCCCATCCCTCGACCACATATGAACAAGGTAAAAAGTCAGATCGATCTGAGAATACATCTCTGGCATAGGGTAGACATCACCCTTGGTGACATTTATGCCGACAGATGCTAACCATAATGTAATGATGTTACTGAATGACATGTGGATCTTTTTCTGAATGGGAGTGGTCAAGTGCACAATGCAATGAAACACATTGGGAGCAATGTTGACATCTAACCTATGTATAAATACATATAGCATGAAGAGATGTCTTATCCTTGTTGATGCAGGGTGCATCAGAATCAAACCTGAGTTTTGATGTTGTCAAAGGTTCAAGTTAAGTCATGTTGTGATCTAATAAGTTAACTAAGTGTGTGTTGGATCGAAAGCGCTAGACCGGGGGGGGGGGGGGGGGGGGGAAAATAGTGCTCGTGACTTTCACTCGTTTTAGAATCGCAAAACTAGAGTAATAACGCAACGGAAATAAAAAGAGAACAACACACGAACACAAGCTATTTACTTGGTTTGGAGCCTTGAGCGACTCCTACTCCAAGGCCCGCGATCGTTGATCGCTTTCGGTGGGAAACAACTATAATATCAAAAATGAATTACAAGTTAAGTACAAGGAAAACAGTAAACTTATACCAACGACAGAAGGAAAATAATAATATTAAGTCTCCGGGTCGTCGGCGTCAAGTCGCAGCTTCGTCGGATCGTCTCGTTAGCAATTTGTCGTAAGAAGATAGCTCGTGAGTTGTTGTTTTAAGCTGCTGCTCGAACCCCTCTTTTATATAGTGCTGGAGGTGCCTCCAAACCTGTCCAAGGCGCCTCCAGGCTGCCGAGTCGCACGCGTGGATCAGCACAGAACTGGTCGCACCTTATCTGGTTTAAGGCGCCTCCAAGCCTCTTCAAGGTGCCTTCAAGCCTTGGTCCAAGGCACCTCCAGCTACGTCCGAGGCGCCTCCAGTTCCTCTGGACAGCTGGCTTCGGCTTGCACCTGAGGCGCCTCCAAGCTCCATGGAGGCGTCTCAGATACTGTTCATCCGAGGCTTAACTTTGGTTTTTTGTACCTGCAAGATATGTTAGCTCCGAAACAATAACCTACCTTGCAAGACAAATATTAGCACACATAAAATATAGTAAGGACAGTAAATGACAGTCTCTGAACTGTCCGGGTCTGACTTCAGATTTTCGACCGAAAACCCTAGGTCGGCCCGACGCCTACTGTTCCCTCTACGGGAAACGCGTCCTCACCTACTCCACTCAGGAGAGTTACCTGATGCCAGTCTGGTCCTCCAGACCAACTAAACTTTCTGCCTAGTGTTACCACCCCCTGGGACCTAGGATTACCACCCCTAGGGATTTTCTCCACCTAGGGTTACCATCCCCTACGACCTAAGATTGCCACCCCTTAGGGTTTTCCTTCACCTAGGGTTACCACCCCCTAGGATCTAAGGTTGCCGCGCCTTAGGGTTTTCCTTCACCTAGGGTTACCACCCCCTAGGACCTAAGGTTACCACCCCCTAAGGTTTTCACCTTGTCTAACCGCAGCTAGGACTTTTGCCTAAGTATCATTTAGGGCTTTCCTGCAAGCTCCATGAACCTTGTTAGATAACACCACAGCTTAACTTTGAACTCTTTACCATAATCAAAACTCAGGTTCGATCATCTGGTGCTCACTGCACCAATAGTGTGCAGGATATTTATTCAACCGAGGAAGTCTTAGCAGATTATGGAAGCCAAGCAGGAAGCTCAAGTAGGTCGAGAGGACCCGACACTTGGCAGGGAAGCTTGATAAGTCTGGAGGACCGAAAATCGAGGAAAAGTCTTGGTGAGCCGATTCGATACTAAGAGGCAAAGTCTAAATATTTCTAAAGGACAAATGTTTGGCAGGTAGGTTGAGCTAAGCAAACTGGAGAGGAGCGACAGTGAGGTCGTGTTCTGGGATGGAACAAACCTTAGGTTACTGATCCAACTGAAGAAACCGAGAAGGTTTTCAAGTTGAGATCAATATAGTGTTACTGTCAATTACTACTCATGCATTATACTATACTGTGCTAACATTTGTTTTACAGGTATATATTGTGTTTAACTCTATTTTACAGGAATCGGCCTGATACGTCAACCAAACCCAAAGATCGATCGACTGAAGCAGATCGACTCAGACCATAATTCAGACCAGAGTAGAACAAAGTTCGATCAATGACTTATCGATCGACTGAACCAGATGATCGGTCGACCAAACAATGATGAAGTGGCACAGATTAGATCGGACCGAAGCAAAGAAGGAAGCCAGGCTGATTGGTCAACCGAACATAGGGATCGGTTGATCGAACAAATACAGTATTAATGAAGAATTAAATGCAAATCTCGACGAACAGGGAAAGTTCACTGTTCGATCGACCGAACATGGTGATAAGTTGACTGCACCATTAAAGCTCATTAATGCTCAAAGATCGGACCTCGGTGAAGAAGCAAGGGAGCGCGTTTAGTCGACTAATAGGAGGTTCCATCGACAAAACTGATCAGTCGACTGAATAGTTTATTAGTCGATTGATCAAGGCTTATATAAGCAGAGCTTAAGGTCCGAGGTGAAGCATGAATTTTAAAGTCAATGTTATGCAAAGCTCCTATTCATTCTACTACTCTGCGCTTCACTTTCACAAGCAAATTGCTCCATCCAAAAGTATCGACCGAGCTTCATCTTCTATCTAGTGTCGGTATAATTTTTTGTTTATGCTTGTATTGTCTTAATTTCTAAAAGATAGTGTTGGTGCGGTTAGCACTAACGGTCTGACCCAGGTTTTGATGAATGACAAAATAGGTTAAGTTAGTCTTGTTGTTGATCTAACACTCCGACCGAGTGTGCAGGAGAAGTCTAGACAGGTTGACGGGCTGACCGGATGTCTGGCATGAAGCCCAGCTAGGTCAATGGGCCGACTAAATAGCTGGTACGAAGTCCAAACGAGTCGACGGGCTGACCGGACGTTTGGCACGACGTCTAGCTAGGTCGATGGGCTGACCGGATAGCTGGCACGACGTTCAGATGGGTCGAAGGGCTGACCGAACGCCTGGCAGGTAAGTGGAGGTAAGTCACTAAAGGGGAGTGACTATGAGGATGCGTTCCTGGGAAGGGAACTTAGGCGCCGATCCGACTTAGAACCATTTCGAAACTCTAAGTCGAGATCTTGACTAGATTCCGGTCTCGGAGAGACGGAATCTAATTAATACTCCTTTTCTGTTAAACTATAACTGTGCTTAATAATCTGTTTTGCAGGAGATATAAGTGCCTCGAACTAACATTTTCTTGCAGGAAGGAAGCTGCTGGAAATCAAGGTCCGGGCGCCCGGGAGGTACCCAGGCGCCCGGAGGTACCCAGGCGCCCGGAGGTGAAATTTTATCCCCAACATTGTTGTGCCACGTGGAGTTCGCTGGTTGACTCGGTTACGTCATGGTCGAGGCGCCCTGAAGGTTCCAGGCGCCCCGAAGCTCCTATATAAGGAGGATCAAGGCTGAAGCTCCAACAACAACTCAGAATCCACTCTCTTGTGCTCTTGCGACGCTGTGAAAAGTTCTCCGACAAGTGCCAGTTTGTTTTAACTTTCATTTTATTGTCAGTTCTTTCTTTCCTAATTAATTCTATACTTAGTTTTGTAATAATCTTTCGAATTAATTAGTGATTGCCCAATGAAAGCACCCTTGTGTGCGAGCTTTGGAGTAGGAGTCGACACATGCTCCGAACCAAGTAAATCGAACAGTGTCAGCATTGTTCTTTTTGGTTATACTTTTTCCGCTGTGCTTAACTCCTTTCGAAAGTTGTTTTTAATTCAATATTCACCCCCCTTTATCGATTCTTTATGGTCCAACAAGTGGTATCAAAGTAAGTACCGCTCTGATCTGGTGCAACCACCAGTAAGAGAAGGGGTGACATTTTTTTATTTTTTTCGGTTTTTCAGCTTTTCGCATAATTCCAAACTGGTACAATTACCTTTTTGGAAATATTTTCTCGTTGTAGTTAATCTAAATTGGTGCAACACCAATTTAGTTTCTCTATTATTTCTATTTCTTCCCGCATTACTAATCCAAGACCAAGTCTTGAGACTGCTTGTCTATCTACTCTCTTATGTGAAGGATGTCTCAGATCGAAGGCTTCAGTACGGTGCGTCCTCCCTTATTCAACGGGGACGATTTTCCATACTGGAAGAAAAGGATGGAAGTCTACCTGAAGATGGACTTCGACCAATGGCTTAGCATCACAAAGGCCTACAGACCACCAGTTGACAACTCCGGAAATCTTCTTGATCCAGAACAATGGACGTCAGACATAAAGAAGAAAGCGTCGACAGAGAACAAGACGATCAACACGCTACAATGCGGACTAACAAGGGAAGAGCTGAACTGGGTAGGACCGCATCAGAACGCCAAAGAACTCTGGGACAAGCTAATCGAGCTGCACGAAGGAACCAGCGACGCTAAGGTAACAAAACGTGATTTATTATTAAAAAAAATATTTAACATAAAAATGCAGGAAGGAGAAACGGTAAGTCAGCTTCACGCGAGGATCAAAGATATCCTCAACGGGCTTCACGCGATAGGCCACCAGATGGAAAACACAGATCTGATAAGGTACGTGTTAAACACATTTCCACGCAATAGTTTGTGGGCATCCATCGTGGATGCCTACAAAATTTCTAAAAATTTATCTAAACTAAAATTAGATGAACTTTTCTATGAATTAGAACTGCATGAGCAAACTAACACCGGGGCCGAGAAAGGTATTGCTTTGCTTGCAGGTTCTTCCAAAGAAAAGAAGAACAAGCCTGAAGCTGAAGAAGATTCTGACCAGGATTCTGAAGACGAAGAGTACCTGGTGAACCTGGTAAGGAAAATGTTCACCAGGAGGAAGAAGAGCTTCAGCAAGAAGGACCTGTAGAAGATCAACACTCCAACCGACCCGAGGAACGTGACGTGCTTCGGATGCAACTAAAAGGGGCACTACAAGAACGAGTGTCCGAGATTGGAAAACGAAAAAACGAAACCGACCAAAAAGAAGGCCCTCAAAGCAACGTGGGACGACTTATCTTCGGAAGAATTGGAGGACAAATTTCAGAAGAACCAGAGTTACCTCGCGCTGATGGCCCGCGAAGCAGAGTCAGAGGACGAATTGGAAGATGAGTCCGAACCCGAATCAAGCCACGAGTCCGTACTCGTTTCCGAAGGTCCCGAAGAGGTATACCTAAATTTAAATAGAAAATTTTTTAAAATCATTTCTTGTTTAAATAGTAAATTAGTTAAATCAGAAATTGGAAACAAATTACTCCTTGACGAGAATCAAAACCTCAAGGAACAAATCATAAATAATAATCTAACTCAAGATCTAACACTTGAGGAGGAAAATTTGTCACTAAAATTAGAAATTAACAAATTAAAAGATATATTAGAAAAATTTACAACAAGATCTAAGAACTTAGTCTGATCCTAAATAATCAAAAAGCAATTTACAACAAAACTGGACTTGGCTATAAGTCAAGTTCAAATAAAACATTTAATTCATTAATAACCCAACACAAACCAACAAGAAAAGCTTGGGTTTCGAAAGCGTGCTTAACCACACAAGTAGGACTTAACTAATACTACATACCTAAAGAAAAAATATACTATATAAAATCAAATAATTCAAATCAAAAACCTAAATACAAATCTAAATCAACAAATTCAAAAACTAAATATTTTAAAACCCACCAAAATTTAGAATATCATGAAGTTAAATATAACTATAAAAGAAATAGACATAAACCTAGAATGAAAAATTAAATTAAAGGCCAATAATTCAGGGGGAGGCTCCAAAATAGCTGGCACCTCCAAAACTAACCTACCCGGAAGGGTAACCCAAACTAATCTACCTGGCAGGGTACTTAGGACTAATTAGAAAAGGGTTTAATTTTAACTTGAAAAATGGTATTGGTGAAGTTTTGGATGATAATACGTTAGAGAAACTTAGTCTATGCATGTTTAGGAAGATATGACTTCGACCTGGTGCATTTGGTTAAGTGAAACTGACCGAAACTACCCTTTATGGATCCTAACCAGTTAGACCAAGATTTTGTACTAAGTCCAATGGATAGGACTATTTGGAAAACTTCGAAGGTATGATTAATCTAATGATGTCCAAGTGACTCACCATAGCCCAGAACTTTATCCAGAGAATGCCAATTTGTTGAACCCAAAGCTAAACCTGAATCTAATACAAAGTTTAAACCAAACCTCGAAATTGAACTTAATTCATCTCACAAAATTATAGGATTCCCTGATTAAAAACGTAGATCAAGTGAGATAACTAAGGATTAAAATTAAATTAAATTAAAATTAAAATTAAATTAAAATTAAAATTAAACTTAATTTTTTTAAAAAAACTTAAAAATTAATTTTAAAATTAAACTTAATTTTTTAAAACTTAAAAATTTATTTTAAAATTAAACTTAATTTTTTAAAAAACTTAAAAATTCATTTTAAAATTAAACTTAATTTTTTTTTAAACTTAAAAATTTTTTAAACTTAATTTTTTAAAAAAACTTAAAAATTCATTTTAAAATTAAACTTAATTTTTTAAAAAACTTAAAAATTTATTAAACTTAATTTTTTTTAAACTTAAAAATTCATTTTAAAATTAAACTTAATTTTTTTAAAAACTTAAAAATTTATTAAACTTAATTTTTTAAAAAAACTTAAAAATTCATTTTAAAATTAAACTTAATTTTTTAAAACTTAAAAATTTATTTTAAAATTAAACTTAATTTTAAAAAAATATTTAAAAATTCATTTTAAAATTAAACTTAATTTTTTAAAACTTAAAATTTATTTTAAAATTAAACTTAATGTTTTTAAAACTTAAAAATTTATTTTAAAGTTAAACCTAATGTATTTTAAACTTAAAAACTTATTTTAAAATTAAACTTAATGTATTTTAAACTTTAAATTTATTTTAAAATTAAACTTAATATTTTTAACACTTAAAATTTTATTTTAAAATTAAACTTAATGTATTTTAAACTTAAAATTTATTTTAAAATTAAACTTAATGTTTTTAAAACTTAAAAATTTATTAAACTTATATATATATATATATATATATATATATATATATATATATATATATATATATATTTTAAAAAAAACCAAAGTCAGAAACCAGGGGTGGGTGCCCCTGGTATTCCCTTCCGGGGCGCCCGGAAGGGACTTCGGGCGCCCCGCCCCAGCCAACCCCAGGCGCCCGGGAACGGTCTGGGCGCTCAGAGCCCCCTATAAATAGGGGGGCAGGGGCACCCTCAGCTTTTGCACCACCTCCCTTCACTCTTGTTAAAGCTCTTTTTGAGCTTTACCGCAAGAGTGATCAAATCTAAAATTTTATTCTGCGGTTATTCCGTTGCTGCAAATCAACCGAGGTCGTCATCTCTAAAATTTTATTCACGATGCCTCAGTAAATTTCTTTCTTCTCGGAAGTTTTTTAAAATATTTCATTGATTACCTGCTTAAGTATAGTTTTTTTGATAATGTAGAAAGCGCTCTAGATCTGGTGCTGGGCCCTCGACTGCTAGTATAGACCCTAGGTTCCCTACTGACGAACTTAGGATTAATTTTGAGTCGACCATTTATATGACCATTAGGACTAAATGTCTAAATAGAGAGTTCTTTTTACATTCTTGTGTTCCAGTTATAGAGGTCATTAACCACTATAACTTATGGAACCTTGTTTACTGTACCAGTTCAGTAAACATAGATTTATGTGCTGAATTTTATAATAGCTTGGTTAGGGTAGATGATCTCACTTATGTTACTAGGGTAGCTGGTACGGATATTACACTATCTCCTACCACCATCTATGACTTCTTAGGGTTACGACCATCTGAGTATCGTTTTCAGTGTTACCCCCCTAGGGATATACCATTTGGTGATCCCTACTCACACATCACTCTGGATACGATTTTTTCGTATTTTTTTGGAGGGGACCGTGTACCCACCGTCACTATGTTTAGGTCAGTTGGCCTTCGAGTTCATGATTATACACTCTATAGGGTCCTAGTTTATTGCATATTACCACTATTCACTCGCGACATAGCGATGATGCGTCCATTCTATTCCTTTCTTTTGTATGCACTTTCCTATAGATTAGATATAGATATTAGTCTACATATATTTCAGACCATTATCTACGTAGCTGGATATGTCACCAACGCTAAAGTTCATATGTCGTATTATCATATTTTAACGGCATATTTCACACACCTACATATTGACGTCACCCAAGGTAATGTTTGGGCCATAACTGAGTTCGACGTCATAGGACCTAGGAGCTTCTCGTTTCCACGTAGATGAGGATGATGGTGTCATGTCTTGGCAGAGGGGGGCACAACACCAGCCAGACACAGATGCCCAGGAGGTAGCAGAGCATGATGAGTTTATGGTTGCGTTATTCGGCGAGGACACTCCAGCTCCGGCACCAGCTCCACCTCCAGGCCGAGCACCTCATCCTGCACATGGCCCTCTAGGCGATCGAGTTGCTGGACTCGAGCTATCCATGACGAGTTTTCGGCAGGAGGTCTCGGGCTTGAGACGAGACGCGAGACAGGACATCTCGGACCTGAGACGAGACGTGAGACAGGATATCTCGGACCTTCGATGTGATTTATCCAGTTCCCGAGAGGATGCCCGGACCCCTCACGCTAAGTTGATCGAGATGTTACGTTCCTTCAGAGCTGGACCACACGGACCACACCCCTCCTCCTCATCTTGATAGACATCTCGATCACTATGTATATGTTATCATGATCATTGTACCTTGACTTTGGCATTGAGTTATGATATCCTGGATTGCACCTACTTAGGTATATATATTAACTTTGAAAATGATAGATCCTGATAGACTAGGAATCTTAAAATTGTTTTCAAAAATGTGTTGGATCGAAACCATGCTAGAGGGGGGGGGGGGTGAATAGCGCTCGCGGCTATTTCGTTCGATTATCGGAATCGTAAAACGTTCGTAGAGTAATTAAAGCAGCGGAAAATGTAAATAAACACAAACACAGAGACACGGTCGTTTACTTCGTTCGGAGCCTAAGGCGACTCCTACTCGAAGGCCCGCGATCCTTGATCGCTTCCGGTGGGCAACAACTATAAGCTCGATAAACGATTACAAGTTGAAGTACAATAAACGACAGTAAATAATTATACCAACGACAAAGAAATGAAGATTCGGAGCTCCTGGTCGTCGGGCACAAGTAGCAGCACTTCGGAACGTCGTTTGGAGTAGCACGTAGCACTTGAATCACTTGGAAGAAGATATTTGAAGCTGCTGGTCGAGACCCCTTATAAAGGGGGTTCAAGGCGCCTTATACTGTTCATTAAGGCGCCTTGAACGAGCCGAGTCACCCGCGTGGATCAGCACTGACCTGGTCGAACTCTATCTGGTTTAAGGCACCTTCAGCCTATCCAAGGCGCCTTCAACCTCCGGTTCAAGGCGCCTTGAACTCCATTCAAGGCGCCTCCAGTCTTTTGAGTACTCGAGGCGCCCAAGCTCCATGGAGGCGCCTCGGATCGCTCATCCGAGTTCTTCTTTGTGTTTTGGTACCGCAAGTATGTTAATCCAAAATACCGCAACACAAAGTTAACACAAAATAATAGTATGAATATGAAATTATGACAGTCTCGGGTCTGACTTCGGATTTCCATAGGAAACCCTAGGTCGACCCGACGTTTACTGCTGGGAGCGCCCTCACCTACTCCACTCGGAGATTTTACGTTGCCGACGATCCTCCAGATCGATGGACTTTGCTCGGCACTCGATGCTCCCGGACTTTCTGCTGAACATCCGCTTCACCGGCCAGTTCAGACTTTCACCTGGTTCGCGACACCAGGACTTTCCACCTAGGGTTACCACCCCCTAGGACTTTTGCCTGAAGCCATCGACCTGCCAAGGCTTTCCGCATAGGGTTACCACCCCCTATGACCTAGGGTTACCACCCCCTAGGGTTTTACCTTGCCTAACCGCAGTTAGGACTTTCCTGAAACACTCAGCAAAAGCTGTCAGAAAACAAAGCACCTTAACTTTGAATCCTTTGCCATTATCAAAACTTAGGTTCGATCGTCGGATGTTTCCCGCACCAACAAAATGATTATAAAATAACTTTCAAATCCTAAGGTAAAATACTTTTATGTTTTCAAATTTTTCTATTTTTAGAATTTCAAAAAGGTTTTAGCCTTACACTAGAATAACTCCTTAGAAATCATGTTTCCCTAGCGCTAGTATTTGAGCATCTCACTAACACCCTAGGATTCCCTTGTTTGTGATTGTCAAACATAGAAAGGGGTGAGATGTATAGGCAGATTGCCTGGACTTAAGATGCTTATGTCAATGCATCAATATAAGTCTGGGCGTTAAATACCAAACAGATATTAATCAAATTAAGTCATTCAGTGTAGTCAAACACTAACTGATATTTAGACTTAACTTGACTAACCAACTGAAAGCTGCTATCCTCTGAATAGTCAGTAAGTAGCTAACTGGTTAGACAGATTTTGCATGTCAGGTTCAGGGGGAGAAATTAATTTTTATTTTTATAGAAATTAAAAGCTTTCTTAAAAAACATTCTAAAACTAACTTTTACAAAACTTAGTTCGTTTTTCTTAATTTTAAAAGTGTTTTCGATTTTAAAAATTAAACTTGAAAATTGGATCTACCTTAGTTAAAACAAAAAATGTTGAAAATTAAAATTTTACGAACTAAGTTTTTGGAAATTGAAAACTTAAAGATTACTTTTTTACTTAGTGTTTGAAAATTGGAATTGAAAATAGAGTTCACTTAATATTGAAAATTTGATTTAAAAGCTAAAATTTTACAAAATTAGTTTTTAAAAAATTCTTTTAAAAATTGGATTTTTCAAAACCTGATTCTACTTAGTTGGACTTTGAAAATTTTTTACAAACTAAGTTTTCTTTCAAAATAGTTTTCCTTAAAACTTGAATCTTTTCAACCTACAAAATTATTTTAAAAATTTTACTCTTGTAAAATTACCTTTATAAAACTTATGTTTTAAAAGTTTTGAAAATTTGGTTAACTATTTCTTTAAAATATATATATATATAATAAAAAGTTACCAAATTATCTTTCTAACTTAACCATTTTTTCAAATCTAGATAAAGCTGGTTAAAAATTATTCCTTCAAAGCTATTTTTCTAACTTAACAATTTTTTCATAACTTAGCTATTTTTGAAAAGGTTAAGAGATACTTTTTAGAGTAAATTTAATTTAACTCCCCTGAGTCGATCTAATTTGTATTTACATTCTTTTTGCAATGATCAATGTTTATTTTTGATGAATGCCAAAGGGAGAGGGTTAGGTGGTTAAGTTAGCTAAAATAAAATTAAAAATAAAAACTAACTTTAAAACCTATTAATGTTTGTTTTACTTGTATTTTATACTAACTTAACCAAGTTGTCATTTCATCAAAAAGGGGGAGATTGTTGGTGCGGTTAGCACTAACAGTCTAACCCAGGTTTTGATGAATGACAAAATATGTTAAGTTAGTCTTGTTGTTGATCTAACACTCTGACCGAGTGTGCAAGAGAAGTCCAGACAGGTCGACGGGCTGATCGGATGTCTGACACGAAGCCTAGCTAGGTCAACGGGCCGACTGATAGCTGGCACGAAGTCCAAACGGGTCGACAGGCTGACCGGACGTTTGGCACGAAGTCTAGCTAGGTCGACGGGCTGACCGAATAGCTGGCACGAAGTCCAGACGGGTCGAAGGGCTGACAAGACGTCTGGCAGGTAAGTGAAGGTAAGTCACTAAAGGGGAGTGACTGTGAGGACGCGTTCCCGGGAAGGGAACTTAGGCGCCGATCCAACTTAGAACCATTTCGGAACTCTAAGTCGAGATCTTGACTAGATTCCGGTCTCGGAGAGATGGAATATAATTAATACTCCTTTTCTGTTAAACTATAACTGTGCTAATAATATGTTTTGCAGGAAATATAAGTGTCTTGGACTAACATTTTCTTGTAGGAAGGAAGCCGTTGGAAATCAAGGTCCAGGCGCTCGGGAGGTACCCAAGCGCCTGAAGGTCCGGGCGCCCAAGAGGTACCCGGGCACTCGGAGGCGAAATTTTATCCCCAACGTCGCTGTGCCACGTGGAGTTCGATGGTTGGCTCGGCTACGTCATGGTCGAGGCGCCCTGAAGGTTCCAGGCGCCTCGAAGCTCCTATATAAGGAGGGTCAAGACTGAAGCTCCAACAACAACTCAGCATCTGCTCTCTTGTGCTTTTGTGATGCTGCGAAAAGTTCTCCGACAAGTGCCAGTTTGTTTTTAACTTTCATTTTATTGTCGGTTCTTTCTTTCCTAATTAATTTTGTACTTAGTTTTGTAATAATCTTTCAAATTAATTAGTGATTGCCCAACGATAGCACCCTTGTGTGCGGGCCTTGGAGTAGGAGTCGACACAGGCTCCGAACCAAGTAAATCGAACTGTGTCAACATTATTTTTTTCGCTTATACTTTTTTTCGCTGTGCTTAACTCCTTTCGAAAGTTGTTTTTAATTCGATATTCACCTCCCCTCTATTGTTTCTTTACGATCCAACATATAGTAGTTTGTTACTATCTTACATTCTTCATATTGTACGCACTGCTTCTTTCCAAAGATTTCGGAAAGAAGAGTTTTAGTGGATTGCCTAATGGTGCGATCAAAGATCGCGGGTCTTGAAGTAGCAATCGATCTAGGGTCGAAACCAAGTAACCAACTTGTATCATCTGTATGATTTTTATTTTGATTTCTGTTGCTTATTCTGATTTATTTTACAAGTAAAAAAAAAATTATAACGTACGATATCCACCCCCCTCTCTCTTATCACATCTTTCGATTCTTCAATCCTTACTTTTTCTAGACCACAGGTAACAATGGGAAGTAGACACTTAACAATGACCTTATAAAGGACATTGTCAGGAGCAGATAAACCATTGACAGAAAAAAAAAAAAAAATACGCTGATCAAGAAGTCTAGGACGATGATAAAGTGCCTCATGCATGGAGTGAATGGAGAATTGGTCAAAGAACTCGGGAAGAGACTATAGATAGGAGGGATAGTAGACAAAAGAACTCTCAGAGTAACGACAACATAGAAATGTCCCCAGAATCTCGGGGGTAAAGTCAAGTCGCGTTTAGCTACATGAGTCCTATAAATACCAGTGTTCCCGAAAGGATGTAAATTGACATAAAATTCAAAGAACAAATCAGTGTTAATGGAATAATCATAAAACACTAACTTCTCTAAGTGATAAAATGCAATTATATCAATCACATCTGAACAATAGGAATGAAAAATTCGGTCATGCAAGTAACATGCCAAAATGATCTTAAATTTATGTCCGCTAGATGATTGATTCCTAGATGCATCGACCCAAAAATTAGCATATAAAATAATTTTGATAATTTAGTGGCAGAGAAGAAATTAGAAGGAATAGCAGGGGCATTTAGGTCTTTGCATAAGTTAGGATTTAAGGAGAGAAGCATTGTTCATTGCGCAGGGGAGGCCAGTTCGTGCTTTTCTCCGCCACCAAGGAAAGACTTTCTCCCTCTTCGCCGGCACCGACGCCAGCCGCCGGCCGCTCCCCTCCTCCTCTCCTCTACTTCCTTTCCTCCGGCCTCTTCACTCCAGCACCGCCACCAAGAAAGGGGGGAGTGGGTCTTCTCCGCCGCGAGCAGGGGAGATAGGAGAGGAGGTTTTTAGGGCTCAGCTGCCGCACTCTCCCTCACGCTAGCCGCCGCCGCCGCACTCGCCTTCACGCCCGCCGCCTAGCACAAGGGGCTGGGGGTTGTTTCCACGGTTGGGAGGAAGATGCACGGACTTGGCCGTCTTCACGACCTCCGACGCCGGCCAGATCGGAGCCCCTCTCGCCGCCTTCGTCCGGAGCCGGATGCTACCAGCGAGGGTTGCCTCCACCAGCCACCCCTTTTTTCTCCATCACCTACCGCTAGCTCCGGCGGCTCTACAGCCGACCACAGCGGCTTTACAACTGTTGTCTCCACCATTTTTAGGCACTAATCCGATCCACCATTGTGTCTCCGACAGCCATCTGTTGTGTATTCGGCCATTGAGCCGTTGTGTTTTGTCCTTCGTGTCACCATTATAGCGGTGTGAGCTATTGTTACTAACTGACCTATGAGCCGTGATTGTGTTATATTCTGGCCAGCGCGCCGTTGTCATATTCTGGCCTGCGTGCCGATGTCATATGCTGGTCGTGTCGTCGTCGTATTCCGATTGTGTCACCTTTTGGATCCATGCCATCTTTGGCTCTGTGTCATCATCTCCGGATCTAGCTCCTCTCCGGTCGGCTCAGATGCATCCACTCTTCCGGGTCATGAAGGCTCGATCAGTTTCACGGCGAGCTCATCAACCCATCCGAGGGCACCCCCCGGGGCCAGGGTACGTCACCGTACTCATTCTCTATTTCATTATTTCACTATTCATTTATTCGGCTGCTTATGTATTCGTGGAGTCCACCTTGAGCATCGGGGTACCAGAGATCGGGACATCCCGGTCGCTGGCTGTAGGTAGCGTTGACCGGAGGTCCTCTGACGACTTTGTCTACACAGAGGACAGCTCACCATTCGGGTCATGAAAATATGGTCAACATTCAAGACACGTCGTTCTGATAATTCCGTCTTCTCAGCTTCCCGACATGATCAAATTTAATCAAAATTATAATAATATCTAGGATGGTTCATGCACGAAATTTTCATTAATGTGATGTCTCAAAAATGTATTGGGCCACGTTAGATGTATTACACGTAGTCTTACCAAATTTACTTTTCATTGTAAGTGACTGTTTTCGTGATCATAAAATCATATGATAACAACCTTATTATTAATATAATTAAAATTCTTTGGAGTAATTTTAACTAAAGTTATTATAATACTAATATAGATTAAGAATATATTTGAAATATAAAATAGAATGTGTGTATTTTATATATTTTTTTAATACTAGACACCCTTTTAGTGTTGATCCAAATAAAGTACTTTTAAAAATTATTTTTCCTAATATTATTTATTATATGTAGTGTGAACTTTCGATAAATTTGAAAGGACTAAAAATTTGTAAATTGTTTCATGGACTCTCTCAATTTTCACACATCAAATGCTTTGTATTAAGGTACAATGCTAAAAGGCTTTGATTGTCGGCAACATCTCGCAATCGCAAGCTAATACTAGGTTTGCACTATATGCTCCCAAAATGCAAATCTAGTTTTTCTTTGTCATTTGGAGATTATGATCTAGTGCCCTTAATATAATTCTAAGACATGGATATGTTGATCGAGTAGAGGAAGCTGAGTGAATCCGAGTGAGGAATGAAGAAAAGCGAATCAACTTTGCTTAAATCTATAGGAGGGTTCTTTTGCCATAGGATAAATATAGGATGCTTATGATTTGTCATAAGTTCCGTCAGTATTGCATGAGGCATATGAGAGATTACAAGTTGGCAAAAGATGACTATGTTCGTCCCAACGTCTCCGCCAATCCATCTCAGGAGCAATACAGAGAAAGTAAATTATGGGTGACTATTAGCTCTTAGAATAATGACTAACATATGAGGAAGATATTTATCTCGGCTATACTAAGTTTAATTTAAGCCTCATACCTCAAGTTGACAGCATTTCATGCATCAGCCACTAGACCGTCTCGAGAGAATCATATGAGAAATTACAAGATAGGAATTGAGGTGGTGTTGAAACAACTCATTGAGGATAACTTGGAGAGACCAAGTTTGTTGGTTCAGTGGCTGGATATCTGTTGGAGGTCGGAGAAGAACGGATCGCAAGATGATGAGGAGCATTGAGGCATATTATTTGATAGTAGCTGGAAGAAGACAAACTATGTAGGGAAAGAGTGAAACAAGACATGCAGAGTGAGTTGTGGGCTCGATGCATCCAAGAAACATGAGGACCTACCAAGGGATGACCTTGATGATGAAGTAAAACTGAATGGTGCTCATATGGATTGAAGGTGCGCTCTTGTGTGAATTTTGATACTTGTATTCTTGAGAGGGTATATCTCAACTTACCTAAAGACCCGATTAGTAAGATGATAATAATCAAGGCTTCGGTCAAGTGAAGGTGATTCCAATCAATTAGTGAGCTAAGTCCACTAAAAAGTTAAGTTAACCAACCAGCAAATAAATGTTTCTATTTGAGGCTAAGGCAACTAAATGGTCAATTGATCTGTAGTCAGTAGTAACCATTGATATGGCATGCTAGCATGGTAGTGGTAAGATGACTTGAGAGCTATAGTAGATCAGTCATGATGGATTCCATTCAACTCAAGAGTTGTTGGCTAACTACAAGTGAAAATAGTCGACTAATGGCAGACAATTGTTTAATCAATGCATAACAACAAAATAGTAAGTGAAATTAGAATAGTTTAAAGGCTATAAAAGGAAGATTAAGTTTGAAGGTTGATAAAATATTGAATGTTTTGATCATTTGAGGTTTATCTCTTATATGTAATCTTTGTAGCCTTTCCTCTAGCTCTTATTGTAAAGCTTGTCATAAGAAATTTTCCACCTCCGAAGGTTATTAATGAAGGAGAAAGATAATGGAATTTTAGGAATGATTCATTGATTAATCATAGGTCATGGAGAAAGAATGAGGGTTATAAACAATGTTACATTGATTTGTTAGAGTTGGTATGCGTTGATTTGCTTGATGTTAATTTGGTTGCTAATTGTGTTTATGTGACCTTCCTAAAATATTAGCAAAAGTAACATAAGATTGATTTGCAAGTCAATCTCTATTCAACCCTGTAGCTACTGACTTTCTATGCCAATCGGGATCAACATAAACGCCGACTCGTAGATGAACCTTCAAATACAGTGAATGAAGATGAAGATGATGAAACTCCGAAAAAAACATCTATTGACCCAACCAAGTAGATAAAACTGTGGACAAGTGGCTTATTAACACGCCATAAGGTTCTAATCATATGGGCCCAACACGTAAAGTGGAATTTTCTAACAAAATTTCTACATGCACAAGTTTCATAATCAACAATTTTGAATTGAACCGGTTGAAACATTACACATACGGAAGAATTGTCTCAAATTATAATATTGAAAAAAAAAAACAATCATGAACAAAGGAAGTCATTTTTCATGTTGTCATGCCTCAAACTGAACGACATGACTCATTATAGACCTACAATTCTTGCCTCAAACTTTGCCGATTGAGTGGGTCATGATAGAATTGTCATATCAAATAAGTATCGATTCCTGATGAAGTCATTGGAGAAATGTCTTATGTGGTAGTTTGTTCAATTTTTTGTTCAATTTTTTGATTTATCTCTTTATAAATGATTATGAGGTCTATTAGTATAAGAAGTATCAAACGATTGAACTTAAGTTTTGATTATGACAAATAGTCCAAAGTTAAGTTGTCTTGTGATATAATAAGGTTGATTGAGATTACAGAAAAGGTCTAAGTTGTCTTAGGAAAAAGTCCTAGTAGATTCTAGGCAGATGGAAAATCTAGGGGGTGGTAATTCTATGTCCTAAGGTCAGTAACCCTAGGTGATGAAAAGTCCTAGATGTTGTTAGGCAGGTGGAAAATCCTAGGGGCGGTAACCCTAGGTCCTAAGGGGCAGTAACCCTAGATGATCAAAAGTCCTAGCTGCGGTTAGGCAGGTGGAAAACCTTAGGGGGTGGTAACTTTAGGTCCTACGAGGTGGTAACCCTAGGCGGAAAGTCCTAGCTGCGGTTACGCAGGTGGAAAACCCTAGGGGGTGGTAACCCTAGGTCGTAGGAGGTGGTAACCCTAGGTGAAAAGTCCTAGTTGTGGTTAGTGTTGGGACCTTGACGTCCGCTAGAGGGGGGTGAATAGCGGCTCACCCAAATCGTTCGCTTCCTACGTTGTTAGCTTGCGCAGCGGAATAATACAAAAATAAACAAGCTAAACAAAATACAAGACAAGAAAGAATGCAAACCAAGCTACACGATCATTTACGTGGTTCGGAGATAAAACTCCTACTCCACGGCGTGTCCTTAAGGTGGACGATCCCTATCCGTCGGTGGATTACTCCCCGGAAGACCTCCGGCTAGCTCAAACTCCTTGTGGGTGAAGAAACCTCACCACAAACTCACCAAGACCTCTTGGACACAAGGAAAACTCTTGAGCACTTGTAGACTACTAATTAGACCTTAACCAAGTCTAATTTCGTCAACTCAAACCAAGCTCCCAAGCTTTGGTTTTATAGCCCGCGGGTTGAAAACCCCGCCTACCAGTCGACTGCTAAAACATGCAGTCGACTGTCCTCTATGGAAATTCGACCGTTACACCCCAACGGCTCGATTTTACACATTCTGTTCGCTACCAGTCGACTGCCCCAGTTGACTGCACCAGTCGACTGCTAAAACATGTAGTCGACTGCTACAGTACTGTTACAGTAGCGCTACAGTACTGCTACAGTAAACCCTAATTCTTATATTTTACTCCGAGTACAATCTCTCAACACTCGTCCCTGCTCGACCAACCTAGACCTAGCCTTCTAGCCTCCTCCATCAGCCTTGCGTCCCTCGGATGCCTCCCCATCCTTCACGTCTTGCCTTCTGGAGCTTCCATCGGCCTTGTCATTGTTGTCGGGTCTTCCTTTGCCAAGAGGTCGCGCCTCCGGGACTTCATCCATTGCCAAGTTACACTTGGACTTACGTTGCCAAGACTACATGCTTGGACTTACACCGCCAAGACTCATCCTTGGACTTTCCTCCTTTGCCAAGATCACACTTGGACTTCCTTGTTGTACCTGTATCCTGCACACTCACAATGCATATCAAATACAACAATAAAACTAACTTAAACCTTTGCCCAAACATCAAAACCTAGGGTCACTAGATTGCTCCAACAGTTAGGTAGGTGGAAACCCCTAGGGGGTGGTAACCCTATGTCCTAGGGGGTGGAACCCTATGCGAAAAGTCTTGGCGGGTCGAGCATTTTGGGTAAACCCCTAAAGTCGGGGATTCTAGATGAAAACCCTAGTGGCCGCGGACCAGGTGGAAGTCTGGACGGGTCGTGGAGCGGACGTCCATCATGAAGACTTGAAGTCTCAAGTGCTGAGCAAAAATTCAGTCGGTTTGGAGGATCGGTCTGGCAACATGTAACTTTCCCTTAGAGGAGTAGGTGAGGATGTGCTCCCCGGAAAGGGAACAGTAGGCGTCAGTTTGACCTAGGGTTTCCGAAGGAAATCCGAAGTCAGAACCGGGCAGTCCGAAGGCTGTTAAGTTATTGATTTATATATTATTTATTATTTTGTCTAACTCTCTTTTGTAGGAAACTAACAGTTTTGTAGGGTTCGACTTAGCCTTGATCGGTCGACCGATCGTATTGATCGGTCGACCGAACGTCGGTACAAAAGGATCAGAATTCTAGCTCTCGATGAATGTTGACCAGAGGTTCGGTCGACCGAACCTTGAGATCGGTTGACCGAACCGAGGATAGACAGAGACTCAGTCGAACCGGGTTGATCATATCGGATGAGGTGAAGATCATCAACTGATCGATCGACCAAACAAAAGCTCATCCAGAGAGACTGCATATGGACAGAAGGCCAGGTGGATTTAGCAGGTTCGATTGACCGAATTTGGGGATTGGTCGACCGATCCGGGTCGAGTCAAAACTTGATCCCAAGATCAGAGGATATGGATCAAGTTTGAAGAGGCTATAAAAAGGGGTCTCGGCCAGCACTTCGGAAACACCAAAAATCAGACTACTTGCGCTCCTGTGTGCTGCTCTGAAATGCTTCAATAATGCTCAATTGTTGCTCCGACAATCGTCAACTCTTTTACTCGTCCTTATATTGTTGGTATACTTTGTTTAGTTTTGTACTTGTAATTGCTTACTTGTAAAGAATTTCTGAGCTATTAGTGATTGTCCACCGAAAGCGATCAACGATCGCGGGCCTTGGAATAAAAGTCGTCATGGGCTCCGAACCAAGTAAAAGAAATCATGTTAGCGATTGCTTTTGTGTCTTTCTTTATTCCGCTACGTTCTTATTCTGAGTTTTCCGAGACAAATGAATTTGCCACGAGTGCTATTTACCCCCCTCTAGCACGTCATCGATCCTACAATTGGTATCAAAGCTAGGTCGTTTTGAATTGGTGAAATCACCAATCGAGCAAAGGGGGTTTTTTTTGAAAGAAAATTATATATCATTTTTGTTTTTTCCCTCCAAAATTATCTTTGAAAAATTCTTTTTCTTCTTTTCATCATTGGTTAGTATTAGCAAAATATCGCAGTTACCAAAATTTGTAATAATATTTTTTAATTAATATTTTATTATTTTTTCTCAAAATTAGTGAATTACTGTTTTTATTTTTCTCCCGCACTACTAATCTAAGAACAAGTCTTGGAACATTTGTTATTTTTTTTTTTTGCAAGATTCTTTTTAATGGCCCACCAAGAATGCTACAGCACAGCTCGCCGCCTCTTTTCTCCGATGAAGATTTCAGCTACTAGAAGGGCCGAATGGAGTACTACCTCAAGATGCAGGTGGAAATGTAGATAATAATCCAGACATAAATCACATTTCCCACCAAAGATGGTGTCCTTGTCCCCTGCGACAAATGGGACATACCAACCCGCAAAAAGATTGAAGTCGATGCAAAAGCAACAGAAACTCTTCAATGCGGCCTAACCAAAGAAGAGCTGAACTGGGTTGGCCCCTTCAATAGTGCAAAAGAATTGTGGGAAAAATTGATCAAGTTGCATGAGGGCACTTCCAACACGAAGGTAAGTAAACGAGACTTAATATTAAATAAATTATATAATATAAAAATGTAGGAAGGTGAGTCAGTGAGTCAGTGAGTCAGCTACATACTCGCATACAAGATCTTTTGAATGGACTCCATGCGATCGGACAGAAAGTGGTGAGCCGCGACGTCATAAGGTACGTACTGAACACTTTTCCGAGGAATACATTGTCGGTATCAATGGTAGATGCCTACAAGGTATCCAAGGATCTTTCGTTTATTAGACTAGATGAACTCTTTTCAGAATTCGAACTTCATGAACAGACTAATGCGTGCCCGGTCGAGCAAGGTATTGCTTTGATTGTAGGTACAAGGAGAACGAGGGAACTAAAAATCAACCGCCGAACAAAACACGAATCCGAAGATGAATCGGATCTCGAAGATGAAATCACCATCGAACTAGTCAAACTAGTTCGGAAAGTATTTAAGAAGAAGAAGGTGACTCAATCAAACTCGAAGACCAAGTATGGAGTTATCTCCTACAGCTGCAACTAGAAGGGATACTACAAGCTTGAATGTCCAAACCATAAGCAAGGAAGAAGGAAGGCATTGAAGGCAACGTGGTCCGAATCATCAGAAGAGTCAAACAAAGAAGGACACGAAGAAGTAACCTTCCTTATCCTATCGATACAAGCTTACATTGTCGAAACTGAGTCCGAGTCTGAAACAGGAGCTGAATCTGAAACCGAGTCTGAAGGAAGCCACGGATCGGCCGCATCCGATTCAGAAGGCTCCTAAACCAATGTGAGTATCTCTTTAATTAGATCACACAACTTAATTTCTTATTTGTTGAGAAAGCTAGCTAAGTCCAATCTCTAGGTCAAGTCACTGCAAGAGGAGGTCAAAGACCTTAAGGATGTAACTAACCCAAGCTCCTTGACTGAATTGAGTCAGATTGAAACTTTAACTCAAGTCCAAAAGATTGAGGAAGAAAATTCCAGCCTGAAAAGTCAAGTCAAGGAACTAAAAGATACATTGAAACGGTTCACCTTAGGTTCAAAGAATCTAGATCTGATTCTTGGAAAATAAAGAGTCGTATACAATCGATCTGGATTTGGATATAAGACTAACCGTAAGTTTAGATCTTATCTATCGCTTGTTAATCGAACACATAGAAGAACAGTCCAAACATGGGTCCCAAAGTCTAATCTGACTAATCAAGTTGGACTTGGTCAATATTGGATTCTCAAGGATTAAATTCATTATCTTGATCGACCTTATCAAGGCTATGATTCAGGGGGAGCCAACAAAAAGACCGTCTTTATCATAAAATAGAATTGTCTGATGTTTGCTTTATTGTTTTTCATTATACATGCTTAGATTAGGGTAGATAAGGACTTAGGTTTGATTCACACTTGACTAGTTAGACCCAAGATTTTCAGAAAGAAAATTAAATATTGAATTTCTTTAAAAGGCTTTGTCTAAAAGTGGTTGAAGCCAATTATTGAAATAAATATTTAATTAACTAACTGTTAAACCTTAGTCTAACTCAAATATTTATCAATCCTTACATTGAAATTTAAATTGAAGATTAAATTAACCATCTCACAAAACTATTAAAGTTTACTGATTGAAAATCTAGAAAAGGATAAGATAGACCTAGGTTTAAAGTAGTCAATCAAACCTAAATTAATTAAATTAAAGCTAACTCATTTAAAATCGAATGAATTATAAAAGTTTAATTAATTTTAAAATCTAATTAATTACAAAATCTTAATTAATTTCAAAATCTAATTAATTACAAAAGTTTAATTAATTTTAAAATCTAATTAATTACAAAATCTTAATTAATTTCAAAATCTAATTAATTACAAAAGTTTAATTAATTTTAAAATCTTAATTATTTTTAAATGATAATTAATTTTTAAATCATAATTAATTTTTAAATCATGATCAATTTTCAAAAATATAATTAATTTCAATTAATTGATTAATTTTAAATTCTAAATTTCAAACTTAATTAATTTTTAATATGTTAATGTTAATTAATTTTTCAAATTATAATTAATCTTCAAAATTTGAATATTATCAAATGTTTAAATATAATTAAACTTATATTTTAAAATTCAAAATTTAATATTTTTGAAATCAAAATTTAACTTAAATTATTTTTTTTTGTAATATTCTTTAATATCATCATAGATAAAATCAACTTTAAGATTAACTTAACTCCATCTCACACAAACTTATAAGATGGGCATGCTTGATATCCTAGAATATGTGAGATGGAAAATAGGAAAATAAATAATAACTTTTATGTTTTTGGTTTACATGCCTGGACTTTAGGACCCTCAAACATTTTTGGCATTAATTAATGGGGAGTGAAAGGAAGGTTACGACATTAACTTTTATTTTGTTAAAACATTATTTTTTAAAGATAAACTTTTCAAAAGTTCAAAATACTTCTGAAAGAGGAAGTTCAATTTTTTAAACTATTTTTGAAAAGAAAAATAAATTATTTTTGAAAAGACAGAAACTAAGTATTTGATAAAATATTTTTCAAAAAATTATTTACTTAGCTAAGTATTTTTATCAAAATATTTTTAAAGCTAAGTTTTTATCAAAATATTTTTAAAGCTAAGTGTTTATCAAAATCATTTTAAAACTAAGCTTTTATGAATTTTTTTAAGCTAAGAACTTAATTAAGTTTTTATCAACTTCTTTTAGCTGCTAAGTACTTAACTCATTTTTTATCAAATTTTTTAAACTAAGCTTTTATCAAATCTTTTTTAAGGTGAGTACTTTTAACTAAACTTTTTTCAAACCTTTATAAAGCTAAGTATTAAAGTTAAGTTTTTATCAAAGTCTTTTTAAAGCCAAGTTTTTATCAAAATTTCTTTTCAAAAAGCTAAAGTACTTAATAAAGTATTTTTAATTAAGCTAAGTGGTTGTCAAAGCAATTATTTTCGAAACTAAAATTTAACTAAGTTTTTTTTTTGAAAAAGCTAAGACAATTTCAAAACTTAAGATTAGCTAAGTTTTTTTACAACTAAGTAAATTTCAAAGCTTAAGTTTAGCTAAGTTTTTTTTGAAAAAGCTAAGTATTTTCAAAGTATTTCTAATTTAACTAAGTGTTTTTCATAGCAATTATTTTCAAAGCTAAGTTTAGCTAAGTTTTTTGAAAAAGCTAACTCACTTTCAATGCTTAAAAATTAGCTAAGTTTTTTTTAAGTGTTACCCTTCATGGGGAGCTTAAAGTTATACAAAATAAAATTTTTTTGTCAAACAACCTTCTCTCCACTTATATTACTTTTTGATTTATGTCAAAGGGGGAGAAAAAAAGTTAAAGTTAAGAGTTAAACATAATTTTTATGAAAGAGGGAGCATAAGGGAGTTTTTTTTACAAATGATTGTATTTATGCTCATGCTAAAATTCCTTTAATTATTGTTATATTTTAGTTAACTTTGAACTAGGTTACCATAATCAAAAAGGGGGAAGATTGTTGGTGCACGGAGCACCAGACGATCGAACCTAAGTTTTTATTATGGCAAAGGGTCCAAAGTTAAGTTGTCTTGTGATCTAACAAGGTTGATTGAGATTGTATGAAAGTCCTAAGTTGTCTTAGGAAAAAGTCTTAGTGGATTCTAGGTAGGTGGGAAACCCTAGGGGGTGGTAACCCTAGGTCCTAGGGGGTTGTAACCCTAAGTGATGGAAAGTTCTAGTTATTGTTAGATAGGTAAAAACCCCTAGGGGGTGGTAACCCTAGGTGATGGAAAGTCCTGGCTGCGGTTAGGTTAGTGAAAAACCTTAAGGGATGGTAACCCTAGGTCCTAGGGGATAGTAACTCTAGGCAAAAGTCCTAGCTATGGTTAGGCAGCTGGAAAACCCAAGGGGTGGTAACCCTAGGTCCTAGGGGGTGGCAACCCTAGGAGGAAAGTCCTATAGCTGCGGTTAGGCGGGTGGAAAACCCTAGGGGGTGGTAACCCTAGATCCTAAGGGGTGGTAACCCCTAGGCGGAAAGTCTTGGCGGGTGGAGCGCTTTGGGCAAAAACCTAGAGTCGGAGACTCTTGAAAACCCTAGTGGTCGCGGACCAGGTGGAAGTCTGGACAGGTCGTGGAGTGGATGTCCAGCATGAAGACCTGAAGTCTCAGGCGTTGAGCAAAAGTCCAGTTGGTCTGGAGGATCGGTCTGACAACAGGTAACTTCCCCTGAGAGGAGTAGGTGAGGACGTGTTCCCTGGTGAGGGAATAGTAGGCATCGGTTCGAACTAGGGTTTTCGGAGGAAATCTAAAGTCGGAACCGGACAGTCCGAAAGCTATCAAATTATCGATTTATATATTATTTGTTATTTTATCTAACTCTGTTTTATAGGAAACTGACAGTTTTGCAGGGTTAGACTTAGCCTTGATCGGTCAACCGAACATCTGGGTCGGTCGACCGAACGTATGAAATGGTCGATCGAACCTCAGAACAGAAGGATTATAATTCCAGCTCTCGGTGAAGTGTTGACCAGAGGTTCGGTCGACCGAATCTTCGGATTAGATGATCGAACCGAGGATAGATAGAGACTCAATCAAACCGGGTTGATCGGATCGGATGAGGTGAAGATCATCAGCTGATCGATCGACCGAACGAAGGCTCATCCAGAGAGACCGCATATGGACAGAAGGCCAGGTGGATTCAGCAGGTTCGATTAACCGAACCTGGGGATCGGTCGATCGATCCGGGTTGAGTCAAAACTTGATCCCGAGATCAGAGGATATGGATTAGGTTTGAAGAGGCTATAAAAAGGGGTCTCAGCTAGCACTTCGGAAACACCAAAATCAGATTACTTGCACTCCTATGTGCTGCTCCGAAACGCTTCAACAACGTTCAATTACTACTCCAACAATTAATGACTCTTTTACTCATCCTTATATTGTTGCTATACTTTGTTTAGTTTTGTACTTGTAATTGCTTACATGTAAAGAATTTCTGAGCTATTATTGATTGTCCATCGAAAGCAATCAACTATCGCGGGCCTTGGAGTAGGAGTCGTCACAAGCTCCAAACAAAGTAAAAAAAATCATGTTAGCAATTGCTTTTGTGTCTTTTTTTATTCCGTTGCGTTCTTATTCTGAGTTTTCCTAAACCAATGAATTAGTCACGAGTGCTATTCACCCCCCTCTAGCACGTCATCGATCCTACAAGGTCAGCCATGTGTCGAGCGTCTGGAGTCAGTGTATAACATTTTGCCAAACCTGATAATAAATTTCTTGATATTAGGTCGCTTGTGGTGAGTGATATTATCTTTTTGCTCCTAATAATAAATTTCTCTAGGTCAATTCCCAGCGACTGTAAAATATCAGGATGGGTGTCTAATCTCCTCATGTAAAGGGTGTTGTGCTAGAACAAAATGTTCCATGATTTACCTACCTGTATCTAACCAGGGGATCAACTATATTGGGCCACTTAGGGTGAGCTTTATCACCTTTTGCTTCTAATAATAAATTTCCCATGCCCCTACAAGTTGCTATAGTTGGTACCTATATGATTGTTTGCTCTAATCGATCTCGGGGTCAATTTTTAACAAGTGGAAAATATCTCAGTGGGTGTCTAACTTCCTCCATATAAAGGGTCGATACGTTAGAGCAAAATGACCTCCATGATTTATTTGGAAATTTAAAGTAATATTTCAATTAATTTGTTTGGAGTCTAGAGTACTATATATACGTAATTATTTCAATTTAACCCTGGGTGGATTCATAGGTAAATACATGAGATAATGATTATAATCAAAAGGTCAAAATTCGATAGGGGATTTTATCACTTCTACGAATTTCGCTCATGCACTTGCTAATTTGGGTTCTGGGGAACTCCCTCTTAATAGCATGGGACAGTTGTGAGGGTCGCTAACGTGGCGGTACTACTTCTTAACTATTTTAATATATATTATTCTAACTTTTTTTAATTCTTTATATGATTGAATTTATATATATAAAGAGAGAAATGATATGTTGCCCGATGCTTCCTGTACGACCATGAGTGACATCCGACATGGGTGATCTGATGTTGCCAAAACTTAAATTTTTTAATCTATTTCTCATCTGCATGCAACAACTTTTCTCTCTTTCCTCTTAAATTAAAATAAAATTATCTTCTTTCTTCTATTATTACATGCAACAATCATTGTGGTACAGATGCTACAACGTTATAGCAGTTACTACATAATAGCTGCTACAACTGTACAGTAGCTACTATAACGGTGCAGTAACTACTACGATTGTACAATAGCTGCTACAACTGTATAATAGCTGCTACAACTATGCAATAGCTGCTACAATAGTGCAGTAACTGCTACAACTGTATAATAGCTGCTACAATAGTGTAGTAGCTGCTACAACGGTATAATAGTTGCTACAACGGTATAGTAGCTGCTACAATTGTGTAATGACTGCTACAATTGTACAGTAGCTGGTAGCAGCAGTTGTTACAACGATGCAGTAACTATTACAACGCAGTAGCTACATAATAACTACTGCACATTGTAGCAGCTAGTACACAGTATCTGCTATAATTAACAATTATTGTATTGTAGCGCTACAATGTTATATAGTGATTGTTGTATGTAAGCATAGGAGAGAGAAATGGAAATTTTATTTTGATTTATAAAGGAAGAGAGAAAAGTTATTTATTTTAATTTAAGAAGAAAGTGAGAAACTTATTACATATAGATGAGAAAGGAATTTTAAAAAATAAGTTTTAACCATGTTAGATAATCCACATCCGATTTCGCTATATATATATATATATATATATATATATAAAATAAAGCTAACAAGAAATGGCCAAACACAATACGCGCTTAATTCACTCTTCCTCCTAACAAAGAGGCCACGTAAAACATTCATCAACCATTAATTAAGCTCGCAATCCAAAAATAGCCCACCGCACAAGTATAAAGACCCCCCTCTTCCTCCTCCTAATATAATTAATCCCCCACTAAATAAAATATAATAGTAAATCAAATCCCAAATAAATTTAAATTAACTAATTTAATAATTAAATCAATCGACTACAATTAGAATGGCGATTGAGACGAGGCAGAGCTGCGTGGTTCTCATTTTGTGTCTGCTTCTTGTCAAGGCTCCGGCCGCGTCGGCGCGCCTGCAAACCTTGATGACAAACATGGTCGCCCCTTTTGAAGTGACCTCGCCGGCGCCGGCACCGGAACCGGCACCGGCACCGGCACCGGCGACGGCGACTCCTGCAAATCACTCGTGCCACGATAAGTGCCCTGAGGGATTATTATGCAGGATCAGATGCTACTTCGCCGGATCGCCAGCAGATGATCATCAATCACGTGAGTGTTTCTTCTTAATTATTTTTCTTTAAATTATTTTTCTTTAATTTGTTGGTGGATATATTTTTCTTTAATCAGTGGATGCATGCAAAAACTTTTCTTAAGATTAATATATTTGTTAAATTTGTGCAGAAACTAATGCAGCAACGCAGAGTGGCTCCCAAGCTCCATGAATTTAATCAACCTTGTGAAGGACTCGAACATGGATATCGATCGAGGTTAATTAGCAACGCCATATTTATTTTTAAAAAAAAAAAATTAAACAAGTGCTTAGGAGCTTAATTACTAACTTGTTAGGCCGAGGCATTTGTGTTGGAATTGATTATTGATATGTGATATTTGAGTGAGAATTTGTAATTGTTTTACTTGAAAGAAAATTTTGATATGATTATCATTTCTAGTTACTCCTAAAGCATACTCGATAGAAAAAATATATGAATTTCCTGGGAATTTAATCACTTCTATATATTTATTAATATATTGATGTATAATTGACAAAATTTTTTGTTGATATTGGAGTACAACCAAAGATCATTGAAAAGAAATAAATAGCAAAGGGAATTTAGAGAAGAAGAGTACGATCTTAAATAATTAGCGAGATTAAAATCACATTTCAAGATAAAAAAAAAAAAGGGAATTTAAAGTACAGTTTTTGATGTATAATTTAATAAAAGTTGAACTTGGACTTGGAATGAATAAATGGAATCCCAAAAGAATATACTTGAACTAATAAATTAAGTATACAACAAATATAATTTGAGCATCTGAAATCAATTTTCAATAAGGCCATTTGCCAAGTGTGATTAATTATGGAAAGTCCGGCTACAATTGTTGGGCACGTGATGCTTCCCAGATTTATCTTGGTGGGCTAGTCACATTCAGGATTAATCAATTCGAAGAGCTATATATATTATTCAGATTATCAAAAATAAATAAATAAATAAATAAGCCTGGAGCTGACCAAACGATGGAATGCGCGACATAAAATGTAAATGCACTCGGAGACAGAGCCCTTCAATTCTTTATGCAAGAGAGGTGTATGGGTAAGAGACCTTACTTCTCCCAATATGAATTTCCCGGCTCCGTCCCTACATGCATCACTCCCTCTGGCTAGTTTTTCGATTTGAAACTAAAGAATTGTGTGATCGGCCATTACAAGAGGACCACACATTACCTATGGCTGCCCATTCTATCTTAAGATCATGCCCCAATGCTTCTGCTTTGAAGCTGAAGCATAAAGCCAGATTCAACTCTGAATGAAAATCTATGGACTTTCGGTTGACTGTTGGACGACCTCGGGCCTCAGTAACCCATTATATACACAGACAAGGTCACCAACAAAAGGAAAGAATTAGTTATGCAAGGGTACTTGTGGAAGTTGACATCACTAAACCTTTGCCTACAAGTGTACCAGTTACCCTTCCAGATAAACGTGAACTCGAATTGGAATTGAGGTTTGCATCAGTGTTGAAACTTTTTAACAGCTACAGGAAACTGAGGCACCACCAAGAACACTTGTATCCGTGCCCAACATAATGTAGTGTTAGCATAGGCAAATGGACACTCCCTACAGGGCCCTACGGTGTTGGAGCAGACTATAAAAGGTTCCACACATATAGAAGTAGGCAATTCACAAGCCCAAGTACCACCAGCCAACGATCCTTGGATTCAAAGTTCGGGAACAACGAAATCAGATCTGTTCAAAGTTCATCTCTGTGCAAGTTGTTGTTCGTGCTACTACTCTTCTACGTATCCATCAAGTAAACTGTTGTATCATCTAAGAAGTACTGATCGATTTGCATCTTCTATCCAAGTAATCGGTTTATTTAATTAGCTTATTTTGTACTTAATCTAAAGTAAGATAGTAGACTGTTACTATCTTACTTATTTCATTGTACGATCTACTTCTCTCCGAGGTTTTCGGAGAAAAGAGTTTTAGTGAATTGCCAACGATACGATCAAGGATCGCAGGCCTTGGAGTAGGAGTCAACTTAGGCTCCGAACCAAGTAACTGAATCTGTTCCTTATTTTTCGCTGCACGACTTTTATTTAAATGATTAAAAGAAAAGTTTTTAAAAGCACGATATTTACCTCCCCCCTCCCCCCTCCCCCCTTTATCGCACTCTTTCGATCCTACAGCCTTCTCGCAAGTATCCGGTCACCCTGACCTAACCTGCTTCGGACCTCCCCGTGAGCATCCAGCCACCCTGACCTACTCTCCCCCCTGCAAGTATCCAGTCACTCTGACTTGCTCCGAGCCCCACACAAGCATCCGGTCACTTTGATCTGCTCTGTGCCTCCCCACGAGCATCGGTCACACATGACCAGCTCCGGGCCTACCCTCAACTTCGTTCAAGATCATCCCACATTGCATCTGGTATGGACCATGGCTCGGATACCACTTGTTGGGACCCTTGGCGGCCGACTTGAGGGAGTGAATTGCATGAAAAAGAAAAAAAATACTTTTCCTGTTCTTTTAACTTTAATTAAAAGCAACAATAATGATAAATTAAAATAATGACTAGAAAGAAGAAGCACAAGGTTTACTTGGTTACAACATATATGATTGTTAATGCAAGGCAAGTGAAAGCGCAATAAAAATATCATTTGTTGAAGGCGGAGAAGCCTCTTACACTCGTTGAAAAGCTCAGACAGTTGCTAGAAAATGATTACAAGAGTTGATACTGAAGTTCTTGTCTATTTCCTAGTTCTAGGGGCCTTTTTATAGCTACTGAAAAATCCTATCCGTGGGTGGAATGCGCCTCCAATAGGTTGGAAGGTTCCTCTAGCGAAACACCAAAGGATAAAGTTTTATCCCTTTGCAACGGTAAAATTAGCCTGATTGAAGGTGCCTTCCATAGGATTGGAAGGCGTCTTCGTACTGTTCATCAAAAGCACCTTCCAGCCATGGAAGGTGCCTTCCACAGTGAAGGTGTGGAGGCCGGCTTCAATTCACTTTGAAGGTGCCTCCAGCAGCAATTCCAGCCTCCTTTCGCTTTTCTGCTACTCCGATCGTCTGGGTCATCATAATCATCCGAAATAGGGTTTACCCGGACCCATTTTCAGGCCTTCTCCTCGAGCAGACTTCCGCTCCGGCTTCTCGTCCTGCAGAACGTCATGCACGTCCTTCTCGTCCACCGGTGTACTCTTCCACAGCACCTCGTCCCTCGAATGCACCAAGCCGTCGGCTCCCTTCCTATGTCATTCTTATCGCTAGCTGCGTCTTCCGCTTGACTTCTTGTGTTCCTAAGCTCTTGCACACTTAGACACAAGGGTCAAATACAACAAGACCTAACTTAACCTAGTTAATTACATCAAAACTACCGCAAGGTTCCAACATATTCAGGTCGGGTTTGGGTTTAGATTTAAGGGTTTCGGGTTGAATTCAGGTTCGGGTTATATTCTGGTTGAGATTTAAAAAAATATCAACCCAATCCCATCCACCCGAATTGACACTCCTAATCAAAATATAACTTTGACTATTTGTGTTGACTACACCAACAGTGTCTGGTGGCGCGAGATCTTTAAAGGTCGTAAGTTCCTTTATCTTGATTCTAATTCCCCCCTTGAAAACCTGATTCACAATCACAAAAGTCGTTGTCAAGAGGAATGGTATAGAGATATCGGATTTCTAGTTGATCTTCTTGAGTTTTCTGATGCATTACAGACCAAGAATTTTATTAATTGGCTTAACGAAGTGGAAAGAAATTTCGATTATAAGGAAATATCCAATCATGTCAAGTAAAGTTGGTTGTCATCAAACTCGAGGGCCGAGCATCTACATGGTGGGAGCAATTGTGATGATCACGAGAAAAATAAGGCAAACCTAATATCACTAATTGGGAGAAGATGAAAAAATAAAATAAAAGTTCACTTTCTTCCCTTCGATTACCCTCAAACCTTGTTTCAACGGCTATAAACATTAAGGCAAAATGCAAATTTCCAATGTGCCTTAATTGGTGAAAAGCCACATAACCGGACACTATTGATTAGGGCAACCAAAACTGTTTGCCAGCTCACCCTCAAGATTTGTGTCCTATCTAGCAGTCACCACAAGACAATAATTTGTTGATTGAAGAAGACGTGCGAGACGAGACCAAGCTGACTAATGAACTAGTGTATGACGATGATGAGGTTGACAAGGTGTTTTATGATGATGACCATGAGACCTTAGTCATTTGTGAGAGTCTGCTGACTTTCAAAGGTAACTCGGAGGATGAAGACAAAAGTGGGATGGTCAAAGATAGAGATGTTGCATATTCGAAGGATATTTCTCAACTTTCTAATCCTCGATACATGATCTATATGAAAGAGTACAACATTCAGACTCCTGATCTCAAAGAACTCGTTTCTTCTAGTGTTGCTGCTGAAGATGATTCTAGAGAACCTGATCAAACTTTTATTTCATCAAGTGCTACTAGTGTTTTATCCCTAGTGGCTGATTTTGCATATGCTCCTTTTACTGATGAGACTCAAATGGAATGTGGACAGAAGAGTGAGTAATTTGCAGGAACAATGCATTGGCAATGATGACTATGTTAAGATTATCTTGTGATGATGATATGGCTAAGAGGAATCCTTCACATGATGAATCTGCTAATGCTAGCTCCGAGAAGGAAGACAAGAAAGTTGATTGTGTGTTAGCTTCTGATATATTGCAGACTGATAACAAGTTTTCAAGTAAAAGTGTTTAATTCTACTCAATTGCAAACACAATCTATTATCACATGTATAAACTCTCTTGATAATTTAGATTCTGAAAACATAGTGGTGGAAAGAAATTTGTTTAAGTTGTCATTGAGAGGAGAACTGAGCTCTACTATATAGCAGCATAACCTATCAATTCTTCTGCTATAATGCTTGAGGAAAGTCAAACATTTTGTTACGAGGAACAGAGAGATCATGATGTGTCCAGAAGAGTTATTGATGACAACAAATGGAAGACAGAGTTTTCATCTTCAGTGCCAACTGAAATATCCACAGTTGAGGATTATACTGAAGGTGCAGCATGCTGCCAGTGTTAGTTGTTGGTAACCTTCCAGATTCTTATCAACACTTTCAGTACAAAGTACAAACTCTCCTCAAAACTTGCTAAAGACCATCCTAAACTTAGTAAGCTTCTTCGGAAAGAAATTATCTAACGTCAGCTCGAGGCAGTCGACATAATTGCTCAGCATCAAGTCCTAACACGCATCACTCCTTGGATTGAAAATCTGAATTTTATGAAACTTGGGAAATTTGGTTATTGTTGGAACAAATGACTGTTGAAAAACCTCAATTACTTTGTGAAGTGGAAATATGACGTCGCACTCGGACCCAACCTTAGATCGTGGAACACCAAGCCTCAGGACAACGCACACACAGAGAGGGAAGAAGGAGAAAGCAGACTGCTTCGCCAGCGAACCAAAGTGTGCGTCGCTTCCTCACATGCTAGACAGAACCAAACCGAAAGATTGGCAAAAATAAACCAAGCCACTTGTAAGCGTGATGTTTTAAACTCTACTTTTGTGTTTGTTGAAGTTAAATTAAATATGCTTAACAGTTAATGTACCTTTATGTGATGCATGAGGTTCTAGTTGTTTCGTTCCATGAAAGCTAATAAGGAATTATGAATGATGCCTACGGAGTATGCTCTGCATGCCGAAAGGGGTTAGCAAAAAAAGATATAGGGATGGACATGTGAGAGTATGAGATTGGTGTCTGGGATGAACTCTAAAGGATCTTTTCAAATATAAATGATGATGAAATGAATGGACAACAGTTACATAATCTAGGATCTTACGAATGTGTTATAATGATGATTACAACAGGTATTTCATTACCATCCCCTACAAGATTAGGTATATGTTCTTCATATGTGTGATTCCAGTATAAGGTTATGTAGTGGTTTTCTTTTCTTTCATGTGGCAAAAAGATGATTCGTTTGCCCCAGCGTCCCCACTAATTTGTCCCTAGGCTAACACGGAGGAGGTAAATCACGGGTGGCTACTAGCCATTAGTGTAAATGACCAAGACATGGAGGAGATTATGCTCGGTCACGCCGAATTTCGACCCCAAAACCTCATATGGTAACACCCCATGTCTTAACTATCGCACCGTCCCGATGGAACCAATTTTCTTTTCTTTCATGCTTATATAAGTTGTTATATGGAGTATTAAAAAATAGATATATAAATTTAATAAATTAATTTTTTATTTTAAATTATATATTTTAGATAAAAAAAACTGATATGAATACTTGACTAGTAACACCCTAAAATTACATATCCAGTGTGACGGAGAAACTTATCCAAAATATTAAATATAACCCAACAAATGCCCGCACATTAATCTTTGTCATGGTGGTCCAACAAACACTCCCGATGGTTGTTGGACGAATACTTAAAAATCTTCAAGTTCCGAGGCAATTAGTGGACAGTGATGGGTTCGATTTTTTTTCCCCCATTTCTTTCGATGAAATGAAGGATAATGTTTACCATTCCACGTGGTAAAATTCTTAATAATATTTTATCTGAAGTTCAATTGACCAGAGCATATCTAGATCTTCCACCAAAACGTTAATTAATTATAATTATTCTTACAAGTTGTTAATCTTTTGGCGGCTCTGGTTTCCTTTTTCTTTTGTTTGATTTCTATGATGTAAATGTTGGTCAAAATTTTTCTCCTTTAGATCTCTTACAAGTAAATCCTCAATAGTAATCCATGGGCTAAGAGAAGAGCGATGCTAAAAACACTTGCGATGTTGTTTTCCTAAAACATTATCGCAAAGAATCTGCATCTTTTTCTGGGATGCTAATGACATGTTTTTCTGTAGTTAACTGAGAAAATACACAAGGAAATGGATTCTACTCCTGTCTATCTAGTAAATCTATGCAGCATTTGCAATTTATTCAATATTTGAGTTCTGAGCAGCATCGATCTAGCTAACATCTTCTTGGCTATGTGGAGTCGACACTCGACAGTGGTGGAGAAGCCCTGGAAAGGAAGGCTCGCACTTTTTACCCAGTAGCAGTCTGTTTCATCCGAACGAGAAACATGATTTTTTTATCCAAATGAAATCATCGTAGTGGCCAAGTCAAAATTCACCATTGTAGCCAAGCAACTAGTACTGACATCTGAGGTGCTGGTGCAGACACTGCATTATTGATTGAAGCAAGCTGAGAACTCATGATTGCCTTAGCCTTATGCAGGCAAGACCTTACTTTAATCTGCCACACCATAAGCATGCAGGCGCTCCACCGAGTAAATAAATAGAGAAGCTTTTCATACAAATCATTAGCGTAAGACCGGTCAATGTAATTATCTAATTCATCGAGCAACACTTATCTTTAAAGACCACCCTCACAATTCAATTCTATGGAACCTCACTTCCGAATCTAATATATTATTTCTATGTAAATTAAGTAGATTTTTTACTTGTCATCTTGTTTTTCCCATGCAAAATAAATTAAAAGAACATATATAACTAAGAAATTCAAGTATGGAGGAATAATTTTTACACAGAAGAGAGGATGATATCCTCTATCTTCATCAGTGGAACATCATGATACTAAGAGTTCCACCGTTGATAAAGAAGACGACCGCCGATACTACCCCTGGATCCGCCCCTGTATATAATCCTCTTCCATATATCACCCAGGAATGGAGCTTCGACAGAGACTATGGGTGGATATCAGACAAGGACAGCTAACTAAACCTATGCTCGCAAAAAGTAGTATTACCGGGAGCCGGCGAAGTCTGGGCCTCTCCCATTTCACTTGTTTGCCATTCCACTTCGGAGCCTGAGAATTTAAATTTATTTTAAAGAAAATGTTCAATTTAAATATTAAATTATTTTTATATCATTTATTTTATTTTTATAATTATTATTTTTTAATTATATACTATAAGATATAATCAACTATTTCCTTTTTAATAAATCTCAAAAATCCTAGTCGCGATCTTAAAATTTTTCGTACATATTGTACCCTTCTCATTCTTTGTGGGTGATTCTCTCAAGATGTTTTCTCTATTTTTTTCCCCTTCCTTAATAAGAAGATAGAGGGTTTTTATCATACAAAACAATTTAAATATCAAATTGTTATTTTTTTTCTTTTTGAAGTTTTGACTTTTGCCTGTGTTGTTTATGAGTGTTCTTTTGTTTTTGCTTTCTGTATTTTCTGATTTACTTGTTACGGCTATGTATGTCAATTTGGCACCAGCTACTAGAATATTTGACTCCTCGTTCAATTTGACATCTAAAAAGATAGGAAATTAAATTTTATATAAAAATCTATTTTTTTAAAATATATAGTTTATTTTAAAAAATTAAATTTGCTATTACGACTGAAAAAGGATGAAATTTTTTAAAAACACTATTAAAGACTTAAGTTTTGTTTTTACCTACTACCTTGAGCAACCTCTCTCTCTAGTTATATATATATATATATTAATCAGACGGTTCAGAAGTGATCTAAGCGCTCCAACTTATGAGGGTTGTCCATCATAATCATCCATTGGATATACAATATATCAATCCTCTCTCTATATATATAGCCACCCCGACTTATGAGAGTCGTTCACCATGATCGTCCACTAAGGATGTACAAAATATCAATCCTCTATACACACACAAAAAACCCATAAATTATTTTTATTGATGTTTAATATGTTTTTATTGAATCCTATTATATTAGAAATAAGCTATAGATGTTTAACGTATATTTTTTTTAATTATATATATTTTTTAATATAATGTTAATTTAATTTGTTTTTGTGGAAGTTGGATGGAATAAAGAAAATTATTAGTACAAAAGATATCTTATTCTTTAATGAATATGAGTATAAGAATGAATATGATCCCGATAGATATGAGTATGGGGATGGAGATGAGAATGAAAGTTGAAACTCTAATAGGAATGAAGATGCGGATAGATATAATAAATGAGAATTAGAACAAATAATATAAAATTTGATATAAATATAAATATGATTCATGGTCACATCCCTAAATAATATATCCCTAAACAAAAGCTTTTTCACTAAGGTGTCCCTCGGGATGGTCTAGTGGCTAGCGCATGAGGTGTTATCATCATGAGATCTGAGGTTAGAATCTCGGCAAAGTCGAGATAAATACCTCCCTTATGTATTAGTCATTATTCCAAAGGCTAGTAATCGTCTGTGATTTACCTTCTCTGTGTTGGCCTTGGGACGGATTGACGGAGGTGCTAAGGACGAGCGTATTCATTTTTATCACTAAGAAACAAGATGATAGAATGAACGAGGCGGGAAAGCGAATTAGTGAGCGAGGCTAAAGGAGAAATAGATGTTGGATTTAACCTCCATTATGGGCAGACATATTAATAACACACAAATTTTATCATTATTGACAAATCCAATTTTATGTTTAATCATGGGTTTGGATTATCGGATATGGAATCCATTAGCACATTATCATTAGTATTGATGGGCTGCTAATAGATTTGGACATGATATGACAACCGGATCCAGATTACGGAGCCGTTGCCCTCACACCTACACAAGATCACGCCCTGTGGCCGATTTCTGTTTGATCTTGGGATTCTTTTAGGGATGAAGAGGCCGAGGATGCCTCTTAATTGTAGGTGTGGATTTATAGTTTTCATTTTAATGCTTCCGCTTTCAATTTTGCATATTATTGTATATCGCTGACAAGATCTTGCGTTGAATCATTTTGTGATAAAAAGATGAATACGTTCGCCTCCAGCGCCCCCGTCAACCCGTCCCAAAGTCAGTTCGAAGGAGGTAAACCACGGACGACTACTAATCTTTGGAATAGTGAATCATTTTGAATGATTTGTATGCGGTAGCATGATCACATTAAGGAGAGTGAAAATCCTATCAATAGGAGGAAGTGAGATACAATATTTAAGGATTAGTTAGATTGAAGTTACAAGATTGTTGCTGGCCTTGAGGTGAATGAAATGAAGGAGGCTTGAAGTGTGTTTTTGGTAAAGAAGGGGATGCCTGCACACGGTCTGATGTCTAGTAAAATGAATAATAATAGAAATTGAGTTCAAATCTCAAATTGAGACAAATATTTTAAAGATCAATTTCGTATAAGTTGTGCTTTGAATTTATACAATAGGCGAATTAGAAGAAAGATTGTCCATCTCCCAAAAAACTCAAATAAAGTCCATATATATATATATATATATATTGATATCCTATGGATCAGATTTTATCCTGCAGACTCATTCGGATTAGACTCGGGGCGTCTGGAATTGATCTAGGGGCATGATTGTGAATGAGTCTAGGCACTTAAATGAATCTAGGCGCAATTTTCTTTTAACTTTTTATTTTGAGGTATATTATATGTATTTAGGGTTTAAAATTTTAAAATTTAGGAGTGGTGTTATAACAGGTTTGAGTCAATAAGATTTTTCTTCTATGGTTTAGGTTTTTCTTTTGGGTTATAGTGTTCAAGATTAAAATTTTAGATGCTCACGGGATATATTATATGTATTCAGGATTTAAGATTTTTAAATTTAGGGTTTGCATTAGTATGAATTTAAGCTCATAAGATTTTCCTCTAGGGTTCAGGCTCCCCTCTTAGATTATAATGTTCAAGATAAATAATTTTAGGTGCTCACGGGATATAATATATGTGTTTGGGATGTTTTAAGAAATTTATGATTTAAAAAAAAATTAAAAAAAAAAGAGTCAGGCGTCTGGATCAAATCCCGGTCCCCCGACTAAAATTTTTTTAAAAAATGAATCGAAGCACCTGGATTAATTTCAAGGGCCTCAAAATTTGTTACAAATCGTTCCGTAGTGAACAGTCCGTAGAGCATATATATATATATATATATATATATATCCTTTTGATTAAAATAAAAAAGAACAGGTAGATAATCGAAATCAGTTCAATTTAAACAAAATTGCTACCCATAAAATACTTAAACTTAGTCAAAATATATATACTTTATCAACTTAATTAAATTTGCCTCAGTTTATCAAAATTTAAAATTACTTTAAAAAATGTTTACGAAATTGAATCTATTTTTATTAAGTTTAAGTAATTTAAATATTTTAAATAATATTTTATAAATAATAATTTTGATTAAGTTGTCTTTGTTAGGACTCGTGCAAGAGGTAGAGAGGGTGAATAGTTCTCATAGCTTCATCTTGATTGCAGGCTTGTCATTAGAATACTCAACATAATATTTGAATCAAACTTGATGTTACATACATAATACCTTGATTTTACTTAATATCCATCTCTTAAGGCAATTAATCCAAGGCCTAGTTATAGCAATTTACCTCTATTAAACCTTCCTATTCTTGAAAAATCTCTTATAATATATTTCACAACAATACAATATATAAAAGCAAGAATGTAAATAACTTAACAAGAATCTTACTTTTGATCGTTGATGATTGCTATACAAAATGTAAACAACTTTACAAAAATTTCACTTTTGATCACTATTGATTATTTAAGAATATCTCTTATTGGTATGGAAATGTAATAGCACTTCATCCTCAAACCTCTTAGAACTAACTGTCAAAATCTCCTTAAAATATCTTTTTAAAGCATTTAGGTTGAAGTTGATTTTCGATTGATATGGTCTCTGACATTATTTAAGCCGTTGAATGACCTATGAACCTTCTAAAATCTGTCAAATTTTGTCGATTATTTGAACATGAGTCGATTAATTCATCCGATCAATCAACATAGAGCAATCAGTCAGAATTTTGCAATCGAATTAATCTGCCTCTATTCAACTCCTGATTGACATCAGTCGACTGATATCAACAATCAGTTGATTGATGTCATTAGTCAAGTCTAACAGTTGAATTGACTTACTTTTGTTTAATTTTTGAAACCATCAGTCAACTAATATTAACCATTAGTCGATTGATATCATTAATTGAGTTGAACAGTCGCAATTCTAAAATTTCTAATAGATTTCAAAATCGAATGTTATTATAGTAAAATTATGTTTATGGGTATTGTATCAACATTGTAGTCATATACTACAACAACTATATTTTTGAGGTTTTGGAGGTTTTGTGTCTATTTATTGATTGATACACCCTATCAATCGACTAATACTCTTGTTTCAGCCTTATCAAAATTGAATTCTCATTTTGTCTAATATTCAGTTGAACCTCAATCTACTAGGACTTCCTTTGCTAACATTCGGTCAACCTTAATATGCCAAAATTTTTTGTTGCCCAGCATCTGGTTAATCTTGACATGTCGAAACTTCCTTGTTGTCTAACATCCGGTCAATCTTAACAAGTTGTAACTTTAACGTTGCATAACTGTAGGACCCTAGGCGACCGGCTAGAGGGGGGGGGGGGGGGGGGAATAGTCCTGCAAAGAAAAACGAACCTTCCTCGAACTTTATAGCTTTATAAGATTCAACACTTGCATAAAAAAAATAAGAGACTAAATAAAAAAAAGAAGAGGCACAAAAAATTTACTTAGATACAACCGGAAGGAAAAGTCTCTTACAATAGTTGAAGCACTTAATTATAAAACAAGACTGAAAAGAAATTAATTACAAGTGTTGTACTGAACCATTAGGACCAGAGCTATATTTATAGCCCTGGTCGGGGCGCCTGGAAGGGTTTCAAGCGCCTCTAGGGGATAAAATATTTTCCCCGTCGCAACGCAATGCGACACGTTGCATTTGGATAAAATTCGATTTTGGGCGTCCAGAAGGGTTCTGGGCACCGGGACCAAAAAGTCAACTTTCAGTTGACTTGTTGGTCCGCGTCTTCCGCTCCGGTTCCACTCGCATTGGTCCGGATCTTTCGCTCCGGATCCGCTCGCTTGTGTGATCTCAGCCATCCGGAATATGACTCACCCGAACCCAACTTCCTTCGAGCAGTCTTCCGCTCTGACTTCTCATCCCTCGGAAACGTCGCGCGCCTCTATCTCGCCCGTCCGCGTACTCTTTCACAACACCTCGTCCCTCGGAAGCACCAAGCCCGTCGACTTTCTCCCATGCCGTCTTTCTTGCTAACTATGTCTTTCGCTCGATTTCCTGTGCTCCTAAGTTCCTGCACACTTAGACACAAGGGTTACATACTAACATAACCTAACCAGACTTGGTTGATCATATCAAAACTATCTTGGGGTACTAACAATAACATCCGATCAACCTCAACTTGTCGTGTCTTTCTCATTACTTAACATTGGGTCACCCTTAATCTACCCGAACTTCACGCCTCATGCCAACTCCCTATTAGACTTCCGATCACCAAGTATCCCATTAGCCGTGACCCACTTAGACTTTCTTCTTGTGATTATTCCATGTTGGACTTTCGATTACTAAGTATCTGATTAATCATGATCCACTTTGATTTTTTAATCTTGTCAAATATCCGATCAACCTTAATCTACTTGATTATTCCTCAACTAACTAACATAATGATCAAAAATTGAAATCATAACCCGAGTTAAACTTGAATTTGGTCAACTTTGATAAGAAATTGATTATATTAATAATTTTATATTATGTTATAGCAGTTAAAAAAGGACAGTCCAGTGTATAAAGATCAGCGCGGGTCCCGAGGAAAGATTCATTATATGTAATTTTACCTTACTTTTTATAAGAGGTTGTTTTCAAGATTCAAATTCGTAATTTTTTGATCACAAAATAATAACTTTACTATTGCACTAAGACTTCCTTTTGTATTATGTTATAGCAATTACGATGATATATATTTTATTAACACGGGAATAACAATATTTTTAATATGAGAAATACATTAAGGATGTTATTTTAATATATTTTTAAAAAGAGATTCTTTTGATGAAAAGAATAACAGGGGGGCCTTTTAAATTTTGCCTTTCCGCAAAATAGGACACCATTTTAATTTTTAAGAATACCCTTATGCACAAGATGTGTTATTTTCCTCTAATATAAATGGATAAGAATTAAAGATCAAAAGAAAATAAATATAATAAAAATAAAATGAACCTTGTGAGAGTTAACTAATCTTTTTTAGGTTGGCCAGAGTATCTCAAAATACAAGAACACAATTAGAAAAATTAAAAATCAGATTCTGCAATTCTGCAAATTGCAGAGATTGTTGCTTCCCTCCCCTATTAATAATAGCAATTTAGATATTTTCAACAAACTCAAATATGTTCTAGTTGAAAATATTGCCGCCAGACTCCAATGCAGTAAGTAGAATATCTAGATTATTATTCAGAAATTTACGATTTGATCTCTAGTAATGATATATTTATAAAAAAAAATTTCTTCAAATAGAACGTGCAATCAAAAGATATTAAGTTTCTGAGTTATCTACCGCGAGCGCTTCTCGATTTATCCTAATGACAGATAGAAAAATTCAATAAGACCAAATTGATTATCCTAAAATTAACTAGGTTTATTAATTTTTTTTAATTGATTGAAATATTGATCTTCAAAGTTTATTCATAATCATTATTTCTTTTTTAAGTCAATTCAAAATCTATATTAACCAACTCAACCAAATAAATTTGTGACCTTCCCTATCAACGGCTTTGTCTTAAGTTGACACAAATCCTGGATCAACTCAAACCTTCGATAGTTGATTGAATATATGTTGAGTTGATCAGAGATAAAAGTTGTTCGAAGCAAAGATCACAAACTTATTTAATTGAGTTGATTGATGTAAATTTGATCAGCTAAATAAGATAGGGTTTAGATAAAGCTGTCAAGATCAAAATCCTAATTAGTTTCGACTATTAATGATCTTTCTAGTCCTATGTACGTTTTTCATTGGTGGCAAAAGGTGAATACATTCGTCTCCAGCGCCCCAGTCAATCCGTCCTAGGGCCAACACGGAGGAGGTAAATCACGGACGGCTACTAGCCTTTAGAATAGTGACTAGCACATAAAGGAGACATTTACCTCGGTTTTACCGAGATTCGAACCCCAGACCTCATTGGTGGCAAATTATGTATATTTTTCATCGATAAATAAAGAAATATACCTGATGATCAATTTAGAAGACCAACATCATTTAATTGTATCTTTATTTGAATGAAAAATTATTATAAAATAGTAACGGGTAACTTGAATCGATTGATTGATTGAGATATGGAAAGTTGGTTTACTATATTTTTTTCACACGATTATATTTTGATCAAAATAAAACTGTATTTTAAATAGAGTTATAATACTAGACACTTTATTGTTATTAATGGGTATTATAATTTAAATGTTAATTTAGAATAATGCACAATCACATTTTTAATCAATGCAACTAGAATATTTTTATTTATTTTTTAATATTCAATGTTATTTAGTGGCTATTTAACCAACTCGATTGATACTAGTCATTAAGGGGTTGAATGAAATTTACAAATAAAAATAAAAGTAAAATTTTAAACTCTTATTATTTGTACATAAATACGTTAACTATATTCTCAGAGAATATTCTGACAGCATTTTTTTTATTTCACATTTCAGTAGGTCAAATCAATTCCACTTTTCTTTATTTTTTTTCTAAATTTCGCAAAGTAAATAAATAAACCCAACGGTTATCTCTCTTTTCTTCTCTCTCTCTCCAGACAGTCACATTCGCTCTCTTCTTTCCCAACGACAAACGCATCGGCTTTCCCCAATCCGGAAAAGCTCCGTCTTTTTCCACTAGATCCGACGTGAAGGTGAAGCCCTACCCATCTCTCCTGCCGTCGATCGTTCTCTCCGCCTCCACGCAGAAGGCCTCCGGATCGGAGATCCCAAATGGGCAACTGCTGCCGCTCGCCGGCGGCCGTCGCCCGCGAGGACGTCAACACGCACTTTTCGGCCGCCCACCACGACCACGGAGGTTCCGCCGCCCGCAAGAACCGCCAGAACCAGAATGGTGGTTTACAGCACAAGCGCATGACCGTGCTGAGCGGCGACGCGAAGTTGGCGGGCGCGATCGAGGAGATGTACGCCTTGGACCGCGAGCTCGGCCGCGGAGAGTTCGGCGTCACCTACCTCTGCATGGACCGCCACACCAAGGAGCTCCTCGCCTGCAAGTCGATCTCCAAGAGGAAGCTGCGGACGGCGGTGGACGTGGAAGACGTGCGGCGGGAGGTGGCCATAATGCGGCACCTGCCGAAGAGCCCCAGCATCGTGACTCTGCGCGAGGCGCTGGAGGACGAAGGCGCCGTGCATCTGGTGATGGAGCTGTGCGAAGGCGGGGAGCTGTTCGACCGCATCGTGGCGCGCGGACACTACTCGGAGCGCGCGGCGGCCGCGGTCATGAGGACCATTGTTGAAGTCGTGCAGCTGTGCCATCGGCATGGGGTCATCCACCGCGACCTCAAGCCAGAGAACTTTCTGTTTGCCAACAATAAGGAGAACTCGCCATTGAAAGCGATCGACTTTGGGCTTTCCGTATTTTTCAAGCCTGGTTAGTCAATTTCTCATCTGGATGTCCGGATCTGTTTGTTTATTGGTTAACACACAACCCTCCTGATTAGGCGGCTTCTGAGGCAGCCAAATCATAGTTCTGGACCATACCAGTGTTGCAGAGTTCCTAATTTGTCTTGTCAAATCCAATGGCATTCTCTTGTGTGGTCAACTTCATCTAAAATCTTGGTTTACATATGCTATTATTGACGAAGCTTTCTCTGATTACTCCGAAATTATAATTGATAGCAGAAATTGGCTTGTCGTTCTTTCTTGCAAAGGCCAAATTGTCTTGATTAGCATTTGAAGCATCATCACGACCTTTCAATTTTAGCTTAAACCTACCTTTCTTGCATATAATATAACTGACAAACTTGCAGTGTCATAAGGAAAACAAAAAGATTTACTATTTTAGCATCAAAGTCAAAAATCCTATTAGGACTATTAATTCATTGCCAAGGAGGGAAACATCTATGGTGAGGGAAGGGATGAAGGAAAAGAACCAGCAATAAACCACTAAGAACAGAGAACTTATATCTCAAAAAGCGTTCTAGTTTAGGCACCATGTTCTTTATGACTTCCTATGTGGTTAAAAGTAGTAACTTTTTCTGAAGACTATTGAGCTCAAAGTATGCAACTGGTGTTGAGGGATCGAGTGTCTACAATGGTTAAGGTAACTAATATGCAAAATATTAGGACTAAACCAATTTTCTATACCATATTTACCTCCCTCTCCTGCAATGGTGCTTTTTCACATCCTATATCATATGAGCTAATAAATGGTATGATCTGGAGTACTATGCATACATCAAATTTTACTGTCACCATTTGATTATGACGATTACTAATGTTTCTAGATATAAACTTTTAATCTTTATCCCATCAGATGAATACATGCAAACTTATAATTATAAGTTTCTCCATTATCAGGAGAAAGGTTTTCAGAGATTGTTGGGAGCCCATATTATATGGCTCCTGAAGTATTAAAGAGGAATTATGGACCAGAAATTGATATATGGAGTGCTGGAGTTATTCTCTATATTCTCCTTTGTGGAGTTCCACCATTTTGGGCTGGTATGTGTTATGTAATTGTAATACTATTTTCTGCAACATCAGCAAACGTATACTTAATTTCACATTCTCATCTTCTGATGAACTCTGTCTCTCTGCTAAGGTTGCAATGTGTTTACACTGCAGAAACTGAACAAGGAGTTGCACAAGCTATTCTGAGGGGGATAATTGATTTCAAGCGCGATCCATGGCCTAGTGTGTCAGAAAGTGCTAAGAATTTGGTCCAGCAGATGTTGGAACCTGATCCCAAACTTAGGTTAACTGCAAAGCAAGTTCTTGGTATGTTACATGTCATGCTCACTTTCTTGTGAAGAGAACTGGTTGACTGGTTCTTCATTATTTGTAAAGAACTAGTTCATCTAATCTCAGTTCTGTCTAGTTAATCGTAGTCATGCATGTGTACTTTTAATGGAAAATCATGAAAGAAAATTATGGAAATTTGATATTTCTAGTTGTAGTTAGAACAACTATCTTCTCTTCATTGATGCCGTATTCCATGGTTCCTAGCTTCTAGACACCTTCTGTTAGAAATTCTTTAAATTACCATTTTCATCTGCAGTTCATAGAACTGGCGCTCAGATATGCATCCCTTTTATTGCAGATCATCCTTGGATTCAAAATGCTAAGAAAGCACCCAATGTGCCACTTGGTGACGTTGTCAAGTCGAGACTCAAGCAATTTTCAAGAATGAATAGATTCAAAAGGAGAGCTTTGAGGGTATGCTACATTGCATTTTGTAGGTTAACTGCTTCTTATATTCTCGAATATATGCGTACAGCTTAATTCTGCTAATTGCTTCTTAGATTATTGCTGATCACTTGTCTACTGAAGAAGTTGAAGATATTAAAGAGATGTTTAAGATGATGGATGCTGACAATGACGGTATTGTTTCACATGACGAACTCAAAGCTGGCCTTCCTCAGTTTGGTTCACACCTTATAGAGTCTGAAGTGCAGATGCTCATTGAAGCTGTAAGTATATATACATGATGAGTTTCTCAGTTCCTGCTACTTAGAATTCGGTTCATGCCTTATAATCTTCAATGCATGACAATTTTTATTGGGAACTCTAAGTTGAATTGATTTGGAATTTTCAACTAGAAGCTTAAATTGAGCATCTAAGAATCTTACGTTTGTCACAAGAAAGTGTGGTGTCATATTTCAGGGTTTTAGTCTCAAACTTTGAACATGTAAGAATGCTTGGGTCCTGTAGCATTTATCTTCTGTCAAAAAGGATATCCTGATCTTTGACACCCATGTGGGATACTCATGTTGAATCTAAGTAACAAATTCTGAGCATTCTGATATTTGGTTAGAAATATTTCTCCATGGATAAATATGTGATGTTTCATATAAAAATTATTTACTTTCTTAATTGCGTAGATCGATAATAAAGGTTCAATTAATTATTTCTTCATTCATTGAGTCAACATTACATTCACTTATTAGAGTTAATATGTTTGCTCAGCAAAGAGAAATGAGCTTTAAAATTCAACCATATCCTTTTGTCGAATAGGTCGATAGCAATGGAAAAGGCACTCTAGACTACGGGGAGTTTCTGGCTGTATCTCTTCATTTACAGAGAATGACAAATGATGAGCATCTCAGAAAGGCCTTCTCATACTTTGATAAAGACGGGAATGGCTTTATTGAGCTAGAGGAGCTTCGTGAGGCACTAACCGAAGATGGAGCTACTGATAGCACAGATGCAGCAAACAATATCCTCCAAGAAATTGATACCGACAAGGTACAATTCTGCCAATCTTCTATTGGGCACCTTTACCCTCGTTTTCATTAACAGGATATCCAATTGCAGGATGGATTAATAAGCTATGATGAATTTGTGGCAATGATGAAGACCGGAACCGATTGGAGAAAGGCATCACGCCACTATTCAAGAGGGAGATTTAACAGTCTTAGTGTCAGATTAATGAAGGATGGATCCTTAAACTTGGGGTGATGAATGGACTAATCTCGAATGGACGACAAAATTCTTTATCTTCTGCTTTTTTTTTTCGCGCACTTTGGCCAGGTAACCCCTCTTGCTTAACTTGCTCTTTATCTAGTGGTTCCAGTGCGATGCCATTGTGGAGTGTTGTAGTTCTACACTCGTGTGAATATGGCTAATTTGGAGCATTGTGTTGGCATAGTTTGTGGGAGGGGGGCTTTGTTGTAACTAGATGTACAATATTTGTTTCATAATCACTATGATTAGAGAGGAAATCTTAACGCATTTGCATTATGATTGAACAAGAAACAGTATGGAGAGTTTGTATTGTATTGGAATCAACTATGAGATTGTGCAAACTTGGTATGGTCGTGAGACTAAATTACAAGTTGCAAAGCTTGTAGTCGATGAACTACAAAATAGATGACGAGAAGAAAGTAAAGTTAATATTTTGTCTAATTTTCTTAATTACATAGTGATCCATCTATTTAGTGTCTTGGCACAATTTTGTACTTATTTACCATTCACATTGTGTACTTTATTCTAGCAAATATCTTATTTAAGGAATTCTCAACCTCCAATTTAATTTGCTTAGTGGATAAGGGTGAATTGATCTAACTTTTGGCCTTATTTTATGACACCTAATTTTATTCACATTTTTTGCTTTAACTTGCAAACTTGAACCGTTTACTAAATTAAATGAACAAACTTATTAATATCCATAAATAAATATTATGCATTGTTCATGAATAATTTATGAACAAGGTCTATCAATGTGAAATGCTTATAAATTTTAATTAAACAAAAAAACTCTCAAAATAAAAAAAAAAAATTATAATATCAAATTCACTAACTAATCAAATAAGATTAAAAAAAATAAAAAAAAAATCAAATAATCAAGCAAAGATGGATAACATCTAAATAAAATAAATTTAAGTCAAACTTAATCAATCTCAAAATAAAGAAAAAAACTAAGCCAAATTTAAATAATCTTTTTCACAAGTTGATTTATTTTAGATTGAACTCATCCTATCTCTATTATCTTATCAAATAAACAATTAACTAGCCCTAAAAAAGAATTTGAATATTACTTTTTTTTCAAGAATAATTGCACATTTGATCTCTAACTACCACATCTACAACAACATACATAAAAGTATTATTTCTCGACCCCGTGAGTCATCTGAATTGGTATGTGACGAAACTTGCCACAATGAGGTGGCAGGATCGATCCTCGGGGCAGCTGGGGAATAAATCCCCTATCCTCATATTACACCCTGTCCGTCACATGTCCGCTCAGATGCTGCGATTTATCTCCCCATGATAGCCTTAGGTCGAGTACGATGGAGGTGCTGGGGGCGAGCATTTCACCTTTTATCACAATAAAAGTATTATTTCTCTCGAGGTATGATCCGTTGGTAAAAGGTAGAACAGATTATCATGTAATAAAAAAATCAAATCTCTTGTAGGATATATCATATCTAATTATATTTTTTGAATTTATTTTGATGATCGATAAAAAAATTTCATAGAATTATATCGATCATCTCCCAGATTAATCGATCCATAAAACTGAATATTTAGATAAAAAAAGTATTAAAAACTAAAAGATAAAAAATAATAATAAAGAAACAGACAACATAACATCATGCTGGAGCACATTGTATAACGAGTGATGAGGGGAAAGAATTATTCATTTGTTTGCTGATTAAGTTTTTAAATTTTATTTTACATTTTCTATTTTATTTATGTTTAGATGTTGGTTGTGATTATTATAAACTCCAGCTGCTAAGTTGCTGGGATTTGGTTCCCAACAAAAAGTCTTGGCCATATTTTCCTACTTTCCTACAACAAAGAGAGAATCAAGTTGTTGAAAGAATTTTAGCTCAATTGATAATCAATTATAAAATAAAAAAACTCGACAATGCATCAATATCAAATTTTAATGTGAGAGGCTCTACGTCATCAAAATGTGATCATGAAATCTTCAATGCCATCATACTTAAGTAATAAAAGTCATTCAAAATCCTTTAAAAAAAAATCTAAGAATTATATGTATATATATATATATATATATTTTGGTGAATCTTCATTTGATCATTCTAAATCATCACCAATTAGTTGGCAGCTAAGAAGCCAATATTACATTTGGCACGATAGCACATATGTAGAAAGTTTTATTATTTTTAATTTATTTTAAGCATAGTTGATATATTTATCACATGATTGCTCATTTTTAATGGACATATTTAATTTTGCATAGTGACATTTGAATTGGTTTTGCATGACATATTAGTGATCGAAACCCTCCTAACAACAACACATTTAGCATATAATATCCTAGTTGACTTTGGAGGAAAAATGATAGTGTCGATTAAAAAAAAAGGAAAAATGAGTTATAAAGCAAAATTAATCGCTAAATCTAATTCAAAATATAAATGTTTTGGGCTGATCTGCAAGCAATAGATTGTATTCGGTTGAGTCAATTGATAGATGTTGAGTTAGAATGGATTTGATTCAATTGAAATACTGTTAAGTTCGATTTCAAGGCAGCTTGGGCACTGAATTTATATTTATTATTATTATTATTATTATTATTATCCGGCTGATATTATATTTATTTAAGGCCTCCGGAGCTATGATGTAATAGCTAGTAAGAGTATTTAGTTGTCTCCATGTATTTACGGTTCAATTTTAGTTATGATGTATTTATAAGGATTTTTTTTTCTTTAAATAGGACTTGTAACTAAGGGTAGGGTTGTAAATAAACCAAATATTGGTGAACAAGTTTAGTGTTCGACTTGGTAAGAGCTTGTTTATGTTCGTTCAATATATATAAGATTAATTAAACAAACAATCTTGAACAGCTCGTTAAGCTAAATAAACAAGTTTGAATACATATGTGTTCAGCTCGTTAATGTTCATGAACAATTCATGAATCATATTCATTAATAAAACTCTTTTTAATATGCTAAACAAATAATAAAATAAATAAATAAATTTATATTATCAAACTTAATAACCAATCAAACAATTAAAAATTTCAAACAATCAAATAAACTTGAATTGAGAGTTTGATAACATTTAAATGAGTCAAGCTCGAACCAAGCTCGAGTCAAGCTTGAATTAAGAGTTTGATAACATCTAAACGAACCAAGCTCAAACCAAGCTTTAAACAAGCTCAAACTCATAAAAAATAAGTCAAGCTAAGCTTGAACACTCATTTCAAAAGCTTGGTTCATTTTAAGTTCGGCTCGGCTCGGCTTGGTTACCTTATCAAACAAACTTGAACACCCTAAAGGTCTGCTCGACTCGGCTTGTTTACAGTCCTAAGGGATGTTGGACTTCTGGATCGCTCACCACCAGTGCTTCTCGATTTATCCTATTTGTCAGTAGAAAATTTTCATGAGGTTGAATCGGTCATCCCAACTCCACGTTATCCAAAATGATTAATCGTTTTATGTTTATTTAAATGCCAATGTATTTTTTTAAAAAATGTAATATTGCCATTCCTATGGCTATTTGAATGTCCCCAACAACTGTCTCTTCTCTCCCTCAAACTCACAGCTTCCTCTTCTTTTCTCTTCTTCGCCGATTTCGACGATGACCACGGGCCACGACTACACGGGCTCCGCTCACGAGCTTCAGAGCATCGTCGTCCTCTCCGACCAGACCCAGCCCGCCGCCCCCGATCCAATGGCCCCGGCCAAATCTCCCCGCTCGAAGCCACCCGGTAGCTCCCTCTCCCGGCCCTCCAAGATCAAGGTTGGGTTGAGGGATTCCTTCAGGGGTGCGTCCTCCCGCAAGGGCCCTGGATTAAGGTCCAATGCCACCGCAAAGATGACCCGAGTGGCCTCCAGCACGCAGATGGGGCTCAAGGGGCTCCAGTTTCTCGACAAGACCTCAGGCGGCAGCGAGGGGTGGAAGGCCATCGAGAAGCGATTCGAGCAATTCGCCATTAGAGGAAGTCTTCCAAAGGAGAACTTCGGCCGCTGCATTGGTATGTTCCTCCATCTTTTGCCTATATTCCCCCCTTTATCTGAGGATCGATTGTCGTATCGGATAAGTTGTACTGAAGTAAAGAATCAGTTTTTTTTTTTTTTTTTTTTTAAAAACTTTTCTCTGTTATTCCTACTTCGTGAGCTTACAGATTTGCAAAGGCTTTGTCTTCAAAGTCAAATAAGTTTAATGAGCCAAAGAATTTGGTAAAATTTGATCTTTTGACTCAGGAAAGTTATACCTAGTGAATGGTCTTAAAGATTAAATTAAGCAAATGATGACCAAAATCATTTGATGAGAGCTAATATTTCTTTCATCCTCGTGTTGGTTTATTAAGAACACATACTGAATAAATCAACATAGGTGGCTAATAAGCGAATTGATTAAAGTATAACCCTGGGGAAATAATTCAATATTCAATTTAAAGTCCTTGTAAGTTGTAAGGGGAAAAATAAACACTTCAATGAAGAAAAAGGGGGAAAGTAGAAGATAGGACATGGAATTTTCTTTTAAATTTTTACCGTTTTTCGATATTAGATTCAAAATTATAGGTACCAGATTTATCTCTGCACTAGTTTCTCACAATCCTTGTCTTCATTACCAAATTTTAGGCATGGCTGAATCAAAAGAGTTTGCTGAAGAGCTGTTTGTCACTTTAGCAAGGAGAAGAAACTTGGAGCCAGAAAATGGTATAACAAAGGATGAACTAAAAGAGTTTTGGGAAGAAATGACAGACCAAAATTTTGATTCTCGGCTACAAATATTCTTTGACATGTATCACTCTCTCATTTTTATCTGTTTTCGACCTTTGTCTCATGAGTGTCCTTTGACATTGTCTGCTGTGACTTATTAAATAGGTGTGATAAGAATGGTGATGGAAAGCTATCTGAAGAAGAGGTGAAAGAGGTAACTAGTCAAAATCACTCAGTGATTCTCATGCAGGAGCGGTTTTAATTTTCTTTACGCTGAAGAGAATAATATTAGTGTCCTGGCTTATAGATAATCATTCTGAGTGCCTCAGCAAACAAGCTTGCAAAATTGAAATCAAATGCAGCAACCTATGCTGCTCTCATAATGGAGGAACTAGACCCTGATGGCTTAGGCTATATCGAGGTACTGAGAGTTGTATCCATTTTTTAATACTCTCTCCAAATTTGGTGAAATTTCTTAAATCAGGAAGAACAAATGGCTTGTAATATCAGACTAACATGATTAACTTGCAATCCTTGTCCCAGCTTTGGCAGCTTGAGACATTGCTTAGAGGTATGGTTAGCGAACAAGGAAGTGAGAAGACATTAAAACGTTCATATAGCCTTGCAAGAACATTGATTCCAAAGAGATACAGAAACCCAGTGAATAGATTTATCAGCAATGCTGCAGATTCTGTTCATGAGAATTGGAAGAGGATATGGGTTATTTCCTTTTGGTTGACATTGAATATAGTCCTAGCTTCATGGAAGTTTGCCCAGTACAAAAGGAGAGCAGCATTTGAAGTGATGGGCTATTGTGTCTGCATAGCCAAGGCTGCTGCTGAAACGTTGAAACTAAATATGGCTTTGATTCTCATCCCTGTCTGTCGCAACACCCTTACAAGGCTGAGATCTACTCGTCTTAGCTCAGTATTTCCATTTGATGACAACATAAACTTCCACAAGGTAGCAGAGATTTTCCTATGATTAAGCATATTCCTGGAAAATGATGTAAATATCAAGTTATGTTTTTTTTTGCGCTTAATATATGCAGACTATTGCGTTGGCAATAACCATCGGAACTTTAGTGCACATGCTTGCACATTTAACATGTGATTTTCCGAGGCTTATTAACTGTCCACGTACCAAATTCATGAGCACATTGGGACCTGATTTCAACTACAAGCAGCCTACTTATCCATCTTTGTTGGCAAGTGCCCCAGGCATCACTGGTATTCTGATGATATTCATCATGTCATTTTCTTTCACCCTAGCAACACATTCTTTTAGGAGGAGTGTGGTCAAGTTGCCATCACCCCTCCACCATTTAGCTGGGTTCAATGCATTTTGGTATGCTCATCATCTTCTGGTTGTTGCATACATCCTTCTGATAATCCATTCGTACTTCCTCTTCCTCACTAAGGAATGGTATAAGAAGACAGTAAGTCCTACCTTTTTCTTTTCATACCATATGTTGTGTGTGGAATATTTTTTGGCATTAATTTTCCTGTATGCACACAGACATGGATGTATCTTGCAGTCCCTATACTGTTTTATGCTTGCGAGAGAATAATTCGTAAAGTTCGTGAGAAAAGCTATGGCGTCAGCATTGTTAAGGTAGTCTTCTTACATGCATGAATGTTAGCAAGCATGCAAATTTGAAATCTCATCTTTCACATATATCTGTCATGCAGGCAGCTATATATCCTGGTAATGTTCTTTCGATACATATGAAAAAGCCACCAGGTTTCAAATATAAAAGTGGGATGTACCTGTTCGTCAAATGTCCTGATGTTTCACCTTTTGAATGGTTTGTGCTTAGCTTCAAAATGAAATGAGTAATAAGTGATTATTTCTGTCTGAAGTAAATATTTTCTCAATAGGCATCCATTCTCAATCACCTCAGCACCAGGAGATGAACACTTAAGTGTTCATATCCGAACCTTGGGTGACTGGACGTCTGAGTTAAGGAACCTATTTGGAAAGGTTAGTTCATTTAGAAAGGGTCTCTTCTTGCTGAAAAAGTATAATATTTGTCAGATTTATCGATTTAATAGACATCTCTTAATACAGGTTTGTCAGGCTCAGGTCACCTCAAAGAAGGCAAATCTAGTTAGACTGGAAACCACGGTTGTGGCAGATGTTCAATTTGAAGATACAAGGTTAGTGTCACTGTCTAGCAGTTGATGTCAACCAATTAACAACATTATTGAATGTGCCAAGCTTTGATGAGTAACATCTCAGATTCCCTAAGCTTTACATTGATGGTCCGTATGGTGCACCAGCTCAAAATTACAAGAAGTATGACATTCTTTTGCTCATCGGATTAGGAATTGGTGCAACTCCGTTTATTAGCATACTGAAGGATCTCCTGAACAGTATAAAGACCAATGAAGTATATACGATTTGCAGAAATTTATTTTCTAAATGCCAATCCCTCATGTTTCTAACTGGTTTATGTTTCATGTAGGAATTCCAAAGAATGCATAACCCAGATCCCAACCTCATCAGATCAAATGGCCCAGGGAGGGCTTACTTTTACTGGGTGACAAGGGAACAAGGATCGTTTGAGTGGTTCAAAGGTGTCATGAATGATGTTGCAGAAAGCGACCATAATGTACTTCCTTAAAATCCCTCTGCTTTTACTGATACTTATGTTTCACACAGTGCCCTGACTGATTCAATTAACAGAATGCCATAGAGATGCACAACTACTTAACAAGCGTGTATGAAGAAGGTGATGCAAGGTCAGCCCTCATTGCAATGGTTCAGTCACTCCAACATGCCAAAGATGGTGTCGATATAGTCTCAGGAAGCCGGGTAACCCAAGCCCCTCATCTCATAATTGGATAAAATAAACACAATTTCTCCTTTCTAATCTCTAGCTCTTGCTTGACAGATACGAACACACTTTGCCAGACCAAACTGGAGAAAAGTTTTCTCAAATCTGTCCAGCACCCACAAAGCAGCTCGTATAGGTGAACTATTTTGTAGCATTTACTTTACTCATGTTTCCGCATTAGGATTCTAACGTGTAATGTTCAGGTGTTTTCTACTGCGGATCACCCACACTTACGAAACAACTTAGAGATCTTTCACAAGAATTCAGCCATAACACCACTACCCGGTTTCACTTCCACAAGGAGAACTTCTGAAGGAAACAAAATGATACAGATAGGAAAGCGAACATACACAATAAACAGGGGATCAAGTGTAAGAATCTTCTGCAGAAATCATTAGAGTGTTGTTGGTCTTTCAGTTGTTACATCATATATACATAAATTTAGAAACGGAGTGTACAGTAGAGATGGAAAATTATTGGGATAATTGAACATGTAATTTCCAGCCAACTCTATTTTGAATTGAAAATCAAATTCCCTTCCAGTCATATTTCATTGCTCCAGCTTTTTATTTTCTTTAAATTCAAGTTGCTTAATATCTATCATCACACCACGACGAGGTTGTGAGCTTGTGTTGGTCTATCTGTCAGCTTGCGAGCGTTGCTACTACTTTGCAACTACAAGCTTGTGGGCTTGCCGCCATGATTTGACCACAAACTTCTCACGAGCTAGCTGTTGGGTTCGCAATAGACTATAGAGGACAATGTAGATGGTTAAATTATATAATTAGAATTATTTATTTATAACCTTATGGTAATTTAGTTTTTTATGTTTTTTAATTTAGGATTTAGATTTTCTGAGAATTTACTATATAAAATTTTGTATTCTTTATTTTCTAATAACCTTTTTTATTCATCAATAAAGATGGTTTTTTTTCATCAATTTCTACACCATGAGAGGAAACGGAGTGTTGATCTGATCAAATTTAGGTGAATCAGAAATTGATCAAAATAGATTTGTTGATGAATTACAAACCTATCTTTTTTTTTCTAATTACAAATCTATTTTAACTCTCGTACAATTTATCCATTCAGTGATCCATCCTCGGAGTTAAATCGACCATTAGGTTCCTCGGGACACAGTGCGATGGTACAATATAGGATGAGTTCTCTTGTAGTAATGTTTCTAATCTCTCATGAGATATACGTCTGTGGTATTCGAACCACTCGTGATATTGGACCGTTTGTTAGGATCTATCTGTATTTCTCAAATTTATCTTGATAATCGGTGAAAATTTTCGTAAGATCAGACTAGTCATCTTTAAAATTAATTGATTCAAAAAGTTAGATACCTAAATAAAATAATAATAATAATAGATCATTAGTACCATTTGATGGAATTAACCGAAAAAAAAAATTAGAACACGTTACAATTATAAAACTTGGAATAAATAACCCGCAACTTATATTGTTTTAAAAGCGACTTAATTCTAAAACAACACCTTTAGAATAGACCATTAAAATTTTCATAATAATTAATTGAGTAATATCTCTTATTTAATAATATATAAATAGTTGAAGGGAAAAACGGTCACGTGGACTAAAAATTGAAAGGGATAACGTTCTTCCAGGCTATAAAGGAGTTAATTTGGTGATGTTTAAGTTTTTTTTTAAGCCAAGATTAAAATAAATAAATATGTTAGAATGGTTGTTATTTTTTTTAATGAGTTTAAATTTAGTTTAAGTTTGACTTGAGCATAATTTATTAAAATATCATTGAGTTCTCAATTTAATCTTATTTTATTATTTAAAATTTTTATATTTTTAAATTTATTTAATTGATTATTGAACTTGATAATACAAATTTATTTGTTCATTTTATTTTTTTAAAAAATTTATTTGTTATATTGATAAAAGTTATGGATGAATATAATTCATAAATTTTATTCCTGAATCTTATTCATGAACAATTCATAATGTTTGTTCATAAACATTAAGGGATATAAATGAACATAAATAAATGAATACAAATTTTAATCCTAAAAATTGAACAATTCATAATGTATGTTCATAAACATTAAGGAATATAAATGAACATAAATAAATGAATACAAATTTTATTCTTGAACATTATTGATGAACATAATGTTTATTCAAATTATTCATTTAGTTTGATGAGTTGTTCAAGTTTATTTATTTAGCTGACCTTGTATATTAAATAAACATAAATAATTTCTTATGTTAAGTTGAATACTAAATTTGTTCGATTTGTTTACCATATTACTCGTTGTGATGAACCCACAATAACTCACATGGAATTCATGGGGCAATGAAGAAGCAATCCACGTGATAACCAAGGGGGGTAAGCTCTAGCACAAGTGTGCACAATACCAACACTCAAAAGGGTACGATGTTGACCTTTGGTTAATGTACCTCTTTGCAACAATGCTCAATTTGTCTATGAAGAGAAACACAACATCACCCTCGGCTATTTTTCTTTGTTTTAGATATTTTAATTCTAAATTTTTAAAAAACAAAATTTATCATAATGAAGAACCATATTCTTTGGTGCTAAATTCCTCTTGCACCATATCTTCGTTTGATTGTGAGATCAAATAATTAGAGTTACATTATGATACAAAAAAATTAGATTAAAATGATGAGCTTGTAGGATAAAGAGGGAGCAAATAGCCATATGCTTGAAATTACATGTCTGTATTGCAACACATAGTTTCTCCGATTAAGTCACACCTATTTTAGTGGACATATCTACTTCAATCAACTCAACTAGTTCCATTCGACTTAGGTGGTTATGATGGAAAACCTTATCCTTCTAATGGATACTTTTTCAATTGACTCGTACTATCTTAAGTTGACTCCAATCTAATACAAAATATTTTACTTCAAGCAATCGAATTGAACCAACAACTTTTAGTTACCTCAAGTTAAAATATAATCTTTCTATTTGTAAGTAGGATACTTATGATATGCTCTTGAATTGACTCTATACTTCGAAAGGTCTAGGGTCGATCTCCGGAGTGTCACTGTCTGGGGTTAACGTCTCCGTCATGCACTTTCCACCTGTGTACCTGCATTTACCTCCCTCCATATCCGTGGGACCGGCTCTAGGGGGGCCGCTGATGTGGAGATTCCATAATTTTTTTTTTTGAATTGACTCTATACTTTAGTCAACTAAAATAGCCTTTAGTTGATTGGATCTACTTGAGGATCTTTACTTAACTCGGGAATAATTCAAAACATCAACTAGGACCCTAAACACTTGTTCCTTATCATACAACTCTCTTATATTAGTCAAACTTGACCTCTGGCTCCTCTAATCAATCTACTAATTAAATTCATGGTAAACCTTGATCTTTTAGACTTCTAATTATCTTCTCAGCTCCTAATCAATCTTCATCTCTTAGACTTCACATCAATTCGTCTAACTCTTGGTTAATCTTGATTTTTGGACTTTTTGCCAATATATCAAACTCTTAGTCCACTTGAACTTTCAATCAACCTATGTAACCTGCTATGCTCCACACACACATTATGTTACATAAGATGATCCTAACTTAAACCCTTTATCAACTACATCAAAACAATCTAATCAAACTTGACGATTTGAGATATGATTGCAGTGACAAGCATCCAAGAAGTAGATTTCATATTTTCATAATTTTACCCTCTAGTTATATATGAACTTACAAAAATCATCTAGGAGTTTCTTCAACCCTGAGCATGATTTATCATCATATCTAAGAGGTTAATTTTGGAAGCTCGTCATCATACACGATGTGGGAAAGTTTACCTTGCAGTGAAAACATGTTAAGGCAAGACAATCATAAATACAGCTAAGATAATTTTCTAGAACCCTTTTTTCTAAGATACAAAGTAATGCTTTCAATGAGGCTATCAAATGCTTTTCTAAGATCAATCTTAAAAGGCTTCTGAATAATGGATTTGTGACTTGCATCCCAAGATTTTCCATGCACTCTAGAGAAGATATGCTAATCCACCTCATTACAAAGACTTGGAAAGGCAGCATCTCCCTTGATGTTTATAGTAGTTGAGAAGGCATAAGGTGTAGCCTCATTACTATATTACTACCATTAGTTGTAACCCTATACACTTCTATCTTGGTGCAATCGATTTATAATCAATATTGACTAAGCTCGAGTTAAAAAAATTATTGGCCTTTGATGTTTAGTCAATATATCTGATGATTAAAAGCAAAATATCAAAAGGGGTTGGGAGATTATCAGAGAGAGATTGTAGATGCAATTAATCTTAATTAGGTCAAGATTGACTAAGATTGATTTGAGTTTTGATATTTGATTATTGAGCAAAAAGTCAAGTAGATCAAGGTTGATTAAATATTTGATAGCGAAAAAGTTCAAGTGGTTTATAGTTGACTAGATACAATTGGTAGTTGAAAGGCCAATTATAGGGAGTTGGCAAAGGTGAAATTTAAAGTGGGTTACGGTTGACCAAACACTTGATAGTTAAAATATCAACAAAGACTTGACAAAGATGAAGTCTAAGTGGGTCATGGTACCGGTTGACTAAATACTTGGTAGTTGAAAGTCCAATGGTGAGTTGGTACGGAAGAAGTCTAAGTGGGTTACGATTGACCAAACATCTGACAATGTTGGGTGAGTCCTAACAAATCATGAGGACCGGATGTTAGGCATGACGGTGAAGTCCTAATAGGTCATAAATGACTAAATGATAGACATGTGAATGAAAGTTCTAACAAGACATAGAGAATCAGATGCTAAGCATGTGGATAAAAGTCCTAATAATTATGGAGGACCGGATGTTAGGTATATGGAAGTAAGTTCTGATATGTCATGATGAGCCAGACAAGAAGTGAAATCCTGACATGTCATGGAGGATTGGATGTTAAACATGAGAAGAAAAATCCAAACATATCAAAGAAGACTGAATGTTTGACAATGGTGAAGTCTTGACAGGTTCAGGTTGACCGAATACTAGGCAGTTGAAGTCGTAGAAGGTCAAGGTTAATTGGATTTTGGACAGATGAAATCTTAGTAGGTTGAAAGTCAATCAAATATCGGGCAAGGATGAGAGTTTAGCCTTGACCAGAATGAAAAAGTATCAGTTAACTGCTATGTTATGACAATCGACTGATGAGTATGAAATCATGAGTTTGGAATTTAAGGGGATTTATGGTGTGAGCAATCAAATGTTGGGTGTTAGTAGTTGACTTCTGCATAAGTCGAGTGAAGGCCTCGACTGATGACGTTGTAGATTGAACAAAAGATTTTGTAGTTCATTTGAAAACTTGATCAATGATGCATCAGCCGACTGTTATGGTTTATGTAGTCGACTCGCAATTCTACTAGTAGAACAAGAGCAATATTCAAATTTGAGCACATGATTGACTATTGAGAGTAAAGAGTTGATTGTTAGGATGATTTAGTCACTATAACAACCATATAAAAGAGGATTTTGTGGAAATTTCAAACCATCTATTCTTGGACAGTTCTTAGAGGTTTTGAGGGAATGTATTTCTGCATTCCATACTTTAGGATGCAAATTGAAAGAAACAAAAAACGAGCAAAGCAAAATATCTCTTGTAAAAATAGTTTATTTATATTGTATTTATTTTCAACTTTATCTTTGTATTTAGTTTATGTTACTTGTAAGAACAGGTTGTTATAAAAGGTTTCTCCGCCTCTGGAAGGTCTTTGACAAGGAGAAAGAATAGTGGCATTTATGCTAGGATGTTAGGCTATAGAGTAGGAATCGGGGGTTCCAAATCACATAAAAAAACTCAAGTTTATGTTTGTGTTTCGTTTGTTTCTTTTTATTTTTCCACTGCATATTAACCTTTTGCAAATGAGCACACAAAGCGAATCACAATTCACCCTCTCTCTAGTGATGTCAACGATTCTAACACATCCGACCACACTCCAACACAATACCATCAACATTGCCACCTATTTTGAGCGTCTTTCCTCCTAGGTCTACTGGAGACATACCATCCACTTCTATTCCTATTGATATATGATCCTATCACAAAATAGAGCAGCCTTATTGGAAGTTACTGACGAAGCTTTCTCTTATGATGTGGTCAAACCTACATGGATCAAAACATGTTAGAGGGAGCTCGAAGTCATCCTAGTAAGGTCCCTCTGATGTTAGGACTAAAAAAATTAATATATCTTTATAATGATATGATATTGTCCACTTTAGGCCTAAATCCTCATGATTTTATTTTTGGACTCTACCCCAAAAGTCTCATACCAATGGAGATATCTTTCCTTTATAAGTCTATAATCATTTCCATATGTTTTCAACGTGGAACTTTGTTTACAACTATTGCAACCCAAGAATCCCTCTTCAAACGAAGGACCACTTCCTCAAGCCTATTCGCTTGATGTCATCTGATCCTTGACCCAGTAAGACTTTTCTGCCCCTCGTTCTAATCGACCGACTAGTACTTCCTTTCCTAGGCACAACTAAGACTTCTCTGCCTGATGTCTGATCATCTTAATCCAGACGTGAGAGCCCTCACTTCCTTCATTAGAAGTCAATATTTCACTCATATGGCTCGATTAACTATGACTCTTGTGCATAGTCGGCGATTAGTCCTTCTAGCAATTCGGGCTCTAATACTAATTGTTAGAACCAAAAGAATTAAGATATCTCTATAATGGTATGATATTCTCCACTTTAGGCCTAAGCTTTTATGGTTTATTTTTGGACTCTACCTAAAAGGTCTCGTACTAATGGAGATATCTTTCTCTTATAAATCCATGATTTTTTTCATATATTTTTAATATGAAACTTTATTTGCAACCATTATAACCTAGCAATCTCTATTTAAATTATCATGAAATCATAGAAGGAATATAATAATAAAAATATAGAAGAAGCAAATTAAGCTAACATACCATATATTCCCTTCCATACCACTTGGAGAATCTTGCTATGAAATCTAGGTTATTGGATATTGAGATTGTGGGTTGTAAGTTGTTGGTCATGTGTTGGAGGGGTATTATCACTAGTTTTCTCTTCAAAAAGGTAGATCCGTTATCTTAGGAGTCCTCCTAGTATTTGATCCACGGATATGGAGGGAGGTAAATGTAAGTACATAGGTATTAGGCGCATGGTAGGGTAACCATAGGTCGTTAGTTCCTGAGAATCGATCCCTGATTATTACGTCAGAGATACCATGAGTCTACCATCTGTGTTACATCCTGGGGGCTACTAGTTCTCTCTTTATGTCAAACTAAGAAGTGAAGTTGAATAAAATATGATTAAAGGAGCTTGGGATGTGATCTTGCATATGGAGCATGATGTGCTAGGACTCTTGAGCTATAAGAGTGATTCAGGAGGCCAAATCAGGAAGTTGGGTCATGGTGTTGGAATGGGGTACTGAGACATTGAACATTCAAAAGCAACTCGAGACATCACGTAGTGATGCCCCAGGTAAAATTGTCCTTCTAACACTAGACTCGAAATTCACAACCCTAAAATTGGGACCCTAAATTTCCTATTAGAGTTTCAAAGTATGATTCGAAGTGGTATAAAAAGGAATCTACGGTGTCTAATGATAATTTTTTTTTTGTCTATATTCTATTCCTTACATGATCCCACTATGATTTAAGTATAAGAACTTTACTGAGATGACTCTGTGATACTCTCTACAATCCATACAGGTCTGACCACATCATGAGAGAATTTTAAGCCGCACAGATTTCTGTAGCATCATGTCTACTAGAGCCATACCATCCAATTTTTTTTTTTTTTTAAAAAAGGTCACCCTGATTATCTTTTACAAGTACTTATTATTTGCCCCTCTCCCCTTCTCTCGTACATGTATCAACTATCAAGGCCCCTAGAACTCCATTAGCACCTTAGCACATTCCATGCACTCACATATTACTCTTCTACACGCTCCTTTGGAGACTTACTCTCCTAATCTATTAGGCGTGTGTTCATACTCCCATCCTTCTTATTCCCAATGGGTTGCGAGAGAGAAAATGGATGGAATAGTTTCATAAACTAATGATTTGAAAAATGTTCCACTTCCAATCCCAATTCATAAACCTTGTAGAGAAAGCTTATTCAAATTTATCAACACAATTGGTCTAGAAAATTTAGTTCTCGAATCCAAGAATACAATTTGATCTATTTTCATGAGGCTTCCTATAGTAAATCAACAATTTCACTATGAACAAACTCCTATATTCAAATTGGTACTTTGTAGATTTACTCAATGAGAGTCTGAAATAGCAGTTATACTCCTCCGAATAATTAAAGAAAGTAAAATAGTAAACAAATATAACAATCACTCCGAGTTTAATGAGCCCAGAGCCCATGGTCCAAAAAAAATGGACTAGGGAATTGACCACTTGCAATTGCAGCCGGATCACACCACCCCCTGTTATAGTTTGGGTCATGACGGGTAACCAAAGGCAGCTCGGAGGTCGCCAGCAGTGGGCAAGTGGGCAAGCTGCCGGGCGACGAGCGGGAGGTGGCCTCCGACCACTCCACTCGCCCCAACCCAAACTATAATCTAGGACAGTGAACCTAGGGAGGGATCATAACCAATTATGGTCGGAACATGACCATAATCTAGTCGTAATTATAAGTGATCCATCCCCTAATCCACTTTTTTTTATGAACGAAGGATCCCAAATCCATGGCATGAGGTCAACCCTTTCAAGTTATGACAACCACCCATAATTGCACATGTTTATTCCAACATGCAGTGTTAATCCAGTTGATTGCGAATGTTTGAACCAAGTTTCATAGTCAATCGAGACTAGACCACGACGTCATACATCAAATTTTATTTCCTCCAGAAACCCCATCTGGTTCTGCTCTCTACTTTCGACATTATCAAAGATTACACATACAGAAAGAAGCAAATGACAACTACAGCTAGAGACAGATGTAACTGATCAGGACCTCAACACTTTAGGCAGCCACAGCATCTCCCTAATGGAGGAGCATCTGGTCGAAATGCCAAACCCCTGCATATAATACCCAATCGCAAATAAGACATCTGAAGGTTATCTATAACATTTCAAAACAAACATCTAGAGATTATCTTAATAATGAAATCCTTACCATGTCCTTTCCCTAACCTTCTCAGCTGAGCAACGTACTCAGATATCTTCTTTATGGCTTCCACCTGAAAATGAGATGAAGATTACAAAGTTCTGCAGCAGCAAGCAAATTTGATTTTTCTAACTTGTTGTTTGACAGGTCATAAGTTTGCTATTACTTATTTGCTCCAATAGTATTCTAATAGCGATATAGAGATTGGTTACTGGAGAGTAGAAATTGGAAATAAAGCTTTTGTTTTCTTTTTTTACCTTGACCTTTCAATCTAATTATTCTAGGTTTTTGTCTATAATTTTGCTGATTTAAGTGAAATTATGTTGAATTTTTCTGAACAAATTAACAATTGTGTCAAAGTTGACAATCAGCTAAACCATCTTCATAATTATGTCACCTGCTCTCCGAGAAATTCACTCTCAATAAAGTCAGCGAGTTGAGCATCGTTGCAATTTTCAGCAATCTGGATTAAATTTCAAGACAATGTAAAAGTTAAAATATGAGATAACGCTAACTAGTTGGACCATGGTTCAATATCACTCACATTGTGTAGCTGGATCAGCTTCTCGTTCGTCAACTTCTCAAGAGCCAAAGTCAATTCCATGGCTAAAACAAAGCAAAACAATGTCACCAAAGACTCTACAAAATCTAAGGTTTGATCAAACTTAGCAGAGTAGGAAAAAAAAAATAAAAAAATGGAATGGTAGAAAACCAAATAATTCAATCTCGATGTAAAAATTTAGGATTCCGAATGAAAATATTAGGATTCTTGGAGCCTGACATTAAATTGTAAAAATTTAGGAATAGTCGCCATCGTTGTTAAAAAAAAAAGTCTCTCTCCTGGAACATCATCAATGAATAAGTAATAACAGGATAGAGTTCATCGATATTGAGGAGAATGGACGAAACAAATATTTATATGCAACAGTTACATAAAACGACAGAGTAGATTTGTGCCGATGCACAGATTCGAACTTACCATGCAATGCTTCTCCCTTCTCGGGATGATCGAATTCAGACGGTGGCATAACAAGAGACTGGAGTTTCACTCTTCCTCCTCGCTTGTTCTGATCACGGAGAGATTTAGAATCAGTTGTCGTAGTTCAGAGACAATAACAAACACCTTGAAATTTGAATGTGTAACTTACTTGGTATTCCATCAGTTTCTCGGCATGCTCCCTTTCCTCTTCACTTGACTCCTTGAAAAATCTGTAATGAGCAAAAGCAAGTCAAATATACTCAAGAATCACAACTAACACATGTATGAAAATAGAGAATAAACGCCTACTTACTTTGCGAGGCCTTTCAGCGCAACGTTGTCGCGGTCGAAGTAAGCGAACAAGGCATGATAGACGTAGGAATTATTGTATTCGACACTGCGAATGGAACAATGTTGACGAGATCACTGAGATTGATCTAATTAAATTTCTCATAGAAGGAATTTAAAGAACAGAACAAACGAAAGGTAAGTCAAACAAGACGCGTTTTCCAAGAACTATCAACTAACAAGGCAGCTAAGAACTCGCTCGCATTGTGGAGATCCCAGGTCATTTATCTCGAGAATGACAAAGAAATTTCATCGAAAAGATGAATCAACGATCGCAGGGAAAAAATATTACAATAAACATAAGATTAAATGAATGAGAGTGAGAAATAGAACCGACTTGATCTGTTGATTGATGGCAGATTCGCACTCATCGGCGTATTTCTGACGGCCCAAAGACAGATCTGGGGACGTCGGAATCAGAGCGAGCTCCTTCCCGATCTCCTCCATGTCTTCTCGCTCGAAGGATGCGAAGGATGATGGGTGGGGAATGAAAGGGTGAGGACGCGGGGATATAAAAAGGGCAGGGGAGAGACTGGATGGGCGACAAGTGGACAGTCAAATCATTTTCAGTCGGATGCGCGTGTGGACGACTCACGATCTCCACACGACTCTCTTCCTCGGCGACCGTGTGAAAGGAATCTTTAAGCCACAAAAAATAAAGTTTTGAAAACAAAAGGCAGCTCATAGCTTTTAATGCCATCCACGGTGCAAACGGAACTAATAATTCCATTTCCTTTTTTTGATATTTTTATCTGATTTTCATATTATCATTCAGATATTTCATTTTTCAAATATTTTAAAATTTATAATTAAATATTTTATTAAGTAAATATTTATAGATAAATTCGTTGAATATCAAATATCTTTAATTCTCTCCTTAAAAAATTAGATTTCAAAAAAATAATAATAAATAAATTAAATAAGTAATCAATGCCCACTTTTTTTGGTGGCCCCTGCTACACGTCACCCACGTGCCCCAATGCAAAGTCAGCCTTTTTTTTAATATTTTTTATATATTTTTTAAAAATATATTGGAGAGGATCCGCATGGATGCCCTAATAAGGAAGACGTGTGGCAGCCTCGCGCTTGTTGCGAAGACAATAACAAACGAGACTCACAGAAGTCGCATGTTGCTTCCCAGCTGATCATGGTCTTTGTGTTGATTTACAGTGAAACAACGTTCTAAAAGAAATCAAGAAAGTAGATCTATAAAAAGATATTCGGTAATTGACTAAAGCTCACCTATAAAATTTCAGAATTCCTAATTACACACTAAAGTTATTATTTTTCAAAAAGTGCATTTATTTCCGATAATACATACGCCTCTCGCCAACTGTTTATCCCATTCCCAAACATCAGAGCAAGTGAGCAACATATTCAAAATAAAAAAATTATTTGATTCGGATGCATGCAATCTCAACATCTCTTACTTCGCTCTCCCAGTTCACGGAAATTAAATCCCCTCTCTCTCTATTAGCTCGTCAAAAACAATTTCCTCAAAAGTTGAAACCCTCCACATGGATCTATCAACTCGCCGAAAGTGAATTAGGATCTACTGATAATCATTTCCTCTCCCATTCAAGTTTAGGGTTTAGTTTGACTTCTCATTCTGTATCCTGACTTTGGTCATCTCTCTCCTCTCCTATCTTGGATCACTGACCTAGTATTATAATTCAACCTCTCGATGAGATATGTTTCAGATTTCTATTGCAGTACCCATCCCTTACACATGTTTAGAGTTTGTCACACTTTAACTTGCATTCCTTTGATTTGATTTTGTGTTGGTTTGCATTGTCCTTAACCACCACGCTATTTTCTTGAAATCTGAAAATCCATCAATGACTTCTTATCAAAATTCATTGGTGGGCATGACATAGAGTTTTATCAATTTTAAAATCTGGTAACGGATAGACGTTAAAGGAGGATGAATAGTTCTGAAAATAAGTTAATCAAATTTTTTACTTTTACTTAGCAAGGATAGTCAAATTAATTAAATACAAATAATTAACTTTAAAATCAATAACAAAAATAAAGAGAATAAAAAGATTTACTTGATTACAACTTAGATGATTGTTAATCTAAAACAATTATAAGCTTCACTAAGAAAAATCTTCTTCGTGCAGGTGGAATAGCCTCTTACAAACTATGAATGCTAAAAAAAAATTATGAAAATGAATACAATGATTGTTGTTAAATTCCTAACTCTATGGAGTTTTGTATAGCCTCCTGAGATGATGTTACCGTTGGCTGACGTGGCTCGAAGGCACCTCCAAAAGGATCCAAGACGCCTCTAGTGTGGTTAAAGTTTTATATCCTTAGTGGCATATGTTAGGACCTTCGGATGGCTAGAGAGGGGGGGGGGTGTGAATAGCCTCCACTAAAAAGTCAATTAATTCCTCACAAAAACTTGTTAGCACAGCGGAAATAAACAAAAAGAAAACTGATGCAAGGAAAAGAAACAACCCACCACTAACACAACAAGGATGTACGAGGTTCGGGGATAACTTGCCCCTACTCCTCGGCGTGTCCGTAAGGTGGACGATCCCTTGATCTTTCGGTAGATCACACCCCGGACAAATTCCGGCTAAGTATTTCTCCTTCTCGGTGGAGTAACCTCTCCACACAAAGTCTCAGACAAGATTTGAAATGAAGCACAAGACTTACAGAGTTTAGTGGCCAAAAGGAATGAACAATCAACTTACAGCCACGATGAAAGCAAAGCGCAAAGACAGAAGAAGTTCCTCAGCCAAGAGCTCAAACACACACCACTCTTGCTTGATCGACAGAGAGTTTTTCAAAAATATTTTTCAAACCTCTCTTCTTCCTTCTTCTTATTGCTCTGCTTTCTCACTGTCTTCAGCTAGAGCCGAATCACTGTCACCTGTATCGAATCACTGCGACCAACTCAGGCGTCGCCAATCACTCTTCCTCCTCATCTGGTTCTCTGAACTCACACCAATACCATCCATGGTCTTCACTGGTGTTTCTGAGCTCAAACCAATAAGCAAGAGTCAAGCTGTTGCCAACTGATCGCAGCCAGTGAACGTTGACGCTCCAATTGCACAATTTACAGCGAAACACAGCAGAAAGAGCACTTGGTCTTATTCTTCTGATGGTGCTTAGTTTGAATTCAAGCATTGACACGACACCTGCAATCTGTAACTCAAAAAGCTTACAGCAGATGGTTAGATCAGATGAATCAGAAATCGCAGAGAAATATCAGAAGATAAACGACATCATTGTGGATCGGTCAATAGACCGATCCATAGCTCTCTGGACCGATCAGGACATATCCTGATCGGTCTGGGAGGCTTCTGATCGGTCTGTGGACCATCAGCCTATAGGTGGATCGGTCCATAGACCGATCCCCTATAGTCCTCTGAATCCTCCGCTTCCTTCTGATCGGTCTACAGACCGATCAGATAACATACAGTGAACTACTGTTTGGTTACTGATCGGTCACCAGACCGATCAGATAACCCACAGAAAGCTACTGTGTGGTTATTGATCGGTCACGAGACCGATCAGATAACTAAGGTATCACTGGATCGGTCGACAGACCGATCCAATGCCTCTGTTGGTTTTAGCGCTTCCCAGCCCTAAACCCTAACGTTTTCCTGGTCCAGAGAACGAGCTACCGAACCCTCTCTGACCTAATCTGGAGAACAAGCTACCGAGCCCTCTCCGACTTCCATGTCCGGGTCAGAGAACGAGCTACCGAGCCCTCTCTGACCTAGTCTGGAGAATGAGCTGCCAAGCCCTCTCCGGCTTCGTCCGGTCCAGAGAACGAGCTACTGAGCCCTCTCTGACCTAGTCCGGAGAACGAGCTACCGAGCCCTCTCGGACTTCGTCCGGTCCAGAGAACAAGCTACCGAGCCCTCTCTGACCTAGTCCGGAGAACGAGCTACCGAGCCCTCTCCGACTTCGTCCGGTCCAGAGAACGAGCTACCGAGCCCTCTCTAACCTAGTCCGGAGAACGAGCTACCGAGCCCTCTCCGACTTCGCGTGCCAAGTATCCGTATTTGGACTTTTCCTCTCCACATGATCAACCTTTATCATTAATCAGTCTGAGTTTAATTAATATCTGATACAAACTTAAATCAGTGTCAACATCAAAACAACAGTCAGGTCAGACTGTATTAACAGCATAGTCACCAACGTCTCTGCCACGTTGGAAGTCACCTTCATGAGGATTGACGACGCCTTCTCACCTCTGCTTAAGGCACATTCGAGTTCGCTCAAGGCGCCTTCGCGCTTTTTCATCCTAGGCGCCTGAGGCACATTTGAGGCACCTCGTGTCTCGAATGCGACAGCTTCTCTACCGAAGCTTGAGGTGTCTCCAAAGCCATTGGAGGCGTCTCGAGCACTATTCATCCGAACAGTCTCTTTCCCGTGCTCGTTTGGGTGATGCTCTGGCTGTTCGAAATTGAGCTCACCTGAACCCAACTCCGGTCTTCTCTTTGAGCAGACTTCCTCCCTGGCTTCTCGTCCCTCGGATTGTTGTGCATGTTCTCGCTCCACCAGTATACTCTTCCATATTTTATCGTCTCTCGAATGCACTGAGCCCGTCGACTCACTTCTCATGTCATCTTTCTCATCCGATGTGTCTTTCGCTAGATTTTTTGTGGTCCTAAGCTCTTGCACACTTAGACACAAGACATAAAAAATAAACATGAACTAACTTAACTTGGATGATCATATCAAAATCAACCCAGGGTACTTACAGTAACTACACTTTGTGCATCGTCAAATTGATAGGAATGTGAGAATTTGGTTTTTTCATTTATTAATTTTTATTTTTTAAACTGTAGGTGTTGGCAAAATTTTCAATGGACTATTGTTTAAGGTCACTTTAATATTTTTTTTAGTTGTAAAATAAGTAAAGGAAAGCAACATGATTATGTTCATTTACATGATAGACACAAAGATATCATTAAACAGTCCACTTTTACTATTTTTTAGATATAAAGATATTAAGCAAATTGCGGATCTATTGGTGAATATTTTCATAGTTGGAATTCAACGTCTCAAATGTTTTAGATTTCAAGTGTTCCAGTTACTTTCATTAGAAGAGATGTGTCTCCATTGCTTGGTATTGTAGACAAAGGTGTTTAAGTTCCTATGAATTCAACTAATGCATACAGTGACCTCTTTCTTGCTCATTTATTTTAAAAAAAGAGCCTACTAGATCAAAAATTGAGTTGCTTAAAATAGATTCCCATAGAATTAAAGTAAATGATGATGTTTTAGTATTTTGTAAATTATATATTTTGTATATATTTATGTGTGTTGTTTTCTTCTATTACATATAAGATTCCTATAAATATTCTAGATATTATTGATGATTTTGACAATCTAGGTAGATTCAATTGAGTTGTCAATTTGATTTTTTATATGAACGAACATTAGTATGTATGTAATAATTAGTATACGAAACAAGTTTGATTTTTGGCCCGGTGCACGAAGCTTCCGACATACGGGGTCTCGATTTTTGAACCGGTGCACAAAGCTCCCGCCATACGGGGTCCCGGGGAAGGATCCATTGTACCCATCCTTATCCTACTTTTTTTGCAAGAGGTTGTTTACAGGATTCGAACCTGTGATCTGGTCACATAGCAACAACTTTACCGTTACGCCAAGGCTCTTCTTCATTTCTAAGTTATTATCAATTTCTAAATAATTTTTTTTGATAAGTTATTGTTGAGCTAGTCCCTACTCTTTTTGAAAATATATTGGTTGAAAATCTTCCTTACCTCGATAATTTTTCGCATCCATTAGAGACTCATCATTACTTGCTATAGGAGCAAAGTACCCTAGTAATAGTGAATGTCGTAACTACATTATTCATCAAAACTAAATCAAGGAGCTAATAATAAAAATATTCAAATAAATAAAAGGGTAAAATAATTACTTAAACTTATAGAAGATAAAGGTATCCAATCTGAATCAAGTGACCATGTAGTGGATCCTCATCTTGAACTAGTTGTTTCTAGAACCAGGACTAGGAGAGGATGTGACCGAAGTCACTATAATTATAAGGATGCTACTATTGATAGTCCTATATGCCTCAAGATGGTACCTTAGAGGAAGAGGAGTAAGACAGAAATCTTCGCTCCTTCCATAAACATGACATGGAAGGAGTACAATTGGTTGAGGTATCAAAAAGCAATGTTGAAAAAAATATAAAAGTAAAGGTTGTTTTGGAAGCGGAAGGGGGAAAGAAAAAAATTGATGTGGATAATTTGCAATAACAAAGAGTTAGTATCTCAATTTTTGAAGGTAATTCTAAAGAAGAGGTCAATAAGAAGACAACAAGGATCGTTAAGCTTAACAAAAATGAGATTGGGAGTCATTGTTGTAAGATTGTATTTTCACATCAAGTATTTTGAGTATTTTGATTTTAATTACTAATTATATGTGTTTTTTCTTAATGATAGTATGCCAAGAAACAATTTAAAACTACTAAGAATAAAAAAATAAGATGAAGATATTGTCTACTTGTTTTATACATTGAAAAAAAAATTAAAGTATGGTAGTTTCAAGCCCTCATTACATAGTTATTTAATTATGTTACACGTTTAATAATTTACAATTGATTTTCCTTGGAGGCCTACTTTCAAATTTGTTTGGCAGGATGCACCTTTTTGTTCAACTATTACTTCCTTCTTCTATAGTGTAAAAGGTTCTATTTTTACAATCAGTGAGCTAATTGATATATATTCTTGAATTCTATTTAGGAGGGCTTTATCTAGTAGATCATATAACAAGGCTGTATATTCTTCATCTGGGTTCACTGTAAGGAACTAAACGAGCGGGGGTGGCCTCCGATCACCCGCCCCGACCCAAACCATAATCTGGGGGGCAGTAAACCTAGGGAGGGATCATAATTAATTGTGGTCGGATCACAGTCATAATCTAGTCGTAATTATAAGTGATCCATCCCTGATCCACTTTTTCATGGATGAAGGATCCCAAATCCATGGCATGAGGTCAGCCCTTTCAAGTTATGACACCCACAATTGCACATGTTTATTCCAACATGCAGTGTTAATGCAATTGATTGTGAAAGCTTGAACCAAGTTTCATAGTCAATCGACACTAGACCTCGACGACATACATCAAATATTACTTTCTCCAGAAACCCCGTCTGGTTCTGCTTTATACTTTCGACAACATCAAAGATTACAATAGAGAATGAAGAAAATGACAATCTACAGCTAGAGACAAATGTAACTGATCAAGACCTCAACACTTTAGGCAGCCACATCATCTCCCTAATGGAGGAGCATCTGGTCGAAATGCCAAACCCCTGCATATAATACCCAATCGCAAATAAGGCATCTGAAGGTTATCTACAACAATTCAAAATAGACATCTAGATATTATCTTAATAATGGAATCCTTACCATGTCCTTTCCCTAACCTTCTCAGCTGAGCAACATACTCAGATATCTTCTTTATGGCTTCCACCTGAAAATGAGATGAAGATTACAAAGTTCAGCAGCAGCAAGCAAATTTGATTTTTCTAACTTGTTGTTTGACAGGTCATAAGTTTGCTATTACTTATTTGCTCCAATAGTATTCTAATAGCGATATAGAGATTGGTTACTGGAGAGTAGAAATTGGAAATAAAGCTTTTGTTTTCTTTTTTTACCTTGACCTTTCAATCTTATTCTAGGTTTTTGTCTATAATTTTGCTGATTTTAGTGAAATTATGTTGAATTTTTCTGAACAAATTAACAATTGTGTCAAAGTTGACAATCAGCTAAACCATCCTCATAATTATGTCACCTGCTCTTCGAGAAATTCACTCTCAATAAAGTCAGCCAGTTGAGCATCTTTGCAATTTTCAGCAATCTGGATTAAATTTCAAGACAATGTAAAAGTTAAAATATGAGATAACGCTAACTAGTTGGACCATGGTTCAGTATCACTTACATTGTGTAGCTGGATCAGCTTCTCGTTCGTCAACTTCTCAAGAGCCAAAGTCAATTCCATGGCTGAAACAAAGCAAAACAATGTTACCAAAGACTCTACAAAATCTAAGGTTTGATCAAACTTAGCAGAGTAGGAAAAAAAATAAAAAATCAATCTCGATGTAAAAATTTAGGATTCCGAATGAAAATATTAGGATTCTTGGAGCCGACATTAAATTGTAAAAATTTAGGAATAGTCGCCATCGTTGTTTAAAAAAAAAAAGTCTCTTTCCTGGAACATCATCAATGAATAAGTAATAAGAGGATAGAGTTCATCGATATTGAGGAGAATGGACGAAACAAATATTTATATGCAACAGTTACATAAAACGACAGAGTAGATTTGTGCTGATGCACAGATTCGAACTTACCATGCAATGCTTCTCCCTTCTCGGGATGATCGAATTCAGACGGTGGCATAACAAGAGACTGGAGTTTCACTCTTCCTCCTCGCTTGTTCTGATCACGGAGAGATTTAGAATCAGTTGTCGTAGTTCAGAGACAATAACAAACACCTTGAAATTTAATTTGAATCTGTAACTTACTTGGTATTCCATCAGTTTCTCGGCATGCTCCCTTTCCTCTTCACTTGACTCCTTGAAAAATCTGTAATGAGCAAAAGCAAGTCAAATATACTCAAGAATCACAACACATGTATGAAAATAGAGAATAAACGCCTACTTACTTTGCGAGGCCTTTCAGCGCAACGTTGTCGCGGTCGAAGTAAGCGAACAAGGCATGATAGACGTAGGAATTATTGTATTCGACACTGCGAATGGAACAATGTTGACGAGATCACCGAGATTGATCTAATTAAATTTCTCATAGAAGGAATTTAAAGAACAGAACAAACGAAAGGTAAGTCAAACAAGACGCGTTCAACTAACAAGGCAGCTAAGAACTCGCTCGCATTGTGGAGATCCCAGGTCATTTATCTCGAGAAGATAAATGACAAAGAAATTTCATCGAAAAGATGAATCAACGATCGCAGGGAAAAAATATTACAATAAACATAAGGTTAAATGAATGAGAGAGAGAAATAGAACCGACTTGATCTGTTGATTGATGGCAGATTCGCACTCATCGGCGTATTTCTGACGGCCCAAAGACAGATCTGGGGACGTCGGAATCAGAGCGAGCTCCTTCCCGATCTCCTCCAAGTCCAAGGCAGCGGCCGCGGAAGCTTCGAGAGGCATGTCTTCTCGCTCGAAGGATGCGAAGGATGATGGGTGGGGAATGAAATTAAAGGGTGAGGACGCGGGGATATAAAAAGGGCAGGGGAGAGACTGGATGGGCGACAAGTGGACAGTCAGATCATTTTCAGTCGGATGCGCGTGTGGACGACTCACGATCTCCACACGACTCTCTTCCTCGGCAGGAAGACCGTGTGAAAGGAATCTTTAAGCCACAAAAAATAAAGTTTTGAAAACAAAAGGCAGCTCATAGCTTTTAATGCCATTCACGGTGCAAACGGAACTAATAATTCCATTTCCTTTTTTTGATATTTTTATCTGATTTTCATATTATTATTCAGATATTTTATTTTTCAAATATTTTAAAATTTATAATTAAATATTTTATTAAGTAAATATTTATAGATAAATTCGTTGAATATCAAATATCTTTAATTCTCTCCTTAAAAAATTAGATTTCAAAAAAATAATAAAAAAATTAAATAAGTAATCAATGCTGACTTTTTTTGGTGGCCCCTGCTACACGTCACCCACGTGCCCCAATGCAGAGGCCGTCTTTTTTTTTTAATGTTTTTTATATATTTTTTAAATATAGAAATCACCGAGTATATTGGAGAGGATCTGCATGGATGCCCTAGTAAGGAAGACGTGTGGCGGCCTCACGCTTGTTGCGGAGACAGCAACAAATGAGACCCACAGAAGTCGCGTGTTGCTTCCGAGTTGATCATGGTCTTTGTGTTGATTTACAGTGAAACAACGTTCTAAAAGAAATCAAGAAAGTAGATGTACAAAAAAATATTCGGTAATTGACTAAAGACCACATATAAAATTTCAGAAATCCTAATTAAGAACACACTAAAGTTGTTATTTTTCAAAAAATGCATTTATTTCCGATAATACATACGCCTCTCGCCAACTGCTTATCCCATTCCCAAACATCAGAGCAAGTGAGCAACATATTCAAAATAAAAAAAATTATTTGATTCGGATGCATGCAATCTCGACATCTCTTACTTCGCTCTCCCAGTTCATGGAAATTAAATCCCCTCTCTCTCTATTAGCTCGTCAAAAATAATTTCCTCAAAAGTTGAAACCCTCCACATGGATCTATCAACTCACCGAAAGTGTATTAGGATCTACTGATAATCTTTTCCTCTCCCATTCAAGTTTAGGGTTTAGTTTGACTTCTCATTCTGTATCCTGACTTTGGTCATCTCTCTCCTCTCCTATCTTGGATCGCTGACCTAGTATTATAATTCAACCTCTCGATGGGATATGTTTCATATTTCTATTGCAGTACCCATCCCTTACACATGTTTAGAGTTTGTCACACTTTAACTTGCATTCCTTTGATTTGATTTTGTGTTGGTTTGCATTGTCCTTAACCACCACGCTATTTTCTTGAAATCTGAAAATCCATCAATGACTTCTTATCAAAATTCATTGGTGGGCATGACATAGAGTTTTATAAATTTTAAAATCTGGTAACGGATAGACGTTAAAGGAGGATGAATAGTTCTAAACATAAGTTAATCAAATTTTTTACTTTTACTTAGCAAGGATAGTCAAATTAATTAAGTACAAATAATTAACTTTACAATAACAAAAATAAAGTAAGAGAATAAAAAGATTTACTTGATTACAACTTAGATGATTGTTAATCCAAAACAATTATAAGCTTCACTAAGAATAATCTTCTTCGTGCAGGTGGAATAGCCTGTTACAAACTTTGAATGCTAAAAAAAATTAGGAAAATGAATACAATGATTGTTGTTAAATTCCTAACTCCATGGAGTTTTTTATAGCCTCCTGAGATGATGTTACCGTTGGCTGACGTGGCTCGAAGGCACCTCCAAAAGGATCCAAGACGCCTCTAGTGTGGTTACAGTTTTATCCTTAGTGGCATAGTCATCAACGTCTCTGCCACGTTGGAAGTCACCTTCATGAGGATTGACGACGCCTTCACACCTCTGCTTAAGGCACATTCGAGTTCGCTCAAGGCGCCTTCGCGCTTTTTCATCCTAGGCGCCTGAGGCACATGTCAGGCGCCTCGTGTCTCGAATGCGACAACTTCTCTACCGAAGCTTGAGGCGTCTCCAAAGCCATTGGAGGGTCTCGAGCACTATTCATCCGAACAATCTCTTTCCCGTGCTCATTTGGGTGATGCTCCGGTTGTTCGAAATTGAGCTCACCTGAACCCAACTCCGGTCTTCTCTTTGAGCAAACTTCCTCCCTGGCTTCTCGTCCCTCGGATTGTTGTGCATGTTCTAGCTCCACCAGTATACTCTTCCATAGTTTATCGTCTCTCGGATGCACTGAGCCCGTCGACTCACTTCTCATGTCATCTTTCTCATCCGATGTGTCTTTCGCTAGACTTTTTGTGGTTCTGAGCTCTTGCACACTTAGACACAAGACATAAAAAATAAACATGAACTAACTTAACTTGGATGATCATATCAAAATCAACCCAGGATACTTACAGTAACTACACTTTGTGCATCGTCAAATTGATAGGAATGTGAGAATTTGGTTTTTTTCATTTATTAATTTTTATTTTTTAAAACGGTAGGTGTTGGCAAAATTTTCAATGGACTATTGTTTAAGGTCACTTTAATATTTTTTTAGTTGTAAAATAAGTAAAGGAAAGCAACATGATTATGTTCATTTACATGATAGACACAAAGATATCATTAAACAACCCACTTTTACTATTTTTTTGATATAAAGATATTAAGCAAATTGCGGATCTATTGGTGAATATTTTCATAGTTGGAATTCAACGTCTCAAATGTTTTAGATTTCAAGTGTTCCAGTTACTTTCATTAGAAGAGATGTGTCTCCATTGCTTGGTATTGTAGACAAAGGTGTTTAAGTTCCTATGAATTCAACTAATGCATACGGTGATCTCTTTCTTGCTCATTTATTTTAAAAAAAGAGCCTACTAGATCAAAAATTGAGTTGCTTAAAATAAATTCCCATAGAATTAAAGTAAATGATAATGTTTTAGTATTTTGTAAATTATATATTTTGTATATATTTATGTGTGTTATTTTCTTCTATTACATATAAGATTCCTATAAATATTCTAGATATTATTGATGATTTTGACAATCTAGGTAGATTCAATTGAGTTGTCAATTTGATTTTTTACATGAACGAACATTAGTATGTATGTAATAATTAGTATACGAAACAAGTTGATTTTTGGCCCGGTGCACGAAGTTGCCGACATACGAGGTCCTGATTTTTGACCCGGTGCACAAAGCTCCCGCCATACTGGGTCCCGGGGAAGGATCCATTGTACCTATCCTTATCCTACTTTTTTGCAAGAGGTTGTTTACAGGATTCGAACCCGTGATCTTTTGGTCACATAGCAACAACTTTACCGTTACGCCAAGACTCCTCTTCATTTCTAAGTTATTGTCAATTTCTAAATAATTTTTTTTTATAAGTTATTGTTGAGCTAGTCCCTACTCGTTTTGAAAATATATTGGTTGAAAATCTTCCTTACCTCGATGATTTTCCGCATCCATTAGAGACTCATCATTACTTGCTATAGGAGCAAAATACCCTAGTAATAGTGAATGTTGTAACTGCATTATTCATCAAAACTAAATCAAGGAGCTAATAATAAAAATATTCAAATAAATAAAAGGGTAAAATAATTACTTAAACTTATAGAAGATAAAGGTATCCAATCTGAATCAAGTGACCATGTAGTGGATCCTCATCTTGAACTAATTGTTTCTAGAACCAGGACTAGGAGAGGATGTGACCGAAGTCACTATAATTATAAGGATGCTACTATTGATAGTCCTATATGCCTCAAGATGGTACCTTAGAGGAAGAGGAGTAAGACAGAAATCTTCGCTCCTTCCATAAACATGACATGGAAAGGAGTACAATTGGTTGAGGTATCAAAAAGCAATGTTGAAAAAAATATAAAAGTAAAAGTTGTTTTGGAAGCGGAAGGGGGAAAGAAAAAAATTGATGTGGATAATTTGCAATAACAAAGAGTTAGTATCTCAATTTTTGAAGGTAATTTTAAAGAAGAGATCAATAAGAAGGCAACAAGGGTCGTTAAGCTTAAAAAAAATGAGATTGGGAGTCATTGTTGTGAGATTGTATTTTTCACATCAAGTATTTTGAGTATTTTGATTTTAATTACTAATTATATGTGTTTTTTTTAATGATAGTATGCCAAGAAACAATTTAAGAATCCTAATAAGAAAAAAAATAAGAAGAAGATGTTGTCTACTTGTTTTATACATTTTAAAAAAAATGAAAGTATGGTAGTTTCAAGCCCTCATTACATAATTATTTAATTATGTTACACATTTAATAATTTACAATTGATTTTCCTTGGAGGCCTACTTTCAAATTTGTTTGGCAGGATGCACCTTTTTGTTCAACTATGACTTCCTTCTTCTATAGTGCAAATGGTTCTATTTTTACAATCAGTGAGCTAATTGATATCTGATCCTGTCCGAAAGTTGAATCAACGGACGCTGGGCACGTGGCGCTCTCCGGTTGCTGACGTGGGTCTTCGACTGCTGGTGCGAACTTCCGGCGATCCTGCAAAGAAGTCGGGCCGGGAAGGGGTTCCCGGCGACGACCCTCCGACGCTCAAGTCAGAAAAATGAATAGCAAGAAGGTGGCTCTAGGGATCTCAGATTGCATACCTCCGATGAAGTCTGATGGCGTTTATATAGAGCCACGGGAGCTTGGTGCACACAACCCGAGGTGTACACGTGTCATACCCCATACCGCAGCATGGGCTTGTCAGAAGAGCATGTTTGATTCCATGCCGCTACAGTCTGAGCGTCTCCTTGATGGGACAGCTGAATATTCGATCGCACCATACGCAGTATGGTTTAGTCTTCGAACATGCCTGTTGTCAGCAACAGGAGTTACTGAGATGACGTCCACACTGTCCCCTATTCTTTGACTTCTTCTTCTAGGATCGACCATCCAGCCGCTCGCCCAGAGCGCTTGTCTTTAGTCCGACGTAGGTGGTCGCCCATCCGGGAAGACTGAAGGTCGTCCTTCCGCTCGGCCCTTCATTCCTGTTCAATCGAGCGTCGGAACCCCGACTCCTGCCGAGGCGCCTGTTTCCATCGGTTATTCACCGGTCGGCCGACCGGGAGGTCGGGCCATCCTTCTCTGGTCGGCCGATCGGTCCGCCCTTTCTCATGAGTCCGGTCGGTCCATCCTTATCCGATGGACCACCTGGCCCTTTGACTTCCACTTGGCGTTGACTTCCCAGCACGGGGGTTCCCTATTCTTATTGCCGGATCACTTGCCTCCCCTTCAAGTCTAGTCGAAGGAGGCGAAGTCCGACTGACTGGACTGCCGATCTGACTGAGTAACGATCGCTACACTAGTCCGCTCGGCTAGGCTTGGGGATGCTCACCCGTTCGGCGGTGTCTTGCCCGTGCCTTGTATTCCCTTGGAATCCATGTCGAATCCTCTCCCTTACTGCCAAGCATGTGCACTGCGCGCAGTAAGGGGCGTTCATTAAATGTGACCCGTGTCTTGCTGACACGTGGTGATTTCGCTTTTGTCAGCTTATGGTGGTGGCGTTACCTCCGATGGGACAGCCGCCGTTTAAAATGAGCGGTTGGATGATCACCTCGTTCTTCACTGAATCGGACGGCTGAGGCCATTCGAGGCTAATGCTATAAATCTCGCGACCTCTTCTCTCCGCCGCATTCTTGCTTCGTCGACCTTCGACTTCCCGCTGTTCTTTCTGCTCCGGCGACCTCGTGTCTCAGCTCCCCGACGACCCCGAAGCCCCTTTCGATCATCCCTTTTGCTCGTAAGCCTTCCTTTTCCTCGTTCCCTCCCTCTTCTTTTTTCTGTTAGCTGTCCCCTTCAGTTTGCCACCTTTTCTTTTTTGTTCGAACCCCTCTTTTTGTCTCGGATTCTTTACTGTGTTTCGACCATGACTAGCACTTCCTAGCCGACTGCCGGCGCTCCTGGTCTTTGGTACACGACCATGGAGAGCCGATTTGACGAGGAGGACACGCTGCGCCTCGCTCGGACCTATGAAATCCCTGCCGACCACCACATAGTATTTGCCACCCCCGCCGACCGACCTCATGAACCGCCGCCCGGCACTGTCCTCTTTTTTCGAGATCAATTTTTAGCCGGGCTACGCTTTCCTCCACATAAGTTTTTCTTACAAGTGTGCAACTATTTTCGCATCCCGCTCGGCCAACTAGTTCCGAACTCCATTAGGCTGCTGAGCGGGGTGATAATTCTCTTTAAACTAAACAACATCCCATTAGACCCCAAAGTGTTCCACTACTTCTACTACCCTAAGCAAGCCGAGTGGGGTACTTTTGTTTTCCAATCTAGGATAGGTTTCGTCCTTTTTGATAACATGCCGAGCTCTAACAAACACTGGAAAGAGTATTTTTTCTACATGCGTTTCCCCGAGCCACCGACCTTCCGTATCAAATGGCAGACGGCGATGCCAGCACAGCCGGAGCTCGGCAAGTTTAGGGGCGATCCGGCTTACCTTCATGCAGCCGACCGGCTGGTCGGCCAGCTCTACCACATCGACAAGCTGCTCCTTCCAGAAGTGATGTATATATTCGGCTTGTCTTCTATTCCCGCCGATCTGCCTTGCAACATGAGTAAGCTCTCCTATCATCCTCTTTCTTTTGTTCTAACTGATTTATTCTTTGTTTCTGCAGCCGAAGTTATGTGGCGTGCAAAGGCTACCGAGCGGCTGAAACTACGAGCCGCTGAGATCGAGGCGGCCAAGAATAGGGAGGTCGCCGAGCGGAGCTTGGCCTCAGCTGGTCCGGCCAGCGGAGAGGGTGAGGGGACTCAGAGTGTCCCCGAAGCCTTAGACGCTTCTGCCTCTCTCGGTGAGGCTGTAGGCGATATAGAGCCTGCTCAAGTCGAGGTGGAGGGCCGCTCGGCTGACGAAGCCCCCCTGGCAACTCGGAAGCGCAGACGGCCAGAGCCAGCCACTCAACCAATTCCATCTGATGAACAGCATTCCAAGAGAGGTGATGATGCTCCCTTGATCTTCGGAGCGATTTCCACGGAGAGCACCCCTACGCCGCTCGGCTCCCCCCGGGCTGCCTCCGAGGTACCGCCTACTAGTCCTCCTCGGACCATGCGTCACCTAAAACGATTGGGAGACCGTCCATCCACAATTGGCGAGCCGTCTGACACAGCAACTGTGCCCCAAGATGATCCGAGCGGCCCGCGGTTGATAAAAACTGTTCTGCGATTTCCATCGGAGGAATATTTATTGGCTGCTGATCGGCCAACAGTTCCCGAGCAGCAGATCACCCTTACGGGTCCCCTCGCCAAAGCCTGGGAGGATGCTCGGCTTCGTATCGCTCTTATGACTCCCACTCAACTAGGCGATAGCAATTTGCAGCAGGCGACTGGGGTATATCCTTTGTCTTGCCACTTACTTTGATTTAACTTCTGACTCGATCATATCCATTTGCAGAACTGGGTGGAGCAGATTGCTATCAGCAATCGCCTAGCCGAGCTGGAGGACGAGCTAAAAAAGCTCAAAGCTTCGGGGGAAAGCAGAGGCCAATCTACGGCCGCTCTGGAGAAGGCCAAGAAGCTACTGGAAGCCGAATGGAGTAAGTCCTCCGACTTGTCGAGTGAAGTAGCTCGGCTCGAGGCCTTAGTCAAGCAACGGGACAAGGAAATAAAGACTGCTACCACCCGGAAGCTCAAGGCCATCGGCGATATGGACCTGATGAAGGTGGAAAATCGAGGGCTGGAACAGCGCGTGAAGGACTTGGACGCCTCGCTGGCCACTGAACGGGAGAGCCGCTCGGCTGACCAGGCAAAATCTGAAGGGGCCTTGAAGGATCTTCAGGCTGCCCTTGACGCTTCCAGAGCCACTCTTAAAGAATATCAAGATGGGGAGCCCGGTCGGTCGGCGGAAGTGCGCAAAGCTTTCGTTTGCTCGGACGAATTTGGCAAAAGTTCAGTGACAAGCTGTCCTTAACTTTTGAAGAGGCTATCAAGGTGGCCGTTGATTATCTGAAGACTAAGGACCACCTACCAGCCGAGCTGTCTATCCCCCCCCCCCCGAAGATCTGGCCATCATGATGGGCTCTATCCCGGACGCCCTCTTTAACTTTGATGAGTGAGGAGTATTTGGACTTTCTTTTTTTTGTATGCCCGTCGTTCGGCGTTAATACCCTTGTTACTAGTACTTTTGTCTGTTAGCCGTTCAGCGTAAATGAAATCTGCTTTTATTTGCTAGCTAGACCAATATTCCTCCTTAGCCTTTGTTTCAATCATAATAATAATTTTTTCACGCTAAGTCTTCTTTATAATGGAGCCGCTCGGCCGCCCGATTTATTCTTGCCTTAGCAGCAGGCCCAATCAGAGGTCGGCCTTTACAACCGGGCAGGATCTCGCAGAAAGTTATCCGTCCGGAGGCTTTATAGACTCCTGTCGCTCGCCTTATAACGATGAATTTTACCGTCAGCGCTCGACGGTCTTCCGCTCGGCGGGTTTATAGACGCCGGCTCGTCTCTCGATTTTTAACGTCGGAGCTCGACGATCTTCCGCTCGGCGGGTTTATAGACGCCGGATCGTCTCTCGATTTTTAACGTCGGAGCTCGACGGTCTTCCGCTCGGCGGGTTTATAGACGCCGGCTCGTCTCTCGATTTTTAACGTCGGAGCTCGACGGTCTTCCGCTCGGCGAGTTTATAGACGCCGGCTCGTCTCTCAATTTTTAACGTCGGAGCTCGATGGTCTTCCGCCCGGCGGGTTTATAGACGCTGGCTCGTCTCTCGATTTTTAACGTCGGAGCTCGACGGTCTTCCGCTCGGAGGGTTTATAGACGCCGGCTCGTCTCTAGATTTGTAACGTCGGAGCTCGACGGTCTTCCGCTCGGCGGGTTTATAGACGTCAGCTCGTCTCTCGATTTTTAATGTCGGAGCTCGACGGTCTTCCGCTCGGAGGTTTTATAGACGCCGGCTCGTCTCTCGATATTTAACGTCGGAGCTCGACGGTCTTTCGCTCGGCGGGTTTATAGACGCCGGCTCGTCTCTCGATATTTAACGTCAGAGCTCGACGGTCTTTCGCACAGCGGGTTTATAGACGCCGACTCGTCTCTCGATATTTAACGTCGGAGCTCGACGGTCTTCCGCTCGGCTTATTTATAGACGCCGGCTCGTCTCTCGATTTTTAACGTCGGAGCTCGACGGTCTTCCGCTCTGAGGGTTTATAGACTCCGGCTCATCTTTCGATTTTTAACGTCGGAGCTCGACGGTCTTCCGCTCGGAGGGTTTATAGACTCCGACTCGTCTCTCGATTTTTAACGTCGGAGCTCAACGGTCTTCCGCTCGGAGGGTTTATAGACGCCGGCTCGTCTCTCGATATTTCACGTCGGAGCTCGACGGTCTTCCGCTCGGCGGGTTTATAGATGTCGGCTCGTCTCTCGATTTTTAACGTCGGAGCTCGACGGTCTTCCGCTCGGAGGGTTTATAGACGCCGGCTCGTCTCTCGATTTTTAACGTCAGAGCTCGACGGTCTTCCGCTCGGAAGGTTTATAGACGCCGGCTCGTCTCTCGATTTTTAACGTCGGAGCTCGACGGTCTTCCGCTCGGCGGGTTTATAGACGTCGGCTCGTCTCTCGATTTTTAACGTCGGAGCTCGACGGTCTTCCGCTCGGCGGGTTTATAGACGCCGGCTCGTCTCTTGATTTTTAACTTCGGAGTTCGACGGTCTTCCGCTCGGCGGGTTTATAGACGCTGGCTCGTCTCTCGATTTTTAACATCGAAGCTCGACGGTCTTCCGCTCGGCGGGTTTATAGACGCCGGCTCGTCTCTCGATATTTAACGTCGGAGCTCGATGGTCTTCCGCTCGGAGGGTTTATAGACGCCAGCTCGTCTCTCGATTTTTAACGTCGGAGCTCGACGGTCTTCCGCTCGGCTTATTTATAGACGCTGGCTCGTCTCTCGATATTTAACGTCGGAGCTCGACGACCTTTAAGACTAATTTTGACACCGATGACGTACGCCCTACCGAGCGGCGAGGGGTCTTCGTCTTCGATGACTTATCTCGGATAATTTTTACGCCCGACCGAACGGCACGGGTTCTTCGCCATCAAACTTTTGACTCGTGTAACTATACGCCGGCCGATCGGCACGGGATCTTCGCCATTGAGTCGGTGGCTCGGATTTCATACATCATGGAGATAGGCCGCTCGGCCGAAAATGCCAATTGCGTTTTTAACATTTTGCTTCCTGCATTTCAAATATACAGCCAAACGGAAAATATACAACACACATTATATTGGCGCACCTTTCACCCTGCCCCAGAAAGGCTGGAGATAATTTGCGCTTCATGGTTGATCCGAGTCCCAATCCATCTTCATCCGCTCGGCGATGCTCCCCCTTGAATGTCGGTTGGATCATTGTCTCGGGGGAGGCGTCCGCTCGGGGATCATTGCCTCCGCTCGGCCACCTGATGCTGATGTGGCCTGCTGCTCAGGCCGCTCAGCTTGTGCCTTCTGTTTTTGTTCCACAAGTTTAGCGGCCCTCGACTCGATTAGAGCGTCGGGTTCCTCCGTGGAAAGCGTCACTGTGTGCTGTCGTCCAGCTTCGTCCATTGATTCCGATCGGATGCAGGAGCGTTCCCACAGACGGCGCCAAATTGATCCTGTCCGAAAGCTGAATCAACGGACGCTGGGCACATGGCGCTCTCCGGTTGCTGACGTGGGTCTTCGACTGCTGGTGTGAACTTCCGGCGATCCTGCAAAGAAGTCGGGTCGGGAAGGGGTCCCCGACAACGACCCTCCGACGCTCAAGTCAGAAAAACGAATAGCAAGAAGGTGGCTTTAGGGATCTCAGATTGCATACCTCCGATGAAGTCTGATGGCGTCTATATAGAGCCACGGGAGCTTGGTGCACACAGCCCGAGGTGTACACATGTCATACCCCATACCGCAGCATGGGCTTGTCAGAAGAGCATGTTTGACTCCATGTCGCTACAGTCTGAGCGTCTCCTTGATGGGACATCAGAATATTCGATCGCACCATACGCAGTATGGTTTAGTCTTCGAACATGCCTGTTGTCAGCAACAGGGGTTACTGAGATGATGTCCACACTGCCCCCTATTCTTTGACTTCTTCTTCTAGGATCGACCATCCAGCCGCTCGCCCAGAGCGCTTGTCTTTAGTCCGACGTAGGTGTTCGCCCATCCGGGAAGACTGAAGGTCGTCCTTCCGCTCGGCCCTTCATTCCTGTTCAATCGAGCGTCGGAACCCCGACTCCTGCCGAGGCGCCTGTTGCCATCGGTTATTCACCGGTCGGCCGGTCGGGAGGTCGGCCCATCCTTCTCTGGTCGGTCGATCGGTCCGCCCTTTCTCTTGAGTCCGGTCGGTCCATCCTTATCCGATGGACCACCTGGTCCTTTGACTTCCACTTGGCGTTGACTTCCCAGCACGGGGGTTCCCTATTCTTATCGCCGGATCAATATCTATTGCTCAATTCTATTTAGGAGGGCCTCGTCTAGTAGGTCATATAACAAGTCTGTATATTCTTCATCTGGGTTCACCGTAAGGAACTAAACGAGCGGGGGTGGCCTCCGACCACCCGCCCCCACCCAAACTATAATTTGGGGGGCAGTGAACCTAGGGAGGGATCATAATTAATTGTGGTCGGATCACGACCATAATCCAATCGTAATTATAAGTGATCCATCCCTGATCCACTTTTTCATGGATGAAGGATCCCAAATACATGGCATGAGGTCAGCCCTTTCTAGTTATGACACCCACACAATTGCACATGTTTATTCCGATCCAACATGAAGTGTTAATCCAGTTGATTGTGAAAGCTTGAACCAAGTTTCATAGTCAATCGACACTAGACCTCGACGACATACATCAAATATTACTTTCTCTAGAAACCCCGTCTGGTTCTGCTCTATACTTTCGACAACATCAAAGATTACAATACAGAATGAAGAAAATGACAATCTACAGCTAGAGACAGATGTAACTGATCAAGACCTCAACACTTTAGGCAGCCACAGCATCTCCCTAATGGAGGAGCATCTGGTCGAAATGCCAAATCCCTGCATATAATACCCCATCGCAAATAAGACATCTGAAAGTTATCTACAACATTTCAAAACAAACATCTAGAGATTATCTTAATAATGAAATCCTTACCATGTCCATTCCCTAACCTTCTCAGCTGAGCAACATACTCAGATATCTTCTTTATGGCTTCCACCTGAAAATGAGATGAAGATTACAAAGTTCAGCAGCAGCAAGCAAATTTGATTTTTCTAACTTGTTGTTTGACAGGTCATAAGTTTGCTATTACTTATTTGCTCCAATAGTATTCTAATAGCGATATAGAGATTGGTTACTGGAGAGTAGAAATTGGAAATAAAGCTTTTGTTTTCTTTTTTTACCTTGACCTTTCAATCTTATTCTAGGTTTTTGTCTATAATTTTGCTGATTTTAGTGAAATTATGTTGAATTTTTCTGAACAAATTAACAATTGTGTCAAAGTTGACAATCAGCTAAACCATCCTCATAATTATGTCACCTGCTCTTCGAGAAATTCACTCTCAATAAAGTCAGCCAGTTGAGCATCTTTGCAATTTTCAGCAATCTGGATTAAATTTCAAGACAATGTAAAAGTTAAAATATGAGATAACGCTAACTAGTTGGACCATGGTTCAGTATCACTTACATTGTGTAGCTGGATCAGCTTCTCGTTCGTCAACTTCTCAAGAGCCAAAGTCAATTCCATGGCTGAAACAAAGCAAAACAATGTTACCAAAGACTCTACAAAATCTAAGGTTTGATCAAACTTAGCAGAGTAGGAAAAAAAATAAAAAATCAATCTCGATGTAAAAATTTAGGATTCCGAATGAAAATATTAGGATTCTTGGAGCCGACATTAAATTGTAAAAATTTAGGAATAGTCGCCATCGTTGTTTAAAAAAAAAAAGTCTCTTTCCTGGAACATCATCAATGAATAAGTAATAAGAGGATAGAGTTCATCGATATTGAGGAGAATGGACGAAACAAATATTTATATGCAACAGTTACATAAAACGACAGAGTAGATTTGTGCTGATGCACAGATTCGAACTTACCATGCAATGCTTCTCCCTTCTCGGGATGATCGAATTCAGACGGTGGCATAACAAGAGACTGGAGTTTCACTCTTCCTCCTCGCTTGTTCTGATCACGGAGAGATTTAGAATCAGTTGTCGTAGTTCAGAGACAATAACAAACACCTTGAAATTTAATTTGAATCTGTAACTTACTTGGTATTCCATCAGTTTCTCGGCATGCTCCCTTTCCTCTTCACTTGACTCCTTGAAAAATCTGTAATGAGCAAAAGCAAGTCAAATATACTCAAGAATCACAACACATGTATGAAAATAGAGAATAAACGCCTACTTACTTTGCGAGGCCTTTCAGCGCAACGTTGTCGCGGTCGAAGTAAGCGAACAAGGCATGATAGACGTAGGAATTATTGTATTCGACACTGCGAATGGAACAATGTTGACGAGATCACCGAGATTGATCTAATTAAATTTCTCATAGAAGGAATTTAAAGAACAGAACAAACGAAAGGTAAGTCAAACAAGACGCGTTCAACTAACAAGGCAGCTAAGAACTCGCTCGCATTGTGGAGATCCCAGGTCATTTATCTCGAGAAGATAAATGACAAAGAAATTTCATCGAAAAGATGAATCAACGATCGCAGGGAAAAAATATTACAATAAACATAAGGTTAAATGAATGAGAGAGAGAAATAGAACCGACTTGATCTGTTGATTGATGGCAGATTCGCACTCATCGGCGTATTTCTGACGGCCCAAAGACAGATCTGGGGACGTCGGAATCAGAGCGAGCTCCTTCCCGATCTCCTCCAAGTCCAAGGCAGCGGCCGCGGAAGCTTCGAGAGGCATGTCTTCTCGCTCGAAGGATGCGAAGGATGATGGGTGGGGAATGAAATTAAAGGGTGAGGACGCGGGGATATAAAAAGGGCAGGGGAGAGACTGGATGGGCGACAAGTGGACAGTCAGATCATTTTCAGTCGGATGCGCGTGTGGACGACTCACGATCTCCACACGACTCTCTTCCTCGGCAGGAAGACCGTGTGAAAGGAATCTTTAAGCCACAAAAAATAAAGTTTTGAAAACAAAAGGCAGCTCATAGCTTTTAATGCCATCCACGGTGCAAACGGAACTAATAATTCCATTTCCTTTTTTTGATATTTTTATCTGATTTTCATATTATCATTCAGATATTTTATTTTTCAAATATTTTAAAATTTATAATTAAATATTTTATTAAGTAAATATTTATAGATAAATTCGTTGAATATCAAATATCTTTAATTCTCTCCTTAAAAAATTAGATTTCAAAAAAATAATAAAAAAATTAAATAAGTAATCAATGCTGACTTTTTTTGGTGGCCCCTGCTACACGTCACCCACGTGCCCCAATGCAGAGGCCGTCTTTTTTTTTTAATGTTTTTTATATATTTTTTAAATATAGAAATCACCGAGTATATTGGAGAGGATCTGCATGGATGCCCTAGTAAGGAAGACGTGTGGCGGCCTCGCGCTTGTTGCGAAGACAATAGCAAATAAGACCCACAGAAGTCGCGTGTTGCTTCCCAGCTGATCATGGTCTTTGTGTTGATTTACAGTGAAACAACGTTCTAAAAGAAATCAAGAAAGTAGATATACAAAAAGATATTCGATAATTGACTAAAGCTCACATATAAAATTTCAGAATTCCTAATTAAAGAACACACTAAAGTTGTTATTTTTCAAAAAGTGCATTTATTTCCGATAATACACCTCTCGCCAACTGCTTATCCCATTCCTAAACATCATAGCAACATATTCTAAATAAAAAAAAATTATTTGATTCGGATGCATACAATCTCGACATCTCTTCGCTCTCCCAGTTCACAGAAATTAAATCTCCTCTCTCTCTATTAGCTCGTCGAAAACAATTTCCTCAAAAGTCGAAACCCTCCACGTAGATCTATCAGCTCGCCGAAAGCGACTTAGGATCTACTGATAATCTTTCCCTCTCCCATTCAAGTTTAGGGTTTAGTTTGACTTCTCATTCTGTATCCTGACGTTGGTCATCTCTCTCCTCTCCTATCTTGGATCGCTGACCTAGTATTGTAATTCAACCTCTCGATCAGGTATGTTTCACATTTCTATTGTAGTCCCCATCTCTTACACATGTTTAGAATTTATCACACTTTAACTTGCATTCCTTTGATTTGATTTTGTGTTGGTTTGCATTGTCCTTAACCACCACGCTATTTTCTTGAAATCTGAAAATCCATCGATGACTTTTTATCAAAATTCATTGGTGGGCGTGACATAGAGTTTTATCAATTTTAAAATCTGGTAACTAATAGACGTTAAAGGAGGATGAATAGTTCTGAAAATAAGTTAATCAAATTTTTTTACTTTTACTTAGCAAGGATAGTCAAATTAATTAAGTACAAATAATTAACATTAAAATCAATTACAAAAATAAAGTAAGAGAATAAAAGATTTACTTGGTTACAACTTAGGTGGTTGTTAATCCAAAACAATTATAAGCTCCACTAAGAAAAATCTCCTTCGTGCAGGTGGAGTGGCCTCTTACAAACTTTGAATGCTAAAAAACAATTAGGAAAATGAATACAATGATTGTTGTTAAATTCCTAACTCCTTGGAGTTTTTTATAGTCTCCTGAGATGATGTTACCGTTGGCCGACGTGGCTTGGAGGCACCTCCAAAAGGATCCAAGACGCCTCTAGCGTAGTTAAAGTTTTATCCTTAGTGGCATAGTCACCAACATCTCTACCACGTTGGAAGGCACCTTCATGAGGATTGATGACGCCTTCACACCTTTGCTTAAGGCACATTCGAGTTCGCTCAAGGCGCCTTCGCGCTTTTTCATCCTAGGCGCCTGAGGCACATTTGAGGCGCCTCCGGTCTCGAATGTGACAACTTTTCTACCGAAGCTTGAGGCACCTCCAAAGCCATTGGAGGCGGCTCCAGCACTATTCATCCGAACAGTCTCTTTCCCGTGCTCGTTTGGGTGATGCTTCGGCTGTTCGAAATTAAGCTCACCTGAACCCAACTCCGGTCTTCTCTTTGAGCAGGCTTCATCTCTGGCTTCTCATCCTTCGGATTGTTGTGCATGTCCTCGCTCCACCAGTATACTCTTCCATAGTTTATCGTCCCTTGGATGCACTGAGCCTGTCGACTCACTTCTCATGTCATCCTTCTCATCCGCTGTGTCTTTCGCTTGAGTTTTTGTGTTCCTAAGTTCTTGCACACTTAGACACAAGACATAAAAAAATAAACATAAACTAACTTAACTTGGATGATCATATCAAAATCAACCCAGGGTACTTACAGTAACCACACTTTGTGCATCGTCAAATTGATAGGAATGTGAGAATTTGGTTTTTTTTCATTTATTAATTTTTATTTTTTAAAATTGTAGGTGTTGGCAAAATTTCCAATGGACTATTGTTTTAGGTCACTTTAATATTTTTTTTAGTTGTACAATAAGTAAAGGAAAGCAACATGATTATGTTCATTTACATGATAGACTCAAAGATATCATTAAACAGTCAACTTTTACTATATTTTAGATATAAAGATATTAAGCAAATTGCGGATCTATTGGTGAATATATTCATAGTTGGAATTCAACGTCTCAAATGTTTTAGATTTTCAAGTGTTCCAGTTACTTTCACTAGAAGAGATGTGTCTCTATTGCTTGGTATTCTAAACAAAGGTGTTTAAGTTCCTATGAATTCAACTAATGCATACGGTGACCTCTTTCTTGCTCATTTCTTTTAAAAAAAGAACCTACTAGATCAAAAATTGAGTTGCTTAAAATATATTCATAGTTGGAATTCAACGTCTCAAATGTTTTAGATTTTCAAGTGTTCCAGTTACTTTCACTAGAAGAGATGTGTCTCTATTGCTTGGTATTCTAAACAAAGGTGTTTAAGTTCCTATGAATTCAACTAATGCATACGGTGACCTCTTTCTTGCTCATTTCTTTTAAAAAAAGAACCTACTAGATCAAAAATTGAGTTGTTTAAAATATATTCCCATAAAATTAAAGTAAATGATGATGTTTTAGTATTTTGTAAATTATATTTAGTATGTATATAATACATAGTATACGAAATAAGTTTGATTTTTAGGATTCGAACCCGTGATCTTTTGGTCATATAGCAACAACTTTACCATTATGTCAAGGCTCCTCTTCATTTCTAAGTTATTGTCAATTTCTAAATAATTTTTTTTTGATAAGTTATTGTTGAGCTAGTCCCTACTCCTTTTAAAAATATATTGGTTGAAAATCTTCCTTACCTCGATGATTTCCTGCATCCATTAGAGACTCATCATTACTTGCTATAGAAGCAAGATACCCTAGTAATAGTGGATGTCGTAACTACTTTATTCATCAAAACTAAATCAAGGAGCTAATAATAAAAAATATTCAAATAAATAAAAGGGTAAAATAATTTCTTAAACTTATAGAAGATATAGGTATCCAATCTGAATCAAGTGACCATGTAGTGGATCCTCATTTTGAACTAGTCATTTCTAGAACCAGGATAGGAGAGGATATGACCGAAGTCACTATAATTATAAGGATGCTACTATTGATAGTCCTATATGCCTCAAGATGGTACCTTAGAGGAAGAGGAGTAAGATAGAAATTTTCGCTCCTTCCATAAACATGACATGGAAAGGAGTACAATTGGTTGAGGTATCAAAAAGCAACGTTGAAAAAATATAAAAGTAAAAGTTGTTTTGGAAGGGGAAGGGGGAAAGGAAAAAATTGATGTGGATAATTTGCAATAACAAAGAGTTAGTATCTCAATTTTTGAAAGTAATATTAAAGAAGAGGTCAATAAGAAGGCAACAAGGATCGTTAATTGATATCTATTGTTCAATTCTATTTAGGAGGGCCTCGTCTAGTAGGTCATATAACAATTTTGTATATTCTTCATCCAGGTTCACTGTAAGGAACTAAACGAGCGGGTGGTGGCCTCTGACCACCCACCCTGACCCAAACTATAATATGGGGGACAGTGAACCTAAGGAGGGATCATAATTAATTGTGGTCGGATCACGATTATAATCCCGTCGTAATTATAAGTGATCCATCACTGATCCACTTTTTCATGGACGAAGGATCCCAAATCCATGGCATGAGGTCAACCCTTTCAAGTTATGACATCCACACAATTGCACATGTTTATTCCAACATGTAGTGTTAATCCAGTTGATTGCGAAAGCTTGAACCAAGTTTCATAGTCAATCGAGACTAGACCTCGACGACATACATCAAATATTACTTCCTCCAGAAACCCCGTTTGGTTCTGCTCTATACTTTCGACAGCATCAAAGATTACAATACAGAATGAAGCAAATGACAACCTACAGCTAAAGACAGATGTAACTGATCAGGACCTCAACACTTTAGGCAGCCACAACATCTCCCTCATGGAGGAGCATCTTGTCGAAATGCCAAACCCCTGCATTTAATACCCAATCGCAAATAAGACATCTGAAGGTTATCTACAACATTTCAAAACAGACATCTAGAGATTATCTTAATGATGGAATCCTTACCATGTCCTTTCCCTAACCTTCTCAGCTGAGCAACGTACTCAGATATCTTCTTTATGGCTTCCACCTGAAAATGAGATGAAGATTACAAAGTTCAGCAGCAGCAAGCAAATTTGTTTTTTCTAACTTGTTGTTTGACAAGTTCATAAGTTTGCTATTACTTATTTGCTCCAACAGTATTATAATAGCAGTATAGAGATTGGTTACTAGAGAATAGAAATTAGAAATAAAGCTTTTGCTTTCCTTTTTTGCCTTGACCTTTCAATCTTATTCTACGTTTTTGTCTATAATTTTGCTGATTTTAGTGTAATTATGTTGAATTTTTTTTTGAACAAATTAACAATTGTGTCAAAGTTGACAATCCGTTAAACCATCCTCATAATTATGTCACCTGCTCTTCGAGAAATTCATTCTCAATAAAGTCAGTCAGTTGAGCGTCGTTGCAATTTTCAGCAATCTGGATTAAATTTCAAGACAATGTAAAAATTAAAATATGAGATAACGCTAACTAGTTGGACAATGGTTCAGTATCACTTACATTGTGTAGCTGGATCAGCTTCTCGTTCGTCAACTTCTCAAGAGCCAAAGTCAATTCCATGGCTGAAACAAAGCAAAACAATGTCACCAAAGACTATCTACAAAATCCAAGGTTTGATCAAACTTAGCAGAGTAGTAAAAAAAATAAAAAAAAAAATAGAATGGTACAAAACCAAATAATTCAATCTCGATGTAAAAATTTAGGATTCCGAATGAAAATATTAGGATTCCTGGAGCCGACATTAAATTGTAAAAATTTAGGAATAGTCGCCATCGTTGTTTTAAAAAAAAAAAAAAGTCTCTCTCCTGGAACATCATCAATGAATAAGTAATAAGAGGATAGAGTTCATCGATATTGAGGAGAATGGACGAAACAAATATTTATATGCAACAGTTACATAAAACGACAGAGTAGATTTGTGCTGATGCACAGATTCGAACTTACCATGCAATGCTTCTCCCTTCTCGGGATGATCGAATTCAGACGGTGGCATAACAAGAGACTGGAGTTTCACTCTTCCTCCTCGCTTGTTCTGATCACGGAGAGATTTAGAATCAGTTGTCGTAGTTCAGAGACAATAACAAACACCTTGAAATTTAATTTGAATCTGTAACTTACTTGGTATTCCATCAGTTTCTCGGCATGCTCCCTTTCCTCTTCACTTGACTCCTTGAAAAATCTGTAATGAGCAAAAGCAAGTCAAATATACTCAAGAATCACAACACATGTATGAAAATAGAGAATAAACGCCTACTTACTTTGCGAGGCCTTTCAGCGCAACGTTGTCGCGGTCGAAGTAAGCGAACAAGGCATGATAGACGTAGGAATTATTGTATTCGACACTGCGAATGGAACAATGTTGACGAGATCACCGAGATTGATCTAATTAAATTTCTCATAGAAGGAATTTAAAGAACAGAACAAACGAAAGGTAAGTCAAACAAGACGCGTTCAACTAACAAGGCAGCTAAGAACTCGCTCGCATTGTGGAGATCCCAGGTCATTTATCTCGAGAAGATAAATGACAAAGAAATTTCATCGAAAAGATGAATCAACGATCGCAGGGAAAAAATATTACAATAAACATAAGGTTAAATGAATGAGAGAGAGAAATAGAACCGACTTGATCTGTTGATTGATGGCAGATTCGCACTCATCGGCGTATTTCTGACGGCCCAAAGACAGATCTGGGGACGTCGGAATCAGAGCGAGCTCCTTCCCGATCTCCTCCAAGTCCAAGGCAGCGGCCGCGGAAGCTTCGAGAGGCATGTCTTCTCGCTCGAAGGATGCGAAGGATGATGGGTGGGGAATGAAATTAAAGGGTGAGGACGCGGGGATATAAAAAGGGCAGGGGAGAGACTGGATGGGCGACAAGTGGACAGTCAGATCATTTTCAGTCGGATGCGCGCGTGGACGACTCACGATCTCCACACGACTCGCTTCCTCGGCGACCGTTTGAAAGGAATCTTTAAGCCACGAAAAAAATAAAATTTTGAAAACAAAAGGCAGCTCATAGCTTTTAATGCCATCCACAAACGGAACTAATAATTCCATTTACTTTTTTGATATTTTTATCTGATTTTCATATTATCATTCAGATATTTCATTTTTCAAATATTTTAAAATTTATAATTAAATATTTTATTAAGTAAATATTTATAGATAAATTCGTTGAATATCAAATATCTTTAATTCTCTGCTTAAAAAATTAGATTTCAAAAAAAAATAATAAAAAATTAAATAAGTAATCAATGCCTACTTTTTTTTTTTTTTTGGTGGGCCCTGCTACACGCCACCCATGTACTCCCAATGCAGAGCCCACCTTTCTTTTTTATGTTTTTTTATATATATTTTTGAAAATAGAAATCACCGGGTATATTTGAGAGGATTCACTTGGATGCCCTAATAAGGAAGACGTGTGGCAGCCTCGCGCTTGTTGCGGAGACAACAACAAATGAGACACACAGAAGTCGCGTGTTGCTTCCTAGCTGATCATGGTCTTTGTGTTGATTCACAGTGAAATAACGTTCTAAAAGAAATCAAGAAAGTAGATGTACAAAAGATATTCGGTAATTGACTAAAGCCCACATATAAAATTTCAGAATTCCTAATTAAAAAACACACTAAAGTTGGTTATTTTTCAAAAAGTGCATTTATTTCCGATAATACCCTTCTCGCCAACTGCTTATCCCATTCCCAAACATTAGAGCAACATATTCAAAATAAATAAAAAGTTTATTTGATTCGGATGCATACAATCTCGACATCTCTTCGCTCTCCCAGTTCTCGGAAATTAAATCTCATCTCTCTCTATTAGCTCGTCGAAAACAATTTCCTCAAAAGTCGAAACCCTCCACATAGATCTATCAGCTCGCCGAAAGTGAATTAGGATCTACTGATAATCTTTCCCTATCCCATTCAAGTTTAGGGTTTAGTTTGACTTCTCATTCTGTATCCTGATGTTGGTCATCTCTCTCCTCTCCTATCTTGGATCGCTGACCTAGTATTGTAATTCAACCTCTCGATCAGGTATGTTTCAGATTTCTATTGTAGTCCCCATCTCTTACGCATGTTTAGAGTTTGTCACACTTTAACTTGCATTCCTTTGATTTGATTTTGTGTTGGTTTACATTGTCCTTAACCAACACGCTATTTTCTTGAAATCTAAAAATCCATCGATGACTTTTTATCAAAATTCATTGGTGGGTGTGATATAGAGTTTTATCAATTTTAAAATTGTGTAACGGGTAGACTGTGTTTAGACTGGCTAGAGGAGGTGAATAGTCCTAAAAATAAGTTAATCAAATTTTTTACTTTTACTTAGCAAGGATAGTCAAATTAATTAAACACAAATAATTAACTTTAAAATCAATAACAAAAATAAAGTAAGAGAATAAAAATATTTACTTGTTACAACCTAAGTGATTATTAATCCAAGATAATTATAAGCTTCACTAATAAAAATCTCCTTCGTGTAGACGGAGTAACCTCTTACAAACTTTGAATGATAAAAAAAAGCTAGGAAAATGAATACAATGATTGTTGTTAAATTCCTAACTCCTTGGAGTTTTTATAGTCTCCTGAGATAATGTTACCATTGGCTGACGTGGCTCGGAGGCACCTCCAAAAAGATCCAAGACGCCTCTAGTGTGGTTAAAGTTTTATCCTTAGTGGCATAGTCACACTACTAGAATTAAGGTCTTTAAGGACACTCATAAATGCCCTTATAGTATACTTTTAGTGACACTAAAGCTATGGTGACATCACCAAAAAATGTATTGAAATGTGGTGTTAGCACAGACCCTCTAGTATTCCTGACATTTGTATAATGTCATTATAAAATATTTATGCTAACTTCAAAAGTGTCTTAAATATAGGAATATAATGACAATAAAAAATGTCACGAAAAAATATTTCATGGACATTTATGCATGCCTTTTTATTATCTAAATAAGGACAAATATAAATGTCACCTAAACTAATTTATATTGACAATTATAAATGTTTTAAATTTTTATATAAGGACAATAAATTATGTTAGTAATGATAATTTTTAAGGGTATTTTAAACTGTCATATTATATAATCTATAATGACATTATTAAATGTTAATTATAATATTTTATAAAAATATTAAATAGAAACATTTAGAATATATCACAATAAATTAATAATATTTATTCAGAAGATAAAACATTCATTACATAATAGAAAAAGTTACACATCATCACAATTTAACCATCATCACAATTCACCATAATAAGAATAGAAACATTTTACATCCAAAATATCCAATTCATTTACCATATCATCACAATTCATCCCATCATCACAAAAGTACAAATGCAATACTAATGTAAAAGTATTGAATCCAATATTAACTAAATACTAACAAATCATTGAGTTTTAAAACTAACAAAGTCTTATAAAATAAAAACTCAACAATTTACTATCAACCATCATATGCAAAATCCAAGTACATGTCACCTACAAATACAATCAATAAATTTGTATAAGTAAATTAAACAATGAAAATATAAACCTAATAAACATAATTTAAAAGATTAAAAATCATACCAAACAAGAAACATATAAAGTATCATTCTATATGCATTAATAGTATCAACCTAAACTTGCTAATTAAGAATGTTTGAAAATAAAGCTACTCAAAATTTGCTGACAAGAGAAGATATATACCTGGACTTCTGTTGGTATAACAAGATCATGTGAAATTTTAGTTTATCTTTGAGTATGTTGTAGTTTTCTGATGATCATGTTACTTCTAGTGGATATCCCAGGTGACACCATGATGATCTAATATCTGTCAATGAAGACTACTATGAAAATTTGATGCTTATTTTAATGTAGGAGGAAATGTACAAAGCCATGACTTGAAGTTTCAGAATGGCTGAATGAATATATTCACACTTACAATGGATAGAAGCAAATCCTATATATATATATATATATATATATATATATATATATATATATATATATATATATATATATATATATATATATATATATATATATACATACATAATTTGATGGTTTGATTTCCACCTAGGAAGCATTTAAGTTTGATCAAAAGAAAAGCATTACTTTCATTTCCCTCATTCAAGGACCTCAGGCAACTTTCAAACAAATAATAGGAACTAATATTAAGTACTAAAGAGAAGAACTAAATTGGTAAAACTCTTAAAATATTAATGAATTTGTAACTCAAATACAAGTCAAAGCAGTATGTTAGTTATCGTGCACACCACTAAGATGATAAAAATGAACTTTTATCATCATGGTCAAGATTGAGAAAGAGGATTTGGTTCGCTAATTTAGGTGATAGGTTAAGCACTTCCATCAAGCCCTCCAACACTATGTGGATAAAATTTTAAAATACTGTGCACTAGGCATATGCTACTCTTCTACATGAGATCTCCCTTTTATGAGCAAAGTGGTATAAATCAAAGTTTAGCTGTAGAGAAGCACAACACTCAACACTGACAGATTTGTCTTCTCATGCAAAACACAGAAGTAGTGGGACTGAAAGATGTCATAGGTCGACTCCTCAAAATTCAACTCTTCCAAGCCTTTAATCAAGAACTCTAGGAATAAATCGTAGAATAGGAGTTTACTTCTAGACCTACACTGAAAATTTTGTTTGTTCCCTATAAAAAACCTTAGTATCAAAACATTTTACGGGAGAGTTCATTAAACTTAAAGTTCCTAGACTTATTAATGAACTCTTTCGCTAATGGTTTACAAACCCCCATATCGACCAAGACCTGACTCTTTGATTTCTCAATAAGTTTTTCTAGCACTACTCAGCTTCTTGAAACTTGATTTCTTCTAGCAGTACTCTTGCACTACTCTGATTTTCTAGCACTCCTCCGTGTTTCTTGAAACTTAATTTTTTCATCGTAGAAATATAAATCATTCATTTATCTTCTAGTGTCACGCCCCCAGAGGAGTCCCTGTCCGAGAAAATTTCGGCAGCATCTCCCCTGTACGACGGACAATCAAAAATTTCTACAAGCACTAAATACTCAGCCACAGGCGGCTGGAATCATAACAATAAATAAAATCAATCACCACGCAGTTTATATATATATTCAGCCTCTGGCTGACACAACCACGCAGTAATAATACTCTGACTCGAAATCCACCCTACTCAACTACACTCGTAAAGCCCAAATCCGATTTTTCTTACCTCTTCTGCCGTTCAGGCAGGCATGTAGTAGAATAAAACCAAATCCAATTTCATCGACATCATAAAATCCATACAACGTCCATAGGTGGAATAAATCTAAAACATAACAAGTTTTAAATAGTCTAGAGCAGAAAAGAAACCAAAACGGAAACCAAATCCTATCCTCGAGGTCTGCAGGAACCAGCAACTGGAACTCTCTCCTGACAGCATCAACCTGAAAATATCAACAATGGAGGCGGGGTGAGTCCAACACTCAGCAGGTACAATTGATATGCAAAGTAAAGAAATAACACCTAACACTAATCATGCGTACAGTCTCCTGCTATAAGAAAGATATAAATATGCATCTGAAGTAAACAGGAGAATGCTGTACTAACCAGGTCCTGAGTATAAGGTCAAACAATCCGAGTGGTATAGGAATCAGATGCATGTCAAACATAGGCATCCAAACAATATGCAGCATATAAATGCAAAACACAAACACAGCAATAAATGCATCATGCATATGATGCCAATGATGCGTCTGGTCACCCGACGCCAGTCGATCATCTCATACCAAAGTGAGGCCGAGTGGGTAGGGGTGTGACAACACTCTGTCGTCACTACTCCCGATGAGTGACCGAGTGGACGGGATCTTGTCGAGTACACCTATCCTCCTACCCCAAATCATAGATGGGGGCGCAATGCTCTCAACTCCCGTCAAAGACGGGGAGGAATCCCTATCGGATAACTCGTTGTGTCACACTACCCATGAGCGGACCAACGGTGTCTAACAGAGTCCCTGCTGCAACACACTCTGCCTGAATCGACCACTAACCCATGAGTGGTGGTGTGTGCAGATCCATGTAACTGGCGATGTGCTCAACAATAATGGAGCGGACTATCGCACAGCATGCAATCATGCAAATGATGCATGGCAATAACCATATAAACATCCTGACCTAATCCATATATATAGAAATGTGCACCCTAGGTCAAAGAATCATATCAAATCAAGGTACACAGAAGGTATAAAAACCTAGGTCCTGAACATGGTCAAGCATGGCATATCACTACCCCTATAAGCATGAATAAACAGGTAAAAATATACCTGAGATGCAAAACCAATCAATCAATCAAGCATGTAAGATTTGGGTAGTGATTAACCGAAATAGATAAGAAACATAATTAATGAAACATGTTAATTCCATTACTAAGCATATCAAAGACAACAAAAGTCAAAAGTACCCGCCTCCAAAAATAGAAAGGTCCAATCTGACTCCGAGATACTCGTCTCGCGTCAAAGTCCTGTACCAATCAATATATATATTTTTATTTAGCTAAAATTCATAAGAATTTAAATAGCTAAACAAAATCCACGAGACTAAATTAGGGAAAACCCTAATCCACATAACCATTTGTCTACCTAAATTAAAATATAACAATTGACTAGGGTTAATTGTCTTAACCCTAACCGTTCCATTAGATAAATTTTAAACCAACTCAATCTATAACAAGGATCCATTATCCTACACCATACCTAAATTCACAGCCACGGGTTTGTACTGGAATCAAAGAGTTGTTGGCTGAAGTTACTGCCGTCAAGGGTTGTTGGCTGCTGAAATTCTTCACTGTTCGGATCAGATGAAATCAAGATCGATAATAACCAATCAAACAACAATCCTAATCAACAACCGAAGCTTACCTCACTCTAAGTATCTTCCTGCCAACTCACAACCACAGATCTTGCTGCTGGAAGTTATGTCCGAAGCTGTGGATCATCCTCAATAAGAATGGCTAAAGCCCAAACACATTACTGCTCACGGCAGGACACAAACATAGCAAAAAAAAAAATTCAAAAACCAAACCTTAATCCCTCACCTTCAATCCCATTGCCGGACTACTGTTTCCCTCAGCCTCCTTCTTAAGCTCCTGTTTTACGACGACTCTAGTGGTCCGCCAAGAGAGGGAAGGAGGTACAATCGCCGATACTAGAACAAAGGAGAAATTGGCCGGCAGATGTACTAGGGCACAGATGAAGTCGGACTTGGGAGAAAGGAGGAAGATGACCGGCGCTGCTCTGGGCGTCGCCGACGGCAGGGGCACCGGCGTCGGGTGGCTAGGGCAAGCAGAGAAGAGGAGTTTGGCTCGGGCAGGCGGTCGGGCGGCGGTGCTAGGGCTCCAGCAGAGGAGAGGAGGAGAGGGAGAAGAAGTGGCCGGCGTTTTGTGCTCTCGGAGAGGTGGAACCGCCGGCCGACGGTTAGGGCAGAGAGTGGGCGCGACGGCGTGAGGGCAGGGGGGTTTCGGCGAGGAAGTGAGGAATAAAGGAAAAAGAATTAAAAGAAAAGGAATTTAAAAAGAAAAGTAAAAATCAACTTTTCCTCACTTAAATGGGGTAACCCAAACAGACTTTTCTGGGCCCCGTTTTTATCCCCGTTAACTCGTCCGTACGAGCTCCGAAAAATTCCCGAAAAATGTCCAAAAATTCCGGAAAATTCCCTTATTCATATTCGCCTATTTCCGGTATTTTACATTCTCCCCCACTTATAAAAATTTGGTCCCCAAATTTCGTTATCTACCATCAGCAAGTACTAACAACAGATATAATAATAAATGCTGAACGGTAAATAAACTCACATACCTCAAGTGAAAAGATGGGGATATCGAGCTCGGATAGTATCCTCGAGCTCCCAAGTAACTTCCTCGTCCCAATGATACTGTCATCGGACTTAACCAGCTAAATAGTCTTGTTCCGCAACTGACGCTCTTTTCGTCTAAATTCCGTACCGGAACCTCCTCGTAGGTCACGTCAAGCTGTACGAGAACCGAGATATCTGCTAGCACATGTGTCGGGTCATGTACGTATCTCCTCAGCATCGATACGTGGAATACATCGTGCACACCTGATAGGGACGGTGGTAGTGCCAATCTGTAAACTACCGCTCCGATCCTCTCTAAGATCTCGAAAGGCCAATGTACCGCAGAGCTAGCTTACCTCTGAGGCCAAATCTCTTCACCCCTTTCGTGGGTGAAACTCGTAGAAATACATGGTCACCAACAGAGAACTCCAAGGGTCTGCGTCTCCGATCAACATAACACCTCTGGCGATCCTGCGCCTCTAACATCCTCCGTCTGATAGTACGGACCAACTCTGCGTCATGCTGAGCTCTATGAGGTCCCAACAACTGGGCTTCTCCAACCTCATCCCAGAGGACGGGTGTCCGACAAGGTCTACCATACAACGCCTCAAACGGTGCCATCTGGATAGCCGAATGAAAGCTGTTGTTGTAGGCAAACTCTACTAACGGCAGATGGTCCTCCCAACTGCCTCCGAAATCCATAACACATGACCTCAGCAGGTCCTCTAAAGTCTGAATGGTCCGCTCGACTGTCCATCCGTCTGCGGATGGAAAGCTGTACTAAATTAGAGCTGCGTGCCCAAGGCCTGCTGCAGACTCTGCCAGAATGATACTCAACGGAACACCATATAATCTGATGATCTCTCGGCAATACAGATGTGCCAATCGGTCCAGCGAATCAGTACTCCGGATCGCTAAGAAGTGCGCGGATTTGGTTAATCGATCAATGATTACCCAAATCGCGTCATGGCCTCGTCGTGTCCTCGGCAACCCTACCACAAAGTCCATGGTAATATGTTCTCATTTCCACTCAGAAATATGAATCTGCTGAAGTAAGCCGGCAGATCTCTGGTGCTCGGCCTTCACTTGCTAACAGGCAAGACATCTAGCTACAAAATCCGCGATGTCTTCCTTCATGTCGTCCTTCCTATCGTTCCACCAATAGAAACACCTCAAATCTTGGTGCATATGGGTACCGCCTAGGTGGACAGCAAATCGAGAGCGATGAGCTTCCTGAAGTAGCTCCTGTAAGACCGGATAAGACTGAGGTACGCATAATCTGTCTCGGAAGTATATAATACCCTCCTCGTCTCGTGTGAACTCGGTCTGCTACCCGGAAGCTATCTGGCTGCAAATAAACTGCAAATACTGATCAGCAGCCTAAGGCTCTCGGATCCTCGTCCTGATTAACAACTGAGCAACCATGGTAACCAGAGTACCCTGCTCTGTCTATCCTTATCCCTCAAGGCACAACTCGGAGAAACCTTGAATCAAATCTGTGACCACAACTCGGTGGCAAGCTAAAGTCCCTCTGGACCTCTAGCTAAGTGCATCGGCAACCACATTAGCTTTTCCCCAGTGATAGCTAATGGTACAATCATAATCCTTCAGGAACTCCATCTATATCCTCGGTCGAAGATTAAGTTCCTTCTGAGTGAACAGATATTTGAGACTCCGATGGTCAGTGAGAATCTCAAATGTAATACCGAACAGATGCTGCTGCCAAATCTTCAAGGCAAAATAATGGCAGCCAGCCACAAGTCATGTACTGAGTAGTTCTCTTCATGCTCCTTCAACTACCGAGAAGTAGGAGACTACCCTGCCGTGCTGCATCAAAACAGCGCACAAACCCTGTAAAGATGTGTCGGTGTAGAGGACATATCCGTCCTCTCCAGAAGGTAACACCAAAATCGAAGCCGACACTAGTCTCCGCTTCAACTCCTAGAAGCTGGTCTTGTCATCCTTAGTCCAAGTGAACTTCACGCCTTTCCAGGTCAGACATGTCAGTGACATATCTATCCGAGAGAAACCCTCAACGTATCTCCGGAAATATCGAGCCAAACAAAGGAAGTTGCGAGCCTCTTCTATAGACCCCGTCTACTCCCAACGGTAACAACCTCGTCCTCCTGTGGAACCACGGTATTCTCCTACTGGTGACCGTGTGTCTCAAACATCTCACAGAAGACAACCAAAATACACACTACTGATCTTCACATCTAGACGTTTCCATCGAAGCATCTCTAGAACTATACAAAGATGAAGTGCGTAACTCACCGTGGATCCGAAATAAATCACAACACCGTCAACAAAGACAATGGAAACCGATCCAAACATCCTGGGAATACCAAAATCATCAAGTCTCTGAAAACCTCTAAGGCTTCCCAAACCCTAATGGTAAAATCATGACACATAATGTCCATATCACAAACATTTCTAGCCATAAGATCCCTGACAATAAGTCTGAAATATGATCACCAACGATATAAATCATCTAAGCATAGATCCTCCAGTGTGAGAGCAACGCTCCATCACAGAAAATACCACATATGTGGGAGCAACGCTCTACCACAAGAAGTCCTCAATATGTAGGAGTAACACTCCACTACAAATAATCTATAACATGTATCTGCAATAGATATGGGAGCAATGCTCCGCTACCAGCAATCCGAAATATATATATGTGGGAACTCCGCTCCACCACAAACGATCCATAAGTGTCCAAGGTACCTAACTATCCAACTAGAGGCTGCACGAGATCACTCAACCACATATCATTGTGGGCAGCCAAAGGTATAAACAACCTAGTAAACAAATCAAACTCATCCTCAAATCTATCAACATCGTAGTGAATCACTCACTGATAAGAATATGGGTTGACAGGGTAATCCAACAAATAACATAATGCAGACACTCTACATCCTGCATTCAACATAAGTAGAATCATGCTGCTACCAACAATACACCTGACACACTTGCTCACACAACATATGTGTGATCGACATAATCCTCCCATTTGTACACACCAAACGCACTCATAGCACAGGTATAAATCAGTGTGATACCTCCAACAATACCTATCAAACCCGTGTGCATATATCAACATAGGTATAATCGACAATACACCTTAAACAACCTCACATGGCATATACCTATGCCAAGAGTATAACCATCATATATTTCCAATAAAGCATACTAAATCCAGGTGCACTCACATATCAACATAATCAAAAAGATACCTCAGATACCACACCAAACACATATGTACATATCACAACTCAGATTAAATCGACAAGATATCTTCAATAATACATCCAGATACATACACCGAACTACATATCTATGATCCACAAGGAACCTTCAAACCATATCAGAACATGAATACATATACTACTTGCAATGGACAGTCTACCATAGGACTCCTACAACACATAACAATCATAATATACATGCAACATAGACATGCAAAATCCGCATACCCGCTCAACCAAAGAGACCAACCTTATGCTACCAACACTCATGGTTTTCGGGTATATCTAAACAAAATTCATGCATCTGTATCAAGCATGAATACATCAATCAAAAGCAACCCAAAACAAAGCAGCCTAATCATCCAGTAACAACCCTGCTCTAGGTTCAAAGGAACTAATATCGGACAAGGAAGATATACACACCATGGTATAACATTGCAAGTCAATGTCGTACACTATCAAGACTATCTAATGGGAAAAATTTTATCATCTTAAATCCAAATGTACTCTCCCAGTATACACTAGTAACGATTGTATCCCATAAGTGTTAAGCAATTAGCTCTACACTTCCTGACATCAGCGGGGTCACATATCCCAATGCACTTTCTGAGTCATCCAACCGGTATATACAGTCCATGATCAAAGTCTTTTCAGTTCCTGGATATTTAATCCAAAGCCCAAACATTGTTATTTCAGTTCATTTATCAATAATGCTTTTCACAAATGAAAAGATTGAAATATTTTGCTCTTAGCAGAAAAAAACCAAGATAACTAAATATAAATAATTGAACTAAATAGTAAACAACTATTTTTTCCGAAGCATTTACAGAGGATGTCACAAACATCTAAATAACATCATAATCACACTTTGTCAGCCCAGCTACTAATTTAGGATTGGATATGTGGGTTTCATCAAACCAACAAACTCTTTTTATACACAAAAGAAGAGAGGAAAAATATCAAGAGAGTTGAGTGAAGCTTGTGGAGCAAACTAAAGAATCCCTAGATCTCATAACACTCACTAAGATTGAACCCGTTACATAAGAAAGAAACATATCCATCAAAATTCAAAGAAAATAAACCAACCACACATACAAGTGAAGCTTGTTAGATAAGGACTGAAACTTAAAACTATTATTATATATACCTGTTTGATTCTGTAGAAAGGAGCAATGTGACTATCAAAACTTCCAATCCACAACCTAAAAAAACAAGAAATTAGTAAGAAATGAGTTAGGAGCATATACAAAACAAAACTTCCAATCCACAACATAAAAAAAATTACAAATCACGGTGAGAGCATATTAGGGAGTCGCAACGATGAGAATGGGTTTGGGAGGAGATAGGCAGAATCATGGCGTGTAGGCAGTGCTATGGAGGAATCATGGTGGTGACACGCGATGGAGGTCGGTGGCGGCACAGGTATGCGTTAGCGTGGGTGAAAGGAGCGGCGACAGTGAGAGCAGATTAGGGAGGAAAAAGGAAGAGGAGCGGCAACGACGAGAGTAGATTAGCGAGGAGAAAGGGAAAGGAGCGTCGATGAGAGAAGATTAGGGAGGAGCAAGGGAGAGAAGCAGCGACGACGAGAGCAGATTAGGGAAGAGAAAGGGAGAGGATCGAAGCGGCGCTTGAGCATGGGTGAGCGGCGAGACAGCGAGAACAGAGAAGAAGAAGAGAAGAAGAAGGAAATCAATCGGCGTGTGAGGGAATTGTGAGGGGTTAGCGTTAGGTCAGGGCAAAAAAAAAAGATGGCTTAATTATTAAGTAATTATTAGAATGGTATATGATGACATTGATGAAATCTGTCACTATATATTATCTAAAATGATATTTTTATATTTAAAATAATCCTTTTTGATAAATGTCATTAAAAAATACTTTTACTGACATTTAAAATTAAATGTCATGAAGAAAGTGTCGTAATAAGCTATATTTCTAGTAGTGTCACCAACGTCTCTGCCACATTGGAAGGCACCTTCATGAGGATTGACAGCACCTTCACACCTGTGCTTAAGGCACATTCGAGTTCGCTCAAGGCACTTTCGCGCTTTTTCATCCTAGGCGCCTCAGGCACATTTGAGACACCTCAGGTCTCGAATGCGACAACTTCTCTACCGAAGCTTAAGGCACCTCCAAAGCCATTGGAGGTGTCTCAAGCACTATTCATTCGAGCAACCTTTTTCCCATGCTCGTTTGGTTGATGATCAGGCTGCTCGAAATTGAGCTCACCTGAACCCAACTCCGGTTTTCTCTTTGAGCAGACTTCCTCTCTGGCTTCTCGTTCCTCGGATTGTTGTGCGTGTCCTCGCTCCACTAGTATACTCTTCCATAGTTTATCGTCTCTCAGATGCACCGAGCCCGTCGATTCACTTCCCATGTCATCCTTCTCATCCGCTGTGTCTTTCGCTTGACTTTTTGTGTTCGTAAGCTCTTGCACATTTAGACACAAGACATAAAAAATAAACATGAAATAACTTAACTTGGCTGATCGTATCAAAATCAACCCAGGGTACTTACAGTAACCACACTTTATGCATTGAATGTGAGAATTTGGTTTTTTCATTTATTAATTTTTATTTTTTAAAATTGTAGGTGTTGGCAAAAATTCCAATGGACTATTATTTTAGGTTACTTTAATATTTTTTTTTGGTTGTACAATAAGTAAAGGAAAGCAACATGATTATGTTCATTTACATGATAGACACAAAGATATCATTAAACAGTCCACTTTTACTATTTTTTTTTTAGATATAAAGATATTAAGCAAATTGTGGATCTATTGGTGAATATATTCATAGTTGGAATTCAACGTCTCAAATGTTTTAGATTTTCAAGTGTTCCAGTTACTTTCAATAGAAAAGATGTGTTTCTATTGCTTGGTATTGTAGACAAAGGTGTTTAAGTTCCTATGAATTCAACTAATGCATACGGTGACCTCTTTCTTGCTCATTTCTTTTAAAAAAAGAACCTACTAGATCAAAAATTGAGTTGCTTAAAATATATTCCCATAGAATTAAAGTAAATGATGATGTTTTAGTATTTTGTAAATTATATATTTTGTATATATTTATTTGTGTGTTGTTTTCTTCTATTACATATAAGATTCCTATAAATATTGTAGATATTATTGATGATTTTAACAATCTAGGTAGATTCAATTGAGTTGTCAATTTGGTTTTTATATGGACGATCATTAGTATGTATGTAATACTTAGTATATGAAATAAGTTTGATTTTTGACCCGGTGCACGAAGCTCCCGCCATACAGGGTTTCGGGGAAGGATCCATTGTACGCATCCTTACCCTACTTTTTTCCAGGAGGCTGTTTACAGGATTCAAACCCGTCACCTTTTGGTCACATAGCAACAACTTTACCGTTGCACCAAGGCTCCTCTTCATTTCTAAGTTATTGTCAATTTCTAAATAATTTTTTTTTGATAAGTTATTGTTGAGCTAGTCCCTACTCCTTTTGAAAATATATTGGTTGAAAATCTTCCTTACCTCGATGATTTTCCGCATCCATTAGAGACATCATCATTACTTGCTATAGAAGCAAGTAACGATGATGGGTCTAGTAGCTAGCGGATGAGGTATTGTTATCATGAGATCTAGGGTTCGAGTCTCGACAAAGTCGAGGTAAATGTCTCCCTCATGTGCTAGTCACTATTCCAAAGGCTAGTAGCCGCTCGTGATTTACCTCCTCCATGTTGGCTCTGGAACGGCTTGGCGGGGGAGCTGGGGGCGAGTGTATTCACCTAGTGCCACCAAGATACCCTAGTAATAGTGAATGTCGTAACTACATTATTCATCAAAACTAAATCAAGGAGCTGATAATAAAAAATATTCAAATAATTAAAAGGGTAAAATAATTACTTAAACTTATAGAAGATAAAGGTATCCAGTCTGAATCAAGTAACCATGTAGTGGATCCTCATCTTGAACTAGTTGCTTCTAGAACTAAGACTAGGAGAGAATGTGACCGAAGTCACTATAATTATAAGGATGCTACTATTGATAGTCCTATATGCCTCAAGATGGTACCTTAGAGGAAGAGGAGTAAGACAGAAATCTTCGCTCCTTCCATAAACATGACATGGAAAGGAGTACAATTGGTTGAGGTATCAAAAAGCAATGTTGAAAAAACTATAAAAGTAAAAGTTGTTTTGGAAGCGGAAGGGGGAAAGAAAAGAATTGATGTGGATAATTTGCAATAACAAAGAGTTAGTATCTCAATTTTTGAAGGTAATTCTAAAGAACATATCAATAAGAAGGAAACAAGGGTCGTTAAGCTTAACAAAAATGAGATTGGGAGTCATTGTTGTTAGATTGTATTTTCACATCAAGTATTTTGAGTATTTTGATTTTAATTACTAATTATATGTATTTTTTTTAATGATAGTATGCCAAGAAACAATTTAAGAATCCTAAGAAGAAAAAAATAAGATGAAGATGTTGTCTACTTGTTTTATACATTGAAAAAAAAATGAAAGTATGGTAGTTTCAAGCCCTCATTACATAATTATTTAATTATGTTACACGTTTAATAATTTACAATTGATTTTCCTTGGAGGCCTACTTTCAAATTTGTTTGGCAGGATGCACCTTTTTGTTCAACTATGACTTCCTTCTTCTATAGTGCAAATGGTTCTATTTTTACAATCGGTGAGCTAATTGATATCTATTGTTCAATTCTATTTAGGAGGGTCTCGTCTAGTAGGTCATATAACAAGTCTATATATTCTTCATCTGGGTTCACTGTAAGGAACTAAAATTATCTAGTAATATATCATGATTGAATATGTTATATTAGTTGGTTAATTATATATTTATGCACAATTATAGTCAACATCAAAATGTTTGTGGAAGACTTCCACAACACTTCATAAAAAATGGATATAGAAGACGGAGGAGTTAGGTATATTTTTATACCTATTACCAGTGATAGAATACACTTTTACTTATTGTCTATTGACACAAATACAATGACTTTTAACCATTATAACTCTCCAACATATAATTTTGAAGTAGTAGTGAGTATACAATATTTTTGTTTATGTTAGTATTTTAGTATAAATTAATAGTTATGTTAGTTTTTTTTTCATTTATTCTTATAGGTATCTGAATTTTAAGAATATCCTCATGAGAAACTTAGTGCTATTCGTCTTTGTTTAGAACATTACCACCCTATTGTTGGTCCGGGTTGGCTTGCTGGAGAGGGTTGATTTGCCTGAAACATTAAAATACCTTTCTCAATCTTTCAACTCAGGTTAGCAGCAATAGCATAAAGATAAAATTAAACAATAAGAAACTAAAGAAAGAGACACCAGAATTTACTTGGTTACAACCTAGGTGATTGTTAATCCAAGCCAAATGAAAGTTCTTAATCCAAGCCAAATGAAAGTTCTTAAAAAGTCTCCTTCACTGAAGGCAGAGAAGCCTCTTTCACTCGTTAACAGCTCAGACTATTGCTAGGAAATCAATACACAAGTTCTTGTTTCTTTCCTAGGTCCAGGGGTTTTTTTATAGCTCTTGGAAAACCTTATACGCAGACTGGAAGGCGCCTCCGGTTAGGCAGAGGATAAAACTTTATCCTTTCATCCAACGACCAGATTGCCTGGTTGAAGGCAACTTCCATGGTTGGTTGAAGGTGCCTTCAGCCATTGAAGGTGTCTTCTGCTTGAAGGTCGCGGAGGCGCCTCTAACTCCTGTTGAAGGTGACTCTAGCAGCTCCATAGTGATGGGACCTTGACGTCCGCTAGAGGGGGGGTGAATAGAGTCTTACCCAAATCGGTCGCTTCTTCCTACACTTGTTAGTTACGCAGCGGAAATACAAACAAACAAGTAGAAAGCTAATCTAAATACAAGACAAGAAATGCAAACCAAGCTACATGATCATTTAACGTGGTTTGAAGATTAGGGCTCCTACTCCACGGCTGTCCGTAAGGTGGACGATCCCGATCCATTGGTAGATGACTCCTCAGCAAACTCCGGCTAGCTCACGTAGCTCCTTGTGGGTGGAGAAACCTTACCACAACTCTCACAAGAACACTTGAGACGCTAGGGCATAGGTAGACTACTAATAGGGGTTAACCACCTCTATTTCATCAACCTCAACCAAGCTCCCAAGTCTTGGTTATATAGGGCACGAGTTGGAAAATCCTGCCTACCAATCGACTGCCCTCTGTGGAAATTCGACCGTTACAACCCAACGGCTCGATACCAGCCCTTTGTTCGCTCCCAGTCGACTACACCAGTCGACTGATGAAACCACCAGTCGACTACTACAGTACTGCTACAGTAAACCCTAATCCTTGGATTTAACCCCTGAGTACATTCACTCAGCACTCGTCCTCGCTCGACCAACCTAGTCCTAGCCTTCTAGCCTCCTTCATCAACCTTGCGTCTCTTGGATGTCTCCCTATCCTTCACGTCTTACCTTCTGGAGCTTCCATCGACCTTGTCATTATTGTCGGATCTTCCTTTGCCAAGAGGTCGCGCCTCCGGGACTTCATCCATTGCCAAGTCACACTTGGACTTACGTTGCCAAGACTACATGCTTGGACTTACACCGCCAAGACTCATCCTTGGATTTTCCTCCTTTGCCAAGTTCACACTTGGACTTTTCTTGTTGTACCTATATCCTACACATTCACAATGCATATCAAATATAATAATAAACCTAACTTAAACTTTTGCCCAAACATCAAAACTTAGGGTACCCAGATTGCTCCAACACATAGCTCCACTCTAGCTCTTCTGCTACTCCGTTTGCCTTGGTGATTTCGGCCGACTGAAATAAGGCTTACCCGAACCTAATTTCGGCATTCTTCTCGAGTAAACTTCCGCTCCAGTTTCTCATCCCTTGAACGTCGTGCTTGTCCTTCTCGTCTACCGGTGTATTCTTCTACAGCATCTCGACCCTCGGACATACTGAGCCCGTCGACTCTCACCCGTGTCGTCCTTCTCGCTAGCCGCGTCTTCCGTTCGACTTCCTGTGCTTCTAAGCTCTTGCACACTTAGACATAGGGATCAGAATATAACAAGACCTAGACTAACTTAGTTGATCACACCAAAAATAACATTAGGATTTCAACACCTATTGACAAGTAAGTCTATGTTACATGTTACAATTGATTGTTCCTAACAAGAAGTCAACTAAATAAACAAAAAACTATATTAATATGCAATTTTGAAAAATTTTGAATACTAAATATCTGATGTTATTTACAACAATAATTGTAGCTCTTTTGCAATGCAATACATTAGATATCTGATATATGATCTAAATATAGATTTCAAACAAGCAAGAATAATAAAAAAAATAGAATGGATGTATCAATATCAATTTTGAGGGGGCATCTTCTCAAAATTTTTAGTTTAATTATTCATCTTGTTGTAACAAAAAGAGTTTGGTAGGGATTGAAACTGTGAATTTATGTATGTATGTGACTTATATATTTTTAGTAATTAGATATTTACTGCACGGTTGAAATGATATAGCAGAGTTATGGTTATAGCAGTCCTGTGCTAGTCATATGATCTATTGGTAATTGTCGTAATAACTGTATTATTAATTATATTATAGTTGTTTATTATTACTTTTATTAAATGTTTATTTAACAGTGTTATGTATGAATTTATTTATAGTAAATTATTACAATTTTTTTTAATATCATGTCGAACAAAATACAGCATATCAATTGTCACTTTGGCACTATTATTTGACAATTAACACCAATATTATTCTGATCATTGAACAATAGCATGATAAACTTTTGATCTTTGAAAATTAACAACACAGTATTATTATTTATCCAAAAAAATGATGATCTTTAAAACTAGCACCAAAATGGTCTTGATTCTCCATACCAGCACTGCTATATTGTGATCTTTCCAACACAGTGGCATCGGTGTTTGAACAACAACAACAAATAGCTTATGAATTCTCTAAACCAGCGCCACCATTTTGTGATTTCACCAACTCAATGGTGCCAGTCTTTGAGCAACAACACCAAAAAAGTTCTGATTTTGTGCCAATTAGCATGAACTCGTGACTTCTTGTGAGGGTCTCAGAATTAGGTGTACATGCCTTATATACCTTCTCCACATTCCTCTCTTTATATCCTGTGTCCATTTTTCAGAAATCTAAATCTCCTAGGTTCGTCAATGAGTTTCGATCAAAATTTATTGATGGACTTAGCAAGCTCTGATTAAACCGTTTGCAAGTTTGGTCGATTTCTACAATGCCCTAGACTCCAAATAAGTCCTGAGTTATTAGCTTGAAAACATTCCCAACATTGCTCAAATAGTTTTTAGGATGCATTTGGTTGGGGTTATTGTCAATAATCTTGGTTATCGACCCAAGGTTATGTTGTTTAACTCCTTTTGATTTAGGTAATGGGCAATTCCCTGATGCATTCCCAGTGCATCAACAAACATCAGTAAAAGGGGAATAGAATCCAAAATGGGATTACCTCAGAATTATAAGATTTTTCTTGATTTCAAGGTTAATGAGAATCCAGCCTCAGTCGTTCGTTCGTCGGCCATGAGCAGCGACCGATCGTCGTAGCGAGAGTGAATAACAGTAGATCATTCCTTCATCGCAGCGAGGACGAGTAGCGGTTGGTCCTCCAATGGCAAGCAGCGGCTGGTCGTCGCAGCTAAGGCGAGCAACGGCCGGTCGTCCCATGGCTAGCAACAGTTGATCGTCTCATGGAGTGAGCATGAGCAATAAATGTTGTCGTCATTCCTTTTGTGCAGAAGGCTCGCCGGATGTGGCGGCGGCTCATCAGTCCCATGAACAAGACGATCGACAAGTGGGGACGGATGTTGCAGGCGCACAATCACCGTTGCGAGAGACGACGGTAGGGACGGTAGGTTCACAATCACGTGCATGAGGTGACTGTGATTTTGGTTAACTTTGGGTTTTTTACGGTAGAGACGACGGTAGATCTAATCTAAAGCCTAGTAAAATTATTCTCCAAAAATTCTAAAATATTATCTAAATCTATTTATTTATATATTCATCATCATCACCATTATTATTATTATATATTTTTTAGTTTATTTTCACTCTTATAAACTTATTATTATCTAGGTTATAATTAAAACTTTCACATAAATAAGTTTTTATTCCATTAGATCATTTTTTATTTTCCATAATCTGATTATGTGATTACCTAGTAATCACAAAGCCAAAATTATGCATAATAACCCTGAACCAAATGCACACTTAAAGTTTTAGACTTTGATTCTAATCTTTGAATAATAGCTCCACAGTTGTGTTGATCCTTGAAAACCACCACCACTATTTGTGAGATTAATATAACATATTGGTTCTGATATTTGAATAATAGCACATATTGATCATTGAAAAACAAAACTACCATTTTGTTTTTTATCATAAACAAGTTTCTATTATTTCAAACATAGTACTAGTGTTTTAAAAAATTTCATTATGCAAGTCAATTGGCACATACCTATAACTTCTATAGAACACTCAAAACAAAGGTTGAATATCATATCTATCTATTCCAAACTCAACTCTTCCATTCCATGACTATTTTTTAGAAATTCAAATCCCCTAAGTCCATCAATGGATTTCAGTCAAAACTCATTGATCAACATAGCAAGCTCAGATTCAACCCATTCCAAGTCAGGTAGGTTTTTTGCAGTGCCCCAGAGTCCAAATGTAACTTGAGTTATTAAAGTTTAGCTTGTAGGCAATACCAGTAGTGCTCAAATGATTTTTAAAGTTTCAAACTTTGTGCCAATTGGAACGGATCCATAAGTTCATTTATGAGGCTTAAAACTAGGTTTCCACATCATAACAACCATCTCTACACTACCTCCTTCTAATACATGTCCATTTTTCAAAAATCCAAATTTTGTAGGTACATCAATGAGTTTCAGTCAAAATTCATTGATAGACTTAACAAGCTCTTATTGTACTCATTCCAAGTACGATAGGTTTTGATAGTCCCCGATCTAAATGTGCCCTAACTTATCAGCTTAAAGACATTCTTAGCAATGCTCAAATAGTTTTTAAAGTTTCAAACTTTGTTTCTAACCTTTAAATAACAACATCAGAATGGCGTTGATCCTTGGAAATCAACACCACCATTTTAGTATTTATAATAAACAATAGTTTTGTTCTTTTGAACTCAACACTAGTATTTTAAAAAATTATATCATGCATGTGAATTGGCATAGATTCATAACTTCTTGTAAGGGCCTAGAACTAGGCTTGCACACCATATATATCTTTTCCACACTCAACTCTTCCATTCCGTGGCTATTTTTCAGAAATCTAAATCCCCTAGGTTCAGTAATAAGTTTTGGTTAAAACTCATTGATGAACTTAGCAAACTACAATTGACGACATTCCAAGTTCGGTAGATTTCTGTAATTTTTTAGAGTCCAAATGTGCTCGAAGTTATCAATTTGAAGACATTCCCAACATTGCTCAAAATATTTTAAAAGTTTCAGACTTCGATTTTGATCTTCAAATAACATCATTGTAATGGTGCTGATCATTGAAACCAGTACTATCATTTTGTTAATTATTGTAAACATTGGTTCTGTTCTTTCAAATGCAACACCAGTGTTTTAAAAAATTTCATCATGCATGCCAATTAGCATGGACCAATAACTCTTGCAGAGGTATTAGAACTAGGGTTGCACACCATATATACCTTCTTCACTCTCAACTCTTCCATTTCAGGGTCATTTTTCACAAATTCAAATCTCTTAGCTTCATCATTGTGTTTCGATCAAAACCTATTGATGGACTTAGTAAGTTCCGAGTGGATCCATTCCAAGTCCGGTAGGTTTCTGTAGTTCCTTAAAGTCTAAATATGCCCTAAGTTATCATCCTGAAGATATTCCCAATAGTGCTCAAATGGTTTTTAAAGTTTTAGACTTCGGTCTTCGAATAACAATACCACAATGATGTTGATCCTTAGAAACCAACACCATCCCTTTGTAAGATCAACAGAACATATTGGTTCTGATCTTCGAATAACGGCATTTCAATGATGTTGATCCTTAAAAACCAACATCGTCATTTTGTGTGATCAATAGAATATATTGGTTCTAATCTTCAAATAGAACCATCACAATGGTGGTGATCCTTGGAAACCATCACCACCTATTTTGTGAGATCAATGGAACATATTGGTTATGATCTTCAAATAATAGTCCCACAATAGTGTTGATCCTTGGAAACCAACACCACCATTTTGTTATTTATCATTTACTAAAGTGACTCCCAGGACATAGTTGAGTTGACTACTGTTGGATAAATATTGCTACAATGGACAAGGGGTTGAATCTTGGTAAAGCTGAGAAAAATACTTTCCCCATAGTGGCCAACTGTAACTTCCCGATTTATCTCCTCACATATAATCGTGGAACTGATTGAGTGGGGTAGTGGTGTGACAGATTCAACCCTTATTGTTACAATGTTTTTACTAAAGTGTGTATAAGCTTGCTGCATATTAAACAAATACATTATTATATTTAAAACAAAGCATGCCTAAATCATATCAGTGGTCTCATGTTAATTTAGGGTTACCTCCAAAATTTTGTTCTTTAACTCATCAAACACTTCAATTCGATTCTGTGAGGAGGTAGTCTTATTTTTTCAATAAACACTGACTTGTCCTTTCCTTTTTCATTGACATTCAAATCAGACTCATAGCCTAGAAAACTAATTGATTTTTTACTCTCCTTTTTTTGGAACCCTATCAAACCATAAATGGGTAGTTCCTATAGGGTGCATTATACCATAGGAGATGCTCTTTTTGGTACAAACCTTCCTCCTAGTGTATGTAGTATCCTGTTATGTTTGTGTCGTGCTTAGAGGCTCCCACCAACAATACTAAGTTGGCCATATATAAAGGTGATAGTAATGCAAATATATGTAACTTTACAACTGATTTTGCAATGAATGAGTTGCTCCTACTACAAAATGGTCAAATTGACCTTGCTTAGATCCCAAACTATCATCATTCTACTTCTTTGCATACGCAATGTGTCATGCTCAGTTCTAAAATGATGAAACCTAAGCTTCAACAGTTTGTGATACGCTTCATGCTTGAGTTTGGTTTCCAAAAGTCCCAATATTGCAATTCCTTGCTTTCTAAGGAGACCCTCTAATAGGAATGATAATTTCTTTTGAACCCTATAGAGGATCTGATATCTGACCCGAATGAAGTAGAGCATGAAGAGATTTTTTTTAGACTTGATTAAACAATCGGGTAATCAGTATGAAGATTTTTGGGTTCAAATCTAGAGACAAGTTTAGTAGAATTCTACCCATACCTAACCCGAATACCCAATCATATATATATATATATATATATATATATATATATATATATATATATATATATATATATATATATATATATATATATATATATATATATATATGTGATGCGGTGATGAGGGGCCCACCTCGTGAAGGGTTACGGCCACGGTGTAGGTCAAAGTCAATGTTAACAAACGCCCTATATCCTCGGCCGTTCGGTAGCCCACTCGCCCGACTAGGATAAAGAAGACCCGATCCAACATCAGTACAGCTCGGGAACACACCGAGCATCCGACGCTCAGAAAAGCAAGTATCCGCAAAGGCGCGCCAAGCGACAACCCATTTGGCCTTACATCAATCCTCGAAATCAGCGGAGCAGAGTGACGACCGAGCAGACTACATTCAGACACATCGATATTATGGCCAAGCAGTTTCCCGGCTCGGCTAGGGAGCAGATCTATCAGCCAAGCACTAATCCCATTCGGCACATCAGTGGAACAAAGGATAGTGGAATGTTGGTTGAGCGTCTATTTCGCTCGGCCCGATAATAGACAAAAGGAGTATCTGTCAGTATCCTTTTGGGAGCCAGTGCCGCCGATAGACGGCATGGTCAGCGGCTTGGTCAGGCAGAGGATCGTACGGCGGAAGCTTCTATCGTCACGTTAGAGATATGCTCGGCTCGTTAAGGTATTGTTTTAGAGACACTTTCCTGACACATCTTTTCATGGAAATCGTGGAGAAGTGCACACACCTTGGGAAGCATGCACGCGTGCTACAGGAACCCTATATAAAAGGGGGCCCAAGGTTCAACGGAGGTATGCGAGAATCCACTGTTGCTGCTACTGTTAGTTACTTTGCTTTGCTTCCACACATCGTCAGTGACTGACTTGAGCGTCGGAGGGCCAACGTTGGAGATCCCTTCCTTGGCTCGGCACTGACGTAGTTGTGATTGCAGGGTCGCGCGAAGTCAACACACGGTCAGCCGGAGCGCCACATTCCCAGCTTCCGTCGCCTCGACTATCGGACAAGATCATATTTGACGTCGTCTGTGGGAACACAACCTGCATCCGAGCTGAGAGGATGGAAGATGCTGGACGACTTCACACAGTGACACTTACCCAAGAAGAGCTCGACCTGCTCGTGCAAGCCCGAGCGCAGAAAATAGTCAAGCAACAATAACAGAAGGCGCCAGCCAATCGGCAAGCACAGCAAGCAACGTCTGCAGCAGGAGGCCAAGCAGCACAGGAGGATCGCCCGGAGCAACTCTCTATCTGGGGGCAGAATAGATTGCCAATCGGCACAGATAGAGAGGCGTCACCCGAGCCCATACCTTTACATCGGGCACTGTTTCAAACACCCTCGGGGATAGCCCATGCCAACCAAGAGTGGGGATCTTCTTCGAACGAAGCGCACGTTCGGGACGCACAGAAGGGCAAGGCTCCTCGAGGCAACGCATCTCCCGAGTGGATCAACCGCCAGTTCTCCGAAGACATATTACGAGATCCTCTCCCTAGGCACTACACTCCACTGGCGATCGGGTTCTACAACGGGTCGACCGATCCAGATGATCATCTGGATAGGTTCGATAATGAAGCCACACTCCACCAGTACACAGATGGAGTGAAATGTCGAGTCTTCCTCACCACATTTTCCTGCTCGGCGCAACGCTGGTTCAGGAGGCTTCCGGACGGTTCAATATGTAGCTTCAAGGACTTCCGAACGGCTTTCCTACACCACTTTGCCAGCAATCGGCGCTACCAAAAGACAAGCGTCATCCTTTTCTCCTTGAAGTAAGGATCCAAGGAGACGCTCAGAGGCTGCATTCAGCATATCAATCAGATAGTCATGGATATCCCTTCGGTCTCATCTGAGACCATGATGAATGCCTTCACACAGGGGCTCGTCGAGGGGGACTTCTTCTGATCTTTTATTAGGAAGCCGCCCCGGGACTACGACAACATGCTCAAGAAAGCTAACGAGTACATCAATGTGGAAGAAGCCCAGGCAGCCAGAAGAAAGGAGGCGCCGACCGAGCCCTCTGTCCTGACCGAGCATCGACCATCAGGCAACCACCAGCTGCCTAGGGGGCCAAGGGCTGAAGGAGCACAACCGCACTCGGAAACCAGAGCACACACCGTCCAGCATGTGGCATCCGAACGACCGAAAGTGTCAAAAGGAAAGGTATGGACGCCTATGTTATGCTCTTTCCACTAGTCGGCATCGCATAATATGCGTGATGCCGTGACCTAATGTTGATCGCCAATCGACCGGCTCCCAAGGGGTACCGCCGCCGAACCCCCTCTCCTGATCGACGACATAGACACCAGTCCACCGGTCATCAAGGAGACGCAAGAAGGTCGCCGGAACAGTACCAACATCAACAACAAAGGGAGAGTGCCAATCCTTCCCGAGGTTCGAACGATCAGAATCAACCCTTCGCTCGGGAGAAAGAAAACAGAAGCAATACCGCCCGGGGAGAAATAAGCATCATCGTCGGCAGACCGACTAGCGGCGACTCCAATAGAGCCCGGAAGTCGTATGCGCGACGATTGGAGATCCGTGCAGTAGGATGCAATCAGGAGAAGGCGAATAGGCCCGATATTAGCTTCGGACCCCGGGACTTGGAGGGAGTCGAGATCCCTCACGACGACACCTTGATTATCCGAGTGGTGATCACTAATTATACCATTCACCGTAGCTTTGCTGATACAGGAAGCTCGGTGAACATAATTTTCAAGAAGGCGTTCAATCAACTGCAGATCAACCGAGGCGAACTGCTACCTATGACGACCCCGCTGTACGGATTCACCGACAATGAAGTTTTTTTGATTGGCCAAACAAGATTGGCTATTTCACTCGGAGAGGAGCTACTCAGGAGGATTAGGACCACAAACTTCATCGTGGTGGACGCCCCCTCAGCCTACAACGTCATCCTAGGGTGACCGACCCTCAACGAGTTCAAGACAGTAGTCTCTACCTACTGCCAGAAAATTATGTTCCCGGTTGATGACCAGGTTGGAAAAGTCAAGGGCGACCAACTTACCGCTCGGCGTTGCTACATCGAGATGGTCAAGACCGAGGCCAAAGTCGCTCGAAAGAATCCGCGACTCAAGGTAAACACTATTACTGAGAAACCTCCTGCCCTTGTGTACGAAGAAAAAGAGGAAGTCCAGATCGATCCTAGCCGAGCGGAGGCCACTACTTTCATGGCTGCCGACTTAGAGGCCAAGCAGAAGACAGAATTGGTCGCTTGTCTCCAGCGGAACCATGATGTGTTGTATGGTCAACGCATGAGCTGCACGGCATCTCCCCAAGCGTAGCTTAGCATGAGCTACATGTCCGACTGGACGCTCGTCCGGTAAAGCAACGCAAAAGGGATTTCAGCGCCGAGCAGAACCTGATAATCCGGGTGGAGGTAGAAAAGCTGTTACAAGCCAGACATGTGAGAGAAGTTTAGTTCCCAAGCTGGCTCGCCAACGTCGTCCTCGTCTCCAAATCAAGCAACAAATGGCGGGTTTGCATCGACTTCCATGACCTGAACAAGGCATGCCTGAATGACTTCTACCCGCTACCTCGTATCGACCAGATGGTGGACTCCATTGTGGGATGTGAGATGATCTGCATGCTAGATACCTACCAGGGTTATCATCAAGTGCCACTCGCCCGCGAAGATAAGAAAATGTCAGCTTCATTACGGCCGATGATACGTACTGCTACAACATCATGCGTTCGGACTCAAGAATGTCTGAGCCACTTATCAAAGATTGGTGAACAAAGTGTTCTGACGGCAGATCGGACATAACATGGACGTATACGTAGATGATATCCTAATAAAATCCCTCTGAGCTGCTGACTTATATGCAGATATTGAGGAGATCTGCCGGACACTCAGTGTTAGAACTTTCGAGCTGGAAAAACCGCTTGTTGCGTTGCGGAAACCCCGAAGTTCTTGCCACGGATCCGTGTGAAGATAAAAATTAACATATACATAGTTTTCTCCTAGATCTACACTAGATCTACATGGTAGAGATTATACTTTTGTAGCGAAGCCCTTCGCTTATCTCGCTCTTCCAAAAGGTGTCGGATCTCGAAGAGTGTCAAGTGAACACTCCTCTACAAGTATCCACACGGACAAAAGGTGGAGAAAAACCACTTAGAGTGTGCTAGCACTCTTGGGTGGCTCGACAATGGAGGAGAGGGAGAGATGAGAAGAGAGGAGGAAGAAGATGATATCTTGAATGAGCACTTGATTACTTCACATAAAGTGGCCGACCACTTTTCTAGAGATTTTATACCTCCATGTAATACCAAGAGTCATGGCTCTTGGTCTCCCTCATGAGGTGGCACACAATTATGTGGCCATGATGATGTGGAACACCATCATTGGCCGACCCATGCCAAGTGTACATTGAGGTGGCATTTGGTCAAGTCAAACTTGACCCTTCATCTTCCCTCTCAAGTCAAGTCAAACTTGACCCATTTATCTCCCATGGTTGATCAAATCTAACCATTGATTCAAGTCAATTTGATTTAATGAATCTCTATTCATTGAATTAAATTGATTCAATGAGTCATAATTTAAATTAGACTCATTCAACACATGAATCAAATTGAGTCCAAATCAATTAGTCTAATTTGGATTACTCTTAATCCAATTTGGTTCATCATATGAACCTAATCCTCTTGGTCCATCATATGAACCTAATCTCTATCTAATTGCCCTTTGTGTGTGACCCTATAGGTTCTTGTAACATTGGCAATGCTCCTAAACTCATTTAGAAACATAAGTAATGAGCGGTATCTAGCAACACATCATTACTACCCAAGTTACAAGAATGTTGAGATCCAACATCACCTTTGTGACTACTAATTGTAACTCTCACAATATATGATAATGTCATTCTATCCTAGACATCTAAATTGATCAATTGAGGCATAGATTGTGTCATCCTCTAATCAATTTATATCTCAAACTCCAAGTAGACTCACTCTAATCAAATGAGCTCAATATCTCATATTGACTCATTTGGGCATGCCCATGCATTTAGTGGTCTCACTCTATCAAGAATCATGATGTCACTCCCGTCATCTAGGAGGGATAGATCCCATTTACATCACTCACATCCCTCCGCATAATTTGTTACATACCCAGTAATCGCCTTTATAGTCCACCCAGTTACGGGTGGCGTTTGACGAAGCCAAAGTATGCAACTCCTTATGTAGGGAACCATGGTGACTTCAGGTCCAAGGACTCATAGTCATATTAATAATCATATGAAAAAGTATATGACACTCATATAACGATCCATGATACTTTCTTATGGCGGGTCATTCAGTATACATTCTCCAATGCATACCCATGTGTCAACTTGATATCTCTATATCCATGACTTGTGAGATCAAGTCATCGAGTTGACCTACATGCTAGTCTCAGCGCATTAACATTGCCCCTGAATGTTAATACTTGACTAGGAATGATTAAGAGTAGTGTTCTCTATATCATCTCACTATCGATTCAACCTATCGATTGATATAGATAAGAACCTTCCACTCAAGGACGCTATTACACTTAGTTATTTGACACCAATACAAGTAAGTATAATAACCATAAAGAAATGTCTTTATAAGTATATAGGAATATGATACATCGAGTCCATACAACAATCATCATATGATTGGCTCTAGGGCTCTAACTAACAATCTCCCACTAGCACTAGTGCCAATCAGTGTAGCTCTAAGGTCCAATGACCTAATGTGACCATCATGCTTTCTCTGTGCCAAAGCCTTGGTCAAGGGATCAGCGACGTTAGCTTCTGTGGGTACTCTGCATATCTTCACATCTCCTCTATCGATGATCTCTCGAATGAGATGGAAGCACCGTAGTATGTGTTTAGTCCGCTGGTGTGAGCGAGGTTCCTTAGCCTGTGCAATTGCTCCATTGTTGTCACAAAAGAGCTCTATAGGATCGACTATGCTAGGAACCACCCCAAGCTCAGTAATGAACTTGCGGATCCAAACTGCCTCCTTTGCTGCTTTTGATGCAGCAATATACTCGACCTCTGTTGTAGAATCAACAACTGTGTCCTACTTCGAACTCTTCTAGCTCACAGCACCACCATTCAAACAAAACATGAACCCAGACTGTGATCTATAATCATCCTGGTCAATTTGAAAGCTGGCATCACTATAACCCTTTACAGCTAGCTCGTCATCACCTCCAAATATCAAGAAATAGTCTTTAGTCCTTCTCAGGTACTTAAGAATATTCTTGACCGCTGTCCAGTGACGTTCACCTGGATCTGACTGGTATCTGCTCGTCATGCTCAAAGCATACGAAACATCAGGACGAGTACATAGCATGGTGTACATGATAGATCCTATGGCTGAAGTATAAGGGATCTTATCCATGCGGTTTCTCTTCTCTCTAGAAGAGGGACTTTGAGTCTTCGAAAGACTCATACCATGTGACATCGGTAAAACTCCTTTCTTGGAATTCTGCATGGCAAACCGTAGTAATACTGTGTCAATATATGTACTTTGACTTAGGCCAAGCAATCTCTTAGATCTATCTCTATAGATCTTTATGCCTAAAATACAGGCTGCTTCACCTAAGTCCTTCATTGAGAAACAATTCCCCAGCCAAGTATTTACAGACTGCAGCAAAAGGATGTCATTTCCAATGAGTAGTATATCATCCACATACAATACAAGGAAGATAACTGTTTCCCCAACAACCTTCTTGTAGACACAGGGTTCATCTTCATTCTTGATGAAACCAAACTATTTGATTGCATCATCGAATCGAAGATTCCAGCTCCGAGAAGCTTGCTTTAGTCCATAAATGGACTTATGCATCTTGCATACTCTGCCTGTATGCAGTGGGATCTATAAAATCCTCAGGTTGTGTCATGTACACATCCTCGAGTAAGTGTCCATTCAGAAACGCGATTTTGACATCCATCTGCCAGATCTCATAATCGTGATATGCTGCAATAGCAAGCATGATCCGAATGGACTTAAACATCGCTACTGGAGAAAAGGTTTCATCATAATCAATACCATGAATTTGCTTGAAACCTTTAGCTACTAAGCGACCCTCATAGGTAATAAGTCCATCCATGTCAGTCTTTCTCTTAAAGAGCCACTTTCACCCAATGGGTTTGACGCATTCAGGTGGATCAACCAAAGTCCATACTGTTGGTGCGGGAAGCATCCGACGATCGAACTTGTGTTTTGATAATGGTAAAGGATTCAAAGTTAAGGTGTTTTGTTTTCTAACAAGTCTACTTGAGGATTTCAGGAAAGTCCTAGCTGCGGTTAGGCAAAGGGAAAAACCCTAGGGGTGGTAACCCTAGGTCATAGGGGGTGGTAACCCTATGCGGAAAGTCTTGGCAGGTCGATGACTTCAGGCAAAAGTCCTAGGGGTGGTAACCCTAGGTGGAAAGTCCTGGTGTCGCGAACCAGGTGAAAGACTTGACTGGCCGGGAAGCGGATGTCCAACAGAAAGTCCGGAAGCGTCGAGTGCTGAGAAAAAGTCCAGTCGATCTGGAGGATCGACTGGCAACAGGTAAATCTCCTGAGTGGAGTAAGTGAGGACGCGTTCCCCGCAGAGGGAACAGTAGGCGTCGGGTCGACCTAGGGTTTCCGGTCGGAAACCCGAAGTCAGACTCGGATAGTCCGGAGACTGTCAATACTTCATTTGTCATATTTATTATATTATGTGCTAACTTTGTGCTGCAGGATAGTGTTTGGGACTAACGTATCTTGCAGGTGCAAAGAAGCAACCTAAAGCCTCGGATGAACAGTGTCCGAGGTGCCTTCATGGAGCTTGGAGGCGCCTCGGGTGCAAGGCTGGAGCTGGCTGCGAGAAGCTGTTCAAGGCGCCTTGATGAACAGTGGAAGGCGCTTTGAACAGATGAAGGCGCCCTGTGAACAGTGGAAGGCGCCTTGAACAGATGAAGGCACCCTGTGAACAGTGGAAGGCGCCTTGAATCTGTGATAAGATTCGACCAGTTCGCTCCTCATCTCCGCGGCTGACTCGGCCTATTCAAGGCGCCTTGGAGCTTGTTTAAGGCGCCTTGAACAACATTTAAAAGGGGGTTCGACCAGCAGCTTGTATTAACGAATACCAAGTGATCTTTCATCAATGTGCTGCTCCAAAAGACGTTCCGAAGTGCTGCTACAAGTGCCCGACGACCCGAAGCTTCAGAATTAGCATTTCTTGTTGTCGGTATAATACTTATAGCTTTTAATTGTACTCATAATTGTAATCTTTTAACGAGCTTATAGTTGTTGCCCACGGAAAGCGATCAAGGATCGTGGGACTTCGATTAGGAGTCGCCTTAGGCTCCGAACGAAGTAAAATCTCTCGTGTCTCTCTGTGTGTGTTCGTTCTTTATTCCGCTGCGTGTTTTAACTCGATAGTTTTACGATTCCGAAAAATGAAATAGCCACGAGCGCTATTCACCCCCCCTCTAGCGCGTCTCGATCCAATAATTGGTATCAAAGCGGGGTTGTTTTGAATTGGTGCAACCACCATTCAAAACATTTTTTTTTCGTGGTATTTTGTTTCGGAGTCAATTAGAAATTAGCTAATTAGCTAAAGTTCTAACTTTTTTAATCAGTATTGCTCAAAGTTGGTCAATACCACTTGAGCTCGTTATTTTTTTTCCTCCCGCACTACTAATCCAAGACACAGTCTTGGAATAGATCTTTTTGTTTTTGCTCATCTAGGTCTAAAATGACTCAACAAGAAGGATATAGCACTGTTCGTCCCCCACTATTTTCCGGAGAAGATTTCGGATACTGGAAGGGGCGAATGGAGATATATCTGAAGATCCAGTTCGACACCTGGATGATAGTCAAGACAGGACTTCAACTACCAACTGATACAGACGGTAAGCCTACATCCTGTGAGAACTGGGAACCAACCTTCATCAAAAAGGTGGAAGCCGACGCCAAAGCTACCTGCACCATCCAGTGCGGTCTTACCAAGGAGGAACTCAACAGAGTCGGTCCCTTTTCAATCGCAAAGGAACTCTGGGAGAAACTGATCGAACTTCACGAGGGCACCTCGGAAACCAAGGTAAGTAACCGTGATTTATTATTTAATAAATTATATAATTTAAAAATGCAGGAAGGTGAGACGGCGACCCAGCTGCACGCACGCATCCAAGACATTCTTAACTCTCTTCATGCAATAGGACAAAAAGTCGAAAACCGGGACGTCATAAGGTACGCATTAAATTCGTTTCCAAGGAGTACATTGTGGGCATCAATGGTAGATGCCTACAAGGTCTCCAAAGACTTATCTTTTTTAAAGTTAGACGAGTTATTTTTTGAATTTGAACTTCATGAACAAACTAATGCACAGCCATCCGAGAAGGGTATTGCTTTGGTTACAGGTACGAGTCGAACACGGGAATCAAGAGTACGGCGAAAAATTAAATCGAAATCAGAAGACGAATCCGACTCAGAAGATTCAGAGGATGAACTGACCAGTGAACTTGTGAACCTTGTGAAGAAGCTCTACAAGAAGAAGAAGGGCTTCAACAAGAAAGATCTGAAGAAGGCAGTTCAGTCCAGGGAGGCCTAACCGAACTCAAAGGTAAAATTCGAAGTCACTTGTTACGGGTGCAACCAGAAGGGGCATATCAAAGCCAACTGTCCCAACCAAAAGGAGGCCAAAAAGCAAAGAAGAAAGAAGGTCCTGAAAGCAACCTGGGACGAATCTTCTTCAGAGGACGACAACGATGAACTTGATCAAACAAGTCTACTCGCACTGATGGCCCGGGACCAAATCATCGAGAGCGAGTCAGAAGCCGAGTCCGAGCAAAACCACGGATCCGCATCCGTTTCTGAAGGGCCAGACTCCAATGTAAGTATTCCAAGGCTTAATAATTTAGTTAATTACTTACTTCGCAAACTAGCTAAATCAAACCTTAGGATTAAATCACTTCTAAAGGAAGTAGTCGTCCTTAAAGAAGTGACAAACACTAACTCTTTACCTAATCAACTTCAAACTGGAAACTCTACTCAAGTTCAAAAACTTGAGGAAGAAAACTCTAGTTTGAAAAATCAGGTAAAATATTTAAAAATTACTTTAGAAAAGTTTTCTCTGGGCTCTAAGAATTTGAATCTAATTCTTGGGACACAAAGAGCCATTTACAACAAAACTGGGCTGGGATATAACAGTAAAAAGAAATATAGATCTTATCTATCCTTAATAAACAAACAAAATAGTAAATCAGTTCAAGCATGGGTCCCCAAGTCCAAATTGATCAATCAAGTTGGACTTGGCCAATACTGGGTTCCGAAGGATCAAATATACTATCTCGATAAACCATACCGAGGATATGATCCAGGGAAAGCTAAAAGAAAAACTATCTTGAAAATCTAAATTCAAATTCAAAATCAAATTAAAAATTCAAAATTAAAATTCAAAATCAAATTAAAAATTCGAAATTCAAATTCAAAATCAAATTAAAAATTCGGAATTAAATATTTAAAATTCAAAATTCAAAATCAAATTAAAAATTTGAAATTAAATTATATATTTAAAATTCAAAAATAGATGGTGGATCCAAACTAGCTGGCACCTCCAACTCAACTACCCGACAGGGTAACTGGACTTAATTTACCCGAAATGGGTAAAACAAGAGTAGATTACCCGGCAGGGTAATTAAGGCTAGTTTGAAAACGGGTCGAGTTTAACTTGAACCACAGTACCGGTGAAGTTTTTGGATGATAGTACGTTAGGGAAACTTGGGCATCGCATGTCTAGGAAGATATGACTTCGACCTGGTGCATTTGGCCAAGTGGAACTGACCGAAGCTACCCTTAAATGGATCCTAACTAGTTAAACCAAGGAGTAGTATTAAGTCCAATGGGTAGGACTATTTGGAAAACCTCGAAATCATGGTTACTTTAATGAGCTCCGTGTGACTCACCATAGTCCAGAAGTTTATCCAAAGAATGTTTACTTGTTGAACCCAAAGCTAATCCTGAATCTAACACAAAGTTAAACCAGACCCTTAAAATTCAACAATAACTCATCTCACAACAATTATAGGATTCCCTGATTGACAATTTAGATCGGGTGAGATGACTAAGAAATTTCAAAATTATTTTAAAAAAACTTAAATTTCAAAATTATTTTAAAAACTTAAATTTCAAAATTATTTTAAAAACTTAAATTTCAAAATTATTTTAAAAACCTAAATTTCAAAACTTAAATTTCAAAATTATTTTAAAAACTTAAATTTCAAAATTATCTTAAAAAAACTTAAATTTCAAAATTATTTCAAAAACTTAAATTTTAAAATTATTTTAAAAACTTAAATTTCAAAATTATTTTAAAAAACTTAAATTTCAAAATTATTTTAAAAACTTAAATGTCAAAATTATTTTTAAAAAAATTCAAAATTATTTTAAAAACTTAAATTTCAAAATTATTTTTTAAAAAACTTAAATTTCAAAATTATTTAAAAAACTTAAATTTCAAAATTATTTTAAAAACCTAAATTTCAAAATTATTTTAAAAACTTAAATTTCAAAATTATTTTAAAAAAACTTAAATTTCAAAATTATTTTAAAAACCTAAATTTCAAAATTATTTTAAACTTAAATTTCAAAATTATTTTAAAAACTTAAATTTCAAAATTATTTTTAAAAAAAAATTAAATTTCAAAATTATTTTAAAAACTTAAATTTCAAAATTATTTTAAAAACTTAAATTTCAAAATTATTTTAAAAACTTAAATTTCAAAATTATTTTAAAAACTTAAATTTCAAAATTATTTTAAAAAATTAAATTTCAAAATTATTTTAAAAACTTAAATTTCAAAATTATTTTAAAAACTTAAATTTCAAAATTATTTTAAAAAAAAATTCAAAATTATTTTAAAAAAAAAATTCAAAATTATTTTAAAAACTTAAATTTCAAAATTATTTTAAAAACTTAAATTTCAAAATTATTTTTTAAAAAAAAACTTAAATATCAAAATTATTTGAAAATTACTTTACAAAATCCATTAAACTTTAAACCCTTTTTTCAATGTTTTAAATCAATATATATATATATATATATACATATATATATATATATATATATATATATATATATATATATATATATATATATATATATATATATATATAAAAGGGGTAGGGCGCCTCCTGGAGGCGCCTCCCACAACTGGAAGGCGCCTTAAAGAGCGACGGGAAAGTTCTCGCCGCATCACCTTAAGGCGCCTCGGATCGATCCGAGGTGCCTCCTAAACCAACTAAAGGCGCCTTAAACACGCTTAAGGCGTCTTCAGTTTTCCTCATTAGAAAACGAACAGAATCCTTCTGTTCGTTTTTCTGCCAACGCCGAGTATATCCTCCGCATACAGATTCGAGCAACCAAGGAGCCTTCATCCCATTTAATCTTCCCTCTACACCTGGCAATGCCTCCTAGGTATAATTTCAAGCCTTCCTGTTCATGTTCTACGTAATATTTTTGCTTATTTCTGTCAATTTTTGCAAAATCGTTGAAAATAGGAAGCGCCGACACGTTGACCCTAATCCAGTTAGAATTCCATCAGCAGATATCAGATTTCCCACTATACATCTTAGGGATACCTTTGCTAATTATGTTTTTGAACCAATCAAACCTAGATATGTAAATAGGACCTTTTATACCCAGTTTTGTCAGCCATCTATCCAAATGATAGAGTACTATCAACTGGACCAATTGGTTTACTGCACTGATACAGTAAACCAGGAGTTATGTGCACATTTTTATCACAACCTTGAGAGGGTTGATGATAATATATACTCCACTAGAGTTGCTGGCGTTGACATTGAGCTGACTCCCACCCTGCTACGCACCACCCTAGGACTTAGGGTTTCAGAGTCTACTTTTTTATGCTACCCCAGTAGGGACCTGCCATTTGGCGATCCTTATTCCCACATTACGTTAGATACTATCTACACGTATTTCTTTGGGGAAGAGAGACCTGCTGGCCCGACTGAGTTCAAGTCAGTCTCTCTTCGGGTTCAGGACTATATGATGTATAGGATCCTGACAGCATGTATTTTGCCGATCTCATCTCGGGATGTCCCGAAGATGAGATCTTCACACTCATTTTTCTTGTACGCCCTGTGTCATCGATATAGCCTTACATATGTTTTAGAACATTATCTGTGCATCTGGGACAGTCACCTCCAGGACAGTACACATGCCCTATTGTCATATTTTGACACGCTTCTTTTCGACTATAGAGGGTATAGATGTGACCAGGGGAACAGTCATTCCTCTTACTATATATGACGAGCTAGGATCCTATAGTTGTAGACTAGCCGGTGCTGATATCACAGCTGATGGAGTTCTAGCCTGGACAGGACGACCACAGCCAGCAGCTGCCCCTATCGCTCCAGCAGCCGAGGATATACCAGGCGAGGGAGAGGAGTGGGCTGATTTCTTAGCCGAGGCTCTTTTCTCAGATCCCTCCCCGTCTGCCAGACCATCCACCTCAGCTGGACCTTCGACATCTACATCACTCTCCATCGAGGACCGACTTGCTCGACTCGAGGTCGAGTCCATCCAGACAAGACGAATAGTTCTCTCTATTCGATCTGAGATGGCTGCCGGATTTACGTCCCTTCGTGACGAGATGCGACGTCTGGGTCAGCCAGCACCCGAGCATCCCCATGCACCATCTTCCGCTGATGACCCTCCAGCTGATGCTCCTCACATGGATGATCCAGCTATTTGATATGACTATTTTTATGCATTGTACTATGAGCATCTGCACTACTTATTCATTTTGTTAGACTTCTTTGAAGGGTTATGTACTTACTTGAATACTTAGTCAGTTTCACAAATTCTGGATTTATTTGTTATTTTTCAAAATTTAGGAAAAATAGTTTTTTTTTTTTTAAAAAAAATCCCAATTTTCTTAAATTTTTCAAAATTCTGGAATTAGCCTAAGTTTCCCCCTAGAAATCATGTTCCCCTAGCATCTCACAAGCACCTAGGTTTACCTTGATTGTGTTTGAAAAATATAGAACGGCGTGAGATGCATAGGGTTCAGCCTGGACTCAAGAATGCTTATATCTGTGCATCGATATGAGTCTGGGCTTTAAATACGCAATATACATTAATCAAGTTGAGTCTTCCAGCTCTAGTCAAATCTAACTGGACCAAATCAACTTGACTTGACTAACCATGTGAAAACTGCTGCCCTATAGGCAGTCAGCAACTAACTAAAGGTTAGACAGTTGGTAAAGGATACTCAATTTTCTAGTTAAGAATGCCTTGACCCTTAGGGCTCTGATACCTAGTAAATCAATCTAGTAAACATGACTCATGCTTGGACTTAAGGACCAACTGAATTTGAATGACTAACCTTGTCCTAAATCTTAAATATTATTTAAGCTAAGTTCCAATCTTAACTTTCAAACTCTGTTGAACTTAGCTAACATGTTGAACTTAGTAATTTCCTGTAAATTTTTTTTCAAAAGACTAACAAACAATTTTTCTGTTAAGTAAGAAAGATATAATCACTAACTTTCTAAATCTATCAAAGCGATACACTCCTCAACAGTTTTATAATGTTATTCAAGTGTCTATTATTGACCATTTTTTGATATATGGCAAAGGGGGAGAGTAGCAAATTAAAATTCAAATTAATAATTAAGGGGGAGCATATAGGTTACTTTAGCAAATTTGGTCATCTTGTAAGGAGCAAATTGTAAAATTGAAATTAAGGGGAAGCAAAAGTTAAGGGGGAGCATATAGATTACTTTAGCAAATTTGCTTTTGTCATTTTTGTTCATCTATACTTAGCAGATTTTCCTGTGTTAAAAATGCTTATCTATTCGTTTGTCTACTTAACTTTGAATTTGAGTTGCCATAATCAAAAAGGGGGAGATTGTTGGTGCGGGAAGCATCCGACGATCGAACTTGTGTTTTGATAATGGCAAAGGATTCAAAGTTAAGGTGTTTTGTTTTCTAACAAGTCTACTTGAGGATTTCAAGAAAGTCCTAGCTGCGGTTAGGCAAAGGGAAAAACCCTAGGGGTGGTAACCCTAGGTCATAGGGGGTGGTAACCCTATACGGAAAGTCTTGGCAGGTCGATGACTTTAGGCAAAAGTCCTAGGGGGTGGTAACCCTAGGTGGAAAGTCCTGGTGTCGTGAACCAGGTGAAAGACTGGACTGGCCGGGAAGCGGATGTCCAGCAGAAAGTCCGGAAGCGTCGAGTGCTGAGCAAAAGTCCAGTCGATCTGGAGGACGACTGGCAACAAGTAAATCTCCTGAGTGGAGTAGGTGAGGACGCGTTCCCCGCAGAGGGAACAGTAGGCGTCGGGTCGACCTAGGGTTTCCGGTCGGAAACCCGAAGTCAGACTCGGACAGTCCGGAGACTGTCAATACTTCATTTGTCATATTTATTATATTATGTGCTAACTTTGTGCTGCAGGATAGTGTTTGGGACTAACGTATCTTGCAGGTGCAAAGAAGCAACCTAAAGCCTCGGATGAACAGTGTCCGAGGTGCCTTCATGGAGCTTGGAGGCGCCTCGGGTGCAAGGCTGGAGCTGGCTGCGAGAAGCTGTTCAAGGCGCCTTGATGAACAGTGGAAGGCGCCTTGAATCTGTGATAAGATTCGACCAGTTCGCTCCTCATCTCCGCGGCTGACTCGGCCTATTCAAGGCGCCTTGGAGCTTGTTTAAGGCACCTTGAACAGCATTTAAAAGGGGGTTCGACCAGCAGCTTGTATTAACGAATACCAAGTGATCTTTCATCAACGTGCTGCTCCAAAAGACGTTCCGAAGTGCTGCTACAAGTGTCCGACAACCCGAAGCTTCAGAATTAGCATTTCTTGTTGTCGGTATAATACTTATAGCTTTTAATTGTACTCATAATTGTAATCTTTTAACGAGCTTATAGTTGTTGCCCACGGAAAGCGATCAAGGATCGCGGGCCTTCGAGTAGGAGTCGCCTTAGGCTCCGAACGAAGTAAAATCTCTCGTGTCTCTCTGTGTGTGTTCGTTCTTTATTCCGTTGCGTGTTTTAACTCGATAGTTTTACGATTCCGAAAAACGAAATAGCTGCGAGCGCTATTCACCCCCCCTCTAGCGCGTCTCGATCCAACACATACTTGGTTGGTGTACATGGATTCCATCTCGGATCTCATGACCTCTAGCCATGACTCAGAATCTGGTCTCATCACAGCTTCCTGATAGGAGGTAGGCTCATTCTCAACAAGCATAACGTCATCATGGTCAGACAAGAAAAATGAGTATCTCTCAGGCTGACGACGTACCCTATCAGACCTGCGAAGAGGTAGGTCTACTTGAACTGGTTGTTGTTCCTCAACTCCTTGTGGAGCAATCTCATCATCCACAACACTTTGTGGTTCCAGTTCAACTTCCATCAAGGCTTCAGTGCTATGGTCCATATCTTGAACTTCTTCAAGATTGAACGTACTCCCACTAGTTTTTCTAGAAACAAAGTCTCTTTCTAGAAATACCCCAGTCTTAGCCACAAACACTTTGTGTTGACTGGAAATGTAGAAGTAATATCCCTTCGTTTCATTGGGATATCCTATAAAATAACACTTATCGGATTTGAGTCCCAGTTTGTCCGAGACTTGACGTTGAACGTAAGTCTCACAGCCCCAAATCCTCATAAAAGACATCTGGGCATCTCTCCCAGTCCATATCCTATATGGTGTCTTTATCACAGCCTTGGATGGAACACGGTTAAGTATGAAGGCTGCTGTGTCTAGAGCATATCCCCAAAAAGTCATAGGAAGATCTATGTGACTCATCATCGACCGTACCATATCTAATAGGGTATGATTCCTCCTTTTGGATACACCATTCCGCTGTGGTGTTCCAGGAGGAGTGAGTTGGGATAGGATCCCACACTCAGCTAGATAGTCACGAAACTCATGGCTAAGGTATTCACCACCTCGATCTGATTGAAGTATCTTAATACTCTTGCCTAGCTGGTTTTATACTTCATTCTTGAATTCTTTGAACTTTTCAAAGGATTGTGACTTATGTGTCATCAGATACACTTAACCATATCTACTGAAGTCATCAGTAAATGTAATGAAGTAGCTATAACCACCTCTGGCAGTGACATTGAAAGAGCCACATACATCACTATATATAAGTCCTAACAAGTCAATCGCTTTTTCGCTGTGTCCACTAAAGAGAGTCTTGGTCATCTTGCCCAGTAGGCATGACTCACATGTCTCATATGATTCAAAATCAAATGAGTCCAGCAAACCATCTTTATGGAGTTGGGATAAGCGATTCTCATTTATATGACCTAAGTGACAATGCCAGAGATAGGTTCGGTTCATATCATTTGACTTGAACATTTTGGTACTTATGTTATAGATGGGGTTCTCGAAGTTTAGAATATAGAGTCCGTTTATCAGAGGTGCACTACAATAGAACATATCATTTAAGTAAATAGAACAATATTTGTTCTTTATTACAAAAGAAAATCCTTTCTTGTCCAAACAAGAGACTGAAATAATGTTCTTTATAAGAACAGACACATAACAACATTTATCTAATTCTAGTACAAGCCCAGAGGGCAGAGATAGATAGTAAGTTCCTATAGCAACAGCAGCAACACGTGCTCCATTGCCTACTCGTAGGTCCACCTCGCCCTTCGTCAATGCCCTGCTATTTCTCAGCGCCTACACATTAGTACAAATGTGAGAAGCACATCCAGTATCCAATACCCATGATGCAGAAATAGATAGATTGACTTGTATAAAATATATACCTGAAGTAGAAGTCTCACTTCTCTTCTTCTTAAGATCTTCCATATATACTTTGCAGTTCCTCTTCCAGTGCCCAGTCTGACCGCAGTGGAAGCAGGTATCATCCTTGGCAACCCCTCCTTTAGGTTTCATTATCTTGCATTTGCCCTTGGCTTGAGACTTTCCCTTACCTTTAGGCTTAACCTTGCCTTTATTCTTTTGCACCATCAAAATGGAGTTGGGCTTTACCTTCCTAAGGTTGAGCTCAGCGGTTCTCAACATGCTTAACAGCTCAGGCAGTGGCTTGTCAATTTCATTCATGTTGTAATTCATGACAAATTGACTGTAGCTCTCTGGCAAGGATTGCAAGATCAAGTCAGTGGCCAGCTCTTGGCCAAGTGGGAATCCCAACCTCTGTAGGTTTTCTATGTACCCAATCATCTTGAGCACATATAGACCTACGGAAGTCCAATCTTGCATCTTGCACTGAAACAGTTCCTTGGAGATCTCGAATCTCTCATGCCTCGCTTATCCTTGATATAGTTGACAAAGATATTCAACCATATCATAAGCAGACATCAACTCGTGTTGCTTCTGAAGCTCAGAGTTCATGGTCGCGAGCATGAGGCATGACACATCTAATGCATCATCTTGATGCTTCTTATAAGCATCTCGGTCAGCTCGCGTGGCAGTGGCAGGAGGTGCCTCGGGAATGGGCTGCTCCAGGACGTACAGTTTTCTTTCTTGTGTGAGAACAATTCTCAGATTCCTGTACCAGTCCAGGAAATTAGTTCCATTGAGCTTGTCCTTGTCAAGGATAGAATGCAGGGAGAAGGTGTTCGTGTTTGTCGACATGACAATCTACAACAGAAATAATGTAGAAAGTAAATATCATATTCCATCTATTATTTAATTAGGCCTTTAACTAAATGATGCTCCCACTGAATTATAGAGCTTTTGTAGAATCAAGTCATGGATGTGGTCAAACCACACTACTAGATTCATATCAATTAGCTATAATTCTCGTGGGACAAGATCCACATTATACTACGCCTTGAGTTAGCTTTGGCTAAATCACCCAAGACTTAGTATAATCGGTAGATAACGAATTATCAATTACATCTCTATGTAACTCTTGTTTATAGGATCAAGATCCTCATTTATACTAAAGCTTTAGTTAGCTTTGGCTAAATCGCCCAAGATTTAGTATAAATGTGATTTTTATCCTATCTTCCAACCGTTGAAAAATGCCTATAGTTATACCCGATCAAATAGAGTTAACTAGTTATACTCAATCTAATTGAGTTTGTACTCACCCAAGCTTTGATAGGTGGGACCAAGATTGCCCCTCCATACCCTACCAAGATAATATGCGTTGCTCTGCTTTGGCAGATTCAACAACAACAAATGATCGAGGTAGTGATGGGTATCAAAACATGGTAGGCATTTCGAGTTGACTTGATTAAGATCTAATCTAATCGTTAATGTGTATCATATACGCATCAAGGCACTAATTACCCTACAATAGCATGCATCACTACACACAAAGAAAAATAATGTGACATGGTTATGACCCTACTATGATTCTCTCTAGCCAAAGAGAAGATCGAATGGTCAACCTAGGGATAGCACCTTCTCTAAGGTCTTCATTAGACCACCTTATGTTGTCGGCTTCCTTCTTGTAACTCCATCTTCAATTGTACATTACAAAAGTGAAACTTGAGTTACATTCGAGTCTAAAACTATTTTATAACAGGAATATTAAAAGAAAGAGGGCACGACACACAGGTCGTGTAACACAATACAACACTCATAACCAAATGACGGCTCGCAGGCCGTATTATGAATTACAACACATAATTTCCAATCATATTGGGTCTTTTGGGCCATAACCATGAACATATCACACACATATTCAAAATATTCATTTTTCATAAATTTTCATAAATTTACTTCTATTCTAATAACCCTTTATGAGCTGCAACTTCGCGGCAGTCTAGTTTGTTGATTTTTCGGTCGAGGTCAAGTAACAACTCCCCTTGCGGGGTTAGGGGCAGCACCCCTACTCACAAAATTAATTTTGTGAGTGTTACATAGACCTTACAGTACCTAAAATCATTTAGATCGCTGATTTGGTCGAGACCAACTCGTTTGCGAAAATTTTCTCTCAGTGGCCGAAACCTCCAAGTGACTATACACTTGTTGTTTTGCCCCCAAGAGAAATATACTCATAAAATGTTAAAATTTAGTAAATTTACAGATTTGCAAATTTTATATAAAAATACAAATAAAACTAGTATATGTTTCGCACGTGGCTCTGATACCACTGTTAGAACTTTCGAGCCGTAAAAATCACTTTTTGCGTTGCAAAAACCCTGAAATTCTTGCCATGGATCCGTACGAAGATAAAAATTTACATATACATAGTTTTCTCCTAGATCTACACTAAATCTACATGGTAGATATTATACCTTTGTAGCAAAGCCCTTCGCTTATCTCGCTCGTCCAAAAGGTGCCGGATCTCGAAGAGTGTCAAGTGAACACTCCTCTACAAGTATCCACACGGACAAAAGGTGGAGAAAAACCACTTAGAGTGTGCTAGCACTCTTGGGTGGCTCGGCAATAGAGGAGAGGGAGAGATGAGAAGAGAGGAGGAAGAAGATGATATCTTGAACGAGCACTTGATTGCTTCACATAAAGTGGTCGTCCACTTTTCTAGAGGTTTTATACCTCCATGTAATACCAAGAGTCATGGCTCTTGGTCTCCCTCATGAGGTGGCACACAATTATGTGGCCATGATGATGTGGAACACCATCATTGGCCGGCCCATGCCAAGTGTACATTAAGGTGGCATTTGGTCAAGTCAAACTTAACCCTTCATCTTCCCTCTCAAGTCAAGTCAAACTTGACCCATTTATCTCCCATGGTTGATCAAATATAACCATTGATTCAAGTCAATTTGATTTAATGAATCTCTATTCATTGAATTAAATTGATTCAATGAGTCATAATTTAAATTAGACTCATTCAACACATGAATCAAAATGAGTCCAACTCAATTAGTCTAATTTGGATTACTCTTAATCCAATTTGGTTCATCATATGAACCTAATCCTCTTGGTCCATCATATGAACCTAATCTCTATCTAATTGCCCTTTGTGTGTGACCCTATAGGTTCTTGTAACGTTGGCAATGCTCCTAAACTCATTTAGAAACATAAGTAATGAGCGGTATCTAGCAACACATCATTACTACCCAAGTTACAAGAATGTTGAGATCCAACATCACCTTTGTGACTACTAATTGTAACTCTCACAATATATGATAATGTCATTCTATCCTAGACATCTAAATTGATCAACTGAGGCATAGATTGTGTCATCCTCTAATCAATTTATATCTCGAACTCCAAGTAGACTCACTCTAATCAAATGAGCTCAATATCTCATATTGACTCATTTGGGCATGCCCATGCATTTAGTGGTTTCACTCTATCAAGAATCATGATGTCACTCCCGTCATATAGGAGGGATAGATCCCATTTACATCACTCACATCCCTCCGCATAATTTGTTACGTACCCAGTAATCGCCTTTATAGTCCACCCAGTTACGGGTGGCATTTGACGAAGCCAAAGTATGCAACTCCTTATGTAGGGAACCATGGTGACTTCAGGTCCAAGGACTCATAGTCATACTAATAGTCACATGAGAAAGTATATGACACTCATATAACGATCCATGATACTTTCTTATGGCGGGTCATTCAATATATATTCTCCAATGCATACTCATGTGTCAACTTAATATCTCTATATCCATGACTTGTGAGATCAAGTCATCGAGTTGACCTACATGCTAGTCTCAGTGCATTAACATTGTCCCTGAATGTTAATACTTGACTATGAATGATTAAGAGTAGTGTTCTCTATATCATCTCACTATCGATTCAACCAATCGATTGATATAGATAAGAACCTTCTACTCAAGGACGTTATTACACTTAGTTATTTGTCACCAATACAAGTAAGTATAATAACCATAAAGAAATGCCTTTATAAGTATATAGGAATATGATACATTGAGTCCATACAATAATCATCATATGATTGACTCTAGAGCTCTAACTAACACTCAGAACTTATGGGATAAAGCTGAACCCAAGCAAGTGTCTATTTGATGCAAAGAGTGGGTGCTTCCTCGGCTACATCATAACCGAGCGGGGCATTGAGGCTAACCCAATCAAAGTGAAAGCATTGCAAGACATTCCCCCGCCCCGTAACTTGAAGGAAGCTCAGCGATTGACCGGTTGGATCATGGCGCTATCCAGATTCATCTCCAAGTCATCCGATCGGAGCTTACCATTCTTCAAAATACTGCGTCGGGCGATAAAATTTTAATGAGACGAGGAGTGCGACAAGGCATTTGAAGAGCTCAAAGAATACCTCAACTCCCTGCCTGTCCTAGCCAAGCCATGCGTCGGCGAGCCGCTTCGGATCTACTTGTCATCTTCAAAGCATGCAGTCGGTTCGGCATTAGTTAGGCAGAGCGGCGAGGAACAACCAGTGTACTTTTTAAGCCACATATTAAAAGATACTGAGCCCCGCTACACTGGTCTTGAGAAGCTGGCTTATACTTTAGTGCTCATCGCTCAGAGGCTCCACCCGTACTTCCTCGTTCACTCGATAATCATGATGACCAACAGTCCCTTGTGAAGGGTCCTTCTCAATCCCGAGGCATCTGGATGGCTGATCAAATGGACAACAAAGCTCAGCGAGTTCGACATCCAGTATCAACCCTGAACTGCCATCTGTTAGGACCAAAAGTAGCTAGAGGGGGGGGGGTGAATAGCTCGTCGCGTTCGCTCGGTGCTCGGCGTTGCTTGGCGTTGCTTGTTTCTTCAAGAATATGCAGCGGAAATACAAAGAAACAATCACACAACGCTAACACGGTTGGTTTACTTGGTATCCACCTCACAAGAGGTGACTAATCCAAGGATCCACACCAACACACACACCCTCCACTAAATAAAACTCTCCTTTATGGTAACTACCAAGGGCGGAGAAGCCCTACAAGACTCAATACAAGAAGAGAGGGAAATGATACAAGAGATACAAGCTTACAAGCTTACAATGAGTATAAACCCTAACCCTAGCTTCTCTTCTTGGCTTTGATCCGCCTCTTGACTTGGAAAACTTCCAAGATCTTTCAAGAACTGGCGATCTGAGCTTTGTGAGTGCTGTGGAGGAGGCAAGAAATCTGGAGTGAATCGGAGAAGAGATGCGAAGGAAATGAACGCTGCGGCCTTTATCGACACCACGGTCGGATCCCGATCGATTCGAATATTCCCAATCGATCGGAGGCTTTGGATCGATCCATCGATCGATCCAGCGCCTTCGCTGGAAACGCTGGATCGATCCACGGATCGATCCGGCGCTTATCGCGCCTCGCCCCAATCGATCCACCGATCGATTGGAACATCTGATCGATCCACGGATCGATCCGAGGCTCTGCTTGAAGGAAGGCCGGATCGATCCATCGATCGATCCAGCCTCGGCTCGGTCCACTGATCGATCCAACACTTGGTTTTTGCCCAAAACCAAGTTCCAAGCCTCTCAAACCAACATCCGGTCAACCTTGACCTGTTGGTACATCATGCCTAGCATCTGGTCACTCCTTTGACCTGCTAGGACTTCCCACCAAGTGTCTGGTCAATCCCTTTGACCCACTTAGACTTTTCTATTCATGCCAAGTATCTGGTCACTCCTTTGACCTACTTGGACTTCCATCAGATGTTTGGTCAACTCCTTTGACCTATCTGTATTTCCTCGTGCCAAGTATCCAGTCAATCCTTTGACCTACTTGGACTTCCCAACACCAGATGTCCGATCATCCTTGATCCATCTGGATTTTCCCTTGCCTGGCTTCACTCACCAGGACTTTCACCTAGCTTCACTCACTAGGGCTTTCACCTGGCTTCACTCACCAGGACTTTCACCTAGCTTCACTCACTAGGATTTTCCTTCTGCCTGGCTTCACTCACCAGGACTTTCACCTAGCTTCACTCACTAGGGTTTTCACCTGGTTTCACTCACCAGGACTTTCACCTAGCTTCACTCACTAGGACTTTCACCTAGCTTCACTCACTAGGGTTTTCCTTCTGTCTGGCTTCACTCACCAGGACTTCCCTGTCAAGTATCCGGTCAACCTTGACCTACTTGACTCTTCTTCAATCAATTTCTTATTGTCAAACATCTAAACTTAAACCAAGACTCAGCTTGGTCACCCAGGTCAACCTTGACCTGAGGGATGTTGCACCAACAATCTCCCCCTTTTTGATGTTTGACAATACCACAATAACACTTACAATACCACATGTAAGTTAGGCTAATCCTATAGCCTCAATCTTCATGCCACTAGGTAATGAACATATAAATTAAGCTCTTCATTCTCCCCCTACGAGGGCACACTCCCTCTAGGTAATGAAAGCCTAACTTACACCCATTCATAGGTCCTTTCATTCTCCCCCTATTGGCACACATCAACCCATCTTTGGGCACACATCAACCCATGCCCCAATTTTGGGTACACATCAACAAATCCATTTGTTGACGACTCTCCCCCTGAAGAGTTACTCATCATTGTTCACAACATCACTCGTTGTGATCAACACGATAAAGAAGGTCCCATACCCTTCATTTATCCTTAACTTCTTCCTCAATGTAGACAAATACCCAACCTTGAGCATTATCTAACCACTTGAGTTCCCACTTGAAATAATGAGGATATCCACTCCCCATTTCAAGTTCAAAAGCTCATACATGAGCATTTTCTTTACAGAAGGTTAACCACCTTCCAAGGTTCATGAAAAGTAATTTTTCATGTCTTTAAAGAGTCCCTCCCCCTAAAGACATGGTGGTAACTTCTATCATTGCACCAACAATGACTTGGAATTCCTAAACCTTTAGGAAACCCAAATTTTAGAAGTTTTGAGGTTTAAATGTTCAATATTTGAAACGACCTCAACCTAAACTTCTACTTAGTCTTCGTTAACCAATCCATCCTTGTTTTCAACATGAAAACACCCTTTGTATGTATACAAATGTATTTTAGGGGTTTGGAATGGTTACCTAGACTCAAAGAGGTTCAAAGATGCTGAAATCAAGCCTACCCAGCCAAAATCAGCAACTTTGATCGATTGGAGTTGGGATCCAATCGATTGAACCTTTCTGAATCGATCCACTGATCGATTCAGAATACCTGGATCGATCGGCTGATCGATCCAGCGAGCTTCTGCTCGCGGGAGTCTTGCCTTCTGAATCGATCCACGGATCGATTCGGGCACTCCAATCGATCCATGGATCGATCGGAGCTCTGATAGTTGCTGAAATTCCATTTCAGTCAACTTCAGAAACCCCTAGAAAATTCTACAAAAATCCAAAAATCATGAAATTTCGTGTAGACATTATTTAGGGCATACTTAATCATGAAAAAATAGTTTTCTATGAAAATACATCATATTTTCAAAGATTGACACAAACTCGAAAATTTGCAAAAACTTTAGTGTTTTTCTTCAAGTTTGTGTCTAACTATTCAATGGTGATTACTATCAAAAGATAGCCTTCACCAAGGTTTTCCAAAAACTTTTTTTAAAAACATTTTAAAATCAATATCCCATCATGTTCCTTGGGCATAATGCACATGACTTGTACATTAGCTTTCCCAATGATGGGAAAACACATAACTATGTGTTTTGATGAACCTAAAAACTCAAAAGAATGCACTAAATCAACATTTTGAGTTATGTTCATCATCCTAACATCTCACTTGTATCTAATGTGCACTAATCACATACAAGTCACCTTATAGTCTTTGTGAGATGTAGATTTTGGTTTTTGCCCTTATCTAGGGATCATGCATATCTATCTAGGCATTCTAGAGATATTAGACATCCACCTAGGATGTCACTTGTCAATAAGTGTCGTTAAATGTCATTCGTCCTTAATTACAAGGAATTAAACTTAATGCATGATTATGTTATGGCATACATCAAAAGAAAATAATTTTTAAAAGAAAATATCCTATTACTACATGATGTATGAATGTCATGACATGGTATTTTTGGATTTTTCATAATAAAACATGAATGCAAAACTAGACATGATGTCATGGCATATGATGGGCAAACAATCATGGCAAGATTTAGCATAAGTAAAATATACCTAGATTAACTATCTAAGTATCCTTAAAGTCTTAGCTAAACTTACAACTTACACCTAGATTGTCCTAAAGTGCTACAAGAGAATGCCAAAGCCTAAATTTGCATTTCTAATTTCCTTGATTTAATGTATGCCAATTGAAAATAAACATGTCCTCAAATGTTGGCATATTTCATTTTTCCACAAGAGTAGCACTTTTAAATTAAGGCCCGGATTGCCTTAAATTGCCTGAGAACATACCAAAATCCCAACTTGATAGTTCTTAAGGTTTTCCCAATTTGTGCCATTTTAGATTAAAATCAATTCTTCCACCATTAGGCACATTTTACTCTTTCAAGGAGTAAACAAAAATCCACTTCATTTTCAAAGGTTAACAAAAACCTTGAAAATGCTCCTTGAGTGTCAATTTCCTCAAAGTCAGGTTAACTACCCTTCTAATTGGAGTTGACACTCTCTAACCCATCTATGGAGTAGAGAAGATGCTCCTAGGAACCCAACACCTATTGGTGCTCCTTGGATGCTCTAGGTACTCACTAGGGATAACTTCCCTAGATACCTTCCTAGTGACCTTGTTGGGCTTCTTAGAAGCCTTGGTCACAGTTTCTAGGTCAACTCTAGGGATAACCCCCCTTGTGACCTTGTTTGCGACTTTCTTAGACTTCTTAGAAGTCTTAGTCACATTTATTGCAAAAATACTCTTAGGGATGACTTCCCTAGTATTTTTGGCTTGACCACTAGACCTAGGGTTTGTTCCATAACTATATGGAACTCTATGGTAAGAGGGCACATCCTTCTTAGCCTTTGGTTTGTATCCCAAACCTCTATGGCCATTGGATGGCTTTTGTACCCCTAAACCTAGGTTATGCTCATTTTGCCCTAATAGGATATTTTCCATCCTTTTTAGGATCTTTTCCATTTTATCAAGTCTTGACCTCAAGACTTGATTTTCTATCACTAAGTCCTTAGTTTTAGATTTTTCATTTGATTCATGAGCATATTTGTTTTTGGGCTTGTATCTAAAATCTTTAGAGTTATTGCCCAAGTGTCTATCTACCTTCCTAACCTTAGGTTGGGTAGTTTTGGCATGTAGGGCCACATGTTTTTCCTTAAAGCCCTCATGCTTTCTATTCTTATGGTAAATTGCATTAAAATGATAAAAGTTAGAACTATCATGCTTTTCACCATAATGTAAGGGGGTAGGCTCAATAAATGTTACCTTCTTCTTTACCTTGGAGGCTCCCCCTTGACGAATGCCTCCTTGAGCCTTGACCATCTTCTTCCCCTTGGGGCATTGACTTCGGTAATGCCCTTTTTGATTGCAAGAGAAGCACACAATGTGCTCCTTGCTCTTCTTTGTTCCGGGGATGGTCTCCTTGGGCTTCGCCTTGCCCTTTTGTGCCACTTGGCCCTTCTTCTTGACCAATTTAGGGCACTTGCTCTTGTAGTGCTCATGTTCCCTACACTCAAAGCATATAATATGATTTTTATTTTTAATTGAAATATTTATACCTTTGCTTGTAGGGGTGGCATCTTTCCCTTTGGATCTGGAGGTAGAAGCTTCCTCTTGATCCGATCTTGATTCTCCTCCATTTGATTTTTCTTGACTCGTGGAGGTAGAAGCTTCTTCAATCTCTTCATCTCTTGACCGGAATGTAGAAGCTTCTCCTTCTTCTTGATCCGACGTCACCAAGGATTGCTCCCCCTCAATCCTAGAGGTGGAGGCTTCATCATCTTGAATATGAAACAAGGAGTATGCTCCCTCCTTGTTCCCTTCGTTGCATTCCCTTGAGGATGAAGCTTCTTGGATTTCTTCTTCTTCGGAGGTTGAGCATCTCTCAACCTTGGAGTCCTCCTCTTGATCTTGCTCCAAAGAGCCACCCTCTCCGGCTTGCTCTTGTACAGAGGAGGAGATCTCTTCATGAAGCTTGGCCAATTTGCTCCATAATTCCTTTGCATCTTCAAATTCTCCAATTTTGCAAAGAATGGTGCTTGGCAATAAATTGACCAAAAGCTTGGTCACTTTGTCATTTGCCTCGCACCTTTGGACTTGCTCCGGGCTCCATTTGCTTTTCTTTAGAACTTTGCCCTTTGAATTTCTTGGAGCCTTGAAGCCTTCCATTAGAGCAAACCATTGCTCTATCTCCATCATAAGAAAATTTTCAATTCTTGATTTCCAAGAATCAAAACTCGTGGAAGTGTATGGTGGAGCCACCCTTGTGTCAAATCCAAGTCCATCTTGGAATTGCATCTTGAAGTTGAGCTTTTTGATATCTTTGACTTTGACAATTTTTGCTTCAACTTCTTCACCCTCTAGCTTTTCTTGTTATGCTTGACCCTTCCGGCGATGATTCCGGTGAAGAGCGGCCTCGCTCTGATACCACTTGTTAGGACCAAAAGTAGCTAGAGGGGGGGTGAATAGCTCGTCGCGTTCGCTCGGTGCTCGGCGTTACTTGGCGTTGCTTGTTTCTTCAAGAATATGCAGCGGAAATACAAAGAAACAATCACACAACGCTAACACGGTTGGTTTACTTGGTATCCACCTCACAAGAGGTGACTAATCCAAGGATCCACACCAACACACACACCCTCCACTAAATAAAACTCTCCTTTATGGTAACTACCAAGGGCGGAGAAGCCCTACAAGACTCAATACAAGAAGAGAGGGAAAGGATACAAGAGATACAAGCTTACAAGCTTACAATGAGTATAAACCCTAACCCTAGCTTCTCTTCTTGGCTTTGATCCGCCTCTTGACTTGGAAAACTTCCAAGATCCTTCAAGAACTGGCGATCTGAGCTTTGTGAGTGCTGTGGAGGAGCTGGCGAGAAATCTGGAGTGAATCGGAGAAGAGATGCCGAAGGAATGAACGCTGCGGCCTTTATCGATACCAACGGTCGGATCCGATCGATTCGAATATTCCCAATCGATCGGGAGGCTTTGGATCGATCCATCGATCGATCCGATGAGCCCCGCGAAACCGCTGGATCGATCCACGGATCGATCCGGCTGCTACTGAAACAGCGTCCCAATCGATCCATCGATCGATTGGAACATCTGAATCGATCCACGGATCGATCCGAGGCTCTGCTTTAGGAGAAGCCAGATCGATCCAGCGATCGATCCCTCTGGATCGATCCAGCGATCGATCCAACACTTGGTTTTGCCCAAACCAAGTTTCAAGCCTCTCAAACCAACATCCGGTCAACCTTGACTGTTGGTACATCATGCCTAAGCATCCGGTCACTCCTTTGACCTGCTAGGACTTCCCACCAAGTGTCTGGTCAATTCCTTTGACCCACTTAGACTTTTCTATTCATGCCAAGTATCTGGTCACTCCTTTGACCTACTTGGACTTCCATCAGATGTTTGGTCAACTCCTTTGACCTATCTGTATTTCCTCGTGCCAAGTATCCAGTCAATCCTTTGACCTACTTGGACTTCCCAACACCAGATGTCCGATCATCCTTGATCCATCTGGATTTTCCCTTGCCTGGCTTCACTCACCAGGACTTTCACCTAGCTTCACTCACTAGGGCTTTCACCTGGCTTCACTCACCAGGACTTTCACCTAGCTTCACTCACTAGGATTTTCCTTCTGCCTGACTTCACTCACCAGGACTTTCACCTAGCTTCACTCACTAGGGTTTTCACCTGGTTTCACTCACCAGGACTTTCACCTAGCTTCACTCACTAGGATTTTCACCTGGTTTCACTCACCAGGACTTTCACCTAGCTTCACTCACTAGGACTTTCACCTAGCTTCACTCACTAGGGTTTTCCTTCTGCCTGGCTTCACTCACCAGACTTCCCTGTCAAGTATCCGGTCAACCTTGACCTACTTGACTCTTCTTCAATCAATTTCTTATTGTCAAACATCTAAACTTAAACCAAGACTCAGCTTGGTCACCCAGGTCAACCTTGACCTGAGGGATGTTGCACCAACACCATCAAAGCACAATCCTTGGTCGATTTCATCACCAAGGTATAGAGCCCAGAGTCAGAAGCTGTTTGAAGGATATATGTGGATGGTTTGTCCACTCGATAGGGGAGCGACATCGGCATACTACTCATCTCCCAACAAGAAGATCGGATGAAGTTGGTCGTTCAGCTAGACTACAGGGCTACCAACAACGAAGCCGAGTATGAGGCGCTAATAGCCGGCTTACAAGCTGCACAGCACGTCGGAGCAGTCAAAATCTTGATCCATTCGGATTCTCAGTTGGGCGCTCAGTAGCTGTCTGGAGCATTCAAGATAAGCAACGTCTGACTCAAGCTCTACGCAGAGACCTTTGAAAAACTGAAGTTCAACTTTCAAGAGGTCGTTATATAGAAAATCCAATGATCGAAAAATCAGCCTGCGATGAATTGGCCAAGTTAGCTAGTTCGCTGTTGCCGATTATCGTAGCGCAGCCGATCGAGAAAACCTCTTTGGTGGCACACATCGATCGAATGGAAGGGCTCACTTTCCTGAACGATTGGAGGACAACGATGATAGAATTCTTATGGTCGGGAGCTACCCAGTCTGTTCAGGAGGAGGCTCGATTATTAAGAAAAATGGGCGGGCGATTCACTCTGATCGAAGATCAGCTGTATAAGAAAACCTTCTCCCGACCTTTGCTCAAGTGCGTCGTGTCAGAAGACGTTGACTACATACTACAAGAAGTGCACCAGGGATCCTGCAGAGGACATCCAGGCGGTCGATCATTGGCAAGGAAGATACTACTGGCCGGATATTTTTGGCCAACCCTCCAGCAGGACGCCGCTCGGACGGTGGCCACGTGCCTGTCCTGTCAAAAGGATCACAATATCTCGCACCGACCCACCAAGGAGATGAAGGCATTCACAATCTCTTGTCCGTTCGATCAATGGGGCATGGGCATCGTCAGACCCTTCCCCATGGAGGTTGTCCAGCGGAAGTTTCTGCTTATGATCGTAGATTACTTCTCAAAGTGAGTGGAGGCCAAGCTGCTTGCAAGGATAGCCGAACAGATGGTCATGAGGTTCATTTGGCAACAAATCATATGTCGGTTCGGCATACCAAGACAGCTCGTATCCAACAACGGGAGACAATTTTCGGGTCAAAGGCTCAGAGGATGGTGCGAGGGATATGACATTCAGCAGGCCTTCATCTCCGTGGCTTATCCTCAGAGCAATGATCAGGCGAAGGTCACCAATCAGGAAATCCTTTGAGTAATGCGCAATTTTTGAATACTAAATATCTTATGATAGGGTTCCAACACCTAATATGATTCATCACACTAAAAATAATATTATATTAGGGTTCCAACACCTTTTGACAACTAAGTCTATGTTACATGTTACAATTGATTGTTCCTAACAAGAAGTCAACTAAATAAACGAAAAACAATATTAATGTGCAATTTTGACAAATTTTGAATACTAAATATCTTATGTTAGTTACAACAATAATTGTAACTTTTTTACAATGTAATACATTAGATATCTTATATATGATCTGAATATAGATTTCAAACAAGCAAAAAAAATAAAATAGAATGGATGTATCAATATCAATTTTGAGAGACATATTCTCAAAAATTTTAGTTTAATTATTCATCTTGTTGTAACAAAAAGAGTTTGGTAGGGATTGTAACTATGAATTTATGTATGCACGTGACTTGTATATTTTTAGTGGTTAGATATTTACTGCACGTTTGAAATGATACAACAGAGTTATGGTTATAGCAGTCCTGTGCTAGTCATATAAAGTATTGGTAATTGTCGTAATAACTGTATTGTTAATTCTATTATAGTTGTTTATTATTACTTTTATTAAATGTTTATTTAAAAGTGTTATGTATGAATTTATTTATAGTAAATTGTTACAATGTTTTTACTATCATGTCGAACAAAATACAACATACCAATTGTCACTTTGGTACTATTATTTGACAATTAACACCACTATTATTCTGATCATTGAACAATAGCATTATAAACTTTTGATCTTTGAAAATTAACACTGCAATGTTGTTATTTATCCAAAAAAATGATGATCTCTAAAACTAGCACCAAAATGATCTTGATTCTCCATACCAGCACTGCCATATTTTGATCTTTCCAACACAATGGCATCGGTGTTTGAACAACAAAACCAAATAGCTTATGAATTCTCAAAATCAGCACCACCATTTTGTGATTTCACCAACTCAATGGTGTCAGTCTTTGAGCATCAACAAACATCAGTAAAAGGGGAATAGACCCCAAAATGGGATTACCTCTTAATTATAAGATTTTTCTTGATTTCGAACTTAACGAGAATCCAGCCTCAGTCTTTCGTTCATCGAGCATGAGCAACAACTGATTCGTCATAGCGAGAGTGAATGGCAGTCGATCATTCCTTCATCGCAGCGAGGACGAGTAGCGGTTGGTCCTACAATGGCAAGCAACAGCCGGTTGTCGCAGCTAGGGCGAGCAGCAGCCAGTTGTCCCATGGCTAGCAACAGTTGATCGTCTCATGGAGTGAGCATGCGCAATAAATGTTGTCGTCATTCCTTTTGTGCAGAAGGCTCGCCGGATGTGGCGGCGGCTCATCAGTCCCATGAACAAGACGATCGACAAGTGGGGGCGGATGTTGCAGGCGCACAATCGTCGTTGCGAGAGACGACAGTAGGGACGGTAGGTTCACAATCACGTGCTTGAGGTGATTGTGATTTTGTTTAACTTTGGGTTTGTTTTACTTTAAATTTTTTATTAAAATTTGATTCAATTGAATCAATAAACTCCTAGCTCTAATTAAGATAAATTAAATAGATCTAATCTAAAGCCCAGTAAAATTATTCTTCAAAAATTCTAAAATATTATCTAAATTTATTTATTTATATATTTATCATTAATATTATTATTATTATTTTATATATTTTGATTTATTTTCACTCTTATGAACTTATTATTATCTAGGTTATAATTAAAACCTCCAAATAAATAAATTTTTATTTCATTATCTAATATTAAACTAAATAATATTAGATTATTTTTTATTCATCATAATTTGATTATGTGATTACTTAATAATTACACAGCCAAAATTATACATAATAACCCTGAACCAAATGCGCACTTAAAATTTTAGACTTTGATTCTGATCTTTGAATAATATATAGCTCCACAATTGTGTTGATCCTTGAAAACCATCACCCCTATTTGTGAGATTAATATAACATATTGGTTCTGATATTTGAATAATAGCACCACAATGGTATTGATCCTTGAAAAACAAAACTACCATTTTGTTTTTTTTATCATAAACAATGATTCAATTATTTCAAACCTAGTACTAGTGTTTTAAAAAATTTCATTATGCATGTCAATTGGTACATACTCATAACTTCTTATAGAACTCTCATAACTAAGGTTGAATATCATATCTACCTATTCCAAACTCAACTCTTCCATTCCATCACCATTTTTTAGAAATTCAAATCTCCTAACTCCATCAATGGATTTCAGTCAAACCCCATTGATCGACATAGCAAGCTCAAATTCAACCCATTCCAAGTCAGGTAGGTTTTTTTGCAGTGCTCTAGAGTCCAAATGTAACTTGAGTTATTAAAGTTTAGCTTGTAGGCAATACCAGTAGTGCTCAAATGATTTTTAAAGTTTCAAACTTTGTGCCAATTGGAACGGATCCATAACTTCGTTTATGAGGCTTAAAACTAGGCTTCCACATCATAACAACCATCTCTATACTACCTTCTTCTAATACATGTCCAGTTTTCAAAAATCCAAATCCTCTAGGTCTATCAATGAGTTTCGATCAAAATTCATTGATAGACTTAACAAGCTCTTATTGTACTCATTCCAAGTACGATAGGTTTTGATAGTTCCCCGATCTAAATATGCCCTAACTTATCAGCTTAAAGACATTCTTAACAATACTTAAATAGTTTTTAAAGTTTCAAACTTTGTTTCTAACCTTTAAATAACAGCATCAGAATGCCGTTGATCCTTGGAATCAACACCACCATTTTAGTATTTATAATAAACAATAGTTTTGTTCTTTTGAACTCAACACTAGTGTTTTAAAAAATTATATCATGCATGTCAATTGGCATAGATTCATAACTTCTTATAAAGGTCCTCTCGGGATGGTCTAGTGGCTAACGCATGAGGTGTTGCCACCATGAGGTATGAGGTTCAAATCTTGGTAAAAGTCAAGGTAAATGTCTCCCTTATATGCTGGTCACTATTTTAAAGGATAGTAGCCGCCCATGATGTACTTCCTCCGTGTTGACTCTGGGACAGGTTGGCAGGGGAGCTCGGGGCGAGCGTATTCGCCTTTTGCCACCATAACTTCTTGTAAGGGCTTAGAACTAGGCTTGCACACCATATATATCTTTTCCACACTCAACTCTTCCATTCCATGGCTATTTTTCAGAAATCTAAATCCCTTAGGTTCATTAATAAGTTTTGGTCAAAACTCATTGATGAACTTAGCAAACTACGATTGACGACATTCCAAGTTCGGTGGGTTTTTTTAATTTTTCAGAGTCCAAATGTACTCGAAGTTATCAGTTTGAAGACATTGCCAATATTGCTCAAAATATTTTAAAAGTTTCAGACTTCGATTTTGATCTTCAAATAACATCACCGTAATTGTGCTAATCATTGGAAACCAGTACTATCATTTTGTTAATTATCGTAAACAATGGTTTTGTTCTTTCAAATGCAACACCAGTGTTTTAAAAAATTTCATCATGCATGCTAATTAGCATGGACCAATAACTCTTGCAAAGGTATTAGAACTAGCGTTGCACACCATATATACTTTCTTCACACTCAACCCTTCCATTTCAGGGTCATTTTTCATAAATTCAAATTCCTTAGTTTCATCATTGTGTTTCGATCAAAACCTATTGATGGACTTAGTAAGTTTCAAGTGGATCCATTCCAAGTCCGGTAGGTTTCTGTAGTTCCTTAAAGTCCAAATATGCCCTAAGTTATCATCCTGAAGATATTCCCAATAGTGCTCAAATAGTTTTTAAAGTTTTAGACTTCGGTCTTCGAATAGCAATATCACAATGATGCCGATCCTTAGAAATCAACACCATTGTTTTGTAAGATCAACAAAACATATTGGTTCTGATCTTCGAATAACAACATTTCAATGGTGTTGATCCTTAAAAACCAACACCATCAGTTTGTGAGATCAATAGAACATATTGGTTCTAATCTTCAAATAGAACCATCACTACAACAAAAACCCTCATAGACATCGGTTTTCCACCGATGTCTATTATATTTTCGACCGATGTCTATAAAGGCGATGTAAAAGGTCTGTCATTTTAGACATCGGGTTATAATCGATGTAGTATCACTTAACGACATCGGGTGTAAAACCGATGTAATATTATATGTTAATAACACCAATTTTGGCAGCGGTATATAACCGATGTAATATTAGTTAATGACACCGGTTTTGCAGCAGTTGAAAATCGATGTAATATCAGTATTGTTTAACGACACAAATTCGATTTCTGAAATAGTGAAAAACCAATATTATCACCAAGCAAATCATAAAATTAAGTTAATATTATTAATTCACTAAGAAAATCACAAATAAAAATGCACCGATGTATCTAGACACACCAAGTCAATATCCATATAACCAACACATAAATATTCTTCTTACAACATAAAAAGATAATAGATATTGTGCACATCAAGTCAGTATCCACAAATTACACATAACTATTCTTCTTACAACATCAAAAGGTAATAGATATAGTACACAAATATTCTTCTTACTGGTGCCAACGTTATCCTTCTTGCTTTGTGCAAAGATTTAACTAAATCTTCCCCAGTAGTTTTATTTGTTAATAGACAATTCTCTTTATCTATTACTGGATGGGTACTTCTGCTTGTTTGATGTCCTGAGGGTGACAACTGATTGGTGATTCTTTGTAAAGGAGGCCTCCATCTTAAAGGAGCCACTGGAGGCTTTGGGAACTTTGCAACATCCTTCTTGGTTGTCCTCTCACCATTTAATTGATTCTCCAGTTCTCTTACCTGAATAGAATAAAATAGTCAATATGGATATAAAGCAGTTTGTTGCTTACATAAGGGAAATTAAGGATGCTGTAAATTCTACTCAAATAGAGATTGAAAATGAGATAAGTAACCTTTTGCTGGTAATTTTTACTTGTTTGCTCAGCTTCTTTGATCTGCACATTTGAAATAATCTGTTATAAGGCAACTGATTTGAAAGAAGCTAAATATAGTGATGCATGGTGTATAGTAGATTATTATGATTTTTCTTGGAATATTTCCAGTAACACATTTGAAATTATGATTTTTCTGGTATAGTAGATTATTATGATTATTATGGTGTATAGTAACACTCTTTCCAGTTCTATCACCCATTTATTTCCAACTTCACAGAATATTTCCATCTACTGTGTTATGTGGGTTATTAGCCATTTCTTTCTAGTGTTCTCTTCCCCTTCAGCCATTCACATTTCCAGCTTTTGAAATATCACTCAATAAACGTCTGATTAGATGATATTTTTCTTTCAGTTTAAGTTAGTAACAAAGTTTGAGCCATTCTATTGTGTATGCCAAATTTCCTTAGGACTTGCATTGACAGTAGCATTCCTTTGAGCCATTGTTTTCCAGCTGATTTTTCAAGCACTTATCTTTTGTAATCCATAAGACCGTCACACAATTTACATGCTACAAAAACTAACTAGAGTTACAATGATCGAGCAACTCTTGACAAAAGTAGATCATAGGAGTTTTTGTTTTTCTATCATGTGTCAAGTTAATTCTGAAGTTATGCGAACCACATATTACATGAACAAATTTATGTACATCACTCGTGCTAATCGAATGGTAAAACTCAAAATGTCCTACATGTTCATGTCATGGCACAAAAGCAGTAATTCAAGCACCTAAGATTCCCCAAGTATACAAAAGCACATTAAAGCAATAGCAAGCTTGTTTATTCAGTTGTCGGTAATAAAATGTTCCAGGGCAATAAAACATCAGCTACTGTAGTACATTCAAATTAAGATCCAAATGCCAACAGGATTCCAAAAAAATGGTACATATACTGGCTCCTACATTCAACCCAAATTACACTGCAACAAACAAAAGAAAGTCATTGATCTACCTACCGACATCTCAATGAATCCAATCAAAAGACAATTTTTATTTACACTAATAAATAAAAATTTATTTTAAAAATGTAATTACAAATGAAAAACTAATCAGAAGCAAGATATCTTAGTTGAAATGGAGAAATTACCCAAATTGAGTCTACAACTCCATTGATTGAACCAAACAGAAAGAGATGGTCAAATCCACTCTTTCTATAAAAGCTTTCTTTTTAGATCTTTCAGAGCATGAACTATTTCTGGTTCTAAATTGTGCTAAAGCAATTTTCCTTGCATGGAAGTTGACCTGACAGAATCAAATAAATGAATAACAGCAACTGATGGTCAATTATTTTTAGAACAGCTTGGCACCCGTGAATCTAATAATCAGTATCTATTCATAGAACACAGCAATTAAGACTCTTTATTTACCATAACAGACTAGCAAATAATGTCTAAGCTTCTTAATGCAGTCACCTCATTTTTTAAATTTCCAAATATGGTCCAGTGCAAACTTGTAATTTATGCTCTAAATCAAAATTATGATTCATCTATGCTAGCAGCATAGAGACGACAGAACAGAAACGTCATCACCAAATAGAAGGTAGGCTCCAGTAGCAATTGATGAACTTGTTAGGGAGCCCTGGAGATAAGTTTCGGCAGTCTACAACGGCTGACAAATTGAAGGAATCCAAGGCCTCAGGTAATATAAAACCCCCCTCTTCTCTTCTTCTTCCTCTTTTGTTCTCCTGCTCTTCTTGCTCTTCCTTTCCAAGTCAGCCAACACCATTGCATATGATTTATATGTTGAAACCTGCTACTATGTTGCTTTATCTTTATGAGAAAATTTAGTTAAACTCTTAACATTTTAGACTGGTTTATTTTAAAAGTGTTAGCTATATGGGAGCTCAGTCTCAATGGAGGTGAGGGAATTAACTTTGGCATATATGCTCTCACCAGGTATGTAGGTGTGCATATAACTACCAGGGAGATAAAATGCATTACTAGAGACGCAAAACAGAAACACGGCAAGTAAAGCCAATGTAGACAATGAGGATAATTTCTTGGAGAATGAAAAAGGCCCCATTTGGAACTGTTTCTTCTATGCTCTTTCTTCTTACAACTCAGGCCTAAGATCCAACACCAACTTCCTTCACAATTCGCAAGATGACTGAAGAAGTCAGAGTCAAAAACAAAGCAACGTGTCATTCAACCCTTAGAATCCCTTTTTCTCCCTTCAACAGAGAAATCTTCTAGATAATAAACGCAACAAAAGCTACTTCATAAACAAATGAAAATCAATGCCCAAACAATCGAATCTAGAAAGTTAAAAAAAAAACTCTAATTTTAAGCTTTTTCAACATCATAACCAAGTAATAATTTAATAAACACAAAGACGAAATAAGTAGTAAACCCTAAATGGAAAAAAGCAAGTTTTTCCTTCCACATGTGAAAACAATAGGTCACAACCTGCAAAGCTAATACAAGATGGATCCGAGGAGAAATTAAACTAAATGCAGCAGAGAAATCATACAGATCTGGAAGTAGAAAAGAGAAATTACCAGACGGAGCAACAAGATCGGAAAGGCAGCTTGATCTGAGGCACCGTTGGACCAACAAGATAATGAAAAAAAAACTCAAACACAGTAACTTTAAGCAAGAATCTGAAGATAAAAATAGTAGATCCAGAATCATAGGTGCTTGGATCTCGACAGAAAACGCAAGAGAGGTACATTGCGGCGAAGAAATCGCCTAGATCTCGGGTTGAGGAAGGAAGTTTACCTCATCGACAGGAAGATCCGACAACGACGGGATTTCGGGAACCCTCAGATCTGTCTCCGCAGAGAGCTTGGAGAGGAGAAGAGGGAGGTGAGGCTGAGTGAAGAGTGAAGTGTTGGAGGGAAGAGTGAAGTGTATACGGTGGACGGCGCTCTAGGTTTAGGTTTGGAGGGAAGAGTGAAGTGTTGCAAATTTTGGCTAAGTATGGGTGGAAAAATTAAATTATTTTATTTTGGTTCATTAACACCGGGTTTTAAAAATCGCTGTTAAAATCGGTATCTATTAACGAAAAAAAGGCGCTCATAGACATCACCTAAAAAACCGATGTCTATGAGCGCAGATTTTCGCTCATAGACATCGGTTTTTGGAAAAATAGGTGTAAAATACTCAAAGATATCGATTTTTGCTTAAAAATGTTGTTGTTTCACCGATGTCTATGAGGGTTTTTCTTGTAGTGCATCAGTCCATCACAATGGTGGTGATCCTTGGAAACCATCACCATCATTTTGTAAGATCAATAGAACATATTGATTATGATCTTCGAATAATAGTCCCACAATAGTGTTGATCCTTAGAAACCAACACCACCATTTTGTTATTTATCATTTACTAAAGTGGCCCTCAGTACATAGTTGAGTTGACTACTGTTGGATAGATATTGCTACAATGGACAAGGGGTTTAATCTCGGTAAAATTGAGAAAAATGCTCTCCCTATAGTAGCTAATTGTAACTTCCCGATTTACCTCCTCATATATAATCGTGGAACTGATTGTGTGGGATTGGGGTGTGACAGATTCCACCCTTATTGTTACAATGTTTATACTAAAGTGTGTATAAGCTTGCTGCATATTAAACAAATACATTATTATATTTAAAACAAAGCATGTCTAAATCATATCAGTGGTCATGCTAATGTAGGGTTACCTCCAAAATTTTGTTCTTTAATTCATCAAACACTTCAATTCCATTCTGTGAGGAGATAGTCTTATTTTTTTCAGTAACCACTGACTCGTCCTTTCCTTTTTCATCGACATTCAAATCAGACTCATAGCCTAGAAAACCCCTTAGCCTCAACATCATTCAGATATCCCTTTTACTGACTGAATAGGATCTACAATAACTAATTGATTTTTGACTCTCCTTTTTTTGGAACCCTATCAAATTAAACCATAAATGGGTAGTTCCTGTAGGGTCCATTATACCATAGGAGATGCTCTTTTTGGTACAAACCTTCCTCCTAGTGTATGTAATATCCTGTTATGTTTGTGTCATGCTTAGAGGCTCCCACCAACAATACTAAGTTGGCCATATATAAAGGTGATAGTAATGCAAATATGTGTAACTTTACAACTGATTTTGCAATGAATGAGTTGCTCCTACTATAAAATGGTCAAATTGACCTTGCTTAGATCCCAAACTATCACCATTATACTTCTTTGCATACGCAATGTGTCATGCTCAGTTCTAAAATGATTCTAAAATGATGAAACCTAAGTGATATGCTTCATGCTTGAGTTTGGTTTCCAAAAGTCCCAATATTGCAATTCCTTGCTTTCTAAGGAGACCCTCTACTAGGAATGATTATTTATTTTGAACCCTATAGAGGATCTGATATCTGACCTGAATGAAGGAGAGTATGAAGAGATTTTTTTTGGACTTGATTAAACAATCAGGTAATCAATATGAAGATTTTTGGGTTCAAATCTAGAGACAGGTTTAGTAGAATTCTATCCATACCTAACCCGAATACCCAATTATAATCCTATATTCTTTAACTTTTTTTTTGGGATGAAAATAAGGTTTAATCCTAAAACTCTTAATCCAGTTAAGCGGAATACATCGACATTATCAATTGAACTAGAGTTGCACAATTGAATGTTGGTTTTCAAAAATCAGCACCACAGACAGTTCGATTAACTTGAGTTTTGATCAAATTAATTGATGTTTTATAGGTTTAGTTTGGTTGATCTTTATTGGAAAGATTGGTCGGTTTGGTTAGTTCGAAAAAATTTGATTTATTCAGTTTCAATTTAATCAATTCGGTCGATTGAGTTTTGAACCGATTGCTCAGTCTTAATTATATGTAATTTGTTAATTTTTTACTTTTAATCTTTTTTCTTCTTATTTTCTTAAAGAATTTAGTAAATATTCATAACTTAATCAAAATAATTTAAATTTAAAAAATATATATAATTATAGGTGGTAATAGGATATTTGGATAGGTTATGAATATCCGATCCTTCAATAAGTATGAGAATAAGGAAGGATATGAAAATTGAATATTTGATGGGAACATAAATAAATATAATAAATGGGGTCAGAGACAAAAGATATAAAATCTAATTTAAATCAGTCCTATTATCATCCCCATCCTCTACTCTTATTTTCTGGACTGGTTGAAGCTCCTAAAATTCTATATACTATCTTCATGTCTCCCATTAAGGGTGGAGTTAATGTAGGTCCAAAGTGGATAGCTTGGTCTAAAGAAAAAAAAATGATAACATGCAATTTTAAAAAAATAAAAAATAAATATAATCATTAATGAGCTCAATTAGAGAAAAAAATATGTTTCAAGAAGTGGGCTTAGAGAAAAAATAATAACATGCAATTAAAAAAACTAATTAATAAACATAATCATGAGCTCATTAGAGAAAAAATAGAATATGCAATGAACTTTAAGGAGTTCCTAGAACTCCATCAGTGCATGAAGATATTTATTTAAGAATTATAGATAGTTCAAATATTTATTTAAGAACTATAGATAGATACAATCCTATTATAAAATATATGTGATATTTGAATTTTATTTTAAGTTAGAAAATATAAATAAATTTAGTTTGAGCTTGGTTTGAAATAAAATTTGAATTAGTTTTACTTGTTGGAATCTCGATTTAAATTATAGTTTGAAATGACTTAAATTTAAGTTCGATTCAAATTATTTAACTTTAGTTTAATATATTTTAATTAAAATTGTATAAAAAATAATCAAAGTTTCATTTAAGTTCAATCTATGAATAATTAAATAAAATATTATAGATTCATTAAGCAGACTTCTTATGCATGTGCCTCTCATCATGTTAATATGAGAACAGACTAGATATTAGGGGCGAATGAATCAATTTTTTTTTATCACCGTGATCAGACATCTTATGCATGTTGTCGTCAACTCGAGAACCACTCGTGTAATCGTGTTTACTGATTTACCGGTTGAACCGAAAGTGGGGCAAGCAGTATCCTCTCCGGAGGAGAATTCTGTTCTAGTTCAAATGGATAAGCCTGAGACTTGGATTCCGAAAATAGATATCATTTCCCTAACACCTACTAAAACCCTCTATCTCCTCTCCGGTCATCTTCCGACGAAGCGAAAAAAGGACGCCAAATGGCGTCGGTGACGAGGATTGCTATCACCAGGTCCCTTCTCTCTGCATCTGCTTTCGAACCGCCCTCCTCTTCCCTCTCTTCCTTCCTCTCACCTTCCGCTCTCCGCCTCCCATCCACGCTCCCCACTCTTTCGCTTTCCCTCTCTTTCTCCTCATTCCCGTTACCCAAGCACCGGAGAATCCCCCCTGCCCTCTCTGCGGCTGACGACGACGATGCGGAGGCCGGCGCCACCGACTACGACATGGATGAGGAGGATGTCGAGGAGCTGGATAACAAGAAGGACTATGACATCGAGTACGACAAGATACTCGGCGTCGCGCCCGTTTCCTCCGCCGCCGACTCGCCAGACGACATCGAGATGGTCGCCGTCGAGAGCTTCGTGTCCACGCAAGGGTGGGAGTCCGAGACCGTCGTTGACTACCGTATCAACGAGGAGGAGTTCCACAAGATCCGCCTCTTTCACTGCGACTTCTTTATTCGGAAGCCGCCCGACCCCGATGACAACGTCTACGACTTCCGAGAGGCATCGTCTCTTCTATCTTTATTTCTCTGGTAGGTCATGATGCGTTCCTCCCCTTTCTGACGCAATTTTCTTTGTGGCTTTTCAACAAGCAGATGTATGTTACTCCTCCTGACACGGATGTCTACTCAATTCCGAAGGTTTTAGCTCCCATGCCTCAGAAGGTATGCATAAAAAAGTTGCAAATTTTGTAACGCTGTGTGGAACATAACTATGATTCATTACGAATAGCATGTGTAAACTGGAGCTTACTGCTTACGCAACTAATAACTTATTTCTTGGGTTTGTTAGTACATTCGGTGTGCAAAATCAAACTTTGGAAGCTACAATGTCACGGAGCCACCCATAGACGCACCTAGAGATCCACTGTACAAAACTGAGAGGGAAATTATGAAGGTATGTATCTGATGAATTTCTTTATTCAGTGTTTCTCTATCAGTACAAATGTCTCATGTGATTTGGAATTGTTGAAACTTGAAATGGTCAGGGGAGTGATAAAGTCCTTTTTATACAATCTTGTTAGTTAAAACTTATAGGAGATGAACATAAACAAGTAATGTTTGTCCAACAGCAATCCAATTCTACATATTTTTGCCTTGAATCCTGAGCTTAGCCTTTTGATTGAAATTCATCTTCTTGTGGTACCATTAACCGAATGCTCATAAGAGTTAGTTGTCTAAATCGTTTGGAAAGATAGGTCACTAAAATCTCTTCCAGATAAGGAACTTCTAGAAAGAAAAAGACATTCTCTCCTGGATGGTTCTTATTGACATGATGCTTATCTATGATTTGGAAGCATCATTACTTGTATCCATTTCTTTTCTCTTGTTGGTTATGTAAATCCTCATATTGAGTCCAATTTCAAATTTTTGGAAATCTTATGTCTCGTATCTCTCTTTTATCTTTCCCTTCAGCGGGTATATCATGAAGCATAGTTCCTACTGTGACAAAGTATGGCTCTAGAGATGGAGGTAATGCAATAACTAAGAAAGAAAAGAACTAAAAAATCATATGATTTGGGACCCTGGTTTCGAGTTCTTACTCCGCGACCTATGGAAACTTTCTCCCTCTTAGAAAACTTCTAAAGACAGAGAAACCTTTTACAATAAATATGAAAATTATGTGCAATAAAAGAATTTGTAAACTATGGAGCTCAGAGTTAAAGACCTTAAGCTTGTAAATAAAAATAACATAATAAAAAGTTGTCGTAGTAGAATTGTTGTCAAAAGGGTTTTATATAGAGTTCCCTTTGTCTCTCCTATATAACCTAGTGGATAAACTCCGCTTTGCATTAATGTTCGTCACTCTTTTAAACCATCAATTGATTGGAGCTTGATCTGTGCATGGTCTCTTTAGCTGTTGTCATCAGTCGACTTTACACCTTCTCAATTGGCTTAATACCTTTTCAGTTGATTGTTGTCCATGCCAGTTGACTTTGACAACTATCAATCGACTATTTTGGATAAGCTCTTAGGTTTGACTCTCGAGCCATTTTAATGTAGTCAATTCTTTCAAACTCATTAGTCAACTCAATTTATTCTCTATCAACTCCACACAAGATGAGCTGACTTTTTTTATAAGTTCTTAATCAATGCTGTATAATATTTCAAATTTAAAAATTAATTCGACTAACTTAGTTTCTATCAAATGTTGAGTCGATTTTGATTTGAACAAAAACATTCTTTTGTTTTCTTGGAATAAAATATCTTTCAGTTTACTCATCTCGAAACAATACTTTTTTGTTCTCAAGAAATACATCTCGACTGCCTAGTTGATAAGTCAAGTATTCGAATACTGAATTGCCATCTACTTTACTCAACTCAAAACAAAACCTTTCTGTTTGTGGGCAGTTTGGCTTCAACTGACTTCTTGGTTGACTAACCATATCAATCGACTGAATTATCGACTTTGACCTTAAAACACCTATTTCTTAATCAACTCATCTAAGGTTTGGTTGACTCATCTGGGAACAAAACCTTTCTGTTCATAAGAAATACATTTTTGGCAAGTGCCTAGTCGACTACTTAGGCATCAATTGATTGAAAGTCAACTCAACTTGAACAAAGCTTTCTATTTGTCACCAATCTCGACTAACCATATTGGTTCAGTATATATGACCACTAATTGACTGAATCATTGACTTTGACCCCAAAATAACCATTTCTTGGTTTAGCCTCTACTAAGAGCACTACCAACGTCTAAAATATAGGTCACTTATAGTCTCTCACAACTTATATGCTAAGAGATTTTACCTCCAAGACTTCTCGTTTATTGTGTATGTGGTCGTCCTTGGCCTACCAAGACTTCTCATCTATCACGTTTTCGGTAGTTCTTGATCTATTGGGATTTCTTATCTATTAGGTATTCAGCTGTCCTCGACAACCTTCTTATATGTTAGGTATTTGGTCATTCTTAATTTACTAGGACTTTCTTATTTGCCAAGTATGCCATCCTTGACCTAGGACTTTTTTTATCTACCAACACTTGCTAAACTTTTCCTTTGTCATATGTTTGAACTTGATCCACTTTGGATTTTAACAATTGCACTTAGAGCTGTCAGATAGGTCGTCCCATCTAAAATCAGTCATTTGGCAGGGCATGGGCTGACTCACCATCTTGGCGGAATGGGAAATCCCCAACCCAACCCAAGGTGGGTTGTGGATTAGGCGGGCTAGCCCATCAAAAAATTAACAAATTTGATAGAAAAATCCCTACAATTTATTGAATTTAATCATTTCATAAATAAACTTTGACTTGAAGGCTTATTTCTATTTCAAGTTTTTCAATTTTTTTTCCTTCTCAACTTGCGGGTCAACCTGAGCCTGCCCGACCCTCTTGGACTTGCAACTTGTGTGGACTAGCCTGTTTAGACCCGCTTTTAAATGAGTTGATAAAATTTCAACCTAATCTGCTTAAATTGTTTGGCGGATTGAGCCAATCCAATAGGCTCAACCCAAATTAATAGCTCTATTGCACTTGCAAGATCAAATGATCAGATATATTACACTAGTAACGTAGGATCTTGTTCGATGCTAGAGGGGGTGAATAGCATAATTGAAATTTCTTCGTTCTTTTTCTATTAGAGTCATTGGTAGCACAACGAAATAAAGAAACTTAAAGAACAAAAGCAAGAAATACAAAGAACACCAAGGTTACTTGGTTCCCAACCCTCAGGGTTAGTATATCCAAGGCTATGCACGAAGCGGTCATCTACTAGTATCTTTCTCCTTTTAGTACTCTTCTAGAGGCAGAGAAACCTCTTACATGTTGTAAGGACAATCACAAATATGAAAAACAAATAAATGATATAATAACAAGCATAAAAGAAAAATAAACTTGTCGTGAGCCGGCTGGAAAGCCTGAGTGTCGCGATACTCCTCGCGCTTCCCGAAACACACGAGCATAACTTTAGAGCACTTTCTGAGCACTAGCATGAAGATGGACGTTTTCAAGAGTTGTTAGAAAATGCTGCCTTGACCCCGCTTTTATACAACATGATCAACACTTCTCCGGTCGACTGGAGGCCCTTTGGTTGCCTGGACGTTGCTAACGTGGCTGGAAACTCAATCCTCTTCGAGATAAATTTTTGAGCTCTCAGTCGACTGGACACCTTGTCCCGAGCTCAACCCAAACTTGTCTGAGACCCGACTTTTCGGTCGATTGGACTGCCTTCCGGTCTACCAGAGTCCAATGACCCTGACTCGTTCGTCCAAATGTTGTTTCATGCAAAACAAATAAGCAAATAACAAGCAAAACCTAGTACTTAGTTCACCTAAACCTAATAGGTTCAATTGCTTGGAGTTCATTCCTTCAAGACTTTTTTCTTTGTCAAGCAATCATCTCCCAGCTAACTCCACTTGGAACTTGTTTTATCTAATTCCCAACTCGTATTTTCACTGTTTGGTTCCCAACAATGACTTCCACTGCCTGCACTCGCCATGACGTTCATTATCTGATTCCCAACTAGGATTTCCACTAGTTAGCCTCGCTAGGACAGTTTCTGCCTGGTTCCCAACCAAGACTTCCCTTTGCCTAGTCCCACTAGGTATTTTCACCAACCTGCCAAGTATCTAGTCCTAGATGGACTTCTCACTCATTTCCAAGTTTTAAGTCAACCTTGACTTTGCTTGGACTCTTCACTTAACTTGATCAACTATGGTCAAATTTTTTTGTCACCTTTGACCAAATTCCCTTAAACATTTTGTTTAAATAAACATTCAAAACTTTAGAGGTCGATTGTACCAACAATCTCTCCCTTTTTTTTGTTTGACAATAAGTTTAAGCTAGACCAAATTAGTTAGCCTAACATATAGGGTTTATGCCAAATTAAGAATTATAGATTAATACTATTTTTCTCCCTCTTTGACACATATAAAAAATAGTTAAACACCCAAGGATATCCTTTGGTGTTGTATCAACAATAGGATATTTCCTTAGTAAAAAACTTAACCCTTACCCTTCTTGAAATCAGAAATTTCCCAACAAGAAAGGAATTTTAAAATTTGATTATGCTTAGAAAATTTTGAAAGAGAAGGGTGATTTGAAAAATATTTTGAAAAAAAATTAAGAGAACATAATTTGAAAGCATCTTTTCAAAAATGCTTTAAAAAAATTTGAAGCATATTTTCAAAGAAGAAATAATTTTGAAGTATGAAAATATCTTTGAAAATTTTGTAAGAAGAGATTTTGAAAATAAGCCTTTTTTGTTAAAAAAAGGTGTCAATATTTTTTTTTTTAAGAAACAAGATTCTTTTTAAATATTGATCTTTCAAAAGAGTCTCCCCTTAACTTGACACCCCTTAGGACATTCTTGTTAGCAATAAGGAATCCTATATATCTTATAGGTTTGGGTGTGCTATGGTTGACCTAAGGATCTAGAAGTGTCGATCAACAATAATCATTTCAAAGATATATAGAATTTTGAAAAAATATATATATTTACATCCAATCAAACATGAAATATCATTCAACATCATTATATGAATCACTATTTTGAAAATATTTTTAATAAAATATTCCTATAAATTTTCGAAAACCTTTTCAAAAATATTTTCAATTTAAGTTGTCTTAATATCTCACCCATTCTATGTGTCTCAGGATACACAAACACGGTAGCCTTATATGTTTTGTGAGATGAGTATTCTAATTTTATTTTTATTGATTTAGTTTGAGTTCTAAGGATTGTTTGACTTTGTGTTAGATTCAGGTTTAATCGTCGATCAATTAAGTGCACATTTTAGACTTCCAGGTCATGGCGAGGCACACTGACCTTTTTGGGTATCAGAGCAATGACCACTTCCTTAGACAAAGCTGATTCGAGAAATTGAACACTTAACTAATGGTTTAACTAGTATAGGATGTGGTAGGTAGCTTCAGTTAGTTCCACTTAGCGAAGCAGATCAAGTATGGTACTGCTTACTCCACCTGACTATCTGGACTAAGTTTTCTTAACATACTATCGTCTCACCCCACCTTGGTACTATGTTGTGCGAGTATCAATCAAGCCTATATCTTTTGTCCAATATTTTCCCTATCTATCTATTCTAAGATAAGCAATTAAAATCATGGATAAAATATATGGCATGTGCATAATGCAATTAATTAAGATATGTATGAGCATGTCAATTTGAACATGCCATCAATCAAGTAAAAACAATCAAACACTTAAGATATTAGTTTCTAATTATATATCAAGTTCTCGATTTGATACATTTTGTGTTAACCTTGAATGTGTCAACCCACTTTGACACATTTTAATTATTAAGGTTTCTAGTTTTATCAAGTGAAATTTTATTGATTGTTGCATAATTAAATGGTGCGTGATTGTAACTTTGTTTATGAGTTTTAAGTTGTTGATTTGAATTTAACTTAGACTTGTAACTAGTCTATATTTTAAGATTTAGATAATATATTAATTTTCTTTTTGAGATCCTTAATTTTATGTTTCAAAACAACATTTTGTTTTTCCAATTTTATAGAACTTTTGTTTTCTAAATTTTAAATTTAAAAAACTTTTCTTTTGAATTTTTACATTTCAAAACTTGAATTTTTGAAGTTGAAAGCTGATTTTTATTATTTAAATGTCTTAACTTTGAACTTTATCATTTTTTTAATTTAAAAGTTGATTTTTCAAATTTTTAAACTTTGAATTTAGATTTGAAAATTAATTTTTATCCGAATTTTAAATTTTAAAATTAACATTATGCTTTTCAAAATTCAAAGATTTGTTTTCTTTAATTTTAAAATTCAATTTCTGATTTTTAGATTTTAAAAACTGTTTTCCTATTTTTGTGAATTTTGAAAATGGTTTATTTGATTTTTAAAAATTCTTATAGATTAAATTCGAATTATTTATATTTAAATTATTTATAGTTGGATTATTAATTAGATTTGGATTGATTAATTCATGGTTATCTTTATTAAACAAATTATTAATTAAATCTGAATTAATTGATTTATCTTTAAAATTAATTTTTTGATTAGTCAGATTAAGATTTTGATTGATCTGACCAAGGTTTGTGTCAACCTGATCTTAGTCTTTATTGACTTAGATCAAGGTTTGATTAAGTTTTAGATTATCATTTAAATTAATCAATTTATTTTTAATTAATTTCAAATTAATTGATTTTTTATTCATTAATTTATTTTTGATAATTAAATTTGAATTAGGTGAATTGGTAGAACCAACAACGGAAGATTTATAATGCATATCCAAATTGCTATCATAATCGAAAATATTTAAATTATTACTAGTATGCATAGCTAAAATGGGATTTTCTCTTACTTTATCTATTGTATAAATGTCTCTTTTCCCTTCTTTTGTATCCAATTTTTGATATAACCATTCAAAAGTTTCATTTTTTTGCTTCACGCACTACTTTCTTAGCTTCTTTCTTGGTTATTGTATATTTTTTTAAGTTTTCCTCGTTCTTACAAATATATAATTCCTTATAAGCTATTCGTTTTTCCTTTACTTTCTCTTGTACTTTCTCATTCCACCACCAAGATTCTTTAGTTAGGGGTGCATGTCCCTTTGACTCACCGAGTACACTCTTAGCTACTATTTTCAATTTTGATACCATCTTATCCCATGTTGTATTAGAGTCATCGTATATTTCACCTAATGCTTGTACTTTTACCTTCTCCTTAAATATATTTTGCTTCCCATCCTTTAACTTCCACCACTTAATTCTAGGAATTATATATATTTTCTTTCTATTGATATTATGTTTGAGGCGTATATCCAACACTACTACTCTATGTTGGGTAGTTAAGCTTTCTTCAAGGATGACTTTGTAATCTTTACAAATCTTTCTATCCTTCTTCCTAATCAGAAGAAAGTCAATTTGCGATTTATTATTCCCACTTTTGAATGTGACTAAGTGTTCTTCTCTTTTCTTAAAAAACGTATTAGCTAATATAAGTTCATATGCTATCGCAAAATCTAATATAGTTTTCCTTTCCTCATTCCTCATCCCATAACTCCCATGTACTCTCTCATATTCCTCATTTTCACTCCGACATGCTCATTTAGATCTCCTCCTATTAAAATCATTTCATTTGGTGGAATATTTTGTAATATTTCATCTAAGTCCTCCTAAAACCTTGATTTGGTAGATTCATCTAATCCTACTTATGATGCATATACGCTAATTATGTTCATAGTTTCTTTCGCCACTATTATCTTAAGGGCTATAATTCTATCTCCTTTTCTAACTACTCCTATAACTTCATTCTTTAACAAACTATCTACAATAATACCCACTCCATTTCTTGCTTTACTCTTTCTAGTGTACCATAACTTAAAACTCGAGTTCTCTATCATCTTTGCCTTCTCGCCTGCCCATTTTGTCTCTTGTACACACAAAATACTAATTTTTCTCCTAATCATCATATCTACTACCTCCATTAATTTACCAGTGAGAGTTCCTATGTTCCATGTTCCAAATCTTAGATTATTAGTTTTCCTATCATATTTGTTCTTATCTAACTTATGGTGTGAGAACTCTTGCCTATTTAACACTACAACCAAGTTCTCATGGAGATGTAGCGATCCTTGCTGAGACATTACGGTCGGACCCTGTAACGCGAACTCTTGTATATTTATCACTACACTCGAATTCTGGAGATGTAGCGGTCCTTGCCGAGATGTTACAGTCGGACCTTGCAACGCGTTCCTTTCGAGGAACAACCTAGTATTATCACAATAGTTTAATGAATTCATTCATTGAATATTTGTCATAGTTTGCCGCTGGCTGGCAACCTAACGCAACCCTCCTCCTTTATCCGAGCTTAGGACCGGCCATGACCGGTCGTCATGGGCGGAGTTATTAACAAATAAAAGAAAAGAGAATTTAAATAAAATATACCTTTAGCCTGCTCTTCAGGCGGTTTGTCCATCGAAGAGCCTCCTAGCTCGAATATCAAATTGTAGGATCTTGTTTGATGCTAGAGTTGGAATTGAAATTTCTTCATTCTTTTCTATCAGAGTCGTTAGTAGCATAATGGAATAAAGTGACTTAACGAACAAAAGCAAGAAACACAAAGAACACCAAATTTACTTGGTTCTCAACCCCCAGGATTAGTACATCCAAGGCTATGCATGAAGCGGTAGTCCACTAGTATCTTTCTTCTTTCTGGACTCTTCCGGAGGCAAAGAAACCTCTTACAAGTTATAAGGACAATCATATATATGAAAAATAGATAAATGATATAATAATAAGCATAAATGAAAAACAAACTCGTCGTGAGCTGGCTGGAACTCTGAGTGCTGTGACATTCCTCCTAGCGCTTCTCGGAACACACGAGCAGGACTTTAGAGCAGTAGCACGAAGATGGACGTTTGCAAGAGTTGTTAGAAGACGTTGCCTCGACTCCCTTTTATACAACTCGATCGACACTTCCCCGGTTGATTGGAGGACCTCCGGTCGCTTGGATGTTGCTAACGTGGCTACAAACTCTATCCTCTTCGATATAAGTTTTTGATATCCTGATCGACCAGACGCCCTCCGGTCGCCACGAGCTCAGCCAAAACTTATCTGAGACCCGACTCGTTTAGACTGGATCAAGTCATCTTCCGGTTAACTGGACTTTTCAATTGATTGAACTGCCTTCCGATCGATCGGATCCCGAGTCCGGTGGCCTGGACCAGTTCCAAACTAGTCCCGCCCGAGCCTTCGTTCAACTATTGTTTCTTGCAAAACAAACAAGCAAACAACAAGCAAACCCTAGTCCTTAGTTTACCTAAACCTACTAGGTCCAAGACTTCTCTCTTTGCCAAGAAATTAGCTCCCAGTTGACTCCACTTGGACTTGTTTCACCTAGTTCCCAATTAGGACTTCCATTGCCTGGTTCCCAACTAAGACTTCCACTACCTCGCTAGGATTTCTATTGCTTGGTTCCCAACTAAGACTTCCTTTTGCCTAGTCCCACTAGATCTTTTCACCAATCTGCCAAGTTTCTGGTCCTACTTGGACTTCTTACTTATCTCCAAACTTTAAGTCAACCTTGACTTTACTTGGACTCTTCACTTAATCAACCATGATCAAGTTATTTGGTCACCCTTGATCAAATCCCTTTAAACATATTGTTCAAACGAATATTCAAAACTCTAAAAGTCGATTGCACTAACAAGTAACACAATATGAATCCAACTTAAATCTTTGACACACACATCAAAATCATATGGTCAGACCATGATTTAAAATTTCATATAATGCCGAGCGAAACAGACGAAATTCATTATTCCGTTGGCCGCCCAACACCACTAGCACCGTGGAGGGGACCTCCGCTAGTCGCGGCGAGGCCTTTGTGAGCTTCGTGGGTCATAGTGCCTCCGATTGGTTGTAGTGAGGCCGTTGCACCTCCAGTATGTCACAACGGGGGATGTGCGTGGACACGGGGTGCAAAATCTTAGGAAAAAAAATAAAAACTTAGATTAATAATTTCAATCAACTCCTACCTATAATAGAATAATCTAAATAGATTTAATCAAAGCATAATAAAACTATCATATTAATTATATATATATATATATATATATTTAAGAAACATATAATAAAATATTTATTTCTTTATTTATTTGTCATATGAAGGTGTCATGATCCTATATTTTAAAAAAATATTTTATTTTCGATTTTTTATATTTTAGATATTTAGATTAAATTTTTTATTTTAATTAATATATTTTATATTTAAAAAATATTAAAACTTTATCGGCATGACATAATATAGTATTGAAATCGTATCGTTCTAGTTATAAATGAAACTCCGAAAATCATTGGTTAGACTCGACCACTTGAGGCATAATTGCACCAACAACTACATCTTTATCTTTATTTAATCAACATCATTTGTATAGTATGTGTAATATCAAAAATGATGGGCATCCTTATGTTTGAACATACATTAGTCTTAACCATGTGTCAGGTGATTGTATGTTGAGGATCCTATACACATTTATTTGTGTCTTTCTAAAGATACCCTCTATATCTATCCTCTCATTATCAAAAAGCTTCCTATCTCTCGTTATCCATAAGTGATGAATCAAACAAGACATGGCCAGTTGTCTCACTCTAGTCAGAATCTGCGTGCTTCGATGTTGGTTCCAAAAACCCGAAGCATCCTCTTGTATGTGCTCATCTCGTGGCATGCCCATAGCCTATTGCAAATAGGGAATTGGAAGAACAGGAGCTCCTGGATTTGTATCCCTCCTCCACATAGAACACAAATTTTATTTCCCACAAATGATAGTGCCAAGAGCCAGAGTGAAAGCATGACTAGGTTGGATATAGGTTTTCCATAGCGCACCAAACGAAACTTTCCTGCTCCCATGCCTCCTGAAGAAGTCATGCTCTACATACTCCTTTACCCTCTAGTGTATACCACCCTCTCAGTAAGTCTGATGTTGCTATAGCAGTGCCTTCGGCTGCAAGTATCTCATCCCTGATTTAAAGAAGCTCCTTGATCAGGAGAGAGTCTCCTTGTTTTGATCAAGGATGATTGACTTTGTTAATCATCATCGTTATTGTCATTAGAACACCTAACCACTCTTTATTCGAACTATTTATTTCATCAATTCACCCTCAATTATTAGTTCATTATTTTAAGATTACTCTTCAAATGCAATGCCAGTAAATGTTTGCATGCTAGTTTTTTAACCATCCAATTTTGAATTTTGCATGAAAAAGATCATCTTTTGATGACAACAATAATTTCTGAACCCAAATGGATAAATTGGACAAAAAAAATCACCTTCTATGGTATAGAATTAAATAAACAAACAAGAACTTGTTCAAATGAAATCCAATTTTGTTCATTTTCTGGAATAAATACAGTTAAACTTATGTGAATCAGAAATCCTTGCAACTCACAACAATCATCTCCAAAAGAATCTAGGGACGTTAGAAGTTTTGTATCTCTTGTAACATTCAATTCCAAATAATTTTAGCTACTTTAGGTTTTTAATCTGTAATCTATCTCGTAGTTAGACAGTATTCTCATCATGTGTATTTTCCTTATTTAACTTCAGAATCAATCATGAAAGTAGAACTATTGTGGAGTTGAGAATTCCAAAGAAAACTCATTATATGTAACCATTTATAAAGATCCACATCTTCAATAATTATTTTTCAATAGGCTTGTATCTGCATAAAATAATAATAAAATTGTAATTAGTAATAAAAAAAAAGATAAATTATTGTAGTTGTACATGGCTGTTATTGACCTAAATTGGAACTCATGTATACATTTAATCGTCATCTTTAACATTCCCATTTTCTGTTGAATGTCAAAGATTTGTGTTTTCTTTGATCGTCGCAAATAGATTGGGATGGCCAGATCAAAGCATAAATTTCCATGAACCATTTCAAAATTGAATCTGCCTATAAAATATTTGACAATAGCTGAATTTTAATTATTGAGAAAATAAAGTTTTAATTATTAGATTAATAATTAAAAATATTTTAAACATTATTAAAGTTCAGTAGTCCATCTTCCATCTTCCATCTTCTGAATCTACCATGCATGGCACATAACTGCTCTGAAATTATGCAAGAATGTAGTAGTATTTTTTTCCCCCTATTGTTGAGGTTGATGAGTCTTTTTGTTCACTAGGAGAGATTAATATCAAATGAGAAATAATAAGTTAATTAATAGTCATCCTAATCAAATCTTTTCTTTTTATGAATCTCAAAAGCATAAAAAAAAGATAGATCCGCTATCTTAACGGTTCTACTAGTGTCGTCCCACGGATATGGAAGGAAGTAAATGCAGGAACACAGACATTAGGCATATGGTGGGATAAATTCTAGGTCGTCAGTTCCTGAGAATTGACCTCTGGCTATTACGCAGAGATGTCATGCACCCACCGTTTGTGCTACGCCCTAGGGGCATCTCTTGAGCATTAAAATTACTATGGTTTATATATATAACAACAACAACAATCAAACCTTATTCTACTAGGTAAGGTCGGTTATATGGATCCTTTTACGCCATTAGACTCTATCCCATACTATATCATCATCTATACTTAAATAAATTTTATCTTATTTTATTATTGCTAACTAGGTCTTTTTTTGTCTTCCTCTTCCTCATTTGGTGTACGTGTTTGTCATAGTTTCACATCGCTTAATTGAAGTATTTATTGGTCGTCTAAGTACATGCCTGTGCCATCTTAAACGCGTCTCTTAGAGTTTTCCCTCAATAGATACAATTCTGGCTTTCTTTTTAATGTTTTCATTTCTAATTTTGTCCGTCCTCATATATCCACACATTCACCTTAACATCCTCATCTCTGCAACTCTCATCTTCTGCTCATGTTCTCGAGTCATAACTCAATATTTAGCTTCATATAACATTGTAAGTCTAACTACGATTTTGTAAAACTTTTCTTTAAATTTTAGAGGTACTTTATGATCACATAAAATACCCAACGCTCTTCTCCATTTCAATCATCCTTCTATATAAGACATCTTTGTCTCCTCAGGACAGACAGTTAGCTAGCGTATAGTGATGTTGTCACCATGAGATTTGGGGGTAAAATCTCGGTTAGTAGCCGGGTGACTGCCCTCCCCCATGCGCTATTCAACTGCTCAAGGCTAGTATCCACCCGTGATTTACCTCTTCTGTGTTGGCTTGGGGATTGGCTGGCGGAGGCAACGAATCGTCTTTTGCCACCATATATAAGATATCTCTCTCAATCCCTCTATTGTTTTGTAAAAAAGATACTAAATATTTAAAGCTCTCACTTCTATACAACTCGTCATCTTCTATCTTAACAATATCTCATTACGTCTAATATTTCTAAACTTAAATTCTATATATTCTCTCTTTATTCTACTAAGTCTAAAACCTTTCTTTTCTAGTATTTCTCGCCGAGATTCTAGTTTAGCATTTACTCATTCACGTGTTTTATCTAGGGGTGTAAATGAACCAAGCCGCTCGCGAGCTATTCGAAACTCGATACGATAAAAGCTCGTTTAATGAGGCTCGTTAAGATAAACAAACCAAGTTCAAGCTTCGCAATATTCGGCTCGTTAGCTCGTGAACACGTTCGTTAAGTTCATTAAGCAACTTTTAAATAAAAAAATAGTAGTTTTAATATTGAATTTATAAATTTTATACTCTACTTATGAAAAATATAGATAAATATATTAAATTTATTTATTAGAATAAAATTATAAAATTTAATAATAATATTATAATTTTCTCTAAATATATAATTTAGTTTTTAATGAATATTTAAATTTATGATTTTTATTTATTTAACTCGTTTAGGCTCGATAAAAGCTCGAATAAGCTCGTGAGCCATGAATATATTCGTTAAATAAAGCTCGAGCTTGGCTCGATTATAAACGATCCAAGCTCAAACATTCAAGAGTTCGGCTCAGCTCGGCTCAATTACATCCCTAGTTTTATCTACCAAAATAATATTATCGACAAACAACATACACGGTACTGTGTCTTGAATGTGTGCAGTGAGTTCGTCCATAATTAGTGTAAAAAGATAGAGACTTAGAGCTTATCCTTGATGTAACCCTATCTTTATTGGAAATGCTTTAATTACTCTGCTTGAAGTTTTTCGTTACATTCTCATACATATACTTAATTAGTTCAATATATGTTATACTAATACCTTTATTTTCTAGAATTTTCCATATATATTTTTTTTTTGGACTCTATCATACTTTTTCTAAGTCAATGAATACCATGTGTAGATTTTATTTTTGTTTCCGATATTTTTCAATTAGTCGTCTAATTAGATGTATAGTTTCTATTTTTGACCTTCTAGGTAAGAACCCAAATTAATTTTTGGTCACCATGGTCTCCTTAATCTTTTTTCTATTACTCTTTTCCAAAGTTTCATGGTATGACTCGTTAGTTTACCCCTATAGTTTGCACAATTTTATATGTCTCCCTTGTTCTTATATAAGGGAACTAGAGCACTTGCCTCCATTGATCTAATATTTTTTTGTTTTCAATATTATGTTAAATAATTTTATAAGTCATTTCATACCTTATTTCCCTAGACACTTTCATACCTCGAATGGAATATCATATGATCCAATGACTTTTCCATTGTGCATCCTATTTAAAGTTTGTTCTACTTCTAGAGTTTGAATCCTACGATAAAAATTTAAATTTCGATACTCATTTCATTTACTTAAATTACTTAAGTTTAGTTGTTCACCTAAATCTTCATTAAAAAGTTGATAAAAATATCTCTTCCATCGCTCTTTTATTTCTCCATCGTTAATACCCTATTGCATTCCTCTTTAATTTATTTTATTTGGATAAGATATCTTGTTTTCCTTTCTCTCACTTTAGCTATTCTATAAATGTCTCTTTCTCCTTCTTTTATATCCAATTTTCATATAATCATTCAAAAGTTTCATTTTTTGCTTCATTCACTATTTTCTTAGTCTCTTTCTTGGCTATTGTATGTTTTCTGAAATCTTTTTCATTCTTATAAATATATAATTCCTTATAAGTTGTTCGTTTTTTCTTCACTTTCTGTTGTACTTTCTCATTCCACCACCAAGATTCCTTACTTAGTGGTGCATGTCCCTTTAACTCGAGTATATTGTTAGCTACTATTTTTAATTTGATACCATCTTATCCTATGTCATATTAGAGTCATCGTATATTTCACCTAATGTTTTACTTTTATCTTCTTTTTAAATATATTTTACGTCCCATCTTTTAATTTCCACCACTTAATTCTATGAGTTGTATATATTTTCTTTCTATTGATACTATGTTTAAGGCGTATATCCAACTACTAACCTATGTTGGGTAGTTAATCTTTCTTGAGGGATGATTTTGCAATCTTTATAAATCTTTCTATCCATCTTTCTAACCATAATAAAGTCAATTTGCGATTTATTATTCTCACTTTTGAAACCAAGTGTTCTTCGTTTTTCTTAAAAAATGTATTAGTTAATATAAGGTCATATCATATTGCAACATCCAATATAATTGTTTCTTCTTCATTTCTCATTCTAAACCCAAAACCCCCATATACTCTCTTATATTTCTTATTTTTCACTCCTACATACCCATTTAGATCACATCTTATTAAAATCATTTCATTTGGCGGAATGTTTTGTAATACTTCATTTAGGTCGTCCCAAAATCTTGATTTGATAGCTTTATCTAATCCTACTTGTGGTGCATATATACTAATTACGTTCATAGTTTCTTTCACCACTATTATCTTAAATGCTATAATAATATCTCCTTTTTTAACTACTCTTTAACGAATTATTTACAACAATACCACTCTTTTCTTGTTTTACTCTTTCTTGTGTATCATAACTTAAAACCCGAGTTCTCTATTATCTTCGTCTTCTCGCTTATCCATTTTGTCTTTGATACACACAAAATACTAATTCTTCTCCTAATCATCACATCTACTACCTCTATTGATTTACCAGTGAGAGTTCCTATGTTCCATGTTCTAAATATTAGACTATTAGTTTTCCTATAATATTTGTTTTTATCCAACTTATGGTGTGAGAACTTTTGCCTATTTAACATTACACCTAAGTTTTTATGGAGATGTAACGGTCCTTGCCAATACGTTACAGTCGGACCTGCAACGTGAACTCTTGCATATTTAGCACTACACCCGAGTTCTAGAGATGTAGCAGTCCTTGCCGAGACGTTACAGTCAGACCCTGCAACGTGCTCCTTTCAAGGAACAACCTAGTATTAGCATAATAGTTTAATGAATCCATTCATTGAACATTTGTCATAATTTAACGCTAGCTGACAACCTAATGTAGCCCTCCTCCTTTATTCGGGTTTGGGACCGGCCATGATTGGTTCACCATGGGCGGAATTACTATGGTTTATATATATTCAAGCAATCACAAATAAACTCTTTGACTTATTGTTATAGCTAGAATGCACACACTAAAAGTAGTTTGCCAATTTGTTAGTTAGGCTGAGACCACGATATAGGAATATAATTTGGGTAAGTTGATTTCAGTCGAGGCCGAATGGAGGGCTTATATGATTCCACTGTGGTAACTGTGATTCAGTCGAGCATAAGGTGTCTTATAAAGCTATTGAGTTTAGGCAAGGTGCATGCACTTTTGCTAAGGTAGTAATGGGTGCTCAAGGACTAGTTTGAGTCGGTTGAGGTGGATTTATTTTAAACTAAGGTGGGAATTGAAGTTGAGTTAAAGTTGAATTAGCCCGAGGTGGATGTGGCTTGATGGAGGTGCTTGGCTTGCATTGGGGAGATTTTGGCTCCTTTTGTTTCTCTTGCTCGATCGAGGTGCAAGGCTTGTGCATTGCTCTCTCTGCAAGTCAATAGGGGCTCTGTCTCTATTCTAGTGGGCACTATGGCCATTTGAAAAAGCTACTAAAGATGCCTATTTATAGGCCATGTTAATGAGCATTGTCTAATGCCCTTATGGTAGGTGTCTTCCTCTAATTGGGCTTTCCTTTTTCATTGTTATTTGGTACTTACATGACCGCAATCAAGGTTGTTCACATGGTAAACATCCAAGCACCCGAGACTAAGTGGCTGCCAGCTTTACAATCTAAAACATTATCAACGATTACTTCAAATAATTTTTTTGCTTAGACTTTTGCTTTTGTCTTCTTCCAGTCATTTTTTTCCCACCTAGCATGTCAAATGTATGCTTTATTTTTTTTGTTCGGAAACATAGGCTTATGATTAGGAGGCTCAAACCCAATTTTTATTTTTCAACCAATTCAAACATGTATTGCAGTTTTTTGGATTTCTTGAACAAAATACTTATGTGAAAAAAAATTCTAACAATTTCTCAACAGATTTCTTCCTTTTCAAAAAAAAAAAAAAATGATTTTTTGTACTCTTGATTATAATTAATGGATTTTTCCTAAAAGTCTCTATTATATATTTCCCCCTTATTTTGTGGTATTTGACCTCCAAGCAAATATAATGATAATTGAGGAAAAAGAGCCTGAGATCAACGAAGAAAAAAGTCAGCATCACAAAGGGAAATAATGATAAAATATATCCATTCTACCCAATCAGAACACCAAACATCTGAGCACCATGCCCAAAAGTTGGGCATCAGTCTTAGTGGGCTATGGGCGAGGGTGGAGCACTAACAGTAATCTTGGAGATGAGCTGCTATAGATGTAATGGATAGGAAGTTGATGATGGAATGATTAGTAGAGATCCTACGACATTATGTACTCAATTCAGCACATCACATGGCTTCCTTTCCACCATCATGCATTATCACAAATGTAGCTTGATGCCATTTGAAATAACCCATGATTTGGTGTCTCAAGTCTTTTGTCTTTTTATATTAGCAATATCAGTATTAGATAAACCAAACAATCATATTTAAAATAAGTTTCCTTGCTAAATCTTATTTGCAAATGAGATTGTGCTAATTCCTGAGATATAAACTTACTTGCTGAATATTATTTGTTAATGATATTGTGCTAATTGATAGGAGTTTAAATAGAATAAATGTAAATCTTTAATTGTAGGAAAATACTTTAGAATAATAATAAATTTAAAACCAATATTTTACCCTCAAGATAAAAGGAATATAAATAAAATAATTAACCTATTAGAATGGTATACATCAATTCAAATCAGCTTGGTTTTTTAATTTTTGATTCATGTAATATGAGAAATAATTTTGTGTCTCGAACAATTTAAACAACTATTGTTCTGACAACTGCCGAAAGTTTACTATCATGTTAAAAGATCAGTTGAATACAAGGTCTGTTTTCTGATGCAACCTGTGAAATGCTTTATCTGCAGTTGTGGCAGTTTGATATTTCATCTCATTCCTGAGATATCAACTATATTTCTTACCTTTGTAGGTTTTTCTAACAAAGCACTATAGAAACCGACGACTCCGTGATTCAGAGTTTGTTCTGGATTTTGAAGAAATCTATGTCATTGATTCTAAAACAAAATCAATCACTAGAGCTAAAGTCCTGGTAAGATGTTTTTGCATTGTATTGTTATTTTCATAGCTAGCTACTGATTTTTCAACCATTGTTAACATCTATCATAAAATGAGGTTCTTTTCTAGAAGTAGGATCTGAGCTCCAAATTGTAAAAACAATCTTTAATAGTAACCAAAAGTTTTCCGAACTTGTACTCAATTCACAAATCTGGCATTTAATCTGGGTACCATATGCACCTCTTTCTGGGTAGAAGCACATTGTGAAATTATTTGATGAGACTATTTATAGATTTAGTGAAGTCGACCTAAATCTATATTTACATTTGGGAAAAGCAAACCATGATGAAATTGTTACCCTAAGATGCATTGAGGTCGATGATTTTACTGATAACATTTCCAATGATCCAACTGGTTAGATGTACATTAATATTAGCACTTTTTATATGTTAATATATTTTAGTCGCATAATATTCATTCATTTTTTCAAGTCAATCAGTGGTCTAGTGTTTTTCTTTGGTTTTATTAACCTCCAAATAACAAAAGGTATCTGTTTATACTTATATAGTAGTTCTTTTGAAGTTGGTTTCTTGAGTTTTGGATCGACCGGAGGATCCTTCAGGCTTCAATTCAAATGGGTTATGTAGCAAAGTTTTCTTATCTGGGTTCCCCAACTTTGATCTTAAGACATATAAACACATTAATATACTTTAACATGAACAATATGGTTCATGTCTTGAGGTCTTGAGATCGAAACTCGATGTGTTCGAGCATGCCCTCCCCATGCCTTGGTCACTTCCTTTTGCCACATGTCTTGATGTTTAGGCTACAAGATGACATAACGTGTGCAGACAGTAACATTTTGCGATAACATGTATTACTCGTGCACATCCCTTATCTCAGGTAACTGTTCCTGGGGGGAGAAGCAGAGATAGGAGGAAGGATCTGCTAATCATTCGCGATGGTGGAAACTCATTCAAAATCATTGACAAGGTGTGTATGTAACCAATCCTCATGTGATCTAAGTGACTAAATCAAGACCAAACACTGACCTAACTCGGTACCGAATTGATAGCAATGGTAGTTCAATCTAATCATATAAGAAATTCTAAAACAAATGATTTCAAGAAATTGTAAAACTATCTCGACCAGTGTGGATCTAAATGAATCTCTATCTGTTTGTTGACTTTCATATTTCGAAAGTACTGATGCCGATGTTCATTTCAGAGTGAAAGAGATGATCCCACCGCTGTTATAGAGAGAGAAGAGTGGTCGAAAACGCGGCAAGAAATGGAGAATCACCTCCGAAAGCTCCGAGACTTCCATGTATCAAATTGGTTCTGATTAGTACAATTCAGATCCTCAGATTACTTTGTTGTGGGGCTTGCTTGAAGTCTATGTTGAATTAAAATGAATATTAGATTCACCTATTGTGATGGCTGCCAATTTATTATGGTTTCTTTTAATGTATGTATATGGCCTCAATGTTTAAAATCATACTTCATTCCTGATCCAACATCAGATATCAACAAGTTCATTTGCAATTGTGTTGTTTATATTTTTAGCTACATAAAAATTTAATGGAAGAAAAGAAACTGTATAGTTCATTAACCAATTGGTATTCTTTTTCTCTGCCTTTGCAGAAACTAAAAATCTCAAATTAATTAATGCATTTCGCAGCCGCCATCATGCTCTGCTTTGTTCGTCACCGTCATCTTGTTGCTCACCAGCGCCCTCGTGATCTCCACGCACAGCTCCGCATTCCGGCGCGCGAACTCCTCGAATCCCTCCGAGAACACCACCTCCTCCGCCTTGTCCACCACCACCCGCATCGCCCGCTCCTTCAGCATCCCGTCGGAGCATCGCTGCGCGACGTCCAGAGCGTCGAGCGCGTTGGCGGCGCGAAGGTCGGTTAGAATCCTCTGCTCGCAGCGCTGCCGGAGGAAGGGGATGTCGTACTTGTCTGCGGCGACGAGCAGGGAGCGCACGGTCGAGCTGGCCTCCTGCTCCGGCTGCGGCAGCTGGCCGGAGTAGAGGAACTCGAGCAGGCTCTGCAGCTCGTGCTGCGTGAGCTCAGGGAGAGAGATGGTGTCGCCGGCGGGCGCGGCCTTGCAGTCGTCGGCGAGCAGCATGGTCTTGAAGATTTCGGATTTAGACGCCTGCATGCAGCGATGATCATTTTTGCATCAGAACTCGGAACCGGAAAAGAGAGAGCTAGCTAGCGACGAACAAACACACAGAGTAAATCCATTAACAAATCCATCGCACCAGCACAGCTCGATGCGCCGGAATCGGTCGGCCGTCGCCGGCCTTCACCAGGATGTCGGCGTGCATCCCTTCCCGCAGCGCCACCAACCCATCGAGGAAACCGACCTTCTCCTTCATCTCCTCCTCCCTCTGTTGCATCTCCTTCATCTTCTCGAACCCATGCAAAATCCCCTGCGAAAATTAACTCACAACGATCACGATTCATCATCTACCTACTCATTTCGTCCGAAAGAAAAGAAAATCCATCTCCACGTCTCCACCCGCTTGCCTTGGCCGGCAGGCACTTAGAGCCACCGCCGTCGAGTTCATTGAGGAAAGCGATCATGCTCCTGGCGCCGTCGTAGCAGGAGGCGCAGATGCTGTTCCTGGGCGGCCTGTAAACCGACACCGTCGGGCTACAAATGCAGCAATCCATCTTCAACTCCTCTCAATCTCTAGCTCCTTCCTCCTTCACGAAATCCATCACCCCACTTTGCTGCCTCGATTGATTTATACAGTAACATCTGGTTGGCGTAGAGCAGCAGCAACTGCCATGAGTTTCGAATGGACAATGAAAAATATGCACAATTAATTAATGGAGTTGGGGGAGAATGAATTGAATGAATGAATGATTGGGCTAAAGGTTTGAAAGGGACTCTCCAACCTAGAGAAGAGGATAAAAAATAAAGAAAAAAGAAGAGGAAAGTGTGAGGCCAAGCACATCGCCATCACTACTACCTTCCAACTCACAGAAACGTTGCACCATCCATAAACCCAATTACCAACGTATGGAGAAGAGAAGAGGAGGAGGAGAGAGTGCAGGCATCTACGCGTACTCACAGAATCATGGAGTTGGGTTTGACTTGACATGCGAGCTGCTTCGAGCAGTCCAATCATGGAGTTGGTTGGCCACACTCGAACTGATTCCCAGTCGAGTTGAGTTCTGATTGCTCGACGCATTTTTGGTTTGGTGGGGGGCCAATTTTGGTCGTTATCAGCTCAAAATCGAGGTTGTCGCCGACAGGGCGGGTGGCTTTCTCTAGTTGGAACATCAAATTTGTCAGCGGGGATCGTTAGATAAATAGTCTTATCTATTTTCAATTATTGCGTCGAATAATGAATATTTAGTGATTTATACATGGAAATTTGTTTCGAATTATTTTCAATAATCTTAATTATCTATCAAGTACAAACCAAGATTTTGGACAAGGATTAGCAAGAGCAAAACGAGCGATACTATGAGCTAGCTTATTAGCTGCTCGGTTAACATGATTAATAGAAATGAAGATAGAGAAGAAACAAGAAGAGATCGAATCTCTGCCAAAATGATGCTATCAGGATGACGATTCTCCAAAATATAAGTCATTGCTTGGACGCCCAAAGAAGAATCCGATGAAACCAAAACCTTGTCAAAACCTGCATGCATCACAAACTGGAGATCATGAAGAATAGCAAAAATCTCAGCCGACGAGATACTGTCTGGGTAACGAATACCAGAAGCAAATGCAGCTCGGACAAATCCTTCATGATCTCGAATTACAGCACCAACACTAAAGGACCTCTCCTCGCATCAAACCTGAAGGGTAGTAAAACGTGCTAGAGAGGGGTCCAATTACAGTAAAACGAATACCTCACTTTTTCATTTTTCGAAAAAAACTTAAGTTGAGAAATTGAGTCGGATCCTCTGCTGGTCAGCAGGTCAATTTTTTAGTTACATTCTCTTTCGGTCATAGAATTTATCATAGTTTCTAGAGCAAGGACTCCCGTGCCGGTCGGTCGGGTTTCCAGCATATCCGAGCCACGGGCTCGATGTCGAAGACTCCGTGCCGATCGGCCGGGTGTACATTATCCGAGCCACCGGCTCGATGCCAAAGACCCAGTGTCGATCGGTCGGGCATATATTATCCGAGCCCCCGGCTCGATGTCGAAGACCCCGTGTCGATCGGTCGGGCGTATATTATCCGAGCCACCGGCTCGATGCCGAAGACCCCGTGCCGATTGACCGGGCGTATATTATCCGTGCCGATCGGCCGGGCGAAATCATGTTTGGGACTTAGTCGATCTTCCTCCGGGCCGAAGGGCTATTGGGAATAAGTGGATTCTCAAAATAAAGAGGAAAGCAGATGGATCGATTAACAGATACAAAGCTCGTTTAGTTGTAAAAGGATATACTCAATTGGAGGGTATTGACTTTGAAGAGACATTTTCTCCCATAGTAAAATTTGTATCAATAAGAATTATTTTGGCTTTTGTGGCACATTATGACTTAGAATTATATCAAATGGATGTAAAAACTGTTTTCTTTAACGGTGATCTTGACGAAGAAATCTATATGGTCCAACTAGAAGGTTTCATTGCTGAAGGCCAAGAGCAAAAAGTATGTAGACTTAGAAAGTCTATATATGGGTTAAAGCAAGCGTCAAGACAATGGAACATAAGATTTAACGAAGTCGTTTTATCTTATGGTTTTGAGATGATCAAGGAGGATCATTGTGTTTTCCTGAAAAGAGAAAAAGGAAAGTATGTCATTTTATCATTATATGTTGATGATATGCTGATAGCTGGAAATGACATAAGATATGTGAATGAAGTCAAGAAGTGGCTGTCATCACAGTTTGATACAACAGATATGGGAGAAGCTGAATACATCTTAGGAGTGAAGATCATAAGAGATCGTCCTAAAAGACTTTTGGGTCTGTCACAAGAGTCTTATATAAATAAGATGTTACATCATTTCAGCATGTCTAATTGCAACATAGAACATACACCTATTGTGAAAGGTACTGTGTTGAGCAAGAGTATGTGTCCTAAAATTCCAAAAGAAATAGCTGAGATGAATAAAAAATCATATGCCAGTGCTATTGGTAGTTTGATGTACACTATGTTGTGTACACATCCCGATATCAGCTATGTTGTGGGTTTGGTCAGTCGTTTCTAGTCAAATTCAGGACCGAGACACTGGAAGACAGTAAAAAGGATATTCAGATATCTGAAGGCGACAATAGATTATTGTCTCTATTTTCAAGGATCAGATATGAGTCTGAAAGGTTATTCAGATACAGATTGGGTTGGAGACCTGGATAATAGAAAATCCACATCAGGCTATGCATTCTTGCTGAATGGTGGCGCCATCTCCTGGAACAGTAAGAAACAAGCTTGTGTAGCTTTGTTGACTATGGAAGCTAAATATGTGGCATGTTCAGCGGCTGTGTAAGAAGCAGTCTGGTTAAGAAGGTTTCTGAAGCATCTTAAAATTGTTGAGGATAGTGCGAGTCCAATAATTGTCTACTGTGACAGTCAAGCTGCAATAGCTTTTTCCAAGAATCCCAAATATCATAGCAAAGGCAAGCATATAGAAATTAAATATAATTTTGTAAGGGATATTGTGGCTAAAAGAAAAGTCATCCTTGAGTATGTCCCTACACGTGTTATGCTTGCAGATCCTTTTACTAAGCCAATGACTAAAGAGTCATTTAAAGAACATGTAAAGTCTTTGGGACTTCGTAAAATGTAACAATATTGAAATAACAATCAGACTTTGTGTTATGATTGTGTAATTTGCCATAATTTATTCAGTATATATGTTGTATTTGTTACATTCATATAAGATCTTGGTGAGCATGTTGGCAGGTGGAGATTGGTCCACTTACATGGACAATTATCTCTGTTTGTTAAGTACAAATAGGGGTAAGACCGTTACTTATGGAATAGCTTATGTAGCTGAAATTAGAGACAGATCCATAAGTTGAGGTCGCCTTGATAATTGTGTCAAGATGAGATCATTTATGTGTTAATAATGATCGAAGTAAATGAACCCACCATTTACTGAACCTGTTGAAAGCTAGATTAGAATTCATATGTTGAATTCAGGATTAGACATTAGGTATGTCTAGATCAAAATTTTTACGATGTTAAATTTGAAGACAACATGTACTCTTTTTAGTAAAGAGAATAACATCGTAGCATGTGATTCATACCACATGTGTAATTGTGACAATAAAGGTAGTAGGAGAATGAATCCATATTTCTCTACTATGTGAGACCTTTGAGATTATATGTTAATCTCAATTTTTTGCCTTAGTGACTATTTGGCTGTTTACTTGAAGTTTTAATCAGTGTCTGCTACTTTAGCGTGTATCCTATGGCTATGGGTGATTCGGTCTATAGAGCATAACTAGGAAAACGACTGATTAAAATGAATAGATTCTAGCTAAAAAGGAATATTAAATATATTTACATCTTTTGTTGTTATTCACTGGTCGACCCATTTCTGTTATGTACGGAAATGAATGTGAATATAGGATATGAAACATGCTCTTGACATAATGGTCATTATAAGGGATTAGAGATGTTCATATCGATGTAAATGAAAATTATTTAATCTTGGTAAATAGCAAGACATGGATATCTCCAAGATAATGGCTATGTGTCACTTGAAGATTGGATGGATCCTGGATAAAGGCTATGTGCCATCAGGAAAGTGGCTATGTGCCATAAAGAATGTGTCTCTAATTTATTTAAGCAGCTAAGTAAAGTGTAACAACTTTATTAGTATTGATTGCTCAAAGAGCGGCTAAGTCAAGGTGTAACAATCTTCTTAGCAACTATCGCTCAGTGTGCTTGCTGTCGCACGAACCATTTTCTCTAAGTATGGATTGGATGTTCTCATATGGTCTATGTGACCAAACTCTCTAATAGTCTATGTGACTTATTAAGTCTTTGTGACTTACCTAAATGAACTAGTCTTAATGACTTACCTTGGACGAGTGGGAGATGTTGGAAATGGGGATAGTAGGGATGTGGGAACATGACCCACGTTCCCCACTACTCATAATGGAAAAGTCCATTATGCCCCTGATTTATTTCCCTATATAAAGGGGGTGCGTCCAAGGATCATTGGTGGGTTGGAGACGAGAGTAAGAGGAGAACATCTGAGATGGTGGGATTTGGTTCATGGAATCGTGGAATCGTGGAGGGCTTTCCGATTATGTGATTGCTCTTCCGAAAGCGAGTTTTCGCCATTACCGATTCCGGATCTGCGAAAAATCGTTGTAAATTTTTACCACTTTTATTTTATTCATCTATCGTGCATTTAGAATATAAATCTACATATCCTACTACATATGGCAAACATATCCTACTACAATACTATAACCTCGAGAACATTTTAAGTATTATCTTAGGTATCATGAAAATGTGATTAAGCATTAAATTGCCGAAAAATCTATAACCAGTTGAGAAAATGAGATCCATAAATTCCAAAATTAGGCAGCAAACGTAGACGAAACGTATTCATATATGACGCTGAAGTCATCAATACTTTGGCGGGAAATGGCCGTCGCCGTCCCCGCCGTCTCCGGCCCAGAATCTTTCGCCTCCTCCGCGTCCTACCTTGAGCGTCTCCTCCTCCTAACTCGACGACGCAAACTGCCCAAGCCCATCCATGCCCACGCCTTCCGCCTCGGCCTCGCCCATAACTCACACCTCCTCTGTCTTCTCCTCGCCTCCTACTTCGATGTTGGTCAATCCTCCCACGCTCTCCTCCTCTTCCGCGCTGCCCATCAATCGGACAACATCTTTCTCTGGAACACCGTTATTAGAGGCCTCGTCTCCGTCCAACAAATGGAAGACGCCGTCCGTTCCTTCACCCTCATGAGGCTGGAAGGTCCATCGCCCGACAACTTCACGGTGCCTTTAGTCCTCAAGGCCTGCGCGAGGCTTCTGCACGCTGGACTTGGAATGCAGATACATGCCCATATTCTAAAAGCGGCGCTTGAGGAAGATGTTTTCGTCAAGACGAGTTTGATCTCCTTTTACGGAAGATGTGGCTTCCTGGATTACGCCGAGAGGCTGTTCGAGGAAATGCCTGTTAGAAATGTTGTTTCTTGGACTTCGATTATTAGCGTGTATCTTACTGATGGGAGGCTAGAGGAGGCCATCAACATGTTCAGAAGGTTGTTGTCTGCGGGTTTAGCACCGGATAGTTTTACTTTGGTCAGGATAGTGACTGCTTGTTCACAGTTAGGGGACTCAAAGACTGGGGAATGGATACATAGATTCGTGGAAGACCATGGATTGAACAGGAATTTGTTCGTTGCCACTTCACTGGTGAACATGTATGCTAAATTTGGAAGCATGAACAAGGCTCAAGTTGTATTTGATGAGATGGTGGAAAAAGATGTTGTGTGCTGGAGTGCGATGATATGTGGGTATTCATCTAATGGGCTTCCTCGAGAGGCCTTAGACCTGTTTTTAAAAATGCAAACTGCCAACCTCGTACCTGATTGCTATACCATGGTCGGAGTGCTTTCAGCTTGTGCCAGATTGGGAGCTCTTGAATTAGGCAGACAAGTAAGTCAATTAATGGATGCAAAAGACTTCCTTATGAACCCTGTATTAGGGACAGCATTAATCGATATGTATACAAAATGTGGAAGTGTTACTCAAGCCTGGAGTATCTTTAAGTGGATGGTGGAAAAAGACCTTATAGTTTGGAATGCAATGATTTCTGGCCTTGCTATGACTGGCTATGGGAAGCTGTCATTTGGTCTTTTCACTCAACTTGAGAAGATGGGAATTCAACCTGATGAGAACACTTTCATTGGACTTCTTTGCAGCTGTTCACATACTGGGCTAGTGGACGATGGCAAGCGATTTTTCAATAGCATAAGCAGCATCTACTCTTTGAAACCCAGAGTTGAGCACTATGGTTGTATGGTTGATCTGTTTTGTCGTGCAGGTTTGCTAGAGGCGGCATATCAGTTGATCAATGAAATGCCTATGGAGGCTAACGCTGTTGTCTGGGGTGCAATGCTTGGTGGCTGCAAGCTGCATCGTGACACTAAAATGGCTGAGCATGTGTTGAAGAAACTCATTTACTTAGAGCCTGAAAACTCTGGGAACTATGTTCTGCTATCCAATATCTATTCGGCAAATGGGAGATGGGATAACTCTGCAAAGTTGAGGTTGCTCATGAAAGAAAAAGGAATACAAAAGACACCTGGTTGTAGTTGGGTTGAGTTGAAAGGCATCATACATGAGTTCCATGTAGGGGATACATCACATCCACTGGCCAAAGAAATTTATTTTAAGCTTGATGAGTTGGATAAGAAGTTAAAAGAAAAGGGGTTCATGCCAACAACAGAAGTAGTTCTCTTTGACATAGAAGAGGAAGAGAAAGAGCTTTCAGTTGGACATCATAGTGAAAAGTTGGCAATTGCTTTTTGTCTAATCAGTACTGAAACTGAAGACACAATCAGAGTGGTGAAAAACCTTCGCATATGCAACGATTGTCATGCGGCAATAAAACTCATATCAGATGTCACCAAACGTGAGATAGTAATTCGAGACAATAACAGATTCCACTGTTTTAAAGATGGTTTCTGTTCTTGTAATGATTATTGGTGAAATAACATAATCTTATTGATATTTAAGACAAGGGGTTAAAAAGATCGAAATTACTGAGCTACTATAAATCATGATGTCAACCAATTTCTTGTTTTCTTTCCTTGTTGATTGATGTACCTGAACAGATGAAGTTACTTTATTATTTTTTTTAAAAAAGAGGGTGCAGCTATTACAGCTCGATTGATTCTTCAAAAAACATATTAGGTTGAGCACAATATGAAAATAAACTGTGTTCAGTAGTCAGGTGATTGCGTCTTCTTCTATGTATCTACTCTAGAAAAAGTTATGATAATGTATTATTTCTTTTGTGAGGTCCCCTCATTCTTTAATAAATGATACCTTAAATCAAATTTTCTTATTGTGGTTTATATATATTCGGACCACATTGACCCTAGCTTCACTTTCACGGGATTTTTTGTTCACAAAAGATGTAGCATAATAGAATGAATGATTTCTTTCAAGTGAATTGGTTTATGAAGCACACATCTATTGTTTATTGGAATGTAAAAGTTCAAACTAATTAATAGTTTCTTCACCATGTTCTTTTTAGCATCTTTACCCAGTTCTTTCATGTGAATGCTACTCTTCAGATACTGTTCCTTTGATAAGTCTTAACTAGTTTCTCCACATTCTTAAATTTCCTGAAATTGTTCCAATGTTGAGACTCCATATATCACTAAACATAACTTGTGCTACATAGTTTCACTGAGGATTAGAAACTAATATGTTTATTATGTGGCAAAAATCTGAAAGTTTAATAAACCAGAACATGTCCAGCTCAAGATTGAAAGGTGGTGGCAGTTGTATGAAGGTTTGTCAGACTTCCATTCATTGAACATTTGCCATAGCTTTAATGCGGGCCGGCAATCTAACGCAGCCCTCCTCCTTTTTCTGGACTTGAGACCGGCCATGACTGATTCGTCATGGGCGGAGTTATTTTCTTGTCAGACTTCCATTAATGAATTTATCATGCATCACCAATTAAACTATTTTATCAAGTAGCATAGATGATGATATTAATAGCCTTTTATTTTCTTGCCAAAGTCTAGCTATTTGAAGTTGAAGCCTTCTACTAATCCCACTCACTGAAATTGAATTTTTGAGGAATCACTTGATGTTTGCAGTTCAGTTCTGTGTCTCCTATGCTACCTTCATGCAATCTTCTACTTCTGCAGATGTTATGGATGGATATTAAGTACTTGTATGGGTTCTCTTCTAATAAAGGATTCTCACAAGATTAGCCCACAATATTAAGATGATTCATTTAGAAGAAGAGGAAGAGGAAAAGATTCAGCCCACTCGTCAAGTACGGAAATGGTACCTACCAGCTGAGTCATCTTTTTGGTAAAATATTACTATAATGCTTAACTATATTCTTTCGAGACTAATTGATATTTAGTACTGTCAGCATAAACTTGGCTTTAGTCGGCATGTATTCTTTATTAGTTCACATACAAAGAATTTAGTGTGACAGCTAATTGGAGTTTTATATCATAATCAAGTAATTATTGTCTGTTGGTAATAAGATTCTGCACCAAGTCGTAGCTTCTGAGTTATAAATTTTAAATTAACTAGAAACTAGTCAAAATAGCTGTAGCTGGCAACTCTTGTTAGTAAAGTTTGCCCCTCTGATCTATCTACTGCAGTTTTTCTAATTCCTGACCACATGGTGTCTAGGTATTGTTTGCTCACCACAGTTGAAGTATAAAAGAATGAACAATTTCTTTCCTATCTACTGCAATGTTTGCTCGTAATTGGATGAGTACAAGTCTAACTTTGGAGGTTGGTGATGTTCAGTAATCTACAATCTATGCTATAGTAGTTCAGTTTAAACTGGATCATTGAGTTCGACGCCTGAGGTGGAAGTTACATGGGTCGAGGTGGTTTAGGACCTTTAGGACTCATTTGAGGTGGGACTTTGCTCTGCTCAGTCTGGAAGGTACGAGCAAGCTGTGGTTCTTCCTTTATTATCTCTTCTACTATAGGACACTTCCTTTATTATCTACTAATATCCAATACCCTGTCTTTTATCTATGTACTAACACTCCAACTAAACAAACATAAGTGCTGGCGATATACATTGTGCCAACTAAGAAGAAGTAGCAAAGGACAATGAGCCAAGGCGAATGAAGATATTAAGTATTTTGTTATTCCTCTCGGCAATATCTTACAATCAGTACAGTCGGTACTGGCTGAAGCATGCTACGGATATGAACTCTTAAATGTGGTCCATATATACATTTATTTCTGCATTGATTATTCTCCCAGCTATATACATTCATGGCATGTGCTATTATGAATTGAAGCCCACACTTGCCAGCTGTTTGTTCTACTAAAATTATTTTTGGCTTATGATGGGGCACACGTGGCTATCAAGAACTGGACACACGTGTCCTATTTTCACATGGTTTGTGCTAAGAGCAGATCTAGAGAGTGATGGTTAGATTCCTATATTCCAGTTTTTGTTCCCTTGTCTATGATGGTTAGATTCCTATAGATATATTATGATAGCGTGTCCATATGCCTAATCATCTTCTTTATCTTTCTCATCTGTTAGCTTTATATCCCAATTAGTTGTAATATACTTGTTCACTCAAAAAAAATTATATTTCATTATTTAAGAATTATTATATGGGTGTGCTTTCAACAATATTTTTAACCTCTTCATTTATCTATCAGGTGTTGGTGCAATAATACTCTAGCTTGATTTCGTTAGATCAAAGTAATTTGATGTTTGGTGGAAGACATATTTGGTTTAAGTGATATTGGAGAAGTGTGATAAATATTGGCATGGAAGAAGTTCAACAAGTGTTGATAATGGATGAGTTCAACAAGTGTCAATGAATAAAATTCAATAGGTATTGGTATTAGAGAAGTCGAATAGTGTTGACATTAGAGAGTTCAATAGGTGTTGGCATAATGAAAGTTCTGACAATTGATTGAATGCTTAGTAGAAGTTTTAACATATCAAGATTGATCAAATGCTTAGTAAGTGAAAGTCCTGACATGTCAAAGTTGATTGGATGTTTGCTAAGTAGAAATCTGAACGGGTCAAGATTGATGAGTGTTTGCAAGTGGAAGTTCCAACAAATCAAGATTGATCAAATGTTGGACAATTGCAAGTCTCGACTAGTCAATGTTCAGCGCATGCTTAGCAAGTGGAAGTCCTGACAATTCGTGGTTTGTTGGATGTTTGACAAGCGAAAGTCGTTGTAGGTCAAGTTGACCGAGACTAAGTAGACGAGGAAGTTATAGCAGCAAGGCCTTTTAGCAAGCGAAAATCAGTCAATTTCGGAAGTGTTCAATTGACTGATGGAGCACAGAATAGCAGACTAATAGAATTTGAAGACTATAAGAAGGAAAACAAGAGGAGGTTTTGGCAACCAAGATAAGCACTACAAAGGCAATGCATGCGAATGAAAGCAGGACAAAAGAGAGCTTTAAGATTGTATTATTTTCTTATAGTATTCTTATTATCTTCTTGTTCTTATCTTGTAAGGTTATAATAAATTTCTCCACCTCTAAAAGGTTTTAAGAAAAAAATAGAGAGATTATAAGAGTGATTCATCGATAAACCGAAGGTTCCAAAGCACCTAAAATGACAAGTGCCAATATTGCTTGTGTTTTCTTTTATATATTCCAACAAGTTATAGATTTAAGGAAGCGATTTCAGTGAACAAGTATTTATTCCCTTGCTTCACCATCAATCCAACACCACGTTATGCCATGTATCATTTGTCAAAAATGCTTCCACCACCACCATCTTGATCAACTTCCCCTTTCCAATGAGAAAACAACTGAGCAACTAAGTAAAAGATGAGGCTGATTAAAAGATGATTAGGAGGCATAGCCACACATCTCCAGTTAATAAAATTCTTGTCTGATAAAATGATTTTATAGTCCACCATAAACTGATTTTTTTCAAAAGCTCGTAACAAATTTGTCACAAGTGGTATAGGCTGTGAGAAATGTAGTAGCAATTGACCCTATTCTTTATTACTACAGTAGCAAACTAATAAACTAACATGACTCCTCTGATTCCTGTTCCTGCTGTAAAGTCTCCCTATGTTCTATCTAATCTAAACACAAGATTACTAGTGTCAGCTTACAGTGTAGGCACTCCATGATACTGAGAATTTAGGTTGTAATCAACTGACAGATACCTTCAGAATTATAATATCACTTGGATCGACCAGGAAGGATCCAAATTAGCTGCATTAAATGACAAATTTGGATATTGAAATTTACAGTTCTTTAAAGCTTCTGAAATGTACAGTTGAAGAATCAAAAGTGGTCTCTTGTTTTCTTTCACTTCTCACTGTTAATTTTACTTGACAAGATGAACCTGAAAACTAAACGCAGGATCTGCCTTCGTATTGTCGAATTACTCTTCACTCTTCTTTGTATCTTGTGAGAAACCATGGATGAATGAATGAATGCGCATGGGTTGGAAATTGATCAGCTTTTTGAGCCATGTCAAAGAAACAGAGGCCATAATCTTTTTTCAGTCCTCCGATATGCTCTCGAGGTTCGGCCGCCACAGGCCGACGCGGCCGTTCCGCCGGCGGAGGTGGCACGCCGCCTTCGACTCCAGGTGCGTCTCTCCCTCCGCTTCCTTCTCCAGCTTCTGCTTCCTCCGCGATACCTTCCTCTTCTTCTTCTCCCCCGGCGTCGGCAGCGATGTCCCCGGGATGAGGAAGTAGAGTCGACCCCGTTTTAGTTCGGTTTCCGGCGACACGATCAGGATCTTGCGAGAGGCCACGCCTGGCGAGCAGGGCGTGGTCAGGACGTGGTGAGGGTTGGCGGAGAGGATCTTGCCAGCGTGAACTGGCCGGCTGTACTCTTCGACGTTGCCGTCGAGGTGGACGATGCGGACGACGTCGAGGGCGCCGCAGGGGAGCACGCAAGCCAAGCAACACCGCAGGCTGTTTCCCATCACTCCTCCTCCTCCTCCTCTTCTTCTTCCTCCTCCTCCTCTTCTTGTTCTTCCTCGGCTGCCATGGATCATATATACACAGAGAGTTTTCTCTCCAATTATTTTAGTGAGCTGAGCTGGCCTTTGTATAGTTGCTAATGACAGGCAAAGAATGCACCTGATAGTCCCCCGTTCCTGGCTTTAAAAGTGATTAATCTGGTCTTCGGAAAAGTTATAGTGATTAGCATATAAAATATTATCATCATCAAATTTAAGATTCGAATCTAAATAAAATTAAAATAAATATTTTTTTTACATACTAATTATTATTTCAAAAATTAATAATTATTCATAATTTATTTTTCCATATTTATTCTGGAATGAATTTACGCTGGGGACAAATGTATTTACTTTTGCCACTAAAAGTGACTAATCTGGACTTGACCGATCCTGTCCTTAGGGCTGTAAATGAACCAAGCGTTCATGAACAAACTTGGTATTCGGCTTGGTAAGAACTTGTTTATGTTCGTTCAATATACATTAGATTAATTAAACAAACAAGCTTGAACAATTCGTTAAGCTAAACAAACAAGCTTGAACACATATATGTTCAGCTCGTTAATGTTCGTGAACAACGTTCGTGAACAATGTTCGTGAACAATGTTCGTGCCAAGCTTCAAACAAGCTCAAGCTCATAAAAAATAAACCAAGCCAAGCTTGAACACTCATTTCAAAAGCTTGGTTCATTTTAAGCTCGGCTCGGCTCGACTCGATTATCTTATCAAACAAGCTTAAATACTCCAAAGTTCGACTCGACTCAGCTTATTTACAGCCCTACCTGTCCTCCCAAATTTTCCAGACACTATCAAGTAAATTCTGGACTGATTCGAATATCACAGCCGTATGATTCCAAGAGACTTGAATCCTTGTATCGTCCTATTTTTTACCATCGCAAGGGGTAAATTTTTTATTTTGGAAAATTTATCCTATTTCTTACCATCTGTAAATTTTACAAAAGTGAAATTCATAACTTCACAACTCCTCGGCTATCCCACGTCATCAAAAGGAAATAAATACAAAAAAACCAAAATTATAGAAAGATAATTTTTTATTTTGCTTAAGCCCATATTTGTTGATTGTATCTGTTATATGGTAAGAAAAAAGGAAATATATTAATTTTTTAAATCGTATTTTGGAAATAAAATGATAGTTAAATATAATATACAATTACTTGTGTATGAATATTTATAAATATGTATGTAACTAGCAATCTCATATTCTAACCACTACATGCATAAATATAATTATGTTTAACTACTTTATAAAAAAAAATTATGTTTAAGTACACAAACTTAAAGTAATATACAAGATCATAATTAAGAGAGAAGATGTGGTATTTGATTTGAACTAATCAGTATCCACGATAAGACTAACGCTTTATTTATTTGAAGGATCGCTAATAAGAGAAAAGATGAACGGTAAATTATCTTAAAATTTTCCATCATAATTTAAATTTGGCATACATCTTAAGAAATACGATGAGACTAATGCTATTGGATCAGCACCGATGTAGATCAGGAAGGAGGTCAGGAGGACGCGCCAACGGCACTAGCGCAGTTCCCCCTTGAAGTCATCTTCTCTTAATCATTGGTGTATATTTATGATTCATATAATAGATTTAAAAAAAAATCCTACTTTGTAATTAAGAATGCAATTAAGAATCTAAGTCTTTAATAATTAATTTTAATAAAATCTAAAATAAAATTACATTAATATATTTTTTTATATTTCACACTAAAAATAATTTTAATATATATTATTAATTCTCTTATTACTTTTATATAAAAAATATACTATCCTAATTTTTTATATCTATAAATACATTGGATATAATATTTATTTTTATTAATTAAATATCTAATATAAAAAATTATATCAATTTTTTATAAAAAAAGAGTATATTAAAATAGTTTACTACTAAGTTGTCAAACATCACGCTCTTAGTTATATTACATATACAGCGCATGTATCCTATGACTAATTGTCATTAGTTGTCATAAAATATCTATTTCTTATTTTAAAAAGTTTCCTACTCGCTCAAAGATTAAAATATTAAATAGGAAATACAAAGACAAAAAATTGAAATCACAAATAATGAACGGTGGGTATGAGGATCAAGCGGTGCTTAAATAAATATTAAATATAATCACAATTAGCTTGATATTTTCCTCATAGCAAAATTTAAAAAGTTTTTTTTAATCTAATTTTTTTATGAAAAGAATATCCAATCTAATCAATTACTATTCTAAAATTGATTGTACAATATTATTATCTCCACCCCATGCATTAAATTTTGAATAGGGTTGAATGAACGCATACAAACTCAGCTCTCCCCTAACCATTTGACAGTTGACTAAAAGCCACAAATTTTATCTTTCAATAAGTAGTCAAATGATGCCAAGATCATTTCTGCTCTTTTCCCTTGTTGAGCGTGGTGTAAAGCCACAAATTTTTATCTTACGATAGGTGGTTAATGGTGCCAAAAAATGAGAGCGGCATGAGTTATGAACATTCCCAATTTGATCAGAAACTGAGCCAGAAAGACCTTGCTCGCACGGTCATTCTGCATGGTTACTCGTTCAATATTGTTCATCATGTTGGTTTCAGAACTTTTGTCTGGAGCCTTCAGCCCCTGCTTCAAATGGCTAGCTACTGAAGTTGTGAATGCAGATTGTATGAAGATGTATGAAAATGAGGCTCAGGTTGCACGAAATGTGAAAATCTATTTTAGGCATGGACTATGTGTGTTTAACCTACCACTATGTTGACAATGATTGAAGGCTTCAGAAGAAAATTTCTTTCAAAATTCTGGTGTCAAAGACCCATTCTTTTTGGCAAAGAAAAAAAAATGGCATACAGTTGATCAAACCACTATGAATTTTTCACATAAACAACAGAACAAAGCATTTTACAGGTCAAGAATTTAATATATAGATCAACCCCTATTCAGTCTTCATCTAAGAGTAAACTCCAAGTTCTAAATCACAAAGGAAAAAAGAAGAATAATGAAGATTATATAAATTCATATGTAAAATCCTATATATTTTTCTAAACCTCGAAAAAAAATAAGTCGAATAACAGAGAAAGATCACTTTTTGCAGGAAGCTGATAGGAAATATGATAGAACCATCGTGTATGGCACGTTACTAATGAAACACCTTCATGGGAATGGGAAGGTGCTATCAGCGAAACTGCCAACTTTTGGTATCGGCCTCCTATGAATCAGACAAGTAGCTAAATGTGAGCTTATCTGGGATTAATGAAGGCCTACCTCAATGCCATACTTGTGAATTTCAAAGATAAATCCAACATGGAGAAAGTACAAGGCACATTACCAGATAAGACAGTAACAATTCTATTATCTATCAAGGAAAACAAAAGCTACAGTAAAGAAACAGACAGGAGTGATATTCAAGAACAAGGGCATTGCATATTCCAGAACAGTTAAACTCAGAAACCACTATGATATCAGGCAAGCAAACGTTAAAATTCTGATTCCCAGAAGGAGAGATATCAAAACATTATGTGAATACATCTGACACACCTTACCAAAGGTCAGATTGTTCACTTTCTTACCCTTCTTTGCAAGGTAGAACAAAAACAACAGCTAGGCAATTGCAACAAGTATCAAATAGTCTAGCAAATAACAAATCACAAAAAATAATAATAATAATAATAAGCATCCTCTAGAACAAGCTCTCTGCTCAACTAGCATCGAATGTAATAGAACAGCTAAACTCACAAACCATTATGATTTGAGGCAAGCAAGCATTATAATTCTATTTTGTTATGGGGAAAGCAATCGAAATATCATGTGACTGCACCTGATGCAACTTATGTGATATCAGATGTCTCACTTTCTATCCCCTTTTTTGAACAACTGAAAAAACAAAATAGTAGCTAAAAGCAAGAAAAATAATTGATTTAGAACGTGATGCTCTTGACGGGATGATTCTGTATTTAAGAAACGATATGATCATCGACAATAGGATGATTCTACTTATCTCCCAGGCCCAAGCAGAAAAGGCTGCCAGAGACAACATGAGTAAAAAAAAAAACGAGCAGCTAACGTCCAAGCTTAACGAGGGGTGAAGTTAGCCATGGACTGTCGTAAAAGATCGGAGAGATGGCAAAGTAAGAGAAAAACAAATACTAGATCGGAGAGATGCAAAGTAGAATCAAAGAGAAAAACAAATTCTAGATCAGAAGAAGGCGCCGCCACCAGGCACCGCTCACTGACCCTCTCGGGTAGTCTTGATCAAAGCTTCCGGCTTTATGAAATAAGGGTTTTCAACTGTAACTATTTATTTATATAGAGAGAGAGCCCAGCAGTTCGTTAAGCAATGCTACATGGGCTTCTGGGCAGATGCAGGCTCGGCCCAAAACTCATTTAATAATAATAATAATAATAATAATAATAATAATAAACTCATTTTATCATTCAGATTTATAGTATTTGTTTAGAGAGTACATCAAATTGTTTTAGTTATCCAAAGGCATATATAGTTTTCTAAAATATCCTTCAATTACTCCATCGATCAGGCAATTAAACACTCAATTAAAAGATATACTGGTCGATTAAAAGTGACTTTAGTTAATGTAATTCACATCACATCAAATTGACAGTATTACACTTATGAGTCCACGAGACTATCCATATTTATTTATTTATTTTAGAATTTAAGTCATACAATTATTAATAATAACAACTAAATTTTATTCTACTAAATGAAATGGACTATATACATTTTTTTTTATGTCATTGAGCTATATTCCCTATTATATCATCATCTATATTTAAATAAACTTTATCTAATTTTATTATTGTTAACTAAGTGTTTTTTAATCTTTTTCTTCCCTGTTTGATATATATATGTGTCATAATTTTATAGCGTCTAACTAAAGTAATTATTGGTTGTCTAAGTATATGTCTATATCATCTTAAACATGTCTTCAGAGTTTTCTCTAAATAGATGCAACTCTAATTTTCTTTCTAATACTTTTATTTCTTATTTTGTCCATCCTCGTATGTCTACACATCTACCTTAACATTCTCATCTCTGTTACTTTCATCTTCTATTCAAATGCTTGAATCATAGCCCAACATTCTGTTAGAACATTTCAGGAGCTAGAGGAGGGATGATTAGCTCCGATCATTTCGTTGATGATTTGTTGCAGTGGAAAACTCGAAGCAATTATTAGCAATCGGATTTACTTGGTATCCATCTTCTTGAAGTGATTAATCAAAGGATCCACATAGTGCACACACTCTACTATACAAAACACTCATTCTAAGAAACATTCCGAAGGTGGAGGAATCTCACACAAGCTCAAATACAAGAAATGTAACAAGAAATGCAAAGTAGGTTACAAAAAATATCGAAAATAATTACAATGAGGAACTTTGCTTTGCTTGCTCTTTTCTTGCTTTGATTGAGCCTCTTGTTAACTCAGAAATGCAACAACACTTTACTTTAAATCGTCCAAGAACTAGTGATCAAAATGTGACTGAGTGTTGCCTTCAAACTTTCACGAAAATCCTTTTCTAGAGTTCACTCAACGCCTCCCAATTGATTAAGTTTTTCCCTAATTGATTGTCACGTCTTTGACCGTTCGAATACCTACAGAATGACTCTTTTTCGGAATCCTAATTGATTGGTGAGTCATCCCAATCGATTCAAAAAACTTTAATCGATTACCTAATAGATTCCACAACCCACTATTCTTTCCTAAAAAGGGCTTAATCGATTAGCCCAATCGATTAAGACTTCTTAATCGATTGCCTCAATCAATTTTCCCTCCACGCAACAAAACACTACCTAATCAATTAACCCAATTAATTAGTAGTGGTTTAATCAATTGGGTCAATCGATTCAGTCTTATTTTCGCTAACTCCTCTTCATGAAACTCTTGGCCCTAATTGATTGGTCCAATCGATTAGGCTCGCCCAATCTATTCGGGTCTTTTTTGTGTTCTCGCAAGAACCTCTTAATCTATTACCTAATCGATTAGCTTAAGGTCAATCGATTGCCCAACCCTAACTTTCTTAATTCAAGTCTAGGGTTCCCTTACCCAATATCCGATCAACCGTGACCTATTGGGACTTACCCACCAAATGTTTGGTCAATCTTTGACCCACTTGGATTTTCCATCTCATGCTAACTTTTCGTTGAATTTCTGATCCCCAAGTGTGGTTCTCCTTGACCGACTTAGATTTTTCTTTTGCCTAACTGTAGTTAGGACTTTCCTCTTGCCAACGTACAGTCCTTCCAGACCCACTTGGACTGTTCTTTGCCAATGTGTTGTCCTCCTTGACCCACTTGCACTTTTCTTTGCCTAATCAAAGTTAAGACTTCCCTTTGCCAACGTGTGATCTTCCTTGATCCGCTTGAATTTTCCTTTGCCAACATGTGATCATTCTAGATCCACTTGGGCTTTCCTTTGCCTAACCGCAATTAGAATTTTCTTTTGCTAACGTGCGGTGCTACTTGGCCTACTTGATTCCTCTCTCACCAAGTATCTAGTCAACCTTTACCTACTTGACCTCTTCTCACATATTGTCCAAATATCGAAAGTCAAGTTCAAACAAATCCACTTGAGTTTAGTCAAACTGGTCAACCTTGACCACAAGGACGATTGTGTAGGATCGAAAGCGCTAGAGGGGGTGAATAACACTCGTGGCTAATTCATTCGTTAGAGTAAAACACGTAGCGGAAAAGTAGATAACACCAAAGATTTTTACTTGGTTCGGAGCCTGTGGTGACTCCTACTTTAAGGCTTACACTCGTTGAGTGTTTACTTTGGACAATCACTATCAATTCGAAAAATTACAATTTGAAATACAAGATTAAAGTAATAACAAGAAATTATATCGACAACAAAAATCAGTAAACTCGAAGCTTCTAGTCGTCGGAGTCGAGTTATAGCTTTATCAGATCGTTCTTTGAATAGCACACGGAAGAAGGATCACAATTTGGAGAGTTGTATTTGCTGTTAGTCGAATCAGGTTTATATAGCCTGTTGAGGGTGCCTCTAATCCTGCTGAATCCGCAGCGTTGATAACCTCCTGCATTTCCGCTACTTATCTGCTCAAGGGCGCCTCCAAGCTCCATGGAGGGCGCCCTCCATCCAGCGTCCAGGGTGCCCTCGCGCCTTGCTGTGAGGTTGTCAACCAAGTCACTTGAGGCGCCTCCAAGCTCCTTGGAGGGCGCCTTGGGACTGTTCATCCGAGGCTTTCTTGTGCAATTTCTGTCTTGTAAGGTATATTAGTCTACAAACAAAGTATACCCTGCAAAATAAAGTTTAACACAATAAAATAAGACAAATAAAAGTAATTTTGACAGTCTCCGGACTGTCCGATTCTGACTTCGAATTTCACCTCCGGAAATCCTAGGTCGAACTGATGCCTATGTTCCCTCACCGGGGAATGCGTCCTCACCTACTCCACTCAAGAGAGTTTACTTGTTTGCCAGTTTTATCCTTCAGATCAACTAGACTTTTGCTCAGCGTCCGAATCTCCAGGACTTTCTGCTGGACGTTTGTTCCACGACCCGAGCAGTCTTCCACCCTGTTCGCAATACCAGGACTTTCAACCTAGAGTCCCCGACTCTAGGATTTTTATCTGAAGCCTTCGACCCGCCAAGACTTTCCGTCTAGGGTTATCACCCCCTAGAACTGAGGGTTACCGCCCCCTAGGATTTTCCATCTGCCTAACTGTAGCTAGGACTTTTACCTAAGTGCACTTAGGACTTTCCTGCATTCTCATTCAAACTCGTTAGATCACAAATAACCTTAACTTTGAACCCTTTGTCATTATCAAAACTCAGGTTCGATCGTCGGATGTTTCCCGCACCAACAGATTGCACCAACAATCTCCCAGCACATTTAGTGCAATATAACATAGTACGTCTAACCATTATTTGTAGAACTTCCATTTAAGTTTTAGAGATACTTTTTGATCGCATAAAACACCCGACACTCTCCTCCATTTCAATCATCCTACTTGTATTGTATATAAGGCATCTCTCAATCTCTCCATCATTTTGTAAAAATGATTCTAATTACTTAAAACTCTCAATTCCTAACAAGTCGTCATCTCCTATTTTAATATTTTTTTCATTACGTCTAATATTACTAAACTTAAATTTTATATATTCTGTCTTACTCTACTAAACCTAAAACCTTTCACTTCTACTATTTCCTGCTAAGATTTTAGTTTAGCATTTAATATAACGCCCCGGCCTGACCCCACCCAGATCGAACCGAGAACGTCACCAGAATTACCCATCGGGTTGACGACTAGCTTCACAGACCACCGTAGGTCCTTTCAGCGTGTTTTGTCCTCACTCGCATGCACCCTGGAAAACTTCCCAGGAGGTCACCCTTCCTCAGATTTCTCCAAGCCAAGCACGCTTAACTTTGGAGTTCTTAAGTTTGGGCTTTCGAAAAGGATGGTGCACCTTGGTGATATGAATAGTATCATCTAACCTTTTAAGTCATACTTAACCTGAATCTCAGAACTAGGGTATTACAATCACCCCTACTTAAAGACACAACGTCCTCGTTGTGTAACCATGAATCATACCACAGACAAATCTTAGAATCTCCCTCGATAGGTGGTGCCATGGGTGCTCCTGCCACATGCGCACTCACGGTCGTAACTTGGCTCTGATACCATCTGTAACTCCCCGGCCCGGGCGGGCCCCACCTGGACCGGGGCATTACATTTACTTCTTCACATGTATCATCTATAAATAATACGCACCATGGTACTATTTCTTGAATATGTCTGGTGAGTTTGTGCATGATCAGTGTAAAAAGATCAGGACTTAAAGTTGATCCTTAATATAACTCTATCTTTATTGGAAATTTTTTTAATTAATTTTCCTAAATTCTTCTCTCTGATTGTTACATTTTCATACATATCCTTAATTAGTTTAATATATATTATGCTAACATCTATTTTTAGAATTATCTATATAATTTCTCTTAGGACTTTATCATAAATTTTTTCTAAGTCAATGATTACCAAGCATAAATCTTGCTTTTGCTCTTGATATTTTCCAATTAGTTGTCTGAGAATATGTATAGCTTCTATTGTCGACCTCTAGCATGAACCTAAATTAATTTCATTTATTAATTTTTTTTCTATTACTCTTTCCCAAAGTTTTATAGTATGACTCATTAGTTTAATACTCCAATAGTTTGTATAATTTTGTATGTCTCCCTTATTCTTATATAAGCGAACTAGAGTACTTACTCTTCATTGATCAATTATTTTGTCTTTAATATCATGTTGAATAATTTTGTAAGTCATTCAATACCTTGTTTACCTAGGCACTTTCATACCTTTATCAGAATATTATCCGATTCAATGAAATTTTCATTTTACATCTCATTTAAAGTCTTCTCTACTTCTGAAGTTTGGATTCTACGATAAAGACACATCTATACTCATTTTACTTACTTAAATTATCTAAATTAAGTTGGTCATTTAAACTTTCATTAAAAAGTTAATAAAGATATCTTTTCTACTGCTCTTTATTTCTCCATCCAATAGTCACATTTGAACATCCAATCAATTAAAAGTTATTTCCACTTTGACCAAGGCAACCAAAAGTGTTCTATTAAAGGGGTTTGTATATAAGCAGATGGTAAGCTTTGATCACTTAGAAATCATGAAAACATCTCTTAATCTCATGTGCTCAAATAAAACAAGTACATAAAAGATCCAAGAGCTTATAGAAGGATTGGAATACTTAAATTTTAAAGCTCTTAATAATTTATCTCTTCCCTAGGTTTTCACTTGCATCTTTAAGAAGAGAGGAGGATTTATTTGAGTGAAATCCTTGTTTATGATCAATCTTGTGAAATCTCAAAGTTTAGATTAAGATGTTATCCTTGTTTGCAAAGCTTTACCCTATTACATTTTGTGAACGAGCGGTTTAGTAAAATATATTCGAGTGTAATGCATCATACACGTCATGAGCCTTGAAATAGAGTGGAACTTTTGAATCATGCTATTGTTGAGAATACAATCAAAATCCTGCTGGCACAGCTGGGGCCGGCAAGAGGGGGGGGGGGGGGTGAATTGTCTACCAAAAATAAAAGTTCACCCTCCACGATTCTTTCAACTCCAAAATATGCAATAGTAATAAAAGTAAACTAACATAAAGAAAAAAAGACTCAACTATTTACTTGGATACAACCAAGAAGGTTGTTAATTCAAGGCAGTAGAAAAAACTCTGAAAAATCTCCTTCTCTGAAGGTGGAGAAACCTTTTACACATTAGAAGCTCGAAACTATTGCAAGAAAGGAATACAAAGTTGTTTTCTTAACTGACTAATTAGATCTGGACCAAGGCTATATTTATAGCCTTGGTCGGGGCGCCCTGAAGGATTCCAGGCGTCCTGGGGGGATAAAATTTTAGCCCCCAACGAGTAGATCGCGGTTTGACCGCGATCAAGATAAGAAGGCATCCTGGGAGCTCGGAATGGTTCCGGGCGCCCGGACTGTAAAGTCAACCAGGTTGACTTTTTATCCAGGCCTTCTGCTCCATTTCAGCTCAGCTTGGTCCGGGTCTCTTCTACTCCGGCTCCGTTTGCTTGTGTGATCTCCGTTATCCTGAATAGGGCTCACCCGAACCCAACTTCCGGTCTTCTCCTTGAGCAACCTTCCTTCCCGGTTTCTCGTCCCTCAAACGCCGCGTACGTTCTTCTAGTCCACCGGTGTACTCTTCCGCGGTCACCTCGTCCCTCAGACGCACCGAGCTTGTCAGCTCTCTCTCCGTATCGTCTTCTCGCTAGCCGCGTCTTCCGCTCGACTTCTTGCGCTCCTAAGCTCCTGCACACTTAAACACAAGGATCAAGTAACAAGCAGGACCTAACCTAACTTGGTTGATCACATCAAAACAACCACGGAGTCCAACAATCTTCCCCTTTTTGATATGCATCAACTCAAGTTCAAGTTAGGGTATAAAAATAAATAGTAAAAAATTACTAACTGACAAATAGTAATTTTAAAAAAATTACTCACTAATAGTTTAAGCATAAAAGATTGCAATAATGAGTTGCAATACCAAAAAAAACTTTAAAATCTAACTCCCCCTTAACTTGTACCTCTCTCCCCCTTTGATCATAGTAAAAACAATGGGGTTTAAAAAATTTCGAAGTTAAACATTAAAATATCGAATTTAAGAGGTGATTTTGCAAGAATTCTAAAAAAATCTAACCTTAAAAAAATTTTAAAAGAATTTTGCAAGAGAACTTCTCAAAAAAAAAAAATTAACTTAAACAAAAATATCTTCTGAAAATTTTTCTAAGTGAAAATTTTATGCTAGAAATATTTTTCTAAGCTAAAAAAATTTTGAAGAACTTTTACAAGCATTATTTAATTCTTCTTTTCAAGAAAGTTTAATTAAATATTTCATTTCTATATTTGGCTTCCAGGCAGTGGCGAGGCACTAGGCCTTCTTGGTTATTGGAGCAACAATCACTTTCTAGTCAAAGCTTCATAAGAAAATTTACTGTTTAATTTTCTTCTCTGAAAGTCTTTACTTTTAAATTTAATCTAGCAATGATTTTGGAATCCAGTAAAGATTCCTTCCTACTTGATTAATCAGAAACTTAGGGGGTATATAGTTTCTAGGAACTTTCCTAAGTTATCCCTGATGTTTTCTAATATACCAGTTTAATTTTCTATCAATCCTTAGTTTTGATTTTGGAAATTTATTCAAACATGCATGATTATCTTTTAAATTCTCAATTTCAATTTTTAATTTTTTATTTTCTAATTTTAAATTATCATACATTTCTAGTGGGTATGCTTTTGCTAAGTTCAATTTCAATTTAGTATTTTCTTTTTCTAAGATTGCTAGATCCTTCGTAAGCATTTGATAAAATTAAAGGATTGAGTAGGGGTAAGATCACGTACCTTACATACCTTACTTGGTGACGCTCCCCCTTTGTCGCAGCTTTCTTCTTCTTCTGAGGATCCTTCCCCTTCATCTATGCTCATCTCTGAGTCATAGTTATCTTCAAAGAGATGGTTGGCCATCAGTGCTATTCCTGAGAAGGCTTCGACTTCTGACTCGGAGGATGAAGAGTCGTTCCATGTAGCCTTCAGACTCTTGTGTGTAGAGGACGTCAGTCTCTGAGGCTTCTCCTTGTGTTTTTTCTTCAACTTGGGGCAATCATCCTTGATGTGCCCTTCCTCATTGCAGTTGTAGCATCGGACCGTCCTTCTGTTGCGTTGATGCTTCCTTGACTGCGATTTAAATTTATTAGTATTAACAAATTTATTTAACTTACCAGTAGCACCGCTTCAGTTTCATCGATTGATGCTTCAGAATCGGGATCGTCCTTTTCGGCTTGTAGGGCAATATTGAGGTTCATCTTCTCCATTTGCTTAGGCTCTGTGATTCGAGACTCGTGAAGTTCAAATGTAGAGAATGTTAGGATGTATACTAAAAGCCTAAGCTTTTGGTATAAACATTTATCTAGAAATAAGAATCACATTGGTTAAATATCTACATTTATGACAAATGTAGTTGTTCAATTAATTTATATTGTAGATAACATGGTGTGTGGTGTCACACACAGAAGATCATGTTATCAGTACCTTATAAATGATAAACAGTAGCTCACGATCAAGATGGAAAGGAACAAACCATTGGAAGATCGTAATGTAATTAGGTATTAGTTTGTCTTAACTATATAATTACACTAATACACTTAGAGTGTATTGAGTAGGACCATTAGAGGTCGTCTCTTTTATACTGACTTTATAAAGGGACAAAGACCTCAATTATTATGGAAGTGCGTGCTTTTAATCCTAATATAATAACAAGCACATATATTTGATATTTATTTCTTTAATTTATCAATCGGTGAGATTTAGTTCGATAAATCAATAAGCCCGATAAGTTGAAAAATGATATCACTTATAGTGTGTGTTGTTGATTATAGAAAAAAACTGTGTCCTAGTAATCTAGGTTGATAATGTCCCTAAGAGAAGCTCATAAAGATTGTTATGTTAAACCCTGCAGGTGGACTTAGTCCGACATAACGATGAGGTTGAGTGGTACTACTCTTGGACTAAGATATTAATTAAGTGAGTTGTCGTAATTCATTTAATTAGTGGACATTCGACATCTTAAACACAGGGAGACTGACACACTCATAATAAGAAGGAGCCCAAAATATAATTTGGGGTTGGTGCGGTAGTTCAATAATAGTTCTTTAGTAGAATGAATTATTATTGCTGAAATTAAGTTGTGTGTTCGGGGCGAACACGGGAAGCTTAATTTCATCGGGAGACCAAAACCAATTCCTCCTCTCAGTCCCTATCGTAGCCTTTTGTATATAGAGATTTATACCCACCACATACCCACCTTTTTACCCATCCAATGGGGCCGGCCAAGCTAGCTTGGAACCCAAGTTAGGGCTAGCCAAGACCAAGTGGATGAGCCAAGTTGGTGGCCGGCCAAAGCTTGGGTCCCAAGCTTAGGTGGCCGACCACTAGAATATTAAAAAGGATTTTTATTAAAATTATTTTGGATATCATGGTTTTAAAAGAGAGTTTAAAAATTAAAAATTTCCTTTTATAGCTTTCTACAAAAGATTAAGAGAAGAGATTAATCTCTTTCCTTATTTGTAGATTAAAAGGATGGTTTTAATTTTTGGTTAAAACTTTCCTTATTTGTAAATCATCTACATGTTTAAAAGAGAGTTTAAAATTTGAAATCTTTCCTTATTTGTTGATTAAAAGGTGGATTTTAAATTTTAAGAAAACTTTCCTTTTTAACCATGTTCATGATTTAAAAGAGAGTTTAAAAATTAAATATTCTCTTTTATAAGTTTCTACAAGAGATTAAGAAAAGATTTGATATCTTTCCTTATTTGTAGATTAAAAGAGATTTTAATTTTTAGAAATAATTTTCTTTTTATCCACATGTTTAAAAGAAAGATTTCAATTTATAAAATTTTCTTTTTACTAACCATGAAGGGATTAAAATTATTGGAGAAATTTTTATAAATTTCTGGAGACAAATTAGGAAGTTTTAATTAATTAAAATTCTCCTTGTTTATAGCTTGTGGTGGCCGGCCATATGAATTGAGAAAAGAAAATTGATTTTTAATTAATTAAATTTTCCTTTTCATGGCAAAAGAATTAAGGAAGTTTTTATTAAAATTTCCTTATTTGCCAAGACCAAGGATTATAAAAGAGGGGGTAGAGGTGCCTTCATGGGTGAACGACTCTATTCTATTTTTCCTCTCTTTTCTCCTTGGGTGTGGTCGGCCTCTCCTTTTCCTCTCCTCTCCTTTGTGTGGTCGAAACCTTCTCTTGGTGGAGATAGCTTTGGTGGCCAGATCTAAGAAGGAGAGAAAAGAAGTCTCTTTTCTAGCATCCCTTGGAGCATTGGTGGTGGTTGAATCTCTTCATCCTTGGAGGTGCTCTTGTTGTGGCCGAACCTTGCAAGGAGGAGAAGAAGGTGCTTTGGTGGTTTCTCATCTCGGAAGATCGTTGCCCACACAACGTTCGAGGTTAGAAGAGGAATACAGTAGAAGACCTAGAGGTTTTTTTTTGCTTGCAAAAGAAAAGGTACACTAGTATTTAATTTCCGCATCATACTAGTTTTATTTCTTTGTAAAAATACCAAATACAAGAGGCATGCAATTCTAGTATTTCGAATTAGTTTTCGATGTTGTGTTCTTTTGTTTTTCTTTTCCTTGTGATTTGATTGTTCCTTTTGGTTGACCTAAAGTTATTTAAGGAAATTAAATATTAGCTTTCCTTAAAAGGCTTTGTCTAGGCGGTGGTGGTTGTTCCCATATCCAAGAAGGCCATGTGCCTCGTCATGCAGTCCTGGAAGCCAATTTTGGAAATTAATATTTAATGGAATTAATAACCTAGGTGATTTGGATCGAATGTGTTAAGTTCCGCAGGAGATCCAAGTCTAAACCTAAAAGAACAAATAAATTAAACTTAGGATCAAACGTGTTGAGTTCCGCAGGCGATCCGAGATTAATTTAAAAGAACACATGGTAGCTAGGAAAAGGTTCAGACCTTTGTATAAAATTTTTGTACAGTGGAACCATTAGGTTTTCCGAGTAGCAACCAACAGAGAATAAGTTTTCTAAAGTACTTACCTCAAGGTCCTTAGAGATGTATACGCATCTACTAAGGAGGCCCATTCCGGAGTTCTAAAGAAGGCGTTAAGTGCATACCGAATGGAATCTCGATTTGTTACCGTTTCACCGAGATTGGTCAGTTGTGTTATCAGCTCCTTGATCCTTCCTTGGAGTTGCGCAACTTTCTCACCGTTATTCATCCGAAGATTTGTTAGTTGTGTCCGGAGGACATAGCGCCTTGCTAGCTTTGCTTCTGAGGTGACCTTGTGGAGCTCCAGGAATTTATCCCAGAGGTCTTTGGTGGAGTCGTAGCTTCCGATCCGACTTACCTCATGGGGCGGCAGCACACTGAGCAAGTGAAATTCGGTCTTTCCGTTGGCCACGCAATCGGCCTGCTCCTTCTTCGTCCAGTTGCACTCTTCTTTATCTTTTGCCGCTGCATATCCATACTTCATTATTAAAAGAATATGAAATTCAGTTTTAAAAAATACCTCCATTTTTCGCTTCCAAGTAACGAAGTCTCCATCGAAATTCGGGGGATGAATGTTCGTGCTGGCCATCGTCCTGATCTTTGTGTTTCAGTCGGCGGTTAGTCCTTCTGAGGCTGTCGGACTCTGATACCAATTGTTGGCGCAGCTGGGGCCGACAAGAGAGGGGTGAATTGCCTACTAAAAATAAAAGTACACCCTCCACGATTCTTTCAACTCCAAAATATGCAATAGTAATAAAAGTAAACTAACATAAAGAAAAAAGAAAGACTCAGCTATTTACTTGGTTACAATCAAGAAGGTTGTTAATCCAAGGCAATAGAAAAAGCTCTGAAGAATCTCCTTCTCTGAAGGCGGAGAAGCCTTTTACACAGTAGAAGCTCGAAACTATTGCAAGAAAGGAATACAAAGTTATTTTCTTAATTGACTAATTAGATCTGGACCAAGGCTATATTTATAGCCTTGGTCGGGGCGTCCTGAAGGATTCCAAGCGCCCTGGGGGGATAAAATTTTATCCCCCAACGAGTAGATCGTGGTTTGACCGCGATCAAGATAAGAAGGCATCCTGGGCGCTCGAAATGGTTCCGGGCACCCGGACTATGAAGTCGACTAGGTTGACTTTTCGTCCGGGCCTTCTGCTCCATTTCAACTCGGCTAGGTCCGGGTCTCTTCTGCTCCGGCTCCGTTTGCTTGGGTGATCTCTGCTATCCGGAATAGGGCTCACCCGAACCCAACTTCTGGTCTTCTCCTCGAGCAGCTTCCTTCCTGGGTTCTCATCCCTCGAACGTCGCGTACGTTCTTCTCGTCTACCGGTGTACTCTTCCGCGGTCACCTCGTCCCTCAGACACACCGAGCTCATCAGCGCTCTCTCCGCGTCATCCTTCTCGCTAGCTGCGTCTTCCGCTCGACTTCCTGTGCTTCTAAGCTCCTGCACACTTAGACACATAGATCAAATAACAAGCAGGACCTAACCTAACTTAGTTGGTCACATCAAAATAACCACGGGGTCCAACAAATCCTATATTAGAAATACATGAAAAAGATTATGAATTTATAAGATAAAGATATCTACATTGACATAAAGTCTTTTGGATATAGCCCAAGAACAAATCCATGAGTGCTTAGGTCCAAAGTGGATAATATCATGTTATTGTGGAAGTATCTAAAATCTTTTAGTTTTACAATTAATATCAAAATAAGATCATTCTTCATTGGACTAACCACCGGAAGAAGCACGAGTCAGAGTATCTAAAATCTTTTGATCTTATAGTTATATCTTATGTTAGTGTTGTATTCATTTTATTCCCATTTTATATATACTCTAAACATAATTAATTAAATACACAGAGCACTCCTGCTACAATTTTTTTGTTTACAAGAAATCCAATTTAGGCTTGCCATCTATTCTTCCCCTGTCTGACTAAGCCTTCATAATCCAATAATAATATCTACAGACATTATAAAGTTCTCTATATTATAATGCCAAAAATAGTTTAAATTATTTGTTTTTTACCTACACAGTAGAAGTTATCTTCTAATCTATTGAAATATTCTCTTTGCAAATGCTTTCACAATTATTGGCTTTCATTCTTAAAAAAATTTGAAAATGGACCATATGGTGCATTCTTATCTACTAGAACCCTTATAACTAATTGAGAAAATCATTAAGAAACAAATTCTCGAATAAGTTGTTAGTGTTCAAAACCCCGGCACTTAGACATAATCACGACGAAAGCTTAGCTTAGATTCAAACAAGTGATAGGAATTAATAAAGTTACTATAAGAGGTAAGAGCAGTACTTTTATCTGAAAATTATATCATCTTATAGTGAATGGCAAAGCAAGTTGTGATGTCTGTGATTCAATCATAAAATTATATCCTATATTAAAAAAATAAAAATAACTTCAACTATTGTGATAATAGTTGTACTATTTACAAAGATAGACTTCTACTGTTTGCAATTGTACAATAACATCACAATATGTCACAAAGGCTTGCGACAAATAATTTTGTCATAATATTCCACTAAAAATATTTATGGTGGAAAAGAAATAGTTTTGTCATAAAATTATATTGCCATTGAATTATCAATTATTGTTATTACGTTGTTTCCGTTGATATTAGTCCCACTCTACATGGACACGCTTATGTGATCCCATCCCAATCTAGCCAAGCCAGTCCGAGCTGCCGAGTTAGTCTGAGTTGCCACTGATCTGAACCGAAGTCACTGTTGACCGAGCCCACCCATCTAGTCGAGCTTAACAAGCTACAAGTAGATATGGATCACTTTCTCATGTTCTGCTCCCTACTTTTCCATGATCTCCATTGATTTTTCTATTCTCTCATGTTTATAAATATTCAAGTAAATGCTTTGGGGAAAGAGTTCCGTCAATCTCTCATTGTTGAGACATTCTCTCCTTTCATTTTAGTATTTTGGCAACTTAAGCATCGAAGATGCCTCGCTAAGACAACTCCCAGCGAGTCTTTAATGCATGTTAATATATGCAGGTTCGGCTCTATCAGAAAAGAAAATCTCGTCAATAATTTTGAATGAGATGAGAGATTTGTGTCGCATGGATTGTCATTATATTCATGATGTCACAAACTCATTGCGTATTTGTGATGGCTATTATCTGTCATAAGACTTATACTTTGGATGTTTTTATTTTTTTTCCCCTTCACTACCAAATTAGAGGATATTATATGCATCAACTTTGATATCATCCTCATTATGAGTTTAGATTTAGAATCAAGTCTCCATGTGGTGATGAGTTGATTAGAGAGTGATAGATGTTAAATATGTGAATAGAGAAGAAGTGAAAAAGAGAGAAACTCCATTGTTAATGAAATTTTAGTTCTATATTGAGAGTTTCAAGATTTATTAGTTGGTTTATATTGATTCATATGTATTGAAAATGTGAATAAATGCATGGGAGAAGCTTTTTCTTACGCATAGGTACTTAGCGTGTGCGGGTACAACTTATGCATGTCAAATACTGAATTGATCGGGACAAAATTCATCCAAGTGAAATTGTTTGGATAGTGATTTGAAATTGAATTATCATTTTTTGTTATCTCATAAATTCATGGCCCCAATTTGTTTGTATATCTCTTTACATACGATTGTGACGTGGAACGCTGAGGCGGGTGGGTACCACCCTGATTGACTCGGGCCCCGCCGCGTTATCCATTGCTAGCTTGGCCAAGGACGTGGCATGCCGCCTACCAGGAGATTCGGTTTCTTGGCGGAGGAACATTCTCCCAGCTCGTCACTTCATTGATAGATATTAATTACCAAATCTAGCGTGAGCGAGTGAACGGCAGACTGCCAGGTCCAGTGGTCCCCTGTCCCCCGCCCTCAATTCAATTATAGCAAATCCGACAAGATCAGAAAGCTACAAAGCGACGTAATCCAAATTCGAAGGAAGAAGCTAAGTGCCCCACGGAGTTTGGAGCAGTGGGTACGTAGGGTTGTTTTAATAGATTTTGAGAGTAATTAATATCTGACATATCTTGTCAGATATGAAAAAGATCACTGTGTTAAAATAAATGCCAATTTATCAAATATAGTCAAAAACTACCTTAAGCTTTATTCATATCTATTAAACACACAAAAACTGTTTTTTCCCCCATTTTGCCCGATATTTAAAAAAGTTTACATTTTGTTGGCAAAAATAAAAAATCTCCCGCACAAATCTTGACGTAGGGGCAACATGTGATATTGTGAATTATGATGGGAAAAATAAAAAAAAGTAACTATGAATAATAAACACCAGTGGAGACGATCATCGGCGAGCTCGGCTCTGTATTTCCCACGGCAATGGCGTCTTCTTCCACGCCCCGTTCTCGTCTCTCTGCACTCATGGAAAGAACGAGCCAATGGTATTAACTACTATTTTCAATTAATCCTGCACGTTTACTTCTGTTAATCATATTGAAATCCAGGATCTTTTCCCAAGATCTTCCAAGCGACATCGTCGTTCAGGTCGGAAAGGTTGACTTTCAGCTCCACAAGGTATTTTGCGACGATTTCTCTGTCTTTTTTTTTTTTTCCAGAATTTGTGTATTGATGAGCTTGGCATGTGTGATAATATTGGATTCAGTTCATGCTGGTGGCGAAGAGCGGTTTGATCCGGCGGAAGGTGATTGAATCGAAGAGGGCAGACCTCGGCCGCCGCATAGATCTGTCCGAGGTGCCTGGCGGCGCGGCGGCGTTTGAGAAGGCTGCAATGTTTTGCTACGGGGTCAGCTTCGAGATATCTGTCAACAGCGTGGCGGCGGTGCGGTGCGCCGCCGAGTACTTGCAGATGACGGAAGACTACTGCCGCGGCAACTTGGTGCAGAGGACGGAGGAGTTCATCAACCAAATCGCGCTCAAGACGCTGCCCGGCGCCGTTGCCTTGCTGCGCTCCTGCGACGACGCCCCTGATCTCCTTCGCCCCGGCGAACACGTTCGGATCGTGCAGCGCTCCGTGGATGTTATCAGCTTGAAGGCGTGCAACGAGGCTAACTTTCCAACACGCTCGCCGGCGGACTGGTGGGCCGCTGAGCTCGCGTTGCTCTTTCCCACCTCGTTCAAGAAGATACTCACCGGTATGAAATCCCGCGGAGCCGCTCCCAAGTCCCTCGCCGTCGCCATCGTGACGTACGCTGAGAAATCCCTACCCAACCTCCTGCTTTCCGAAGGCGCCGCCCGGCCGTTCGTCACCGGCAGCGACGCTGCCCGCGCCCGCCAGCGCTGCCTCCTTGATTCCCTCGTCTCCATCCTCCCACCGGACCGTGACGCCCCCCTCCCGGTCGGCTTCATCTACCGCCTGCTCCGGGCGGCGGTATTCCTCGGTGCTTCTGAGGCATGCCGGCGGGAGCTCGAGCGGCGAGCCTCTGCCTCCCTCGACCAGGCGGCCGTAGCCAACCTCCTCACGATCAGTCTGGACTACTCCGGCGAGCGCGTCGTGGATCTCGACAGCGCTAGGAGGATCGTGGCCAGTTTCGCGGAGAGAGAGGCGAGCGCCTCCGCCGGGGGCGGCGTTCTCTATGGTTCTGGTTTCAAAGGCGTATGCTCCTCGCCGGCGGTGCATAAGGCGGCGCGAACGGTGGACAGCTTCCTGGGGGAGATAGCCACGGACAAGGAGCTGTCGGTATCCAAGTTCGCTGGCATCGCCGGGGCTCTCCCCAAGTCGGCGCGACGCTTCGACGACGACCTATACCGCGCCGTCGACATCTATCTCAAGGTTCAGATTCCCAACTCCATGGCTTTCAAATCAACCATATATGTGCCTCAGTAGAACGATCGAACTCGTCCTTAACACAAATGCAGGCCCATCCTTCTCTGGATGAGATCGAGAGGGAGAAAGTGTGCAGCGTGATGGATCCACTGAAGTTGTCATACGAAGCCCGACTACATGCATCTCAGAACAGGCGACTACCCCTTCAAATTGTGCTCCACGCGTTGTACTACGACCAACTGCAGCTTCAGGGTGGGGAGGAGGCAAGGATGCCGGCGTGGGGACGAGACCAAGGGCTGACGGCCGACGACATGTCACTGATCAGAGAGAATGAGAATCTGCGGTTGGAGCTTGCGAGGATGAAGATATACGTTTCGCAGATTCAGCAACAAGGGATGAGCGGCCTGAAAATGGAGAGCAAGAACTCATTCTTCTCCTCGGTTTCACGAACTCTCGGAAAGCTCAATCCCTTTAAGCAAGTTGGTTCGAAAGATACTTCCAGCATCGAGAACAGAGAGGTAATTGGTATGGAGATGATGGCGAAGCCGAGGAGGAGGAGAAGGTTCTCCATAGCTTGATTCCTGATGAAATTATATATTGTTAGTTACTACTTTAGTTAGTTAATCAAATGTGTTTTAATTAAGCATCTGTAATAATGACCTCTAAACATGTCCACGATCAGTAAGTATCCTCTGATATCTGGAGAGTATTGGTTGTTGGTTCGAGGGATGTTTTTCAGATGAGCCTCAAATTCAAACTGCACGAGGCAAATTAATTAGCAGCTTCTGGTTGTCATACTAATTGGGGGAATCTTTATCCGCATATAAAGACGAACTATTCGCAAAACAAACAAAAGAGGAACCAGTGACTGTTCAAAAAGGGATTCACTTATATTTAGGAATGAAACATTAGAAAGAGGGCTTTACAAAAGGAGGCTAGATCTGTCTTTAACCTTGTGCCAAAGAAAGCAAATGATTGTTTCTCTTGCTGGAGGAGAAGACGACAATTTTTTTATTGTTGCAAGCAAATGGGAGAATGAAAACCTTATTTTATATGGCTCCAATAGGTTTCCTGTTTGTAACTTTTAGATATGGGACTAAAACTGTCGGAATCCAACGATTTGCATTTACTAGCTGGCTCTTGAAACCCAATGACTTAGATTAGCTAGCTAGCCATTGAAACTGCCGGTCTTGTTCCTTCTAACCATTAGTCTTCAACACTCTCCCTGCGAGTAGATGTCTATGGAGCCTAACTTAACAAGAATGTCTTGCATGTGACTAGCCGTAGTTCCTTTTGGTAAAAACATGATTGAGTTGCTCATGACTCTTGCCATGAGGGGCGACTATGATTTTATCTTAAACTTTATGATGAATGAAGTGACAATCAACTTGAACCTCTATACAGATAATCTCACTAGTTGTTATTGTGAACCTTAGATTGCTTCTTATTCTTCCCGGATACTAGATTCTCTCCAACTAACCTAAATATATGTGCTTGTTATTATATTATGATTAAGAGCACACACTTCCATAATAACTAAAGTCTAGTTATTTTATTAAGTCAATATAAAAAGAACTTACCTTAAATATTTCTACTCAATACACTCAGAGTGTACTAGTGTAATTTATTAGTCAAGATAAACTAATACTTAATTATACTATGACTATTCCAACGGTTTGTTCCTTTCCATCTTAGTCGTGAGCAATTGTTTATAATTTATAAAGAACTGATAATATGATCTTCTATGTGTGACACCATACATCATGTTATCTACAATATAAATCAATTGAACAACTACACTTAGCATATAAATATAGATATTGACCAATGTGATTCTTTTATTTCAAATATAATTGTTTACAAAAAGTTAGACTTTTAATATACACTCTAATAATCTCCCATTTATACTAAAAGACTAAGCTGTCATATCTATTGTCATACATCTGATTCTCAACCCTTCATCATGACCATCAAAAGCTCTTGCCTTAAGGGCATTAGTGAAATGATCTCTCAAGCTATCATCTGATGCAATCTAGGCGGCAACAACTTCTCCTCGTTATACGATGTCTCGTATTGGGTAGTACTTGCGCTCTATTGTGTTTACTTGCCTTATGGACTTATGGTTCGTTCAAGTTTGCTACTGCACCACTATTATTACAAAAATTATAATAATATTTGGACAAACCAGAAATCATGTCTAAGCCCATCATGAAATCTCTGAGCCATATAACTTATATGGCTGCCTCAGAGGCTGCCACATACTCAGCTTCTATGGTGGAGTCCGGAAAAGCACCTATGCTTAACACTCCTCCATGGTTATGGCTTCACCTCCTAAAGTAAACACAAAACCCCGAGGTCATCTTACTATTGTCCCTATCTGATTGGAAGTCAAAATCCGTATAACCCATAGGGATCAAATCATCTATCTTGTAAACTAGGATATATTCTCTAGTCCCTCTAAGGTACTTCAATATATGATTTACAACAGTTTAATGTCCTGTCCTGGATTACTTTGATATTTGCTGTCATGCCCACGGCAAAGCAGATATTTGGTCTCGTTCATGACATAACATACATTAGGCTTCCGACAGTCGAAGCATAAGTGTCCTTTATCTCCTTTGATGTCTTTAGAGACATCTCTTTAGATCAAGCTACTTCATGTCTAAAAAGTATAAAACCTTTCTTGGAGTCTTGCATACTAAAATGAGCTAGAATTGTATGAAGCTCGGGATAAACACAATATTCTTTTCTTGTGATCCCTTGATCCCTAAAATATGTGCACGTTCTCCCAAGTTCTTCATATCGAATTGCTTGGACAACCATACCCTTACTTCGGACAACACTTTGATATTGTTTCCAACTATCAAAAATGTCATCTACGTATAGTACAAGAAATACCACCACGTTTCCATCACCCAACTTAATTTCATCAATAATAATTCATACCACTAAAGAATTATTATTGAACTACCGCACCAATCCCAAATTATATTTTGGGCTCCTTCTTATTACGAGTGTGTTAATCTCCCTGTGTTTAAGATGTCGGATGTTTACTAATTAATTGAGTTACTGACAACTCATTTTAATTAATATTTAAGTCCAAGAGACTCAACCTTATTGTCGTGTCGGACTAAGTCCACCTGCAGGGTTTAACATGACAATCCTTATGAGCTCCTCTTAGGGGCATTATCAACCTAGATTTCTAGGACACAGTTTCCTTCTATAATCAACAACACACACTATAAGTAATATCATTTCCCAACTTATCGGGCATATTGATTTATCGAGCTAAATCTCACCATAAGTCAAAAGAAATAAATACTAAATATATGTGCTTGTTATTATATTAGGATTAAGAGTACACACTTCTATAATAACTAAGGTCTTGTTCTTTTATTAAGTCAGTATAAAAATAACTTACCTTAAATGGTCCTGCTCAATACACTCAGAGTGTACTAGTGTAATTTTATAGTTAAGATAAACTAATACCAAATTACACTACGACTATTCTAATGATTTGTTCCTATCCATCTTAGTCGTGAGCTACTATTTATAATTTATAAAGAACCGATAACATGATCTTCTGTGTGTGACACTACACACCATGTTATCTACAATATAAATTAATTGAACAACTACACTTAGCATATAAATGTATACATTTTTTACCAATATGATTCTTTATTTCAAAATAAATGTTTACAAAAGCTAGGCGTTTAGTATACACTCTAACAGAACATGCCTAAAAGAACTAAAGACATTGCAAATTCATATGAGGAATTAAAAGAACTAGTCAATAGACCATAGTTGCATCAGAATGAAACAACCAATAGATTTTCAAAGGCTTGTTATATATTAGATATGGATGGTAAGCAAACTTTATGTATTTTGTTGAAAGAAATAAAATTTTCAGATGGATATGCCTTAAATATGACTCGATCCGTGGATATGAATAGGTTAAAGATGTTTGGAATGAAGAGTCATGACTGTCATGTATTAATGTAAAAACTTTTTCTAGTAGATTTTCGTGATTTACTTTATCAAAATATTTGGCAAGCACTCATAGAATTGAGTCCATTTTTTAGAGATTTGATAACGAGGTGTATTATGATGGATGATATGCTTCGACTCAAAACGGGCATTCTTGTTATACTATGTAAGCTAGAGCACATATTTCCATTTAGTTTTTTTAATTTAATAGAATATCTATCAGTACATTTACCATACAATTATTTCATCGATATTCAAATCACGATGCAATTTAATTCATTTCATGTCTTTTCCCAACTCAACTATTTGATGTATTCATCATGCTATTTTGTTGGTTATTGGTTGGACGTTTGAAATCACTCTTATAAATAGCTGGTCTTGTGCAGTACAAGTGGATGTATCCATTCGAACAATTTTTTAAGAAAATTAAAGAATAATATTCATAACAAAGTAGGAGTTGAGGGGTCAATATGTAATGTTTATCTGGTTGAAGAATCATCTTCTTTCTACTCTTATTATGTTATTGATAATGTGAAAACCAGACATCGCAAGTGTTCTAGAAATTCTAATGATGCTTAGTTGATAGACCCATCGATGCTTTCTATTTTTAAATTTCCTGGTAAACCAATTAGTGCATCTTTTTCTAGATTGTTTACTCAAGAAGAATATCATGCTGCAAGAACATACCTACTCTTAAACTGTGATAAGGTCAAACCATATATAAAGTAAGTTCACTTTTTTCTTACCTTGTATGAACAATAACTATGTCTACAAAATTCATAAATGAGTGCAAGTGAGGTAGTTGTAAAGTTTGAGACCGAATTTGTATTATGGTTTCAAATATATGTAAGTTAGAGAATTTGTAAACTTTTTTAGTTCATGTGTATTAAGAAGTGTCATAATTTATATTATAACTTTTTTTATAGGTGAAAGACCGAGAATATCAAATGTGTAAGATGATAGGATAATGAATATTGCGTCAGGATCTCTCCATAAAATAAAGGTCTACTCTGGTTACTATGTTAATGACATCAAATTTCACGTGGCATAATGAGATTCATGGAGATTAACCTATAATTCTAGTGTTTGCATCAAAGGATCTATGGATAATAGTAACACTGAATTTGATTAATATGGTAGACTTGATAAAATCATCGAGGTTGAATATCCTGGATAATGAATATTGCATCAGGACCTCTCTATAAAATAAATGTCTACTCTGATTACTATGTTAATGGCCTAAAATTCCACGTGGCACGATGAGTGATCCTGTCCGAAAGCTGAATCAACGGACGCTGGGCACGTGGCGCTCTCCGGTTGCTGCCGTGAGTCTTCGACTGCTGGTACGCACTTCCGACGATCCTGCACAGAAGTCGAGCCGAAAAGGGGTTCCCGGCGGCAACCCTCCGACGCTCAAGTCAGGCAAGCTAACAATGAAGAAGTGGCTGCCAAAATTTATAGAACACGTACCTCCGGCGAAGTATAAGGCTCCTTATATAGAGCGGTGAGAGAGCTCACGCACACCTACCGAGGCAAATATGTGTCCTTAGCCCATACCTCGGTATGTGTTTGTAAGAAAGCTTACCTGACACCATACTGCTACAGTCCAGGCACGTCTTCGATGGGACAGCAGAATACCTTGCCGCCAGATTTGGAGTATGGCCTAGTCATAGGACTTGACAGCTGTCATAAGATGTTCCTTGTCCTTTTCTCCCTACTCCATGCCGAGGCGTCCGGCCGGCCGGCACTCATCTCCCGTCCGGCCGGCCGGCACTCATCTCCCGTCCGGCCGGCCGGCACTCATCTCACGTCCGGCCGGCCGACACTCACATCACGTCCGACCCTCCATATGCATCGGTATGCTGGGGAGATCCTCGGTAGGGTGCTATATGGGGGCTGCTAGCAGTATGTTACTTTATGTCTACGGCCGAGCATGACTTCCGCTCGGCCCTTCGTTACTGTTCAATCGAGCGCCGGAACCCCGACCCCTGTCGGGGCGCCTTTTGCCATCGGTTATTCACCAGTCGACCGACCGGGAGGTCGGCCCATCCTTCTCCAGTCGGCTGACCGGTCCGCCCTTCTCCGGTCGGCCACCTGGCCCTTTGACTTCCATGTGGCGTTGACCCCTCAAAATGGGGGTCCCCTGTTCTAACCGCCGGATCACTTGCCTCCCCCTCAAGTCTAGTCGAAGGAGGCGAAGTCCGACTGACTGGACTGCCGATCAGACAGAGTAACGACCGCTGCATTAGTCCGCTCGGCCAGGCTTAGGGATGCACATCCGTTCGGCGGTGTCTTGCCCGTGCCTTGTATTCCCTTGGAATCCATGCCGAATCCTCTCCCCTACTGCTAATCACGTGCGTTGCGCGCGGTAAGGGGCACTCATTAAATGCGACCAGTGTCCTGCTGACACGTGGCGATCTCGCTTCTATCAGCGTATGATGGTGGCGTTACGTCCGATGGGACAACCGCCGTTTGAAATGAACGGCTGGATGATGGCCTCGTTCTTTACGACCTGAATCAGACGGTGGAGGCTGCTCGAAGCCGACGTTATAAAGCTCGGGACCTCTCTTCTCCGCCGCATTTATTCTTTATCGATCCCCGATGCCCCGCTGCTCTTTCTTCTCCGGCGACCTCGCTTCTCAACTCTCCGACGACCCCGAGGCCCCTTGCGACCATTCTTTTGCTCGTAAGCCTTTCTTCTCCTCGCTTTCTCGCTTTCTCTTCCCTTTTCTTTCTGTCGGTTGCCTCTTTCATTCTGCCACCTCCATTCCTTGTTTTACTTCCCTTTCCTTTTCGTCCGCGTTCGTTCCTTGCTTTATACCATGACTAGTACCTTACAGCCGACCGCCGGCGCTCCCGGTCTTTGGTACACGACCATGGAGAGCTGGTTTGATGAGGAGGACGCACTGCGCCTCGCTTGGACTTATGAAATCCCTGCCGACCACCACATAGTATTAGCCTCTCCCGCCGACCAGCCTCATGAATCGCCGCCCGACACCGTTCTTTTCTTTCGAAACCAATTTTTGGCCGGGCTACGCTTTCCACCCCATAAGTTTTTCTTGCAAGTTTGCAACTACTTTCGCATCCCGCTCGGCCAGCTAGTTCCGAATTCAATCAGGCTGCTGAGTGGGGTGGTAGTTCTGTTTAAACTGAACAACATCTCGTTGGACCCCAAAGTGTTCCACTACTTCTACTACCCTAAGCAAGCCGAGTGGGGTACTTTCGTTTTCCAATCTAGGATAGGTTTTGTCCTTTTTGATAATATGCCGAGCTCCAACAAACACTGGAAGGAGCATTTTTTCTACGTGCGTTTCCCCGAGCCACCGGCCTTCCGTATCAAATGGCAGACGGCGATGCCAGCGCAACCGGAGCTCGGCAAGTTTAGGGGCGATCCGGCCTACCTTCATGCAGCCGACCGGCTGGTCGGCCAACGCTATCACATCGACAAGCTGCTCCTTCCGGGAGTACAGTATATATTCGGCTTGTCTTCTATCCCAGCCGATCTGCCTTGCAGCATGAGTAAGTTCTCTTATCTTCCCGTTTCTTTTGTTCTAACTGATTTATTCTTTGTTTCTGCAGCCGAAGTTATGTGGCGCGCAAAGGCTACCGAGCGGCTGAAACTGCGAGCCGCTGAGATCGAGGCGGCCAAGAATAGGGAGGTCGCCGAGCGGAGCTTGGCCTCAGCTGGTCCGGCCAGCGGAGAGGGTGAGGGGACTCAGAGTGTCCCCGAAGCCTTAGACGCTTCTGCCTCTCTAGGCGAGGCTGCGGGCGATATAGAGCCCTCTACTCAAGTCGAGGTAGAGGGTCGTTCGACCGACGAAGTTCCCCTGGCAGCTCGGAAACGCAGACGACCAGAACCAGCCTCTCAACCAACTCCATCTGATGAACTACAATCCGAGCGGGGCGATGAAGCTCCAGTGCTATCCGGGACGATCTCTATAGAGAGTACCCCCACGCCGCGCGGCTCTCCTAGGGCTACCTCTGAGGTGCCGCCCGCCAGTCCTCCTCGAACCATGCGTCGCCTTAGGCGATTGGGCGACCTTCCTTCCTCAAGCGGTGAGCCGTCTGGTAAAGCGGCTTTGTCCCAAGGCGATCCGAGCCCGAGATTGATAAAAACTGTCCTGCGCCTTCCGTCGGAGGAATATATGGCGGCTGCTGATCGGCCAGTTGTCCCCGAGCAGCAGATCACCCTCACGGGTCCTCTTGCCAAAGCATGGGAGGATGCTCGGCTCCGAATTGCAATGATGACTCCCGGTCAGCTAGGCGACAGCAATCTACAACAGGCGACCGGGGTATGTTTTTTGCCATGTTAGTTATTTGGATTTAGTTTCTAACTTGCTCCTATCCGTTTGCAGAATTGGGTGAAGCAGATTGCAATCAGCAATCGCCTGGCTGAACTGGAGGACGAGCTGAAAACGCTCAAAGTCGCGGGAGATAGCAGACAGTCAATGACCGCTCTGGAGAAGGCCAAAAAGCGGCTGGAAGCCGAGCAGGGTAAGTCCTCCGGCTTGTCAAGCGAAGTGGCTCGACTCGAGGCTTTGGTCAAGCAGCGGGACAAGGAGATAAAGACCGCGACCACGCGGAAGCGCCAAGCCATCGACGACATGGATATGATGAAGGTAGAGAACCGGGGGCTAGAGCAGCGAGTGAAGGAATTAGACGCCTTGCTCAAGACTGAACGGGAGGGCCGCTCGGCCGATCAAGTTAAAGCGGAAGGGGCTTTGAAAGATCTTCAGGCGGCCCTTGACGCTTCCGGAGCCACTCTTAAAGAATATCAAGATGGGGAGCCCGGTCGGTCGGCGGAAGCGAGCAAAGCATTCGTCCGCTCGAATGAATTTGGCGAAAAGTTCAGCGACAAGCTGTCCTTAACTTTTGAAGAGGCGATCAAAGTGGCAGTGGAATATCTGAATACCAAAGGCCACATACCTGCCAAGCTGTCCGTCCCCCCCGAAGATTTGGCGGCCATGATGGGCTCCATCCCCGACTCTCTCTTTAACTTTGATGATAGTGAATGAGGGGTTTATGTAATTTCTCTAAGTGTGTAATCTTTTGTATGCCTGCCGTTCGGGGCGAATATTATAAATTTTGTCGGTCCGCCGCTCGGCATAAGTGGATTGTCTCCTTTTGTTATTTGTTCGTTCGACCAGCATCCCATCTTTACTTTCGTCTCGGTTACATTTTTCTCGCGTCCCAAGTACATTTGATAAAGGAGCCGCTCGGCCCCACGCTTTCTTTATTCTTGCCTCATCGGCATGCCCGATCTGAGGTCGGCCTTTACAACCGAGTAGGACCACACAGAGAGCTACCCGTCCTGCGGCTTTATAGGCTTCGGTTGCCCGCCTTTTAACGTCGATTTTTACCGTCGGAGCTCGACGGTCTTCCGCTCGGCAGATTTATAGACGCCGGCTCGTCTCTCGATTTTTAACGTCGGAGCTCGACGGTCTTCCGCTCGGAGGGTTTATAGACGTCGGCTCGTCTCTCGATTTTTAACGTCGGAGCTCGACGGTCTTCCGCTCGGAGGGTTTATAGACGCCGGCTCGTCTCTCGATTTTTAACGTCGGAGCTCGACGGTCTTCCGCGCGACGGGTTTATAGATGCCGGCTCGTCTCTTGATATTTAACGTCGGAGCTCGACGGTCTTCCGCTCGGATGGTTATAGACGCCGACTCGTCTCTAGATTTTTAACGTCGGAGCTCGACGGTCTTCCGCTCGGCGGGTTGCCGGCTCGCCTCTCGATATTTAACGCCGGAGCTTGACGGTCTTCCGCTCGGCGGGTTTAGACGCCGTGCGTCTCTCGATATTTAACGTTGGAGCTCGGCCTTCCGCTCGGAGGGTTTATAGACGCCGGCTCGTCTCGATTTTAACGCTGAGCTCGACGGTCTTCCGCTCGAGGGTTTATAGACGCCACTCGTCTCTCGATTTTTAACGTCGGAGCTCGACGGTCTTCCATCTGGCGGGTTTAGACGCCGGCTCGTCTCGATATTTAACGCCGGAGCTCGGCGGTCTTCCGCTCGGAGGGTTTATAGCTCGTCTCTCGATTTTTAACGCCGGAGCTCGGCGGTCTTCCGCTCGGCGGGTTTATAGACGCCGGTCTCTCGATATTTAACGCCGGAGCTCGACGGCCTTCCACTCGGAGGGTTTATAGACGGCTCGTCTCTCGATTTTAACGTCGGAGCTCGACGGTCTTCCGCTCTGAGGGTTTATAGACGCAGGCTTGTCTCTCGATTTTTAACGCCGGAGCTCGACGGTCTTCCGCCGGAGGGTTTATAGACGCCTGCTCTCGATTGTTAACGCCGGAGCTCGACGGTCTTCCGCTCGGAGGGTTTATAGACGCCGGCTCGTCTCTCGATATTTAACGTCGGAGCTCGACGGTCTTCCGCTCGGAGGGTTTATAGACGCCGGCTCGTCTCTCGATATTTAACGTCGGAGCTCGACGGTCTTCCGCTCGGAGAGTTTATAGACGCCGGCTCGTCTCTCGATATTTAACGTCGGAGCTCGACGGCCTTTTAAGGCTAACTTTGAAGCGGCCGTTCGGCGAAGCTATTTGCCCTTTAATCATTTTTGCTTCCTGCATTACAAGTACATAGGCGGCCCAAAATATATACAAAAATGAGTTACATCAATGCAACTTTCACCCAGCTAGATAAGGCTGGAGATGATTCACGCTCCATGGCCTATCCAGTTGCCGCCCGTCTTCATCCTCCAAATAATAAGCGTCCGAGCGGAGCTTTTCGATGATTTTGAAGGGGCCCGCCCAAGGAGCTTCTAGCTTGCCGACGTCACCGACCGGCTTCACTTTCTTCCAGACAAGATCGCCGACCTGGAATGATCTGGGGATTACGCGCCGGTTATAATTCTGCTTCATTCTTTGACGATACGCTATCAGCCGGACGGACGCCTTGGCTCTTTCTTCTTCGACCAAATCCAGCTCCATGTTCCTCCGCTCGGCGTTTTCGTCATCATAATTCTGGATCCGAGCGGACTCGACGCCCACTTCGACAGGAATAACCGCTTCGCCGCCATACATCAGATGGAAGGGCGTGACGCCAATTCCTTCCTTCGGGGTCATTCGGATGGCCCATAAGACGCCTGACACTTCATCCACCCAGCTACCTTCCATATGGTCGAGCCGAGCTCGCAAAATGCGAAGAATTTCCCGATTGGCTACTTCGGCTTGACCATTGCTTTGGGGATATGCCACGGACGTGAAGTGTTGTTCGATGTCGTAGCTTTTGCACCAATCTTCAAGCAATTTTCCTGTGAACTGCGGCCCGTTGTCGGAAATAAGTCGACGGGGGATGCCGAACCGACAGATGATGTTCTGCCAGATAAACTTCTTGACCATCTGCTCGGTGATCTTGGCTAGCGGCTCGGCCTCCACCCACTTGGAAAAATAATCGACTGCCACTAGTAAAAATTTCCGCTGCCCGGTCGCCATAGGGAATGGACCCACAATATCCATTTCCCATTGGTCGAAGGGACAGGACACAGTGGCTGCTTTCATTTCTTCTGTCGCTCTGTGTAAGAAATTATGATACTTCTGGCAAGAAAGGCACGTCGTGACATTCCGAGCGGCGTCTGCTTGCAAGGTTGGCCAGAAGTATCCGGCCAGCAGTATCTTTTTAGCCAGTGATCGCCCGCCCGGATGTCCTCCGCATGATCCTTGGTGCACTTCTTGGAGGATGTACTCTTCTGAGCTCATGCATTTCAACAGCGGGCGGGAGAAAGCCTTCTTGTAGAGTTGATCTCCAATAAGTGTGAACCGACCGACCCTTCTCCTGAGAAGTTGGGCTTCATGGTGATCGGATGGCGTAGCTCCCGAGCGGAGAAACTCCATGATGGGTGTCCTCCAGTCACTTGGGAATGTGAGGGTTTCCATTCGGTCGACGTGTGCCACCAAAGATACTTGTTCGATTGGCGACTGGGTGACGAACGACGTTATTGCACTTGCAAGTTTGGCTAACTCATCGGCCGCTTGATTTTCCTCTCGGGGTATCTTTTGGATGATGACCTCTCTGAAATTGGCTCTGAGCTTCTCAAAGGCTTCAGCATAGAGTTTGAGCCGAGCGTTGTTAATCTCAAAAGTACCAGAGAGCTGCTGAGCAGCCAACTAAGAATCTGAATGTATAGTCACCCGTCCGGCTCCCACATGCCGAGCTGCCTGCAAGCCGGCTATGAGGGCTTCATACTCAGCTTCATTGTTTGTAGCTCTATAATCTAGCCGGACGGATAAGTGCATCTTTTCTTCTTAAGAAGAGAGCAGCAGTACTCCAATCCCGCTTCCGAGCCGAGTGGATGATCCGTCCACAAATATTTTCCACATAGCTTTCGGCTATGAATTCTGCACCTCCGTTACAAAATCTGCTAAGGACTGCGCTTTGATTGTCGAGCGGGGTTGATATTGAATGTCGAATTCACTCAACTCCGTTGTCCACTTAATAAGCTGTCCGGACGCTTATGGATTCAATAATACTCGTCCAAGCGGGCTATTAGTTTTGACAATGATGGTATGCGCCAGGAAGTATGGACGAAGGCGCCGAGCGGCAAGGACCAGAGCGAAGGCTAACTTTTCGAGCCCAGTGTAGCGAGATTCAGCATCTTTTAAAATATGGCTCAGAAAATATACAGGCTCTTCTCCGCTCGCCCTCACTAATGCCGAGCCGACTGCTTGCTCATTTGAAGATAAATAGATACAAAGGGGCTCACCTACGGCTGACTTGGCTAGCACAGGTAGAGAATTCAGATATGCCTTCAGTTCTTCGAACGCCCGATCGTATTCTTCGTCCCAGTGAAATTTAGTGGCCTTGCGCAATATTTTGAAAAAGGGCAGGCTCCGGTCGGCGGTCTTGGAGATGAATCTGGACAGAGCAGTTATCCGACCGGTCAAACGCTGCACTTCCCTCAGATTTCTTGGAGGCGGCATATCTTGTAGAGCTTTCACCTTGCTGGGATTTGCTTCGATACCCCGCTCGGTCACTATGTAACCCAAGAAACGTCCTCCTTTTACTCCGAACAGACACTTCTGGGGGTTTAGCTTGACTCCATATTTCCGTAGCGTTCGGAAAGTTTCCTCCATGTCTTCGAAGAGATCGGCCGCTCGGGCGGACTTGATAAGAATGTCGTCCACGTATACTTCCAGATTTCGCCCGATCTACTCCTTGAACACTTTGTTCATCAGCCGCTGATATGTGGCTCCCGCGTTCTTCAATCCGAACGACATCACATTATAGCAATAGGTGCCGTCGGCTGTAACGAAGCTGACTTTTTCTTGATCTTCACAGGCGAGCGGCACCTGATGACAGCCTTGGTAAGCGTCGAGCATACATATCAGTTCGCAGCCTGCGGTGGAGTCCACCAGCTGATCGATCCGCGGCAGAGGATAAAAGTCTTTCGGGCAAGCTTTGTTGAGATCCCGAAAATCTATGCACACTCTCCACTTGTTGCCTGGCTTGGAGACTAATACTACGTTCGCCAGCCAACTTGGGAACTGAACCTCGCGTACATGGCCGACCTCCAAAAGCTTCTCAACTTCCGCCCGGATGATGACATTTTGTTCGGCGTTGAAATCCCTTTTTCTCTGCTTCACCGGCCGAGCGTCCGGTCGGACATGTAGCTCGTGCTGCGCTATGCTTGGCGAAATTCCGGGCAGCTCGTGCATCGACCAGACGAAGACATCACAGTTTCTCCGGAGGCATTTGATCACTTCCTGTTTCTGGCCTGCCTCCAGGTCGGACGCAACGAACGTCGTGGCCTCCGCTCGGGTCGGGTGAATCTGCACTTCCTCTTTTTCTTCATAAACTAGAGAGGGAGGCTTTTCAGTTATAGCGTTCACCTCGATCCGTGGCGACTTCTGAGCGGAATTGGCTTCTGCTCGGACCATCTCGATGTAGCATCGCCGAGCTGCTAGTTGATCTCCCCGTACTTCTCCCACTTTGTCCTCGATGGGGAACTTGATCTTCTGGTGGAAGGTGGAGACGGCCGCTCGGAACTCGCTGAGCGCCGGCCGTCCCAAAATGACGTTGTATGATGAGGGAGAGTCGACCACCACGAAGTTTGCTGTCCGCATCCTCCTGAGCGGCTCTTCTCCCAGTGAGATAGCCAGCCAGATTTGTCCGACCGGCAGGACTTCATTTCCCGTAAACCCGTAGAGGGGGGTTGTCATGGGCAGCAGCTTGGCGCGGTCGATTTGCAGTTGATCGAACGCCTTTTTGAATATGATGTTGACCGAACTTCCTGTGTCAATAAAAACGTGGTGAATAGTATAGTTGGCTATTACCGCTTTGATGAGCAGAGCGTCGTCGTGGGGCACTTCAACTCCTTCCAAGTCCCCGGGCCCGAAACTGATTTCGGGTCCACTCACCCGCTCTTGGCTGCAGCCGACTGCATGGATCTGGAGCTGCCGGACGCTCGCCTTCCTTGCTCGGTTGGAGTCTCCTCCGGTCGGCCCACTAGTTATGATGTTGATCTCGCCTCGGGAAGTGTTGTTTCTATTTTCTTCCTCCCGGGTGGACGGTCTGGGACGTTCCCCAGACATCCGGAGATTCTCCCGCCTCGGAGAGCGATGCCGTTCGGGAGTCTGTTGTTGTCGTCTATCAGCTACCGTCCGATCGGCTTCACAAGGCCTCTGTCGCCTGTCGGCTGATGGCGACCGTCGACCGTCGCCTCTGGGAACGGGGTGGGCGATTAGAAGAAGACTACGGCAATCCCTGGTGTTATGTGTGTCCGTTCGGTGGAAGGAGCAAAACATTTGGGTTTATCTCTTCTTTGGCTTGGGCCGCGCGGCAGCTACCTCTTGCACGTGGGACCTAGCATGGGGGGAGCAGATTGCTTCGACCCTTGGTCCTCTGGGTGGCTGATAAGCAGCGTGCGGCTTCCGTTCGGCAGGAGGAGCCCGCTCGGTTGGAGTTTCTTTTTTCCGGGCCGCTTGCGCTTCCTCCACGTTGATGTATTCGTTGGCCCGGTGTAGCATGTGGTCGTAATCTCTGGGCGGCTTCCGAATGAGTGATCAGAAGAAATCCCCATCCACGAGGCCTTGTGTGAAGGCATTCATCATGGTCTCCGAGGTGGCCGTTGGAATGTCCATGGCCACTCTGTTGAACCGCTGAATGTATGCTCGGAGCGATTCGCGGGCTTCCTGTTTGATGGCAAACAGACTAACACTGGTTTTTTGATAGCTCCGACTGCTTGCGAAGTGGTGGAGGAAGGCCGTACGGAAGTCTTTGAAGCTTGTGATAGATCCGTCCGGCAACCTCCGAAACCACCGTTGAGCCGATCCGGAGAGGGTGGTGAGGAAAACTCGACACTTCACCCCATCTGTGTATTGATGCAGGGTTGCAGTGTTATCAAATTTACCCAAATGATCATCCGGGTCGCTGGTTCCATTGTACTCGCCGATCGTCGGAGGCACATAGTGCTTGGGCAGAGGGTCTCGTAGAATAACCTCTGAAAATTGGCGGTTGATCCGCTCGGGCGATGCGTCCACTCGGGGGGCTTTCCCTTTTCTGCTATCTCGTCTTGGCATTTCATCCGAAGATGATCCCCGATCTCGATTAGTTACTGCAGCTTCAGGAGTGCGGAATAGAGCTCGATGGAATGCAACGGTGGCCTAAGGTGCTTCCGCTCGGCCACCTGATGCTGATGTGGCTTGCTGCTCAGGCCGCTCGGCTGGTGCCTTCTGTTTTTGTTCCACAAGCTTAGCGGCCCTCAACTCGATCAGAGCGTCAAGTTCCTCCATGGAAAGCGACACCGTGTGCTGTCGTCCAGCCTCGTCCATTGTTTCCGTTCGGATGCAGGAGCGTTCCCACAGACGGCGCCAAATTGATTCTGTCCGAAAGCTGAATCAACGGACACTGGGCACGTGGCGCTCTTCGGTTGCTGCCGTGAGTCTTCGACTGCTGGTACGCACTTCCGGCGATCCTGCACAGAAGTCGAGCCGGGAAGGGGTCCCGACGGCGACCCTCCGACGCTCAAGTCAGGCAAGCTAACAATGAAGAAGTGGCTGCCAAAATTTATAGAACGCGTACCTCCGGCGAAGTATAAGGCTCCTTATACAGAGCGGTGAGAGAGCTCACGCACACCTACCGAGGCAAATACGTGTCCTTAGCCCATACCTCGGTATGTGTTTGTCAGAAAGCTTACCTGACACCATACTGCTACAGTCCAAGCACGTCTTCGATGGGACAGTAGAACACCTTGCCGCCAGATTTGGAGTATGGCCTAGTCATAGGACTTGACAGCTGTCATAAGATGTTCCTTGTCCTTCTCTCCCTACTCCATGCCGAGGCGTCCGGCCGGCCGGCACTCATCTCCCGTCCGGCCAGCCGACACTCATCTCACGTCCGGCCGGCCGACACTCACATCACGTCCGGCCCTCCATATGCATCGGTATGCTGGGGAGATCCTCGGTAAGGTGCTATGTGGGGACTGCTAGCAGTATGTTACTTTATGTCTACGACCGAGCATGACTTCCGCTCGGCCCTTCGTTACTGTTCAATCGAGCGCCGGAACCCCGACCCCTGTCGGGGCGCCTTTTGTCATCGGTTATTCACCGGTCGACTGGCCGGGAGGTCGGCCCATCCTTCTCCGGTCGGCCGACCAGTCCGCCCTTCTTCGGTCGGCCACCTGGCCCTTTGACTTCCACGTGGCGTTGACCCCTCAAAATGGGGGTCCCCTGTTCTAACCGCCGGATCAATGAGATTCATGGAGATTAACCTATAATTCTGGTGTTTATATCAAAGGATCTATGAACAACAGTAACACTGAGTTTGATTACTATGGTAGACTTGACGAAATCATAGAAGTTGAATATCCTGCACTACCTATAAACAAGTATGTGTTGTTCAAATGTTCATAGTATGATTTGACCCTAAGAACAAGTACCAGAATATATCCAAATTATAATTTAGTTGAGGTTAATGCAAATAAAAGGTTCAGCAAGTTTGAACCTTTTGTTTCGGGGTACAAGCGGGTCAAGTTTTCTATCTTGAATATCCTATGATGAGAAGAAGATATAGTTAATGGTTATTTGTTTGTCGAATGAAACCTTACTCGACCATAGAAATGCCGAACACTATCACTGCTCAAAATCATGATGCATTTCAGAATGATGAAGTGGAGAGACATTCAGTTGATTTATAATTTCAATCCATATCTCAATTACTTGTAGATGTTAATGTCACTTATGAGGATATAGACAATGGAGAGATGTCCAACAGTGAGGATCTTATTGAAATAATAGAGTATAGCCATGAGGACTTAGAAACTACTAATGTTGATTAGTCAGACGCTAATGATGAATAAATATTAGTATTACTGTTCATCAAGTAAGTTATGCTTCCATATTATTTTGTATTTATATTATCATGTTAGTAAACTTTATTATGACGTGTTGTATTTATATTATTTTACAGACATTATTATGGCAGAGCAGCATTAGGCAGTAGCATTTGATGGCTATAAGGTGCTACGAGTTATTGGAGACTCGTAAATATTTTTCGTTATTAGTAATTCAAGTTTATATGTGACTTTATTTACAATATATTTCTTATACCTTAATATTTTTTCATGCAGGTTTACCCCTGATGACCACTAAGTTGCCACGTATATCACAGGAAAATTTAAAGAATGAGTATGCACTTCTAGTACTACCTGAAGGCATGTAGAACAAGAGACGAAGATATTTTATTATAATGAATTCATAGTAAGTAAATTTAATATATTTTATATTCTATAATACATTTATTCTTTAATATACTAAATTTTTATTCAACTTATAATTATAGAAAAAATATACATAGAAGGAAGGTCACGAGGAACAATTTAAAGATACATGGAATAATTATTATTCCAAACTTTACAGAGACCTTCTTTATTATATGAGAAAAAAGGACACTAGGCCAATGTATGTGTCACCCAAGAAATGGAGTGCATGAAAGGCTACTTGGGTTGCAGAAAGATGACAAGCAAATGTTGAAAAGGCATGAGCAAACATGAATACAGAGCCAGATGACCCAATCACTAGAACCGCTCGACATACGTCAGGATCTAGATCTATTGTTGAGCATGCCATGAATCTGGTGAGTTTAATTTAAATGTATATAAGCATATTTTGTATTTATTACAAAACTTGTATAATTTAGTCACTAACCCATTTGTATGGAGGCCTTTCTCAAGATCCACAAAAAGAAGGATGACACATTTATTGATCCTCAATCCCAAGCCCTACACGGAAAATTATTAACTTTATTACATTTAATCATTTCTATCAAATTGAATAGTAATCATATTATATTTTTCTACACAAGATCAAATGACAAATAGAGTGGCTCAGGTATCTCAGCCACTAGGGGGGGGGATGGGAGGAGGGAGTCATAACCTCTATCAACTGAGGTGTTAAACGAGATTTATTATGATGTTGTCGATGAACGGACAAAAAACTCCACCCTCTACGGCCTTGGCTCCCAGGCCAAAGTTGCATTTAATTGTTTGAGTACTCCTAAGGGTTGTGATAATTCTTCTTCCTCTTCTTCTACTGAGGTGCATTTTTTAAGATAGAAAAATCAAGAATTGCGCACTCAAATTGCCTCAATGGATCAAAAGATGAATCAGTGGTGTAACGACCCACCTCCTTACTACCGCTTTGAGGGCGACTGTTACTTATCTATTACTCTACTTACTAGTGTTACTTATGCTATTATTAGCAACACTTAAATTTATCACGACCCCAGAGAAGTTCCTACTGAAAAATTTCGGCAGAGTCTCCCCTGTACCGGTGATAATAATCATCAATACATGCAAAATAAACTATCAGCCACATGCGGCTGGTATATATACTTCACAACCACGCAGTAATAAGACACAACAACTTAAAAAAAAAACTATTCTAGCAATAACAAATGAATAAATCTCCAACAGTGGTAAACAACCAAACTAACAATGCGGAATAGACTCAATTAGCAACATAAGAAAAAGGAAACAACTCTTTAACAATCTCAACTTCTCTAATAGCATTAAAGAAGGACTCTAAACAACTTCTTAGCCAAGTCCCGAGGCTTCCATAGTTCAACATCACACGCCATCCCCACCATCTTGTCGCCTTCTTCCTTATACTTTAGCTTTTCCTTTATCTGCAGTAGGAGGAATGCAAACTATAAGCCAATGCTTAGTAAGCGCTATCTAACTCACAAAACTCGAAAGAGCATATAATATGAAGAATGCTAAAACTGAAATGCTAAAGAGAAAAGCTACTCATGCTCAACTAATAGCAAAACTCTGAAAATAATCTGCATACTCATGATACACAAGAATAAAGCTACATGCTGAAAGGTAAAGCTAATCATGCTCAATAAACTAATCAGGAAACAAATAAAATTAATACTGCATGCTTCGAATTAAAAGAAGCTAAACTTGCTAACTCTAAACTTAAGTGGATCTTGTTTCATTTGTTCCAAAACTTATTCTTTATTACTTCAAAACAATAATAAGGCTTCTCTTGGTTAAAAACTTATACTTTAATACTTAAAAATAATAAACAACTTCTTTCTTGGGCCCAGGCGTAGTACCAATGCGCGCTCCCTAATAGAGACTGTGGTAGCTAGTCACCAGTCCTACGAGGGTAAAGACCTTGGTCTTACCAGGGCCAAGACCTTGGAATTGGTCACCTGGATTTGTTTAACGACAACCTTGGAAGTCGGGTACTAGCCTTTCTTTAAAATAAAATACTTGTTATCTTTTAATATTCTTACAATAAAATGTCTTGGCATTTCTTTGAGCACTTGGTGTGCTACTGATCCCAATTCTTAAACTTAGGGATCCTATTAAGACTTTGGTCTCTCTTTCTTATAGCTACTTATAAACCTCTAAGGATTTAATAGAACTCTTATTTTTTTCCACTTACATGCAGATCTTAGAGTTTTTATAGAGCAACAGGATTCTTTAAGCATGTATCAACAGAATAAATCAAAGGAAAGCAAATCTGACTTCTTTAAGCATGCTACAATAAACATAAATCAAAGGAAAGCAAATATGAACTCTCTAAGCATGCTACAATAAACATAAATCAAAGAGAACTGCTCATGCTCAGCTAAGGAAAAATGAAAACCAAACATGCTCAGCTAAGGTAAATGAAAACAAAACATGCTCAGCTAAGGGTAAATGACAACAAAATAAAGGAATCGATGTTGCACAGCCAAAGGGTCAGCTGGTTATACCTGTCGAACTAGCAGGGAAATCAAAACAACCTAGGATGCATAGTAGGGAAATATCTAAATTTGCAATACTTAAGAAAGAATCTGTTCATGTTGGTTAAGCAGGAAAGGAATTCTGAACTGGAATGTCAAATGTAGAATTGTGCAGGCTCGTTACAACTCAAAAAGGTCTAATCTTTACATGTTTAAATACACAGCTGCTCATGCTAATTGAATGACAAGGAAACTAACACTGCATACTTGACTAAGGAGTTGTTCATGTTCATTAACTACATGGCTAAATCCCTAGCAACACAAATTCGGAAACAACGAAAACCACTTATCCAAGGATTTCATCTTTATTCATGTAAATAATATCTACACTTATCCAAGGTTCACTGCAGCACTCATCTAAACATGGAAGCTCACAGCAGATTCAAAACAAGGAGAAATACAATCCGAAAACCACTCCTACCGCAGGTGAGAAGCTACTTACAATGCTTTCTTGGACTTACAACCGAAGGGAAAGCTCTAGGGTTTCGGTTAGCTCAGATCTTCAAATCTCGGCGGCTTCTTTGTGTTTCCGAGCTCCCCTCGTCGAGGTGGTCATGTACGGGTGAAGACCGGCCGGAAAAAGCCCTTCGCCGGCACCGGAGGCGTGCCCTAGGTCCGCTTGGTTTCCGCCCGAGAGGAGAAGCGCCGTCGCGAGAGAGGAGAGGAGCGAAAGAATTCGGGAAAGAAAACCTAAGTTTCTTTTCTTATAATAGGGTTTTTATCATCTAACTACTGCTTAAGAATATTTCGCGCCCTACTCTTTCACAAAATATCTGCGAAACAGTTGGCTAGCTGCATTTCCGCCGCAACCCCTGGTCACGGGTTCAAATCCTCAGCCGAGCCTTTTTATTCCCCTTTTATTTTAAATGTTCCTAACTACTGCTTAATTACATTTCGTTCCATATTCATTCATAAAATGTTTGCAAAATAGTTGGCTAGCTGGATTCGCTTAAAGTTGGGTTCGGCCGAAGGTCTCAGGTTCGAATCTCGGCATAATTTTTTGTCAAAACTTCCTTCGTTTAGTAAAAATACCAAACGACCTCCAAAAATTATATAAAAATACTCTAAAAATTTCTAAAAATCTCTAGAATATTTCTATAGCATTTGTAAATATTTTTAAATTATTTTTAGGACTCAAAATCAGGAAATTTGGGTTGTTACAAGTGGATGACCGCTGAGGTGCAGAGGAGGGTTGCTGATGAGAAGAGGAGAGTCAAGGACAATAGGAGGAGAGCCGATCATGAGGCTCTTATGGCTCATATGCAAATAGTCGTATAATTTCACCCAGACCCAAACACTATATGGTTTTGAGTCACAAAAGACTTAGGACCCATCAGACCGCGGTGATTAGCTTTTTCTAAAATTTGTTCAACTACAACTTAGTTTTTTATTTATCATACGTAAACCATACAAAATATATTTATTCTATTTTGATATTCTAATCTGCTCATTTCTAACTATTGTATTACTATATGTTTCAGGAGTCCTACCCTATTGACATATTGATGATGATGATCATCTGCTCATTTCTATCCAAGTATCAAAATTAGTTATACATATATGCAAAATTTTTAATTATACATAAATTTGATATAAATTTATCGTATTTGACTTTTTATAGATTTTTCTATTACTATCTTATATATAGATGTATTCATAGTATGTATTTAGATATGGATATTTGGATAGTTTAGTTTTTTTTATTATTGTGATTTGTTTAGATTTTGTTAATTTTAGATTCTTGTGATTGTTGGAAATTTAAATACTTTCTAGTTTGTTTTCAAAATTTAGTATGCTTGTTTGTATGTATGTTGGTTTATTTGTGTTTGTGCTTGTTGGATCGAGACACAAGTGAGAGGGGAAGGGGGGGGGGATCACGTGTTTTTTAAAAAATTATTTTCTTGGTTTTAAAATCACGAGTACGCACAGCGAAAAAAGAAAATGGACTAACAAAAAATGAAACAGAGAGAACACAAGCGGTTTACTTGGTTAGGAGTCTTCGACAACTCTTACTCCAAGACCTAGGTCCCGCGAACCTATCGATGGGTAATCCACTAAAGGTCTCTTCCGGTACCTCCAGAAGAGGGAATCGAGTACAAGAATAGGGACAATGTAACAACCTACACTTCTCTTTTAAAGTAGTAGAATTAAGAATGCAACACTAATAAAAAGGCTACCAACAAAATGGAGAGCTCGGTGTGTTGCTGTCGGTCTGCCAGAGATGATTCAGACGTCATAAAAGCGTAGCTCGAAGGCAGATAGACTTTCTAGAGTAACAGGAGGAAGCTGAAGTGGTTGAATGCTCAATCAAATGCGTAGTTGCTTGTATGTATGTTTTGTGTTGAAGCTTTGAGTGAGCGGGCTTATAAAGAGCATGGAAGCGCCTTCCATAGTCATTAAAGATGCCTCCAACCTGAAAAACTCGATCCCGAACAACCCGACACTTATCCACGACAAAGTCCAAATTTCATCTTGCGGAAGGCGTCTTCCATAACCATGGAAGGCACCTTCTATGAACAGTATGAAGGTGCCTTCCATCAAGCTTGAAGGTGCCTTTGGACACTGTTCATCCGAAGGTAATTTTGCTCTTTTGTCCTACAAAACCACGTTAGTCCAATAAACAAAATAATAACCTGCAAGACAAATGTTAGCACAATAATAATGAGCAGTATGAATTAATTTCTGTCCTTCTATGACCAGGAGCTAGTCAAGGTCTCAGATTAGGGATCCGAAGTGGACCTAACCTGGACCGACGCTTACTGTCCCTCAACTAGGACACATCCTCACAAAGTCACTCTCCTCCAGTGACTTATCTTAACTTATCAACTTACCAGTGTCCAACCGTATACCTAACTAGACTTTCTTGCCAGATATCCGGTCAGTCTGCCGACTTATCTAGATCTCGTACCAGCTATCTGGTCAGCCCGTCGACCTATTTGAACTTTGCACCAGCTATTCGGTCAACCCGTTGATCTAGTTGAACTTCGCATCAGCTATCCAGTCGACCCGTTTGTTGGGATCCTTTGGATGGCTAGAGAGGGGGGAGTGAATAGCCTCCACCAAAATCTTAATCTTTTCACAAAAATTCTAAGCGAGTTTGTTAGAGCAGCGGAAAATAAGCAAACAAAAAGAAATTATACGAGAAAAGAACCAAGCACCACTAACACAAGATATACGAGGTTCGGGGATAACTTGCCCCTACTCTCGGCGTGTCCGTAAGGTGGACGAGCCCTTGATCTTCGGTAGATCACACCCCGGATGACTCCGGCTAATGAAGCTCTCCTTCTCGGTGGAGAAACCTCTCCACAAAGTCTTCGAACAGATTTAAAATGAAGCACACAAGACTTACAGATCACAGTGGCTCAAAGAAAATCGAAGTAAGCTCACAGCCACGAAGATGATGAAGACAGAGTCCAAGAACACAGCAAGCTCTTAACCGAAACACACACAGCTTTTCACTTGCTTCTTGTTCTCTTCACCTTTCCAGCATACACTGCTTCTTATGTCTCTGCATTTGATCAGCCTGCACCGGATCGCTGCCAACCTGCACCGAATCCCTGCTGCAAGCTACGACATCGCCAATCGCTTCTCTTCCTCTTCTGATTCTCTGAGCTCACACCAATAGAACCACGGTCTTCACTGGTGCCTCTGAGCTCGAACCAATCACCAGGAGTTAAGCCAATCGCCTCCTGATCACTTCCAGAAACACAGCCAATCGCAACCTGTAGCCCTTGCTGCTTCAAATGCATTTGACGCAGGGAAAGCAGTGGAAAGATCCTTTGTCTCATTCCTTTGATGAGGCTTAATTTGAAACTAAGCACTGGTATGGTACCTGCTGTTGGTGCAATATCCCTCAGGTCAAGGTTGACCTGGGTAACCAAGCCGAGTCTTGGTTTGGGTTTAGATGTTTGACAATAAGATATTGATTGAAGAAGAGTCAAGTAGGTCAAGGTTGACTGGATACTTGACTGGGAAGTCCTAACTGGGATGTTAGGCAAAATGAAAGACCTAGTGAGTGAAGCTAGGCAGTATGAAAGTCCTGGTGAGTGAAGCCAGGCAGAAGGAAGTCCTAGTGAGTGAAGCTAGGCAGATGGAAGTCCTAGTGAGTGAAGCTAGGCAGATGGAAAATCCTGGTGAGTGAAGCCAGGTGAAAGTCCTAGTGAGTGAAGCTAGGCAGATGGAAATCCTGGTGAGTAAAGCCAGGTGAAAGTCCTAGTGAGTGAAGCTAGGCAGATGGAAAACCCTAGTGAGTGAAGCTAGGTGAAAGTCCTGGTGAGTGAAGCCAGGCAAGGGAAAATCCAGATGGATCAAGGATGATCGGACATCTGGTGCTGGGAAGTCCAAGTAGGTCAAAGGATTGACTGGATATTTGGCATGAAAGACAAGTCCAAGTAGGTCAAAGGGATTGACCGGATACTTGGCACAGAGAAAAGTCCAAGTGGGTCAAAGGGATTGACCGGACACTTGGTAAGGGAGTCCTAGCAGGTCAAGGGAGTGACTAGATGCTAGGCATGACATACCAACAGGTCAAGGTTGACCGGATGTTGGTTTGGGAGGTTTGGGACTTGGTTTTGGACAAAAACGTCCGGATCGATCGATGGATCGATTCAGCTTGGATCGATCGGATAGACCTGTCCCAGCGAACAGAGAGCCTCCGGATCGATCCGTGGATCGATTCAGAGGTCCCAATCGATCGATGGATCGATTGGGACGCTGTTGCGCGATAAGCGCCGGATCGATCCATGGATCGATCCAGCGCGCTTCAGTGCACGGCCCGGATCGATCCGTGGATCGATCCAAAGCCTCCCGATCGATTGGGAACATTTGAATCGATCGGGATCCGAGCGTCGCTTTAAGCTGCAGGCGTGATGGCTGCGGCAACGCTTCTCCGATTCACTCCAGATCTTCGCCAGCTCCTCCACAGCGCTCTCAAAGATCAGATCGCCAGTTCTTGAAGGATCTTGGAAGCTTTCCAAGTCAAGAGGCGGATCAAAGGCAAGAAGAGAAGCTAGGGTTAGGGTTTTCTGTACTCATTGTAAGCTTTGCGCTTGTATTTTATTTCCCTTTCCTTTCTTCTTGTACTGAGAGTCTTGTAGGGCTTCTCCGCCCTCGGTAGTTACCGAAAAGGAGTGTTTTCATAGTGGAGGGTGCGTGCGTGGTGTGGATCCTTGGACTAGTCACCTCTTGTGAGGTGGATACCAAGTAAACCAACCGTGTTAGCGTTGTTGTATTTGTTTCTGTATTTTCTGCTGCATATCTTTGAAGGAACAAGCAACGCCGAGCAACGAGCGAACGCGACGAGCTATTCACCCCCCCTCTAGCTACTTTTGGTCCTAACAAGTGGTATCAGAGCAAGGCCGCTTTTCACTGGAATCATCGCCGGAAGGGTCAAGCATAACAAGAAAAGCTAGAGGGTGAAGAAGTTGAAGCAAATTCTTCAAGTTCAAGACTTTATCAAGCTCAACTTCAAGATGCAATTCCAAGATGGACTTGGATTTGACACAAGGGTGGCTCCACCATACACATCGGCAAGCTTCGATTCTTGGAGATCAAGAATCGAAAACTTTCTTATGATGGAGATAGAGCAATGGTTTGCTCTAATGGAAGGCTTCAAAGCTCCAACAAACTCCAAGGGCAAGCTTCTAAAGAAAAGCAGATGGAGCTCAGAGCAAATTCAAAGGGGCGAGGCAAATGACAAAGTGACCAAGCTTCTGGTCAACTTATTGCCTAGCCACATCTTGGCTCGAGTTGGAGAATTCGAAGATGCCAAGGAGCTTTGGAGCAAATTGGCCAAGCTTCATGAAGAGATCCCCTCCACTGTACAAGATCATGAAGAATCCAAAGAGGGTGACTCTTTGGAGCAAGACCAAAAGGAGGATTCCGAGGTTGATAGATGCTCAACCTCCGAAGAAGAGGAAATCCAAGATGCTTCATCCTCAAGGGAATGCAACGAAGGGAACAAGGAGGGAGCATACTCCTTGTTTCATATTCAAGATGATGAAGCCTCCACCTCTAGGATTGAGGGGGAGCAATCCTTGGTGACACCGGATCAAGAAGAAGGAGAAGCTTCTACATCCGGGTCAAGAGAAGAAGAGGAGGAAGAAGCTTCTACCTCCACAAGTCAAGAAAAATCAAATGGAGGAGAATCAAGGTCCTATCAAAAGGAAGTTTCTACCTCTGGATCCAAAGAAAAAGATGCCACCCCTACAAGCAAAGGTATGAATATTTCAATTAATAATAAAAATCATATAATATGTTTTGAGTGTAGGGAACATGGGCACTACAAGAGCAAGTGCCCTAAATTGACCAAGAAGAAGGGCCAAGTGGCACAAAAGGGCAAGGTGAAGCCCAAGGAGACCATCCCCGGAACGAAGAAGAGCAAGGAGCATATCATATGCTTCTCTTGCAATCAAAAGGGGCATTACCGAAGTCAATGCCCCAAAGGGAAGAAGGCGGTCACGACTCAAGGAGGCACTAGTCAAGGGGGAGCCTCTAAGGTAAAAAGGAAGGTAACTTTCATTGAGCCTATTCCCTTACAAAATGGTAAAAAGCATGCTAGGTCAAATTTTTATCATTTTAATGCAATTTACCATAAGAATAGAAAGCATGAGGGCTTTAAGGAAAAACATGTGGCCCTACATGCCAAAACTACCCAACCTAAGGTTAGGAAGGTAGATAGATACTTGGGCAATAACTCTAAAGATTTTAGATACAAGCCCAAAAACAAATATGCTCATGAATCAAATGAAAAATCTAAAACTAAGGACTTAGTGATAGAAAATCAAGTCTTGAGGTCAAGACTTGATAAAATGGAAAAGACCCTAAAAAGGATGGAAAATATCCTATTAGGGCAAAATGAGCATAACCTAGGTTTAGGGGTACAAAATCCATCCAATGGCCATAAAGGTTTGGGATACAAACCAAAGGCTAAGAAGGATGTGCCCTCTTACCATAGAGTTCCATATAGTTATGGAACAAACCCTAGGTCTAGTGGTCAAGCCAAAACTACTAGGGAAGTCATCCCTAAGAGTATTTTTGCAATAAATGTGACTAAGACTTCTAAGAAGTCTAAGAAAGTCACAAACAAGGTCACAAGGGAGGTTATCCCTAGAGTTGACCTAGAAAATATGACCAAGGCTTCTAAGAAGCCCAACAAGGTCACTAGGAAGGTATCTAGGGAAGTTATCCCTAGTGAGTACCTAGAGCATCCAAGGAGCACCAATAGGTGTTGGGTTCCTAGGAGCATCTTTTCTACCCCATAGATGGGTTAGAGAGTGTCAACTCCGATTAGAAGGGTAGTTAACCCAACTTTGAGGAAATTGACACTCAAGGAGCATTTTCAAGGTTTTAGTTAACCTTTGAAAATGAAATGGACCTATTGATTACTCCTTGAAAGAGTAAAATGTGCCTAATGGTGGAAGAATTGATTTTAATCTTAAATGGCACATATTGGGAAATTCATAAGAACTATCAAGTTGGGATTTTGGTATGTTCTTAGGCAATTTAAGGCAATCCGGGCCTTAAATTTAAAAGTGCTACTCTTGAGGAAAAATGGAATATGCCAACATTTGAGGACATGTTTATTTTCAATTGGCATACATTAAATCAAGGAAATTAGAAATGCCAAATTTAGGCTTTGGCATTCTCTTGTAGCACTTTAGGGCAATCTAGGTTTAAGTTGTAAGTTTAGCTAAGACTTTAAGGATACTTAGATAGTTAATCTAGGTATATTTTATTTATGCTAAATATTGCCATGATTGTTTGCCCATAATATGCCATGACATCATGTCTAGTTTTGCATTCATGTTTCATTATGAAAAATCCAAAAATACCATGTCATGACATTCATACATCATGTAGTAATAGGATATTTTCTTTTGAAAATTATTTTCTTTTGATGTATGCCATAACATAATCATGCATTAAGTTTAATTCCTTGTAATTAAGGACGAATGGCATTTAACGACACTTATTGACAAGTGACATCCTGGGTGGATGTCTAATATCTCTAAAATGCCTAGATAGATATGCATGATCCCTAGAATAGGGCAAAACCAAATTTTACATCTCACAAAGACCTCTAAGATGACTTGTATGTGTTTTGTCCACAATAGATACAAGTGAGATGTTAGGAAGATGAACAAAACTCAAGATGTTGATTTAGTGCATTCTTTTGAGTTTTAGGTTCATCAAAACACATAGTTATGTGTTTTCCCATCATTGGGAAAGCTAATGTACAAGTCATGTGCATTATGCCCAAGGAACATGATGGGATATTGGTTTTGAAAATGTTTTTAAAATGTTTTTGGAAAACCTTGGTGAAGGCTATCTTTTGATAGTAATCACCATTGAATAGTTAGACACAAACTTGAAGAAAAACACTAAAGTTTTTGCAAGTTCTCAAGTTTGTGTCAATCTTTGAAAATATGATGTATTTTCATAGAAAGCTATTTTTCCATGATTAAGTATGCCCTAAATAATGTCTACACGAAATTTCATAATTTTTGGATTTTTGTAGAATTTTCTAGGGGTTTCTGAAGTTGACTGAAATGGAATTTCAGCAACTATCAGAGCTCCGATCGATCCATGGATCGATTGGAGTTCCTGAATCGATCCATGGATCGATTCAAACGGCAATTCCCGCGAGCAGAAGCTTGGTTTGGGTTTAGATGTTTGACAATAAGATATTGATTGAAGAAGAGTCAAGTAGGTCAAGGTTGACTGGATACTTGACTGGGAAGTCCTAACTGGGATGTTAGGCAAAATGAAAGACCTAGTGAGTGAAGCTAGGCAGTATGAAAGTCCTGGTGAGTGAAGCCAGGCAGAAGGAAGTCCTAGTGAGTGAAGCTAGGCAGATGGAAGTCCTAGTGAGTGAAGCTAGGCAGATGGAAAATCCTGGTGAGTGAAGCCAGGTGAAAGTCCTAGTGAGTGAAGCTAGGCAGATGGAAATCCTGGTGAGTAAAGCCAGGTGAAAGTCCTAGTGAGTGAAGCTAGGCAGATGGAAAACCCTAGTGAGTGAAGCTAGGTGAAAGTCCTGGTGAGTGAAGCCAGGCAAGGGAAAATCCAGATGGATCAAGGATGATCGGACATCTGGTGCTGGGAAGTCCAAGTAGGTCAAAGGATTGACTGGATACTTGGCATGAAAGACAAGTCCAAGTAGGTCAAAGGGATTGACCGGATACTTGGCACAGAGAAAAGTCCAAGTGGGTCAAAGGAATTGACCGGACACTTGGTAAGGGAGTCCTAGCAGTCAAGGAGTGACTAGATGCTAGGCATGACATACCAACAGTCAAGGTTGACCGGATGTTGGTTTGGGAGGTTTGGGACTTGGTTTTGGACAAAATCCAAGCGCTGGATCGATGTGGAGCGATCCAGCTCGGATCGATCGATCGATCCGCACTGTCCGGTCGAGCGATCAGATCGATCCGTGGATCGATTCAGAGGTCCCAATCGATCGCTGGATCGATTGGGACGCTGCTGCTTCGCGGATAGCGCCGGATCGATCCATGGATCGATCCAGCGCGCTTCTGACAGAGGCGCTTTGGATCGATCCGTGGATCGATCCAAAGCCTCCCGATCGATTGGGAACATTCGAATCGATCGGGATCCGACCGTTGGCGTCGTTTGATGGCTGCGGGATCCCTTCTCCGATTCACTCCAGAGCACTCGCCAGCTCCTCCACAGCGCTCTCAAAGATCAGATCGCCAGTTCTTGAAGGATCTTGGAAGCTTTCCAAGTCAAGAGGCGGATCAAAGGCAAGAAGAGAAGCTAGGGTTAGGGTTTTCTGTACTCATTGTAAGCTTTGCGCTTGTATTTTGTTTCCCTTTCCTTTCTTCTTGTACTGAGAGTCTTGTAGGGCTTCTCCGCCCTCGGTAGTTACCGAAAAGGAGTGTTTTCATAGTGGAGGGTGTGTGCGTGGTGTGGATCCTTGGACTAGTCACCTCTTGTGAGGTGGATACCAAGTAAACCAACCATGTTAGCGTTGTTGTATTTGTTTCTGTATTTTCCGCTGCATTTCTTTGAAGGAACAAGCAACGCCGAGCAACGAGCGAACGCGACGAGCTATTCACCCCCCCCTCTAGCTACTTTTGGTCCTAACACCTGCAACCTGTATCTCCAAAAGACTCACAGCAGAAGGTTAAACAGAGATGGGCAAAAAGAAGTGCGAATCAGAAAATATCAGAGAAAGCGCATGCACAATGAACTTAACTGTGGATCGGTCAGCAGACCAATCACAGACCCTTGGACCGATCAGACAACAGCCTGATCGGTCTGAGGCTGGTCTGATCGGTCGTGACGACCGATCAGATTGGATGTGGATCGGTCCATAGACCGATCCAACGCCCTTTTCCTTCTACGACATTTTCTCCTGATCGGTCTACAGACCGATCAGATGTTTCCTGATCGGTCTACAGACCGATCAGATTACAATCAGTGTGCTACTGAGTGTTTCCTGATCGGTCACCAAACCGATCAGAAAATTTTGTCTCACTAGATCGGTCTGCGGACCGATCAGTCATCCAAAGTATCACTGGATCGGTCTGTTGACCGATCCAATGCCTATGTGATACTAGGATTGGTCCGAGAAAGAGCTACCGAGCCCTCTCTGACCTAATCCAGTCCAGAGAACGAGCTCCCGAGCCCTCTCTGACCTAGTCCGGAGAACGAGCTGCCGAGCCCTCTCCGACTTCGTCTGGTCCAGAGAATGAGCTACCGAGCCCTCTCTGACCTAGTCCGGAGAACGAGCTACCGAGCCCTCTCCGACTTCGTCCGGTCCAGAGAACTAGCTACTGAGCCCTCTCTGACCTGATCCGGAGAAAGAGCTACCGAGCCCTCTCCGACCTAGTCCGGAGACCGAGCTACCGAGCCCTCTCCGACTTCGCGTGCCAAGTTTCCAACTTGGACTTTTCCCTTTCACATGATCAACCTTAATCAGTAATCAATCCAAGTTCAATTAACATCTGATACAAACTTAAATTAGTGTCAACACCAAAACAACAGCCAGGTCAGACTGTATCAACAATCTCCCCCTTTTTGTTGTTTGACAACACGATTTAAGTTTAGATAAGAAATGTTCTTATTTTCATAATTTTCAGGGAATCAAGATCCTCCCCCTAACATGAATACACCACGATGTAAGGAAGTCAATAACGGGAATCAAGATCCTCCCCATTATCTTCTCCCCTAAAATCAAACCTTCATACATCTCTAAACTTAGATATCCTCTCCCCCTTTGTCAAACACCGAAAAGGTGCGAATGGGGTGATAAGACTCAAAAGACTCCCCCTTAACCCATACTGTCTTTTTCTTAATGCACCTAGAATTCCCTCTAAGTGTATTATGAGACAGTAATAAAGAAATAAGAGGCAGTCAAGACAAAGCATATGAACAGCATATCAATAGTCAATAGGAAATGACACATAAAGAAAAACAAGAAAATGAGCAGCATAAATAGATGAAATAAGCAAATATCCAGGTCATACAAAAATATCCAACAAAATAGCATCCAAAACACAGACAGTCAAAGTGACAAACAGAATGTATCAATTAATGTCCTCAACACGAGGAACATCATCATCATCTGCGGGAGGCACGTAACCCTGAGGCGGCATGCTGGAGCTCAAAGGTGGATGGCCCGAGAAATGCTGCGGAGGTGGGTAGTTGGCCATCCAGCCCAGAAGCAGCTGCTGCGTCACCATCTGCTGGCTACGTAGATCATCATAGCGCTGGTCGATCCGAACACGCAGTCCATGGAGCTCAGCAGCCAGTAGCTCATCGTGCCGATCGAAGCGGCTCTCCAGCTCCGCAATCTGCCATCGCAGGTCAGGGTCGGCCTCATCAGCAACATGAGGAGGAGCAGCAACCTGTCGAGGAAGTGCCCGTGGTAACTCTCCCAGACCTCTCCCATCCTTCCATCGAACAGTCCCATCCTGTCCCAAGATACCGGACTTGGAAAATGCCCGTTTCCCAAGTCTGCAATCCTGTCTGACCATCTTCACTATCCTACCCTTAGACACATCTATCAGAAGGGTCTCGAGCCAATATGTAATTATATGCCCATAAGGCATATAAATAGTGGAGCTGCTAGGCTGAGTATATGAGATGATCGAAGAATAGATGCTCGACATGATATCAAAATCGAGACGCCGACGCAAACCATAAAGCATCAGGAAGTGGTATGGTCGGATCTCTGCTAGAGGTTTGGATGTGATTGGAAGAAGACAGTTTGTGACTATCTTAAAAAGAATATAGTCAGGAGGAGATATCTCAGAGCCACAAAAGTAGGAAACTCGAAATCCAACTCATCCAGTCCATCCGGTCTAGGGTGTCCAAAGAAATACTCATAGATAGTGTCAGGTGATACATCAAGTGGAGGAGGTAACGGGTCTGGTAAATCAGGATAAATGGGAAAAGGATCTCCTGAACACATTCGCCAACCTAGATACCCAAAGAATTCTACGACGGAGAAATCGATAGTTCTCTTAGCGACTCTGGTTCTATAAGCACCATCACTGGTCTGATGAAGATTGTTGTAGAATTCAGATACTAGGTCATAGTTGATGTCCCTTTCTAGGTAGACTAACGAGTCAAATTTATAATAAGCCAGGGTTTCGGATACAGAGGGACAAAACTCATCCATGTACTTTCGATCCACAGATCGACATGGGAGTAGCTTGAATGTCCTCTGTTGAAACGTTTGTTCAAACTGTCGGTTCGGGAATCTCTAAGAAGAAGAAGGTTGAGGTCGGGAGGGTGCCTAGGACTTGGATTTCTCACCAGATGACTTAGAAGTACCCTCACCGGTTGATTTCTTCCTAAATAGGCCAAAAATGGGACATGATCGGGACAAGTGAGAGTGCACGGGAGCCCCAAATAATCAAGTACCGAGACAAGAGACAATATACAGAGATTCAGTGAGAAATGAAACCAAAATGCCAACAATGAACAGATTTCGGGAAGGAAAAAGGAGTTACCTGGGCGCCATTTGTAGCTTTCGGAGAAGGTGGAGAGAAGAATCGGGACTTAGGAGAGTGCTGAGGAGAATGTCGGCTAGGGTTCTTTGGCGTGAAATGAGAGGAGAAAGGGTTGGGCGAAGTTAAAGAGGGTGATCAGATCAAAAGATCGGGCGGCTGTCCGATCAGGAGAAATCCTGACCGATCAGGGAACGTCCTGATCGGTCAGGGAGTGTCCTGATCGGTCGTGGAGACCGATCAGGTATCGAACAGAGAGGTCAAATGGGTCTGGAACTCTCCTGATCGGTCGTGGAGACCGATCAGTCAACCTCCTGATCGGTCGGTAGACCGGTCAGGATGATATTATGCGTATCAGAATGGCCTGATCGGTCCCTGGACCGATCAGTAAGCTATCAGAGAGTATCAGATTACACAGATAGAGTTCTGGCGCTCCTGATCGGATTGCGGACCGATCAGTGTCTGATAATACTGAAATTCTGATTTCAGTAATTTCAGTAACTGAAATTTTGAGCTGTTGTCTATCGAGAATTCTGAAAAGTTCAGAACTCAAGAATTCAGAACCTCCCAAATTCATAACCTAGAACCTAAGAATCAACACCCACAAATATATTCAAAAAAAATGAGCTCTTATGGTCTGAGCTTATTTAGAGCCCGAAAGTTTCAGACTTTAAAACCAAAAACTCGGACATTTGGAATCTTAGGGTTCCATTCTCAGAAAACCTTATAAAACTATTACCTATAGTGAACCAAGGTATTAATTAAGACTTAGGATTGCTATGATCAGTTTCAAATTTGTTAAAATATATCCAAGTTGCTATTATTTCCTTTAACAACCTATCTTATTATCAATCAAAGTCATGAAATGAGTTAAACAACAATATCAATCAACACATCAACCATCAACCATAATTAGATAATTTCTAGGCAAAAGTCCAACCAAGATTCCTTGGTTGGAATATATGAGTAAGATCTAGGAACCAAATACACATGAATTATGTAATGGTCTTCCCATACTCAATTTATGTCTCTTTAACCTAATTATTCAAGGGATGCATGATACATTTTGAATAATTTGGTTGATCTTAGCATCTCACCCCATTTCTAGCAAACAAAAATATTTTGTTAAACCTTATAGTTTGTGTGAGATGTTCCCAAGTTGTCCAAATTAATTTTCCAATTTCTCTTGTCATTTTAATGGTCCTTATTGATCATGATGTGGTCAAAATGACTTATTGAGCCAAACACATTCCCAATTCCCTCCTTAAATGACTAAATTTATTTTCCGAAAGGGGTTTGGTGAAAATATCGGCTAGGTTTGACTTTGACTCAACATATGTGAGTGCAATGTCTCCCCTAGCTACGTGATCTCTAATGAAGTGATGACACACTTCAATGTGTTTGGTCCTAGAATGATGGACTGGATTTTTCGTTAGGTTTATTGTGCTAATGTTGTCACACAACACTTGCACTCCCTTATACGAAAATCCATAATCTTCTAGAGTGTGAATCATCCACAACAATTGTGATACACTCTCTCCCATGGCAATGTATTCAGCCTCGGTCGTGGAGAGAGCAACACAATGTTGCTTCCGACCTGACCAACTAACCAATGATGATCCTAAGAATTGGCAACCCCCACTAGTGCTTTTCCGATCCAATTTGCACCCAGCATAATCGGAGTCGGTATAACCTATCAAGTCAAAAGACTCAGTACGAGGGTACCAAAGACCTACTCTAATTGTGCCTTTAAGGTATCTCAGAATTCTCTTAACTGCAATTAAATGAGATTCCTTGGCACATACTTGATATCTAGCGCACATGCCCACAGCAAAGAGTATGTCCGGTCGACTAGCTGTGAGATTTAGAAGACTACCGATCATGCTTCTATATCGCGTTAGATCAACTGATTTTCCACTCTCATCATTGTCCAGACGAGTGTTTGTCGCCATTGGAGTGGACACTTCCTTAGAGTCACTCATGTTGAATTTCTTGAGCATTTCTTGAGTGTATTTCGTCTGATGGACATAAATGCCATCTCGAGTTTGTTTGATTTCAAGTCCAAGGAAGAAAGTCAATTCTCCCACCAGACTCATCTCAAACTCACTCTCCATGTGAGTGATAAATTCATTCAAATAGTCCTTGTTATTTGAGCCACAAATTATGTCATCGACATACACTTGGGCTACAAAAATATTTTCACCATCTCTAGGCAGAAATAGTGTTGGATCTATTTGACCTCTCACAAAATCCTTTTCTAGTAGGTAAGTTGACAACCTTTCGTACCAAGCTCGAGGTGCTTGTTTAAGCCCATAAAGAGCTTTCTTGAGCTTGTACACGTGGTTTGGAGCTTCGGTATTCACAAACCCTGGTGGTTGTTAAACATAGACCTCTTCTTTGATGAATCCGTTTAAGAAGGCTGATTTAACGTCCATTTGATAGAGCTTGAAACCTCTATGTGCAGCAAAAGCTAGTATTAAACGAATGGACTCTAATCGTGCCACGGGAGCATAAGTCTCATCATAATCGAGGCCTTCGACTTGACTATAGCCCTTGGCTACAAGTCTCGCCTTGTTCCTTACGACTTCTCCCTTTTGGTTTAACTTATTTTTGAAGACCCATTTAGTTCCAATAATGGTGGTCTTCTTAGGTCTAGGAACTAAGTCCCACACTTGGCTCCTTTCAAATTGACCTAACTCATCTTGCATAGCTATGATCCAGTCAGGATCGTGCAATGCCTCATCAACTATTTTTGGTTCAATTTCTGAGATCAAGGCGACCTCATTAGACTCATTTCTAAAGAATGATCTAGTCCTAACCCCTTGTTGGATGTCTCCCACAATCTGGTCTTGGGGATGACTAGAAGCTATCCTAGATTGCCTTGGTATTGGCGGTGCCTCATGAATGGTCTCACTAGGCACAGGCAGAGACTCAGTATCAGGCAAATGATCAGCCTGAGCCCTTTGTTGCCTTTGCTCATCGTCATCAGAGTCAACCTCGACTCTTTCTTCATTTTGATCATTCAAACTTAGATTTCTAAGTTCAAGTTGAATTTCTCCTACATCCCTTGATTGATCATTCGATTTAGGGATTTCTTCAAATGCTACATCTGAGGACTCTTCAATCAATTTAGTCCTATTGTTGTAGACTCGATAGGCTTTGCTGAAGAGAGAGTACCCGACCAGTATCCCTTCATCAGCCTTAGCCGTGAACTTTCCAAGATGATCCTTGGTGTTCAAGATAAACACCTTACAACCAAACACCCTAAAATGTTTAATTGTAGGGGGTTTCCCAAACCAAAGTTCATGAGGAGTTTTGCCTAAAAACCTAGGTATCAGGACTCGGTTTTGCACATAGCAAGCTGTATTCACAGCTTCAGCCCACAAGTAGCTCGGTAGTGAGTACTCATTGAGCATGCTTCGTGCAGCCTCTTGCAAAGCTCGGTTCTTTCTCTCCATAACCCCATTTTGCTGTGGGGTCCTTGGAGTAGAGAACTCATGCCTATATCCTTTTTCTTGACAAAACTCTAAAAATCTATGGTTTTGAAATTCTCCACCATGATCACTTCTAATTGTTTTAATTGTTGTTGATTTTTCATTTTCAGTTCTTCTACAAAAAGAAATAAAAATATCTATGGTTTGATCCTTATTTTTCAAAAAGAAAGTCCATGTATATCTAGTAAAATCATCAATAATCACTAAACAATATCTACTACCATTTAAAGAAATGACACTACTACAATCAAACAAGTCCATATGTAGTAAATCTAAAACAGTAGAGGTACTTACAGCGCTTTTACCTTTATGAGTTGCTTTTGTTTGCTTACCCTTTTGACATGCATCACATAGTTTTGTCTTTTGGTACTTGATGCTTGGTAAGCCTCGCACTAATCCTTTGTTGGCCAGCTTTCTAATATTCTTCATGTTCACATGAGCCAACCTCCTATGCCAAAGCCATGATTCTTCTTCTTTTGACATGAAACACTTAGCAGAGGCATTAGTAGCACTTTTAAAAGAAATTTGATAAATGTTATCTACTCTTGTGCCTACTAGTACCGTGTCAAGTGTGTCAATGTGTTTGACCAGACATTGACTTGAATGAAACATAATTGTGTAACCCGTATCACACAATTGACTGACACTTAGGAGATTAAAAGTCATCCCCTTGACTAGAAGGACATTCTTGATTTGGAGGCATTCAGATATATGAATGTCTCCAACTCATATAACCTTAAGACTACCATTGTTACCAAATGACACATTACCTCTATTTTTGTTTTGAAGGGTAGTAAAAAGTGACTTGTCCCCGGTCATGTGTTTGGAGCATCCACTATCAACAAACCAAGTTGATAGACGCTCCCCCTTGACCAATGCCTACAAGACACGAAAGATAGATGTTTTAGGTACCCAAATCTTGGGACCTAATGCATCTACAATGAAAGACTTAGGCACCCATGCCTTGGTTACACCCTTCCTAGTCTCATGAATCCTAGAAGCATGTGATCTATGAAAATGGGTTCTAGACACTAGAGAAATAAAACTTGACTCCTTGGGTTGATACCCTAACCCAGCCTTATTGTAGACCGCCCTTTGGGCATTTAGAATCATGTCTAATGTCTTGGAGCTAGTTGAAAATTTCTCATGCATTTTCTTGAGTTTCTCAACTTCACTCTTCAAGGCTTTGTTTTCATCTTCAAGGAGCTCTAGATGTAGGTCATCAACCTCATCTTCCCTAAGAGCTCTCAAGTTCTCTACTTCATCTTTTAAAGATTTAATTTCAGTTTTTGATTTTTTAAGCAAGGTAGACAAATGTGTAATAGTCTTATAACATTTTTCTAAGTGAGAAGAGGTTACCTCTTCATCATCCGAAGATGATGAAGCCGCGGCTGAAGTGCTTGCGTCCCCATCACTCCCGGAATCGGATTCCTCCCTTGCCATGAGTGCTAGTTGCCTTGTGCTCTTCTCCTTCTTCTCTTCCTCCGATGAGCTCGAGGAGGATTCATCCCATGTGGCTTTGAGGGCTTTCTTTTTCTTGGCCCTTTCCTCCTTCTTTAGCTTTGGACACTCGCTCCGATAGTGTCCTTTCTTGCTACACTCATATCAAGTAACGTTAGACTTATCAACATTTTGATCTACAGTTTTACCTTTGTATCTCCTGCTTCTTCTCATGATCTTCCTCACAAAATTTGCCATCTCGCTTGATGATGATCCACCTTCATCATCGGACTCGGAGGAGGATGAAGATGAAGGAATCTCTTTCTCTTTCTCCTTCTTCTTTTCTTTCTTTCTTCTCCCATCCTTGCTCTTTTCTCCTGCAACCAAAGCTATACCTTTCTCCTTTTGACCTTTGTTAGCAAGTTCATGAAGTTCCATTTCACAAAAGAATTCATCTAACTTTACAATTGAAAGATCCTTAGAGACCTTGTAGGCATCTACTATAGATGACCACAAGGCACTCCTTGGAAAGGCTTTTAGAGCGTACCTTACAAGATCGCGATTCTCCACGCGTTCATCCACGGAATGGAGACCATTGATGATCTCTTTGAATCTTCCATGTAGCCCACTTACTGTCTCATTTTCCCTCATGGTGAGGTTTTGGAGTTGGTTTAGGAACAAGTCTCTCTTGGCGATCCGAGAGTCCCGAGTTCCTTCTTGGAGCTCGATGAGCTTGTTCCATAGATCTTTTGCGCTCGTGAAAGGACCTACCTTGACGAGTTAGTCCTTGGCTATTCCACATTGCAAAGTGACAACTGCCTTGGCATCGGCTTGTCCTTTGCGGGTTTGCTCGGTGGACCACCTCGAGGAGTCGAGTTCCTTACCTTCTTCGTCCTTTGGAGGCATAAATCCTTCCTTTACAGAAAACCACATGGAGATATCAGTTTTGAGATAATACTCCATGCGACTCTTCCAATATTGGAAATCTGCTCCATCGAAGAAGGGTGGTCTGTTGGTGCTGAATCCTTCCTTCATGGCCATCATCTTGCTCCTTAGGATGTTAGTCCAGATGAAGAGCACCAGGCTCTGATACCACTTGTTGGGATCCTTTGGATGGCTAGAGAGGGGGGAGTGAATAGCCTCCACCAAAATCTTAATCTTTTCACAAAAATTCTAAGCGAGTTTGTTAGCGCAGTGGAAAATAAGCAAACAAAAAGAAATTATACGAGAAAAGAACCAAGCACCACTAACACAAGATATACGAGGTTCGGGGATAACTTGCCCCTACTCCTCGGCGTGTCCGTAAGGTGGACGAGCCCTTGATCTTCGGTAGATCACACCCCGGATGACTCCGGCTAATGAAGCTCTCCTTCTCGGTGGAGAAACCTCTCCACAAAGTCTTCGAACAGATTTAAAATGAAGAACACAAGACTTACAGATCACAGTGGCTCAAAGAAAATCGAAGTAAGCTCACAGCCACGAAGATGATGAAGACAGAGTCCAAGAACACAGCAAGCTCTCAACCGAAACACACACAGCTTTTCACTTGCTTCTTGTTCTCTTCACCTTTCCAGCATACACTGCTTCTTGTGTCTCTGCATTCGATCAGCCTGCACCGGATCGCTGCCAACCTGCACCGAATCCCTGCTGCAAGCTACGGCATCGCCAATCGCTTCTCTTCCTCTTCTGATTCTCTGAGCTCACACCAATAGAACCACGGTCTTCACTGGTGCCTCTGAGCTCGAACCAATCACCAGGAGTTAAGCCAATCGCCGCCTGATCACTGCCAGAAACACAGCCAATCGCAACCTGTAGCCGTTGCTGCTTCAAATGCATTTGATGCAGAGAAAGCAGTGGAAAGATCCTTTGTCTCATTCCTTTGATGAGGCTTAATTTGAAACTAAGCACTAGTATGGTACCTGCAACCTGTATCTCCAAAAGACTCACAGCAGAAAAAGGGACAAAAAGAGGCTTGAATCGAAAATATCCGAACGCAGCAAAGCTTTAAGCGGATCGGCTAGCCAACTGATCAGCGAATTGATCGTAAACAAATGTAGAGCGAATTTGATTGAAGTAGTCGTTCGTTCATGACTACCTAGTTATAAAGGGAGGATTTTCTCCCGTAACCTAAACCCTCGTTTCTTCTTTCTCTCTTCTGCGCTGCGTCGTGACTTCTGCTCTGGCGCAAGAGGCGACGGGTGCTACTGAGTGTTTCCTGATCGGTCACCAGACCGATCAGAAAATTTAGTCTCACTAGATCGGTCTGCGGACCGATCAGTCATCCAAAGTATAACTGGATCGGTCTGTTGACCGATCCAATGCCTATGTGATACTAGGATTGGTCCGAGAACGAGCTACCGAGCCCTCTCTGACCTAATCCAGTCCAGAGAACGAGCTCCCGAGCCCTCTCTGACCTAGTCCGGAGAACGAGCTACCGAGCCCTCTCTGACTTCGTCTGGTCCAGAGAATGAGCTACCGAGCCCTCTCTGACCTAGTCCGGAGAACGAGCTACCGAGCCCTCTCCGACTTCGTCCGGTCCAGAGAACGAGCTACCGAGCCCTCTCTGACCTGATCTGGAGAATGAGCTACCGAGCCCTCTCCGACCTAGTCCGGAGACTGAGCTACCGAGCCCTCTCCGACTTCGCGTGCCAAGTTTCCAACTTGGACTTTTCCCTTCCACATGATCAACCTTAATCAGTAATCAATCCGAGTTCAATTAAGATCTGATACAAACTTAAATTAGTGTCAACATCAAAACAACAGTCAGGTCAGACTGTATCAACAATCTTCCTCTTTTTGTTGTTTGACAACACGATTTAATTTTAGATCAGAAATGTTCTTATTTTCATAATTTTCGGGGAATCAAGATCCTCGCCCTAACATGAATACACCACGATGTAAGGAAGTCAATAACGGGAATCAAGATCCTCCCCGTTATCTTCTCCCCTAAAATCAAACCTTCATACATCTCTAAACTTAGATATCCTCTCCCCCTTTGTCAAACACCGAAAAGGTACGAATGAGGTGATAAGACTCAAAAGACTCCCCCTTAACCCATACTGTCTTTTTCTTAATGCACCTAGAATTCCCTCTAAGTGTATTATGAGACAGTAATAAAGAAATAAGAGGCAGTCAAGACAAAACATATGAACAACATATCAATAGCCAATAGGAAATGACACATAAAGAAAACAGGAAAATGAGCAGCATAAATAGATGAAATAAGCAAATATCCAGGTCATACAAAAATATCCAACAAAATAGCATCCAAAACACAGACAGTCAAAGTGACAAACAGAATGTATCAATCAATGTCCTCAACACGAGGAACATCATCATCATCTGCGGGAGGCACGTAACTCTGAGGCGGCATGCTGGAGCTCAAAGGTGGATGGCCCGAGAAATGCTGCGGAGGTGGGTAGTTGGCCATCCAGCCCAGAAGCAGCTGCTGCGTCACCATCTACTGACTGCGTAGATCATCATAGCGGTGGTCGATCCGAACGCGCAGTCCATGGAGCTCAGCAGCCAGTAGCTCATCGTGCCGATCGAAGCGGCTCTCCAGCTCCGCAATCTGCCATCGCAGGTCAGGGTCGGCCTCATCAGCAACATGAGGAGGAGCAGCAACCTGTCGAGGAAGTGCCCGTGGTAACTCTCCCAGACCTCTCCCATCCTTCCATCGAACAGTCCCATCCTATCCCAAGATACCGGACTTGGAAAATGCCCGTTTCCCAAGTCTGCAATCCTGTCTGACCATCTTCACTATCCTACCCTTAGACACATCTATCAGAAGGGTCTCGAGCCAATCTGTAATTATATGTCCATAAGGCATATAAATAGTGGAGCTGCTAGGCTGAGTATATGAGATGATCGAAGAATAGATGCTCGACATGATATCAAAATCGAGACGCCGACGCAAACCATAAAGCATCAGGAAGTGGTATGGTCGGATCTCTGCTAGAGGTTTGGATGTGATTGGAAGAAGACAGTTTGTGACTATCTTAAAAAGAATATAGTCAGGAGGAGATAGTCTCAGAGCCGCAAAAGTAGGAAACTCGATATCCAACTCATCCAGTCCATCCGGTCTAGGGTGTCCAAAGAAATACTCATAGATAGTGTCAGGTGATACATCAAGTGGAGGAGGTAAATCAGGATAAATGGGAAAAGGATCTCCTGAACACATTCGCCAACCTAGATACCCAAAGAATTCTACGACGGAGAAATCGATAGTTCTCTTAGCGACTCTGGTTCTATAAGCACCATCACTGGTCTGATGAAGATTGTTGTAGAATTCAGATACTAGGTCATAGTTGATGTCCCTTTCTAGGTAGACTAACGAGTCAAGTTTATAATAAGCCAGGGTTTCGGATACAGAGGGACAAAACTCATCCATGTACTTTCGATCCACAGATCGACATGGGAGTAGCTTGAATGTCCTCTGTTGAAACGTTTGTTCAAACTGTCGGTTCAGGAATCTCGAAGAAGAAGAAGGTTGAGGTCGGGAGGGTGCCTAGGACTTGGATTTCTCAGCAGATGACTTAGAAGTACCCTCACCGGCTGATTTCTTCCTAAATAGGCCAAAAATGGGACATGATCGGGACAAGTGAGAGTGCACGGGAGCCCCAAATAATCAAGTACCGAGACAAGAGACAATATACAGAGATTCAGTGAGAAATGAAACCAAAATGCCAACAATGAACAGATTTCGGGAAGGAAAAAGGAGTTACCTGGGCGCCATTTGTAGCTTTCGGAGAAGGTGGAGAGAAGAATCGGGACTTAGGAGAGTGCTGAGGAGAATGTCGGCTAGGGTTCTTTGGCGTGAAATGAGAGGAGAAAGGGTTGGGCGAAGTTAAAGAGGGTGATCAGATCAAAAGATCGGGCGGCTGTCCGATCAGGAGAAATCCTGACCGATCAGGGAACGTCCTGATCGGTCAGGGAGTGTCCTGATCGGTCGTGGAGACCGATCAGGTATCGAACAGAGAGGTCAAATGGGTCTGGAACTCTCCTGATCGGTCGTGGAGATCGATCAGTCAACCTCCTGATCGGTCGGTAGACCGGTCAGGATGATATCATGCATATCAGAATGGCCTGATCGGTCCCTGGACCGATCAGTAAGCTATCAGAGAGTATCAGATTACACAGATATAGTTCTGGTGCTCTTGATCGGATTGGGGACTGATCAGTGTCTGATAATACTGAAATTATGATTTCAGTAATTTCAGTAACTGAAATTTTGAGCTGTTGTCTATCGAGAATTCTGAAAAGTTCAGAACTTAAGAATTCAGAACCTCCCAAATTCATAACCTAGAACCTAAGAATCAACACCCACAAATATATTCAAAAAAAATGAGCTCTTATGGTCTGAGCTTGTTTAGAGCCCGAAAGTTTCAGACTTTAAAACCAAAAACTCGGACATTTGGAATCTTAGGGTTCCATTCTCAGAAAACCTTATAAAACTATTACCTATAGTGAACCAAGGTATTAATTAAGACTTAGGATTGCTATGATCAGTTTCAAATTTGTTAAAATATATCCAAGTTGCTATTATTTCCTTTAACAACCTATCTTATTATCAATCAAAGTCATGAAATGAGTTAAACAACAATATCAATCAACACATCAACCATCAACCATAATTAGATAATTTCTAGGCAAAAGTCCAACCAAGATTCCTTGGTTGGAATATATGAGTAAGATCTAGGAACCAAATACACATGAATTATGTAATGGTCTTCCCATACTCAATTTATGTCTCTTTAACCTAATTATTCAAGGGATGCATGATACATTTTGAATAATTTGGTTGATCCTAGCATCTCACCCCATTTCTAGCAAACAAAAATATTTTGTTAAACCATATAGTTTGTGTGAGATGTTCCCAAGTTGTCCAAATTAATTTCCCAATTTCGCTTGTCATTTTAATGGTCCTTATTGATCATGATGTGGTCAAAATGACTTATTGAGCCAAACACATTCCCAATTCCCTCCTTAAATGACTAAATTCATTTTCCGGAAGGGGTTTGGTGAAAATATCGGCTAGGTTTGACTTTGACTCAACATATGTGAGTGCAATGTCTCCCCTAGCTACGTGATCTCTAATGAAGTGATGACACACTTCAATGTGTTTGGTCCTAGAATGATGGACTGGATTTTTCGTTAGGTTTATTGTGCTAATGTTGTCACACAACACTTGCACTCCCTTATACGAAAGTCCATAATCTTCTAGAGTGTGAATCATCCACAACAATTGTGATACACTCTCTCCCATGGCAATGTATTCAGCCTCGGTCGTGGAGAGAGCAACACAATGTTGCTTCCGACTTGACCAACTAACCAATGATGATCCTAAGAATTGGCAACCCCCACTAGTGCTTTTCCGATCCAATTTGCACCCAGCATAATCGGAGTCGGTATAACCTATCAAGTCAAAAGACTCAGTACGAGGGTACCAAAGACCTACTCTAATTGTGCCTTTAAGGTATCTCAGAATTCTCTTAACTGTAATTAAATGAGATTCCTTGGCACAGACTTGATATCTAGCGCACATGCCCACAGCAAAGAGTATGTCCGGTCGACTAGCTGTGAGATATAGAAGACTACCGATCATGCTTCTATATCGCGTTAGATCAACTGATTTTCCACTCTCATCATTGTCCAGACGAGTGTTTGTCGCCATTGGAGTGGACACTTCCTTAGAGTCACTCATGTTGAATTTCTTGAGCATTTCTTGAGTGTATTTCGTCTGATGGACATAAATGTCATCTCGAGTTTGTTTGATTTCAAGTCCAAGGAAGAAAGTCAATTCTCCCACCAGACTCATCTCAAACTCACTCTCCATGTGAGTGATAAATTCATTCAAATAGTCCTTGTTATTTGAGCCACAAATTATGTCATCGACATACACTTGGGCTACAAAAATATTTTCACCATCTCTACTAGAAATAGTGTTGGATCTATTTGACCTCTCACAAAACCCTTTTCTAGTAGGTAAGTTGACAACCTTTCGTACCAAGCTCGAGGTGCTTGTTTAAGCCCATAAAGAGCTTTCTTGAGCTTGTACACGTGGTTTGGAGCTTCGGTATTCACAAACCCTGGTGGTTGTTCAACATAGACCTCTTCTTTGATGAATCCGTTTAAAAAGGCCGATTTAACGTCCATTTGATAGAGCTTGAAACCTCTATGTGCAGCAAAAGCTAGCATTAAACGAATGGACTCTAATCGTGCCACGGGAGCATAAGTCTCATCATAATCGAGGCCTTCGACTTGACTATAGCCCTTGGCTACAAGTCTCGCCTTGTTCCTTACGACTTCTCCCTTTTGGTTTAACTTATTTTTGAAGACCCATTTAGTTCCAATAATGGTGGTCTTCTTAGGTCTAGGAACTAAGTCCCACACTTGGCTCCTTTCAAATTGACCTAACTCATCTTGCATAGCTATGATCCAGTCAGGATCATGCAATGCCTCATCAACTATTTTTGGTTCAATTTCTGAGATCAAGGCGACCTCATTAGACTCATTTCTAAAGAATGATCTAGTCCTAACCCCTTGTTGGATGTCTCCCACAATCTGGTCTTGGGGATGACTAGAGGCTATCCTAGATTGCCTTGGTGTTGGCGGTGCCTCATGAATGGTCTCACTAGGCACAGGCAGAGACTCAGTATCAGGCAAATGATCAGCTTGAGCCCTTTGTTGCCTTTGCTCATCGTCATCAGAGTCAACCTCGACTCTTTCTTCATTTTGATCATTCAAACTTAGATTTCTAAGTTCAAGTTGAATTTCTCCTACATCCCTTGATTGATCATTCGATTTAGGGATTTCTTCAATTGCTACATCTGAGAACTCTTCAATCAATTTAGTCCTATTGTTGTAAACTCGATAGGCTTTGCTGAAGAGAGAGTACCCGACCAGTATCCCTTCATCAGCCTTAGCCGTGGACTTTCCAAGATGATCCTTGGTGTTCAAGATAAACACCTTACAACCAAACACCCTAAAATGTTTAATTGTAGGGGGTTTCCCAAACCAAAGTTCATGAGAAGTTTTGCCTAAAAACCTATGTATCAGGACTCGATTTTGCACATAGCAAGCTGCATTCACAGCTTCAGCCCACAAGTAGCTCGGTAGTGAGTACTCATTGAGCATGCTTCGTGCAGCCTCTTGCAAAGCTCGGTTCTTTCTCTCCATAACCCCATTTTGCTGTGGGGTCCTTGGAGTAGAGAACTCATGCCTATATCCTTTTTCTTGACAAAACTCTAAAAATCTATGGTTTTGAAATTCTCCACCATGATCACTTCTAATTATTTTAATTGTTGTTGATTTTTCATTTTCACTTCTTCTACAAAAAGAAATAAAAATATCTATGGTTTGATCCTTATTTTTCAAAAAGAAAGTCCATGTATATCTAGTAAAATCATCAATAATCACTAAACAATATCTACTACCATTCAAAGAAATGACACTACTACAATCAAACAAGTCCATATGTAGTAAATCTAAAACAGTAGAGGTACTTACAACGCTTTTACCTTTATGAGTTGCTTTTGTTTGCTTACCCTTTTGACATGCATCACATAGTTTTGTCTTTTGGTACTTAATGCTTGGTAAGCCTCGCACTAATCCTTTATTGGCCAGCTTTCTAATATTCTTCATGTTCACATGAGCCAACCTCCTATGCCAAAGCCATGATTCTTCTTCTTTTGACATGAAACACTTAGCAGAGGCATTAGTAGCACTTTTAAAAGAAATTTGATAAATGTTATCTACTCTTGTGCCTACTAGTACCGTGTCAAGTGTGTCAATGTGTTTGACCAGACATTGACTTGAATGAAACTCAATTGTGTAACTCGTATCATACAATTGACTGACACTTAGGAGATTAAAAGTCATCCCCTTGACTAGAAGGACATTCTTGATTTGGAGGCATTCGGATATATGAATGTCTCCAACTCCTATAACCTTAAGACTACCATTGTTACCAAATGACACATTACCTCTATTTTGTTTTGAATGGTCGTCAAAAGTGACTTGTCCCCGGTCATGTGCTTGGCGCATCCACTATCAACAAACCAAGTTGATAGACGCTCCCCCTTGACCGATGCCTACAAGACACGAAAGATAGATGTTTTAGGTACCCAAATCTTGGGACCTAATGCATCTACAATGAAAGACTTAGGCACTCATGCCTTGGTTACACCCTTCCTAGTCTCATGAATCCTAGAAGCATGTGATCTATGAAAATGGGTTCTAGACACTAGAGAAATAAAACTTGACTCCTTGGGTTGATACCCTAACCCAGCCTTATTGTAGACCGCCCTTTGGGCATTTAGAATCATGTCTAATGTCTTGGAGCTAGTTGAGAATTTCTCAAGCATTTTCTTGAGTTTCTCAACTTCACTCTTCAAGGCTTTGTTTTCATCTTCAAGGAGCTCTAGATGTAGGTCATCAACCTCATCTTCCTAAGAGCTCTCAAGTTCTCTACTTCATCTTTTAAAGATTTAATTTCAGTTTTTGATTTTTTAAGCAAGGTAGACAAATGTGTAATAGTCTTATAGCATTTTTCTAAGTGAGAAGAGGTTACCTCTTCATCATCCGAAGATGATGAAGCCGCGGCTGAAGTGCTTGCGCCCCCATCACTCCCGGAATCGGATTCCTCCCTTGCCATGAGTGCTAGTTGCCTTGTGCTCTTCTCCTTCTTCTCTTCCTCCGATGAGCTCGAGGAGGATTCATCCCATGTGGCTTTGAGGGCTTTCTTTTTCTTGGCCCTTTCCTCCTTCTTCTTTAGCTTTGGACACTCGCTCCGATAGTGTCCTTTCTTGCTACACTCATAGCAAGTAACGTTAGACTTATCAACATTTTGATCTACAGTTTTACCTTTGTATCTCCTGCTTCTTCTCATGATCCTCCTCACAAAATTTGCCATCTCGCTTGATGATGATCCACCTTCATCATCGGACTCGGAGGAGGATGAAGATGAAGGAATCTCTTTCTCTTTCTCCTTCTTCTTTTCTTTCTTTCTTCTCCCATCCTTGCTCTTTTCTCCTGCAACCAAAGCTATACCTTTTCTCCTTTTGACCTTTGTTAGCAAGTTCATGAAGTTCTATTTCACAAAAGAATTCATCTAACTTTACAATTGAAAGATCCTTAGAGACCTTGTAGGCATCTACCATAGATGACCACAAGGCACTCCTCGGAAAGGCTTTTAGAGCGTACCTTACAAGATTGCGATTCTCCAAGCGTTCATCCACGGAATGGAGACCATTGATGATCTCTTTGAATCTTCCATGTAGCTCACTTACTGTCTCATTTTCCCTCATGGTGAGGTTTTGGAGTTGGTTTAGGAACAAGTCTCTCTTGGCGATCCGAGAGTCCTGAGTTCCTTCTTGGAGCTCGATGAGCTTGTTCCATAGATCTTTTGCGCTCGTGAAAGGACCTACCTTGACGAGTTAGTCCTTGGCTATTCCACATTGCAAAGTGACCACTGCCTTGGCATCGGCTTGTCCTTTGCGGGTATGCTCAGTGGACCACCTCGAGGAGTCGAGTTCCTTACCTTCTTCGTCCTTTGGAGGTGTAAATCCTTCCTTTACAGAAAACCACATGGAGATATCAGTTTTGAGATAATACTCCATGCGACTCTTCCAATATTGGAAATCTGCTCCATCGAAGAAGGGCGGTCTGTTAGTGCTGAATCCTTCCTTCATGGCCATCATCTTGCTCCTTAGGATGTTAGTCCAGATGAAGAGCACCAGGCTCTGATACCACTTGTTGGGATCCTTTGGATGGCTAGAGAGGGGGGAGTGAATAGCTTCCACCAAAATCTTAATCTTTTCACAAAAATTCTAAGCGAGTTTGTTAGCGCAGCGGAAAATAAGCAAACAAAAAGAAATTATACGAGAAAAGAACCAAGCACCACTAACACAAGATATACGAGGTTCGGGGATAACTTGCCCCTACTCCTCGGCGTGTCCGTAAGGTGGACGAGCCCTTGATCTTCGGTAGATCACACCCCGGATGACTCCGGCTAATGAAGCTCTCCTTCTCGGTGGAGAAACCTCTCCACAAAGTCTTCGAACAGATTTAAAATGAAGAACACAAGACTTACAGATCACAGTGGCTCAAAGAAAATCGAAGTAAGCTCACAGCCACGAAGATGATGAAGACAGAGTCCAAGAACACAGCAAGCTCTCAACCGAAACACACACAGCTTTTCACTTGCTTCTTGTTCTCTTCACCTTTCCAGCATACACTGCTTCTTGTGTCTCTGCATTCGATCAGCCTGCACCGGATCGCTGCCAACCTGCACCGAATCCCTGCTGCAAGCTACGGCGTCGCCAATCGCTTCTCTTCCTCTTCTGATTCTCTGAGCTCACACCAATAGAACCACGGTCTTCACTGGTGCCTCTGAGCTCGAACCAATCACTAGGAGTTAAGCCAATCGCCGCCTGATCACTGCCAGAAATACAGCCAATCGCAACCTGTAGCCGTTGCTGCTTCAAATGCATTTGACGTAGAGAAAGCAGTGGAAAGATCCTTTGTCTCATTCCTTTGATGAGGCTTAATTTGAAACTAAGCACTGGTATGGTACCTGCAACCTGTATATCCAAAAGACTCACAGCAGAAGGTTAAATAGAGATGGGCAAAAAGAAGTGCGAATCAGAAAATATCAGAGAAAGCACATGCACAATGAACTTAACTGTGGATCGGTCAGTAGACCGATCACAGACCCTTGGACCGATCAGACAACAGCCTGATTGGTCTGCGGCTGGTATGATCGGTTGTGATGACCGATCAGATTGGATGTGGATCGGTCCATAGACCGATCCAACGCCCTTTTCCTTCTGCGACATTTTCTCCTGATCGATCTACAGACCGATCAGATTGCACTCAGTGTGCTACTGAGTGTTTCCTGATCGGTCTACATACCGATCAGATTACACTCAGTGTGCTACTGAGTGTTTCCTGATCGGTCACCAGACCGATCAGAAAATTTAGTCTCACTAGATCGGTCTGCGAACCGATCAGTCATCCAAAGTATCACTGGATCGGTCTGTTGACCGACCAACGCCTATGTGATACTAGGATTGGTCCGAGAACGAGCTACCGAGCACTCTCTGACCTAATCCAGTACAGAGAACGAGCTCCCGAGCCCTCTCTGACCTAGTCCGGAGAACGAGCTGCCGAGCCCTCTCCGACTTCGTCTGGTCCAGAGAATGAGCTACCGAGCCCTCTCTGACCTAGTCCGGAGAACGAGCTACCGAGCCCTCTCCGACTTCGTCCGGTCCAGAGAATGAGCTACCGAGCCCTCTCTGACCTGATCCGGAGAACTAGCTACTGAGCCCTCTCCGACCTAGTCCGGAGACCGAGCTACGGAGCCCTCTCCGACTTCGCGTACCAAGTTTCCAACTTGGACTTTTCCCTTCCACATGATCAACCTTGATCAGTAATCAATCCGAGTTCAATTAACATCTGATACAAACTTAAATTTGTGTCAACATCAAAACAACAGCCAGGTCAGACTGTATCAATACCGTTGACTTAGTTGAACTTCTTGCTAGATATCCGGTCGACCCGTTGATCTATCTGGATCTCGTACCAGATATCCGGTCGACCTATTGACCTATCTGGTTAATCTCCTGCACACTTGGTAAGATGGTTAGATCACAACAATACCTAACTTAACTTACTTGTCATTCATCAAAACATGAGTTAGACCGTTAGTGCAAACTACACCAACAATCTCTTCCTTTTTGATGCAATGACAACCTGGGTTAAGTTAGGAAAAAATATGCAAAATAAGCATAAAATAAAACACGAGTAAATTAATTTTATTGTCTTGATCATTTGTAGGGTTTAAGTTATTCTAATTCTTCTTTTGTTTGCTAACTTAATCCCTAGCCCTCTCTCCCCCTTTGACATTCATAAAAAACAAGAGTAAATAAGACAATGCAAAAAAAAAAAAAAAACTTGTTAAAACTTGTTCAACCTGATTGAAAAAATAGTGAAATTTTAGCAATAATAAAAATTTCAGAGTTATCAAGGGAGTTTAAAGAATTTTAAACTTTTACACAAATAGCTATTAGGAAACTTTTAAAATAATTTTCAACATGTACTAGCTTTTCAAAATACTTTGGACAAGAAAGTTTTAGAAAATATTTTGAAAATGCTTTAAACATGAAAAGTTTTAAGGAGATTTTAAAATAAGTTTTGTAAGAATGAAACTTTTTCAAAAAATTTCAAGGAATACTTTTAAAGAATGAAATTTTCAAATGACTAGGGTTTGCAAAAATGAAACTTTTGCAAGCATTTTACAAAAATTGAAGCAATCAGTTTCCAAAACAAATTTTAAAACATATGATTCGAATTTTTCAAAACATTTGATTTTTCAAAATGTGTTAAAAATGATTTTCAAAGAAAGCATTTTGAAAAGGAGTTTTTGAAAAATATGTTTTTGAAAACATCTATTCAAAGTATCAAAACATGTGATTTTTAAAAATGTGTTAAGAATGATTTTCAAAGAAAGCATTTTGAAAAACAGTTTTCGAAAAATATGTTTTTGAAAACATCTATTCAAAATATGTTTAAAAATTATTTTGAAAGTTGTTTTAAAATATTCTCCTCCTAAACTTAATATTAAAATGTTAGTTGTCAAGGTAACTCTTGATAGTGAATTTTCAAAATATTTTTTAAGGTGTTTTCACAAAAACTTGTAAAGCAAAGAGTATTTCATAAAAGATTTTGAAAATAATTTTTCAAACTCTGTTTCAAAGATTTGTAAAATTAATTTTTGAAATAATTTTAAAAGTTACATTTACTCTTTTAATCAAGACTCCCCCTTAACTTGACACATTTTTAGGAATTTTTGTTAGCCACAAGTAAAAATTCCTATTGTCTAGGGAGTTGATCCAAAGGAAAGGAACACTAAGTTTGAAGGTGAGTTTTCAAAACATTTTCCAATACACCCAAAAAAATAAATTTGAAAGTGATTGTGCAACAAAACCTTTTGAGAAGAGCTTGTCAACTTAAGTTTTAAAATGTTCAGGAAGTAACAAAATAATTTTTCAAAATATGTTAGGAATGATTGCCAAAGTACCAAAAAAACATAATTTTTGAAAAGTATAAGAGTTTTTTTTTTAAAAAAACAAGTTCAAATGTTAATATGTTCAAATACCTTTACAAAAGTAGTTTGGAAACAAATTTTGTAATTTTTAAAATATTTTCAAAAGGTTGAACCCTTCTCTCCCCCTAAAAATTAGCACTCCCCCTTAAATTGTACTAGGGTTTGGACATATTGAATTGTGTAGCACATTTTCAAGGCCCTTGCTCCTTCTTAACCTAGCACCTTCTGGTTATCTTTGTTAGCAACAAGGATTTCTACTTTACTGCATAGGAAATTTTACTATTCATAACACTAATGTGTAACAAATATATTATTTACATCTTATTATGATTATTCACTTAAGTTTGATTAATCATTAATCAATTATTCTAAAAATAATTAACCTTAGATTTAAGTGTATTAAGTTAAAATTAAATTTCTGGTTAAATAAAATAATTTGTTACTAATTCAATAATAGTTAATCATTATAAATGGCTTATTGATTGACTTTTACTTGACTCAATTCACTTATTTGATTAAAACATCTTATCGTAACTGATGAGTTGATTGACTAATTGAAAGTTTTTTTTTAATTTTAAGTTTTGATTAGGTTTAACTTAAAACAAATTATTAATTAAAGTTGAGTTAGGATTAACTAAGTTTTAAGTTTGAATTAACTCAAAGTTAAATTTGTTAAAGTTTGTAAATAAAATTAAGTAAAGTTAAGGTTCAATTTGAGTCGATCTTTAATTAATATAAATTATGATTAAGATTTTGATTAACGTTGACCTTAAAGTTTATTAAGTTAAATTCATGTTAAGTGTTCATTAACTTGTAAATTCAAGTTTGATTTAAAGTATAAAGTTAATATTCTAATTAGGTTAAATTAAGGTACTAATCCTGTTAAGTTAAATCTTTACTTAAATTAAGTATTCAATTAATGTTGACCTATATTCTTAATTAAGATTGGATTAAAGTTAAGTTTAATTTAATGTTTTGAGTTTTTAATTCAATTAAATTTTAATTAATTATTTAATTCAGTTTAAAGTTTAACTTAATTAAATTTTAATTAATTTAATTAAGTTTTTGTTAATTAAGGTTTAAGTTTTAAGTTAAGTGACTAGATTTTTAAAAGGATTTTAAACCGATTTTTAAAATAATTTTTACACAAGTTTTAAGATAATTTTTAAATATAATTTAAAAGAATTTTTTAAACAATTTTTAAAATAAACAATTTTAAAAATAATTTTTAAACAATGTCTAAGATAAACAATTTTTAAAATAATTTTTAAGAAATTTAAAAATAATTTTTTTTTTTTTAAAATAATTAAAAGATTTTAAAATAAGTTTTAAAAGATTTTTGACATAATTTTTTAAATAATTTTTATGTAATAATTTAATTAACATATGTTTAATTAAATTTTAATTTCAGGGTTTTGATTAAATCAATATTGGTATTTATCTAATTTAATTTAATTTTAATTTAGTTTAATTTTAAGTTAATTTTAATTTTAAATTAATTTAAGTTTGTTAAATCTTTAGTTATCTCACCCAATCTATTATTTAAATCAGGGAATCCTATAATTTTGTAAGATGAATTAAATTGAATTTTAGGGTTTGGTTTAACTTTATGTTAGATTCAAATTTGTTTTGAGTTCAACAAATAGGTATTTTTTGGACAAACTTCTGGGCTATGGTGAGTCACCTGGACATCATTAGAGTAACCATACCTTTGAGATTTTTCAAATAGCCCTATCCACTGAACTTAGTATAAAACTTTGGTCTAACTGGTTATGATTCGTAAGGGGTAGCTTCAGTTAGTTTCACTAAGACAAATATATCAGGTTGAAGTCATATCTTCCTAAACATGCATAGACAGAGTTTCCTTAACTTACTATCATCCAAAACTTCACCAATATCATTGGTCAAGTTAAATTTTTTGTCCATATTTAGACTAGCCCTAATTACCCATCTGGGTAAGTTGTTGATTTAAGGTGCCAACTAGTTTGGAGCGTCCTCTGAATTATTGAATATTTATTTTATTAGGTTTATTTAAGTTTTAAATATTGAGTTAAGTGTAGATTTTATGTATTTTAATTTATGTTTCTGATTTAAGTTTGGTTTGTTATTATATTTATTGATTAATTTCATAATCAAGAGATACTTGATTATATCTTGATTTTTTAATTTAAATTTGATTTAAACTTGTAATTCAAGTCTAGATTTAATGATGAGTTTATTAACTATTTTTTTCTAGTCTATAAATTTTATTTTTCAGAAGATTATTTTATTTTTTCTAATTTTCTAAAGCTTAAAGATAATTTTTTAAACTTTGAAGGATTATTAAATGATTTTGAATTAGCTTGGTTAGTTAAATTAATTGATTTGTTTGAGTGAGCATGCATATCTAATTTTTGGGGAGAATCTAAATTTGAACAGTAGTGATTATCCAAATTACTAACATGTGTAGTAAAAATAGGATTTTCATATATTGTAAACTTACTAACCTTTGCTCCTCCTGGATCCTTGGGTCCTTTTTTTTAGCATTGAGGTTTGTAATGACCCATCTTTTTGCACCTGAAATATTGGATATGCTCCTTCCCTTTTTGAACTTTTAGTGTCAACTTCTCCTTTACCTTTGGTTGTGTGGTTCGAGTCTTATAGGTGGGGCACTTACTTTTGTAATACCCTCTTTCACTGCATTTGAAACATATTATGTGATATTTGAATTTTGAATTTAAAACTTTACCTTTAGAATCCTCGTTAGAATTCTCCTCCTTGTCCACCGTCATCTCATATTCGAATTCTGACGTTTGTTCTAATTCTGATTCAGATCCTTCTACCTCCTCTTTTGCTATTAATGTCATAAAGCTGGTTTGGTCTGATTCTGAGGATGACTCTGGGGATTCAGACTCAGATATGAGCTCTAGTTTGACTTGATCCTCTAGCTCCATCGGCTTCTCGTGAAGTTTGGTCAGTCGAGTCCAGAACTCATAGGCATATCAATGTTCTCTAATTCTGCATGTGATTTCATTAGGTAGCAATCTTATAATTGAATTTATTACCTTTCTGTTGGCTTTTATGTTTTGTGTTGATCTTCTCAGTGTCATGCCACCATCGAAGTCGTTCATAAGGATGAAAGTTTCTATCTACATCCTCCACAGATTAAATTCATCTCTTGTACATCTCATATGGAGATGGTTCGTGAACGCTTCATCCTTCACCTTGAGCCATTAGGCATTGAAGATAGAAAACTAAAGGAAGGTACCAATACTTGGTCTTGAATTAGCAGAGTTTGAGATATAAAAAATATAGAAGAACTTGAGAGGTATTACACCAACTTCAAGTTAAAACCGAACGAGCGATTTTTTTTTTATCTAAATAGATAAAGTTTCACCAATTCAAATAGTATAAAAAAACTAAAAATGATTCCCCCAACTTGATTGGTGGTTGCACCAATTCAGAGCAGTACCTGCTTTGATGCCACTTGTTAAATTGAGACGCACGTGAGAGGGGGGGGGGATGAATCACGTGTTTTTGAAAAACTTAGGTGTGTTTGGTACGCGTGTTTTTTATTTTCATTTTCTGAAAAACGCGCGTTTTCTAAAAAATGATGTTTGATTTGCGTTTTTCGTGCCTGTTTTCTAAAAAAAATAGATAGCATTTTCTAGAAAAACAGAGAATGACAAAAAGTCATTTTCTGTTTTCTAGAAAACGCGCGTTTTTTTTCAGAAAATAAAAATGAAAAATGTGCGTATCAAATGCACCCTTATTTTCTTGGTTTTAAAATCAAGAGTACACGTAGCAAAAAAAGAAAATGGATGAACAAAAAGTGAAACAGAGAGAACACAAGCAGTTTACTTAGTTCGGAACCTTCGATGACCCCTACTCCAAGACCCAAGTCCCGTGGACCTATCGATGGGTAATCCACTAAAGGTCTCTTCCAGTACCTCCGGAAGAAGGAATTGTGTACAAGAGCAGAGACAGTGTAACAGTCTACACTTCCCTTTTAAAGCAGTAGAATTAAGAATGCAACACTAATAAAAAGGTTGCTAATAAAATGGAGAGCTCGGTGTGTTGCTGTCGGTCTGCTGGAGATGATTCAGACGTCTCAGAAGCGTAGCTCGAAGGCAGACATACTTTCTAGGGTAACAACAGGAAGCAGAAGTGGTCGGATGCTCAATTGAATGCGTAGTAGCTCATATGTATGTTCTATATTGAAGCTTTGAGTGAGCAAACTTATAAAGAGCATGGAAGGCGCCTTCCATAGTCATTGAAGGCGTCTCTAATCTGAAAAACTCGATCCTGAATAGCCCGACACTTATCCATGACAAAGTCCAAATTTCATCCTATGGGAGGCGCCTTCCATAGCCATGGAAGACGCCTTTTATGAACAGTACGAAAGCACCTTCCATCAAACTTGAAGGCGCCTTCAGACACTATTCATCCAAAGGCAATTTTACTCCTTTGTCCTGCAAAATCATGTTAGTCCAATAAACAAAATAATAACCTGCAAGACAAATGTTAGCACAATAATAATGAGTAGTATGAATTAGTTCCTGTCCTCCCAGGACCAGGATCTAGTAAAGATCTTAGATTAGGGATCCGAAATAGACCTAACCTGGACCGATGCCTACTCATCGGGGCGTGTCCTCACAAGGTCACTCTCCTTCAGTGACTTACCTTAACTTACAAACTTGTAATTGCCCGATCCATAGACCCAACTAGACTTCCTTGATAGATATCTGATCAGCCCGTCGACCTATTTGGATATCACACTAGCTATCCGGTCAGCCCGTTGACCTAACTGAACTTCACACCAGCTATCTGGTCGGCCCGTCAACCTAGCTAAACTTTGCACCAGCTATCCGGTCGGTCCGTTGACCTAGCTGAACTTCTTGCCAGATATTCGGTTGGCCCGTTGACCTATCTGGATCTTGTGTCAAATATCTGATTGTCCCGTTGACCTATCTGATTAATCTCCTATGCACTTGGTAAGATGGTTAGATCACATCAATACCTAACTTAACTTACTTGTCATTCATCAAAATCTGAGTTAGACCATTAGTGCAAACTGCACCAATAGTGATATAATGAATTGTAATAAATGTATGTATGGATTGTTAAGATGTATGAAATGTGTTTTTATATGTGGATTGTGTGAAATGTGATTGTATGGATGTAGATGTATGAAATGCATAATCTATGATGGTTTCTTGTATATATGGAAATTGTAAACAAGGTAGATTCTGAATATAAATGATTCCTGTGTTTTTTTTTAAATTACTGAAGGAATCAGTATTCTATCGGTAAATATCGAAATATTTTACTGACGAAAACAAAGTTTCTGTCGGTAAATATCGATTGTTTTTCGACAAAAATATTGTTTCTGTCAGTAATATCAAAATGGAATTTCCTACAGAAACTCTATTTTCGTCAGTGATTACCAAGTGAAATAGCGTTTCTATCAGTAATTCCATTATTCATTGAGAAAATTTGCTACGGGAAATAAATTTTCATAGTAAATTTTATTGAGGGAATGTTGTTTCCTTCGGTGATTATCAACGGAACCTAAATTCTATCGGTAAAATCATTTCTGATGAATTACTTCTCGACAAATAATTTTTCGTCTTAATTCCATTCCTAAACCACTTTACTAATGGAATTACGACAGAATATTCTGTTAGTAATCTCAATTTTTTTTTATAGTGTTAAGATACTTAAGAATCCTCTCAGTTGCTCTCCAATGACACACCTTATTGTGGTAAAAGGCGAATACGCGCACCCCGAGCGCCCCAGCCAATCCGTCCCAGGGCCAACACGGAGGAGGTAAATCACGGGCGGCTACTATCCTTTGGAATAATGACTAGCACATAAGGGAGACATTTACCTCGATTTTGTCGAGAATCGAATCTCAGACCTCATTGTGGTAACACCTCATGTGCTAATCACTAGACTCATCCGAGTGCATATGTTAGCTGATTTGACTTATGACATATGTAATGTCAAATTTAATGTTGATTAGATAAATGAGTCTCTGGTATCTTTGTTAATCTATGAAGAGTTTGCCATCGTCTTTCTAGTTATCAGATACTGCTAGCTAGTCATGCTCCAAGTTTACCGATTTCCTGTAAGAGATTAAGAACATACTTTCTTTGAAATAGAACCAACCCTTTGTGGGAGTAATCAAGTTATATTCCTAGAAAGTAATTTAGTTGTCCTAAATTTAAGGAAACTAAATCTATATGGTTCATATCACTCCTAGTAATAATAAAATCATCAATGTATATAAGTACAATAGTGGTTTTCCCATTATCAATCTTAATGAATAGAGAAGAATCACTATTACAGTTTTATAGTTGTTACTAAAAAGTGCAGAGCTAATTTTTGTGTACCATGCTGAGGGCATTGTTTGAGATCAAAGATGGCTTTCTTCGGCCTGCACATTTGTCCTTCCTGACTATAGTGGAGCCCTTATAGTAGATGCATGTAAACCTCTTCTTTCAATTCCCCTTGTAAGAAGTCATTCTTCATGTCCATCTAGTATATGTATGTCAACTCCTATTGATGGCCATGAGGACCCTTATGGTATTCATTTTTGCTCCATGTACAAAGGTCTTCATGCACTCCGTTACTATAGGTGAATCCTTTGTCTGCAAGTCTAACTTTATAGCGATTATTATTTGAATGATCACTCTTGTGCCTAAATATGCAAATCCATTTGCACCCCACTACTTTCTGTCCTTTAGGTAGGTTGCTATTTCACAAGTCATTTTTTAATGAGAATCTAGCTCTTTTTGCATTACCTTTCTTCATTTTTGATGTTCATTGGCCTCATCAAAACTCCTAGGATCCTATACTTGGTCAATGCCACTCAAGATCACTTAATGAGTACTTGAGGAAATATTAGCAATAGTATAGTAATTGATAATTGGATGAGACATAACTCTATATATAGTTGTAGTAGCCCATTTAAATGGAGGGAACCTTTACCTCATGGACCTTTTAAGTTACTAGTTTTCTCTTAATCTTATGGAGAAGATGACATCGATCTTGGGGTTGGTCTTCCCCTTGGTCTATTTTTGCTTCTACTTTTGAGGAGTTTAATTCACCATCCTCCCTTTGCTTAGATGTCTCTAGTTCTCCTCCCATAGGTTTTGGATTCCCCTCATTAGATTGATGAGGGGATTTGTAAACTCTTGTGAAGTATATATAAGAAAATTTGAAAATGTATAGATTTTCTTTTTCTAGCACTTTTTCTTTACCCAAATATGTAAAGTAGATTTTTATATGTATAGTTTGTACAAATAGGGTCAAACATATATATCATTTTTGAAAGGATTCATACCCTATGAAGACATAGTGCTTCCCTTTTTTATCTAGTTTATCTTTAAATTGTTCTAGACAATGTTTATAATAAACACAATCAAACACCTTTAAGTGGGAGATGTTTGGTTTAGTCTTAGTAAGTAACTTCGATTAAGATTTTCCTTGGAGTACTTTGATGGTAGATGGTTGATTATGTGAGCATGCTACAGTGCTAACTTCATCACTCTAGAAATTCTTTGGTCTATTAGTACAAAACGTAATGGTTCTATTGTACATGTTTAGATGCATACAAAACGATAGACATGTATCTGTACTTAAACATCCTATCTACTCGAAGGACACCCCCTCATATTAGCATCTATATCTTTCTACAAAAAATAAATCATGCAAGTAATGGCCAAAACTCTAAGATATGCCATTACTTGTATGATTCTTTGGGCAGTAGATATGTCGTCTATACAAATTCGGCCCATGGATGTGTTGCCCCTTTTGGCCGAAAGAATTATATACATTGGTCGCTCCTAGTTTCTCTAAGATATTCCAGTCAATAAGCTTCATGTTGGCACTGCTTTGTCTGCTAGTTTGTTGCACAATCTGGTCGTGTAAGTGTAGCAGGCGCTTCATGGGGGAGGGGGGAAATTACAGGCTTTTGCTTGCCATTGTCATATGTCCACATGCTGCAGATGCTGATGATGTATCCAACACACCCCATAGTGAATCCTTCTTCGTTGTATGTTCCATAAGGCTCAACACAGTAAAGCAGAATTTCATGTATACAGGTCTTGTACGCCATAGCCACCCTCCTCCTTTGATAGATAGATGGTGACCTAGGAAATCAGAGGGTGTTTTGTTGACTTTGTTAATTACTCCGCTTGGGATGGGAAGGATGGAGAGCCAAAAATATTCTATACCTTGGAGCACCATCTTCACCAATTCCAGTTTGCCTGCATACAACAGTATGTTCTTTGTCAAAGAGGTTAACTTATGTACCATTGCACCCATTAGGGCGTTGTAGTTGTTGATGCATAACTTCTCCATGGCTAGTGGGATGCCAAGGTACCGGAATACAAACTCCCCCTTTGGTAACATGTTATTTGCAACAGTGTTTCATTTGTCGACGGATCAATCCTCACACAATAAATGCTAGATTTTAATGGGTTAGCCCATGCCCCCAAAGTCTCGGAGACAACTCACAATTATGGAGATGGTAGACTCATTTCCGCCCATGAACAGTAACAAATCATCATCATAGGCCAAGTACATGACGCCAATGTCCTCACACATGGGGTGGAAATGAAAACCAGGTTGCCTCAATATCTCCTTTAAATATCTTGAAAAAACTTCAAGATAATCTAAAAAATAAATGGGACAATGGATCATCGCAAAAGAAACCATGGAGCCCACCATTGAGGTTAATTGAGTATGATATTATAATGCCTATGCAATCATAGAAATATTGGAGAAAATCAAAATCAGCCAGTGTTGTGTCAAATGTCTTTTAACAATCAACTTTAAACACACAATGAGGGGATATTCTTTTTGGGGACGATAAATATATGAAAGAAAAGACTATACAAGTTCTAGATGTCTACAAAATGACAGACATGAATCTGGACTTTGAGGAACATCATCTCAACACTAGGCATAACACTTTCAAAACAACATATATTTTGAGCTTTCCATAAAGGAAAAATCATGCATGTGACCACTAAGTAACGATCTTTTGTCATCCATCCTTTGCCTTGGTATTGCCTTTCAAAAGCTTGGAATAATCTTCCCACCGTATGGATTTTATGTTGGATGCCAAGCCATCTCCACGCCTTATCCCAAGTTCAGAAGAAAATGTGAGCATTGGAGTCTTCATACTGTTTGCATAGGGAGCAGATTTTGCAGGCCTAATATGACATTCTGTCCGTAATCCTCATGCTTTCGTAGACAAAATGTGAAACGATGTTTGGCTAGCAGGCCTGGCTTCTAGACAGCCGGTGCCCACTATGTAGTAGTGCCATGTGTACTGATAAGTTGTATGTGTTAGCTGTGCCATGCTTTTCTGCAGCGAAGCAATCAATCAGTTTCATGTTGCTCGTGCCCTCCCGTTCGCTAAAAAAAAAATCTGATCTCGAATGTCCAGCAATCACTTAATCAAATGGAGAGGATGGATAGCCAATAACATTCCACACCCTTGATCACAGATCGAACAAACTCTAACCGGCCTGCATAAGATAAGGTGTGCTTGGCTAAGAGACTATCTTTTTAGTCATCGCTTCAAGAAAAGACTCATAAAGGAATGGTCTCGCACGAAAATTACTTGTGCTGGATCTAGTAAGCTATCCACTACCTTGGCTAATTTATTAGCCAAAATTTTCAAAATTGTTTTGTATAAAACCGAGCAGCAAGATATTGGTCGGTAATCAATCACTTGGGAAAAATGCTCAGATTTTGAAACCAAAGCAATGAGCATATGGTTCCACTATCTGAGCAGTCACCTTGTCAAGAAGAATCTCTGCACAGTTCACTCGAAATCAAGCCCATTGTGTCCCATGCGAAGGTGAAGAATTTTGTCCCATAGTCGACCGGGCCCGATGTCTTGCCTATTCCAAACACCGGAGCCTGTATCTCCTTTTGAGTGATGTACTAAGGTCCTATCTTTGTGCATCCGTTAGTCATTGCTCGGTGAGGTGTTCATTGTACAGCTCTTGCAGTGTGTTGTGCTCCCAGCAGACTTTGGAAGTGGGTCATAAATACAGTAGCGACCTTATCAAAGTTGGTCGTATGCTCTCCTGAGACCTTCGTGATTGTCACTACAGAGTTATGTTTGTTATTTCTCTTTAACAAATCATAAAAGAACTTTGTGCATCTTTTACCTTTCTTCAAAAACACACATTTGGCACATTGTTGGTAGAAAGATTTTTCTGCCTCTGTAAGCGTTGTTGCGTGATCGCACAATTCGCAATATTCTACAAAGGGTTCTCTCCCTCCCAAGATGGCACCTTGAACATCCTCCAAAGATTCCTTAGCATGCATGGCTTGTTGTGCAATGTCACCAAAATGTTATTGATTCAATGCCCACATATTTTTCTTTAATTTATTCATCTTGGTTTTCAAAATAAATTGGTCAGTGCCAAGAACTAGATCTACCCATGCTTTTGCCACCAAGTCTTGATATGTTGGATGCAACGTCCACATGTTAAAGAATTTGAAGGGCTGATGCACACGCTGGTCTCCCCCAACAAGGGAAGTAATGCAACTTGATGGTAGGAATTCCACGAAACCATTGAAATTTTCCATCAACCATTGGAAGTTAAAGAAAGCACGTTCCAATTTGTAAGGGATTGTACCATTGGTCCCAAGTTACACAACAACTAATGGATTGTAAGTCCACCAATGCTCGGCTATGGACCAGTTGTTCGAGATCCTACAATTCACAATTGGTGATCGGTTGGCCGCCAATTTTGTCTTCTACAAAGAGCAAAGCATTGAAATCTCCCATGATCAGCCAAAGCTCATTGATGTCGCCCCTAGCTCCTCCAGCGATCACCATAGTGGTCACCGAGTGATAATGGAGTGAAGTCTGTATATGAAGTGAAATGCTAGTGATAAGGCATCGAATCTGATAGTGAATGAGCTACTCAGTTGTTCCCAACACCTCCAAGTCTGCAAGCTACTTATCCCATAAGAGTAGAATGTACCCACGGTTAGAAAAAAGAAATTGTGTGTCATGCCAACACCTAGGTCCTAGGAACCACCGTTGAATGATGGCATCCAGCGCACCCTCGTTGAGCTTGGTTTTCAATAGTCCGATCAAATTGATGCATCTCTGTTTGAGGAGGTGATGCACTCCCCTTTGTTTAAGGGGCCTATGAAAGCTCCTTATATTCCATAAAGCAATCTTATTTTGGCTACTCTAGCTACTCGCACCCGTAATTGCATGCTACCTTATTTTGCTATAGACTGCACCTCCGATCCACTACCCAATGCTATTGACAAAGTGTCCACTTGAGAGCTTCCAGTGTTGCTTGCATGACTTACAGTCTCAGATGAGGTGGTAGAGGTACCAAAAGATGAGTTGTCAATGCCTGTGCCACTCTACTTAAAAGAAGCAATGGATGATATTGATTGGTCAACTCTCTCTGGTGCTACAGTTGCTACCTTGATACCTTGTTATTGTGTGCTCATGGAATTTGTATGTTCTACCTGTGCATGTGCATGCACTGCCAGCTCTTACTCTAGAAGTTGAACGTCATGCTGCTATGCTGGCTTGTCACTGCATTGCTCTAGTTGTTGCATTGGAGTGGCATCTGTTGCTTGACTGCATTGTTGCTATGTATGTGCAGACTGTTGTCTCATGCCCATGCCAAGTGCCAACACTGTGTCCACTTGCACCACCTGTTGACGTACCAAAATTTGATAGCCTTTTTGATCACTTGTCGTACACAATTGTATCAAACTCAATTAAATTATTGAATCCTCTCTATGCTAATGTAGCATAGGGATGACTTGAGTCACCTCCAACTAATGTAATAGTAGGATGATAATTCTTAAGATCATTTTATTTCTTGGGTTTTTTGCTATGAAAATCAGGGAGGTTTGGACTTTGAATTCTAAGACTACTAAATGAAAAGCAATGTAAATAATTAAAACTCTAAGCTAACCTAAACTACAATGGTAAGAGAATTGAAAGGAGCACAAGCATTAAATGAAATCTAATTTAACCTAAACAACTTGCATACAAATAAATGACAAGAACTTGAAGCATTTAAATGAAACAAGATAAAGCATGAATTGAATGAATTAAAATGCATTAATAGAAATCAAAGTAATATAAGTGACATAACAACAAATACATAACATACATAAAAACTAAGCTAAGTTAAGATAAGTGGAGATCTCTCCTTCCAATGGTGGATGTGCATTTTGGCGATGAAGGTGGAGTGCCTCTCCTAATCCGATAGAGTGCTTTTCAATGTAGATGGATCTTCTTTTTCTAATCCGATGAAGAGATGGTGTCGGTGGTAGAATTGTTTAAACGCCTAATCTAGAAGCTTGGTAGAGGAATCAAGCTCTCCCTAATCCGTTTGAGTTCGGTGGAATACTGTTAGATATAAAATAAAATCTTCTCCTCTAATTCGAGTAAGAAGGGTGGTGTTGGTGAAGTGGTGGATGTGGATTGCTAGAGGTTTCTCGGGTGCAGAGTCTCCCCTTTAATCAAAGTGGGAGAGATGGGAGATGCCCTACCTTCCTCCTAATCTGGAAGAAGGAAGATGGAGATAGTCAAGATGGAGATGGAGAGGAGGCTAGGGTTGATGGGGAGTTGTTGGAGAGATTCCCTCCATCTAAACCAGCTTTTGACGGAATACATTGTTTCGTCGATAATTACTGACTGAATTTCATTTCCGTCGGTAAATTACATTGCCGACTAAATTATTTCCGATATCACAAATTCTGTCGGTAAACCCAAATACCAACGGAATACTGACGGAAAATTCAATCGTTATTCTCTACTATTTTTGTAGTGTTGATTAACTGGTATCGTGGAGAGTATGACTTGACCATGTTAAAGGGAACAACCAGGTCATGTTTCTTGCTGAATGAGCCCCAAAACTCCTCAATATGCTCCTCAAATGCCATACAAAATAAAGTATGTATTAATTCAAGCATTAGATCCATTAATTAAATGATATTTGCATTAAAACTCTAAATAATCCAATGCTCTTAAAACATGATAAGTCATGCGAATAAACCATACAAGTGGATTAAAATATCCCGTATAAGAGTGAAATAATATGTCAAAAATGATTGTTATCACTCCCCCACACTTTATTTTTTACATGTCTTGGGCAAACAAATAAAAATAAAACTAGAAAGCAATCAAAAAATCTTCTCCCTAACTATCCCTTATCAACACTTCAAAGATTGTAAAAGATAATTACTTATGACCATCATATTTAAAGCATCAATACATTTATGAATCTAATTTTTACACTAATCAACAATCATGGTGATTTCAACCAACTTGTATAAATTAAATATGATAGAATCTCACAAGGTAAGTGGTTTTGCTCTCACTTAAGTAAGCATAAAAAGAGGATAGAAAATAAGCATGATAATAATCCTCACTAGGTAAATATGACTATCAAACTTAATAAACCAAGATAGAGGTCATCATCACATTAATGACAATATGCAATCAATGTATTCAATCATGTCATACAATTCAAAACTCAACGGTCAAACAAAAAAGTAACTTTTATGATTCTCAAGGTATTACAAGAGAACATGTAAGGAGGGAGATACAGACATGATTAATGTTCAATATAAATAATATGCATTTTATGGATACTTGTTTAATTACTCTATTTTTCTTATGAGAAAACGGTCTCTTCCAGAGTTAGGCATGCAAGATGGAAAATATTTGTTTTTGAATTGGCACAAGATGAGTATTAAAAATGAAATGATAGCTTCATGTCTAAGTTGATAAATCTTATCAATGTTCTTTATTTATTTTTTATAATTTAAGTATCCAACTTTTACAATTGACTAATTTGGAAGGTGATTATCCAATCTCACAGAAATTTCCCATCCTCCATCAGGATAAATAAAAAAATATAGATGAGTCCTAACAAACCGTCTAACGTTGTAAATTTTTCAAACTCCCTAAATGTAATGTGTTATGGGTAAGATTTAAACCCTCATTATCTAGGGAGTCCATCCCACCTTGTACTAAGGGGCATCAATATTCTTTATTTGTTTCTTAGAAGATGAAACATTACCATTGGGTAGCATGAGGTTTGATTGGTGTTTTTTTTTTTTGCTAACAAAAGAAAGGCATCTTCATCTTCTTCCTTTTTATCATAATTGGTTTTCTCAACTTTTTTTTGTGATGCCTTTAATTTTCACCTCTTTGACTTCTTCCTTAGACATCCTTGGTTATTTCTTTTCTTTTTAATTCTTCTTTCTTGTCATTTTTGAAAAGTTTATTTGAGCTTGGCCAAAATGATTCTTTATCTTTGTGGATTTTAATCTCATGGGTTCGATCGAGGTGAACCATAACTTCATCCAACTTCATGTCTTTCATTTCTATAGAAATGTTAATGGTCGCAGCATTATAGTTGAATTTAATTAGGATCCAAAGATAATAAGATTTTTCTCCTCCGCTAGATTACCTTCGAGTTTCTCATAATTTTTTCATAATTGGATTTTAATGGGCAAACTCCATCTCCAAAGCTTCAAATTCACCTTTGCATCTCTTTAATACAATTTTTAAGAACATATTAAGCTTTCTCAGAATTGGTAACATTGACAACCCTTTATTGCGGCCTCATGTAGATCTTAATAGAAGAGAAGTTCTTATCCTTTTTTTCCTTCGCTCTGCATTCGCTGCTTTTTGATTCAAGGTGAACTTTTTATAGTCTTTCTCAATAATCCGTCGAATATTTTGGCATCCAAGCAAAGTTTCACAAAGTCCAAGTTTAAAGCTCTTTCCAATGAATCCACTTTATAAAATTAAATTGCTAATGATCTCTAACATTCATTTCAACCAGAAAAAGAAAACAAATCTAAAATCATAGATCAGTGTAGCTAACCCTATCCGAAAGCTGATTCTCTTTAAGGAAAAAAAAAGGATACTTTAAATAAGAGAAATTGAGGTACAATATAATTTCCCCTTCTTTTATAGTATTATCCTTGGGAAAATATGATATATTATCCTTTATTAATGCATAAAATACACTTTGCAACACTATCGTATAATCTCTTTTATGCAAAATTTGATTTTGTGCCAAAACATATAGATACTATCTTTTATGTTCACAAAATATACCGTCAAACTGAAGGAAATCATATATGAAACTCAATAAGCAGCAAGGTCAGCAATACCAAGGTGTCGTGGAAATGGAACACTAAAAGTAGCAACAGAAATAAAGAATTACCATGTAGATTTTTCTTCCCTATTGATCTGCATTTCTATTTTTGTCGATCCAAATCAATGTATTGATACAACATAAATTGCACCAGAGGTTCTCAATAGAGACAAAAAATACGTAGAAAGGCATGGACAAGCAACCTATATCTAGATCAAACCCGTAAAAAATTACAGTTTCTACCACGACAAGTCTCCTTGCTCCATCTAAAAATCAGACAAGGCTAGGAGATGAGAAATATTTACAATCGCCGTTCTGTCGCCTGCTGCATCAAATGAATCCAGTGGCTCATCAACTGCTATGCCTGAGCTGGATTAAGGGACCAAAAAGAGCATAAGAACGGAACATGTAAAGACCATAACTTTTAAAGAGAAAATCACAATGGACTCGTTCAATTAGTTAATTATTGTGCCCCTGAATCCGTCAATTGCTGTCAGAATGCAATCATTTTTCAGAGTATTCACAAAACCTTTACATCATAAATGATACTTTACATCCGTCAATTCTTCCACTTGCACATAGACATGGGGGGTAGTAAATCCCTTTCACAAAGATTTTCAAATTTATTACCTTACCTGTTCGAGAAGTTCTTCAAGTTCAACCACTATTTCTGAGAATGTAGGCCTTTCCGTAGGAATACCCTCCCAGCATCTCCTCATTAAGTCGGACAATCTAGGATGCGTGGTCTCGGGGATTTCAGGACGATGACCCTGATAGTGATAGCGGATAAGGAAAGCCTCTACATGGTATAACATCATTGTTGAACAAAACTGGTTTCCCTTTGGAAAAATAGTTAGTATGGTGCGTGAATAGGTAATTTTAGCTTGATTTCATGTCATATATGCGAATTGATCAGCAAAATTCATTTCAATCAGTGAATACCTGTCTCACTGCTAGGGCAGCTTGCAGAGGTGTCATGTTCTCATATGGGATCTGCAAATCAACACATCAGTATCCTCTACATAGATTATGGTACTACTGATGACATTCTCAACTTGAATCAAAAAAGAAAGTTAAAATGTAAAGGTTTTCACCTTCGATGTTGTGAGCTCCCAAAGCACAATACCAAAGCTAAAGACATCTGCTTTCTCATCATATGGAAGATGATTTATAACCTAGAGCAAGATGCACACAAAAGTCTTCGAAAATAAGAGTGAACAAAGTTTAAATGGGACATGGAAGAAACAAGTAGATCTACTTTCTCAAAATTAAATGCAAAGCATATCTCTAACATCCATTTCAACTAGAAAAAGAAAATAAATCTAAAATCAGAGATTCATTTTGCTAATAGGAGGTTGCAACATAACTCAAAAACAATACATTTTGAATAATTTGATAAATAGATCTACAATATGTAATTTCTCCTTTGAGTTTTAATCTTTGTGCTTTTAGCTTAACATTAGTCTCAATGTGACTAGTTCTCTCTTGCCTTCTACAGCGAACTCACAACCTTACTCATGGTAATAATTGATCGTGGTGAAAATTAAATTAAATATGAAGCTGAATTGCAAAGAAAAATATTAGAAATGAAATATTTTAAAATAAAAAGAGAAGGAAAAAATGTAGATGACTGTGGTATGACACCCTAAACCCTAAATAAAAACTAGAAATGAGAGGTGAGAATGCTAAGGTGGATATTCAGATAGCTAGAAATGATAAATAAATAAAAAAATCTACAAAAAATTATTAATATCCAAGTGCAACAAGGTGTAGTTTCAATCAATGATAAAAATTAGATAATTTTAGATGATGTGAACATGGGAAGTGACTAATAAATTGTATAATTAGAATCTATTAGAGTGGAAGCTACATGAATCAGAGAGAGACCCTGAAGAAAACATTACTCAATATAATCAAAATGACAATTGATTTGAATATTACTAGTGATGGAATTTGTAGAGGAAAAACTTAACGTAGCTTATCCCAAATAGTTGGACAACCACACCTTGAATGATTATGATGACCCTGATAACTATAGCTTTAGTAATATCAAATATTTTCAATCCTTTTGTTACAAGGAAAAGGTATAAAAAATTACCTACTAAGTAGTCCCCTCTACTTGTATATACTATTAATCAATATAAAATCAGAAATAAATCCTTGATATTAATAGTATTTATAATTATATTTCATAATATTCCTTCTAGGCAATTTTAATCCTTGAAGGGGAGTCTTGGCGGATAGTAAAGTTGATGTCGTGTGACCTTGTGGTCACGAGTTCAAATCGCGGAAATAGTCTCTTACAATGCAAGGTAAAGCTACGTACAATAGACCTAATGTGGTTCGACTGCATTGGTGGGAGTTTCATGCACTGGACTATCCTTTAAGGCAATTTTAATATGTTAATATCCATCTAGTATTCATGTGTGGGATTTTATGAACAATTAAATTAAATAAAGCATTATTATTCAGTATATTAAGTCTAGCAATAACTGCAACAATGAATAAGGAACATATTAACTGGTGACAAATAAATTCTTATGCACAAGGCTTGTCTATGGAGATGGTAGGGTCCCTTAGTTCAGCATGATTCTCAGCCTGTGCTCTACACTGGCCAGGATCTCATGCTTTCTCTAAGAAATTGGTTCTCTTTTGTGGCTTGAAATTATAGCATTCGGAAGTGGTTTATAAGATAGTCTGCATAATAGAGTAGTTATGACAGGTCAGTTTCCTTCTTCCTGGAGCCTTGGCTATCATCGACCCCACTATGAGCTTCCTCTTTGAATCTGTTAGCAGACTCTTCCTTGAGGTAAGATTCTAGCATCAGACACTTGATCTGGGGTCTCCAGCATCCTAAAATGTAAATTTTCTACACTCTACCTTGAGCCAGTAAACTTCATGTGTTCTCGGGTTCTTTCACTATCTACTTAATCGGAGAGCATTAAAAGGTGATGGGAAGTCTAGAGGTATCAAGATCCAGAGTTCTTTAAAAGCAAAACCCCACTTAAAATATAAAATTTAGGCTTCTTGGCTATTGTAGGGTCACTACCAAGATCTGTTAAGACCGTGAAGTGGCTAGATGGCTAGGTGATACCAGTGGTAATATTTAAGGTGATACCAGTGGTATTAGAGGGTGGTTGTCCTTGGTTGTGCTCTTGAGTGTCGTTCTTGAGATCTGATCGGCTGAATTTTAATTTTTGTAATTTTAGAGGAGCTAGGTAAGAGTAGAAAGGATGTCGTTCTTATCCTAGTGTTTACTTTCTTCCGGTAAGCCTCACCTGTAAAGGAACTAATAGTTGAGCCGTATTTAAGGTGATACCAGTGATATTTAGTGGGTGGTTGTGCTTGGTTGTGCTCTTGATTGTGGTTCTTGAGATTTGATCAGGCTGAATTTTGATTTTTGTAGTTTTAGAGGAGCTAGGTCAGAGTAGAATAGTGAGAATGGTGTCTTTATCGATGGTGGAATTAGTAGCTCCGCTGTCAAGGAAAACATGTAGTGTGAATTCATGGCCATGTATATTGACCAAACTCGTATATCAATTGTTCGTCTAGTATTACAAATACTGGGGGTTTTAATAAAAACCATATCAGTATCGGGGGTAGGTTCTTGTATCATGAGTCTTTTTCCTCAGTTGTCAGGTAGGGGTTTTGCTTAAGACTTGCGAGCTCAGCTTCTATCATTCTAAGTCTAGTTTCTAAAACACTCTCATTTCAAGCACATTTCTTGTGCTTCTGCGTATCAGATGAGTAGGTATTGTAATCTCAAATGTTTGTTGTAGGCATAGGTTACAAACTTGTTTTCTACAGAGTATGCATGTTCCTCTTTTATCTATGGCCGGATAAAATCCGTAAAGAAAACAGGGAACATTATCTAATCCTGTTTTCAGGTTCCAATCATGAGGGCATTCACGTAGTTTGGATCTTACTTCTGTTAGTTTGAGGTATGAACTGAGGAAACATGAGGTCCAGATCGTCATATGGTAAATTGTCCAAGTGATCTGTTTGGTCATCTAATTCTTGCTGGAAGTCACAACTAGGAATTCTATATTTATCAGCTAACTGGTAAGGGGTATTGAGAAAATAATTAATCAACTTGTAATCTGAGGAAGATGGTACTTCTTCCATGTCATCTACGGAGATAATGGAATAAATAGAAGAAGCGTCTGAGACATCAAATTGAACTTCTACTAGGTCTAAATTATTAGTACAAGACTCTAATTTGGCTTCTCGAGTATACAAGTTTTTTCTATTTGGACATGCTGAAGATAAATGCTAGGTTCATTATGGACAATTATAGACAAGTTATGATATTAGCATATGTCATCTTTGGTTTAAATTTTTAATGTGTTTGTCTTTATTTAGATAAGGCTTCTTTGCCTTGCTCTTTCTTAAGTAATAAGTTGTTTTGGGCCTGACTTTAGGTCTTGGTTGTATAGCAGGCCAATTTCTTCTTCCTTATGGTTGCGATATTCCATATTGTTGGGGAGTATATATGTGTCTACAGAAATCATATGTTGGTTCTTAAGTTGTTTCTGTATTTGGATACAAGTACATTTTTCCTTTAAGTATAGAAATAATTTGTTGTACTTGTACTCCTATATTAGCATATTGAGGTGTGACTTGCCCCTGGGTGGGCACAATTGGTAACTACATTGGTGATTGCTCCAATAGGTCTCGGAGTCGATTCCTAGAGGGTGCAAAATGCCCCGTTGGGCGCCTAAGGACCGCTGTGCTAGGCAAAAATGCCCCCCATGATTTATCTGCTTGTATCTAGCCACCATTGGGGTCGTCGTCGTCAATACTAGGCACCTAGGATGAGCGTTATCACCTTTTGCTCTAATATTGAGGTGCGACTTTTCTTAAAATATCGGCGAGCTTCAATCCAAGGAAGCAATTGGTTATGAGACCGATATCATGACCCTATAGAGTATCATTTAATAGGAGAAACGTATACTAAAAAGATTTATTGGCCTAGAGATATGTGAACTATATTCTTTCCCTTCCATTTCACTACCCAACACAATGCTTTGTGTCACCGCTAAAAGAAGAAAAAAGAACAATGGATCTCTAAAAGATTGGCTAGCTCAACAAGAGCAACCAATACCTTCAAAAACATAATGGAGACCTTCGCTAGATTTTGTGCAAGAGTTGCATGCTCACCGACTTGAACCTTCAAAAACGTAACTTGGCCAGAGCTGCATGCTCACCCAGAGCTACTAGCTCCCGAGCACCTTCACTAGATTTTGTTGGTGACAAAATCTTGAGAACATGATGGAGACGTAAGCACTGACATCACAAACATAAGCAATGACATCACAATTCACAACAACTTCAAAAACATAAGCAATGATGGATAGAAGCACTATAGACGTAAGCAATGATGTCACAGTAACTTCAAAAACATAAGCAATGACGGATAGAAGCACTACTTCCAAAAGATACTTAGTGCATACTCCACTCATACACTTAGTGGTCACTCCACTCAACTATGCAGCCCGAATGAAAAAAAGTTTGGCATCTGAAGTAGCCAAGTCTCTCTATAAATAGACCTAAGTATAAAAGGGTAAGGATATAGAAGAAATATAGCAAATGTGCAAGTTTGTTTTCGTGTGCACAGTTGCTATAAGTGTTTTGTGTAAGGTTTTTGTATTGTAAGTAATTTCCTTTTGCAATTCCCTTCGACAATTTCCTTTTAGACTATTATGTGTAACCTCCTAAGATGTTTCAAATCATAATAATTTCCTTATGACATCTTAAAAACTTTTTCTAGTTCAAAGAAAGGTTTTGCCTTCTTGAATCTAGTTTTATGAATCTTCTTCAATCCTTATCCAAGTAACGCTATTGTGAACGATAACTGTATAAGAACAGTACCCCGATCGTATAAGACCTATGCTAGGTACGTAAGGCAGGAAGGTGATCAGCCTAAGACCTAAAAGTAGCCGAGGTTATGACTCAACTGTTAGTTCTTTTAGGGGTGAGGCGCACCGGAAGAAAGAAAACACTAGGATAAGAACGACATCCTTTCTACTCTGACTAGCTCTTCTAAAACTACAAAAACCAAATTCAATCTCAAGAACCAATATTTAAAGTGATACCAGTGGTATGGTTGTGCTTGGTTGCGCTCTTGAGTGTGGTTCTTGAGATCTGATTAGCTGAATTTTGGTTTTTGTAGTTTTAAAGGAGCTACATCATAGTAGAAAGGATGTCGTTCTTACCTAATGTTTACTTTTTTTCGATGAACCTCACCTATAAAGGAACTAACAGTTGAGTCATCACCCTGGCTACTTTCAGGTCTTAGGCTGATCGTCTTCTTGTCTTACTCAACAAACACAGATTTTATATGGACAGCATACTGTTCTTCTTTATACAGTTACCATTCACAACAATGTTACTTGGATAAGGATTGAGGAAGATTTATAAAATTAAATTCAAGAAGAAGGCAAATCCTTTCTTTGACCTAGAAAAAGTTTTTACGCCATCATAAGGAAATTATTATGATTTTAAACTTTAAGGAGGTTACACACATAACAGTCTAAAAAGAAATTGCCGAAGGGAATTACAGAAGGAAATTACTTACAATATAGAAACCTTGCACAAAACACTTACAGAAACTATGCACACGAAAACAAACTTGCACACTTGCTATCTTTCTTCTATATCCTCGCCCTTCTATACTTAGGTCTATTTATAAAGAGACTTGGCTACTTCGGACACCAAACTTTTTTTCATCCTGGCTGCATAGTTGAGTGAGTGTCCACTAAGTGTATTGTATGAGTGGAGAATCCACTAAGTAAAGTATCTTTCAGAAGTAGTGCTTCTATCCGTCGTTGTTTACATTTTTGAAGTTGTGACATCATTGCTCATGTCAGTAGTGCTTCTATTCATCATTGTTGTGACATCAGTGCTTACGTCTCCATCATGTTCTCAAGATTTTGTTCACCAACAGAATCTAATGAGGGTGCTTGGGAGCTAGTAGCTCTGTGTGAGCAGGCAACTCTAGCCAAGTAGGCAATGGCTACTCTTGCTGAGCTAGACAATCTTTTAGAGATCCCCTGTTCATTTTTCTTCTTGCAACGGTGACACTAAGCATTGCGTTGGTAGCGAAATGAAAGAAAAAGAATATGGTTCCCATATTTCTAGGCTAATAAATTTTTTCAGTATATGTTTCTCTGTTAGATGATACTCTACAGGGTCATGATGTCAGTCCCATAACCAATTTCTTCCCTAGACTAAAGCTCGCCAATATTTTAATTGGTCAACTGGTTCTATAAGTGCTGCTCATTCTAGATTGGATTAGAAGGATAATCGTCTAGTTCTAAATGTAGACCATTGACTTCATGAACATTCATCTGAATTAAGTGTCTTGCTGGTTCAATCTTCAAGTTTATCCACTCAAGAGGAGAGATAGCAAAAGTTTCTGATTCAAGAGCATAGGCTAAAATGGTGCCCAAGGTTTTTGGGAAGTCTCATAGTCAATGTTCGCCACATTGGTAGCCAAAGTTAACAGAATTTTCACAAGTTTTATAGACTTGTTGGCACTTCAATTTGTAGCTAAATTCTGCTTCATAGACCACTGAAATGCCTGCCGGTGGATTTTCATGGAGCATTTTGAGTAGCTCACATGAATCTAGAAAATTTGGAAAGTCGAGTGTTCTGTCATGCTGCGAATATGTGGAAATATTCTGGTATACTGTTGGGTAATCCCATAAGAATTCTTTCTGAGACCATTCGTACTAGAGTAACTTCAGCCTTGGCTTTGATTTCTGCCAAAGTTAAGTTGCGGTCTATCTTGTGAGAGAGGCTTAGTTATCTTAACTTCATTTCTTCTGATTGAGAGCAGGTTACTTGTATAAGTTTTTGCTGGTTGGACATTTCCATCAGGCTGATAAAGAAATTATGACCTACTTTTACCCTAACAGTGTAAAAGCATCATCTAAAGAGTAAAATTCTTTGTAAGGAGGTTTTTCACATCCTTGGATGACTATCTACTACTTCCCAATCATAGTAGAACTCCCCTGAATTGTAGGCATATTCCAAATATTATCAATTAGACAGTTTTGTATAGTATCAAATTTTGTTTGGGAGTCAAAGTGAAATTGGTCTTCTTGTCTTGTGAACTGCCAAAATTCTTGATTACCGAACTTCATAGTTTTCATTGCAAAAGTTCTTACTTTCTTTTGGCTATCCATAAGTCCTGCAATAAAATAATGTAATATTTTAATGCAAAAGTCTAGGTAAAGTATCTGTCTGTCCCTTGATGTGTTCCCATTGAATTCTTAATCCTTAATTTATAATTGTATCAGTAAATTTAAGCTATCTTTTTGTACTTAAGACTCTTCCCCTTTTGTTTGCTAACTGTATTTAACAATTGTTTCCCAGTAGTTCTTAGGGTAATTTCTTGTCTATTGTAGATGGAGAGCATAAAGGCGTCAAGACAATAAATTACCGCTAAAATTTCATAGTCTAAAGAAGTCAAATGCCCCCTTTCTTTGTATTTTTCCATAAGCATATCTACATAAGACTTGCAATGTTTTTGGATCATATTTTAAAATTTTTCTAAATAAAACACCTCCCCATCTTGATTCACATCCATCTATGTCAATTACCATATAGTCTGAATCAAGTGATAGAGTTAACACTGAAATAGTTTTAACCATATTTTTTATTTATTTGACTAGATCACTGTCTTGTTATTTTTGACCATTTATTGAGATTTTATTATATAAAGGCTCACTAATTTTTCCTATATCTTTTAGAGAATGTAGCATAATTAAGAAGTCCAAGGAATGCTCTAAGAGTTTTAGTGTTTTCCATTTTATCTAGAAAAGTAATTTAAAGTAATATAAGCTTGAAGTGTAATTTTTCCTTGTCTCTCCGAGAAATTCTATGTTTGGTGGCCAATTTCATTTTTTTTTGTGAGAAACTATCAATCTATGTTTTTCAATTAAAGTGAATTATGTGTAAATGGGCATGGTGTTCTTCCTTTGTTTTTGAAAATAGTAAGACATCAATATAAACACGTGTAAACATGGAGATGCTTCTGAAAATATTATCTATCTTTCTTTGAAAGATTTGAAGTGTGAGCTTAAGTCTGAATGACATCACTAGTCATTAAAAATGTCCTTATGGGAACGAGAAGGTTGTCCATTCAATAGAATCAGGATGCATCCTAACTTGCCAAAATCCTAATTTCATATCAAATTTAGAATACCATTTTAAGTTTTGTATTTTGTTTAGAAGTTGATCCTTATCTGAGATTTTATAACGTCTTCTTGACAATTATCATTTAGCCGTTTATAATTAAAAATTATTCTGGACTGTCCACGTTTTTTTCCCGCTCCTTATTGCCTATAAAGATTGGACTCCTATGTCTAGAAGAAGATCTTTAGATTGCTCCAAGGTTTATTAACTGTTTGATATGCATATCACATTCTTCAATTTCCCAGCTAATGTATCTCAAGTCTTGCGCTTGTATGGTGAGGTGAGAGTTTATTATTGCTGGAGACGTAGCTAGAGCAGCTTGGGATGCTTTTAAATTGAAATTCGCAAACGAAGTCAAGTCACAAGAATTGCCTCTCAAGGTAATAACACAATTTTTGTTATGTCATCCATAGACTTTTAACAACTAGGGATGCAAACACAAGATTAGATTTGAGACAGAAAGAGGCAATGAGAGATTTGGAACAACTCCAACTATTTAGTTGGAATTGAATCAAGTCTTTTTTAATGACTTCTTAGCACTTATTGCAGTAGTAGGAAATTACTACAATCCGACCTTAAGAGAAAGATTGTTCAGTAAACTTAAACTACTTGGAGACTTAGGAAAATAAATCCATAAGTCCTATACAGATATGAATGTTCCTCTACTCTTTGATAACATAGGAGTTAGGATCATGGTTTAAAGTGTTGTACCGAGACGGGCGAAACGAGCGAAACATCCCGTTCCGCTCGACAACTGGCATCGGCACAATCCCGACACCAGACCCGCGACAGCTACGACGTGTTGCGCGACCTCGTGGTCACAGCGGAGGGGTTGCTCGACCCTGCAACAGCAGCGGAGTGGTCGCATAACCCTTCCGTTGCCGCCGCAGAAGCATTGTGTGACCCTGCGGTCTCTTCAGAGGGGTCGCATGACCAACACGATCACGCCGAAAGAGTCACGCAATCCCCGTGGCCATGGCTGAGGGGCCACGCAATCTCACGGCAGCGCCGAAGTCGTGCGGGCTCGCAAATGGTGTCAGATTTTAGAATTTTTTTAATTAAACTTTGGTTAATTATTTTAATCTAAAGAGGCTTTATTAAACCCTAATAAAATCATCTAATTAATTTTATATTTCATTAATTTTAATTTAAAAACTATAATAAAATTTTTATTTATTTATTTATCTATTTTCATATCTTTTCCATTTTTTAAAGATTATTTTTTATATTGTTTATTTTTAAAATATTTATGTTAAATATTTTAATTTTTAATTAATATATTTTATATTTAAAAAATATTGAAACTATATCGGTAGGGCATAATACGGTACCGAAACTGTATCGTTCTGGTCCAGAACCGAAACCTCGCCACGGGTTGAAATTTTAAATCTTAGGATATAACATGTCATCACCAAACTTAAAGAAAAATGTACCTATATATGATAAAAAAACAATTAAAACCGACAATATAATTTCTATGGCCATATATATACTCCTCAACAATACGGTTCTATAAACCGACAAAGAAGGAGAAGACCTATAATCACTCCTAAACCAAGGCGTAAGCCAAAAACAACTTAATATTTGAGAAAACAACCAGGCTAAAAAGCTTTATCTGAATAAAGAAAAATATGTTAGAAAATTCAAACCTATAAAGACTTGTGCAAACACAATAACATGTTTTTCCTATAATAAACCAGGTCATCTATCTTCCCAATAGGACAAACTTATATACTAAAGAAGCCGAATTAGTTAGCCGCACTAACTTAGACTTAGTAGAAGTACAATCTAATGTCTCAGATGTCTCTTCTATATATTCTATTATTTCGGTAGAAGATATGGAAGAAATTCTTTCTTCTGACTATACACTAACCAATTCCTTTATTTCTAATCCCTATGGGTTAACTGAGAAATATGGAGTAACAATTTCCTCATTTCAACATGATTTTAAGGAATTAGAAGATCAGCTAGATCAGATACAATCTAGTGATCTTGAGTTCATGTATTCTCAATTTATTCCTCAAAATATGACAAACTTACGAGCTGACCAAAGGGATTGTCCTTATGATTGGATACTCCGAGAAGGAACAGATAATATTCCTTGTTTAACTTTGTAAGAAGCAAATTTGTAACCTCTGTCTAAAACAGATTTTTGATATTACAATCCCACCGGTTCACTCTGTTAGAGGTAGTACTAGAAATGCACTACTTGAAACTAGAGCATCTGTTCTAGAAACACAAATCAATCTACTGGAAGCAGAGATTGCTAACTTACGAATGTCCATAACATCGGAGGTTCACCTAAAAGGTAAAGCCTTCTTATCTTGGAGGATGCTGAGGACACTGACTTGGTTTTTTAAAAAAAACCAGCTTCAGGAAGATCTGTTTATTCGGATTCAATGTCTTTTAAATGCTCAAGGACATGAACTCAAGCTTCATGCTTTTCCGATAATGGAGCCACTAACTCAACTATTGATGAAGTTCTTCTACTTACTTTTCTACCAGCCACTTTAATTAAACAAACCAATACTCCATTGGTTAGTACACAATTTGATGGCACTTGCAATAAGTTCGTCAATAATGTTCAATTACGCTTTTATAGAAACTGTGGCACTTTTAGTACGCCATTACTCTTAATCAACTATGGGTTAGACCTCTCCCCATAAGAATATACACTTAATTTTAGGACTCAATTTTCTTGTAGCTCCTGATCGAGCCTTACTTCTTACCAAAGACTATGTTGTCTTTCTTTCTACACCGGTTGTTGCCCTGATCCTCTCAAAATATCCATCAGAGGTTGCTACCGGGAAGCGTGATGGTACCCTAGTTCCATATATATATATATATATATATATATATAATTAATAAGATAATTTTATTAAAGTTTAATTAAGTCTATTTGAATTATTTTTACTATAGGTAGGAGTTGATTAAAACTATTAACTTTAAGTTTTATTTAATCAAAAGCTAATTTACTTCTTGTTACGCGTCACCCCCGATCACGAGGCTCATGCAAAGGGTCTGTCGCGGCCACGGGGCTAGCGTGACACGTCCTCCAGGTCGTGGGTCTCACGCAATTCGTTCGTCGCGGCCACAAGGCTGGTGCGACACTTTCATCGCAGTCGCCAGGCTCACATGACGCTTCCGCCGTGGCCACTGACCTCGCACGATGCCTCAGCTGCGACCACAGGGCTCAGGCGACGCCTCCGCGACCACAGTGAGGGTTGGGTTTAAAAAAAAAAAATCACTTCAATAAAGCGAGAGAAATCGTGCCTTAGGCGTGCTTGTCGCCTCTCAAAAGGTGCGTGCTTAAGCGCGCTTCTTTCAAGAAGTGCGCCTTGGTCCGCCTTGCACAACTACGGAATAACCAATGGCAAAAGAAATGCTAAATCAACGAATAAGTTCTGTCCATGGAAAAACACCATAACAACCAAGAAATTCACTCTCGTATTAGGCATTGTTTAAAAGTTTCAATTTCTCCTAATCCATTCGTTTTGAAAAATCATTTCCATAGTTAGCCACATGCATAAGATTAAGATACCAGCCAGATAGCTAGTAATGACTAATGACCTTGGAAAATATTTCCAAGGTCTTGGGTTTGTTTCAGCCCTAGTCATGACTGGTTTATCCCGTTCTTTCTCTCAAAAATAAAATCGACGTGCACAAAATGCGGTGTTTATAAAATACATTCTGATCAATGACGAACAATTTAAGGTGTAAACAAGAAAACTAAACAAGAAGATACCTTAGTGAGTAGTGGATGTGACAGATCTACTCAACAGGAGGGTGAAACACATACGTGCATTAATTATGGAGAGATTTAAGTACAAAGGGTCTCAAGAATTTTAAATGATTGTTGTCTACCCTCAAATGAAATGGATTAGGGTAAAGCAATTTGATGGTCAATGTTCAGAGAATAAAAATTCATATAGAAAGTTTTACCGTATCACAGATAAGAACCATTACAGAACTATTTAGAGAGGCTAACAGGCCCATTGATAATTTATTTATGCTCTAGTTGGATGATGGTGAATCAGTTAGACTTGCTGAATAAAGAGACCTAGAAGATGCTTTCTAAAAATGCATAAATTTTTTATCAGTTTAAATAGGATATGGTAGCAGTATGCAAAGTAAACAGTCACCCTGTTCCATCTCTGTCTTTGTTGCATTATTTCACAAATTAAAAAAACGAACCAACAACATTTTTGGGCTACAGATAATCTTCTCACTGAATCTTCAGTATACAGAAATGAGGTTCAGAAAGATACCTCAGGGGCCATCCACCTATATGTTCCAGTTTCTGCTGTCATGACGCCACCCTGATTCTGAATCCGAGCAACACCAAAATCTGCTACTTTCACAACCTATACAACAAAAATGAGGAAATCAATTTGCAATGCTTGTAGATTTTGCAGAAAAGAATAAATATGTTACAAATAACAATATGCAGATTTAAAATATCCATATAACTGAAATGATCTAATAGAATAAATACAAAAAGACACTTTTTCAAATGCGCAATTCGAAATAGCAGGAATGACAGATTCCAGAGGAAGTAACTTTTTGCCTTTATGGATGGGGAAAGTGGCCATGCAATAGTAAGAATGATACTTGGTTTACTGCTGTTAGGAAATACCAGTTTGTTATGGAGATATACAAAAGAGAAACATGTGTAAAACAATGACAACGTTTTACATAGAAATCCAGAGGGCAAAAAAACATAGTTCAGAAAAGAGAACTCATTCAAGTAATAATTGCATAAAAAGAAATAGTTATTACATTCGTAGAGGATGATGATGATTACCTGTACCATGATGATGGCACTTAGTACAATGTCCTCACAGCATCCTTATATTTCGTGGACCTAGTCGACCTAGTGGACTTAATCGACCTAACATGTGTGACTCTTCAAAGGTTAGCAACCGGCAGACCAATCTAAAATTCTATACTTCACTTGGGAGGGGCAACAATCAATGCTCGACTTCAGGATCAACAGAGAAAAAAAAACAGTTTAGCTTCCAAAACACTTCAACCACAGGTATCTCCCCTACAGTCCAGCAACACTTTGAGATTCTACCTCAATCAATGTGCTCTAATCCTCTTACTAGTCTACTTTGGAAAATCAGATTCCTCTTCACATCAAGAACATGATACACATTAGTTGGTCTTGATAATCCAATCAACTCATCCAACAACTTGACCTTCCATAGTTTCGCCAACAATTTTATATGGGGCATCAATTACCATTGTCAAATTTCGTTCCATGTCAATGAATATGGGCAGAATTTTTTATTCCGCTCACCAATTGGCACACAAAAAGCCTCAATACTCTCAGTACGCAAGAGAACAGGTGGGAGTGTCTTCTGCGAGGCAAATTGTTCATGCTGCAAGCCGCGATCTTGCAGCCACACCTTCTTGTTCCTGGTTCTTCTGTGAGACAGACAACAATGAATGAATGAAGGAAAAGAAAGTGAGTCTCTTCCGCAAGGCGGATCATCCTTGCTGTGTCTTCCTCATTCCTCATGATTACCTACTAGTCTACTACATGACTGCAGCTGGGGCAAATGTGGAGTGTCTTCTGCAAGGAGAATCCTTCCTGCTGCATTTGCCTCGCCCGTCTTCTATGCGACTGCAACTAGAGAATGTTAGGCTCCAAGTTAAACCTTGCTTCTTGATGCGTTGTTGTTGGTTCTTCCTCAAACCATGACAACACCTTTTTGTTCTTCCATGAGCCACGCGATCGTGACAGGTCTTCTTTTTTGACTTCGTCTAGGAACACCATGATTCTGCTTCTTATACTGTTGTTGCTGCTCACCCTCCTCTTTCCTGCTAGCTCCCTACTCTTCCTCAATGGTGCACGTGTCAGCACCGCTGGCATAGTACCAATACAGTTTTATTCTATGGGCACTGCTTTGGTCAGCATGTTTGCAATTTGTTTTGACCAAAAGCATGACATGTTTTCCCTGCATTAAGCTTCTCTTTTATAAACATTAAATTACTGCGTGCTTTATCATGCCATCTATACTGGATTGTCTGAAATGCTAATCGTCAACTTGTTATTAGAAAATAACATCCTCTTGTTCCTTCTAATCTTTAAACAATGAAGTAAATTCTTGATCCATGATGACTCATAAAGTACAGATTTACATTTTGTTTTTTGCTTCTCCAAGTCACAGTTGCCAGTGATAGAAGTGCAGAAACTCTAATCAATCATCCACTATAATCTAAAAGTCAAAATAACCTTCTACGGATGGTTCCTCATGGAAAAAACAAAATTCCAAATTTTGGCATTTCTTTACAAAAAGTGAAATCCTCAATGTATACATGTTCCTTCCAAAGATAAAACATGAAATAAGATGGGGGTCATGGTCATCACTCATTAAACAAGGTAAAATGAATTTGTTAATAGACTAGACTCTCTGGACTTCAATTCCATTGCTTTTCCAGTTTTATAGTGCTAAATTAAGCAATGGAGAAGCCTCCAACCAAGTTACTCCCCAGGTTGTATCCAATAGTGAGGCAGAATACTACACGAGAACCCTTGTTCACATCCCCAAAAGGGCCTCACAAACAACTCCTTTGATGTAATGCCATGAGTAAATTTGCCTTCAAAGTTGTTTATTCCATAAATTAGACAATCACCAGCCTGCTATTGATCTTGCTGAGTTTGATTATTATTCCAGAAACTTCAGTTAAGAAAGTGCCTAATTTATCTACATAGCTAAAAGATGAAGTTTTAGGAAGGCGCCCAGTCAATACATTTATACTTTCCGTATGCATGTGACTAAATTAGTATAAAGATAGCATATGCTTCAAGCATTCTGAAACTTTGTATTAAGTTGATCAAAATATAAGGAAAAATAGTACCATGACAAAATAACTCTACTAGCAAAAGAATCATACAAAATTACTATCAATGAGTAGGTTGGCTGTCTTCAAGTCTCTATGAACAATGTTGTTATTATGTAAATATTCCATCCCCTTGCAGACATCAATAGAAATTTTCAGCAACATAGAAAGTTCAAGGATGTTATGCTGCTTATGCAAATAGTCGTACAAGTTTCCTCCTTGCATGTACTCTGTAAGACAATAACCATGTGCCAGATAAGTGTAATGTAAAAGGATGTTGGACAATCATCAGCAAGTATGATGGAGTAGTTCTCCATCCAACATGAAATATAATATAAAAAAGAGAAGGATTTTCTGAAAATAGAGCCGCAGATAAACCAGGAAATATAATCTACGATGGTCTCTCTAAATCTAGATATCTGCAATACACATTTTTTTATGGGACTGGATAGTGATCAAAAACAAACAGTGCCTCGATTTTTTCATTCCCTTGATCAAAATAGAGAGTTTATGCACCTTATAGACACATAATTGAAGGATTCATACCTTAAACAAATAAATGTACTTATGAAACAAGGTTATAGTTTGGGTACTTATATGAGAGACAGTAATTGCTTATACAAATCATGAAACTTGTAACATACATTATGCCCATTCATTTTACTGCCATGTAAGATTACTGTCAAATTTATCCAACTCCTACTGATTGACAAAAAAAAAAGAGAGAGGAATTACAGTTTAAGAATTACATTGAAGATTGAACCAAAAAGAAAAAGAATATGTGCAAAATGACATGTGGGTTAGAATTTAAGGGGTTATTTAGTATTTTACCTAATAATCATTCTAAGGTGTGTATATACACATACATTGTTATCAAATCAAGCTCTTCCATATACAGTGATACTCCAATACTCCAATGGTTCATATTTTACAACATTGAAATGGAGTCAGCAAGTGAACTGAATCAGCTATTTTTTATATAAAACTAGGATTGATTCCCTCATGCACACACACGCTCACTGATGCAAATATAATAAAAAAGGAGTCACTTTGTTGCTTTATAATCTGTGTGAGTAGATTGGATGGGTGCTTAAGATACAAGACAAAGGCTCTTAGGAAATGGTTCAACCATAGGATAACAGTTTACATCCCTACTCATTTATAGTTCAAACCAAGCTCAATTATGCAGAACTACAAGGATGTCTACTTCAAACAATGGGCTTTGCACAAGCAGCTCATAGTGGACAAATTAGTGAATAAACAAGACACAGAAGAGTATAAGGGGGAAATGCTAAAATTTGAACAGATCAACAATCCTCCCGTACCATACTTAAGATTTGATTGACAGAAATCCCAAAAATTTTAGTATAAAAGCCATATTTGTATGTGACAAAATCACATATATGTGGCAAAAAAAAAAGTGGCTCGCTCACCGCAAGCGCCCCTCACCGCTGCCCCATGGCGAGATGAAAAGAGTAAATCATGGTGACCAAGCGGCCTCTCTAGGTGGGTGGGATTTTATTCCCCAAGGGATTGTTCCCTTGAGGATTCGATCTCTGCTCTCATATGACAATCTACCACCCAAGTACCAACTTGGCTATGCCCGTGGGGGCAACAAAATCACATATATGAACATTCAAATTATAACAATGAACAAATGAAGATTTAATAAATAGTTAAACAAGTCCTTTCTTATTACCTGTTAAATGAAGAAAAAAGGAATTCATAGATACATATTATAGTAAAACTCAAGCTGCGAACATACAATGCAGAAAACATAATAAAATCAAATTATTGATTCAAAATTATTTTTGAAAATAAACATTCACTTAAACATTGAGTTACATCATGGCACGACAAAATATCCAGATAAATTGGGACTGATTTCAGAAAACAAAAGAATGAGTAAACAGAGCAGGATCAACACAGCACAACATCCTCAAAAAGCAGTTCATTCATGTGCATATGCACTGAGTCTATCTTGCCTGTGATTTGCCTCAGTATTCAATTGATGCCAAAGATTACCTGTTACAATGCAAAGTTGTGGAGGTTTTGTGCACGCACCAACAAAACGAACAACATTTTCATGTTGGACATTCCTGGAAGAATTCCCAATGATAAGAACTAAAGGAAGCTAGCAAGAACAAAGGGCACTAAAAGAATGAATCAAGTAATCTTTGTGATGAGGAAAAAAAAACATAATGGTCAAAAGTAAAGAAAAATAAAGACTTTCCTAAATTCATCCATCATACCATGGCAAGTTGTATTATGGAGTAACAAGTTACCACAAGACTATAAGCATGATATAAAATGGCAAAAGATGAATCACTTACTTTAGAATAAATACTTCTTGCTGGAACTCTTGTAGCAGAGAATCATTGAGAAGATTAGATCTGATAATTTTAATGGCAACATCCTGCCCTAAATAACTGCCACGATACCTACGACAATTTTAAGCACCAATGCACACAAAACAAAAGCATTAGCCTGGTTCACCATGCCTACACTTCAGAAATATAAGGTAATTATTTAACTCACAGATCTCCACAAGACCCAGATGCAATTTTCTCTCCTGTTTTCAATGATCTTCTGTCAATTTCCCACTCACCAGCTTTTGCGACAGCAAGTATCCTCTCTGAGGCTGAAGAATGAGATGAACCAGACCAGGAACCCTGTAAAAACAAATCAAAGTGATTCTTTCATTAGTATTTCATATCCCCACCTCAAAACATGAAAAAGCTCCGCTTCTCAAAGAAGCAAGTGTAGATAATACAACATCCATGATTCCTTCGTAGTGTTTCTCAAAGAAAAACACAGGTTACCACTAAATTAATAAAAATGACAACAAAGCACTCAAGTGCATAAAATGATACCTTAACTGGTCCACATGCTTGCAAACTTGGATCATTTAATAGGCATGCTTAACAGGTTCAACTAAACTCAATACCAAATAATTGTCATAATTCCAAGCCAGGCTCTAGCTCCATCAGCTCATGACATATTGTGACTGGCACCAACTTGGTATGCCATACAACATAAGTAGAGAGGCATATGCATCATATCAGTATCACATCCTACTTGTTTCCCATTACAACGTGGTATCAAAATTGTTCTCGTTGATGTGATAGTCTCATTGCTGGTGTTGAACAAATCTCAACCAATCGAATGGTTGATTTTTATAATCATATTGATCAATCAATCAAATATCCTGACCACTTCTAGGGCCTACTACCACTTTCCATCATGGAAAGAGGACTCTTTGATGCAATTTTGAGTCACTGTCACCCATCAAGCTAGAGCATCAGTGCCTCTTCCTCCATACAAACCATCTCAAATCAAGCTTAAATGGAAAAAGGCTCTGCTGCCAAGTACATATTATTGTTACATGTTGGAGACTGATAACCGACATTTTCATGTATTATATTGCTCTCATGTTTGACGTTTAACCCTCTCATATGGTTAAATGTTGATTCATATCATGTTTTACGAGAAAAGGGTTTATTTAGAGCTTCATTTCAAATCCTTTCTAATTTAGTACATTATGTCTAAAATATGAATGCACCTTGTTTTGTAGGCATCGAAGAGGGCTCAAACGCACAAAACAAAAGCCAACATGGGCTGGCCTGGCCGTGTCCCACACTGCACGTGACTCGAGGTTGATTTCAGCAGCCCTCAGTAGTCAACACGGCCTAGCCATGCCCCTTGGCACGGTCGTGGCGTGTGGTGGCCAAGAGAGTCAGTTCACTTGGAGGAGGCATTGAAGGCACATTAGGGCGGCCATTAGGGAGCTTCTTCCTCATCCTCTCCACCGTACACCACCCACAGAGGAGGAGAGACAAAAGGGGTTTCCCTCCGTCATCTCCTCCGGTCCGTTCCACCGCCCGATCCATCTCCGGCAACCATCTCCATCCACCGAAGAGAAGAGACAAAAGAGGTTTCCCTCCGTCATCTCCATCTCCGACAGTCACCTACATCATCCGACCTTACAAAAAGGAAGGGGATTCCCTCCCTCATCAGACGCCATCATCATCACAACCTCAATCCATGGAGGAGAAGAGACGAAAGGGGATTCCCTCCATCATCTCCATCTCTGGCCACCTCATTTCCCGTCGGTGAGCCATCTTCACCAAAGCTCTGGGATTCCTAGCTTCGTGTCCACCTCCTCCATGAGCTCTTGGAATTCCTAGGCTCATTTTGCATCATCCACTTGTAGATGAGAAGCAGGTATGGGGTTCCCTACTTCCTCTCATCCGCAATCATCATTCCACACCATCCACCCCGATCGGAGGGAGAACTCCATTATCTTTAGTACTTAGCTTCATCTGTGCTTGCAATGTGTTTGGTTTAATTCCTCTTACACTCCTTACTTTTGTTAATGCATTTTAATGCCTTTTAATTTCTGCAATGCTTGTTTCATGTGAATGCAAGAGGTTAGGTTAGAATAGGATGTTTTTCATTGATTAGTTTTAGCACTCAAATCCAACACAAACCCCCATTTACAATATCAAAAACTCAAACCCCATTTGTCAATAATTGATCCTAAGATTGTAATCTACCACTACATTCCTTGAGAGAAACGATCCGAGTTACCCTATACGGCATTAGTTTGGAGGTTCACTACAATACGGTTTATCATAGACCAACCTTTATCCTTCCTCACATTGTGGATACCAACATACAGCGTTGATTTTCTTCCCTTTATAAGTAGCAATAATGAAAGCGTCCATCTTTCAAAGAGCATCAGCCCCTCCCCCTGTTGCTCCTTCCTATGCAGTGAGAGGCAGTTCTGCTTAAACATTGAGCAACAATCAAACTCTACAGGTCATCAAGCAAGGCCACTGATCAACTTATTGCCGAGTTAGTAGTATTTCAAAGGACTATGTGATAATTGTCCTTGCCTGCAACCTGCAAACCCTCACACTATTTGAAAGTGAAAAACAACTATAGGTGTAGCCCCTCTCCATTCAAAAGTCTGTACCAACCACTAACAGAGCTCGTGGCAGAGGAGGTGGTCATGGAGATCATTAAGGCTATAGTAAGGCTATTAAGGTCATAGTGGTAGACAAAACAAGCCAAAATGAACACTGTAGAGAATTTGCCCATGTTTGGATGGGAAAGGAAGTTTCTGGCTATCTATTATTAGGTCATCCTCTACATACCAAATCATATCATCTGCAAATAACATGCCTTACGGTACTGTGTCTTGAATGTGTGCAGTGAGTTCGTCCATAATTAGTTTAAAAAAAAAAGAACTTAGAGATTATCCTTGATGTAATCTTATTTTTATTGGAAATGTTTCAGTTACTTAACAAGTGTTTACTTTGGTCGTTACATCATCCTACATATCTTTAATTAGTTCAATATATGTTACGCTAACACCTCTCCTTTTTAGAATTTTTCATATAATTTCTCTTGGGACTCTATCATAAGTTTCTCCTAAGTCAATGAATACCATGTGTAGATCTTGTTTTTTTCACGATATTTTTCAATTAGTTGTCTAACAAGACGTATAGCTTTTATTGTCGACCTTCCAAGCATGAACCCAAATTGATTTTGGTATCCTTCCTTAATCTTTTTTCTATTACTCTTTCCCAAATTTCATGGTATAACTCATTAGTTTAATACCCCTATAGTTTGCATAATTTTGTACGTCTCCCTTGTTCTTATATAAGAGAACTAGAGTACTTACCCTCCATTCATCAAATATTTTTTTTTGTTTTCAATATTATGTTAAATAAGTTTATAAGTCATTCAACACTTTATTTCCTTAAGCACTTACATATCTCTATCGAAATATCAGCTGGTCCAATAACTTTTCCATTGTGCATCACATTTAAAGTTTGTTCTACTTCTGAAGTTTGAATTCTACGATAAAAATTTAAATTTCTATACTCATTTGACCTACTTAAATTACCTAAGTTAAGTTAGTCACTTAAATCTTCATTAAAAGTTAATAAAAATACTTCTTCCACCACTCTTTTATTTAACCATCGTTTACTAATACCCTATTGTATTCATCTGTAATACATTTTATTTGACAAGTTCTCTTATCTTTCTTTCTCTTACTTTAGCTATTCTATAAATACCTTTCCCCTTCTTTTGTATCTAATTTTTTATATAATTATTCAAAAATTTCATTGTTTGCTTCATTCACTACTTTCTTAGCCTCTTTCTTGACTATTGTATATTTTTTTAAGTTTTTCTCATTCTTACAAATATATAATTCCTTATAAGTTGTTCGTTTTTCCTTCACCTTCTCTTGTACTCTCATTCCATCCCAAGATTCCTTAGTGGTGCATGTCCCTTTGACTCACCGAATACTTTAGATACTATTTTCAACTTTGATACCATCTTATCCAATGTCGTATTAGAGTCACCATATATTTCACCTAATGATTGTACTCCTACCTTCTCCTTAAATATATTGTCTCTCATCCTTTAGCTTCCACCACTTAATTCGAAGAGTCACAGATATTTTCTTTCTATTGATACTATGTTTGAGGTATATATCCAACGCAACTAACCTATGTTGGATAGTTAAGCTTTCTCTAGGAATGACCTTACAATCTTTACAAATCTTTCTATCCCTCTTCCTAATCATAAGAAACTCAATTTGCGATTTATTATTCCCACTTTTAAACATGACAAGTGTTCTTCTCTTTTCTTAAAAAACGTATTAGCTAATATAAGGTCATATACTATCGCAAAATCCAATATAGTTTTTTCTTCTTTATTTCTCATTCCAAACTCAACCCCCATGTACTTCTTATATTCCTCATTTTTCACTCTAACATGCGCATTTAGATCACCTCCTATTAAAATCAATTTATTTGACGGAATGTTTTGTAATACTTCATCTAGATAGTCCTAAAATCATGATTTGGTAGTTTCATCTAATCCTACTTGTGGTGTATATATGTTAATTACATTCATAGTTTTTTTCGCCATTATTATCTTAAAGGCTATAATTCTATTCCTTTTTCTAACTACTCCTACAACTTCATAATTTAACGAACTATCTACAATAATACCTATTATTTTTTTTCTTTCTTATGTACCATAATTTAAAACTCGAGTTTTCTATCATCTTTGTCTTCTTGTCTACCCATTTTATCTCTTATACACAAAATACTAATTCTTCTCCTAATCATCGCATCTACTACCTCCATTGATTTACGAGTGAGGGGTTCCTATGTTCCATGTTCCAAATTTTAGACTATTAGTTTTCCTATAATATTTATTCTTATCCAACCTATAGTGTGAGAACTCTTACCTATTTAACACTACACCCAAGTTCTCATGGAGATGTAACGGTCCTTGCCGATACGTTACAGTACACTCGAGTTCTAGAGATATAGCAATCCTTGCCAAGACGTTACAATCGGACCTGTAACGCGTTCCTTCCGGGGAATGACCTATCATTAGCACAATAGTTTAATGGATATATTCATTGAGCATTTGTCATAGTTGAACGCTAGTTGACAACCTAACGCAACCCTCCTCCTTGGTTAGTTGTTGTTTTATCAAAATTGTCGATTATTCTTTCACTTAATAAAAGGCATTGTGTAAATCTTAATTTGTTTATATTTATCTCTTTCCTCTTATCTTTGATTTTTTGTGTTTAATTCACTTTGAATTTATTATTAGGCAGTAAGCTTATTAAATCTTTAAAATGCTCTATAACATTGACTAGTAATTTTGTTTCCATTCAACATTCATGGATAGAGAAGGTGATTAACATGAGCACGGATCCTTTGGTCCGCAAAACATGGACAAGAGGATGGACCACTCTCCACCATTGGTGGAGAGTGATGACCCCCACTTATTTTACACGTGGGGCCATCACTCTCCACAAATGGTGGAGAGTGGCCCATCCGCTTGTCCACGTTTTGCGGACTAGAGGATCTGAGCTGGATTAACATAAAGCATGAGGCTTGGGCCTTAGTAAATTATTTACACCACCTCTATCTATTTTTAAGGCAACTCTCTAAATTTCCTCCTATAAACTCACAACCATCTTAGATATTTGCGTTCTTCTAATCTTGAAGATATAATGTCTACTTTATCTTATCTTGCGAATCCCAAATATGAAGCTTGTTAGTTGCAAAAACACATTTAAATTATGTCATAAATCGTTGTTAAATATGCTTCTACATCAATCTCTTTACTTCATTGATACTTAGTGGTTCTAGTCGAGTATGTTCTAAAATTGGTTTTGAGCACTTTGCTACTCATTGATAAGCGTTAAAGCATGACTTGGTTTTTATTAACGAAAAATTGTATTGCCTTCTATACCAAGAAATAAACCCAATTTGGTGTATATGTTATGGTGATAAGAAGAATAATAAAAAGAATGTGTCTCATCCTAAAATTTTAGCTTAGCAAAGAATTATTTGTTAGTTATCTTTCCCTTATACACCATAATAGAATGGTGTACTTGAAAGAAGAACTCACGGTACCCTTCTCTTTCATATAGGGATCCCACTCATATTTTGGATGATGGCAATTTAATTTACACTCTTTTATACATTACATGCCCCCTTTACAATCCTATTTTCATTTGGTCCTAAATTCTTGGTATTTGAATGTGCTTGGTTTGCCTATTTATTATCTCCTGGCAAAGATAAACCATCACCTAGTTCAAAAATGTTTTTACCTAAGCTTGATTTCAGAAGGGACATAGTTGCAACTGTCCTAAGTTAACATATGTATTTGTTTCTGTTGATGTCATCTTCTTTGAGTCTGCCTCATTCTTTTCAAACTCTTCATCTAAATCAGAGTATGTGATTGAGATGTTTAGAGCCTCCACTGTAGAGGACAGTTGACAACCATGAGACTACATTACTCACCCAACATCACCTCCTATTCCATATCTAACCTCTAATTTGAATATTCCTATTGCTCTCTAGAAAGAAATTCACAATTCCTTTACCTCTCGTTTCATTTCTTATTTATATCTTATGTTGCAGGGTTACTGGCTATTTTGTCTTCTTTTCTTTTTCTTTAGCTTCATACTCTATTTTATGTAATATTCAGGGGCACTCTCGCTTCTATAGTTTGCGTCTATGGTGGAGACAAACTATGGTTGAGGAGATACAGGCCTTACATGCTAATGCTGCTTGAGAGTCAGCAGCTCTTCCTGCTGGCATGTCCATAATATGTTGCAAAAAGGGTATTCACAGAGAAGGTATCACACCTTCAGGGATTGTAAGTGGTTGAAGGCTCGATTAGAAGGTAATGGTGACGCATTCAAGTCTAGATCACTTGAACATCATTTCACTATGGCTAAAAATTGCTTCAGCCCATCTGTTCCTCATGTTGGTCCATCATATTTTAGCAACCCCTTCACTAGTTTAGATATCAAGAATGTCTTTTTGCATGGTGATCTTATGTAAGAAGCAGCGATTGAAATTTCGTTCCGTATCGGACGGCACGGACAGTTTTTACTATTCTGCCTGGGGAGCGAAACCAGCATCGCAGGCGTAGCAATTTTGAGCGCGTCGTGCGTCCCGGAGGCACCGTCGGACGCTTCTACCATCGTCGAACTCTTCAAGTGGTGCTAGAAGCATCGAGGGATGCTTCTGGCGGCACCGGAAGCGTCCCTCTACTCTTCTGGCACTGTCGGTGCCACCGAAGGCGCCGCAAGACTCTTCCGACATCGTCGGAGGCAATGCGGGCACCACGTCCGCCGCGCGTACGCATTTAGGGTTCCTGTGCAAAATTAATATTGAGTTTTAAATAATGTAAACAATTCCTAAGTCTGATCTTTCGAAGAGACTTTTGTAAACCCTAATTAAATTATCACAATAAATATTAAAATATATTTAAAATTTTAAAAATAATAATAAATTTTATTAATTAATATTCTGAAATTGTTTTTATTTTTAAAAAATTTTTAAAAATTAAAAAATTCTAATTTTTTTAAAAAAATAAATTAATTAAATATATATTATTTTGTACTTTTTATTCTGATATAAAATTTCAAATTTATATTCTGATATTTTTTAAAATTATTTTGTACTTTTTTACTATTTTAATATTTTTTACTATTTTAAATATATATTATTTAAATTAATAATTAATTAAATGAATAAATAGTTAATTTATATAATTATTATATATAAAATAGTCTCTTTGTATTAATTTATATAATTATGATTATTTAATCTAGAGGTTAGAGATATAAAGTTGACCTAAATAAAATGTTACAAGAATTAATACTTCCATCTGATTCACGTCACTTATTAGCAAGGTAATATATTATGATTTATCAATTTTAATTCGGGTTATTAATAAATCAATTTTCTTTAAAGAAAATTATATTTAATTATTTTTCTAATAATATTAAGTTGTTAAATAATGGAGAACTTATATAAAATCAAAATACAACTTATTTTAAAATTATACACAATAAATATATTTATATAATAATTACTATATATAAATTTAAAAAATATAGAAACTGTATCGGCACGGCACGATACGATACCGAAACCGTATCGTTCCGGTCTTGGACCGAAATCTCGACACGGATCGAGATTTTAAACCTTGGTAAGAAGTATATATATAGCAACCTTCATATTTTAATACTCAACAGGAAGATATGCAAATTGAAGAAGTCCTTGTATGGTCTAGGCAATCCCCTTGTGGCATTTTTTTTAAGTAAATTCAACTTTGCTCTCCTTCAGTTTGAGATGATTAAAGGTGTCTCTGATCACCTAGTAAATCATCTTACATCTCTATCTGGGAAGTTTATTCTTCTTGTTGTTTACATGGCTAATGGACAATATCATCATAACTATAACTAGTTATAGATCTACAAGGATCATAAGGCAAAAAGTCTATCATCATCACCATTTTCAGTTTAAAGAAATAGATGATATGAGATATTTTATTAGCGAAGGAGTGGCTCACTCAAAAGGAGACATTTATATCTTCCAAGGAATATAAAACATTTATATGCTGGAGAAGACCACTATGTTGGCATCTAGTTGATGCTTGCATAGATCTGAATGAAAACTAATGTTAGGATAGAGTGGGTCATTGAAAGGTATAGAAAAATAGTTGAGAAACTATGTTTACTCACAACCACAAGATTAGTAGGCATATCACTCGCAGCAACGAGTATAATCAGTTAGTTTCTTCATGCCCTAAGTCATGATCGTTTAGAAGCTGTGTCAATTTTACAAAAGCTAAGGAAAGGTCTTTTGTATCAAGATTAAAGTCAACTTCCAATTGTGTAGTATATTGATACTGACGGGCAGGTCTCCTATAAATTATAGATCTATATTAATCTGATGTGTCCTTTAAATGCAATTTGATTTCTTTAGAAGAACAAACTGTCATAGTGTCAATTGCAAAGGCAAAATATAGATCTATGACTCTCTACCTACATGTGAGCTGATTAGAGTTAAATAGTTGGTGCCAGATAGACACATACTCACAAAGAACAAAGGAAGTTGTATTGTGACAACTCAACTTTCTTGCATCTAGCTTCTAATCCAGTGTTCTAGTCGCAAAATAAAAAGTTTCATTGTCACTTCGTTAGAGACAGGTGTAACTCATTAAAGTTGTCACATCATCCATTAGTTTCAATGATAAATTAGGATTTTTCTAATTTTAAGCCAAATTCAAGGGGAGTGTTAGAAATGTAAATAATATTAAGAATCTACTTGTAATTTTAAAGTGATCAACATGGATAGAGAGAACTACTTAGGGTCTCAAACCCTGATATTCCACTATTATAATAGCGATTCACATTTTGAAGGTCCATTATGTACAATTTGCTTGACCGTTAGTAAGCTTAGCAGAAGAGTCCCTATATAAAAAATTGATACTTATACTTTTGAAGTATTAACTGGTGGGGTTGCCTTAGCTTGGTAAACCTAGTGCAGTTGTTTAGGTTATCAATCTTCTGTCTCAAGTTCATAAGATTCTACAACTTAAGTGCCTAGAGCCGGCCTCGGGGCTGTCAAGGTGGGGCCAGCGCACAGGCCCCACCTCCAGTGGGGCCCCTTTTTTAAAAAAGTAATTTTTGTATATATATATATATATACACTAAAGATAAATAAAATAATTTTTTTATTTATTAAAAAAAATAAAAAATCCAATTATAAATTCTAAAATATTATAATATTTATTTTTTTTATAAAAGTGTCTCCTAAAGAAGAGAAAAATACCGACGAGAGTAGACATTTTATTCCTCCTTCACGAGTCTTTTCCTATATCTATTTCTCTAAACCCTAATCTTTTGAAATTTACTTTTGCTCACCCTCAAACTCTTTGCCCACATCGATACCCATCATCCAGCGCTACAGTTGTCACATCCGTGTCGCCGCCCTCACCCATCGATACTACACGGTAGTACACGTGTTTAAACACACTTCAATTTAGATGAAATTTTCTTACTTGAATTAAAGGGGATTTTTTTTTTTTTGCACCAAGCCCTTTAAAGTCTAGGGTGTCGGCCCTGCAAGTGCCCTTTTGCTTCTCTTGTTAATTCTCTTCCTATAGGAGGGGAGATATTTGCAATCCTTTTTCCATTTCTTTCCCTTAAACATAAAGCTAGAGATGACTTAAATTGCAAATCCTTACCCTAGTTGTTATACAATATTTCTTATCCCTGTGAATTGATGTCTCCAAAATGGTCCCTATCATTTCTTTATTTTTTTCCATCCAAAGGTCCATAAAACTGGATCGGACCACCAGCTTGAACAGAAAATGGGAACTTAATACTTCTCTAGGTTAGGTTTGCTTGTTTGTGCAAAAAATAAAAATAGTTAGCTCGTTTAGTAAAACTCAACTGGTCAAACTGATCTTCAAAAAATAGATCAATTTGTCATTTTATTAAAAATGTCAAAAACTACTCATTTGTAATTTCAAATAATTAACTTTGAAATATAAAAATAATCACTTCTAATATTTTAACCTACTATAATAATAAATACATAAAAAAACGAGATCCTCCATCAAAAATAGAATTGCAAGTTGATTATTCTAATTTTATATCAATAATTAGAACCAATAGACTCAACCAAACCAATATTTTGGCTACATGCTGTTTGACCAATTGTGACCAATTGATCCACTGGTCCAACCATTGAACCAATAACTTGGAGCTTAGTTGGTGCAATTCTCAGTTTAGTTTTTATAACTATGCAAAGGTCTGACCCATAATCACTATTTGTAGATTGATAGTTAGTCCTAAAATTCCAATTGTGTTCTACGATGACAAATATTCTAGTTTCTAATTGTCTCACAAGGATAGTTCGGTCCAAGGATTGAACGCCCCCACACACCAAAATAACACCTAATACAAGTCATCTTCTCCTCCGCCACTGCCTCTTCTTCTGCACACCGACACAAATTCGTTCAATGATCTCCCAGCAGCAACTAGCACAAGAAATTTTATCTCCTTTTGCTTTTCTATTTGATGGAAGCTCATAGCTCATTTAACTGCATTCTCTCTTGATAGCAAGTCTTTCACTAACACTCTTTTTATAAGCATATGAGGTCATCAAGCATCTAATGAATAACAATGTCTTCTCTTCTTCTTTCGGAGGCCTGTAGCTCGTCACCTCATCTTTCTCTTATTTGCAAATGTGCCAATGGACGTAGTTGACAACCTTAATGCAAAGTAGAAAAAAAAAGCATAAAGTTCCCCTACATTTTATCTTCTGATAGACCAAGCTGCTAATGGACACCACGTCTCATCATTGCTAGAAAGACACCCACAAATAAAATTTCAAGCAACTATAAAAGCTCTAACAAACACAAGATTTTATTGGTGTTAACCATTTCGAGTGTTAAGATGATTAAATTAGTTTTATTTGTTAGATTAGATTATTTTATTAATAAAATCAGCTTACTTAAGATAAATGGAAATTTTCATTTTTATTTATGAATAAATCCCTACAAATCCTAAAATGGTTTGAATACATTTTTAGTAATTAATATTATCTTAGAAGAATTTAAAATTAATTATTGTTGGGCTAAATCTATTTTATGCACAGTGGTTAATTATTTAACGTAATTAAGTAGATTTGGTTTATTTGAAGTAGATTTAATAGATCTAGTCATAAAGATTGGATAATTCTTCGAAAAATCATTTTGTATTTTAGAATTAATTAAATAGCAAATTTCTATTATAAGTATTTGAGTTAGTCAAGATAATTTTATAGTATCTTAAGTATTTTCAGATTAATTAATTTATGAAAAATATTAAGATGCTTAGAACAAGTTAAATAATATTTTATTTTTTCTAATGGACCTTTTATTTAAAATATTTTTTTTTTGGAAAATCACATTTGACTATGTCTCTTAAGGTTTCTATAGTTATCTCCAATTTATGTACAAGACAAGTTTCAGAGAAATAAATTATGTTATCGTTTAGGGTTTCCCAAGGTAGGCTTGCCAATCTTCTTCACATTATTTTTTACTACCATTATTGTTATGCATTTTTTTTTATTGCTATGTATTTTGTTAAGATTGGCTGTGAGATTTGTTTGCTGTAGTGCTGCATTAGTAGCTGATCAAGTCTTAAGGATAAACATACACCAGCAACTGAGCCAAGGGCCTATTAAAATTATCACAGTATACAAAAATAAAAAATGATCCAGTTTAGTGGAAGAAAATATCACATTTACTAATAAGGATAATGTTTAAGGTTTAAAACTTTAAACATCTAAAATAACATTCATCCAAGTGAACAACTTTGTACCTCATTTCTGTTGAGTACTGACTCAATCTCTTTGTGCAAACCATCTGTATCCTGAACAAAGTAGCGCAAAATGAGTACATTGACAGAAGTTACTAGCATAAGCTAAAGAGAGAAAAAAAAATTCTAATGCCCTTGTTGATGATATCAACACCAAAGTTTTAGATTTAAGCAGAAATGAATGTCATCCTGGGCAAAGGTTATAACTTATAAGGTTGCCAAGACTATGTTCCAGAGCTTAGAATCTAATGATCCAAACAACCTAAATGATTTGCTTAGGATCTTATGACCCCACAATCTAACCCTATGTTTTCTTCTTGTTGCTATGGAGAACCTTTGTCAAAAAAAACCGTGACCACATAGATATATGTGCCTTCCTTAAATATTTTTAAAATTTTGATTTACCTAGCAAAAATAATTGTTCCTATAGTCTCATTTGAAAAAAAAAATTATATAAAAGTGTTTTAACTTTCAAATAGAAAACTCATTTTAATTGTTGGCATTATCATTCATCTTATTACTATCACTCATTAGGTTGCTATGACCATGAACCATTAAAAAATCTATTACATTTTTTATATATCTATCATCAAAATACTCTCATTTATGTTTCAGAATGATAAAATTTAAAATGCTTATATTATTACTATATATATTGAAGGGGAGCCTTAGCACTATGGATTAAAATCTTGAGTCGTTTCACTAGGAAAACATCTCATTCAGTCCATGGACCGGCACTAGCACAACGCCGGCACACCGTGACGCATCCAAACGCATCGCACGAGTTTGGAGACACATACGGGCGCATCACGTGAGCCTCGCAACGCGTCCTATACGTGTTGCACGAGCCCCGCAACGAGTCTAGACGTGTCGCGGGAGCTCAGTGAAGGGGAGCCTTAGCGCCATGGATTAAAATCTCGAGCCGTTTCACCGAGGAAAACATCTCATTCCACCCACGGACCGTCACCGCCACAACGCCAGCATGCCGCGACGCGTCCAAATGCATCGAGCAAGCCTAGAGACACATACGGACACATCGCGCGAGCCCCGCAATGTGTCGCGCGAGCCCCGCGACGAGTCCAGACGTGTCGCGGGAGCTTGACGACTAGTCCAAACGCATCAAGTGAGCCCGACGACGAGTTTGTACATGTCCGGCCCCAACAACACGTCCGAACGCGTCGTCCAACCCCAGCGATGCATCACGACATGTCGTCTAGACCAACAACGAGTTTGGACCACACATCCAGACACGTCGCCGAGGCCCACGACGAACCTGGACGCCTCGCGCGTGCCCATGGTCATTGCGGAAACAGGGAACAACAGAAATAGAGGAGGTAGGTTTTAACTTAGGATTTAATAATAAATTTAGGTTAATAATTTTAATTAACTCACCGCTATGATTGAGATAATATAAATGACATAATTAAAACCTATTAAAATTATTTCATTAATTTAATATATATATATATATATATATTAACAAATATTTTTTATTTTAAAATATTTAGATTAATTTTTTATTATAATTAATATATTTTCAAGGTTTTAAAATTCGCTAGGCGCTAGTCGGGTGCCAGACTAATGCCTAGTGCCTAGGCTGCTTAGGCGGGGACTGGTGCCGCAAGGCGGATTCCAAGTATCAATATAAATTACATAATAAATCACATTCTATAACTCCAACACAATAACATCAAATTTAAAATGAGAATAAAATTACACAGCTAATAAAATATCACAAATTTATTCTACTTCTCCATAATTTTCAACAACTTGTTCTTCATCGGACACAAATTCAATATTACCATTGTGATCCTCTTCTTCTTCGGATGCAAAATCATCCTCACGAAGTTCTCACTCTAGAGCTTCTTCAGGGTTGTCTTATAAAATGACGTTCCAAAGGATAAGACTTTGGTCAACCTTCAATTCAATCGCGTCCAAGTCACTAGGAAAGATCAAACAACAAATTTTTCTTCAAATCAATTTCTCCAGTCTTTCAACTCTCTGATTTCTAAGAAATGTGGGCTTCTTCATTCGCTCTAATTTCTCCGGCTCTGGTTACTCAGTACGATGAAGATGAAGTCTGTACTAACCACTAGGGCAAGCCAACAAATCGATTTCCTTATTGGACTAAAGTTTAGGGCTTCTAAAAAAAAGTTACATTTCAGTTTTTCTTAATTGGGTTTTAAATTTAAAACCTTAAAGTAAAAAAAATCATGGAAACCGACGATTTGACAGATTAATCAACGCCTAGGGCCGCCTAATCCCGCCTAGGAGCCAAGGTCGCCTAGGCTAGCCGACTAGCATGTTTTCGGCGCGGCTGGTTGGCGCCTAGCGCCTAGGCGGCTGCCTAGACCAATTTTTAGAACACTGTATATTTTATATTTAAAAAGTATCAAAACTAGATCGACACGACACGATACCAAAACTGTATTGTTCTTGTCCGTGACCGAAACCTTGGAGGCTTGAGATTTTAAACCATGCATGGTGCAACGGTAAGTTGCAGAAATAGCCTCTTGCAATGTAAGATAAGGCTGTTATAGGCTTGAGATTTTAAACCATGCATGGTGCAACGGTAAGTTGCAGAAATAGCCTCTTGCAATGTAGGATAAGGCTGCGTATAACAGATCATTTCTGGTACCCCGCATTGACAAGAGTTTCGTACACCAAACTGCCCTTTATATTATTACTATATATATTGAAATATTATGATAAATTATAGAAATTAGTTATAATTTTTTAAGATCCTCTGACAATCTATGAAAACTAAATCCTAGTGAGTTGAAATGCAAGGTTAAAAATCTTGAACCTGTAGAAGTTTTGGTCGGTAACAAAAATAATATTGTTTTGATTCCCTATCAGCGTTCCAACATATGGCATCGGTAGCAAATTAGAGGTGCAAGAAAGGAGATGAATAAGGAAAAAGAGAACTATATACCCAAGTTGTGTGCCTAAATTTGGCCTTTGTGTCTTCTATACTGGTATATTTTTCATATTATATAGTATGGACACGAACTACAAAAAGAAATAATAAATATTATTTTATTTCATCTTAATATGTGTTGTAATATGCAAAAGGGAGTCGAGTTTGCAGGAGATGATACTTATCAACATGATTGACATAGAGACAAAGGAAACATTATCGAATTGATCGAGTTTTAATAATTTATCAAAATAATATATTTCAACAGTGCTAGTTGACACAAGATTTGGAACCATCTTGAAAAGGAAAGAAACTTTGTAATGTAATCTCATAAATCAATATTCTGAAGCTCCTGGTGTTCCATATGCAAGAAGGAGCATCAAGACAACCTCTCAAATCACTTTTAAATTCAGTTTACTCAGCTCAAAGCCCACTAGCGCTGGATTCTCTCCATTAGATCAGTTCCTCATTCATACATTTCTCATAATTTCCTAGGATGTAATCATAGTTAAAAATAAGAAACAAACAGGTAACTGAGACAGATTTGAAGATAGAATCCAACCTCTTCATGCCATCCATCAACAACGAATACATCCAAAGAATAACCATCTGTTGTTGAAAATACATGAGCCTCCCGGATATTGAGTCCAATATCTGACAACATTGTAGAAAGCTAAACAATATTTCAGTTAGAATATTCTGAATGTTCAATAAATTAGTTAAATGATGAAAAAGATAACAGCGTCTATTGATGAACAAAAAACTAATAATAAAATAAATGGAGATGCAATGTCTAAAACGTGGACAATATAGGCAAACATTTAAACATTTTTAGGATCATTGAGACACAAACAAATTAGTAATAAAAAGGCTAAATACTGGAATTGACATCAATATTTTATTTATATCACGTTTAAAAATATATACTGTACCTTGTCTATGGATGTATGTAGGCCAGCAATGATGGCAAGATCAAATTGACATGACCCATATCATATATTACAGACAAAATTCAAAATGGCAACAAATTCAGTTTAACAAATTGTTATAAAACAGACTTGAGCAATTTTTTGAAATTTTAACTAGAATTTTCCATCGTCTAAGTTTTAAAAAAAAATCACTAATTTATATTGCTTTGTTAACTTTAGGTGGATAGAAAATGACGACTCAACCCAACATGAATTGTTAAACCTTTTGTTAGCAAGACATAAAGCTCCAAACTGTAACGACCCAGATTTCCTCATTTTGAGCTCCAGAAATAATTCAAAAATATTTAAAAATGCTATAGAAAAATTCTAGAGATTTTTAGGAATTTTTAGAGTATTTTTACGTAATTTTTGGAGTTCGTTTGGTATTTTTACCAAGAGAAAGAAGTTTAAAAATATATATATATATATATATATATATATATATTTGTGTTAAAGCTGGGTTTTGAACCCAAGAGCTCGGACCCGAGCAAAACCCAACTAACCAACTGGGCTAGCAGTTGTTATTTGATCTAATAAAGGAAGAATTTTATTTAAGTAATAGAAGTTAATAGCGAGAAATAATAGGAAGAAAATAACTTGCAACCGGGATTCAAACCCACGAGCTGCGCTTTAAGCCGAACGCGGCCATCCAACTGATCCAGCGATCGTTTCTTATTAAAGAAGGAGAAGAATTCCATTTAAGCATAAGTTGGAACATTTAAAATAAATTGGAAATAAAAGTGCGCAGCGGAGGATTCGAAACCACAACCCTTGACTTGGTCAAAACCGCAGCCAACCAACTCTTCCGCGAATATTTCGTGAAAAGGTAGGGTGCGAGATATATATATATGTTATGATTGAAACCTTAGTTATAAGAAGAGAGAACTTAAATTTTCTTTTTCTCCCGAAACCCTTTCTCTCCTCTCTCGCGACGGCGTTGCGGGCGAAAACGCAGAAGCCGCAGCTAGGGCTTCTCCGACGACCGGCCAACGGGGACTTCTCCGCGAGCTCTTCTCGGATTCGAGCTCCTCTCGTCAAGAAGGAACAGTAGGCACGAGGAAGAGGGCGAGTTTGCGAGATCCTCCGCAAGCCCTAGAAGCATTGGAAGCTTTCTTCTTCGGCTGTAAGTCCAAGAAACGCAAGGTAAGTCGCTTCTCACCTGCAGTAGGAGTAGCTCCGAATTGGCTTTGGTGTTTTTCCTATTTTCTTGAGTTTTACCGTGAAGGAATCTTGTTTTTTTTTTATTTGCTGCCGTGAACCTTAAAGAAAGAAGAGACAAATTGGTTTAGTAAGCATGAAGAACAGATTTCGGATTCCTGTGTTGGGCAAGGAACGAGGAAGAGTTTAGTTTCCTTTAAAGCATGTAGTTTGATTTTGTAGAATGGTATGTTATGATACAATACATGAAGAACAGCCATATTTTCCTAGGTTTTCAGTAGCAAATCTTTGTTTGGTTGCAAGGTGTGTGCAATGGCACAATGTTGGTGAATATGCTGTCAGATACTTGATTGTAGTTTAGTCCTTAAAGCATGTAAGTAAATGTACTGCAGATTTATGCAATTGATATGGAATTTGTGATGTGTTCAAGATTGCTAGTGCAGGTTTTGTTGGGAATTAAGTCTTAATTAGGATGTTATTGCTTCTCCCTGTCGAATTTGCAACCATTGTACCGATTTTGATAGATTAAGCTTGATTGATGATGCCTTTGTTCCTCTTTATGGCTTCTAGAATTTTTGTACAGATTATTGGTAGGTTAAGACTCAATGGTTGGAGGTTTTGTTCTTTCGAGAGCTTCCAAAATCTTGGACAGATTCTATCGGTGGATTTAGCTTGATGATTGGTATTTTGATGGAGATTTTAGAACTAAATCAGCGGATTAAGAAGAGTGAAGAGAACCTAATTTTTCTTTTAGACAGGATTGAAGTGGTTTAAGATGTCTTCCGTTGGGTTTCATTTTTGGTGTCGACTGTGCTATTTCTGGACAGAATTGTAGTGTTCTAAATGAGTTATCCTTGTGTGTTTTTCCTCATATTTTGGCTGTTGTAAAGAATTGTTTAGATGGGCAAGAATAGTTATAATTCCGGGATTTTAGAAAGGTTTGGATGAAATTGGTTTGATGTAGGTTTGGGTTCTATATTTAGGAAGATAATTCCTGTACCGATTATTGAGGTTAGTTTAATCTAAAGCTGAGAAGTATGTGGGTGATTTAGTTATGCAAGTAATAAGTTCAGAATAGAAGTTTAGTTTAGAAGATGAGAAAAGAGATTTATATGTTGATCAATGTAGATTTTATAAAGTATTAAGATGCAGATTTTGTTAAGCTTAGTATGCAGATCTTAGATAAGCTTAGTATGCAGATTTTAGATAAGCTTAATATGCAGATTTTAGTTAAGCTTAATATGCATGGTGTAATTTGTAGCTTAGTTTTTACTTGTTAACTCCATGAGCATGATTGGCTTTAAGATTAGTATTTTAACAAGCATGAACAGCCATGTATTCTAGTGGAAGAATAAGAGCTCTATTAAATTCTTTTAGAAGTGTTAACAAGTATAAGAAAGATAAAAAAAAAGAAAGAAAAAGGCCAAGGCCTTAAGTAAATCCCAAAGTCAAGACTTTAGGGATTTTGGCACACAAGGTGCTAAAGAAAATGCCGAGGCATTATATATTAGAAGTATTAAGAGACAACAAGTATTTTACTTTTATCAATGGCACTGTACTGGACTTTCAGTAGTCCTTGGGCTGGGCTCCCATAGTCGGTCCCTAGGTTTAGATAACCTAGTATGCAGGACTCTCAGTAGTCCTTGGGCTGGGCTCCCATAGTCGGTCCCTAGGTTTAGATAACCTAGTATGCAGGACTCTCAGTAGTTCTTGGGCTGGACTCCCATAGTCGGTCCCTAGGTTTAGATAACCTAGCAAATCCTACTAGATTCGGGACCAGCTATCTCGGGTTTAGTTAGGGATGCGCGCATAGTAAGTACAGTTGCCGGGCCCAAGAAGAAGTTGATTATTATTTTGAAGTATTATAAGTATAAGTTTTGAACAAGTAAAGCAAGTTTTACATAAGTATAAAGTATTTAAAGAATAAGTCTCTAAACAAGTGAAATAAGATTTAGAAGGTGTTTAGAATTCAGTAAGCTTAGTTCTTTATGCAAGCATGATAGTATAGGCTTGCCTTACGTGTTTAGCCTTTCAGTATGTTTCTTTACTAATAGAAGAGCATGAGTTAGTTTACTGTTCTTTGCTATTTATGAGCATGATTAGCTATACATGTTTAGTATTTCAGTTAGTATGATTCCTTTGCTATGTATGAGCATGAGTAGCTTTACATGTTAGCATTCAGTTTTAGCATGTTTTTATTTATATACATGCATATCGAGATTTTGTGAGTTAGATAGCGCTTACTAAGCAAATTTTGCTTATAGACTACACTTCCTCTTACTGCAGATACAGGAAAGGAAAAGATATAGAAAGGAAGGCGACAAGGAGGTGCGGATGGATGTGTGATGCCAGGACTATGGAAGCCTTGGGACTAGGAAAGAAGTTTTAGTTTAGTTTTTGTTGTATTTTGATATGATTAGGACGTAGTAGAAGAATTGTAATCTTGTGTGATGATTTCTTGTGTTGTTTTCTTTATTTTGGATTTATTATACTGCGTGGTTAATTGATATGTGTTCCAGCCGCTTGTGGCTGAGTATATATTGTATGTATTGTTGAATAAGGTCACCCGTATAGGGGAGACTCTACCGAAATTTTTCGGTAGGGTTTCCATGTGATTTTTAATCATACCGGTTAAGTAGAGTTAGTAGTTAAGTAACGATCATCCTTAGAGAGTAGTAGTAGTAAAAAGGGTGGTCGTTACACAAACCTTTTCCACTTTAATAAGGTGTACTTAAAATAGACCCGTATTTTTAATTAAAAATAACAGCAGATTCTTAATAGGAAAGTCATGGCATGGAAAGACCACTAATTTATATTGCTTTGTTAACTTTAGGTGGATAGAAAATGACGACTCAACCCAACATGAATTGTCAAACCTTTTGTTAGCAAGACATAAAGCTCCAAACCTTTTCCACTTTAATAAGGTGTACTTAAAATAGACCCGTATTTTTAATTAAAAATAACAGCAGATTCTTAATAGGAAAGTCATGGCATGGAAAGACCACTAAGACAATTCCATGAGGCCACTAAGATGATGCAGAACAAGTTAGCTGAAGATAAGACAAGAAGAAAGGAGAGGATAGACTCAGAAACTTAGAAATTAGAAAGAGAAAATAAATTTAACCGTCTAAACCTACGTATACAACCTCAGCCACTCTAGCTTTTTTGAAATGAGAGAATGGTTTGCAACATATCATTCTTATAAATTTCCAAAACTCGATAGCACTCATAGCACTCGGGGACAGATAATATCTTCATCCTCTATTTTATTTCCTCTCTTTCAACCTCCAATCCGTCACCGGCAACATGCATAGGAACGGTGGCATGATACCAACCTCAGCCACTCTAGCTTTTTTGAAATGAGAGAATGGTTTGCAACATATCATTCTTATAAATTTCCAAAACTCGATAGCACTCATAGCACTCGGGGACAGATAATATCTTCATCCTCTATTTTATTTCCTTCCTCTTTCAACCTCCAATCCGTCACCGGCAACATGCATAGGAACGGTGGCATGATACCAAAACAGTGTCGTCAAATCAAAGGCTGAAATTTCAACATAGCTCGTGATTTTGAATCTTACAAAGTATTCAAAACATAGTACAAAATGCACCATCATGATCAAGGGAGATTATAGAATGGATAAGGAATTTTAGTAATCATTATTATGAAATTTGGAAAACTGTCATGCAGTAAGTTGTGAATTCATTCAAAGTAGTCCATGGCTCCACCCATTATCATTATCTGTTTACCAATTCCAACAAACAAGGTACTGCAGTAGCCATTGAGTGGGTAGAATCATCTGTGTATCAACTATGTCTTTATTTTTTGATAGGTGTATCAACTATGTCTTTAGTCTAGATGACTGGTAGTAGTTCAGCTGCAAGTACTATATCAAGAACATAACTAATAGAAAAAACTCAAAAATGACTCTACACCACTTAGGTTGACAACTGAAATGACTGTTTAGAACTGTTAACACGTTAGATAAGCATTAGAACCTTTTCTAAATGAGAAATGGACCAAGAAACAAATATAAAATTCTTTTAATGCAGCTAGCAAATGCTGATGGAATATGCAAGGACTACTTTGGAAGATGCAAGACAAAAGCCAAAATTTCATTTCAAAAAAATTAAGTAAAACAAAAAGAGAAAAAGAAAGCTTGAACTAAAAAGTAGGTAATGAAAGTTCAATACTTGTTTTGGAGCTATAGCACCCCAAAAGATAGACGCAAGATATCCTGAACATGTGACCAGTAGAGTGGTAAAAGAAGGCCTTTACCTCAAAGTGGTCTTTGTGTCTTCCTATTTAAACAACATAACCAACATAAAAAAACACAACCTTCAGGAGCACTATGCAATTTCCACTATTGCTGTCAAGCTTGACATTGATGGTTAAAAATTTTTAGTAGTCATATTGTATAAATTGCATGGTTTAAACTCTTGAGTCATATTGGACGGAACGATATGATTTCGATACCATATTTTGTCGTGCCGATATAATTTCAGTATTTTTTTAAATATAAAATTTATTATTAAAAAATATATATATATAATTAAAAATACAAAAAAAAAATATTATATATATATATATGGAATTGCATGCCTCCATATGGTAAATAAATAAATAAAAATTTTATAATATATTTTTGGAATTAAAACAAATAATATATATAGAGAGTAAATTAATGGGATGATTTTATTAGGATTTAATTAAGCATGTTTAGATTATTTTATTTATAATTAGTAGTTGATTGAAATTATTAACCTATGTTTAATAGTTGATTTATTAACCTAAGTTGGTCCCCTGGGCTATGGTGTCGCGGTAGAACATCCAGATTGTCTACCAGGCACCCGCGGTTCCATCTCCAGTTATATCGTATTTGCAAAAATTTTTCCATCTCCATTTATGTCGTATTTGCATAAATTTTTCCTCCAAATGGGGTGCGCAACCAAAGGATGTTGGGCTTCTGGGTTGCTTGTCGCGCGTGCTTCCCGATTTACCCTAGTGGCCGGTAGAAAAATTCCATGGGGTCGGGCCGGTCACCCACAGGGATAGTCAATAATGCTAACTGGGATTATCATTTATTAACCTAAGTTGCTTTCTTCTACATCCAACCCACACGCTCCTGTGTCCCGCCACAACCCACGGAGGTTGCAGCGGCCACCGTAACCCCGTGGAGTACGCCGCGGGATCACGCCAGCCTCCGCAATCCTACGGAGCATGCTGCAAGCTTGCGACGGCCTCCCAGGAAGGTCGTCGCGGGATCACAAGGCCTCACAACCCCATGGTGGCCCGCTGTGCCAGGTGGGTGCCACGGCAAACAAAACGAAAATTTATGTCATTTCGTCCTACATGAAATAAAATTTTAAACCATGATCAATTGAATCAAAATTGTTAAAACGAGTAAAAAAATGAGAAAAATAAAATTGTTTAAGTAATGATGTTCAACATTAAATTTCTTTATCATACATTATAGCTTAATCAAGGATTATCGTATATTCAATTGTATTGCCATTTCATTGTTGCGGATGGGATGAAGTTGATCATTGATCTAATTACGAAATAGATATATTACGATTGGATTTAATTTGTATTTAAATCCATTATGACGGGTTAATGATGCAGATTGATTGGGATTGATTGAGATTTCAAATTTCAAGTTGTTATCTAAATTTAGATGATAATTCTACTTTGGTTTGTCTTTAATTTCTTTCCTACTTAGCAGTATTTTCTTCCTAGTTTAATCGTGGTCAAGTCTACAAAATTGTCTCTGATATAATATGTAATTTTCAATTAAATAATTCCACTTTCAATTCTAAAATTTCCCCTCACATAGTGTTAGGTTTTGTTCCCACTGTGCGATGTTAATTAGTATCAAAGATAAACCTAGTGCAGTCATGAAACAAGCTATTTTATTTCCTTCTTGTATTTTTACGCTGACATACCAAACCCCCTCCCCCCCTTTAGGTTTCCACCAAAAGTAGACTTTTTTTCTTCTAAATGAATCTAATTCAGTATAACCTAAATTGAATGAGAACAATTTATAAAAATCAAACTCATAGATTTGGCGAATAAGTACTAGCAGTGTCCAAAGATCACTATGTCGTGATAGGGGGTCTAAACCAATTACAAATTGGGGGAAATGAAAAGAAAGTTGATGGTGTACCTTTTGATGCACTTCAAAAATTAGCAATATACCAAGTGTATTAACTTGAAACATCTGAAACATAGCAATTAAATATCAAAGTAGGTTTGAGGACTTGCACATTTTTTAAATCCCAAACTAGACACTAGGAAACTCTTATCCACTTCATTAATGAACTTAAACTTAAAATCCAACAAGTCATGCCCTGACTTCATTAGAAGAGGTCTTCTATAAAGTCATAGAAATTGAAAAAAGGCAAAAATCAAAAGAGCATCCTTTTTTATTGAAGTCATCAATAGGCACCCCATTTTCGTTAATCATCAAACCGGCACCTCCCCCCATTTTTGTTACCAGAATTACCCCTTCTTACTCAGCTGGTTCGAATGTATGACAACTAAACCACCTGCGGACATGTTGTACCAATTATGATCCGTAGTTGTTATAATGTTGTAGCCATATAGTTATTAAAGGTGTCCACTTGGCTGCGCCTAGGCACAAGGTGCAGCCAAGCAAACCTCTTGTGCCTAGGTAGTGACGCTTGAAAGAAGTGTGCTTAAGCGCATGCCTTGTGAGTGGTCAACATGCATGCAACACTTTATTCTCTACGTGACTCTTCCTCTCCCCTCAAAAATCAACATCAATTTCTCTTGCAGACTTATTTCTCTACTAGACTATCTCTCCCCTAAAATATAAATATCAACCACCCTTCTCAAATGTGAACTCTTCTCTTGCCTACAACATCAATATCTTCTGAATTTGACTGCAGTTTCTTTTTTTGATAAGTAAAATAGTATAGCATAAATCAAGAGTATAAGAATTAACCTTTAGGAGCTACTGATGTGTGGTGTTAGATCCAAGAATACTCCCAAATACCGATATACATGAATTTACACCCTCCTACAAATTTTGTCACTTTCTAATTGTCCCTCACCAAATAAACTACTATTTCTAGCTCTCCATACATAATATATCATAGAAGACAAGGCAAGATGACGGGTCTTTGTCAACATCCTACTCCCAGGGTAATACCTCCCAAAAACTCGCATCATCCGCCGATATGTAGACATCTCCTATTGCATGTGAAGTCAGTCTCTAATCTACCTCCATAACTCTGCTATAGGAGGCATCCAAAAAATATATGCTCCTGTATCTCCAGCACCTGTCTATAGAATGTGCGTTGTCTATCCTCCATGTATTCCTTTTTGTCTCTAGTGGGAAGACGCCTCTGTACTATCCAGGATAATTGTACCATCCAGAGGATAACTGCGTGACTTAGTTGTACATAGGTCTTCTGTCCAAACTCATGGCTTCTTAGGACTAGGATGCCTAAAGAAATCATATGCTCAAACCACACTGTCGTCCCTAGCAAACCAATCTGCTAGCTTGCCTCTGTCTAGCCTTTGGTGACCCAGCAACCAATAATATAAGATCCCGTATCTACAACACACACTTGATCAGAGGGGGATAGCCGATAATACAAGGAATTGGCTACACTTTCTTGCTTCAAATTTTGATAGTTTTTCTTCATTTGTTTCTTCATAACAGCGGTATGTTTTTTTCCTCACATATTTTAATTGTAAATTAGTTCATATTTTTTTATTATGGGTTTTTTCTGCTACAAGTTGAAATTAAAAATTAGTTCTAAATTTTTTCTTTTAATGGTTTTGTTTTTTTTCCCTCACAAATTCAAATTGTAATTAAGTTCATAAGTTTTCTTATTGATTTTGTTTTTTTTCTCACATAATCAAATTATAAATTAGTTCAGAATTTTAATTCTTATGATTCTGTATTTTTGTTCAGAGCATAGAAATGCCAAAGTTTGCCTGCAATGTCCAGAGCATGTAAAAGAAGAATTGAGTTCTTATATGACAGAAAAAAGAGGTGAAAAATCAAATGGATGTCATGCCTTATTTTGATGATGTTGCTGATCAGCAAGAGAATTGGAAAGTCAAAGAAGATATCCCAATGAAAGGAAAAAGACCCATATCAGCTTCATCGAGTCAGTGTTCAGCCTTCTAACTAATTTTCAAGGCAAGAAATCAAAGCAAACTGGCCCAATTGATTTATACTTTTGGCAAGATGTTGATGAAATTGTTAGGAAAGAAAAAAGAAACAAAGTTATATGATGAAAATAAAAAAAATTGAGGGAGAATGCTGTGCAAAGATTTGCTAGATGGATGTATGAAGCGGGCATTCCATTTAATGTCATAAATTATGATAGCTTTGGACCGATAATTAAAGCTATTGGGCAATTTGGTTCTGGAATGAAGCCCCCTACTCCATGAAGTTAGGGTCATTTAAAAAAGGAGTTGGAGCATACCAAATCAATCTTGAAAGACCATGAGATTGATTGGATTTTGATGGCTGATGGGTGGACCGATAGAAAAAACAGGACTTTGATAAATTTTTCAATGAATGGTCCAAGAGGGAGTGTGTTTATAGAATCAGTTGATGGGTCAAGCTACTCTCACACAGGAGAGAAAATGTTTGAGCTACTTGATAGATATGTACAACGTATTGGGGAAAAGCATGTGGTTCAAGTTGTCATAGATAGTGCAAGCGCAAATGTTGTACCTGGTATATATAATTTTATTACCATTATATAAAATTATTATTCTGTTTTTTTTCTTTTAACTTACAATATTATTTTCCAATTTGAATGAATAGAAAGTATCCCCACTTATACTAGTCTCCATGTGTTGCTCACTACTTGATTTGATGTTTGATAAATATATATATATAATAGGCCGAAAAATTATAAATATGATGAGGAAATTCACAAGACAGAGGGATATGATTAGGGCGGAAAAACCTCATTTTGCAAAAGCATTTTTGACACAAACGGTTCCTTCTGAAAAGTGGACTGCTAGTAGATTTTCAAAAGAGATGTCAGGTAAACGAGCAGCAGGAGTTATATTAATGTCTTTGTTTGGGAATATTGTTGTTTATGCTGTGAAAATAGGCAATTTATTAGTAAAAGTTCTTCAATTGGTTGACTGAAAAAAAAAAAAACCTGCAATGGGATACATTTACGAGGCAATGGACAGAGCTAAGGTTTAAAACTTTGATCCGTGTTAAGGTATCGGTCCTGAAATAATACGGTTTCGGTATCGTACCGATATGATTTCAGTATTTTTTAATTTATATATAGTAATTATTAGATAAATATATTTATTATATATAATTTAAAAATAAGTTATATATTGATTTTATATAGATTCTCAATTATTAAATAATTTAATATTGTTAGAAAAAATTAAACATAATTTTCTTTAAAGAAAATTGATCTATCAATAAAAAAAAAACAGTCCGGTGCACGAAGCTCTCGACATGCGGGGTTCCGAAGAAGGATCCATTGTACACAGTCTTACCCTGCTTTTTGCAAGAGGATGTTTCCAGGATTCGAACCCGTGATCTTTTGGTCACATGGCAACAACTTTACCGTTGCGCCAAGGCTCCCCTTCAAAACTGATCTATCAATAATTCAAATTAAAATTGATATATTATAATATGTTACCTTACTAATACCAAAAAGAGTGGCGTGAAGAAACATTAGTTCTTGCAACATTCTGCTTAGATTAATTTTATAGTTCTTCAATGCTCAGATTAAATTGATCATATCAAGACATGCAATATTGATATTAATATCTCCACATATCACTAAAAATTGGATTTGAATTGGCATAAATCGGCACGGGTACAAGCACATGATAAGGATAAACATACGTCCCCGAGCTCTAGTATAAGAGTTATAATAAGAAGGCTGAGAGTATGAAGAACTTCGACCAGAATCAATCTCAACTAAACTCGCCCGCTTATCTTGATAATTATGAGCTTTCTTTTGTTTATCACCCTTATTTCGACGTTGATATTGAATAGTTCTAGCTCCATAATCATAATCTTCAATTGCATGTGTAATCTCTCACATGTCCCTAGCTCCGGTATTGGAGTAGGGGGAACATAATTTTTACACCAGATGCAATTTCACTATTAACACTTCCATGAGTACTTGCACTACTATCACCATCACTATCCTCATTTCGAATTTCTCGTCGAATTACAATCTCAGAAGGTGATGGTGTCTCATCATTATCGTCATGTTCTAGCTCATCAATTGCATTAAGTGGATTTTCACTAATTCTCAATTGACCCCTTCCTGTAAAAGCAAGAGGTTTACAATTTTCTTTCTTTGTAGTAAAAATTACAAGAGTTTTGCCTTTGTTTTTGCCTTTTTCTATGGACTTTGGTTGGGTTTGAGCTTGGGATGTTTGAGAACATCTAGACCGAGATCCAGAAAATCAAAATTCTTGATCAAAAACTTCATCATCATCTTCTTCGTCACCGATATTTTCTCTATCTTGTATTTTTTCAATCTATTAAGAAATTGAGATGGTCGTGGAGGATCTCCTGCTTTATCAAGTAATGGATTTTCAGCCTCAACAACGCTCCACCAATCCATCATTCGATCATTCTACATCACCAAACTCTTGTTCTTCCTTCTCTTCTGTTATTGCTAATAGTTGAAGACGCATATTATAATGAACGTAGACCATCTTCTCCCAGCAACGATAAAAAAGACAATTTTGTACTTCTGTATGAATGAGGGAGAAGTTGACCAATTTCTTTCGCAACCAATTGAAGACGTTGTCCATAAGAGAATTCATACTACAATATTTTTCAAATTTAAAGTTGATCCTCCATATTATAATCATCACTCAGCTATAAGATAAATAAGAATAAAATTAAAATAATATTTATATTTGTTGACAATAATTATTAGTATATTTGCATGCATCCATTTTATATCTGCATGACAATACAATAGAATTACTAAAAGAACCATATGCCTCTCGAAATAATCGACGTTCATTAATAATCTCAACAATTGATTCTCTATTTGTTTGTAATCTTGATCAAGGAATGAAATACCGTGTTGTGCCGCCCGAAACGGGCGATTTTTGCCGTTCCAACACAGGACCGGCACCGAACCAACGCACGCGATAATTTCGCATGCGTCATTACGTGCATCACGTGTGCGCAACAAAGGGGAGAAGGAATTTGGGTGACATACCTTCTGCCGTCAAATGAAGACTTACCTCGAAGCTTTGGAAAGACAACCAGCGAGAGATCAATAGCGGCAAGCGAAGGCTAGGCGACTGTGACTGTGAGGTGGTGGCGAGGCGACTGTTCGATTGTGAGGCGACGGAGAGATGACTACGAGGCGAATCGTGCAGCAGGGGACGAGACGGCAGGAATCGCGAAATTTTGAGGAAAAGGAAAGTTTTATAGAAGTTTTAATTAAAACCGTATATTATATATATAATTTCCAATTAATTATTATATAAATTAATAAATAATTAAATAATTAGTTAATTAATTAATATAATTATAATATATAATTTAATATTTTTATTATTTTTATTAAAAATATAAGAAAATAAAGTAAATAAAAAATAGTTTATATAATATATAATTATATAATTTAAAATAAATTTAAAAACAAATATTAAATTATTTTTATAAATTAAAAATAGATTAAAATTTTATAAAAATATTTAAAATAATTTTAAAATTTTATAAAAAATTCTAAAAAAATTAATTGTTAAAAAAATAAAAATATATATAAATTTTTTAAATAAATTTTATTTTAGAATGCAATAGTATATATTATATTATTTAAATATTTAATATAACTTATTTATAATATTTATAAACTATAATTATATAAATAAATAAATCATATAATTATTATATATAAATTAGGTTTTTACGTTAATTTATATAATTATTATAGATAATAAAAAAATCTTAAAATCGATTTGAGATTTGGAACTAATATTAACATACTTGCTTTCTACTTTTAGATTCTTACTTCCTAAACATATAAAACACATTTTTGTTGATATAAATATCTAATCTTTACATGTAGGAAATATTTTAGATTATCTATCCTTTAGTTTGGAAGTTTTGAGAAAAGTATGTTAAGATACATAAAATTAATATATAATTTATTTATAAATTATATATAATAAACACACATATATATAAAGTATCGAAATTGTATCGGCATGACACGATACGATACTAAAATCATATCACTCCAATTTGAGACTGAAACCTCGGCACATGTCAATTTTAAACCTTGATCTTGATATTACATTTTTAAGAGCCACTAATAGATCACCATTTATGCCAAGATTATAACGATATTGATATACCGAATTGAAATAATAACCTACCATAATTAAATATATAATTATTAATAATAATATTAAAAAAATTATCATTAAAAAATACATACATGTCAAATGAATATATTTCCTATTTGGTCTGTATCAATATATTCTTGATACTTGGTGATGGTAGACGTCTCTTAATTTCCTCTTTTGCTTCATGAATTAGGCGATAAACGTTATCCATTTATGGTTTCTTATCCATATTGACTTTACGTAGAACAACGTAAAAAAAGGTTCTACTATTATAAAAATATCTACGATATAGTCCCAAAATCTAACAAATATAATAATTTTTACACCTCCTTACTTTTGGTCATATTAGAATATCAAGAGGCTTCCCAATCCTCAAAACAGAGCATGACTTTCAATCCACTTTTTTTCTGAGTCAACAATTTTAACAAGAGAAAGTTAGTGGCAAATCTAATTGCTCCTGGTTGCAAATCTCCCCATCAATAAATTTCCTCATTAATCCATGAATCCAATAATAATTATAGAGAAATTTTGTTAAAGATTGACCTTTTTTCACTACATTCTTCACTATATCGAGTTTACTGATATCCGTCATCATCAAATCGATAGTGTTGCACATGGTGTCCAAAATAATGTTTGATACTTTTGCTCCAATAACTCTCCAGCCCTCTTAAAGTTGGCGTTAATCATCTACACAATGATATATGTATGGTGCATCATGATAGTCTATAATTGCATCAATAGATTTATAAAATAACACTTTTCTATTACAGCAAAGTAAAAAGTTGATAATGCTCATCCGTGTAGATCATGTCCACCATCACACATTAACGTAACCTCATATAAGCTCTATTGCTTCTTGCATGTTAGGATCAAAGTCTTAATTTCCTCCACTTGTTCATCTAAATATGAACCAGCAATTTCATATGCAGTCGGAGATTGAATACTAAAACTAAATTTTTGGATATTGGACACCATGCTATGTTTGCTACATTAAGAGAATATGATTAAAATGAAAACAAAAAATAACAATACTTTCACCGATTGATTTCTTCTCTTTTGTATTCTTCACTATATCGAGTTTACCAATATTCGTTATCATCAAATCGATTGTGTGCTGCGCATGGTATCCAAAATAATGTTTGATACTTTTCTCCAATAACTCTCCAGCCCTCTTAAAGTTGTCACCATTATCTGTAATCACCTACACTATATGTTATGCACCTATCTCTCGAATTACACTATCCATCAAACGATAGTTGCATCAATAGATTTATAAAATATCACCTTTCTATTGCAGCATTGTAGAAAGTTAATAATACTCATCCGTATAGGTCTTGTCCACCCATTACACAATGTAACCTCATATAAGCTCAATTGCTTCTTGCATGATAGGATCCAAATCTTGATCTCCTCCACTTGTTCATCTATATACAGTCAGAGGTTAAATACCAAGACAAGATTTTTGGATGTTGGCTCCATGCTACGATAATATGTGTTGTTTGTTGTATTAGGAGGAATATGATTAAAATGAAAAAAATTTAGTAATACTTTGATCGATTTCTCTTTTGTATTCTTTACTATATCAAGTTTACCAATATCCGCCATCATCAAATCGATAATGTGTTGCACATGGTGTCCAAAATCATGTTTGATACTTTTGCTCCAATAACTCTCCAGCCCTTTTAAAGTTGGCGTATTTATATGTAATCACCTACACTATATGTTCTGCACTTATCTCTAGAACTACATTATCCATCAAACGATATATGTATGGTGCATCATGATAGTCTGTAATTGCATTAATAGATTATGAAATATCGCCTTTCTATTACAGCATAGTAAAAAATTAATAATGCTCATCCGTGTAGGTCCTGTCCACCCATCACACATCAACGTAACCACATATAAGTTCTATTGCTTCTTGTATGATAGGATCCAAGTCTTGATATGCAGTCAGATATTAAATACTAGGACTAGATTTTTTAATGTTGGACATCATGCTATGATAGTATGTATTGTTTGCTACATTAGGGGGAATATGATTAAAATGAAAAAAATTAGCAATACTTTGACATTTCTTCTCTTTTATATATGCATCATCAATCCTAGTTTGTTTGCTAGCTTGGTCTGTGGATCAATATCAACTGCACGTTTTCGTCCTATAAAAGGAAAAAAATGGCCAATACCACCTTGTGTTGAAGTAATATGAACACTTACACTCCTTCTCAATGGTGATGCAATAGTTGAGACACTCCCACCAACACCTAAGCCATTTCTATGTTGCATTAAATAAGATCCTCCATATTGCAATCTTTCTAATTGTCCAAAAGTTTCTCAAAAAGTTCGTTGTGCAATGAAAGAAGAACTTGATAACAAAAATGCATTAAAGTATAAACAACAATGACACGTGAACTTGTTGATAGCCGAGACTCTAAAACCTAATCTATGAATTTAAAGGTCATGGTGAAGTTCCAAATGATGAAGATTTTTTAGCACCTCTCAATGCCTCACGAACTTAATATGAATATGAGCAAAATATACGACAGAAATGGCTCGTGGAAGTGGCTCAACTACTGCATCAACATTGGGAAGGAGTGCAAGTGTTCGTATTACTTCAACACAAGGTGGTAATGGATGTTTTTTTTCCTTCTATAAGATCAAGACATCCCAGACCAAGATAGCGAACGGACTAGGATTGATAATGTATATATAAAAGAGAAGAAATCAATCAATCGAAGTATTGCTGATTTTTTTTTTATTTTAATCATATTCCCCCTAATGCAGCAAACAACACATGCTACCATATCATGATATCCAACATCTAAAAATCTGGTATGTATTCAATTTTCGACTGCATATGAAATTGCTGGTCTATATTTAGATAAACAAGTGGAGGTGATCAAGACTTGGATCTATCATGCAAGAAGCAATAGAGCTTATATGGGATTACGTTGATGTGTGAAGGATGGACAGGACCTATACGGATGAGCATTATCAACTTTCTACTATGTTACAATAGAAAGATGTTATTTTATAAATCTATTGATGCAACTACAAACTATCATGATGAACCCTGCATATATCGTTTGATGGATAGTATAGTTCAAAAGATAAGTGCAGAACATATAGTGTAGGTGATTACAGATAATGGTATCAACTTTAAGAGGGTTAGAGAGTTATTGAAGCAAAAGTATTAAACATTATTTTTGACACTATGTGCAGCACACTATCAATTTGATGATAGCGGATATCAGTAAACTCGATATAGTGAAGAAGGTAGTGAAAAAAGATTAGTCTTTAACAAAATTCCTCTAAAATTATCATTGGATTCATGAATTAATGAGAAAATTTATTAATAAGGAGATTATGCAACTAAAAGCGACTAGATTTGCCACTAACTTTCTCTTATTAAAATCGTTGAATCAGAAAAAAGTGGATTGAAAGCCATATCCTCTTCTGAGATTTGGGAAACCTCTCAATAATCTAATATGACCGAAGGTAAGGAAGTGCAAAAAATTATTATATCGGTTAAATTTTGGGACTATATCATAGATATTCTTATAGTTTGTTCTATGAAAAGACGATAGGGACAAGAAGCCACAAATGGACAATGTTTACCGTCTAATTCATGAAGCAAAAGAGGAAATTAGAAGACGTCTACAATCACCAACCAAGTATTAAGATTGCATTGATAGAATCACTACAAGATAGGACAACCAAATGGGAAATATATTCATTTGGCAGGTATGTATTTTTTAATTATAAATTTTTTTTTTAATATAGTTATTAATAATTATATATGTTTAATAATTGTAGGTTATTATCTCAATTCGGCATATCAAAAACGTTATAATCCTGGCACAAATGATGATCTATTAGTGGCCCTTAGAAATGTAATATCAAGACTATAAATAAATAGAGAATCAATAGTTGAGACTATTAATGAAAGGCGATTATTTCGAGAGGCATATGGTTCTTTTAACGATCCTATTAATAAAAGTCAAATTTAGAGCTATTTCGAGAGGATCGGCTCCAAATTTGAAAATTATTATCGTATGAATTCTCTCACAAACGTCTTCAAGTGGTTGTGAAAGAAATTAGTCGACTTTCTCAATCATTCATACAAAAGTACAAAATTGTCTTTCTTATCGTCGCTTGGAGAAGATGGTATACGTTTATTATAATATGCGTCTTCAACTAATAGTAATAACAGAAGAGAAGAAAAAACAAGAGTCTGATGATGTAGACTCATTTAATATTGGATTTGTCCAAACTGAGAATGATCAAATGATGGATTGGTGGAGCGTTGTTGAGACTGAAAATCCATTACTTGATGAAGCAAGAGACCTCCCACGACCATCTCAATTTCTTACTCAACAAATTGAAAAAAAAAAACAAGATAGAGAATATATCGGTGAGGAAGAAGATAATGAAGCTTTTGATCAAGAATTTTGATTTTCTGGATCTCAGTCTAAACATTCTCAAACATCCCAACCCCAAACTCAACTAAAGTCTATTGATAAAGGTAAAAGCAAAGGCAAAGACCCTGTAATTTTTACTGCAAAGAAAGAAAAAAAGGCAAACCTCCTATTTTTACAGGAAGGGGTCAATTAAGAATTAGTGAAAATCCACTCGATACAATTGATGAGCAAGAACATGATGACAGTGATGAAACATTATCACCTTTTGACACTGTAGTCCGACAAGAAGTTCAAAATGAGGATAGTGATGTTAATAGTCATGCGAGTACTCATGGAAGTGATAATAGTGGTGATGCATTTAGTGGTAAAAATTATGTTTCCCCTACTCCAGCACCGGAGCCATGGATATGTGAGACAGATTACACACATGCAACTGAAGATTATGATCATGGAAATAGAATTATTCAATATCAACTTCGAAATAAGGGTGATACAAAAGAAAGATCATAATTATCAAGATATGCATGAGTATAGCTGAGATTGATTTTGGTCGAAGTTCATCATACTCATCTTATTATAACTCTGATGCATCATATGGCGATCCATCATACCAGAGCTCGGAGATGTATGTTTATTTTTATCCTTATCCTGTGCCAGTGCCCCATTCCAATTTCAGTGGTGTTAGTTCAAATCCAACTTTTAGTGATGAATCGAGACACATGGACATGTAAAGAAATCAATATCAATATTGCATGTCATGGGATGATTATTTAATCTAGACATTGGAGAATAATGGAACTGATATAAACAGAATGTTACAAGAACTAATGTTTCCAACTGATTCATGTCATTCTTTTTGGTATTAGTAAGGTAACATATTATGATATATTAATTTTAATTCAAATTACTGATAGATCAATTTTCTTTAAAGAAAACTATATTTAATTGTTTTTCTAACAATAGTTGTTCAATAATTGAAAAATGAATATACAACTTATTTTTAAATTATACACAATAAACATATTTATCTAATGATTACTATATATAAATAAAAAAATATCAAAGTCATATAGCATGCACAATATGATACCGAAATCGTATCGTTCCGGTCTGAAATCAAAATCTCAGCATGGGTCGAGATTTTAAACCTTGATTCTTAGTCACCTATTTTGATGACCTTCTACAATAAGACACATGATGCTCATCTCAAAGATATTCACCATGTTCTTTAGATATTTAGTATTAAAAAAAAACTACAATTTGAAGAAGTGCTCCTTGTGACCCCAAGTTCTCTTTCTTAGGATTAATATTTCTTACGAGGGCATTTCTACAAATTTATAGAAAATTAGAGCAATAGCAATATCTAAACATCTTACTAATTTAAAGCTTTCATAACTATGCAATCTTCTTAGGGCTTCATTAAGAACTTTAGTAGCATTTTAACAAACTTGGATAAGAAAGGGGTGTTATAATTGTCTATGTCTACCTTAGTCATCTTTCAAGAAATTAAGCAAAGAGAGTAAGGCCCTTGATCCTGCCCAGAAGCTGAGTAGATGGCCACCAGGAAGCAATGCTGAGGTGGCCCTTCGTCTTCACTGATGCTCCCGCGTTCCTGCAACCACAAGTCGTTAGTGCCAAGCCGGGAGGGAGTTCCCGGCGACGGCCCTCCGATGCTCAAGTCACACACCAGCAAGCGAAGAAAACAAAGGAAGCAACGAAGAAGAGAATAGTGGCTCCCGAAGACCTTTTTGTGTACCTCTCCTTATTTAAGGCTTCGACGAGTAGACTACACGCATCCCAATCGGATGCGTATTCCCAAACTTTCCCCAAAAGCTAACGTTGAGAAAGGATCCCTAACATCTTACCATAACGGGGCAAGCGTATCTCTGCCACCGCAGCGGGATCTTCTTCCGTGCGATCCTCTGTCCTTCCTCACCGTCAGTCGGCGAAACTGACTCCTAAAAGGATATTCTATCCATACGCACCATTAATCGGCAGCACTGACTCCCAGAAGGATATTGGCATGTATCCCCGTCTTATTTGTCGGTTGTCGGACTGGCCAGATTCCCCTTGATCGGGCCGACCAGCCTATTCTTTAGCCTCATGCGCCTATGTCCTGGCCGATCGGCGTGAATGTCTTTTGCCTCGCTGGACTCCACCTTGATTGGTCCGACCGGCCTCTCCTTTGGCCTCATGCGTCTATGTCTTGGCCGCTCGGCGTGCAATCCCTTGCCTCGGTGTGTTGTAGGCTTGGCCAACCCCCTCCGAACTCTTCTGATCGAACGGGGACGAGGGGCCTTCTGACCGGTTAGTCTCTCGGTTGACCACCCCTTGACTTTGACGTCTACCAAAGCGCTGAACTTCCTTGGAGGTGGGCCCTTCTGGGTCATCACCGGATCAGCCCTTATTCTTAAACATCTTAAACATGGTTGACTGGTTGAATTCCTAAGAATATACATTTGTCTAAAAAAAAAAAAACCTAATGAGGATAACAAGCCCATCCATAAACTGAGTCTTGTAGCCACATTACACACAATGAGCACACCGGTGGTAGAATTTGCTCGACTCAAGGATGTATATGACTATAAGATAACTTTTCAAAATGTTCAAGATTTAGATTGATTTTTTTATCAAAGAGATTACTTATTTAAGGTCACACGTATATGGATTCCTACAATTTTACTTAGATTTTTTCTCATCTGGAAAATATAAGCAAGTTATCTTGTTGAACAATTTAGGAAGGATTAGACTATCATCTTTATTTTGGATAGATTTATTGGTCCTTATTGATAAGATGTTGTTTGGATTGTATGATAGTCACATATGTTACGGACAAAGACAACTATGTGAAACATGAGCTTCTAGACACCGTTGTTGATTCCCACAAGCCTTTCAAAGATGTCAGCATGAACTTTGTTTTTGGTCTTACCCAAATTAACTGAAGCTATGACTCCATTTAGTGGCAGTCCATAGATTTATAAAGATGTTACATTTCATTTCATTTTGTGTAACAAGACCAACAATGTGTATCACATACTCAAGTTATTCTTTAGAAAGGTTGTTAGAGTCATGGGCTTCCTGCATGTATAGGAATGTAAATTTTGTTCATTATTTTTAGAAAATCATTTAAAAATTATTTGAAACCCAACACAGGTTCGTGTCTACTTTCCATCAACAAACTAATGAATAGATCGAGGTTCTCAATCGCAATCTGGAAAATATGCTTAGGTGTCTAGCAGGTGAAAAATTAAAATTTTGAGGTTCTCTTTTTTCACTTGCTGTATTTACTTATAGCAATTCAGTAAACCATCTAGTAGTCAAAGTTCATTTGAAGTGTGTATAGATTAGAAGTTCATCAATGTGTTTGATCTGATTCGCCAACCTATCACTTCCCATTCATTTGAAACATCTAAGAGGTTTATTGAGTGTATCAGAGACACCAATGTTAAGAGAAGATTGCACTAAGTATTAGAACTCAAGCTAATGTTCATTATAAATTTAAGAAGTACAACATAGGCAACCATGCAACAACTTCAGACAGCTTCATATTGTTCCTCTAATCTCTTTAAAATTGTGACAGATTAGTTAACGCAGACGTAATCGACTTACATGCTACTTCACACATTAGTCCAATTTCTAAGCATTCCTTCTTGTTTCTTAGTTTGCCAACAGTTCATGCTTGCACATTGTTAGTTCCTGAACTCCCATCCACAACATAGCTTACTCCTTAGATTGAGTGCATTACATCCTCACAGTGATCGCTCCTCATGGAAGTCTCCAAAGATACTAAGCGTATTACAATCATTATTATGTTCATGGAATAGTTAAATAAATGGGTTTAAATGAGAAGAGGTTGCATTGACCAAGAGAGCTACTAATACTCTCTATCAATCAATAAATAATCTCCTGCTCCACACTAAATGAAGAAGAGATGGACGAGGTGTTTAACATAAATGATGATAGATCACATGCAACAATAGGGTTTTTCTGCTAACCTGCAACAAATCTAGGCAGTGAGGAAATGAAGTTGGTTACATTGGTCAAGTTTGTTTAAATCAATTTAGTTGAAAAAAAATTACAACTTATTTCATCCTTTACATTCATGATTTGACAAGCTCTCAATCAATTTAGTCCATTTTCTAGAGGTATTAAACTTATTTCTAGGTTGTATTCTGTTTAAATAGCATTCTATATGCATTAGCAAAAAATGTGTGTTCTAGATACACAGATAATGTGGGTCTCACAACCTGGACTAATATAATGTTCAGTAAATGCAACCGACTGCATCTACCTTATTCATTGTCTAAAGAGAATCGAATAAATACCTTAACCCCCTACTTATTTGTAGCTTTAATCTTGGGTGCCAATGCAAAAATTCTTCATTTGTGCCAAGTAATACTAGCTTAACTAATAAAATGACAATACCATATGAAATCAAGTTTAAACAGAATCACTATAACTCAACAAATTGGTAAAGGCTAGTTGAGAAGAGATTGGTTTTAAGAATTCAAAATGTGTCTGTTGCATAACTGAGTCGGCCAAGTTGGTTGAGTAGTCCAGGTACTTTTATCCAAATCGGCAAATTGACTAAAGTGAAACCAAGCTTCAGGCTTGTTAGATGAACAAAAGCAAAACATTCTGTTATGCAACAAAATAGAGAAGATTGTAAATTTCAATATTAACTACCTGGCTAAGAAGCTTTGGTTTGTCAAGGGTGGAAAATAGAATTTCATGAATCATGGCAAACCTACTTCCATGCCTGTAAATTGGATGTTCAATAGTCAGTTTCTATGCATGAAAGATAGGGCATAATTGCTAAATTTTCATACTGGTTTCCATATTGCATAAAGTTTACAGATGCAGGGACTAGGAATCATGAATGTGTACCACTCCTCCAAATCCTAGTCACTCCTGTAGTAGTTTCGAGTTTATGGATTTGATGTATAGGAAAACTCTAAATTACTCTTTAGGATACAGTGGCAACTAAAATTGTCAAATTAATTAAAAGAATACAAGTCACTAAGATTCTGCAAGTTGCAGAAATAAAGCAGAATATTTATCACCGCCGTATAAAAAGAACATAAAACCCATTTTCTCATTTATTTCACATGATTGAGAGTCCAGTCCAACCATGTCCTAATGTAGAAATGAAACAAAGTCCTCTCATGATTATGCACAAAGTTCCTTCTTGATAATGGAAGATATATAGATGGACTCTCATTAAATGTGCACATGTTAACTGGTGTATTCTACTTGTAGAGAGAAACAATCCATATTATAATTACTTAACTACGATGGCATCAGATAAACACATCTAAATGTGATGAGCTTACAAAGTCAACCAAAAGGAGAACCACTAGCAGGAAAGTATACGCAAGCATCATCAAACTAGAAGTATCATTTATTACAATGTGTTTTAGCATGAAGTTCCAAACCATTAACCCACATTGTAAAAACTATTTGAGAGTAGAACACACCTTGATGAAAAAGCATCTCCAAACTCAGTTTCATCATCAGAGCCCTCAATGTTCTCTATTGCATCCAAATTTTGTTCCTCTAGCTTTGAGCAAGGTTCAAAGTAAATTTCACGTGTCATCATTAATTATAAAGGCAAAAATAATATGTCAGTAGTTAGGAATGGAAAATTATCAGCAATAAAGTTATGGCTATCATTTGTGCTTCAATGGTCAAACTCTTCATCAACACACTTCATACGATTTGGGGACACCAACACTCAAGTTTGATAGAAAAACCCTTAATGATTACATGTAAAAAGTTTATAAACAATTGTGTCAGACAGCTAGATCTATATTCATAGCTAACATTTATATAGGAGATGAAGTAACACAGTGCTTACGACAGCTTTAACCAAGATTTAAGATCTCATTACAGTTTTGAGTTTTGGTGGCTGAGTAAAACGAGATTGTTTTGGTGATTGATACTGTATTATGTAGGGGTACAAGTTGGTGTCAAATAGAAACTATCATGAGGAGGAGGAGAAAGAGGAAGAAGTTAAAGAGGAATAGTAAGAAAAAAGATGAACAGAAGTAATGATCACTCGTGACCAACAAGACTAATCTTCAGCCTTTCCCACATTGATCTCGGGCATCCAAACAATGTTCCCCTGTTGAGATTGCTGCTGAAAAGCACACTCCGACATGGTTATGCCATGTGTTGATGCACCCCATTGAGATTTCATATTTCAACAGGGTTTCAGTGCCAGCTCATGCATAGAAAAGTTCATCTGCCCAATATGAGCAAGGCAAAAATGAGATTTAAAACCTTATATTTATCAAATATCAATACTTCATTAGTTCAGTTTTGAAAATCACCTCCTCATTTTTACAAATACATAATCAAGTTTTTAGCAACTAGTATTCCACAGCAAAATCTTTACAACTAAAGATGGGCCCTCATTGCACCTTTTAAATATTGTGAAACAGACAAACATAGTTGAAAAAAATGGAGGCAACCAGAAAGATATGATTGGCAGCTTGCCTTCTAATTCAGCTATTGTCTATACAATTTAAAAATAAGTTTGTGCAATTATACTGACAGAATTAAAGGCCTAAATCCAATGTTTCTCTAAGTGCACCAAATATTGCAAATAGACTACTCATTTGGTGGGGAAAAAAAATGCAATCCTGAGAAATAATCCCCTTTAGAAGCTACAATTTAGCTAGTTGTCATCTTATAAACTCATTGAGAGGGAAACTGAGTTCTATTTGTAACGATTTGGATGATATGAAATGTATTATTCAGCTTTAGGAAAATATTGGGCATATCAATAAATATTCATAGAGACAATCAATAGTAAATAAAAAATGATGAGGATTAGTGAGGATGAACAATGATTATTCATCAACAGTCGTAAATTTATACCAATTGCAATGGACAAGTACAGGTGGAGCAGTGAATCACAACGGAGACTATCTAACTCATTATATATCTCATACAAAATCCTAATCACAGATCAATAATCGATGAGGAACCAAGGAAATATTATTAAAATAGAATATGATTTACTGAAGCAATCACAGGTACACAGTACCTTCTGGAAACGGACATAGAAAACAGGCCTCTTCTCTGGGTCCTTGGCTTCTGCAAGAATTTTTTGATGTATCAAAACATCTTCGGCTCTATCAACATTCAAGTCCAGCTTATAGCTGCATGTAACCAGATAATTCAATTGCAAATCTCGAATCAGAGTATTCCCAGCTAGAAACTTTTGAAACGAGAGTGAAGGAAAAAAAAATATTAAAAAAATACAAAATCTTCCATCATAATCTTCAAGCAAACAACGAAATCCAAGATCTCCTACCAGAGTTTCGCACTAATATAGAATAAGATGATCCTTAGGCACATTGATCATACCTAGGCAATGAAATAGGAATATTAGAAAGCACCAAATTTCTAACGACCAAGACAGATAAACAATTCGTGATCAAGAAAACCTGCAAAAACCAACCAAAGCGGGAACCGACTTCACCCCGGAAACCTTCAACAAAACCAGAAACCTACTCAAGAATAATAGAACGACAGAGATCACCTGGGCGGCAACCGGCTAAAGTGCCCATCGAACAATTCCTTGAAGTGGGGATTCGACCGAACCTCCTCGTTTCCGCTCTCCATGAGCCTCTTGTATATTTCATTCTTTATGTCGTACGCCGCCTGCCCTCCAGACACACGCGGCGGCGAGGAGCTCTCCCCGACCTCCTCGATCGGCTCCGCCGCTCTGGCACCCATGGCCTACCCTCCCCACCGATCTGATTCAAGAGCGCCGCCGCGTCTCCATCGATCGCGGCAAACCTCGAAGCCAGTCCGCAGCTACGATTTCGAAGGCGAGATTGGAAACGAAAGGAGGATCGACGTGGTGGTATTATCCGGCAAGGCGGTGCGAGGGGAAAAGGGAAGGAATGCGGCAGGGGCAGAAGGGTCTTTTCCGGAAGTTGATAGGAGTGGGGAAAAAGGCGCAACGCTCCGACCGAGCAGAACGATTCGGGGCGGAAAGCAACGTATGTAGAAGTTGGCAGTAGCTGTTGAGGCAAAAATAAAGTTGAATTAAATTCGGAAATTAAAGGCGAGCGGATCGGGTAGACCCGTCAGGATCTCGCCACGCGGACCATAAAAGAGCGTCTCTGGCAGGCTACGGTCAATCCCCCAACGGACACAAAAATTCGGGCCCCGCACGTTGGCAATAATGGAGTTTTACGGAGGGCCCACTCCCTCGCTAATCAGTTGAGCTCATTTGGGCTGGACCAAATTGTTGATGGCTAATATTGTTTATTTATTTACTTTATTCCTTGTAATATAATTTAATTTTAATTTGGTGAAAACTTATATCTTCATTTTTTTGAAATTATTTCAATATTAATTAAATATTAGTCAAAATTATTGAACATTGTTCAAAGTCAAAGTTATTATAAGTTACTCAAAATTATTTTAATATTAGTTAAAATTATTTTATTATCATTAAAATTACTCCAACTTCAATAAAAATTATTCTAAATTTTGTAGTAATTTTAGTTAAAATTATCATATATAAATAATTTTAGCTAACATTAATAAGATATAGAATAATTTTAACTAAAAGTGTGTAGCCTAAATTATATACTTTTTTTACTATTAATTATTGTATCAATTAGATTATATTATTTTTTAAAAATTGGCTTGCCTCGGGAGCCGTTTTAATTTGATAAATAAATAAATGTATGGAAATACGAAACCATGTGTTCCTTTTGTAGATGGCAAGTTGGCCCTTGTTTACAAAAAGTGCAGGTGTAGGGCGTGGCGTTGTTATCCAAGCCACGGTAATTTGTGGATGGCAAGCAACAGGATCGAGAGAGACGTTTAAAATTCCTAAAAGGCATGCGCGCTGACGTGTTCGTGTATGAAACTTGTTGCCGTCGTCAAATGGGAAATTACGAGGTACCTATTTTCGAATAAACAAATACCAATTCAAATAAAAATTGTCCGATCAACACTTGATTTCAACCCATTAGGTGACGCTGCACGATAAATATTTATTGAGCCCGAATGGATCTAATGATTAGTATATAAAATATTATCATAATAAGATTTGGGATTCGAATCTCAATAAAATTAAGGTAAATATTTCTCTTATATGTTAGTTACTATTCCAAAGGCTAGTAGTCATCCATGATTTATCTCCTCCGTGTTGGCCTTGGAACGGATTGACGGAGACACTGGGGTCGAGCATATTCATTTTTTTTGCCACAACAATAAATATTTATCGACCATGAGTGACTCTACTAGTTGCGCTTTATAATATAAATGAATTATAAAAAATATTTAAAATGAACGTAATGTTATTATAATAAATAATGCTAATTGTCATCCCATGGATTTAACTGGGTGACAAATGAATGATAATCCAATGAACAAATGATTGAGATTGACAGAGCGTAAATCTCTACACCTGGTATAACTCATATTTCCATCCGTCTTATCTCTTAGTCATCCTGATTTATCTCTCTTATGATGATTTTAAGGTGGAGGGTGGATCCTCTAGTCCGTAAAAGTTGGATCAATCCATGATCCAGTCTTTATATTGATGGGGGACAATCAATCCATGGTCCATAAAAATTGTCTCCCATCAATCCTCTTGTTACGATCCAGGAATAGATCAGGACAAGGAGACTAAAGGATCCGATCCCCTTTAGATGAACTAATGTGGACATTAAAGACGAGCATAATTATCTTTTTCCCAATATGCGGCACTACTTGCATATAGTAGTGTTATAATAGATCTTGGATGTGTGAAATATATGATGGATATCCATATACAAAGAGTCACTATCTTCAAGGTTTACCATTCTTTTAAATAGCATGGGACCGCGCTGGAAGAATCCGGATTTGGATTATCACCTTTAATTATGAAACGCGGTAAAATATTTAAATAAAAAATAGTTAGTAAAAATTAATAGAACGCTATGTATGTTTTTATTATCATTAAAACTGCCTTCTACATTACAACTAAATATAAAAATTTACTTAATTTTTTTTTTTTTGCTAAATTTATTTTTCTTATTATTTTAATTGGCACCATGTATTAGTTTACAACTACTGATTCTAAAAATTACCAACTCAACTCCATAGATTGCCCATTAAAAAAATTAATCCGTTAATTTATCAAATTTGAAACTGGATCGTCTGAGAAAATGAGAACGCACCATTGTCCAAGGCCATCTTTCTTATTTTATCAATATAATATAGGGATGCATTTGGGAAGCTCCACACTCTCATATATTTAAGACATTGCTAATTTGTCAGGAATTGATGATTTAGGATATATCTCATTATGCATTTAATGTTTATGTATTTATATTTAGGGTAATGCTAAATGGTCAAAATCTGGCCAGCTAGAATCAATACATGCAAGTGTACACATGGGTATTTTGGTAATATCATCTGTGTACATTAATTACATGCATGTACATGCATGCATTCTAATTGGAGCATAACAAATTCTAGCTGGCAAGATTCTGACCAACAAGAATTACCGTTATATTTATCTTCCTCCGTATGTTAAAGTAACAGATCTAATTTTTTTTAAGACATTGTTGATTATTTTTAGAAGAAAAAAGAATTGATATTTTTGTTCCTATAGTGACAAATAATGGCGCATGAAATATAGTTACTTCAACGATAATGAAAGAAGAACACTGGTGGTGCAGACTATGGATGCAATTGAAAATGAAAGATCACTTATTGTTTTAATATTAGTTATTATATGAATTTAAAAAAGACTTACCACTTCACCTGAAGATTTTGTATGAACTTGTTAGGATGGTTTTTAGGATGAGTGGGCGAAATGCAGATGGTGCAAAAGTACTAAAAAAAAGTAATAGATATTGTGATGACTGATGAGGACAATTTGTATCTAGTGTTAATGTTGCAATCAAGGTATTGTTTCCATTATTTATGCAATTCAAAACTGTTGATAGAGATATAAAGTCAATCATGCAATTTGTGTATGGTAGGTAAAGAACAAAACTTTTTTGAGGATGTAGAATCAACTTACATATGATACATGGGTGTCGCATGGTGACGCATGAGTATCATGTCACGAGCTGTCATGCTTCCTGTATGGACGGATTCAGTAATTAGGAGTAGGCTAAGTTAATCCTGAGTTAACTGACGTTATAGAAGTGGTTTGACTTCACTTTGCAATACACATTACTATCTTTCTTTTTTCTATATGTCACCGAGTTTTAATTTTTTATTGAATGAATTTTTTCTATTATTTATGAAGTTATTAAGTAATTTATCGATAATGATATCTAATTCGTAGGCGTTGAAAATTTAGCAATCATAGTAGAAGGCTTGGCTGCTAACGTCGACATTAGAGAGCATGTCGCTGACAGTGAAATAAAGATAGTGGGTCACGGTCACGGGCGGTCATGTCGATGACTATACATTTGGGGAGGAGGGCTTGGCCACGGAGGAAGTGGCCATGATGGCGAGCAACTATAGAGAAAGGGCACGGGATGAGTTGCTTGTGTGCACTAACTCCATGCATGTTTCTTGCAAACGAGAGGGAGATATTAGAGGCCAGTTCATGTCTCCTCACCATGCACCCTCTTTAGTGCAAAGGCCGATGAGTGAGGAATTTTATCCTCAAACATTAGGGGCCTCCGGATTTACAATAACAAAAAACAGATGAAAAAAATAATAATTATGGTGAAATCCATGTATGATTGAGAAATGTATCGGCCCATTACCATTGACATCGCCATACCCAATTGCATCTACTGGTGCCACATCACATCAATGTTGCATCAAATTGATGGGTATCGTTAATTAATTAGAAAGCATTGTTCTGGATGCCAATTCATAAAATAAATTCATACATCATATATTTGGGTTGGAACCTTACATAAATCCGTCTCTAGTTTTTGGAATTTATTTAGTGGGCAAAATATAAAATCGGATAATTAGTCGAGTTACAAAATCTGAATACCTAATATATATAAAAAAATTGATTGTTAAACATATGAAGGGAAATTAATTGGACAATGCTCTTCATATTGTTGTGTGTTAATTACCTCAAACTATTTTACTAATATGACAATTTACTAAAGGGTGTACTTATGTGCCCATACTTTTTCAAAAGTGTTTGATGGCCACAAATGCCTTAGGTTTGTACTAAATGAGCCCTTTTGCACTCTTGAATGTATCCATGTTTAGTTTTTGATTTTTTGAATCATCTATGACCATCGAATATATGTTTTTTCAAAAAGAGTTTGACAATTCTAAAGGCCTTAAATTTGTGTCAAATTGGCACGGTTGCACTTTTGGGATTTCTCAAAGTTTGTTCATGTTCATCTTTCATGATTTTGAACCCTATAGGTGGTAGTGTGTTAAGTGTTGACAGCCCTTGAATAAGATAGAGGGGACGGGTGAATAACACACCTACAAATAAAAATTATTCTTCCTCTTGCTGTAATTTCAACAAAGACAAACACACATATATGAAATAGATAAACAAGCAGATACAAAAATATTATGAGATGGGTAGATTTATATGGTCCACAATCCCCTAGTTACTAATCCACAGCCTATACATACGATTCAATAAAATGATATAGAGAAACCTATTAGTACATCATGAGGAATACAGTTATATGAATATTATTATTGTAATTGCAATCAAGTGGTAAAAACGTAAATAGGCAAATGGCAGGTGAGATGAGTTTACACAAATTGCAAGGATTTACGCCCTGTTAATCCCGAGATTCGATCCCAAGATCTCATGTGATAATCAACATACCACTTACCAACTCAACTAAATCTGTGGGAGTGATTGCAATTGCAATCAAGGTGACAAAAGGCGAATACGCTCGCCCTCAGCGCCCCCGCCAACCCGTCTCAGGACCAACACGGAGGAGGTAAATCACGGACGGCTACTAGCCTTTGGAATAGTGACTAGCACATAAGGGAGATATTTACCTCGACTTTGCCGAAATTCGAACCCCAGACCTCATGGTGGCAACATCTCATGTGCTAGCCACTAGACCGTCCCGAGGGGACGAGTGCAATTGCAATCAAAGTTCAATGATGAGAGGTTTCTACATGAATTATAGTGTCCGTAGATGAATCCACAAAACTCAAACAATTCTAACACAAGATCTTGTCATTAATATATATAGAATTGTGAAACAGAATGAAAACGAAAGTAATAAATACCGTAAATCCTAACTTGAGTTCAGGGACATTGTCTGTGTCATTGGAGAAATACGAAGAAGACGAGATGCAGTGACTTGATCTTGCGTAGGATTTAGAGGTTGTCATAATCTCTCTCAGATGGGATGAAAAGAAATTCCGATGCCTTAACCCTATGAGAATCACAACCCTTTATATAATTTTAGATCCATGCAATTTCAGCCCATTAATAATAATAATAAAAAAAATAGATGAATGAGTTTCTATACGTATAAAATCCACATCCATTTAGCAAAACTCATAGATCACTTTATTAGGTTTAATCCTTAATGGTAAATTTGTGTATTATAATCTTGACATGTAAGTAGGATTGTAAATGAACCAAACGTTCGTGAACAAATTTGGTGTTCGACTTGATAAGAGCTTGTTTATATTCGTTCAATATACACAAGATTAATTAAAAAAATAAACTTGAACAACTCGTTAAACTAAATAAACAAGCTTGAATATATATGTGTTCAGCTCGTTAACGTTCGTAAACCATATTCATTAATAAAACTTTTTTCAATATGCTAAATAAATAATCAAATAAAATAAATAAATAAGTTTGAATTATCAAGCTCAACAATCAATCAAACAACTAAAAGTTTCAAAAATCAAGCAAGCTTAAATTGAGAGCTTGAAAATATCTAAATGAATCAAGCTCAACCCAAACTCAAGCCAAGCTTGAATTGAGAGTTCAATAATATCTAAACGAACCAAACTCAAGTCAAACTTCAAACAAGCTCAAACTCATAAAAAATAAATCAAGTCAAGCTTGAACAATCATTTTAAAAGTTTGGTTCATTTTAAGCTCGACTCGGCTTAGCTCGGTTATCTTATCAAATAAGTTTGAACATCCGAAAACTCGATTCAACTCAGCTCAACTCATTTACAACCCTACATGTGAACCCACCAAACATAGAAATAAAATTCAATAGACAAACCATCTAATGAAATTGTACAAAGATGTTACCAGTTGACTCAATCCAATATCAAGTTAATGTCAAGTAGCAAGTCGTGGAACACAAGTTAATTAAATGGTTCATAACATACACAACAACTACATGAATCTTCACTATCTAGAAAAAAAGTTCCCTTGGGATGATGCGATGGTTAAGACATGAGATGTTGTCACATTAGGTCAAGGTCAAAACTTGGCCCGTCCAAGTATGTTTTCCCACATGCCTTGGTCACTGCACTAATGGCTAGTACCATCCGTGAATTACCTCCTTTATGTTGGCCTAAAGACATGTTGGCTGAGGTGCTGGAGCGAGCGAATCGCCTTTTGCCACACTATTTAGAAAAAAGAAAGCCCCTTGGGGAATGACGTGATGACAAGTGGCAAGGCAGGATAACCATGCAATGAGGATTCGATTCTCTTACTGGGCATATCATACACCTGCAGTGCTTGAATTACTAGTAACGTTATACATACCGTTAGGTCAGGAGCCATCAATGCTTCTGTTGGAACCCTAAGGTGTTTTGATGTGATCAAACAAGTTAAGTTAGGTCATGTTTCGTTTAACCCTTGTGTCTAAGTGTGCAGGAACTTAGGAGCACAGGAAGTCGAGCGGAAGACGCGGCTAGCGAGAGGAACGACACGGGAGAGAGGTGACGGGCTCAATACGTTCGAGGGACGCGGTGCCGCGGAAGAGTACACCGGTGGACGAGAAGAACGTACGCGACGTTCGAGGGACGAGAAGCCGGGGAGGAAGACTGCTTGAGGAGAAAGCCGGAACTTAAGTTCGGGTGTACCCTATTCCGGATGTCCAAGATCACCCAAGCTAACTAAGCTGGAGCTGAAGATCCAGACCGAGACGAGCTGAAACGGAGCAGAGGATCCAGACTGAAAAAGTCAACCGGAGTTGACTTTGGGGTTCCGAGTGCTCGGAACCATTCCGGGTGACCGGAACCCTTCCAGGCGTCCGAAACCTAAATTTCATCACGAATGAGGTAGACACTGACCGACACATCGGGGATAAAGTTTTATCCCCCCCGGGAGCCCGAAATCCTTCGAGGTGCCCCGAACAGTGCTATAAATATAGCACTAATTTTCACAGTTCAATAAACTCACTTGTAATCCAGTTCTTTCAGTTCTACATTTTCTTTTGTAATGTCAACGCTGTAAAGAGGCTAATCCATCCAAAGGAGATCGTCAGATAGTGCGCTATACTTTCCTTAGATTAGCAATCCTCTGATTGCAAACCAAGTAACTCTTTTGTGTCTGTCCTCTTTTCATTAGTCTCCTTTTGTTTTAATTACAAGTGTTATTTATTTAGTTGAAAATCCGAGAAAGGTTGAATTTACTTTTTCAGGGCAATTCACCCCTCCCCTCTTGTCGGTCTCCAAAGGGACCAACAAGTGGTATCAGAGCGAGGACGCTTCAGAAGAACTAACCGTCGACCGAGGCAAGCAACCAATGGCCGGACCAAGCATCGTTCCACCAAAATTCGAGGGGGACTTCGCACACTAGAAGCATCATATGGAGATATTTCTGAAAACTGATTTCAAAATTCGTCTAGTTATAAAATATGGTTTTGTAGCTCCTACGAATCAGAATGGAGAGAAAAAAAGAAGAGAGTCTTTGGACAAAGAAGGAACAAAGTGATTCCGTTGCAAACAACCGGGCGGAATATCACTTGTTGAGCGTGATGCCGCCTCAAGAAGTCAACCGCATCGGATGCTACTTGTCGGGCAAAGAACTCTGGAAAAAATTCCTGGAACTCCATGAAGGGGCATTCGAAGCCAAACTCACAAGGAGAGATATACTTCGGAACAAACTAACGAACATCTGTCTGGAAAGAGGTGAGAAAGTATCCGATCTACACGCAAAGGTAAAAGAGTTAATTACCGGACTCGAGAATCTCGGTGAAATGGTAACCAACCAGGACACCATACGCTACACACTCAACACTTTTCCCAGAACTCCAGAATGGACGTCAATCATCGACGCCTACTACATTTCAAAGGACCTGAAGGTAAGTACCCTAGAAAAATTATTTTCTACTCTTGAATTACTTGAAACCAGATGTGCAGGGACAACAAAGGAATCAAGCTAGATTATGGCGCTAAATGCAACCAAGAAGGATGAACCCGAGTCAAATTCAAAAGAAGATCAAGAAGCCTATATGGTAAGGAGTTTTAAAAAAAAATTAGATCTAATAAATTTAAAGAAATGCAAAATAAGAAGAATCCAAGAAATAGAAGAAGGGTTCGTTGCTACTGTTGGTGCAACCTTAGGTCAAGGTTGACCCGACTCGAGTTGACCTGACTCGAGTTGTATTTTGATGTTTGACGAGAATAGAAAAGTTCTATTCTGATGTTTGACGAGAGTAGAAAAGTTGTATTCTGATGTTTGATAGAATATAAACTTGGGAGATTGTGGGTGCAATCTTTGGTCAAGGTTGACCTGGTTGACCCGAGGTGAGTCGACCTGATTCAAGGAAATCCTGGTGAGTGAAGTCAGGTGAAAGTCCTGGTGAGTGAAGCCAGGCAAGGGAAAGTCCTGGTGAGTGAAGTCAGGCAGTTGAAAAGTCCTGGTGAGTGAAGCCAGGCAAGGGAAAGTCCTGGTGAGTGGAGCCAGGCAGTTGGAAAGTCCTGGTGAGTGAAGCCAGGCAAGGGAAATCCAGATAGGTCAAGATTGACCAGACATCTGGTGAAAAGTCCAAGCAGGGAGCTTGACATGAGAAAAGTCCAAGTATGGAGACTTGACACGGAAAAGTCCAAGCAGGGAGCTTGGCACGGGAAAAGTCCAAGTATGGAGACTTGGCACGGAAAAGTCCAAGTATGGAAACTTGGCATGGGAAGTCGGAGAGGGCTTGGGAGCTCGTTCTCCGAACTGTGGTCAGAGAGGGCTCGATAGCTCGTTCTCCAGACTAGGTCAGAGAGGGCTCGGTAGCTCATTCTCTGAACCGGACATGGGAAGTCGGAGAGGGCTCGGTAGCTCGTTCTCCGGACTAGGTCTGAGAGGGCTCGGTAGCTCGTTCTCAGGACCAGGTAGGGTTTAGGGCTGGGAGCTCTAAACCTGGATCGGTCTGGTGACCGATCCAGTGATACGCTGGTTGACTGATCGGTCTGGTGACCGATCAGTAACCAAACAATGTGTTTCTGTGAATTACCTGATCGGTCTGGTGACCGATCAGTAATCATACAGAAGCGAAGAAGATCGGGAGAAGAAAGAGGGGGATCGGTCTGTGGACCGATCCACCTGAGTCCTGATCGGTCCACAGACCGATCAGAGAGTTCGGCAACTCTCTGTGAAGCGTGCTGATCGGTCTGGGGACCGATCAGCATAGGTCCTGATCGGTCCCCAAGACCGATCAGAGAAGGTCTGGACCGATCAAGGTGGAGCCTGATCGGTCGAGCTCTAGCCGTTGAGTCACAACGGCTAGATTTCTGTGTTGCTCTTTGTCTTCTTCACAGGTGTAGCAGGTGCAGGATATATATCGAGGTCGAGGGCCTCTACAGTAACGATTCTTCTTGTTCCTCACTCTTGCGATCTGAGCTTTGCTGAGCTCTGTATTTCTGAAGCTTCGTGTGAGCTTCCCTCGGCTGGTTTGCTGATCAGTTGCTGCTGGCATCGTGAAGTTGTTGCTTCATCGAACTCCAGTCGACAAGAAGGCAAGCAAAGTGTTGTTACATTCATATTCTTCTTGTTTTCTTGCTCTATCTTGTACTCCTTTATTGCTGTTGCAAAAGAGTTTGTGGCGAGGTTTCTCCACCCAGAAGGAGTTGTTGTTAGCCGGATTTCCGAGGTCTTATCCACCGACGGATTGATAGGCTTCGTCCACCTTACGGACACGCCAAGGAGTAGGAGTATCATCTCCGAACCTCGTTACATCATCGTGTTTGAGGTTTGATCTTCTCCACTTTCATTTCTACATTGTATTTCCGCTGCGCTAACCTAAATTGTAGGAAGAAATGATAATTTGAGGTCGGCTATTCACACCCCCCCACTCTAGCCGCTATCTGAAGGTCCTAACAAGTGGTATCAGAGCCAGGTTGCTCTTCGACGGATTAACACCGGAGGGAGCACAAGCTAGAGAATAGATCGACTTGGAGAAGACATCACGATTCCACCCTTCTACGATCGCGACGACTTCGCGTATTGAAAGGTAAGAATGAAGTATTTTCTTATGACTAACCTAATAAATTGGAATTGTGTACAAGTAGGTTTTATTCCTCCGGTGGATAAAGAAGAAGAACCTCTTGAGAAGAAGAAGTGGACGAAGGAACAAATCCACCGATCCATGATCAACGACGAGGTAACGAAAATCTTTGAATTTTCATTACCTAATGATGTCTTGCGTAAGATAGGTGGATACAACGATGCCAAGGAGTTGTGGAACAACTTGGCTAAGTTCCATGAGGAGAGCTCCAACTCAAGTCATGAAGAGGAGTCAAGTGAGCCAAGTAGCTCACATCATGGAGGTATGGAATTAGAAGTTGAGGGCTACTCAACATCTAAGGAAGAAGAGGAGAAGAGTTCTTCTTCAAGATTGGAGCAAGAAGAAGAAGTCTCTACCTCCAGAAGGGATGAAGAAGAGAGCTTATATCCATCCTCAACCCTAGGTAACTCAAGCAACTTAATTTCAAGTAAATTACATATAATGTGCTTTGAGTGTAGGGAATATGGGCATTACAAGAGTAAATGTCCAAAGAGTATTAGGAAGACTCCACCGGCGCCAAAGGTCAAGGAAGCCGGAGTCCCGATACGCAAGGGCAAGGAGCACGTGGTGTGCTTCCAATGCAAGCAAAGGGGACATTATAGGAGCCAATGTCCGAGGGGGAGGCAACCTCACAAGGACAAGAGACCAAGCACATCTATAGGGGGAGCTAAGGCAAACCCTAAAGTACCCTTTAAGGCATATCCTTGCAATTCTAATAAGACACATGCTAGTAGCTTTATTGCATTTGTCAATAATGATAAGCATGATAACTATAGAAACCGATACATGTGCTTAGGTGCCAAACATGTTAGTCTAGATAAGGACAATACTAGAAGTACCAACCCTAGAATTAATTCATCTAAGGTTAAGGAAAACCTAGATAGGAATCCTAAAACAACTAGACATATGCCTAGGAATACCTCAAAGAAAAATGACAAATTAAAACTTGAGGTACTAGAGAAGGAAAATCAAGTCTTAAGGTCAAGACTTGACACTTTAGAAAAGGCCCTTAAGAATTTGGAGAAGTCAACTCTAGGGTCTAAGGGTCAAAAACAAAAGCCCAAGGACATGAGAGGTTTGAGTCACAAACCTAAGTCTCAAGTGGTCAAGCCCACTTATCATAATGTTCCATTCGATTATGGAACAAGACCTAGGGCTAGGAAGACCATCACCAAGGTCACAAGGGGAGTCACCCCTAGAGTTGATCTTGATGAGTCCCAAATGACCAAGGCTTTAAAGCCTAGGAGGGTCATTAGGAGGGTTGCTAGGGAAGTCATCCCTAGTGAATATTTAGTGAACCCAATGAGCTCAAATAGGTTTTGGGTTCCTAGGAGCGTGATTCCTTCACGCTAGATGGTTTAGGGTGTGCCAACCTTAATTGGATAGGTAGTTAACCTAATCATGGCAAAAGGTGGCATTTTAGGAATTTTCAAGGTGTAATCAAGCCTTGAAAATGAAATTTAAAATTTTACTCATTCCTAAAGTGATTAGGATGTGTCAACCACATTTGAGGAGTTTTCTAGGGTCAATCTAATTGGCACATAGTGATCTAAAAATCTTTAGTATATGATTTTAGGTCTATTACACTTAGGAATATAGAATTTATGGTAAAATGATCAAAATTATCAAAAATGGCAACTAAGGCTAGAATTAGGTATTTTCTATACCTTTATATGTTATTTGCCATACATTGTTTGTCATATGCCATGTCATGACATCATATTTAATTTATTATCATTTGAAATGTCATGATAATGCTTAGGTTAGTTATATGTCATGCCTTATTTAAGTTTCATACTTTATGACATGGCATCATGACATTGGCACATGTTTCCACTTATGATATTATTTTATGTCATGTCATCATCTCTTGCATTTGTGATCAATTAATTTGATTTAAGGATAGAAACACAATTTAATATGGAGATCAAATTGTTGTTTAGAAAATGCATGAGAACTTAGCTTAAGATGACCTAAACACATATCTCACATCAAAATTGACTTGGATGTGTTTGATACACCTTAGATGTGTGTGAGATATTAGGATGATGAGTTAGGATCAAGGTGCATAGTTCTTGTACCTAGATGAGCCTAATTCGAAATTGAGGATCATAGGGAAAACTTGTGTACAAGTCATACACATTTAGCCCTAAGATTGTGGTCCTAAATTGAATGGTTTAAGATCATTTCAAAATTGATTTGAAAAACCTTGATGAAGCTTTTCTAGTGATAGCATTCATCATTGAGCAAGTTGATACAAAGATGGATTAACCTTGAGCTATTTCAAAGTATTTCGAACTTTGTATCAAGATTAAAAAATGGGAGTTATTTTCATAGAAAACTATTTTTCCATGATAATATATGTTATGAGGAATGTATCCTCAAAATTTTATAATTTTTGGAATTTTCTGTAATTTTTTAGGGATTTCTGAAATTCGAGAGAAAAATAAAAAATTCTGATCAGAGAGTCGTGGACCGATCAGAGGAGATCCTGATCGGTCCAGGGAGGTCTGGATCGGTCACTGGACCGATCCAGGGAAGTGTGGATTGGTATCAGAGCACGCCAGTAAAGGGCTGAGCGTGCTAAAATGCTGATTTTCGACTGATTGTCTGAAATTTCAGCTGGAAGTTGGTATTTTAGATTTCTAAAGGATTGAAACTCTCCAAGACATTGTTGGTGCAATGGTCAAGGGGGAGTTGACCTTTAGGGGGAGTTTTACCTATTGGTCAAAGGGGAGTTAACTTTTAGGGGGAGTTTTTATTCGATTTCTGAGGATGAGTGATATGGGATTGTCACTAAGTTGATTATTGTCTTTAGTATCAAGAGGGAAATTAAGGGTTTCAATGAAAGGTATGGGACTTTCATTAGGAAGAAACTCTTAACCTTGATTCACTCTTTTTGATGTGTGTCAAAAAGGGGGAGAAATGTCTAGAGAATGTTCAAGGAAGAACATTGGAGTTTGGGGAGAATGTTCAAGGAAGAACATTGATTGGAGAACTATTGGAAAACCTAAGTTAGGTTATCGGGTTAACCTAACTTGATTATGGTTTTTGTCAAACATCAAAAAGGGGGAGATTGTTGGTGCAACCTTAGGTCAAGGTTGACCTGGTTGAGCCGACTCGAGTTGACCTGACTCGAGTTGTATTTTGATGTTTGACGAGAATAGAAAAGTTCTATTCTGATGTTTGACGAGAGTAGAAAAGTTGTATTCTGATGTTTGACAGAATACAAACTTGGGAGATTGTGGGTGCAATCTTTGGTCAAGGTTGACCTGGTTAACCCGAGGTGAGTCGACCTGATTCAAGGAAATCCTGGTGAGTGAAGCCAGGTGAAAGTCCTGGTGAGTGAAGCCAGGCAAGGGAAAGTCCTGGTGAGTGAAGTCAGGCAGTTGGAAAGTCCTGGTGAGTGAAGCCAGGCAAGGGAAAGTCCTGGTGAGTGAAGCCAGACAGTTGGAAAGTCCTGGTGAGTGAAGCCAGGCAAGGGAAATCCAGATAGGTCAAGATTGACCAGACATCTGGTGAAAAGTCCAAGCAGGGAGCTTGACATGAGAAAAGTCCAAGTATGGAGACTTGGCACGGAAAAGTCCAAGCAGGGAGCTTGGCACGGGAAAAGTCCAAGTATGGAGACTTGGCACGGAAAAGTCCAAGTATGGAAACTTGGCATGGGAAGTCGGAAAGGGCTTGGGAACTCGTTCTCCGAACTGTGGTCAGAGAGGGCTCGGTAGCTCGTTCTCCGGACTAGGTCAGAGAGGGCTCGATAGCTCGTTCTCTAGACCGGATGAAGTCGGAGAGGGCTCGGTAACTCGTTCTCCGGACTAGGTCAGAGAGGGCTCGGTAGCTCGTTCTCTGAACCGGACATGGGAAGTTGGAGAGGGCTCGGTAGCTCGTTCTCCGGACTAGGTCTGAGAGGGCTCGGTAGCTCGTTCTGAGGACCAGGTAGGGTTTAGGGCTAGGAGCTCTAAACCTGGATCGGTCTGGTGACCGATCCAGTGATACGCTGGTTGACTAATCGGTCTGGTGACCGATCAATAACCAAACAGTGTGTTTCTGTGAACTACCTGATCGGTCTGGTGACCGATCAGTAATCATACAGAAGCGAAGAAGATTGGGAGAAGAAAGAGGGGGATCGGTCTGTGGACCGATCCACCTGAGTCCTGATCGGTCCACAGACCGATCAGAGAGTTCGGCAACTCTCTGTGAAGCGTGCTAATCGGTCTGGGGACCGATCAGCATAGGTCCTGATCGGTCCCCAAGACCGATCAGAGAAGGTCTGGACTGATCAGGGTGGAGCCTGATCGGTCGAGCTCTAGCCGTTGAGTCACAACGGCTAGATTTCTGTGTTGCTCTTTGTCTTCTTCACAGGTGTAGCAGGTGCAGGATATATATCGAGGTCGAGGGCCTCTATAGTAACGATTCTTCTTGTTCCTCACTCTTGCGATCTGAGCTTTGCTGAGCTCTGTATTTCTGAAGCTTTGTGTGAGCTTCCCTCGGCTGGTTTGCTGATCAGTTGCTGCTAGCATCGTGAAGTTATTGCTTCATCGAACTCCAATCGACAAGAAGGCAAGCAAAGTGTTGTTACATTCATATTCTTCTTGTTTTCTTGCTCTATCTTGTACTCCTTTATTGCTGTTGCAAAAGAGTTTGTGGCGAGGTTTCTCCACCCAAAAGGAGTTGTTGTTAGCCGGATTTCCAGGGTCTCATCCACCGACGGATTGATAGGCTTCGTCCACCTTACGGACACGCCGAGGAGTAGGAGTATCATCTCTGAACCTCGTTACATCATCGTGTTTGAGGTTTGATCTTCTCCACTTTCGTTTCTACATTGTATTTTCGCTGCGCTAACCTAAATTGTAGGAAGAAACGATAATTTGAGGTCGGCTATTCACACCCCCCCTCTCTAGCCGCTATCCAAAGGTCCTAACAGCTACCAGTGTCAAAAAGAAGGACACTTAAAAGAGAATTACCCAAAACTCAAGAAGGACAAAGTCAAGATATCCAAAAAGCACAAGAATCTAAAAGATACTTGGGACGATAGTTCATCATCCGAGTCCGAGATACAAGAATATGTCGGGCTAGCATTGATGGCAAGCTATGAAGGGCAAAGTACATCAGAACTCAACATCGATGAAGGGGGAGCGATCTCAGATGAATGAGGGGAGAGTTAGGCTTCAAGTCTGATATGGTAAGTGAGGTATGTCTCTTACCTCCTAATCAACTTTATTTTGGACTTAAATATATAGCAAATTCTATGTACAAATTAAAAAGTAAAAATAATAAATTAAAAAATGAAAATGTAGAAATAAAAACAATTTTAGTAAAATCATGTCCTGTAGAAGATTTTGATTAAATAAAACTTGAAAATGAAAAATTAAAAGAAGAAATAAAAAAATTGAAAAACTCTACCTGTTCAAATATTTCTGCTTTTATAAATTATAGAGAATTAAACTGGTACTATAGGTTTCACCAAAATCAAATCAGAAAAATATCAAAAGCTTATATACCTAGAAAATACCTGATTAACCTTGTAAGACGGAATTTATATTGGGTTCCAAAGTCATGTTTAACTTAAACTATTTTTAGCGCTTTCAGCGAGAAAATTAAACAATTAATTTCTTTATAAGGCTTTGTCTAAGAAAGTGGTTGTTGCTCCAATAACCAAGAAGGTCTAGTGTCTCGCCACTACCTAGAAGTCAAGTATTAAAATAAACAGTTTAATTGACTAACTGAAAAATATTAAAATTAAATTTACTTAGTGCTTTAAAGGGTTACTCAATTTGCTTTAGAAAATATTTTCAAAAATATTTATGTTTACGAAAAATTAGAAAAAAAATTTTACTTAGAAACTTTTGCTTCAATACTTATGAACATTTTTTCCTGTTGAAACTTTTGAAATATGTTACAAACTTTGAAAAATATTTTTAAATTACTTATTTTATTGCACAAAATTTTTAACTTAGAAATTTTTTACTTAGAAAGTTTTTTTTTATTCTTTACTTGCCAATTCTTTTTAAAACAATTTTTAAATTACCTTAGACTTGTTAAAAGAACCTCATTTTTTATGTGATCAAAGGGGGAGAAGAATGTTAAGTCTAGGGGGAGGTGTATTTAAAATTTCTTTCATTGAAAAATCTTACTTACACTTATTTACAACATTATTTGTTTTTATATTATGTTTGTTTTACCCTAACTTAACTTGTGTTGCTCACATCAAAAAGGGGGAGATTGTTGGAACCCCAAGGTGTTTTGATGTGATCAAACAAGTGAAGCTAGGTCATGTTTGGTTTAACCCTTGTGTCTAAGTGTGCAGGAGCTTAGGAGCATAGGAAGTTGAGCGGAAGATGCGGCTAGCGAGAAGGACGACACGGGAGAGAGTCAACAGGCTCAGTACGTCCGAGGGATGTAATGCCGCGAAAGAGTACACCGATGGACTCGAAGAACGTACGCGACGTTCGAGGGACTTGAAACCGGGGAGGAAGACCGCTCGAGGAGAAGGCCGGAACTTGGGTTTGGGTGAGCCCTATTCCGGATGTCCGAGATCACCCAAGCTAACAGAGTTGGAGCTGAAGACCCGGACCGAGACGAGCTGAAACGGAACAGAGGACCCGAACCGAAAAAGTCAACCAGAGTTGACTTTGGGGTTCCGGGCGCCCGAAACAGTCCGGGGCGCACGGAACCCTTCCGGGCGCTCGGAACCTAAATTTCATCACGAATGAGGTGGATGCTAATCGACGCGTCGGGGATAAAGTCTTATCCCCCTAGGGCGCTCGGAACCCTTTGGGGTGCCCCGAACAGTACTATAAATATAGCACTGATTTTCACAATTCAATAAACTCACTTGTAATAAGTTCTTTTAGTTCTACATTTTCTTTTGTACTGTCAATGTTGTAAAGAGACTACTCCGCCCGAAGGAGATCGTCAGATAATGTGCTATTCTTTCCTTGGATTAGTAATCCTCTGATTGCAAACCAAATAACTATTTTGTGACTGTTCTCTTTTTATTATTCTCTTTTTGTTTTAATTACAAGTGCTATTTATTTAGTTGAAAATCAGAGAAAGGTTGAATTTACTTTTTCAAGACAATTCACCCCTCCCCTCTTGTCAGCCTCCAAAGGGACCAACAGCTTCCCGAATTTACCTATGCGGTTTGTGGGATATATATATATATATATATATATATATATATATATATATATATATATATATATATATATATATGCTTTGATGAAACCGATTTAAAATATCTAAATTAGGAGTTGATGAGATCAATTAACCTAAGTTTGACACCACATCCCTCCCCTTCCCCGATGGCGACCATCGTCCAGGCCAAGCATGAAGCACGTGATGTGTGTGATTTGTACATGTCTTAGATAGTACGTTGCATACATTTTGTCTCATTACATCATCATATTGTGCATGTTTTCATCTCTTTTCATTATTAGGAGTCATTGTTTTCTGGTTCTTTATAGGGTACGACGGATATCGACGACGAAAATAGACTTTTAACAGATTTTGCTACACCCATTATTAGAAGTTTGAGGTTTAGCACCATAAGGCATAAGACCTTCGATTGATGCTAATAACTTTAAGTTGCGCCCTTTATTAATTTTCATGATTCAACAAAAACATTTAGGAGATACCCCTTCAGATGACTAATATCTACATATAGAGGAGCTTATAGAGTATTGCGATATGTGGAAGTTTGAAGGTGTGCCCACAGATGCAATTAGGTTGCAAGGATTCCCTTTTTCTTTGAAGAATAAAGCTAGGACTTGGTTACATTCCTTTTTATTGGGAAGAATCACCTAGGAAGACAGCGTATCTAAGAAATCAAATCATGAACTTTGCTTAGATAGATGGAGAATCATTGCTCGAAGTATGGGACAGTTTTAAAGGGTTGTTGCAACAATGCCCCCATCATGGATTGAAAAAATAATTGATCGTCCACACATTCTACACCGGCATATCATACTCGACGAAGACCTTGTTGGATTCAGTTATAGGGGAATCCTTCATGAATAAGAGATTAGATGAAGCTTATGATATGATTGACGATGTAGCCTTAAATGTTCACCAATGGTCAGACAGAAGTAGAAGTACACTTGGACATGGGACCCAGAAGAGCATACAAAGGCTACCAAGAACCACAATCTAAACGTCAACTAACAACCACGAGGACTTTCGTTATGCTGCTGCAGTACCTGGCATGATCATGCCAAAAAGCATGACCAACTCATGTTTGTTGCTGAAACCAGAGACATGACCCCCCAAATCTAGTTTAGAAAATCTCGTAGAGAACTTTATCTTCATCATGTTGCACACTAAGCAGAAAGAAGAAATCAAATAATTCGGAACTAAGTTCGATGAATTGGCCTCACAATGCGCTAAGTCCTCAACATGACTCTCAGGTAAGTATCATGTTCAACCCGAGATATCCCCCGATGAACATTGCAATGTCGTTGCATTAAGAAGTGATAGGAACCTTAAACACCCTGTTTGGAAACAACTTAAGTGAAGGAATTGAATTGAATTCCATTAGGAATTGAATTCCAGCAGGAATTCAATTCAATTCCTATGTTTGGAATGGATTAGTGAATAACAGAATTGAATTGAATTCCTTAATTTGGAATCTATTTAAATTGAATTCCATTCTTATACATTTACCATTTTATCCTCATAACTAACCATTTAATAACAAAAACTCCAGAAAGAGAGTGTTAGCATACCACTCTTGATCTATCCAAACAAAATGTAGAGGCTACTGAGGAATTCCTTGATTTTGTTGCTGATTCTGTTCAGCAGGTAAGAACTCGGTGGCTGATGTGAAACGTACCCAAAAAGTCAGATTTCATGTCACTATGCTTACTAACCAGTCAGATTTCAAGGCTCTTCCAACTTACTAACCAAGTAAATAGATTAGTTGTTGATCTCGTCGTGACCTGCCAATATATGTGGATGCCAGATATTCTATTGCCAAATGCAAGGGAATCACCCTTTAATCACAATCTTTTATGGTTCCAAATAAACGAAAAGAGAAATGAAAAGGATTATATAAACAGGATTTTCCAACCACAAAATGAGTTTATAAATATCTCAGGCATTATCACAAGGTCATATAAGAATCAACTAGTCTGAATGCCAATAGGTGATTATCAAGAGAAATTTCTCTAATTAGTCTTCCAAAGATGAATTCACCAAAATAAATGCCACCAAAATAAAATTCTCAGGCATTATCTGGTCTTATGACTTCATCAGATTCAATAGATGCCACCAAAATAAAATTCTCACAAACATACCGTAGCAAACCTAACTTCTCCCCCCAAAAATATACTAAAGTACCAAGTTAAGTTGTTGTATGAACACAACAACTTTCCCCCCCAAAAAATACATACATAAAATCACCAACTTAACTTTTTAGCTAACCATTGCAAGCGTAGCTCTTCTGGGAAACAAAAAAAAACTCCAATAAGATTAGGATGTTCATTTAGTAATTCAACAGCTTCAAAAAATTTGTCAACCTCCAAACCCAATTTAGCTACTGCTTCATATATTCTGCAGGCTTCCAAACTTGAGTGTTTGTATTTAAAATAGCTTGTGCAATATCTTTCATTGCCGAAGACACCTCATTTAATTGGGATGAGTACTCATTTGTCATTGGTGCTTTTCTTTTTTTACCTTTCGCAAATGAAGCATTAGGTACAAAAGGATTTGATGTTCCAAATTGTGATCCCGGTGTTGATGGCATACTTTCAAAATCAAAGGTAGAAAACTTATCCAAATAAACCTGGTTGTTTGCTTGCATCTCATCAATTTCATCAATACTAATATGAGTCTCCTCACTTTCCCATCTTTGTACTTTTTCTCTAGCACTCTCAGCTTGAGCTCCAGTTGCTACATCTTTCTCATATATCTCTCTGAGAATCTCCAAGTGATGAAGAATTTTCCTTTGATATTTTTGTACTTTGGATTGGCCTAGTAACAAAAGGAAATCACAATAAGAAAGTTCATAAACAAGCATGTGCAAGGAAGATGCTACCCACTATATTATAGGAAATGAAATATAATACTCATACCTTTATCAGAGATTTCCACGCCTCTAGAGGAGCCTCAAATGTTTTAGAAGAATCATTCCATCCTATTCCACTTTTCAACTCAATTTCTTTTGATAGCACCATTTGTTCTTTAAGAGTTTTGAGACGATTCATCACTTTGGTTTTGTTGATGTTCAAAGAAAATTTATCATTAATTTCCTCTACCATCTTCCTATATGCTTCAGCAGAAAAAGCTCTATCTTCCTTTTGACTCTTACTCTTTTGCTCCCTAAGAACTTCAAGCATCACACCATCCATTTCCGTGGTCCACTTAAAGTATGCATTACAATTATTTCCTCCCACTTCAAAAACTTTTGTAGCATCCATATCACCACCTATAATGTACTGAAATTAAAATAACACAATAATAAATTATAAAACATGAAAGTTAATCATCCATTATAATGTCACATCCAATAACAACTAATAAATCAAACCATACATCAACTCTAGTTCATGTTTGAGAGCAACAATAATACACACAAAAAAAAATCAATGTCTAGTTATATAATCATTCCACATTTGTGCGGCAATAGAGTCTCTTAAGATTTCCCTCCTTCGTCCATCTTCTCTAGCAGTTGCTCCATTAGCAAGTCCATGATCAGGCTCATTATTCATGAGATCCCTATCAACTTGTGCAATAATTTCTTCATCTGGATCAAAATCCACTAAGAAGTTGTGCAAGATGCAGCATGCTAAAACAATTTCACTCACTGTCTCTACATCATATCTAGACATTTCTGCTAATATTGAAAACCTATTCTTCAAAACACCAAAAGCTCTTTCAATTGCATTACGTAATGAGGAATGTCTTAAGTTGAATAACTCTTTTGGGTTTTCAGGCGGATGTCGAGAATATTCTTTTAAATGATATCGAGTGCTTCGATATGGAGTGAGAAATGTTGACCTCAACATATATCCAGCATCGGCCAAGTAGAACTTACCTAAAAAATAGAATTTAAAATATTTATATAAAAAAATTTAGGAAAGTTTTAAATAGACATGAAACACATTTATGGAAAAACTTAATACCTTGAGGGGCATTTAGATTATCTTCTCTACTTAACGCATTATCTAAAATTCTTGAATCTGAAGCGGAGCCCTCCCACCCAGGTAACACGTACGTGAATTTCAAGTCAAAAGTACAAGCTGCCATGATATTCATTGTAGAATAGTTTTTCATTCCTTTATACCTTGACACATCTTCTTTTGAAACCTTCACTCGGATATGTGTTCCATTTATTGCACCGATACAATTCTAAAAGTTTCAACATGAACCAATAATCATTATCATGTGACATTAAAAAATAAATTTAAAACAATATTTATATTTAAAAATACCTTAAAGTATGGATAGAACCTTCGTCCACTATTGAGTATTTGTGGTGAGATAGTAGAACCATTTGGTTGGACTAAAAATTGATCTTGAAGTGTTATTAAAGCTCTAAGAACTTTGTGGAAATGACGACTAATGGTCTCAGTAGATCGATGAAAGAAAAAACTTTCTGATCGAATACGTCCTTGACCACTTAAAATATGTAGAAATTTAGCAACTTGTTCCTCAACAAAACTGTATTGATTATCCCTCAGAAGTCTTCTTCCACGAAGTATTGCAACTAATCGAGTGAAAGCATCATAACTCATGCGTATTACAGAGCGTGAGTTATAATGGGCTTCTAATTGAGCCATCAATTCTCGACGCACTTGATTTCCATTACATCGTTGTGATTGGGTAGTTGGTCTTTCAATACGAGAGACATGTCGAGTCATATATTGCATGCAAGCTAAATAACCAGCATAAGCAACTATGGCTAAGATTGCATTTCTATCCAATTGCCTCATATTACCTACAATGTAAGTGTCTTTCAATTTTCAAGATAATAAAGTTGCAAACAAGGCACAAAACTGTGGCTAAGACCAGTAATAATGGTGGCAAAATTAAAATTATTGAAATGAGGATCTTCCTACTGTTAGTCTTGAAGCAAATAATGCCAATGACATTTTTTTTTAGTATATTCGAAAAAGGATAGGTCAATTTATCAAAGCAATAATTTATCAATAGCCACAAAATATGACCTTTTACTTGCTAGCATAAGAAAAAAAATGACCATAGTAGACAAGGCTATATATACACGGAAACGAAGTTTATCCCCTAATCAACTATATAAATAAAGCTAAAAAATAGGATCAAGAAACGGAGCATGGCAAATCGATCAAGAGAATTAACAAGTAATAGGTATCAGTGTAGATACCTTATCTAAGCGGAAACGAGAAAGGAGCTCGTGTTTGTTTTGCTAGGGTTTCAATCCAGCGCACGGGAAGAAGTTGGCACACGGTGCACGGGAGCAAGCAGTCGACAGATGAAAAATAAGGGGGTTTTAAAAGAGGCATTTAAGTAATTCTAGTTCTTCAGGGTAAATTTCCTATCCAAATCAGATGGGTTTTGGTCTAATTTACTTTTGCACTATTTCATGGAATTAGAATTCAATTCTTGAGCGATTCCATATCAAAATTTTATACCAAACAATGGAATTGAATTCCAATTCCACTAAGAATTCAATTCTTAGTCTTTCCAAACATAGTGAAAGAGTTCCAGGAGAGCGGAAAAGATGTCAATGGAGAAAATGACAAAAAGAATCGAAATAGGTTAGTCCCATCACTCAAGCGAGTGTTTATAAACCATCGATATCATTTTCTCAACAATTGGCTAAGACAAAGCTAGATGAACAATTCAGTAAGTTCCTAGAAGTAATCAAGAAACTCTACATCCTTGTCCCCTTCACCAAAGCACTGCAACATATGTCCACCTATTCAAAATTCCTAAAGGACATACTGTCACACAAAAGAAAGATGGAAGAATACGAAACCGTGGCATTGTCAAAAGAATGCAACGCGTTGATCCTAATAGGTTACCTCAAAAGCTCAAGAACCCAGGTAGTATTTTAATTCCTTGCATGATCAGTGAAACTAATTTCAATAGAGCAGTTTGCGCCTCAGTGCTATTGATTGGGTATCTTAAAAGACGTCCCAGTTAAGGTTGAAATTTTTATTGTACTTGCAGACTTTGTAGTAGTGGAGATGGATGAGGATCCTCGAATCTTCATTATTTTAGAGAGACTTTTCCTGACAGCAATTGGAGCTATTGTCACGCCCCACACAATATAATAAGCCTACATGGCTGAAAGTAAATGCAACAGAAAACCATAAAATAATATGAATGTAAAATCAACAAGTCACTAACTAAAATACCTATACCACCACACTAGACTTCAAAATCCACATCGACTTATTCAAAAGCAAAATACATAAAATTAACATACCACCCAAACAGTAACAAAAACCAAAAAAAGGAAAACTATCCTCAAGTGTGACGTGGGATTGGCAGCCGGGACTCTCCAAGCAACTTCTCAATCATCTACCTGTTACCTGGCGAAAGAAAATCAATTTGCGAGATGGTGAGTATTGGAACTCAGCGGGTATAGGAAAGATAGTGCATGAACATAACATATAAATAAAGAGTGGCAACAATATACAGTCTCATAAAAGAAAAAGATAGCAGATACTAAAATAAAATCACAATAAATGTTCGTAACTGTAATCATATCACAGGCTAGTAAAATCAGGAGTAGAACAACTCTGCTACAGAGTTACTCATAACTACAAGGGTAACATGTGAGGTATATACATATTACCAATAGGTAAGTCAGTCTAAACACACACAACAGATATATATATCTCACATATATAAGCATATCAGCATAAGTAAGTAACAGTAGCATAAACTAGCAACAACAGCATAAGTAAGCAACAACAGCATGTGCAACCAGCAGCAGCCAAAGCAAGTATAATAACAGCGTATGCACGGATGGTCACCCGCCCACCTCACTGCACCACGACCCATGTATGGTCGAGAGGCCGGATCGATGACAACTATACCACTCAAAGGCTGCCACTCCTCTCAAGTGACCAAGTGGGGAGGTGCTGAGTAGCTAACTAGCTACACAACGAAGGGGGTCCCTGCTGTTCGCAACTCCAGCTACCACTACCCACAAGTGACCGAGTGTGACACGACAAGACAAGCGGCATCAACTCCAGCTACCACTCTGTCGAGTGACCGAGGATGCAGCTCTGGTCAACGACTCTCTCGACCGTAAGGGAGAATTTGTCGTTGATATGTATACAATGATATGATACGCACAATACAACAGTCATCATATATATATATATATATATATATATATATATATATATATATATATATATATATAAACAAGAATCAGATATGCTACATGAAGCCAGCATGCTCAATACAGAACATAAATAAACAACAATCAAAACATACAAACATAGTATCTAGTATCTACTAAATATCATAGATGACAACACGAGACTGTATGAACATAGAAACGAATAACTCAAAGGTTTGAGTGGAAGTATCAAGCGCAAGAAAATAAGAGTGGAGTCAAGATAAAAAAAATAGCTTCTTATCCAAAATAGTTCATGTATTAAGGTCAAAGTACTAAAAGAAACAAAGCAAGAAGTACTCATCTTTATACATAGATCATGTCCAGATGATCGTCCCGAAACAAAGTCCTGCGATCACATAATGTACAGTTTAACTGATCATATTATACATCAACTAGTTGAACCTAGTTCCCAAAACCAATAGGGTAACTCTCCTTTGCAATGTTTTTTAGTTAACACTAATCGTTGATTTACCTCTATTGATCCAATCAATGAATCTTTAATAAAAATCCATTCAATACTACCAACAAGAAACCTTATGAATCCAATTCATCACCACTATGCACAATATTAGTTTAATGACTCTGACAACAAACATGTGTTCCTCTAAATCAATCAATCCACTAATCAACCAAACCACAATCGAAAATGAAATCAAATCCCATTTCGCACCAACTAATTAACCAACTCCATAACCATAATCAGATCTGAGATTAACAATTAAGTACTACTCACTAGCTACTTAGGTTTAGTTTTGTTACCTCAATTTGTTCTACAACAGCTCGGTGGAGATCCCCCTTGTCGAATCCAATGGAAAGATGACTCCACGGTGGCAGCAGAGCAGCAGATCTACCAACGTTTGGCTGTTGAAGGCAGCACAAAACAATAGCACAGTAGTTATTGCCCTAGATCCCGTCAGCATGTGAAAAGGGAAGGTGCGATCTGGTTTGGGGATCGACGGCTCGACCCTCACGATAGTGATGGAGGTGGCGCAGGGCTATCGGCTTATCGAGGCAGCGCAATGCTCGGGAGGCGACATGTCACGCCCCAGAGGAGTCCCTGTTCGAGAAAATTTCGGCAACATCTCCCTTGTACGGTGGACAATCTGAAACTTTTCTACATCCTCATATACCTCAGCCACAGGCGGCTGGAATAATAAAAACAATAAAATACAACCACAGACATTCCACGCAGTTTATATAATAAGTAAACGGAAGAATAATACTCTGACTCGAAATCAACCCTACTCCACTACACCCATAAAGCACAAATCCGATTTACTCACCTCTTCTGCCGTCCAGGCAGGCATGTAGTAAAACATATCGAAACCACAACAAAGTCCATCAACGATAAGAATCCATACAAGATCCATAAGTAAAACAATCCAAAACAAAACAAGTTCAAAACATAGTCTATGTAAGAAAAATCAAAAGACCAATCATATCCTCGAGGTCTGCAGGGACCAGTAACTGGAACTCTCTCCTGACAGCATCAACCTGAAAAATAACAACAATGGAGGCGGGGTGAGTCCAACACTCAGCAGGTACAACTGATATACAAAGTAGGGAAATAACACCTAGCACTAATCATGCGTACAGTCTCCTGATATAAGAAAGATAACAATACAACTGAAGTAAACAGGAGAGAAACTGTACTAACCAGGACCTGAGTATAAGGACAAACAGTCCGAGTGGTATAGGAATCATGTATGCATGTCAAACATAGGTATCCAAACAATATGCAGCATATAAATGCAGCAAGCACAAACACAAGCAATAAATGCATCATGCATATGATGCCAATGATGCGTCCTGGTCACCCCTGACGCCAGTCGATCATCTCACACACAATAGTGAGACCGAGTGGGTAGGGCTATGACAACCGTGCACTCTGTCGTCACTACTCTTGATGAGTGACCGAGTGGACGGGATGCTGTCGGAGTACACCTATCCTCCTACCCCAAATCATAAATGGGGGAGCGCAATGCTCTCATCTCCCGGTACACGATGACGGGGAGGAATCCCTGCCGGATAACACGTGTCACACTACCCATGAGCGGACCAACGGTGCCTAACAGAGTCCCTGCTACAACACACTCTGCCTGAATCGACCACTAACCCATGAGTGGTGGTGTGTGCAGATCCATATAACTGGCGATGCGCTCAACAATAATGAAGCGGACTATCGCACAGCATGCAATCATGCAAATGGTGCATGTCACTAACCACAAAATATCCTGACCTAATCCATATATATATATATATATATATATATATATATATATATATATATATATATATATATATATATATATATATATATATATAAAAGTGCATCATAAATCAATGAATCAAAACAACGGTACACCGATCAGATAAGGTATACAACCTAGGTCCTGAACATGGTGAAGCATGGTATATCACTACCCTTATAAGCATGTATCAACAGGTAAGGAATACATGAGATGCAAAACAAGCCATCAATCAATCATGTAACAAGTATCGGGTAGTGATTAACCGAAACAAATAAGGAACATAATTAATGCAACTTGTTAAATTCACTACTATGTATATCAAATGACATAAGTCAAAAGTACCCGCCTCCAATAGGAATGTCCAAATCCGACATCGAGATACTCGTCTCGCGTCAAAGTCCTATAATACCAATATACAGATATTTTATTTAGCTAAAAATTCAACTAAATAGCTAAATAAAATTCCTAACACAATTTAGGGCAAAACCCTAAATCTTAATCATTAACCTACCTAATTTAACACATATAATCTAGTTACTCAACATGTATCAAATAACTAAATCAAACTCCTAATTCAGTTAGGAAAACCCTAATTATTGATCAACCTTAACTGATCATCGATTAACTTATCCACATCAAGACCTAAATCCACAAACGTTAAACCCAAAAACCTTACCTCACTTCTCACAGCAAGAATGTTGCTGGAAATTATGGCCGGAAAAATCATAGCGGCTGTGGAACCCCAATACACTACCAGCGCAATCAACCTACAATTAAAGATCACTATACTTAGTTAGCATGATCTTCCACCCAACACAAGTGTTGCTCACAATACAACAAGAGTCAGAGCACACAATCAAAAACCAAACCTTAACCCTTACCTTAAATTCCACCGCCGAAACACTGTTGCCCTCTGTCGCCTTCTCGTGCTCTCGACTCTTGGTGGCCCACAAAGTAAAAGCACGGCAGCAGTCGCTCCAGATCAGCGGCACGGAAGAGGAAACTTGGCCGACGGTGGTGGCAGTAAATCTGTTGGTCGGCTCAAACCTCACAGCGGTGACTAGGGCACAGGAAATCAGCCGGTGGCCAGCACTGGGTCGGACCTGGTGGCTGGCATAGAGGAGAACAGAGAGGGGAGGTGGCTGTGAGGATCTCCCTGTTGGATTTTTTTTTCCCATTGGCCTTCTCCCTCTCCACTGGTCGGAGGTGAACAAAAATCTGGTGATGAAGAAGGAAGAGGGCCGGCGTGATGTGGCTAGGGCACAGCGGCGTCGGCACTGTGCTGAGTCGGATTTGGTGGCCGGCGGTAAGAGGTGAGGAGCTGGGTCGGCGGCGGTGCTAGGGCACGGCGACGGCGGTGCTAGGGCACGCTAGAGAGGCGCCGGGCGAGGCGGCTCGGGTGCGCGAGGGAGGGCACGCACAGGTTCAGGGGGGGGGGAAGAAACGGAGGAATAAAGAAAATAAAAAGAAATAAAAGAAAATGAAATGTAAATATAAACATTTCCTCGCTTAAAGGGGTAGCCTAAACAGGCTTTCCCGGGCCTCTTTTTTTATCCCCGTTAACTCGTCCGTACGAGCTCCGAAAAATTTCCGAAATTTTTTCAAAAATTCCGGAAAATTCCCTTATTAATATTTGCCTATTTTCTGGTATTTTACATTCTCCCCCACTAATAAAAATTTGGTCCCCAAATTTCGTTATCTACCATCAGCAAGTACTAATAACAGATATAGAGTATAAATGTCGAACGGTAAATAAATCACATACCTCAAGTGAAAAGATGGGGATATCGAGCTTGGATCGTATCCTCAAGCTCCCAAGTAGACTGCTCGTCGGAATGATGATGCCATCCGACTTTAACCAGCCGGATAGTCTTGTTCCGCAACTGACGCTCCTTCCGGTCTAGAATCTGTACCGGAACCTCCTCATAAGTAGCATCAGGCTGAAGGGGAACTGAGACATCTGTCAGCACATGTGTCGGATCAGGTACATATCTCCTCAGCATAGATACGTGGAATACGTCGTGGAGGCCTGCCAGAGACGGTGGTAGTGCCCGCCGGTAAGCCACCGCTCCGATCCTCTCCAAGATCTCGAAAGGGCCAATGTATCGCGGAGCTAGCTTACCTCTGAGGCCAAATCTCTTCACTCCTTTCATGGGTGAAACTCGTAGAAATACATGGTCGCCAGTAGAGAACTCCAAAGGTCTGCGTCTCCGATCTGCATAACTTTTCTGGCGGTTCTGTGCCTCTTACATCCTCCGTCTAATAGTACGGACTAACTCTGCATCCTGCTGAGCTCTATGAGGTCCCAACAGCTGGACCTCTCCAACCTCATCCCAGAGAGTGGGTGTCCGACAAGGCCTACCATACAACGTCTCAAACGGTGCCATCTGGATAGCCGAATGAAAGCTGTTGTTGTAGGCGAACTCTACCAACGACAAATGGTCCTCCCAACTGCCTCCAAAATCTAGTACACATGATCTCAGCAGATCCTCTAAAGTCTGAATGGTCCGCTCTGACTGTCCATCTGTCTGTGGATGGAAAGCTGTACTGAAACGGAGCTGTGTGCCCAAGGTCTGCTGCAGACTCTGCCAGAAACGAGACATAAACCGTGGATCTCTATCCGAAATGATACTCAACGGAACACCATGTAATCTGATGATCTCTCGGCATTATAGATCTGCCAATTGATCCAGGGAATCAGTCCTCCGGATCGCTAAGAAGTGCGCGGATTTGGTTAATCGATCAACGATCACCCAAATCGCGTCAAGACCTCGTTGTGTCCTCGGCAAACCCACAACAAAGTCCATGGTAATGTGATCCCACTTCCACTCGGGAATAGGAATCCGCTGAAGTAATCCTGCGGGTCTCTGGTGCTCAGCCTTCACTTGCTGACCGACAAGACATCTAGCTACAAAATCCGCGATGTCTTCCTTCATATCGTCCTTCATGTCGTTCCACCAATAGAAACACCTCAAATCTTGGTACATACGGGTACCGCCTGGGTGGACAGCAAATCATGAGCGATGAGCCTCCGGAAGTAACTCCTATAAGACCGGATGAGACTGAAGTACGCAAAATCTACCTCGGAAGTGTATAACACCCTCCTCGTTATTGGAGTTGCAATGTTGCAAACATAGTCCCATATTGGAAACACATGGGAAAGATCATGGGTTTATAAGAGAAAAGATATCTCCATTGGCGTGAGGCCTTTTGGGGAGAGCCCAAGAGGAAAACCATGAGGGCTTAGGCCCAAAGTGGACAATATCATGTTATTGTGGAGATATCTAAATTCTTTTCGATCCTACAATTGGTATCAGAGCCCGGACTGTCAGAAGGTTTAACCGCCGACTGTGCACAAGAGCTATGGTTTGATTGAACCATGTGAGTACAATATTGACCTCGAACAAAGAAAGTGGAGGCTCCTATGTTCGGATCAAGAGGACCAGACACCAGGCAGGAAGTCCTAGTAGGTCGGGTAGACCGAGGGGCAGGAAGTCCTAGTAGGTCGGGTAGACCGAGGGGCAGGAAGACCTGGTGGGTCGAGGATCGGACGTGGGAAGCCTATGGTCCTTTGTTTGAGGGGAGGATTGTTGGAGTTGCAATGTTGCAAACATAGTCCCATATTGGAAACACATGGGAAAGATCATGGGTTTATAAGAGAAAAGATATCTCCATTGGCGTGAGGCCTTTTGGGGAGAGCCCAAGAGCAAAACCATGAGGGCTTAGGCCCAAAGTGGACAATATCATGTTATTGTGGAGATATCTAAATTCTTTTCGATCCTACACTCGTCTCGTGTGAACTCGGTCTGCTGCCTGGAAGCTATCTGGCTGCAAATAAACTACAAATACTGATCAGCAGCCTAGGGCTCTCGTATCCTCGTCTTGATCAACAACTGAGCAACCATGGTAACCAGAGTACCCTGCTTTGTCTGTCCTTACCCCTCAAGGCTCAAATCAGAGAAACCTTAAATCAAGTCTGTGACCACAACTCGGTGGCAAGCTAAAGTCCCTCTGGACTTCCTACTAAGCGTATCGGCAACCACATTAGCTCTCCCCGGGTGATAGCTAATGGTACAATCATAATCCTTCAGGAAATCCATCCATCTCCTCTGTCAGAGATTAAGTTCCTTCTAAGTGAACCAATATTTGAGACTCTTATGATCAGTGAGAATCTCAAATGTAACACCATATAAATAATGTCGCCAAATCTTCATGGCAAAAATAATGGCGACTTGCTCCAGATCATGTACAAGGTAATTCTCCTCATACTTCTTCAACCGTCGAAAAGTAGGAGACCACCCTACCGTGATGCATCAAAACAGCGCCCAACCCTGTAGAGATGCGTCGGTGTAGAGGACATATCCGTCCTCTCCAGAAGGTAAAACCAAAATCGGAGCCGACACTAGTCTCTGCTTCAGCTCCTAGAAGCTGGTCTTGTCATCCTCAGTCCAAGTGAACTTCACGCCTTTCCAGGTCAGGCGTGTCAGTGACATAGCTATCCGAGAGAAACCCTCAACGTATCTCCAGAAATATCGAGCCAAATAAAGGAAGTTGCGAGCCTTCTCAATAGACTCCGTCTACTCCCAACGGTAACAACCTCTATCTCCTGTGGAACCACGGCATACTCCTACTGGTGACCGTGTGTCTCAAACATCTTACAAAAAGACAACCAAAATACACACTACTGATCTTCACATATAGACGTTTCAGTCGAAACATCTCTAGAACTATGCGAAGATAGTGTACGTGATACACCTCAGATCAGGAACAAAACACCACGTCGTCAATAACGATAACGAATTCTGATCCAATATCCTAGGGATACCTAAATCATCGAGTCCATGAAAACACCTAAGGCTCCGCAAGCCCTAATGGTAAAACCAAGACACATAATGTCCGTATCACAGATATTCCTAACCATAAGATCCTCGACAATAAACATATCTGATCATCAACGATATAAATCACCAAAGAATAGATCCTCTAGTGTGAGAACAACGCTCCATCACACGAAATACCACATATGTGGGAGCAACGCTCTACCACAAACAATCTGTAATAGGTGGGAGTAACACTCCACTAATACATAAGTGCCCAAGACACCTAACTATCCGGCTAGAGACTGCACGAGATCTCTCTGCCACAGATCACTGTGAGTAGCCTAGGGTATAACAACCTAGTAAGCAAATCAAATCCACAGTCAACTCTATCATCATCCTAGTGGATCGGTCACCCACTAATAAGAGAATTAGTTGACAGGGTAATACAATCAATAACATAATGTAGACACTTACATTCTACATTCAACATAGGTAGAATCATCATGATACTACCAATAATACACCTGGCACACGTGCACACACAACATAGGTATGATCGACATAATCATCCAATTAGTACACACCAAACACACTCATAGCACAGGTATAAATCAGTGTGATACCTCCAACAATACCTACCGAACCCGTGTGCATATATCAACATATGTATAATCGACAATACACCTCAAACAATCTCACATGGCATATATACACCTATGCCAAGAGTATAATCAACGTCATACTTCCAACAAGGCCTAATAGACACAAGTGCATCCACAAATCAAATATAATCAATAAAATACCTCGAATATTACACCGAACACATCTGCACATATCAGAACTCATATTAAATCGATAAGATACCTCCAAATAAAACACTCAAACACTACAAAAATACATGAGTTTAACGACGGGAGTACCGACGGAATCTTAACTCCGTCGGCATATACCGACTGAATATAATTCTGTCGGTACGTACCGACGGGGCTTAGGTCCGTCGGTACTCACCGACGGAATGGTAATTCCGTCGGTAACCACCGACGGAATTATTAATTCCGTCGGTGGTTACCGACGGAATTCTTAATTCCGTCGGTGGTTACCGACGGAATTCTTAATTCCGTCGGTGGTTACCGACGGAATTCTTAATTCCGTCGGTAGTTACCGACGGAATCACCATTCCGTCGGCGAGTAGCATAATATCGCCGTTAGAATTTTTGGTTATTTCCGACGGACTTATTATTCCGTCGGTAAATAGGCGCGTCCGGGTTTAAAGAATACCGACGGAATGATATTCCGTCGGTAATTAACGGGTTTAGGGTTATATTATACCGACGGATATATGATTCCGTCGGTACATTTCCCCGTACCCGTTTCCTCTGCGTTCGCTAAACCTAACTAGCCGAAATCACCGACGGAAGTATATTTCCGTCGGTAATTACCGACGGAAGTATATTTCCGTCGGTAAATCTCGATTTAGGGCACAGAATTCCCTTTCCTCTTCGCGCGATCTTTCCCTCAGCGGCGGCGGCGATTTTCCGGCGGCTCTTCGAGCGATCTCGGCGGCGCCCTTTCCTCCCGTGCACACCGTTCCGGCGATCTCTCAGGTTTGATCTTCTATTCTCCTCTCTCGTTTGCGTTTTCACACGCCGGCAGCCGCGCCCTGCTCGCTGATCGCTGCCGGCGGCCTGTTCACGGCCGGCAGATTGCTTGCGGCCGGCGGCCTGCTCGAGGCCGGCAGGGGCCCTGCGGCCGGCGGGCTGCTCGCGGCCGCCGGCCTGCTTGGGGGTTCCTGTGGTGCTCTAGGCCGGCGGCCAATGGGGTGCTCTAGGCCGGCGGCCAATGGGGTGCTCTAGGCCGGCGGCCAGTGGCTGCTCGCGAGCAGCGGCCTGCTCGCGGCCGCCGGCCAACGGGCAGCGGCCTGCTCGCAGCTAGCGGGCTGCTCTTGGCTGGCGGCCTGCTCACGGCTCGCTACTCGCGGCTGCAACCTGCTCGCAATTGTAGCGGTGCTTTGTTACTGTTCGTAGCTGAGCACAATGTAAACCTTAGAAAATTTAAGTGTTGTGACATATTTTGATCAATTTCGCTATTGTACTTGCATAAAATGTAGTTTGATCGATGCTTCTCATATATGTATGATTATTTCATTTGATAATGCTATAAGGAACAACATGTTTATAATAGTTTCATTTAATTGTTCTAGTGTAGAGGTGATTTATGATAATATGATATGATGATTGTGAGATGAAATTGTGCACATAATTCTTTATTTAAACTTATTTCAAGTGATACAACAAGTTTAATAATGTTTCAATTTATATTCTCTTTAGGTTATACCAATGTATATGAACAAAGCTTGGATGTACAATCGATTAGACAATGGTTTTATCAGAGATGATTTTATTGCTGAAGTTGAACAGTTTGTGATTTTTGCTAAAAGTCATCCGGAATGTATGAATGGTTCCGAGTTACGGTGTCCGTGTAATCATAAAAATGTCAAAATAGAGCATTTCGTGATGAGGATACCGTAAAAATGCACATATGTAGAAATGGATTTGTGCCAAATTACTACAATTGGTATTGCCACGGAGAGCCTTATATATATGAACCAATTGGGTCTTCTGGTGGTTCGTATTCGGGACTACTATTATCACTCCTGAAGCATCAAATAATATTGATATTTCAATGCAATCAATGGTTCAAGATGCAATGAATGCAGTTGATTATTCAATATAGATGAAATACCAACCCCGAATATCAGCAACTATATGAAATGTTAAAGGCTAGTGAAAGAGAAGTGTGGGAAGGCATTCCTTCCGGTCATTCACAACTATATTTCAGGTTATTGAATATGAAAGCAACATCATTTCTGAAAGATGTTACGATGACATTTGTCAATTGATGTCGAGTTGCTCCCTATCGATAACATAATGACTGATAGCTTCTATGAAACAAAGAAATTGATCGGAGGTTTAGGTTTGCTCAGAGAAAATTTGATTGTTGTATAAACAATCGCATGATATTTTGGAATGAAGATGTTGATTTGAATGAATGTAAAATCTGTACTCACCCTCGTTTTAAGCATCGTAATCGCATACCAGGGAAGAAGAAGAAAAATATTGCTTGGAAAGTAATGTATTATTTTCCGTTAATCGCTAGACTTCAACGCTTGTATGCATCTGCTGCTACAGCTAACCACATGGTGTGGCATCATGAGCATGAGCATGAGCATGAAGAAGGTATAATGTGTCATCCTTGTGATTCTCCTGCATGGAAACATCTTGATAATGTGTTTCCCTCCTTTGCAATGGAACCACGAAATGTGAGATTGGGACTTTCGCAGATGGATTTCAACCATTTGGTCACGGGACAACAATATTCATCTTGGCCATTATATTAACACCATACAATTTACCACCATGGATGTGCATGAATGATGAATTTATGTTTCTTACCGTGCTTATTCCTGGTCCAACCAATCCAAAAGATAAGATAGATGTTTTCTTGCAACCTCTAATTGCCGAGTTTAATGAATTATGGAATGTAGGCTCGGTTACTTATGATATTGCAAGTAAAACTAATTTTACATTGCATGCGGCCTTATTATGGACGATCAGTGATTTTCCAGATACTCAATGTTGTCGGGATGGAGCACGACGGTAAATTAGCATGCCCACATTGCATGACAGAGTCCGATGCATTTTCATTACCTTGTAGTGGGAAGATATCTTGGTTTGATAATCATCGGAAATTTCTACCATGGATCACCCTTTTAGGCGAAATAAGAAAAATTTCCTAAAGAATATTGTAGTCGAAAACCTCCCCAAGATTCCATGCTTCGTGAAGAAATCATTGAACAAATAGATAGTTATGGATTTCTCCCAGTATCTCACCCTAATTCTGATGAGATAAATAAGTATCTTGTGAGGATGAGCAAGTGTGGTTGGAAGAAAAGGAGCATATTCTGGGAGTTGCCTTATTGGAAGTATCTACTCATTCGACACAATATAGATGTGATGCATGTCGAGAAAAATTTCTTTGATAATATCTTCAACACTGTGATGAATGTACCTGGAAGAACTAAGGATATTACAAAATCACGTGAAGAATTAAAAGAACTAGTCAACAGACCAGAGTTGCATCAGAATGAAACAACCAATAAGTTTCCAAAAGCTTGTTATACATTGGACAAAGATGGTAAACAAGCTTTATGTAGTTGGTTAAAAGAAATTAAATTTCCAGATGGATATGCTTCGAATATGGCTCGATGCGTTGACATGAACAAATTAAAGATGTTTGGAATGAAGAGTCATGACTGTCATGTGTTCATGCAAAGACTTATTCCAATAGCTTTTCATGATTTACTTCCTAATAATGTTTGGCAAGCACTTACAGAGTTGAGTCTTTTTTTCAGAGATTTGACAACGAGGTGTATTATAACGGTCGATATGATTCCACTAGAGACTGACATTCCTCTTATACTTTGTAAGTTGGAGCGCATATTTCCACCTAGTTTTTTTGATTCAATGGAATATCTATCGGTACATTTACCATATGAGGCACGAATAGCTGGTCTTGTGCAGTACAGATAGATGTATCCATTTGAAAGATTTTTGAGAAAATTAAAAAATAATGTTCGTAATAAAGCAAGAGTTGAAGGGTCAATATGTAATGCTTATCTGGTTGAAGAAGCATCTTCTTTCTGCTCTTATTATTTTGCTGATAATGTTAAAACCAGACATCATAAATGTCCTAGAAATTCTGATGATACTCAGAATATAGACCCATCGATGCTTGCTATTTTCAAATTTTCTAGTAAACCAATGGGTGCATCTGTTTCTAGATGGTTAACTCAACAAGAATATCATGCTGCAAGAACATACATACTCTTAAACTATGATGAGGTCAAACCATACATAAAGTAAGTTAACTTCTCTAATCAAGCTTTTATTTCGTTGTACTTATTTGCTTGATATCCTAATTTTCTAATAATTACCTTCTTTCAAAACTTGTATGAACAACAGTTATATCTTCAAAATCCATCAATAACTACAAGTGAGGTCAAAAAGTTAGAGACCGAATTTGCATTATGGTTTCAAATATATGTGAGTTAGAGAAATTTTCATAATTATTTATTTATAAAAATTTGGTCCTAATTTTTCGTATTACTATTTTGATAGGTGAAAGACCGAAGAATATCTAATGTACAAGATGATAGAATATTGAATCTTGCATCTGGACCCCTACGCCAAATAATGGTCTATTCGGGTTACTATGTTAATGGTCTCAAATTCCATGTGAGACAACGAGATTCGCAGAGATTAACTTTTAATTCTGGTGTCTGCGTTAAAGGATCTATCGACACCAATAACACTGAGTTTGATTACTATGGTAGACTTGAGGAAATTATAGAGGTTGAGTATCCTGCATTACCGATAAAAAGGTGTGTGTTGTTCAAATGTTCATGGTATGAGCCAACCCCAAGAACAAGCGAATACATCCAAATTATAATTTAGTAGAGGTTAATGCAAGCGAAGGTTCAATAAGTTTGAACCTTTCATTTTTGCAATACAAGCGGGTCAGGTGGTTTATCTTGAATATCCTACGAAGAGAAGAAGAGCTAGTGAATGGTTGTCTGTTTGTCGATTGAAGTCTCGTTCAACCATAGAAATGCCGAACACTATTACTGCTCAAAACCATGATGCATTTCAGAATGACGAAGTAGAGAGACATTCGGTTGATTCACAAATCCAATCTACATCACAATTACTTGTAGATGGTAATACCACTGACGAGGAGATAGATGATGGAGAGAAATCCAGCAGTGAGGATTTTGTTGAACTAACAGAGTCTAGCGACGACGACCTACAAACTGTTAATGTTGAGTAGAAATGCTTCCAGAGTCTAGCATTGACTAAATTTTAGCATTATTATTCATCTAGTAAGTTATGCTTTAATCATGTTTTGTTGCTTATTTATCATGTTATTAAAGATTTATTATGATGTGTGCTAATATGGTTTTTGTAGATATAAGGTATCATGACAGATCTTCCAGCACCACTCCGTGGATCCACCGTACTTAGGGTTGTTGGAGAGTCGTAAGTATTTTTTTTTATTATTAGTAATTCAACTTCTTTATTTATAACATATATCTTATGTTTTAATATTGCTTATATGTAGGTTTACTCCCGACAGCCATCGAGTATCCACCTATATCACACGGAAATTTAAGGAAAGAGTCTGCATATCTGGGACTACATGGAGACATGTAGATGCTGGAACTAAGGATTTCTATTATCAAGAATTTGTGGTAAGTAAATTGAATATGTACATTATATTTATCCTTTAATATTCTAAAATTTTATTTTTAAATTACAGAAAAAATATACATGGGAGGAGGGATACGAGGTAGAATTTGCAAAAACTTGGAATATTTATTGTGCCAAGTTGTACAAAGACCTATTATACTATGTGAGAAAGGATGGCACACGGCCTGCTTATGTATCCGAGGAGATTTGAGGTGCATGGACGACCACTTGGTCTGCAGATAGATGGCAAACAAATGCTCTAAAAGCTCGAGCGAATAGGAATACAGAGTCAGGTGGTCCGAGTATTGGATCCGCTCGACATACATCGGGATCTCGTTCCATTGTTGAGCACGCTATGGATCTGGTGATTTTAATTTAAAGTTATATAAATTAAATTTTTATTTATTAATGAACTTGTATAATTTTAGTCAAATTTGTTTGTGCATGCAGGAGCGTTCTTTAGAAAGACAACCCACTTGCTTGGAGATCTTTCTCAAAACTCACAAGAGAAAGGATGGCACATATATTGATGATCGATCAAAGAACATTGGGGTTTGAATTAATTTATATTTAATCTTTAATAATGATTAATTAGCTTTACTAATTGTGTATAATATATAAATTGTATATTTTTTCTACACAGGAGGAAATGACAAGCAGGGTTGCTCAGGCATCTCAGCCACCAGTAGAGGGAGGGGAGTCACAGGATCTATCCACCCAGGATATAAATGAAATTTATTATGATGTTGTGGGTGGAAGGACAAAGAACTCCTCCCTCTACGGCCTTGGTTCCCAGGCGAAGGTGGTATTTGATCGCTTGAGGACTCCTAGGGGTCGTGCGAGTTCCTCTTCTTCTTCTTCTGAGGTGGAGTCATTAAGAAAAGAAAACCAAGACTTGAAGACTCAGATGACTACCATGGATCAGAAGTGGGCTGCACAGGAGCAGACATTGGCCCAGATGCAAGCAATCATTGCACGATGGGACCCATCACAGCAGCCCCAATCAGAGGAGACCCCAGACCCATCAGACCCAGACCCCGCTGATGATTAGATTTTGTTGAGGTATGTTTATCTATAACTTGATTTTTTTATATTTTTTAGATATTCATTAAGTCAAATATATTTATTGTATATTATTAGATACTTATCTTAAAGTGTTTTACATTTTTCAGGAGTTCATACTGATACATTCACCATCACCACTATTATTGGTTATCCAAAATATAATCCAGGTATTTTTTTTTACAAGTAAAATTAGTCATATATAACAATGTTTGAGTTATATTACATTTGCATCGAGTTATTCTAATCATAATCTATTGTATTTGACTTTTACAGGATTATATTCGGATATATGTATAAGTGATGTATCATGGTATGTATTTTGGATATTTTGTATTTGTCGTTCACTTGTATAATTTTAGATACTTTTGATTGTGAGAACTTGATACTTAGATTTTATTATAGTTTGGAGATTTTCTATTTGTCGTTCAGTTATGTTTATATATTTGTTGTATGTTGTATTTTGGAGATTGTGGATTGATTTATATTGTGATATTGTTAATATATTGTGTGGATTGTGTTTGTGATACCATCGATTGTGATGGTTTGTATTTGTATTAAATTTGTATATGGGAAACTAGCAAAACAGGGGCTGGATTTCAAAAATTTTCCAGATTTTTACCGACGGAATTATAACTTCCGTCGGTAACTTATCGAAAAAGCACAGGTTTTCTTCGATATAATACCGACGGAATAACTGATTCCGTCGGTAAACACCGACGGAAACATATTTTCCGTCGGCAAACACCGACGGAAACCCTAATTCAGTCGGCAAACACCGACGGAAACCCTAATTCAGTCGGCAAACACCGACGGAAACCCTAATTCCGTCGGTGTTCTCCGACGGAAAAGGCTCTTCCGTCGGTGTTTGCCGACGGAAAAACTGATTCCGTCGGAATTATACCGACGGAATTAGGGTTTCCGTCGGTAGTCTCCGTTCACCGCCATTTGTTTTTTTACCGACGGGTAAGAATCTCAGTCGGTAATATACCGACGGAAATATATATTCAGTCGGTAATTACCGACGGATGTATTTTTCTGTCGGTAAAGTTATTGCCGACCAAAATATTTCCGACATCAGAAATTCCGTCGGCATTCCGTCGGTAATCTCATATACCGACGAAATACCGACGGAATATTCCGTCGGTAATAATGGTAATTTTTGTAGTGAAACATATGTGCACATTTCACAACATAGTTTTAATTGACAAAATATCTCCAATAAACAATCAGACATGTATGTCTAACCACTCGGGTATAATCTACTAAAAACCCACAATAATCATATGTATAAATGTGTACGACCCAAAAGACAAAGTCAGAATTCAAGAACATCAAGACACTCTCATTTTTATCCTCAAAAATATCAGCCCACATAATATCAGATGAATCAGTTTCTACTCCCCATGAGAACAAGTTAGCATTCAAAATATCAAATCATTATTTATCCACATAGTCCAATATCAGAGGAAGCAAATATCAATTTTATCATCCTGTTAACTAACCACAACTAACCAGATTTATTAAAATCTCATAGGCACACTCAATCGTAAACTCTCTAGCACCCGATTTATAATCTGATCACCAACTATAATCATCAAACCTGTGAATATCATACATGACACTCACTATGTCACCATCAACAACAACCCAAATAATAGATCATCAAAAATAGTTATCCACTAAGAGATCATCAAAACAAATATCTAGTAATAGATCATCAGACAACCACATAACATTCACTCTCATAATCATTAGAAATCATCATATCACAATATCTGATCTCATAATATCCCTCAACCTTAAACCTTTCTCAACAATGATCAAACATGATAACTCCCCAATGACCAATTTTCATCGTATCGGGTACCCTAATATCCAAAAGATATGAGTATAAAAAAAAACTCTACTGGCTAAGTCAACAAGAATATATAGGTATCATTCATTACCCAGCTAACAATAGCAAAGGCTGGTATGTGCCTCCATCTCCTAACCAACTAGTAGTAACAAAAGCTAAAACTACTGGTGGTAGGATATATAAAATCACCAAAGACTATAATCCTTGATCTCTATTAGGGTCGAGCAAGATCAGTGGCTAACCCATCACATGTAATATGGGCTACAGCAACCAGACAGGTACTAAAGATAAAGTGCTAATACATGTCATAACTATCATAAAATAAACATCATACCTATATACCGTCTGGAGATGCTCCATCGATGTCCAGTCCCCAACTTCTGACCTCAAAATTCCGAACATGAAAATCACCGGAAATCCATATAAATCCGAAACGGAAATCCATAACATATACTTAATGGAAAAATCCATGCAATCCAAAATAACTACCCAGTTTGACTCGCAAACTTGGCTACCAAATATCAAGAACACCAAAAGCAGGTAACATAACCCGCTCTGATACAAACTAAATTGGTATCAGACAAATCTCGAAAATCCAACACACGGAAATCAAACAAGTATCGTCAAACTTTGGCGCTCTGATACCAACTAAATTGGTATCAGGTTATCCCAAATATCCAAAATACGAAAACAAAGGATCGTAAAACTGCGCTCTGATACCACTAAATTGTCACGCCCCAGAGGAGTCCCTGTCCGAGAAAATTTCGACAATATCTCCCCTGTACGGTGGACAATCTGAAACTTTTCTACATCCTCATATACCTCAGCCACAGGCGGCTGGAATAACAAAAATAATAAAATAGAACCACAGACGTTCCACGCAGTTTATATAACAAGTAAACGGAAGAATAATACTCTGACTCGAAATCAACCCTACTCCACTACACCCATAAAGCACAAATCCGATTTACTCACCTCTTCTGCCGTCCAGGCAGGCATGTAGTAAAACATATCGAAACCACAACAAAGTCCATCAACGATAAGAATCCATACAAGATCCATAAGTAAAACAATCCAAAACAAAACAAGTTCAAAACATAGTCTATATAAGAAAAACCAAAAGACCAATCATATCCTCGAGGTCTGCAGGGACCAGCAACTGGAACTCTCTCCTGACAGCATCAACCTAAAAAATAACAACAATGGAGGCGGGGTGAGTCCAACACTCAGCAGGTACAACTGATATACAAAGTAGGGAAATAACACCTACCACTAATCATGCGTATAGTCTCCTGATATAAGAAAGATAACAATACAACTGAAGTAAACAGGAGAAAAACTGTACTAACCAGGACCTGAGTATAAGGACAAACAGTCCGAGTGGTATAGGAAGCCTGTATGCATGTCAAACATAGGTATCCAAACAATATGCAGCATATAAATGCAGCAAGCACAAACACAAGCAATAAATGCATCATGCATATGATGCCAATGATGTGTCCTGGTCACCCCTGATGCCAGTCGATCATCTCACACACAATAGTGAGGCCGAGTGGGTAGGGCTGTGACAACCGTGCACTCTGTCGTCACTACTCCTGATGAGTGACCGAGTGGACGGGATGCTGTCGGAGTACACTTATCCTCCTACCCCAAATCATAAATGGGGGAGCGCAATGCTCTCATCTCCCGGTACACGATGACGGGGAGGAATCCCTGCCGGATAACACGTTGTGTCACACTACCCATGAGCGGACCAACGGTGCCTAACAGAGTCCCTGCTGCAACACACTCTGCCTGAATCGACCATTAACCCATGAGTGATGGTGTGTGCAGATCCATATAACTGGCGATGCGCTCAACAATAATGAAGCGGACTATCACACAACATGCAATCATGCAAATGGTGCATGTCACTAACCACAAAATTTCCTGACTAATCCATATATATATATATATAAAGGTGCACCATAAATCAATGAATCAAAACAACGGTACACCGATCAGATAAGGTATACAACCTAGGTCCTGAACATGGTGAAGCATGGTATATCACTACCCTTATAAGCATGTATCAATAGGAAGGAATACATGAGATGCAAAACAAGCAATCAATCAATCATGTAACAAGTATCGGGTAGTGATTAACCGAAACAAATAAGGAACATAATTAATGCAACTTGTTAAATTCACTACTATGTATATCAAATGACATAAGTCAAAAGTACCCACCTCCAATAGGAATGTCCAAATCCGACATCGAGATACTCGTCTCGCGTCAAAGTTCTGTAATACCAATATACAGATATTTTATTTAGCTAAAAATTCAACTAAATTGCTAAATAAAATTCCCAACACAATTTAGGGCAAACCCTAAATCTTAATCATCAACCTACCTAATTTAACACATATAATCTAGTTACTCAACATGTATCAAATAACTAAATCAAACTCCTAATTCAATTAGGAAAACCCTAATTATCGATCAACCTTAACTGATCATCGATTAACTTATCCACATCAAGACCTAAATCCACAAACGTTAAACCCAAAAACCTTACCTCACTTCTCACAGCAAGAATGTTGCTGGAAATTATGGCCGGAAAAATCACAGCGGCTGTGGAACCCCAATACACTACCAGCGCAATCAACTTACAATTAAAGATCACTATACTTAGTTAGCATGATCTTCCACCCAACACAAGTGTTGCTCACAATACAACAAGAGTCAGAGCACACAATCAAAAACCAAACCTTAACCCTTACCTTAAATTCCTCCGCCGAAACACTGTTGCCCTCTGCCGCCTTCTCGTGCTCTCGACTCTTGGTGGCCCACAAAGTAAAAGCACGGCAGCAGTCGCTCCAGATCAGCGGCACGGAAGAGGAAACTTGGCCGACGGTGGTGGCAGTAAATCTGTTGGTCGGCTCAAACCTCACAGCGGTGACTAGGGCACAGGAAATCAGCCGGCGACCAACACTGGGTCGGACCTGGTGGCTGGCACAGAGGAGAACAGAGAGGGGAGGTGGCTGTGAGGATCTCCCTGCTGGATTTTTTTTCCCATTGGCCTTCTCCCTCTCCACTGGTCGGAGGTGAACAAAAATCTGGTGATGAAGAAGGAAGAGGGCCGGCGTGATGTGGCTAGGACACAGCGGCGTCGGCACTGTGCTGAGTCGGATCTGGTGGCCGACGGTGCTCGGGCTGTGGCCGGCGGTAAGAGGTGAGGAGCTGGGTTGGCGGCAGTGCTAGGGCACGGCGACGGCGGTGCTAGGGGGGAGGGGGGGGGGGGGGGGGGGGGGGGGGGGGGGGAGAAACGGAGGAATAAAGAAAATAAAAAGAAATAAAAGAAAAGGAAATGTAAATATAAACATTTACTCGCTTAAAGGGGTAGCCTAAACAGGCTTTCCTAGGCCCCGTTTTTTTATCCCCGTTAACTCGTCCGTACGAGCTCCGAAAAATTTTCAAAAATTCTGGAAAATTCCCTTATTAATATTTGCCTATTTTTCGGTATTTTACACGACAACATCGGGCTTGGGAGAAGCGGATTGGCTGAGGGGTTGTCCTCCTCCCTCGCCGCGACCACACCTAGTGCTAGTGGTCGTGGAGATCAACGGCGTTAAGGTGGCGAAGCCCTAGCATCGATCCATGGTGGTCAGAGAAGACACCGAGAGAAGGGAGTTAGCACTGGCGATTGGCAATCGGCGCTCCACAGCGACAATAGGCGAAGATTGAAGGTGGTGGTGGAGAGATCTCGGGGTGGAGGAGTGGAAGAGACGAGAGGCATCGGCTGGAGGGTGTCGGCACTGCTCTGCGTGGCGGTGGTGGCGCAATGGAGAGGGGAAAAGGGAGATTAGGCGTGAGGATGGCTCGGGCTCGGTAGAAATAAGAAGAGGAAAGAAATGGAAGTAAATTAAAAGGAAACTTAGGTTTTGCTTAATCAAACCCTAAGTACCTTCCTAAATCAATTCCTACTTTTGAGTATATTTCAAACAAGCTTTCTCCAATCCCAATAACTCTACCCCTTAAATTATATCATACGAGCTCCAATTAAATTCTAGAAAATTTCTAAAAATTTCAGAAAAATCTAATAAGATTATTTCTCCAATAATCTTACTATTTAATTATTATTTGGGTGTCGTATTTTTTCAGCTATTATTGATGTTAAAAATTGTAAGTTTTCTTTAGCAGTTAAGGAAGAGAAGATTGAATTTGATTTGTCTAAAAATATTAAACAACTGACTGATGGGACGTTTGTTGTAGGATGAATCTATTGCAATAGGTGGTCAAGGAAGAAGCACCTCAACAGGCATCGGATGATCCCCTGAAAGCATGCCTAATCGGTGGAGAATTGGTAGCTAAGGACAATAAAGTCGAGGAATATGCTTGTCTCATGGACAAAAATCCTAGTGTCTCCTGAACAGATAAATATTGAAAGACTTAAGATAGACCAAAAGTTGGAAGAAGGCAAGCCTCCATAGAAAGAACTTAAACCACTTCCTTTTAACCTCAAGTATGAATTTCTTGAACTAAATTCTACATATCCTGTCATTGTTAATGCAACCTTGAATGATTCTGAAATTAGGAGACTACTTAGAGAATTTAGGACACATGGGAGAGTCATAGGGTACACGATTAATGATATTAAGGGGATTAGCCCTTCCATATGCATGCATAAAATTCTACTTGAGAACGATCATAAATTCTCGATGGAACATCAAAGTGATGGTGCAGCGGAACTGGCAAGAGGGGGTGAATTGTCTATAAAATAAAATTAACCTTTCTCGATCTTTCAACTCTAATTAGTAGCATAATTATACTAAATTAAATCAACAACTAAAAAGAAGAGACAAAAAAATTACTTAGTTACAACTTAGGTGGTTATTAATCCAAGGCAAAAGAAAGCATTAGAAATCTCCTTCGTTGAAGGCGGAGAAACCTCTTACACTCGTTAAACACTCAGAAAGTTGCTAGGAAACGAATAAAAGAGTTGTTGAATATTTTCTAACTCCAGGGGTCTTTTATAGCCCTTGGAAAACTCTATCCGCAGCTTGAAGGCACCTTCAAGATGGTCCAAGGCGCCTTCCATAAGATAAGTTTTATCCGTTGAGGATAAAATGTTATCTGCGGCTAGCGGCTACTAGAAGGCGCCTTCCATAACTGGAAGACGTTTTCGTACTATTCATCAAAGGCGTCTGCCAAGCTATGAAAGGCGCCTTCCATATAGCAGAAAGCAGATCAACTCCCAACCGCTGATCTTTTCTTGTGTGGGTGATGCTCTGATTACCTGGAGTTCACTTGAACTCAACTCCAACCTTCTCCTCGAGCGGGCTTCCTCTCTAGCTTCTGGTTCACCGATATACTCTTTCGCAACATCTCGCCCCTCAAATGCACCGAGCCTCCTTTCCCGTGTCATCCTTTTTGCTAGCTGTGTCTTCCGCTCGACTTATTGTATTTCTAAGCTCCTACACACTTAGACACAAAGATCAAACACACACAGGACCTAACTTAACTTGGTTGACCATATCAAAACTACCACGGGGTACTTACACAAAGGAGGTTGAATCGCAACACGAAAGAAGTTGTTAGAAAAGAGGTATAAAAATGATTGGATACAGGTGTGATTTTCCCTGTTTTTAACAATGAGTGGGTAAGTCTTGTACATGTGATTTCAAAGAAAGGCAGGATGACTGTGGTGAAAAATAATAATAATGAATTAATCCCAGCTAGGATTGTTACAAGTTGATGGATGTGTATTGATTATAAAAAGTTGAATAAGGAAACTACGAAAGATCATTTTCTCCTTTCCTTCATTAATCAAATGTCTGAGAGGTTAGCTAAGCATTCGTATTTTTGTTATTTGGAAGAATATTTAAGTTTTTGTCAAATTCTCATACATCCTAATGATTAGGAAAAAAATCACCTTTACATGTCCCTATGATACCTTTACTTATTGGAGAATGTCTTTTGGTATTTGTAATGCATACACTACTTTTCAGCGTTGTATGATGACTATATTTTTGGATTTGATTGAAAATATAATAGAGATTTTTATGGATGACTTTTATATGTATGAGATTAATTTTGATACATGCTTGCCTAACCTTTCTAGAGTTTTGCATAGGTGTGAAAAAGTAAATTTGGTCTTGAATTAGAGAAAATGTCATTTCTTGGTAAGGGAAGGAATTGCATTGGGACACATGATTTCTGAGTGGAAAATTGAGGTTGATAAAGCCAAGATGGAGATGATTAAAAGATACGCCGCCGCCAATAAAACTATAAGGAGTGAAATTTTTTAAGGCACGTGGTTTTTTACCGACACTTCATAAAGGACTTTTCTAAAATTTCCAAACCTTTAACAAATTTGTTAATAAAGGATGTTGATTTTAATTTTGACCAAAATTGTTTGGAAGCTCTTTAGCAGGATAAAGAAGGCTTTGGTAACCGCTCCAATAATGCAAACACCGGATTGGAATCTTTCCTTTGAAATTATGTGTAATGCAAGTGATTATGTCGTGGGAGCCATCTTGGGACAAAGGAAGGATAAGAAAGTGTATGCTATTCACTACGCTAGTAACACCTGGGATGATGCTCAATAAACTACACCACTACTGAGAAGGAATTGTTAGTGGTTGTTTTTGCTTTTGATAAGTTCGTATCATACTTAGTCGGATCAAAGCTAATTGTTTACATAGATCACACAGCTGTCCGACACCTATTGAGCAAAATAGAAGCCAAATCTCGACTCATCCGCCGGATGCTTTTGCTTCAAGAGTTTGACTTGGAAATCAAAGACAAGGGCTCTGAGAACATTGTTGCAGATTATTTGTCAAAAATATACCAAGATATACAAGAGGATAAAGACGAAGAGGTGCCCATTGACGATTTTTTTCCAGATGAACACCTTTTAGCAATTGGTAGTTTGAATACCAGGATATGCGGACTTCGTAAACTATCTTGCATGCAAAATTGTCACCAGATCTCGTTATCAACAGAAAAAGAATTTTTTTGCAGATATTAGGTACTATGTTTGGGACGAGCCTTTGCTCTATAGGAAGTGCGCTAATGCAAATTTACCAGATGTGTGTTCCCCAAGATGAGATTAAAGATATTTTTTTATTATTGTCACTCTTCGTCTTAGGAAGGTGCCCATGGTTGTCCAAGCCAAATTTTATTGGCCTCATCTATTCAAGGACACAGGAGAGTATTGTTATCCCCGGGTAGCTTCTGGAGTATGCAAACTGATCGTCGAGGTTAGTGTTCGACACTATCTCCGTAAACGATATTGCTCCGCTACGGTGCTTAACGGATTGTTGCAATTCGTTCCCAAGATACAACGACGACGAACGTCTCGGAATCGTAGCACTCCGACTTCCGAGACCAGCGAACCTTCTAGTAGACTTCTTGGACTCTTGAATGCACAAGATGAGATGAATGCTTGAGAAAGAGAAGAGAGGATTGAGTGAATATTCCATCATCTGGAGGGTTCTATTTATACTGAAAGAAGAGGTTGAGTGTCCTTTGGATGAGTGGATGTGTTCCTTGGGCTGGATCGATCTAGATCATCCATTCTGAAGGGTTGTAACCCTTCACCAAGCCCACTTCAATCTCATCCATCAGATCTGAGGAGTTGTGACCCTCAGATCCCGCCTATTGTCATCGGCCATCGGATCTGGATCCATTGATTCGATGCTTCAGATCAAGTCTCATCCCAAGCCGTCAGATCGTTACTCTTTGCGATCCAACGCTCTAGATCGCATCACAAGCAATCCATCATACCTATTTGATCAACGTTGATCAACGGTAGCCATCCATTCCCTAAGTCAACTGTCCAGTCATCTCCCTTTGCCCACGAGGATGTCGCATAGGTACTGCCACGTCAGGTACGAGCCTGACACGTCACCCGAGTGCCACGTAGGCACTGCAATGTCACATGGAGCATAAATTTAACCTCCTCGCGACGATGCGTACGTGCGAAGTGCGCCTACAAAGCGCCCATTGCGCACGTGTGCACGTGGCGGGTGGCGGGCTCACAGGTGCGAGCACCTGCTCGCCCTTGGCTAAGGGAGCACCTGTCCTTTTATTTTTGTGTTAACTCCATTAACACATCTTCATTAATAAGTAGAGAATACACATCGAGAATTTCCGATGTGGGACTATTCTCCCATGCACTTTATTAATGAATAATAAATGTTATTTTGGGCCGACTTTAAACATTAATTTCTCATTCACCCTTAATCGGTTTTGAGCAAATTAATAGTCTAAATCTATCTACGCGAATCGTAGATTTCAATTATGAAGTCAATTACGACTTTCAACAATTGATGGCTTCCTTCCTCAAAATCGTTTTGGTCCATTTAAGGCCCCAATATCCAACAATCCCCCACATGAATGGAAATTAATGCAATGCGTGTATGCATGCTGACACTTTACAAGAGTCCAATCGATAAGTCACTGCATCGGGAGAGGTAGCTTGTGGCTTTGAACCTTCCGTAGTGAAATGCTATCGAGTATACTAGGTTGCGCAGTGAACGTGATGTCTTGAACTGCTCAGCTGTTGGTGTATACTTAGACAATAACACTCAGATCTATCTCACCTACTTTAGGTTCTCATGGTTGGTTCCGTTTCGGCCATGGATACCATCTTGGATTCATGAGTGTTTCATTAAAGCGGTCTGTCTTCACACTCACATAGGTGACACTTCTATCAAGAGTATCCTACCATACTCCACCTTATCAGGTATAGAAATCACTAAAAGCATAAGCTTAACCTCACTACATGAGGTAGGACAACACAAATTCATCCTAGGATTGGGATAGAGATAAACTATCTAATGTGCTGGACCACAACTTCTGTAACTTCGTTGTCCCATTGAACCAAGATCTTGGGATCTCCAGTCAACAAGGTTGGGTTACCGCTACAGTCGTTTTCAGTTGTAGATTTTTAATCTCATTCCTCTTGATGAGCAGTATACTTGATCTCGACTCAACCCCTTCGTTAGAGGATCTGCCAAATTATCTTTGGACTTAACATAGTCGATTGCAATCACTCCATTCGAGATCAACTGCCTAATGGTATTATGTCTACGACGTATATGTCGTGACTTCCCATTATACATATTACTCTGTGCCCTTCCAATCGCCGATTGACTATCACAGTGGATTAGTACGGCAGGCACAGGTTTCATCCAGCTCGGAATATCTTCCAAGAAATTTCGCAGCCATTCAGCTTCCTCAGCTGCTTTGTCTAGTGCTATAAACTCGGATTCCATAGTTGACCGAGCAATGCAAGTCTACTTAGTGGATTTCTAAGATACTGCTCCCCCCACCGATCGTGAATACATATCCACTAGTGGATTTGGAGTCTTTTGTATCTGATATCCAATTAGCATCACAATATCCTTCCAACACAGCGAGATATTTTTCATAATGTAATCCATAGTTCATAGTATATTTTAAATATCTGAGAACTCGCATCAATGTTTTCCAATGGGTGTCGTTTGGATTACTCGTAAAACGACTCAGTTTGTTGACCGTACAGGCAATATCTGGACGTGTGCAGTTTGTGAGATACATCAAACTGTCTATTATCTGAGAATATTCCAACTGCGATATGGTCCCACCATGGTTTTTCACTAAGTGTTGACTTAGATCCATAGGTGTTTTCACTGTAGAGAGATCGTACGCATTGAATTTTTTCAATACAGATTCTACATAATGGGATTGTGTTAAAACTATCCCTTCTAATGTCCTGAGAATTTTAATTCCCAATATAACATCTGCTTGACCCATATCTTTCATATCAAAATTTCTGGTCAACATTTTCTTTGTAGTCATAATTACATCATGATTACTGCCCATTATTAGCATGTCGTCTACATATAGACAGACAATTACATAGCCTTCAGGTGTGTTTTTGACATAAATGCATTTGTCACATTCATTTATTTTGAATTCGTTTGACAGCATTACTTTGTCAAATTTTTCGTGCCATTGTTTAGGCGCTTGCTTAAGTCCGTACAACGACTTAACAAGTCGACACACCTTTTTCTCATTTCCAGGAGTCATGAACCCTTTGGGTTGCTCCATATAAATTTCTTCTTCCAACTCACCATTTAAGAACGCAGTCTTAACATCCATTTGATGTATTTCAAGGTCATACAGTGCTGCAATGGCTATTAGCACTCGTATGGACATAATCCTTGTCACCGGTGAGTATGTATCGAAGTAATTAAGGCCTTCCTCTTGCTTGTACCCCTTGGCTATTTGTCGGATGTTTTAGTATCCACTTACAACCTAATGGTTTATTACCAGAAGGAAGGTCTACTAATTCCCAAGTATGATTATTCATGATAGACTCAATTTCACTATTGACAGCTTCTTTCCACATTGGAGCATCGGGTCTAGAGAGAGCTTTACTTAATGTTCTTGGTTCCATTTCTGACATGAAAGTCATGAAATCTGGCCCGAACGATTTCTCAACTCTAGCCCGTTTGCTACGACGTGACTCTTCACTTTGATCGTCAATAGTCCTTTTATAACAGCTAAGTTCGGTAACGTCATTTTTGTTTGAACTTCCGTTGTTATCACTTTCAACGTTTCCCTTTTTATTTGGGAATACGTTTTCAAAGAATATCGCATTCCGAGATTCTATGGTTGTTCCCACATGTATATCAGGAATGTCTGATTTGTGAACTAGGAAACGATATGCACTACTATTATGGGCATATCCGACAAATACCGCATCGAACGTTTTAGGTCCGATCTTTACTTGCTTTGGTTTAGGTACTTCGACCTTTGCTAAGCACCCCCACACTTTCAGGTATTTGTACGATGGCTCGCGGCCTTTCCATAGTTCATATGGAGTTTTATCATTTTTCTTATGAGGGATTCTGTTGAGAATGTGATTTGCCGATAATATTGCTTCCCCCCACAAGTTTTGAGGTAAGCCTGAATTTATCAACAAGGCATTCATCATTTCTTTTAGTGTCCGATTTTTACGTTCGGCAACACCGTTTGATTGAGGTGAGTAAAGCGCCGTTGTTTGATGGATAATGCCAGATTCTGTATAAAATTTATCAAACGGTGCACTATATTCTCCACCTCTATCGCTTCGAATTATTTTAATTCGTTTGTCAAGTTGGTTTTCAACTTCTGTTTTATAGGTTCTGAACGCCTCTAGGGCTTCGTCTTTACTTCTTAAAAGAAAGACATAACAGAACTTTGTGCAGTCATCGATAAAAGATAAAATATTTTTTACCTCCTCTAGTTTGCACAAATTTCAAGTCACATAGATCACTATGTATTAACTCTAGAGGAGTTGTTGTCCTTTCCACCGAATGAAAAGGTAGTTTCGTCATTTTCGCTTCCACGCACACTTCACATTTGTGTGTTCCGTCAACATTGACGTTTGGTAATAAATTTAATTTGACGAGACGTTTGAGAGTATTATTATGCACATGTCCGAGTCGATCATGCCATAAATTAAAACACTCAACAAGATAGCTGGAAGCATTTATTTTATTACCATCAAAATTTCGGAGTACAGGCATTACAACCATTTTGAATAGACCCTTTTCTAGATACCCCTTTCCTACGAAGACACCATTCTTCGTAAGTACAAAGTTGTCTGACTGGAACACTAGCCTAAATCCGGCCTTGACCAATGCCGCTCCAGAAACTAGGTTCTTACTGATGTCGGGAACATGGAGTACATCAATGAGTGTTAGCTCCTTTCCGAACGTCATCTTCAGAACAACCTTTCCGAGTCCAACAATTGGCGACGTCGTGGAATTACCCATATAGAGCTTCCTGCCATTTATCGGAGTATACTTGGAGAACATCGCCTTATCGGAACAGATATGACGAGTTGCTCCAGTATCAATGAACCACTGCTTCGGGTTGGTATCCACCAAGTTGGCTTCAAATACAACCGCAGTGAGATCCAAGTCCTCAAGAGAAGTTGCGACATGATTCGCAGCATCCTTTGGCCCCTTGGTTGGCTTCTTTGGGCGTCTGCAGTCCTTGGATAGGTGTCCTGCCTTTCCACAGTTGTAGCAGGAGCCTTTGAACTTCTTTGCTTGAGCCTTCTTTTTGAACTGCTTCGGCTTTTTAGCGTTCGGCTCGACCAGGTTGGACATTTCGTCTATAGTCCGCTTGGTTCCTCTGGAGTCGGATAACTTTCGATTATCCTCCTCTATTCGTAGCCTCAGGATCAGGTCTTGCAACCCTATCTCCTTTTGCTTGTGCTTTAGGTAATTCTTGAAATCCTTCCATGACGGAGGGAGCTTCTCAATTACCACAGCAACTGCGAATGTCTCGTTCAGCTTCATGCCTTCGACGTCCAGATCATGCAGTATTAATTGCATATCTTGGATTTGAGATGAGACGCTTTTTGAGTCCACCATCTTGAAATCCAGAAATCGACCGACGATGAATTTCTTCAATCTAGCATTTTCGGTCTTGTATTTCTTCTCAAGGGATTCCCACAAAGATTTCGTCGTCTCCAGAGAACAATATACGTTATATAACGTGTTGTCCAAGGCGTTGAGTATATAATTGTGGCACAGAAAATCTCCATGAAACCACGCATCGCTAGCAGCCTTACTACCTTCCGTAGCGGCTGGCGTGTCTTCGTGCAAAAACCGTACAAGGTTTAGCGTTGTTAGATAAAACAGCATCTTCTGCTGCCATCTTTTGAAGTCGATTCCGGTGAATTTCTCCGGCTTTTCTCCGTGCGGAATGGTTGTCGGAATGGCGGTCGGAACGACCGTCGGAATGTCGTTGGTATCCATATCAGTTTACACGAAATATCGTTTACGACTGTTATCCCCGGGTAGCTTCTGGAGTATGCAAACTGATCGTCGAGGCTAGTGTTCGACACTATCTCCGTAAACGATATTGCTCCGCTACGGTGCTTAACGGATTGTTGCAATTCGTTCCCAAGATACAACAACGACGAACGTCTCGGAATCGTAGCACTCCGACTTCCGAGACCAGCGAACCTTCTAGTAGACTTCTTGGACTCTTGAATGCACAAGATGAGATGAATGCTTGAGGAAGAGAAGAGAGGATTGAGTGAATATTCCATCATCTGGAGGGTTCTATTTATACTGAAAGAAGAGGTTGAGTGTCCTTTGGGTGAGTGGATGTGTTCCTTGGGCTGGATCGATCTAGATCATCCATTCTGAAGGGTTGTAACCCTTCACCAAGCCCACTTCAATCTCATCCATCAGATCTGAGGAGTTGTGACCCTCAGATCCCGCCTATTGTCATCGGATCTGGATCCATTGATTCGATGCTTCAGATCAAGTCTCATCCCAAGCCGTCAGATCGTTACTCTTTGCGATCCAACGCTCTAGATCGCATCACAAGCGATCCATCATACATATTTGATCAACGTTGATCAACGGTAGCCATCCATTCCCTAAGTCAACTATCCAGTCATCTCCGTTTGCCCACGAGGATGCCGCATAGGTACTGCCACGTCAGGTACGAGCCTGACACGTCACCCGAGTGCCACGTAGGCACTGCAATGTCACCTGAAGCATAAATTTAAGCTCCTTGCGAAGTGTAAAGTGCGCCTACAAAGCGCCCATTGCGCACGTGCGCACGTGGTGGGCTCACAGGTGCGAGCACCTGCTCGCCCTGGGCTAAGGGAGCACCTGTCCTTTTATTTTTGTGTTAACTCCATTAACACATCTTCATTAATAAGTAGAGAATACACATCGAGAATTTCCGATGTGGGACTATTCTCCCATGTACTTTATTAATGAATAATAAATGTTATTTTGGGCCGACTTTAAACATTAATTTCTCATTCACCCTTAATCGGTTTTGAGCAAATTAATAGTCTAAATCTATCTACGCGAATCGTAGATTTCAATTTTGAAGTCAATTACGACTTTCAACAATTGATGGCTTCCTTCCTCAAAATCGTTTTGGTCCATTTAAGGCCCCAATATCCAACAAGTATGTGTTAACTTGTGATTGTTGTCAGAAGACCGAAGAATTTCCAGAAAACATGGCATTTCGCTGATTAACATTCTTGAGGTTGAACTTTTTGATGTTTGAAGAATTGATTATATGAGACCGTTCCTCTCATCCGGTAATAATAATTATATTTTGGTGGCCATAGATTATGTCTCGAAGTGGGTAGAGGTCATACAATTTTCGACCTATTATGCCAAGATAATAATCAAGCTCTTCAAAAAGATAAGACTCCCTAGATTTGAAGTCCCTTGGGTAGTTATTTGCGAAGGAGGGTGTCACTTCATTGAAAGATAATTCCAGAATTTACTCAAGAAGTATAGAATGAGACACCATGTCACAACGCCGTATCACCCTCAAACTAGTGGACAGATGGAGGTTTTGAACAGACAGATCAAAAGCATCTTGGAGAAGATCGTATTCACGTCCGGAAAAGTTTGATATTTGAAATTGGATGATGCTCTATGAGCACGCTGGACAACCTACAAAACTCCCATAGGTATAACTCCGTTTTGATTAGTTTATGGGAAACTTTGTCTGTGAGTTAGAGCACAACGCTTAGTGGGCACTTATGCGGTTAAACTTCGATTTGAAAGCTCCCGGAGAGGAGGAAACTTTAGCTACATGAACTCGATGAATTAAGGCTAGATGCTTATGAACATGCCAAGTTGTACCAGAAAAGAACCAAACAGTGGCATGACAAACACATTGTATGATGAGAATTTAATAAGGGAGACCTAGTATTGCTTTTCAATTCCAAGTTAAGACTTTTTCCCGGGAAACTGAAGTTACAATTGTCAGGACCTTTTAAAGTTCAAAGGGTATACCTGTATAGAGCAATGGATATATAGAGTATAGATTCAGGATCTTTTAAAGTAAATGGGCAGAGACTGAAAAGATATTTCTTTAACATTGGACAAAAAGGCGATAACGCTCGCCCCCAGTGCCCCCGTGGACCTTGCCCAAGGCGATCACGAGGGAGGTTAATCATGGTAGCCGAAGGGGTTAAGGGCGCAATGGGCTGAGGGACACGGGGATAAGGGATTTACACCCTTGCTGCCGCTGCGATTCGAACCCACGTTCTCATTGGACAAACTTCTATGCCCCAACCACTTCGGATAACCCCGTGGGGTAGATATTTCTTTAACATGCCTATTGAGAGAGAGGAGAAAGAAAACTTCCTCGAGAGCATCTAGATTAAGACTAACAAGGGTCACCTAAAACAAAACGTTTCATGGAAAACAATTCAAGATTAATGTAGAATTTTCTTTTCTTATTTCTCGTTGATTTGTGTTTTCCGAGCTCGAAAGTCATGAACATGAAAGGACTCTCCCGAATGAAACATGGTATGATCGTGTTAAAAAGCACGATCGTATTAGCCTTTGCTCGGTTGTCCGAATAGGACATGGCTTGGTCGTGTTGGAAAGCATGACCGTGTTATTTAAAGTCTTCTTGGATCCTATTTTTAAAGCTCAACTCCCTATTTCACTAATTCAGAAAATTTTTTATTGGATCGTAAAGTTCGCTAGAGGAGGAGGAGGAGGAGGAGGAGGAGAGGAGAGGGGGGGGGGGGGGGGGGGGGGGCCCGCGCGTGAGAGTGCTTTCGTTGGGCAATCACTAATAACTTGTAAAATGTTGCACAATTGAGTATAAGAATTATAAAAAGAAATACTGACAACAACAACAAGAAATTAAGTTGCAAGTTGCCGGAAGAGCTTCGTAGCGTCGCAGGAGCAGTGCACAGTAGAGCAATCGCAGAAAGAAATTGTTGTATTGTGCTTCAGGTGGTGACCTCCTTATATATGAAGCTACAGGCGCTCGGATCTCTTCCGAGCGCCTGGACTGTGACGTAGTCCCAGCCAACCAGCGCGCTCCACGTTTGCGTTGAGATAGAATTTTACATTTCAAGCGCCCGGACTAGCTCCGGGCGCTCGGACCACCATTTTCCAATAAATTCTTTTCTTGCTAGAAAATGTTAGTCCAATGCAAATACAAATTATACCCTGCAAAACAAAGTATTAGCACAATTATAGTCAATTAGAGTAGTAATTAGATTCTATCTCCTTGAAACCAGAATCTAGTCAAGATCTTAACTTAGATTTCCGAAATGGATCTAAGTTGAATCGACGCCTACTGTTCCCTCAAACGGGGAACACGTCCTCATCAAATCACTCCCCTCTAGTGACTTACCTTAACTTACCTGCCAGACATCCGGTCAGCCCGTTGACTTGTTTGGACTTCGTGCCAACTATCCGGTCAACCCGTCGACCTAGCTGGGCTTCATGCCAACTATCCAGTCGGCTCGTCAACCTAGTTGGGCTTCGTGCTAGATATCCGGTCAATCCATCGACCTATCTGGACTTTGCACAAGCTATCTAGTCGGCTCATTGACCTAGCTGGATTTCTCCTACACACTTAGTCAAAGTGTTAGATCACAACAAACCTAACTTAACCTACTTTGTCATTTATCAAAACCTAAGTTAGACCGTTAATGCTAACTGCACTAATACTTTTGACATCGAGTTCAATGTTAAATTCAAGTTTGGGGGAGTTTTAGTTAGGTGAATTGATGATTTGAACTTCGTGCTCGAAGTTTCTTTTATAAGAGATTTTCAGTCTAGCAATTAGCCTTGACAGGTCAAACCGATCTGGATCAAATCTGATCCCCACGACCAAGTTTATCGCAACCATGTTATCTGGATCTTGTCTTTATCAAATTGGTCGACCGAACTAGGTCACGCCACCAACTCGAGTTCGAACCTGAGCCCGATCAATCGAACTCAATTGGTCTACCGAATCGGTGTATTTGTCGATCGAATTGGTTTGACCCAAGTCAAGTCTGGTTCACTCCGGACTTGTTCCAGCTTCGTCCACTTGCTTGTGTTTGCTCTTTGTTTTGCTTCCAACTTCAAGTTCTACAAAACACAAGCAAAGTATACATGCCTAATTCTATTTGACTTACTAGGTTTATCTTTTTTCTTAGAATCCACTCCTCCAAGACTTTCATCACCTAAGGTTCACTCTCTTTTGATCAAGCCAAATCCTGTTAGTCTATCTAACCTATTCAGCTTCTTATTTAGAGTTACTCCTCCAAGACTTTCACCACTTAAGGTTCACTACCTTACGATTAAGCATGCCAAGCATATTGCTTGGACTTGCCACTCATCAAACATTCGATGATTCTTGACCTGCCTAGACTTTCCCTTACCAAACATCTGATTCTCTCTTGGCCTGCTAGGGCTTTCTCTTGTCAAGCATATGGTCGCCCTTTGACATGCTTTAACTTTTCTTTTCTAGTCATCCGATCAATCTTTGACATAACATCATGATTTTACATTTACTAGTCATCCAATCAACCTTGACCTAATTAGTCTTAGCTCACTTCCAAATATCATGTCCAATTTAGATCAACCATTAGTCTTAGCTCACTGTATATAGGTATATTGTTAAACATCGAAACATTGAAGACTGATTGCACTAAAAGTTTAATTGGGAAGCATTTTCTATTTAAAAGTAAAAAAATAGCTTTAAATGTGGAGAATGCGGCAACGTTTTTAAAATTGAAGCTAAACGAGATATTCATAAAGCAGAGGAACACTAAATATGACACTTTTCCATTAATTTTTCAAATTTTAATTAATAATTATTTATTTATTATTTAATTGATTTTAAAAAAAATTATTACAGGAATGCAACAACATAATCATCTTCAATCTACTTGAAACATTTCCAATAAGATGACCTAATAAATAGCTATGAATATTTTTATTTTAACTTGAGTGTTAAGTAGATGTTAAAATAGTTTAGAGTATCAAATTATCTATTTTACTTGTTAAGTTTATTTATCACATATCAAAATTATTTGATTTGTAAGTGTTATTTAAGTAGGAAACATTTTCCATTTAAAAGTAGAAAAAATGACTTTAAATGTGAAAAATATGACAACATTTTTAGAACCGAAACTGAACTGAGACATTCATATAGTAAAGAAACACTAAATAATATATGTTTCTATTAGTTTGTCGAATTTCAATTAATAATTATTTATTATTTAATTGATTTAATTTTTTTTTTTTTTTGAAGGAATACAATGGCAGAATCATCTTCAATCTACTTGAAAGTTTTAAATTAGATAGCCTAAGAATTAGCTATGAATATTTTTATTTTAACTTGTGTGTTAAGTAAATGTTAAAATAGATTATATTGTTAAATTATCTATTCTACTTTGATGAGTTTATTTAGCACATATCAAAATTATTAGATTAGTAAATATTGTTTAAGTTTTCTATATAAAAATAGAAAAAATGACTTTTTAAATGTGAAAAATACAGCAGTGTTTTTGAAACCGAAACTGAACTAGACATTCATATATTAGACGAACACAAAATAATATATTTTCCATTAGTTTTTCAAATTTCAATTAATAATTATTTAATTATTTGTTAAATTTTTTTATTGCAGAAATGCAACGACAGAATCATCTTCAATATAATCGAAGGCTTTCAAATGGCCTAAGAAATAGCTATGAATACTTTTATTTTAACTTGTGTGTTAAGTAGATGTTAAAATAGTTTATAGTATTAAATTATATATTTTACTTGGTTGAATTTATTTATCACATATCGAAAATTATTAGATTAATAAGTGTTGTTTAAGTGGGAAGTATTTTCTATTTAAAAGTTAAACAAATGGCTTTAAATATGAAAAATATGGTAACTTTTTAAAACTGAAGCTGATCGAGACATTGTAGAGGAACGCTAAATAGTACATTTTTCCATTAATTTTTTAAATTTCAATTAATAATTATTTATTTATTATTTAATTGACTTATTACACAAATGTAACACACAATGACACTCAATCTATCTATTTGAAAACTTCCAATTAGATGGCCTAAGAAGTAGGTATAAGTAGATGTTAAAATAGTTTATAGTATTAATTTTACTTGGTCGAGTTTATTTATCAGAAATTATTAGATTAGTAAATGTTTTTTAAGTGGAAAACGTTTTCTATTTAAAATTAGAAAAAAGGCTTTAAATGTGGAAAAAGAGGCAACCTTTTAAATAGTACATTTTTTTATTAGTTTTTCAAATTTCAATTAATAATTATTTATTTATTATTTAATTGATTTAAAAAAAATATTGCAGTAATGCAAATACAGAATCATCTTCAATTATCTATAATAGTTAAGTAGATGTTAAAATAGGAGAAAAATAGGAGAATTATCTTCAATTATTGTTTATTATTTATTTATCATTTTTAACTTGTGTTAAGTAGATGTTAAAATAGTTTAGAGTATAATAGTATTAAATTATCTATTTTACTTGGGGAGAGTCAAATAGGAGAATTTATGACAATTTTTACGTAGGGAGAGTATTAAATTATTATAACGATCCTACAAATATTCCATAAATTATGATTTATTATTATTGATAAATATAAATATTATTTTAATTTTATTCTTATTTATCTTACAACTAAATAGTGATTACAATACAAAAGATTGACCATAAATTTAAAAAATATTATAATACAAATTCTCTCACACATAACATCTTCAAATGGTTGCGAAATAATTTGATCAACTAAATCGTAGAACACGAAGGACGCTAAATTAAAATTGAATCAGGTTCGAACAAAATTCCATGGATAGGCACGAAGATAATGATTATGTTAGCTCGAACCGAGATTAATTGGAGTTATTTGGTTAAGTTATGTCCGAACCAAATTTAAGATTTAAACAGATTCAATTGGTTTAAAATGAATTAAAGTATTTTTAAGTAAACCTTCTCTTTCCCTTTTTTTTTCTCCCTACGCACATAGCAACCCCCATCACATCGTACGCCGCAACCATGCCTTCGCACATCCCTCTCTTTTCTTTTTCCCTTCCTCTTCTTCCCCATTTCCTTATTCTCATTCTTTTCTCCAAGTGAACTTGTAATTTTTTTTCTCTCCTCTTCTTAAGCATAAGAGTTCTCTTTTCTTCTTTCTCTTATCCAGCAAACAAGAAATGCAGCATCTTCTGTTGCCCTCTTCTAGCAACAAAAGCAGCCCTCGTATCTTCTTCTTCTTCTCGTATTTTGTAGATTTTTGTTGCCGCCGCAAGAATAGTCATGTCTTATCTTGCTTTACTATCTTTGTATCCTTGCCAAGCTCATCGAAACTAGTTGAGGTTGCTATCGAAGAAGATAAAGCTCTCTTCTTTTGCTTCTTCTTCTCTATCTTCTCTTCTCAATTTTCTCAAAAACAACGATTTTCTTTTTATGTTTCCGACGAGCACCCCTTTATAAGTTCTTTTTTTTTTGTCCTTTGTCCTACCATAGCAACAAAAGAGGAGTAAGTTGTTCCTTTCTTCTTTCATATTTCATTAATTGAAGGAGAATTGTAGAGTATAAACTTATTTTATTAGGTTGTTAGTTAGGATAGTTATTTAAATTGGAATGGAAGTCTCATATTAAAAATGCTAAATATTATGAAGAAGCAAGATCACAAATAATTTCTCGACTTTGAGTCATAGATAAGCTCCGGGGATCGACAGATTATTATTTCAACTAGAACCAAGGGCTAATGTCAAAATTTTCGAATTTAAGTTCGGCTTCATCTTCTTTAATTTGAAATTTAAGCTTTTGGATTGTAAAAATCAACCAATACTAATATTTGGAATTCTCAAAAATTTCAACTTATATTTTTTAAAGTATTTTTGAATTTTTAGAGTTGGATAATTCAATTTTGTGTTGTATTAAATTTTTTAATTTATTGAATTCACCTCCACCCACGGAAAATCCTAGTCTTTTGACACTTTAGTCCAATGAGAAGTCCGAAATGATAATAATAATAATGTCAATAATAATACAAGTACTCATGGAATGAATGACAATGGTGATGCAACTTGTAGTTGTGAAACTTATGTTCCCCAACTCAAACATCAAAACCTTGGACATGTGGACAAGGTTACACATGCAATCCAAGATGATGAGCAGTTAGAGCTATTAAGAATCAATATTAACGTCAATATATGGTTGACAGACAAAGGGAAGCTCAGGCTTATAGAGATACGTGGGAGAATTTAGTTGAGATTGACTCTAATTGAAATTAATCATACTCTCATCCTTCTTATCATAACTTTGATATATCATATGGTGATGCAGCATATCATAGCGGCGGGGGGAAGTTCAACTTTTAGTGGTGAACAAAACATACTGATAGACAAGTGAAATCAATATCAATATTGCATATCATAATTATTTGATTTGGGTATTGAAAAATTATAGGATTAATCTAATATATCAATTTTCTTTAAAGAGAAATATATTTATTTACTTTTGTCTAATAATCTTAAATTGTTCAATAGTTAAAAATTTATAAAAAAATAATACAGAAATTATTTTTAAATAATACTTGCAGACTAAATACATATTTGTCTAATTATTATTATTATTATTATTATTATTATTATTATTATTATTATTATTATAATATATATATATATAAAATTTCCTGTTATCTAAGTTCGTAAATCATATTGACAATTTTAAGTACTTTTGAAATATAAAAATATATCAAAAATTACATTAAATTACAAAAATAATTTACATCTACATAAGTATAACGTAAGTAATATTCATAATCATTAATATAACAACTTGAAGGTGGAGATATCTTTATGACATGCAAATTCTCGAACTGACTATTTTATTATATATAATAATAAAAATATAAATTTTGAATCCATATTTTCCTATATGTACTGTAAAATTTAATAGATATCAAATATCTCAAGAGAAAATGTCTAAATACGAACTTGGCAATAAACACATGAAATAAAATCAATGAGTATTTATAGCTTGCTGGTTCTGTTAGGCCGGCTAGAAGGGACTATTAGGGAATGAATAGTCCCTGTATAAATCAAAATAAAAAAATAATCTTTCTTGAACTTCAATTTAGATTAGTAGCAATAGCATAAAAATAAATAATACAAAAACTGAAAGAAAGATACTCGGAATTTTACTTGGTTACAATCAGGATGGTTGTTAATCCAAGACAATGACAGCACTAGAAAAATCTCCTTCGTGCAGACAGAGAAGCATCTTACAATCTTTGAATGCTCAGACTATTGTTAGGAAATGAATGCTTGAGTTGATTTACTATTTCCTAGATCCAGGGGTCTTTTATAGTTTCTGAAAATTCTATCTATAGCTTGAAGGCACCTCCCAAGGGTATAGAGGGCGCTTCTAGCGAGGCGGCAGTGGATAAAACTTTATCCGCTGCCAACGACTAATTTGGCCAAGTCGAGGGCACCCTCCATAGGCATGGAGGGCGCCCTGCCCTCCGCCTGAAGATGGCGGAGGCGCTAGTTCGCTTCGAAGGCGCCTTCAAGACCTTGTTGAGGACGCCTCCAGTAGTGTTCTCCAGCTTCTTTCGCTCTCCTGCTGCTCCGATCGCCTGGGTGATTATGATTGATATGGATAAGGTTTTGTAGGTCCCTGATAAGGAAAAGGGGGTAAGGAAATCAAGAAAATAGGCTAATATCGACCGGGATATATCTCCAAGCGGAGTTAAGTTTATATCGGCCGGAATATACTTCCTAGGGGGAGTTAGGTTTATCTCGGCCGGGACATACCTCGGAGAGGGAGTTAGGTTTATGTCGGCCGAAACATACTTCCCAGGAGGAAAATCTATATACCTCAAAGGAGGTAAGCTAATATCGGTCGGTACATAATAAGTAAGTCTATATCGACCGAAATATGCTTCCCAAGAGGAAGATCTATATACCTCAAAGGAGGTAGGTTACTATCGGCCGATACATAAGAAGTAAGTATATATCGACCGAAATATGCTTCCCAGGAGGAAGATCTATATACCTCAAAGGAGGTAAGCTAATATCGGTCGGTACATAAGAAGTAAGTCTATATCGACCGAAATATGCTTCCCAGGAGGAAGATCTATATACCTCAAAGGAGGTAGGTTAATATCGGCCGATACATAAGAGGTAAGTCTATATCGACCGAAATATGCTTCTCAGGAGGAAGATCTATATACCTCAAAGGAGGTAGGTTAATATCGGCCGATACATAAGAAGTAAGTATATATCGATCGAAATATGCTTCCCAGGAGGAAGATCTATATACCTCAAAGGATGTAAGCTAATATCGGCCGATACATAAGAAGTAAGTCTATATCGACCGAAATATGCTTCCCAGGAGGAAGATCTATATACCTCAAAGAAGGTAGGTTAATATCGGCCGATACATAAGAGGTAAGTCTATATCGATCGAAATATGCTTCCCAGGAGGAAGATCTATACACCTCAAAGGAGGTAGGCTAATATCGATTGATACATGAGAGGTAAGTCTATATCGACCGAAATATGCTTCCCAGGAGGAAGATCTATATACCTCAAAGGAGGTAGGTTAATATCGGTCGATACATAAGAGGTAAGTCTATATCGACCGAAATATGCTTCCCAGGAGGAAGATCTATACACCTCAAAGGAGGTAGGCTAATATCGACCGATACATAAGAGGTAAGTCTATATCGACCGAAATATGTTTCCCAGGAGCTATACACCTTAAAGGAGGTAGGTTAATATTGACCGGGAGATACTTCTGGAGCATATAGAATAGTATTGATCACGACATGCCCTGAAGAAGAAAGGTTAATATCAGCCAGATCGACTAACACCTTGGAAAAATACTTGACAAAGTATGGTCTATTACTAAATAGGATAAATAGCATAAAATGGCGCGGACAGAAGCCTAATGGGAAAATTAGAGATAAATATTTCAAATAGGATGATTAATGAGGATATCTGCAATATGTAACTACATGACAGGTATTATATATTTCGGCGGGAAATGTGCTTTTAGATTATTTTGCAAGTGCTAAACGACAAAGAAGGTACATCTGGGGTACAAGAAAGATTCCTTAAAAGTCATTTACTACAAGTACACAGCTAACGTTATCTCATAACAAACTCTAACAAATCGGGGTCCACTTCATGACTACGGAGGTTATATGAAGTGGTATAAAAAGGGAAATCCTCTCCGTTGGCTAGGTAAGTTCACATCATTGTGCACATTCATAACCCTAATTTTCAACTACTGTTCATCTTCTTCTTCCTCCTTCTTCCACACCGAGAGAGATCACTGACTTGAGCGTCGGAGGGCCTAGCCAGGGATTTCCACCCCGGTCTTAGGTCACTGACGGTAGTGTTGGTTGGTCTCTTGTGCGCAGGGAGTCTCGGAAGCTTCGGATCTGGGTTTCTTCTCTTCAGATTTGGCTTTCTTCTTCGTCATCGGGTCTTCATACGAGGAAAAACTCCGGTGACTACTTTTTTCCGATCCGTTTTGGGTTTCTCGGATTGGTATTCTGCAGACATTATTCTTCATCAGCACGACATTATTCTTCATCAGCACGGTGGGTTTCTTTCTTCCGGATCTCCGTCTTGTCCAGCTTCTCAGACAGGATCAACGACCAACCAAAATAGGACTCACCCAAACCTAATTTCCGGCCTTCTCCTCGAGCAGGCTTCCTCTCCGGCTTCTCATCCCTCGAACGCCGTGTACATTCTTCTCGTCCACCGGTGTACTCTTCCGCAACCCTCTCGCTCCTTGAACGTACCGAGCCCGTCAGCTCCCTTCCCGTATCATCCTTCTCACTAGTTGCGTCTTCCGCTCGACTTCCTGTGCTTCTAAGCTCCTGTACACTTAGACACAGAGATCAAAATCAAACATTACCTAACCTAACTTGGTTGATCACATTAAAATAACTACGAGGTCCAACAACCTCCCCTTTTTTGATGTGCATCAACCCAAGTTCAAGTTAGGGAGAAAAACAAATAAAAAGTAATTGTAAAATAAACATTTTAAGCATAAATTTGCAATAAAAGAAATTGCAACATTGCATGTAATTCAAATTGATTTATATAAAAAAAATCGAGTTATAAAAAAAATCTTAACTCCCGCTAAACTGATACATATTCCTCCCCCTTTTATTACATAAAAAAATCAGAATAGAAATTTTCAAGTTAAAAAAAAATTCTAAGTTAGGAATTTTAAATAATAACATTGAGAATAAAGATTTATGAAATTTTCAAATAATTGACAAGGAATTAAAAACATTATTTTAATTTACATGTTTATCAATTTGTCAATTAAATACACAATTCGTTAATCGGCTTCCAGGGTGTGGCGAGGTACTAAGCCTTCTTAGTTATTAGATCATCAATCACTTCTAGACAAATCCTTTTAAAGAATTTAAATATTAATTTGTCTAAAAGCCGTAAATCCAAAAAATATTTTAATCTAATTAAAACTTTGAAATCCAATATAGGTTCATTCCTACTGAGTTAACTAAGAATTTGGGGGGTACATATCCTTTGGGAATTCTTCTAATTTGTCCCTGGTGATGTCTAATATACCAATTTAGTCTACCATAAATTCTTAGTTTTGATTTTGGTTTCAAGCTTGCATGGTCATTTTTCAATTTTTCAATTTCTATTTTCAATTTTTCATTTTCTAATTTTAGATTATCATACAATTCATGTCTTTGCTAAATTCAATTTTAAATCAACATTTTCTTTTCCTAATTTTACTAGATCTTTAGTAAGAATTTTAATAAAATTAAAGGACTGCTTGGGAGATAGAGCACGTACCTCACTTATCTCAATTTTTTGATGCTCCCCCTTCATCGCTGCTCTCTTCTAATGATCCTCCCCTTTCATCTATGCTCGTCTTTGAGCTGGTTTCATCTTCCACTTGATGGTTGGCCATTAGGGCTAGTCCTGAGAAGGCTTCAACGTCGAACTCAGAGGATGATGAATCGTCCCATGTGGCCTTCAGGGTCTTGTGTTTGGAGGATGTTGGTCTTTTGTACATTTCTTTCTCCTTGTCCCTCTTCTTCAATTTTGAGCAATCATCCTTAATGCGTCCTTCTTCGTTGTAGTTGTAACATCGGACCTTCCTTTTTCGGTAATCCCTCTTTGTCTGCGATTTAAACTTATTAGACCGAATAAATTTATTAAACTTTATTACCATAAGGGTTGCTTCGTTTTCATCAATTGATTCGTCCAAATCTGAATCGTTTGTTCTTACCTTCAGGGCAACATTCTGACTCGGTCATTTTCTTTGTCCTGCACACCAAGATTCATGTAATTCGAAAGTAGAGAAAAGACTTTCTAAAGTACTTACCTCGATATCCTTAGATATATAGCAGGAGTCTATTATAGATACTCATTCAAGAGTTCTTGGGAACACATTTAAAGCATACATTTGTGCGTCCCGATTCGTTACTGTTTATCTGAGGTTTGTTAGTCTGGTGATCAACTCCTTGATTCTTCCGTGTAGTTGTGCTACTGACTCTCCTTCTTCCATCCGGAGGTTCGTCAGTTGATTCCGGAGCACGTCCCGTCTCGCGAGCTTTGTTTCGGAAGTTCCTTCGTGCAACTCTAAGAACATTTCCCAAAGCTCCTTCGTTGAGTCGTAATCTCCAATCCGATTTACTTCCTGGGATGGAAGCACGCTAAGCAAGTGGAACTCGGCTCGTCCGTTCGCTACAAAATATGCTTGTTCCTTCTTGGTCCACTGATATTCTCCTTTTTTCTCCTTGGGGGATTTTTGGCGCTACAAAACCATATTTAATTATTAAAAAAATTTCAAAGTCGAGGTTGAAAAATACCTCCATTCTTTTCTTCCACGACGCAAATTCTCCTTCGAATTTTGGTGGATAGATCATTGATCTGGCCATCGTCTTGATCTTGATGCTTTAGTCAGCAGTTAGTCCTTCTAAGACGGTTGGGCTCTGATACCACTTGTTGGTCCGAGTATGCCGGCTAGAGGGGGGTGAATAGCCCCTGCACAAATCAAAGCAAAAAAAAAAAAAAACTTTTCTCGAACTTCAACTTAGTAGCAACAACATAAAAATAAACAATACAAAAACTGAAAGAAAAATACTCGAAATTTTACTTGATTACAACCGGGGTGGTTGTTAATCCAAGACAATGACAACACTAGAAAAATCTCCTTTGTGTAGGCGAAAAAGCCTCTTACAATCTTTGAACGCTCAGACTATTACTAGGAAATGAATGCTTGAGTTGATTTATTATTTCCTAGCTCCAGAGGCCTTTTTATAGCTCCTGAAAATTCCATCTATAGCTTGAGGGCGCCTCCCAAGGGTATGGAGGGCGCCTCCAGCGAGGCAGCAGCAGATAAAACTTTATCCGCTGCCAACGACTAATTTGGCGAAGTCGAGGGCGCCCTCCACCTGAAGATGGTGGAGGCGCTGGTTCGCTTCGAAGGCGCCTTCAACACCTTGTTGAAGGCGCCTCCAGCAGTGTTCTCCAGCTCCTTTCGCTCTCCTGCTGCTCTGATCGTCTGGGTGATTGTGACCAATCGAAATAGAGCTCACCCAAACTCAATTTTCGTCCTTCCCCTCGAACAGGCTTCCACTCCGGCTTCTCGTCCCTCAAACGTCGCGTACATTCTTCTCATCCACCGGTATACTCTTCCGCAGCCCTCTCGTCCCTCGGACGCACCGAGCCCGTCGACTCCCTTCCCGTGTCGTCCTTCTCGCTACCTGCGTCTTCCGCTCGACTTCCTGTGCTCCTAAGCTTCTACACACTTAGACACAGGGATCAAAACTAAACATGACCTAACCTAACTTGGTTGATCACATCAAAACAATCACGGGGTCCAACATAACCCACACAGATTAGCCTAGTTGATAACTATAGGTGGTTGCTCCAATAGATCTTGGGGTCAATTCTAGATACAAAATGTTCCATTGGTGTTTGATCTCCCCATGCTTGGGCAATACACTCTGTGATTACTTGTTTGTATCTAGCCAGGGGCCAATGTTATGAGCATTTATATATTACCAAAAAAAGAACATTTATAACAATTAAATATCAATACAAATTATTTTTCAATTAATATATAAAAAAGGATAACCCCGTGCACTTTTCAATTAATATATACTAATTAAAAAATAAAAAAAATTGAAACCATATCAATATAATAGGATATTGAAACTGTATCATTCTGATCCTAGATCAAAATTTCAACACAACTCGAAATTTTAAACCAGGACTCGAACAAGGTGGGGCTCTTGACAAGTTTCTTACAGGAACGGGCAGATATAAACAAACATCACGTATTGAAATACACACTAAAGAAGGAAACTATGACTAGGTAATGAGTGTGAGAATAATGGCTTAAATTAATTATATTGCTCAGAAAGTTCAATTGTGTAACTTCTTTTTTGATGAAAACTTCCAAATTGGATTTGAGGAAAGCTAGTGTTAGGTTTAGATTACATTTGAGCATGACCCAAGTAAAACCAATAGAATTAAAGGATTATTTAGTATAAATATTTATTAATAGGGTTTGGATGGTTATTTTGCTGTCAAACAACTTAATAGAGAGGGTGGAAAGAAAGAAAAGAACACAATGATGGTCAGCCTAGCAAGAGAAAAGATGGTGGGCTTGGTAAGAGAAAGCTACACAAGGGCTTATTGTTTGATAATCAAGATAAAGAAAATTAAAAAAGAAGAGGTTCTCAACAGTGACAACGCAACACCAAAGTGGAGTTTTGGCAAAAGAGGTAGGATTATGCAACCCTTCCTTGATACCCCATTAGGTGTCATTATTCTCTTCAATTTAATCATAACCTTATCATTTCTTTGTTGAAAGTCCTTTGATTCATTGTTGTTCTATCGCTATAAGAGTATCTGGTTCAACAGGAAATTAAGCAGTACCTTCAGGCTCAAAATGACACATCCAATTAAAAAAGGGTAGAAAAGAACCCTGATATACCTTCATGGTCTATCATGAATTTGCTGCAGACCAACAGTTGTACTCATCCATTCTTATAATGAAGGAGCTTGAACTACGTTTGCCGCCTCCACCATATGCCTGCAATTTCCAATGCAAGGAAGGTATTTATATTGTAAATTATACATTGGAAGGTGATCCAACAGTTAAATGCCATTGGTTGTCTCTTCTTACCTTAGCTATCTCTGAGGTATCAACGGTAGGGTCAGTAGTCCTCAAACACATTTTCAAGTTCCTCTGTTTCATGAACACTGCAGCTCCTATTGGCCTGAATGCAAGGCATACAATTTGTTATCAGAATCAGCCAGAACATTTTTGCATGTAGCTAGGGGAAATTAATCTTTAGTGGAAGCTCAAGTTTATTTGAATTTGATTTATTAGGGTTAAAACTGGCTTCAAATATCACAAAATTTGCATAACAAAAGCAACCACATGGAGACAAAGGAAGTTCCACTGTATCATAGAAAATTGTTTCTACTTTATATTCATTCAGTATTCAATTAAATACCTGTTGTCAGAAACTAGGTATGATGTTTATCAAAATGTAGGGATAAATACAATATTTTCACCTTAAACCAGCTGCTGCACTTCTTCTACTAAGCTCAATACAGATTTCATGACTTAGATCTTCATTTCCATCAGCCCGTACAGCCTAACATTAACAGGCAGAAATTTTTAACACTTTAAGCAAGGAGAGACATTTTGAAGTTTAGGTTGAAGTTCACATGGCAGTAGTAGCATTCTGTTAATTGAGAATACTTGAGAAATGCTGTAAAAAAGATAAAGATAAAAAATTCTTTAGGCAGTAAGACATCTAGGGTATAGCAAGAATGCACTACTAACAAATAACATGCCACTTCAGTAAATATCCTGCATAAGAGACCAATAGTTGAAGTTATTCATTGAAGTTCTCTAAAAAGAGGCTGATACGGTTGATCATGGGGGGGCCCAAGAGGAAAGGATTAGAAAAATCAAGACCATATGGCGGTCAAAAGTCAAGAGGATGTGGCAGTCAATAGTCAAGGCAACTTGGCGGTCAAATAGTCAAGCAGACGGGGCAGTCAGAGTTGAGCCTAGGGGATAGTCGGGTAGCCAGAGACCCGACAGACTTGTCGATCAAGGAGGCAAAGCAGTCGGGAGACGAGAGAAGACGTCAGGCGGAACACAGGTCACGGGTCGGCAGTGGCAGGGCTGAGCAGAAGCAGACCGAGCTACAGACCTGCGCTTGAGGGCCAGGAAGTACAAAGCGCAGGATGCAAGTCGGGATCGGCAGAGCTAAGCAGAGGCCAAGAACTGGAAGTATAGGCCGACGGGTCGGAAGCGGCAGAGCTGATCGGAAGCAGCCCGAGCTACAGACCTGCGCTTGAGGGCCAGGAAGTACAAAGCGCAGGATGCAAGTCGGGATCGGCAGAGCTAAGCAGAGGCCAAGAACTGGAAGTATAGGCCGACGGGTCGGAAGCGGCAGAGCTGATCGGAAGCAGCCCGAGCTACAGACCTGCGGTTGAGGGCCAGGAAGTGCAAAGCGCTAGGTGCAGGTTGAAGGTCAGCGTAGCTGTGTCTAGACAGTTAGGGCTGCAGGTCTACAAGTTGGAGGCCCGGAAATGCAAACCACGGGTGCAGGTCGGGGCAGGTCACAGTGGATCGGAGGAGCTGTGTAGCACGGGTACGGAGAACCTCAACGGTCCGTCAAGGAGAATCATTACATATCAATAACGTGGGCGAAGGTGGAGGTTCCTAAGACGAAAAGATGCCCTCATAACCAGTAGTAGCCTGCCAGCTGTCCATCACTACAAGACAAAACCCATGTGCGAAGGCGGAGGTCCCTAAACAGAAAGATACTTTCACGACAAATGGCAGTACGACAGGTGTCCGGGACTAAACGAAAAGCCCAGCGTCTAATGTTTTCTGACAGGATGGCAGGTTCTAAGAAAGGACGACGCATAAAAGGGGAGAAATCCCTCGTATGCAGGTACGCGCACACACTCTCTCGTCACTTTTTTCCACAACTGTCTTTCCTTCTGCTTCTCTCTGTTCTTTCTGGGGAAAAAGGACCTGACTTGAGCGTCGGAGGGCCTGATCCGGGGACTTTTTCCCTGGGTTTCGGTCTCTAACGTGAGAGGGGAGATCGTCTAAGTGTGCGCAGGGTCCTGCAGCAGCGTCAGTCACCCGTGGGAGCCGAATCATCTTCTACGACCTTCCGTCAACCATCGGGACACCTCGACCGACCTCCGTCCGACTCAGCCTCCGGACGGGATCAGAGGCAATTCTAAATAGTCTATCAAAATGAGCAAGCTCAAAAGTGCCCTCTGATAATAATCAACATATAGCAGTTGTATTGCAAATTATGTTCCATTTAAACAGTTAGTGGAATTAACATTAGTTTTTTGTTGTGATGTAACACCAAGAACCAATTTCCTAGAGAAAAAAAAAAACTCATAATTCAAATATCAGGATGTCATTAATTAGAAAATAATGTAAAAAGAGCAGTTGAGATCCTATTAAAAAGTTCAACTATGATTCATATTATAGTAAACAAATACCTAGTTTCTAAATAACTTAATCAAACTTGTACAAATTCTCTAAAACAATATTAAAATCACCAAACTTGATATGACTCAATCAAAATAAATCTTGCAGCCTATAAAAATTAAAATATCCTGATTAAAAATTTTCAAATTTCATTTCTTTAGTTGCATCATTCTCCCTCTTCCCTTTTCCAAAAGAGACGGCCAGCATCGCCTACTTCTGCTGCCAAGGAAGGAAGAGGTTGTCTTCACCACCTTCCCACCTTCTAAAGGAGCTGACTGGCACTAGATTCCATAGACATAACCCCTTTCCTTATGTTGAAATCAATTCGGAGGAAGCTCTTGTTGTCTCCCACAAAAAGATATCATCCGTGGGTCTTAAGTTCATCCATCCATGCTTCTGTAGATCATTGTTGCTTGATTGCCAGCAACACCAATTGCATCCATCATTGCTCCATCCTACCTATATCAACAATCAGAAACCTTCCTCCCTGATCAACTGGGCATTGTCATCACTTGCAACCCACATTACTTGAAGAGTGCTCTATTAAAATGTATTTTATTTCAAAATCAAGGTCATCTTTAAATTTTGGAGTACTCTAATGCAGAAGAGACAGACTCTCCTATAATGGGTGATCTACATCTGGATATTGTGTTCTTTAAGGAGGTAACTATATTTCTTGGAAAAGCAAAAGCAAATAATGGTTGCAAGTCAAAGTGTGGAATGTAAAATATAGGGTCATTACAATGGGTAAGCATATGATGACCAAGTTAGGATACACCCCCATCGAGTCTCGCATTCATGAGAGAACAAACATATAATCATTGATTGTCACCATAGTTTAAATTTCAAGCCGTATGATAATTTCGGTTTATGACTGAAATGATATGGTTTCGGTACCGTATCGTGCAGATATAGTTTTGGTATTTTTTAAAATATAAAATATATTAATAAAAAAAATCCGTGGGGGTCGTGCGACCCTTCCGCCATGCCCGCGAGAGTCGCGCGACCCTTCCATGACAGTTGTGGGGGTCACGTGACCCCTCCACCGTTCTCTACGTCGTACCGATCAGCACAGAACGTAATGTTTCGGCCGTACCGCTCGTAGAACATGAGATTTTTAAACCATGATTGTCACTTCATCAGAAGGAAAGTACAATTTAATGAGGTGGACACTTTTTTATTAGTTCTAATAATCAGTTTGACAAAATTGTTAAGAGGGTCTAAAGTTGAATATATTTGTAAGTTGAATTTCTGCAACATATTTGAATTAGCTTAAGGGGCGTCATAGACTCACCTAAAAATATTTAAGATGTAGGAATGTAAATGTAAAGATTCATATTCTCAATATAGGTGGGTAGGTAGGTACATATAATTCCCACTTACTCGTAACAAGAGCAATTTACAAAGGGATGTATCAAACAAAACAATTTGGTATAAAGTTGTTCAAAGTTTATTCTGCTTGCTTCTCTACTATTAAGCGTCATTTAGAGCCTCATGTTCAGAATCATCTTCAATTTTGGAGATATTTCCTAATTCCTTTTAAAAGCTTCTTCAATCAATTTGCTATTGACTAATCAACTGAGGCAAATGTAGCTATAACCATCTTCCTCATGTTTGTGCAGATACAAAGGAACAACCAAAACAGGTACTGAGTATGCATAAAACTCCAAACTTCAAATTTTCAAAACATGTCAGGTTAGCACATAGACAAGATTCCTTTGCTGGTAGCTGAAATGCAGATAGGAATGAATATGTCTGGCAAGTATTTCATGCAAAATTCTTCTAAACACAGTTTTTTGGTGTAATATATAAGGATTCCCAGTGTAATAATAACAAAGATCAATTGAGGTCTAACTTATGCTTCCAATATTTGAAAGAGGAAAAGAAAAATCCTTGTTCAAATGTATGCCTAAGACAGTCCTTTTTTGCTTCTCACTTCGTGTGTGTGTGTTTATTAGAAACCAAGGAAAAGGATTAAAAGAGCAACAAAGTATCAGATATGCATTTTTCTGTTGCATAGACCATATGATCTAGCTATGAAAAATAAAACTGATGCATGTGATAGAAAAAGAAACTTATATGAGAAATTCATTGCAGTAGACCGACAGGAAGAAGATGTTACCAGGCACTCTCCATAAAATCCTCTTCCCAACTGAATCTTTAAAGCCTTTTCCAGCAACTTACTGGCTGCATCTTCACGTGACCGAGTATACAAATTTCCCTTGGCAATCAAATCTGCAGAATTAAGCTGTAGGAGCTGAGAAAAAAAAAACAAATTATAAAGACATTAAAAGATAAAATATACATATAAGCGAATAAGAATTATCTTAACCTGCTGAAACACATACGGATTGGTGATACAATTCAGTTTTGCACGCTCATCCCTAAGTCCAATGTCGAATGCTTTGGTATCAGGCATCCTCCACTGGCAAAGAGCAGCATCTTCTATATAACTTAAGACTGATGCAACACGTTCTTCCTGTTCTTGATTCAATAAGTTTTCGGCATCATCCTGTTGCATTGTATTAAACCAGCGAATCTCTCTCAGGAGTACTGATGTTACAATCAGTTTGACATTCTATATTTAAAGGGCCGAGTAGATAAATGGAACAAATAACTAATGAAACTAAATGATTACGGGGAAAATTGAGCAAGTTTTGGTAAAGCTCGCTGAAAAATTACATGCAGAAGAGCAAACATGCGCTAACCTGAGAAGAGTTCCTCTCACAGAACTTTTTGGAGAAGTAATCGTAAACAGAACGGGCGCTGCATTTCTCAGTGTCAATGTGAAGTTCCAGATTGTCGGGACGCTCTCTTTCATGTAAAGTCGTTCCCAGAGAAATCTCCCGGTGATCAAAAGCTATAACTCTGAAACGATTGAACATTTTCCCATTGTAGATACAATTTCCATTAACAAAAAGGGAGTGATTACTAGGGACAGGGTAAAGAAACAATCTTTCTGTGAAGTCCCAGTACCTAGGAACGATATGCGACAGCTCTATCGCAAAGCGTTTGGGCCCGACGAAATCGAGGAGGTAACACGTCTCGAAAGCTCTGGCCTCGAAGTCTTCCACTCTACCAAAAAAAAAAACTATTGGTTGAAAAGGAGGAACTAAGGGCGAGACCAGGCTTGGCTGCACTTACAAGTTCCAAGGGTTGCCTACCTAAAAGGCTCGACAGAGGAGAAAGGCAGGACGAGGAACGGTAGGCGAAGGCGCGAGTGAAATAAGTGGGCAAATAGGGCGGCGAAAGCACCGGAAAAAGATGGATAGTTGTATAGGACGAGGTGGGATCGGATGGCGGATTCCGAGGGTGATGAAGAGTCGCCGGCGGTTATAGAAGGTGGTCGGAGGGCATCCAATGCGGCTTGCGAACGAAAACATCGGTGAGGGGACGAGGGCGGTGGAACGCCTCGCTTCAGAAAGGCAAGAGATGATCGGAAAACCATCCGTTTACGACGAACGCGCCGACGCACCGAAGCAAACTCTTCAAAAGGGGGAAGAAAATATGCTCAGCTACACCTACATAAAATATAAATTTTTAGAAAAAAAAAATGTCAAATTAAAAAATAAAGATTTTGGAAAAAAATAATGTTAAAAAGAAATGAGTATAAAAGATAAATTCGATAACCTTATTCCATAATCTACTAAAATGTTTTAAATTAATCACTTTAAAATTTTCATTAAACACAAAACTTTTTTTAAAAGATTGAGAAAATTCACACAAGGCTTCTATTTGATAAGTATAATAATTTAAATATGCAACATTTTGCTGAAATGATAAATTTAAAAGACTTGAAGTCTATGTTGTTGGTCCCTTTGGAGGCCGACGAAATGAGAGGGGTGAATTGTCCTGAAAAAATAAATTACACTTTTCTTGATTTTTCAACTTAATAATAAAACTTGTAACTTTAAATAAAAGAGACTAATTAAAAACAAACTCAGACACAAAAGGGTTACTTGGTTTGCAATCAGATGATTGCTAATCCAAGGAAAAGATGACGCACTATCTGATGATCTCCTCTGGGCGGAGTAGCCTCTTACAGCGTTGACAACACAAAAAAAAAAGAATAGAATTGAAAGCACTGGATTACAAGTTGATTGACAAGACTGTGCAGATCAGTGTTATATTTATAGCACTGTTCGGGGTGCCCTGAAGGCGCCCTGGGGGGATAAAATTTTATCTCCCAACGTTCAGATCGAGTCAAAACTCGATCTGGTCAAAATCTTCGGTCCGGGCGGGCGGACCCAAAAGTCAACTCTGGTTGACTTTTTCCGTCCGGTAGCTCTGCTTCGGTTCAGCTCGTCTCGGTCCAGGTCTTCAACTCTGGCTCCACTAGCTTGGGTGATCTCGACCATCCGGAATAGGGCTCACCCGAACCCAAGTTTCGGTCTTCTCCTCGAGCAGTCTTCCTTCCCGGTTTCTCATCCCTCGAACGTTGCGTACGTTCTTCTCGTCCACCGGTGTACTCTTCCGCGGTCACCTCGTCCCTCGGACGTACCGAGCCCGTCGGCTCTCTCCCCGTGCCGTCCTTCTCGTTAGCCGCGTCTTCTGCTAGACTTCCTGTGTTCCTAAACTCCTGCACACTTAGACACAAGGGTTAGACAAAACATGACATAACTTAACTTGTTTGATCACATCAAAATACCTTGGGGTTCCAACAATCTCCACCTTTTTGATGTGAGCAACCCAAGTTAAGCCAGGGTAAACAAATGCAATAAAAAAAATTGATTTTGCAAATAAGTCCAAAACAGATTTTCAATTTATTTTATATCACCCTCTAGACTTAACATACTTCTCCCCTTTTGATCACAAAAAATTAGGGTTCTTTTTAACAAATCTAAGGTAAATTCTAACTTAAAAAAAAGATTAAGTGTTAAAAATTTAAGTTAGAAAATTTCTAAGAAATAATTTTCAAAGTCTTTGAAAACATAATTTTTAAGTTTAAAAAAAATCAATTTAAGTTAAAAAATTTCAAAAAAAATTCTAAGCAAAACTTAAAAATAATTTTTATACAATGGAATAAGTCACTTTCAAAGTTTCTAAGTTAAAAAACATAGAAAAAAAATTCTAATTTCCAAAAGTAATTTTCTATTTTTTTTAAAAATTTACAACAGAAACATTTTCTAAGTTATACAAAATTTTCAAAACAAATGTTTACAAACTTTTAAGCATTATTTAATTATAATTTTAATACCTTTTCTAGAAAGTTAATTAAATATTTGATTTCAATATTTTGGCTTCCAGGTAGTAGTGAGACACTAGACCTTCTTGGTTATTGGAGCAACAATCACTCCTTAGACAAAGCCTCATAAAGAAACTATCTGTTTAACTTTCTCGCTGAAAATGCTAAGTTTAATTTTTAAATTCAAGTTAAACATGTTTTCGGAACCTAATAGAGGTTCCTACCTATAGGGTTAATAAAGTATTTCCTAGGAACATAGGCTTTTGATATTTTTCTAATTTGACTTTGATGAAACCTATAGTACCAGTTTAGTCCTCTATAATTTTTAAAACCAGAAATATTTGAACTGTTAGACTTTCTCAATCTTTCTATTTCTTCTTTTAATTTTTCATTTTCAAGTTTTAATTTATCAAAATCCTCTATTAGATATGATTTTGCCAAAATCCTTTTTGTTTCTAAAATTTTATTTTTTTATTTGGTATTTTTTTTTCCTAATTTATACATGGATTTTGTCATAGCCTTAATACCAAAGTAAAGCTGATCAGGAGGTAAGAGGCATATCTCACTTACCATATCAGACTTGAAGCCTGATTCTCCCTCTGCTTCGCTGCATTCATCTGACGTCCCTCCCCCTTCATCGATGCTGGGTTCTGATGTACTTTGCCCTTCATAGCTTATCATCAGTGCTATCCCGACATATTCTTGAATCTCGGACTCAGATGATGAACTATCGCCCCAAGTTGCTTTTAGATTCTTGTGCTTCTTGAGTATCTTGACTTTGTCCTTCTTTAGTTTTGGGTAGTCTTCTTTTAAGTGTCATTCCTTTTGACACTGGTAGCAACGCATCCTTCTTCTATTTCTTGGATTCTTTTTATTCTGTATTTCTTTAAATTTATTAGATCTAAAAAACTTTTTAAAATTTCTTATCATATATGTTTCCTGATCCTCTTCTGAATCTGACTCTGGTTCATCTTTCTTAGTTGCGTTTAGTGCGATCATCTGGCTTGACTCCTTTGTTGTCATTGCACACCTGGTTTCATGTAATTCAAGAGTAGAGAATAATTCTTCTAAAGTACTTACCTCCAGGTCTTTTGAAATATAGTAGGCGTCGATGATTGATGTTCATTCTGAAGTTCTGGGAAACACATTGAGTGCGTAGCGTATGGTGTCCCGGTTTGTTACCATTTCACTGAGGTTCTCGAGACCAATAATCAATTCCTTTACCTTTTGCGTGTAGATCGGCTACCTTCTCACCTTTTTCTAGACGGATGTTCGTTAGTCTGTTCCGAAGGATGTCTCTCCTTGCTAGCTTGACTTCGAATGTTCCTTCATGGAGTTCCAGGAACTTCTCCCAGAGTTCTTTGGCCGATGAGTAGCTTCCGATGCGGTTGACTTCTTGAGGCAGTAACACGCTCAGCAGGTGATATTCCGCACGGTTGTTCGCTACAGAATCATTCTGCTCCTTTTTTGTCTACTGATTCTCTTCTTTTTCTTCTCCATTCTGATTCATCGGAGCTACAAAGCCATACTTTATAATTAACCGAATTTCGAAATCAGTTTTCAGGAATACCTCCATATGACGCTTCCAGTGTGCGAAGTCTCCCTCGAATTTTGGTGGAACAATCCTTGGTCCGACCATCTCGTTGCTTCGATCGACAGTTAGTCCTCCTGAAGCGCCTTGCTTTGATACCACTTGTTGGCCCCTTTGGAGGCCGGCAAGAGGGGAGGGGTGAATTGCCCTGAAAAAATAAATTACACCTTTCTCGGTTTTTCAACTTAATAATAAAACTTGTAACTTTAAATAAAATAGACTAATTAAAAATAAACTCAGACACAGAGGGTTTACTTGGTTTGCAATCAGAGGATTGCTAATCCAAGGAAAGGATGATGCACTATCTGATGATCTTCTCTGGGCGGAGTAGCATCTTACAACGTTGACAGCACAATAAGAAAGAACATAATTGAAAGCACTGGATTACAAGTTGATTGACAAGACTGTGCAGATCAGTGCTATATTTATAGCACTGTTCGGGGCGCCCTGAAGGGTCCGGGCGCCTTGGGGGATAAAATTGTTGGAGGATCGGTGGTCGGCTTGAAGGGGGTGGTTGGATAGACGGCACCCCCAAATCTCTCGCTTTCTACGTATTGTTAGCTTGCGCAGCGGAATACAAATAAAAACAAACAAGCTAAACTAAATACAAGACAAAGAAAGGAAATGCAAACCAAACCGCTAACACGTTCGATGTAACGTGGTTCGGAGATGATGCTCCTACTCCACGACGTGTCCGTAAGGTGGACGATCCCTCAATCCATCGGTGGATTAGTCCCCGGCAAACTCCGGCTAGCTCAACCTCCTTGTGGGTGGAGAAACCTCACCACAACGCTCACCAAAAACACTTGGACACAAGGGAACCTTTGAGCACTTAGTGACTACTAATTAGGCTTTAACCAAGTCTAATTTCGTCGCCTTGGCCGGCCATACCAAGCTCCTTCTTATAGAGCTTGGAACAAATCAGAACCTGATTTGCCCGTTACCAGTCGACTGGTCCTTGCACCAGTCGACTGATGCCAGCCCAACGGCTATCTCAACGGCTCTCTGCTACAGTGCATCAGTCGACTAGTCCATACACCAGTCGACTGCTACAGTACGCTACAGTAACTGCTATAGTGCGCTACAGTAACTGCTACAGTGCGCTACAATACCTGCTACAGTGCCGCTACAGTAACTAGGATTTTACTCCGAATATAATCTCTCATGCACTCGTACCCTCACGACTCATTTGACTCTTCTTTGCAGCCTTGACCTCTTGCCTTCAAGCCTACTTCCTTTGGCTCTCGTCCCTCGGATGCATCCAAGCCCGCGGCTTGTCGCCAATGTCATCCTTCGCGTATGCCTCGAAGTCGCTTCCCTCGGCCATTGTCCTTGCTGCCTTGTCCATGGTCCCTCGGATGCTCCATCCTTCACCGGACCTGAAGCTGTCAACTAAGTCACATGTGTCACCTGCAGTCCTGCACAACTCAAGTACACATATCAAATAACAAGGGTAAACCTAACTTAAACCCTTTGCCCAAACACCAAAACACATAGTCCCACGAACCATTGGGATTGCTCCAACAAAAATTTTATCCCCAGCGTTCAGATCGAGTCAAAACTCGATTTGGTAAAAATCTTCGGTCCGAGCGCCCCGGTACGTTCCGGGCACCCCGGAGGGGTCCGGGCGCCCCGGTCAGCTCTGGGCCCCCCGGACCCAAAAGTCAACTCTGGTTGACTTTTTTCGTCCGGTAGCTCTACTTCGGTTCAGCTCGTCTCGGTCTGGGTCTTCAACTCTGGCTCCGCTAGCTTGGGTGATCTCGGCCATCCGGAATAGGACTCACCCAAACTCAAGTTCTGACCTTCTCCTCGAGCAGTCTTCCTTCCCGATTTCTCATCTCTCGAACGTCGCATATGTTCTTCTCGTCCACCGATGTACTCTTCCGCGGTCACCTCGTCCCTCGGACGCACCGAGCTCGTCGGCTCTCTCCCCGTGTCATTATTCTCGTTAGCCGCGTCTTCTGTTCGACTTCCTGTGTTCCTAAGCTCCTGTACACTTAGACATAAGGGTTAGACAAAATAGGACCTAACTTAACTTGTTAGATCACATCAAAACACTTTGAGATTCCAACATATGTAAACATAAGTGCATTCATAATTATTGAAATTTTCGGAGCTTCTTTGTTGCTATATCCATACCATGTTAAAAGTAAAAAAATCTTACATATATCTCCACTATAAAAAAAAAAAATATTCTCAACAATTTTTTTTATAGGTCTCATATTTTTTAAACCTCTACATCATATATATCTCTCTTAATTAAAAAAAACACCTCTAGTATTATATTTAAATTAAAAAATTTATATTAAATAAAAAAAGTGAAGAAGCCATTTGTTTGTTTTTTAATAAATATTAAAAGAAGATTTTAATAAAAATAAAATAAAATAAAAAGGTGAAGAAGCGACTCCTCGCTTAAAATGAAAAACATACATCCACTATGGAAGGGAGATTTTTCAAAACTATGAGCTCAAATTATGGATGTTCTAAGTGCTCAACTTCATTGAGAGCATGTAGCAGTAAAAGATGAAATTGCTATCCCAATAGTTCTATATAGTCGGTTTTATGTGACAAGGTGATTCTCTCACCTCGGTGTCCTGACCAACTTGTCTCTAGATCAACACAGAGAAGATAAATCACGGGTGACTACTACCCATTAGTATAGGTGGTAAAGCATGGGGGAAGGTATGCTCAGACACGTAGAGTTTTGACCCCAAAATTTCATGTGGTAATATTCCATATCTTAACCATCGTATCGTCCCAAGAAGACCTATATAGTCAATTTTATGTGGCAAAAGGCGATTCGCTCGCCCCCAGAGCTCCCGCCAACCCGTCCCTAGGTCAACACGGAGAAGGTAAATCACGGGTGGCTACTAGCCATTAGTGCAAATGACCAAGACATGGGGGAGGTTATGATCGATCATGCCAAGTTTCGACCCCAAGACCTCATGTGGTGACATCCCATGTCTTAACCATCGCACCGTCCCGAGGGGACCTATATAGTTAATTTTATGATTATATATGAAGAAGTAAATTGATAAATTATAGTTTACCAGTAGAAAAGAATTTTTTTTCTTTGATTTTGTCAAAATTTAAAACCTTGTTTTATAATAATAATACTATTTCGCACTAGCCAATTCAGACAGGTCTGAGGGTTGAGAGCACTTAAGGACTTAAAAAAATTAGAAGAATTAGATATTTAAAATATAGATTGTTTTTTTTCAAGGTCTCTTTACTTACTCCCCTCTTTATAACTTTTAAATCAAAAAGCTACACACAAGTATTTTATTCGATTGAAACACAAATTATAGAAGCGTTACTTTATAACTACTAGTTTTCTCAACACTTGCTTAGTTAATTCAGCCAACTCAAATGACTTACAAGCTTATATGCCAACAAATACTATCTCTAGACTCTAGTTGACTCAAATTACTTTAATTGAGTCATATTTAGATCAGTTAACTAAATTAGGTTGATTTAACTCGATCAACTATGATAGTAAATTAATCTATCAAACAAATATTTTTTTATTTGACTCAAAATTTAATAAAAAATATAATGAGAATAGTAATTTTTTTAGTATGATTATATTTAAAAAATTTAATTCATATTTAAAAATTTATTGATCATACAATATATCGAATTCATGTTTAAAGACATAAATATAATTAAACGAGTATATATAACTGATCCTGTCCGAACCATGATTAATAGACGCTGGGGATGTGGCGCTCCCTGCTATATCCTCGAGTGCTCCGGCGGACCTGCAACAAGACCGAGTCGGGGGGGGGTGTCCCGGCGACGGCCCTCCGACGCTCAAGTTAGGCGAAGGAATAAGAAAGTGGCTTAGAAAACGTAGACTTGTGTACCTCCGGTTGAAGAAATGGAGGCCTTATATAGACCTCTCGAAGGAGCCTGGGCACACCAATAGAAGTGATCACCTGCTTTCGACCATGCCTAGGTGTGGGTCTGTCAGAAGGGCATCCATAAGACCATACTGCTACTGTATCAACCTGTCCGTGACGTGATGGTGGGGCCTTTAATAGTGCCATCTTGCGTACAGTCTAATCATCATGCCTTTGCTGACATATTATATCCCGAGCCGATCGAATAGGCCGCTCGGCTAACCACTGTTCCCTCGCCACGATTCCGGCCGAGCGGACACCTCCGCTCGGCCATTCGGCTCTGGTTCTGCTTTGGCGTCGGAAACCCAAACCTTTGGCTGGGTAATCTCTGGTTCCGCTCGGACGGGACCCCATCTGTGGGTCCCCCATTCTTACCGCCGGATCACTTGCCTCCCCTTCAAATCTAGTCGAAGGAGGCAGTGAGTCCGACTGACTGGACTGTGTGTCCGAGCGGGCGGTCGTCGCCTTATCGCTGCTGCTGATATCCCTTGAGCCGTTCGGCCCTCATGCCAAATTTATCCGCTCGGCTCCTCGCTTTGTATGCCTTGGCGCCCAACGTGGATGTTTGCTTGTCTAAATCCTCTTGAAAATCGCGCAAGTCTTTTTCATTAAGACGAAGCATGCGCGGTATGGGCGCATTAATTGCGCTTGGTGACAGAGCGCCACGTGGCTTGTCTCTAGTGGCGGTGACGCTCCGTACGATGGGACGCCCTTTGTTTTGAAATGAACGACTAGATGATGACCTCGTCTCTTGTGCCCTTCATCCGACGGACGAGGCTGAGCGGTCTCATTTGTATAAAGCCCTCGTTCTGGCCTTCACGCCGCACTCTCTGTTTCATCGCGCGTCCTCTATCGAAGCTGCCTGCTACTAGCTTACTCCGACGACTCCCCGTGCTTGCTTTCCGGTGGTTTTCGAGTTCCTGGGCTTCTTTCCTTTGATCTTCCCTCAGTAAGCTTCTTCTCTTCTCTCGTCCCCTTGTTTCCGAGTATTGCTGGGCTTCCTTCCCTTCTTTAGTCATGGCGAGCACTTCTGCACCCGCTACCGAGGTTCACGGTACGAGGCTGAGCGGTCTCATTTGTATAAAGCCCTCGTTCTGGCCTTCACGCCGCACTCTCTGTTTCATCGCGCGTCCTCTATCGAAGCTGCCTGCTACTAGCTTACTCCGGCGACTCCCCGTGCTTGCTTTCCGGTGGTTTTCGAGTTCCTGGGCTTCTTTCCTTTGATCTTCCCTCAGTAAGCTTCTTCTCTTCTCTCGTCCCCTTGTTTTCGAGTATTGCTGGGCTTCCTTCCCTTCTTTAGTCATGGCGAGCACTTCTGCACCCGCTACCGAGGTTCACGGTACGAGGCTGAGCGGTCTCATTTGTATAAAGCCCTCGTTTTGGCCTTCACGCCGCACTCTCTGTTTCATCGCGCGTCCTCTATCGAAGCTGCCTGCTACTAGCTTACTCCGGCGACTCCCCGTGCTTGCTTTCCGGTGGTTTTCGAGTTCCTGGGCTTCTTTCCTTTGATCTTCCCTCAGTAAGCTTCTTCTCTTCTCTCGTCCCCTTGTTTCCGAGTATTGCTGGGCTTCCTTCCCTTCTTTAGTCATGGCGAGCACTTCTGCACCCGCTACCGAGGTTCACGGTCCGTGGTATGTGAGTATGGAGAGTAGGTTAGATGAGGAGCACGCCCGGCGCGTTGTTAGGACCTACGGGATCCCGCACGACCATGAAATAGTTGTAGCCGGCCCGACCGACCGGCCCCATAACCCGCCGATCGGTACTATTTGTTTTTTTCTGGACCAATTCCAAGGCGGCCTTAGATTTCCTACTCATCCATTTATTTTGGAAGTTTGTAATTATTTCCGCATCCCGCTCGGCCAACTTGTGCCGAATTCCTTTAGGCTACTGAGCGGGGTTGTCGTCCTCTTTAGGCTGCACAGTATCCCACTTGACCCCAAAATATTCCACTACTTCTTCTACCCCAAACAATCCGAGTTGGATACTTTTATTTTCTAAAGTAGAATAGGCTTCAAATTTTTTGAGAACATGCCGACCTCCAACAAGCACTGGAGGGAGTTCTTCTTCTATATATGACTTCCCGAGCGGCCAGCATTCCGAACCAAATGGCAGACCGCTGTGCCGACCCAACCGGAGCTCGGCAAATTCAGAAGCAATCAGGCCTACCTTCATGCAGCAAATTGCTTGTCCGGTCAGCGGTACAAAATCGACCAGTTGCTTCTCAAGGGGGTGTTGTACATTTTTGGATTATCTCCCGTTCGGGCCAATCTCCCCTACCGCATGGGTAAGGACTCTTTACTCCCTTCGCCTTTTTTGTCTAACTGATTTTAATTTCTTCCACTGCAGCTGAAGTCATGTGGCGCTCCAAGGCTACCGATCATCTGAGATTGAAGGCTGTGGAAATTGAGGCGGCTACCAAAAAAGAACTCGCCGAGCGGGGTCTTATCCCCAGCCGCCCGGCAGATGCAGGAGAGGGGGGGACGCAGTCCGCCCCTGAAATAGAAGTTACCCAACCCGCTTCAACGGAGGTTGAGGCGGATCCTGTTTCCTCTGCTCCAGCCGACCTGGGAGTCCCCCAGGTCGGGGATTCACCACGGGAAATTTGGCGGAAACGTCGAAGAGAGTCCAGCCTTCCGCCGACCCCAGAGGGCGAATCGCAGGCACCGATCGAGATCGCTTCTCCAGATCGCACGCCTTCGCAGATCAGGACCCCCGTGGCCTCGCCCACCGCACAGCCCTCTGGCTCTCCTCCACGGACTCGTCGTCGCTTACGACGGTTGGGCGAAACTTCAACCATAGGGGAGTCCTCGGGCCAGGCGACTGCGGCTGAGGAAGTGCCGGCCGGCCACCCGACCATCAAGACTACCCTTCGATTCCCGTCGGAGGAATATTTATTGTCTGCCGATCGGCCATCAAGCCCCGTTCATGAAATAACCTTGACGGGTCCGCTCGCCAAACTTTTCGAGGACGCCCAGATTCGGGTGGCCCTCATGACGCCCAAGCAGCTCGGCGATAACCACATGCAGCAGGCCACTCAGGTAGGTTCATTTTTCTTCCTGTGCCATGCTACTGTTCGGTTCCTGATTTTATTATTTCCTTTACAGTATTGGGCTGAGCAAATCGCCACTAGCCATCGGCTGGCCGAGCTGGAGGGTCTCATGGAAAAACTCCAAGTCTCGGGGGGTCCATCGGCCGAGCGGGAGAAACAAGCCCGCGAGGCCGAACAGAAGAAGGCCGCCGACCTGGCTACAGAGGTGGCTCGACTTGAAGGCTTGGTGAAGAAACGTGACGAAGACGTGAAGCGCGCCAGTAGCCGGAAGAAGCGGGCGATCGCTGATCTGGACAAGATGAAAGTTGAAGTCTGAGCCCTAGATCAGCGATCTAAGGAGCTGGAAGCCCAACTAACTACCGAACGGGATGGGCGCTCAGCTGAACGCACTAAAGCGGAGGTGGACCAGAAAGTTCTTCAAGATTCACTAATTGCCTCCCGGGCGGCGCTCAGAAAGTACAAGGAAGGGGAGCCGAGTCGTCTGGCTGCTGCATGTCAAGATTACCTCCGCTCGGAGAGGTTTGGCACGAAATTTGGCGGCAGCGTCTCTTCAACCTTTGCCGAGGCCGTTAAGGTCACTATGGCCTACTTGAAGAAGGGTGGCCACCTTCCTGCGGGAATGCACATTCCCGCCTCCGATCTGGCGGCCATGATAGACGACATTCCGAACGGTTTCTTCAACTTCGAAGACCCCGAGTGAAGAATGTTCCTCGTCTCTATCTTGTTTTTGCGTTTCTTACGCCCAACGCAACTTTTTGTACTTGTCGTCCGGCATGCTTTCCCTTTAATGCAATTATGTCTTTGCTTGCGTCTTCCTGATCATTATCCATAATATTCTTCTGTTTGCTTAACGTTTATGCTTAGAGTCAGTCATGCTCTAAGTGTTCTCCGTCACGCGGCCGATCAGCTTAACCCATTAAACAAAGTCCGAGCGGGAAGGCCTACTCGCTCTGCACGTATCTAGCCTGTGTTAAGTCAACAAACGCCAAGTATCGAAGGACCAACGCCCGAGCGAGCCTAAATGTTTTAATACTTGTGGTTTCCGCGGTTTCTTATTCTCTGATATTCGTTCGTCCGCCCGGGGTATTTATAGTCGCCGGACCGACTCTCGATCTTTAACGACGGAGCTCGTTGGTTTTTCGCTCGGTTTTTATAGCCGGTCGGCGCGACTCTCGATTTTTAAAGACGGAGCTCGTCGGCGCGGATATTTATAGCCGGTCGGCGCGGCTCTCGATCTTTAACGACGGAGCTCGTCGGCGCGGATATTTATAGCCGGTCGGCGCGGCTCTCGATCTTTAACGACGGAGCTCGTCGGCGCGGATATTTATAGCCGGTCGGCGCGGCTCTCGATCTTTAACGACGGAGCTCGTCGGCGCGGATATTTATAGCCGGTCGGCGCGGATATTTATAGCCGGTCGGCGCGGCTCTCGATCTTTAACGACGGAGCTCGTCGGCGCGGATATTTATAGCCGGTCGGCGCGGCTCTCGATCTTTAACGACGGAGCTCGTCGGGCTTTTAAGCCTAATTTAGACAACGTTTACCTGGCCAAACGGCACAGGGTCTTCGGAATTGAGCCTTTGGCTCGTACAATATACCTCCGGCTGAGCAGCTCGGGGCCTTCGTCGTCGAGCGCTTGGCTCCGATAATTTACCTCCGGCCGAGCGGCACGGGGCCTTCGGATAACCAACCGTTCGACTATGAACACAGAATGCCTTGGGAATAATTTGTTTCCTACGATAAAAGGAGTACAGCTATTTTGAATTTACACAAAATAGAGCAAAAGCGCACCTCTCACCCAGCTCTATATGGCTGAAGGTGATTTGCACTCCATGGCCGATCCAGCATCCGACCTGCCGCATCCTTGAGGTAATAAGCGCCCAAACGGAGCTTCTCGACCACTTCAAAGGGTCCTGCCCAGGGAGCTTCCAACTTGCCTACATCTCCGACCGGCTTGACTTTCTTCCAAACTAGGTCGCCTACTTGAAAGGCTCTGGGGATCACGCGCCGGTTGTAGTTTTGTTTCATACGTTGCCGGTACGCCATCAGCCGGACGGACGCTTTAGCTCTTTCCTCTTCGACCAAGTCTAGCTCCATGCTCCTCCGTTCGGCGTTATCTTCATCATAATTTTGTACCCGAACGGACTCCACCCCAACTTCAATCGGGATGACTGCTTCGCCTCCATATACCAAGTGAAATGGAGTGACGCCCGTTCCCTCCTTTGGTGTCGTGCGGAGAGCCCATAGGACGCCCGACAGCTCGTCTACCCAGCTGCCTCCTTCATGGTCGAGTCGAGCCCGTAAAATTCTGAGAATCTCTCGGTTGGTTACCTCGGCTTGACCGTTACTCTGGGGGTATGCCACCGATGTGAAGTGCTGCTCGATGCCATAACTTTCGCACCACTTCCCGAGTAGCTTCCCAGTGAATTGACGTCCGTTGTCGGAGACGAGTCGTCTTGGGATGCTAAAGCGGCAGATGATATTTTGCCATATGAACTTTTTAACCATCTGCTCGGATATTTTTGCAAGTGGCTCAGCTTCTACCCATTTTGAGAAGTAGTCGACCGCCACCAATAAGAACTTCCGCTGCCCGGTAGCCATGGGGAAGGGTCCCACAATGTCCATCCCCCATTGGTCGAACGGGCAGGCCACAGTTGATGCTTTCATCTCATCTGCCGGTCGGTGGGACATGCTGTGATGCTTCTGACAGGATAGACAATTTGCAACGGTCCGGGCAGCATCCTTTTGAAGTGTTGGCCAAAAATACCCGGCTAGCAAAATCTTCCTGGTTAACGACCGTCCGCCTGGATGTCCACCGCACGAACCTTGGTGCACTTCTCGAAGGATGTACTCGGCATCTTCCCAGCTGACGCATTTTAGGAGCGGACGGGAGAAGGCCTTCTTGTAGAGTTGATCTCCTACGAGGGTGAACCGACTAGCCCTTCTCTTCAGTAAATGAGCTTCTTCCCGGTCGGAGGGGGTAGCTCCCGAGCGCAAAAACTCCACAATAGTTGTCCTCCAGTCGCTCGGGTATGTGATGCCCTCCATCCGATCGACGTGTGCTACTAAAGATACTTGCTCGATCAGCTTCTGAGAGCCGACCGGGGATAACGGGCTTGCCAGCTTGGCCAATTCATCCGCCACTTGATTCTCCGCCCGGGGGATCTTCTGAATAATCACCTCCCTAAAGTTGAGCTTAAGTTTTTCAATAGCCTCCACGTAGAGCTTGAGCCTTGTACTATTTATCTCGAAAATCCCCGAGATTTGCTGAGCAGCCAACTGGGAATCTGAATAGAGGATGACCCGGACGGCTCCAACGTGCCGAGCGGCCTGCAATCCAGCAATAAGGGCTTCATATTCTGCTTCGTTGTTGGTCGCTAGGTAATCTAGCCGAACGGAGAGCTGCATCCGCTCTCCTTGTGGGGACAGCAAAACTATGCCAATTCCGCTCCCGTGTCTAGTGGACGATCCATCCACGAACACTTTCCACACAGCTTCAGGTTCCGAGTCCTGCACCTCCATCACAAAATCGGCTAAGGCTTGTGCCTTGATAGCCGAGCGGGGTTGATATTGGATATCAAATTCGCTTAGCTCGGTTGTCCATTTGATGAACCGTCCGGAAGCTTCTGGATTTGAAAGCACTCGTCCCAACGGGCTATTGGTCTTGACGATAATCGTGTGCGCCAGGAAATAAGGACGAAGTCTCCGAGCGGCCAGGATCAGAGCAAAGGCCAACTTCTCGAGTCCGGTGTAGCGGGTTTCAACATCTTTCAAGATATGACTAAGGAAATATACAGGTTGCTCCTCACCTCCCGACCGGACTAACGCTGATCCCACAGTATGTTCGGTTGAGGATAAATAAATGTGCAACGGTTCGCCAACAGTCGGCTTGGCCAGTACAGGTAGGGAACTTAAGTACGTCTTCAGTTCTTCAAAGGCCCGATCACAGTCTTCATCCCACTGGAACTTAGTAGCTTTGCGGAGGATTTTGAAGAACGGAAGGCTCCGATCGGCAGTCTTAGAGATGAAGCGTGATAGCGCTGTAATCCGACCGGTCAGCCTCTGTACTTCCCTCATGTTTCTGGGCGGTGGCATGTCCTGAAGAGCCTTCACCTTGCTAGGATTAGCTTCAATACCCCGTTCGGTCACAATATAGCCCAAGAAACGTCCTCCTTTGGCGCTGAACAAACACTTATGAGGATTTAGCTTGACCCCATATTTTCTGAGTGTACGGAAGGTTTCTTCCATATCTTTGCATAAAGTGGCCGCTCGGAAGGATTTGATGAGGATGTCATCTACATAGACCTCCAGGTTGTGTCTGATTTGCTCGCGGAAGACCCTATTCATCAATCTTTGATATGTTGCTCCGGCATTCTTCAGTCCGAACGACATCACCGTATAGCAATACATCCCGTCCGGTGTAACGAAGCTAACTTTTTCCTGATCCTCCGGGGCGAGCGGCACTTGATGATAGCCTTGGTAGGCGTCCAGCATACATATAAGCTTGCATCCGACTGTAGAATCTACGAGCTGGTCGATTCGGGGCAGAGGGTAGAAATCCTTCGAGCAAGCTTTGTTCAGATCTCTGAAGTCGATGCACACCCTCCATTTGTTGCCCGGCTTGGAGACGAGTACCACATTTGCTAACCAGCTTGGGAATTGAACCTCCCGTATGTGGCCGGCCTCTAAGAGCCTTTCTACCTCCGCTCGAATGATAATATTCTGCTCGGCGCTGAAATCTCTTCTCCTTTGTTTTACTGGCCGAGCGTCCGGCCGGACGTGAAGCTTATGTTGGGCTATGCTGGGGGAGACACCGGGCAGCTCATGCGTCGACCAGGCGAAGACGTCATGATTCATCTGGAGGCATTTGATCACTTCTTCTTTCTGTTCGTCCTCCAGGTCGGCGGCAATAAAGGTTGTAGCCTCCGATCGGCTCGGATGGATCTGAACCTCCTCCTTTTCATCATAAATTTAAGCAGGAGGCTTCTCGGTTATGGCGTGTACCTCGATCCGTGGAGCCTTTCGCGCAGCGCTGGATTCGGCTCGGACCATTTCCACATAGCATTTCCGAGCGGCTAACTGATCTCCTCGTTCTTCACCGATTTTGTCCTCTACCGGGAATTTGATCTTCTGATAGAACGTCGACACAGCAGCTCGGAATTCGCTTAACGCCGGTCGCCCCAGTATCACGTTGTAGGATGAAGGGGAGTCGACCACCACAAAGTTTGTTGTCCGCGTTCTCCAGAGCGGTTCTTCCCCTAAGGAGATAGCCAGTCTTACCTGTCCGACCGGAAGAACCTCATTGCCCGTAAACCCGTAGAGGGGGGTCGTTATGGGTAGCAGCTCGGCTTGATCGATTTGTAGTTGATCAAAGGCCTTTCTGAAGATGATGTTGACCGAACTGTCAGTGTCAATGAAGATACGGTGGATGGTGTAGTTGGCTATCACCGCTTTGATGATAAGGGCATCATCATGCGGCACTTCAACTCCCTCAAGATCCTTGGGCCCGAAACTGATCTCGGGTCCGCTCGCCTTTTCTTGGCTGCAGCCCACCTCATGGATTCTGAGCTGCCGGGCGCTTGCCTTTCTCGCCCTGTGTGAATCTCCTCCGGTCGGCCCACCCGCAATAATATTGATTTCTCCCCGGGAGGTGTTGTTTCTATTTTCCTCTTCCCGAGCGGACTGCCTAGGTCGCTCATTGGACCTTCGAGAGCGATCTTCATGCCTTGGAGGGAAACGCTGTTCGGGAGATCTTCTATATGTTCGCCGACCGGACTCTTGATGCCGCTGCCGGCGGCCGGGTGAAGGCGATCGACGAGGGCCACCCCGTCGTACGGGATGGGTGATTGAAGGCAGACCCCGACAGTCGCGGGTGTTGTGGGAGTCAGTATTATGGAAAGAGCAAAACATTGGGGTCCATACCCTCTTTTTCTTTATCTTTGACCGCTCGGCCGCTACCTCTTGGACCACCGGGGACCTCGCATGATGTGCCCGGGATGCCTCAACTCTTGGTCCTCTTGGTGGCTGATGGGCAGCGGGCTGCTTCCGTTCGGCATGGGCCGGACGTTCGGCATGAGTTCCCTTCCGTCGGGCAGCCTCCGCCTCTTCCACATTTATATACTCATTCGCCCGGTGTAGCATGTGGTCGTAGTCTCTGGGCGGTTTGTTGCGCGGAAGAAGTCTCCTTCCGCGAGGCCTTGCGTGAAGGCGTTTACCATTGTCTCCGAGGTGGCTGTGGGGATGTCCATCGCTACCTGATTAAATTGCTGTATATACGTCCGGAGAGATTCTCTTGGTTCTTGTTTGATGGTGAACAGGCTGACGCTTATCCTTTGATAACGTCGGCTGCTCGCAAAGTGATGAAGAAATGCCTTTCGGAACTCCTGGAAACTAGTGATAAAGCCGTCCGGCAGCCTCCGAAACCACCTATGTGCAGATTCCGATAGAGTAGTGAGAAATACCCGGCACTTTATGCCATCGGAGTACTGATGCAAGGTGGCGATGCTGTCGAACTTCCCCAAATGGTCGTCGGGGTCGGTCGTTCCATTGTAAGCTCCGATCGGCGGTGGTGTATAGTATTTTGGTAACGGATCCCGATGTATGGCTTCAGAGAACTGTCGGTGAACCTGCTCGGGTGGTGCGTTCGCTCGGGGAGCTTTGCCCTTCCTATGATCCCGAACGGGAGGCTCATCGGATGAAGATCCTTGCTCCCCGTGAGCGGGCGCGATTTCTGGGGGAGTACGGAAGAGTGCCTGAGGGAACCCTCCTGTTGAAACATATTCAGGCTGCCTTGCCGGGCCGAGGTTGTTTGTTGCTGCGCCGCCACCTGTGCTTTCTCCTTTTCGCGCCATCGCCTTGGCTGCCCTCGCCTCGACTATAGCGTCAAACTCTTCTTGTGAGAGTGCCACGGTATGTAGTCTTCCAGCCTCGTCCATTGCCTCTGCTCGGATGCAGGTGCGTTCCCACAGACGGCGCCAAATTGATCCTGTCCGAACCAGGATTAATGGGCGCTGGGGATGTGGCGCTCCCTGCTGTATCCTCGAGTGCTCCGGCGGACCTGCAACAAGACCGAGCCGGGGGGGGGGGTGTCCCGGCGACGGCCCTCCGACGCTCAAGTTATGCGAAGGAATAAGAAAGTGGCTTAGAAAACGTAGACTTGTGTACCTCCGGTTGAAGAAATGGAGGCCTTATATAGACCTCTCGAAGGAGCCTGGGCACACCAATCGAAGTGATCACCTGCTTTCAACCATGCCTAGGTGTGGGCCTGTCAGAAGGGCATCCATAAGACCATACTGCTACTATATCAACCTGTCCGTGACGTGATGGTGGGGCCTTTAATAGTGCCATCTTGCGTACAGTCTAATCATCATGCCTTTGCTGACATATCATATCCCGAGCCGATCGAATAGGCCGCTCGGCTAACCACTGTTCCCTCGCCACGATTCCGGCCGAGCGGACACCTCCGCTCGGCCATTCGGCTCTGGTTCTGCTTTGGCGTCGGAAACCCAAACCTTTGGCTGGGTAATCTCTGGTTCCGCTCGGACGGGACCCCATCTGTGAGTCCCCCATTCTTACCGCCGGATCAATAACCTTATTTTATATCATTCTAAGTTTTCTATATTTATTAATCAATTTTGATCAAAATCGATGATTGATAGAACTAAAAAATTCAGAATGACATGAAATTAAATTATATATGATCATCTAGTTATTTTTTTAAAATAGATTATAAATAACAATCGATTATTTTTGAATGACAAAATATACTAAATCGATTGTTATGTTATTGTGAGGGAAAGGATAAAAATAATAAACATGGATATTAAGCATATGATTTGGATATTTTTAAAATTATCTGCAGAATGTAGATACTACTAAACTTAAAACATGTGATTCAGTAATTTGTCTTTCCATAAGGTAAACCTTCTTAACCACATCCACGTGTTCCTCTATTGACATGGTTCGGTCGCTAAGTTTTCCAAGTAATGATATATTGATATGTGTTTAGATCAGTTGACTCAACTAGTTTGATTTAACTCGATCGACTATGATAGTAAATTTATCTATCAAACAAATATTTTTTTTATTTGACTCAAAATTCAATAGAAAATATAATGAGAATAGTAAAGTTTTTAGTTTGAATATATTTAAAAAATTTAATTTATATTCAAAAATTTGTTGATCTCAATATAATATATCGAATTGATGTTTAAGAATATAAATATAACTAAATTGAATATATATGACCTTATTTTATATTATTCCAAATTTCCTATATTTATCAATTGATTTCAATTAAAATCAATTGATTAATAAAATTAAATTATATATGTTCATCTAACTCTCCTAAGTATATTCTTATAATCATATCTTTAAATTATATTCTTATAATTACGTCTTCAAACAATAATTTAATATATTATATTGAGAATAGTAAATTTTTTATCATAACTTTTTTTAATTATTACTTTTAAAAAAAAATTAATTGATTATTATAATGTAATAATATTATTTTTAATGATAGAAATCTACTCAATCGGTTGCTATATTATTGTGAGCGAAAGGTAAAAATATAATATTAAGCATATGATTTGGATATTTTTAAAATTATCTGCAGAATGTAGATACTACTAAACTTAAAACATGTGATTCAGTAATTTGTCTTTCCATAAGGTACACCTTCTTAACCACATCCACGTGTTCCTCTATTGACATGGTTCGGTCGCTAAGTTTTCCATGTAATGATATCTGTTTAAAAAATCCTCTCCTATTCGATACCAGCGTTGACATTCTACAGTCAGCGTACCTCTGACCTTTACGTGGGTGCATGTTGCTGTTGTAGGGGTTTAGAAGGAAGGGAATAATAGCAGTGAAATGACTACGTGATTCCAACTCCTAAACTGAGTCAACCATGCCGACCTCCGAAGTTTCCTCCACCCTCTTCTTCTCTCCCATCCCTTGAGCCATTTTCCTCTCCATTTTGGGCCCTTGCATCTCTCCTAACCATTGACGATAACGATTCATCTCTTTTGTCTTCCTCAGCATGATAAGAAGTTACCGTTGACGACGACCTCAGCTCGAGACGCCTTTCATGGAGAGACTTCAATCGTTCCCTCAACAATTTGGCCTCGAAATTGTACGCAAAGTCGATCGCAGACTTTCGTTAGCAAACTTCAAGCTTGACAAGTACGAGAAGGATAAGGCGAGATTGCAACACGACAAGGTCAAGTCGATAGAGGAAAAAGGTGAAGAGGTTAATGAGGAGGAGGAGGAAGAGGAGGAGGAGGAGGACGGCGGTGTCGCTTCCCTGTGCGCCGAAATAGATGATTTTGCTGGCAGAGTTGTCGAAGAGTCGCCGGAGGCGCCGTTGGTCTTCCCTCAATCCGCCGTCAAGAAGTTTCTTGACCTCGCGGAGGAGACGGTGGAGAAGCATGAGTCCGGCGAGTTCGGGATATTGGCGTCCCTCGAGAATGGCGACCTCAGCCTTTTCAACATCGTCGATCGCTTGGTCAAGCTGACGTCGGCAGCGGGGGATTTCACATCGGCGAAAACAGAGCGCAAACGGGCGATGAGCCGCGCAGGCTGCGTCGTCCACAGGGCGATGTGCTTCCTCGAGGACGAGCTGTATATCCTCCTCGATCAAGATCCTAAATTCAAGGTCGACCCGAACAGCACCCGATCCAAGAGCAAGCGTCCGTCCTCCTTCGACCGCAACTCCGACTCGGCGGACCGGTGCTGCGCCCTGCCCTCGCCGGAGTCCAACTCCTTCCACCTCGCGCCGGAGATGTTCGAGAGGCTGTGCCGCATGGTGGGATCCATGTTCAACGCCGGGTACGCTACGGAGTGCTGCCAGGTGATCGCGGTGGCGCGCCGGAACGCCTTCGACGCTGGCCTGTCCAGCCTCGGCTACGAGATGCTCAGCATTGACGACGTGGTGCGGCTGCCGTGGGACTCGCTAGAGAGAGAGATCGCCACGTGGATCCGAGTGTTCCGGCAATCCGTGGAAGTCGTGTTCCCCCGTGAGCGGGATCTCTGTTTCTCCGTCCTCGCCGGCCAAGAACCCATCGCCCAAACCATCTTCTATGACCTCGTCCGCGGCGCCACCATCCCGCTGCTCACCTTCGCGGAGGCCGTCTCCATGACCAAACGCTCCGCGGAGAAGCTCTTCAAGGTGCTCGACGTGTACGAGACTCTACGCGACACGCAGCCCAAGATCCACGCGCTCTTGCGATCAAGGGCGTCGGAGGAACACAGCGAGGCGGAGCCGTCGTCTGCGTTGGACGATCTCGAGACAGAGATCGCGTCGTTGCGCGCCCGACTCGCAGAGGCGGCCGTGGCCATCTTCTCCGAGCTGGAGAACTCGATCAAGAACGACGCCGCGAAGACGCCGGTGCCGGGTGGCGCCGTCCACCCGCTCACCCAGTACTTGATGAACTATCTGAAGGACGCGTGCGAGTACAGGGGCACGATGGAGAACATCTTCAGGGAGCAGAAGAATGGCGGCAACAACAACGACAACCAGTTCGTGAGCCAATTGATGGAGGTGATGGAGATGCTGCACGCGAACCTGGAGGGGAAGTCGATACTGTACAAGGACCCGGCGCTGAGCAGCATCTTCCTGATGAACAACGGCCGGTACATCATGCAGAAGATAAAGGCGTCGTCGGAGGTCCACAAGCTGCTGGGGGACGTGTGGAGCCGGAAGAGATCGACGGAGTTGCGGCAGTACCACAAGAACTACCAGCGGGAGACGTGGTCGAGGGTGCTGGGGTGCCTCAAGGACGAGGGGCTGCAGGGGAAGGGGGGAGGCGGGGTGGCGAAACCGGCGCTGAAGGATCGGTTCAAGAGCTTCAATTCCATGTTTGAGGAGATCCACAAGGCGCAGTGCCTGTGGGTGGTCAGCGACGAGCAGCTGCAGTCGGAGTTGAGGGTGTCGGTGTCGGCGGTGGTGGTGCCGGCGTACCGGTCGTTCCTTGGGAGGTTCGCGCAGTACCTGGACCCGGGGAGGCAGACGGAGAAGTACATCAAGTTCGGCCCGGAGGAGCTTGAGAATTACATCGACGAACTCTTCTCCGGCGACCCTTCCTCGTTGGTTGGCCGGAAGAAATAATGTTTATTAGTTTGATCGAAGCCAAACTTGTTGTAACAAAGAAACACTGAAATTTAGTAATTCTCAGCAAATTCATTTTTTTAATCTATTTTTGAGGTATAAAAAATGCTTTGAGATAAACATATATGACATGATAATAACAATCATTACGATTGAATGATTAATTACATGTAATTAGGACAAAAATATATGATAATGATTATTACAAGAGCTCATACTTTCATGCTAGTCTTCAGGTACAAAATTTAGTTCACCAATTTAATCTGTAGTTAATTGTTAGAGTAGTTTGATTGTTAGAGTGGTTTTTATATATTTGCTACGATCTTAAAATATTCCGAAAGTGTTCAATAATGTGTTCGAAAGTGTTGACAATCGAGTCAAGGCTGGTTCAAACTCGGCTCGACTCATTTTATGCTAACTCAATTCAAGCTCGAGTTTGATTGAGCTTGTAAATTTGAGGTCGAGTTCAGCTTGAGTTCAACTTGAAAAGTTTGAATTAAAATCAAAATTTTGAGCTCAAGCTTGAACTCGAGCCGAGTCATAACTTGAAATTACTATAAACACAAAAACAAAAAATGCACGCAAGTGATCGCTCAAGACTGATTGTAGATGAAAAATTAACAAATCAACATTGGGCAATGAATTAAATAATAATGATAATGATAATAATAATAATAAAATTGAGACTAACCAACCTTTTCCAGCCGAATCAAAATAATATTCATATAATCAAACTGAGGGCGACGGAGAAAAGAAAAAGTGTTGAATGCAATGGCTAAGGATTGAGGGTGATGATTAAGGATTCAGGGCTGACTCCAACTGAGTAGGGTTGTTGGGATCGAAAAGTAGCTAGATGGGGGGGGAGGGAGAGGGTGAATAACTCGTCGCGATCTTCGTGCTTGACGTTGCTTGTTTCTTCAAAGATGTGCAACGGTAATACAAGAAACAAAAACATACAACGCTAACACTTGGGATTTTACTTGGTATCCACCTCACAAGAGGTGACTAGTCTAAGGATCCACGCACACACACACACCTCCACTAATAAACACTCCTTTTCGGTAACTACCGAAGGCGGAGAAGCCCTACAAGTTCACACTACAAGAAGAAAGGGAAAGGATACACAAATACAAGCAAAAGCTTACAATGAGTATAGAAACCCTAACCCTAGCTTTCTTCTTTAGCTGTAGATTCGCCTCTTGACTTGGAAAACCTCCAAGAACCTTCAAGAATTGACAATCTGATCTTTGTGGAGAAGCTGTGGAAGCGCTGAAGTGATCTGAGATGAATTGATGAAGTTCTGCTGAAGGAAATGCTCGTCTGCAGCTAAATACGATGCCAACGGTCGGATCCCGATCGATTGGATTGCTCCCAATCGATCGGGGAGGCTTTGGATCGATCAACCGATCGATCCAGAGCGCCTCTGTGCTCTCTGGAATAGCCTGGATCGATCAGTGGATCGATCCAGGGCTTATCGCTCATAAACAGTAGCTCCCAATCGATCCACTGATCGATTGGGACCTCTGGATCGATCCACTGATCGATCCAGAGGGGTTCTGTTCGCGGGGACTCACCGGATCGATCGGCCGATCGATTGGGCATGATCCAATCGATCGGCTGATCGATCCAGATCTGCTGGATCGATCCACTGATCGATCCAAATCTGCTGGATCAATCGGCTGATCAATCCAGATCTGCTGGATCAATCGGCTGATCAATCCATATCTTGGTTTTTGCCCAAAACCAAATCCAAAGCCCCCTAAACCAACATCTAGTCAACCATGACTTATTGGTACATAAGACCTAGCATCCGGTCACCCTTGACCAGCTAGGACTCTTTCACCAAGTGTCTGGTCAATCCCTTTGACCCACTTGGACTTTTCTCTTCTTACCAAGTATCCGGTCAATCCCTTTGACCTACTTGGACTCTCACCAGATGTCTGGTCAACCTTGACCCATCTGGATTTCTCCTGCCTGGCTTCACTCACCAGGACTTTCCCAATTGCCTAGCTTCACTCACTAGGTCTTTCACCTGGCTTCACTCACCAGGATTTTCCTCCTACCTAGCTTCACTCACTAGGACTTCCTTCTGCATGGCTTCACTCACCAGGACTTCCTCCTGCCTGGCTTCACTCACCAGGACTTTCACCTAGCTTCACTCACTAGGATTTCCTTCTGCCTAGCTTTACTCACTAGGACTTTCTTTTGCCTGACTTCACTCACCAGGACTTCCTTCTGCCTGGCTTCACTCACCAGGACTTTCAGTCAAGTATCCAGTCAACCTTGACCTACTTGACTTTCCTTCACAATCTTAACTGGTCAACTTTGACCAAACGGCAATTGTATCAACAATCTCCCCAAATGAACAACTGCACCTACATTGTCCATATCATCTAAACCCAATATATTGTCAAACATCGAAACCCAAACCAAGACTTAAGCTTGGTCAACCAGGTCAACCTTGACCTGAGGGATATTGCACCAACAAGGGTGACAGTAACAACTTCGTAGGCGGTGACGATTGAGTTTGCAGCGATGAAGGGTGAGGGTTGAGAATTGAAAGGTTTGAGTGTTGAGACTTGAGAGTTCAGATGATAGATAGAATTTTTAGTTTGAAATTATGGCTGGCTGAAATCTAAAGGTTAGGATTTAAGAATTGGATTTAGATTTTAGGAATATTACTTAGTTTAATTTTAAAAATAAACTTTCAAAATTTAGAGTTTTACTTAATATTTACTATTAATTATTTAATGACACTAACCTTATCAATATTTACCTGAATAAATAAAAACTAAATTCATTTGCACCCCTAGCTAGAAGTAGTGAATAGGGTTTGATCGTGTGATCGTCTAAAAAATATTAATAAAATAAATGAAACAAACACAAAACAAAACACTAACACACAAATCAATTTGATTTTTTAAGTGGTTCGTAACCCGAATTTCTACTTCATAGCTTAGCTTTCTAGCATTAACACTACTATACTTTCTCTTTGTGGATACTTTTTTGAGGCGAAAAAACCTCTTACAAGCACCCATTCTCACAAACAAATGCAAGTAAAATACAAAGATAAAAGATGAAAATAATTACAATGTAAATAACTAATTTACATACAAAATCTTTGTTTTGGTTGATGTTGATTGCTTTTGAAATGTCTCTTGAAGGTTTGGAATGCAGTAACACTCTCCCCTAGAACGCATTGGAAATCCTCTATAAAATTCTCTTTTATAAGCTATAAGTCATAATTAGAAACCACCTAATAGTCGACTATTTGTCACTATTAGTCCTTTGTGATAATGACAATTGTTCTTCTAGAATTTGAATGTTGCACTGTAGAATAGTTCTTCTAGCATAGTATTGACCACAACAATTAATTGTTATATTCTATCAGTCGACTATTGCAACAAAGTTGAATTATCAAACTGCCTCGTAAACTTTTTGTTCGCTGCAACATTATTATTAGTCAATTGATCATACTCAACAGTTGACTAATATATTACAAACCTCCTTAAACCTTCTCAAATCTTGAACTCAAGGTTTAGGAGTTCATCAGTCAATTGTTATATTATAGCAATTGACTGATACCTTTATTTCAGCCTTATCAATATCGAATTCAAACTTTATCTAGTATCTGGTCAACCTCAACCTATCAAGACTTCCTTTACCTGATAACCGATCAACATTCACCTATCAAGACTTCACAGCTGTCTAGTATCCAATCAACCTTGATTTGTCAAAACTTTATTGTTACCTAGCATTTAGTCACTCTTAACTTGTCGTGACTTCATCATTGTCTAATATCAAGTCACCCTTAACCTGTGAGACTTCACCATTACCTAACATCCGGTCACCCTTGACCTGCTAAGATTTCTTGTCTCATGTCTAAAATATGGTCAACCTTAACATGTCAGAACTTCTTTATTGCTAAATATTTGGTACATCTTGACTTGTTTATATTTTCCATCTTACGCCTGATATTTGCTCCTCCTCCACGACCTGTTAGGACTTCCATCATATGTCAAGTATCCAATCAATCATGATCGACTTGAACTTCACGATTACCAAGTGTCCGATCAATCTTAATCCATCATTACCAAATGTATGATCAACTTTGACCCACTTGGACTTCATCCCATATATTCTAACTCCTCATTGGACTTCCAACTATCCAGTGTCTAATCAACCATGGGCTACTTGGACTTCTCTACTATCAAGTATCTGGTCAATCTTGACATACTTGACTTTTCACTCAACCATCCATATCAAAGCCAATCTTGGTTAACCTTAATCCGAGGTTAATTGTACTAACAATCTCCCTTTTCAACAAACTCTCCTTTCACTTAATGTCTAATTCTACCATTAAACATATTAGCCAAATATCAAAATCCAACTCAAGCCAAACTTAAGCTTAGTCAATCTTAATCACTTAACACACACAAATCCCTTATGCCTTCACTGTGATGATCCAAGAACCATAGGAAGAAACTAGAAAAGTTCAATAGCTTAAACTTTAAACTGTGGCAAAAGATATTATTTTATTAATCATGTTGAATCTCACTCAAATTTTGACAAAGGAAACTCCAAAATTGTTAGAGGATGAAATTGATGTCTAAGTCCTTAGTATTATAGAAGCATAGGACAACTTTGAGTTTTTAATGCTTGAATTACATCCTACATAACCTTGTCAATTTGCTATACAATATAACAAAAATCCAAAATCTAGGACATGAGGGGCCAAGAAATTCATTGTTAGTCAATTCTATAATTACAAAATGGTGGACTCTAGAATTGTGATCATTCAAATTTAGGAGCTTCAAGTAATCTTGCATAAAAGTCATTATGATGGCACAATGTTTAGTGAGATCTTTAGGTATTATTAAAGCCCCCAGGGCGTAGCACAGACGGTGGGCGCATGGTATCTCTGACGTAATGACCAGAGGTCGATTCTCAGGAACTGATGACCTGGGGTTTACCCCGACATGCGCCTATGGCCTGTGTACCTGTATGCACCTCCCTCCATATCTGTGGAGCCGCCACTAGGGGGACCGCTAAGGTAGCGGATCTACCTTTTTTTTAGGTATTATTAAAAAATTGCTACTCAGAATTTCAAAAATTACTTGAAACACAAGTGGATGAGATGAATGTTGAAGAAGTCATTATTAAACTTTCGTAAATATTCATTTTCTATTAGTTTCTCTCTTTTTGTTGCATGATGTATCGATTCATCATTTGACTTTATTATGCATACATGACTGTGATACTAGCATGTGTTTTCATACTACAGGGACATGAGGAAGGACCGAGAGGTGAACCTAATTCTCTGACCCACAAAGATCGAAACTTGAGGGTTTGTTCATGAAAGTAGTAAAAAATCTCTCGATGACAGCATTGGTTATCACGGAGCTTAATGAGTTTACCCCAATTCGACATCATAAAATACGAGATAACACCTAGAGGATCGTGAAGTATTATGACATATGCCTCCTTGAGAGAGCCATTGTTTTAATAATGTTACCTTAAAAGTAGGCACTGCAATTGGGTAGGTACATCGGTATCATTCGAGAGAACATATTGGGTACCTCAAGATGGACCACTTTCATGCATTTCGACACTAAGGTAAAATACTAAATTATATTTAGAGTGTCAATGATCATGATAGCAAAACCAAAGTCCTAGAATTTCTCCATAAAATCGATATTACCCACAACTCTTCTTGCTTTCTTAGTTTGTTTTCTTTATGACACAATTTTCTCAATTTTGACTTATTTAGATAGCCCACTTCCCAATTCGAATTGATACTCAATTGAATAGCCCCAATGGATGGTATTTTATTACTTGAGGACAATGATACACTTATGGTTTGTACACATCAAGTTTTTGACATTGTTATCGAGGACTATTTCAAATTGATATTAGTTCCATTGCGATTTGGTTAATCTAGATTTCTTTTTTTTTTCTTGTTGTTTTTTGATTTTATTTTATTTATTTTTTAACCTTTTATTGCTTTTTTTTTTCTTTTTCATGTGAACAAATTTCTAGTACCCAAAGATGGAAATTCTAACTCAAAGATTTTATGAATCTAATGTTGTGAACTTTGTTAACGATTATTGAGAAATTTGTAGTGTAACAGATCACGCAACCAATAATTGTCCAATAATTTTTACACCTTCATGACTTGAACAAGTGGATGACATCTTCTAGCCACAGAGCAATCAAGAGAACAACAATGCAACATCATCTGGATTCCAACATGCACTAAAATCCATCTTGGAAACTTTACTAGAGAACCTCATCACAACTTAAAAACTTAACAAAGAGTTTACGCAACAACATCGAATCTACGTATAAGTAATCAGTCTAATGGAAGGTACGTCTGATAACTCATTTAACTATACTGAGATGTTGAAAATTCAAACTTTACTGGATACTAGTTCCTCTTCGAAGGCTCCAGACAGATTCTCAAATCAACCTGAGATCGATCCTTTTGAATATTTTGATGCCATCATTTCGAGGATTAGTGAATCTTTGGAGGAACCTAAGGTGAGCAAGGAGGAGGATGACAATACTAAAAATGAAGCCATTTGAAGAGAATCTTGAGGAATATAAATTTGATACTTTGACAAAGGACTGTGGTCCCTTGGGCGGCTCCAAATCGAGATCCCCTTTTATAGATCTGAAATCCACATTTTATATGTAAATTACAAGTGCCCACTACGGGCTAGTGTTGGCTGCCATGACCTCCCATGGCAAGCTCGAGAACTCCAGTCGAGTGGCAACATGACCCATTCCAGTTAGCATGGCGCTTGCGGAGGGTTAAGGAAATCTGACTAGATTGGCTATGGCTCATGCCGGATGACACAACCCCTATGGTAGGCTTGGAAACTCCAAAGACTTGATCTTTAAATTGGCGATGGCTCGTGCCGGCTAGCATGACCCCATGGCAGATGGGTTGCCCTTGGAAGTTAGGCTTTAAGCTCCATTTTTGCTTCTTTTTGCACCCTATCAAAAGAAATAACTGAGAGCAGTTCTCCGAATTAGGAAAATATTAAAATGAATATAAAGAGATGAAAATATGAAATATATGCATTTAAATGAGACAAAATATGCGTTATGTTGGAATCCTAAGGTTGTTTTGATATGATCAAACAAGTTAAGGTAAGTCCTGTGATGTTTTAACCTTGTGTCTAAGTGTGCAGGAGCTTAGGAGTACAAGAAGTCAAGCAAAAGACGCAGCTAGCGAGAATGACGTCACGGGAGAGAGCCGACGGGCTCGATGCGTCTGAGGGATGAGGTGCTGCAGAAGAGTACATGAGCGGACCAGAAGGAGGCATGCGGCGTTTCCGAGGGACGAGATGCTGGAGCGGAAGGTTGCTCGAGAAGGCCAGAAATTGGGTTCGGATGAGCCATATTCTGGATGGCCGAGATCACCCAAACGAACGGAGCCAGAGCGGAAGATCTGGACCGGGGCAAGAAAAACCAAAGCAGAGGGTTCGGATTGAAAAAATCAATCATGTTGACTTTAAGGCTCCGGGCGCCCAGAACCCAATTCTATCTAGATCACGTTTGACCTCGATCCGTTACGGAGGGGATAAAGTTTTATCCCCCTCCAGGCGCTTGGAGCCCTTCCAGGTGCCTTGACCAAGGCTATAAATATAGCATTTGTCCAAGAAGCTATAATCAACAAGCAATTTCATTTACAACACTTGTGCGCTTCCCTTTGTTAGTTTGACTTCATCTTTCTGTGCTTTCACTCTTTCACTACTGTAAGAGGTTTCTCCGCCTGAAGGAGTATTTAGTGCGCTTCACTTTCTTGGATTAACAACCTCCCCGGTTGTAACCAAGTAAATCCCTTGAGCCTCTGTTTTTGTTTATTCTAATTTTATTTATGCAAGTGTTTATTTAAGTCCGAGAAGGGTATTTTCTGTTTTATTTTGTGCAGGGCTATTCAACCCCTCTTCTAACCGACCCAACGGTCCCAACAAGTGGAAAAAGCGAATGCAGACATTCTTTAAAATCGACTTTGAATTACTTTTAATAATGAAGTTCAGTTTTGTAGCACTCGAAGGTAAGGAAGAATACCAGTGGACGAAGAAAGAGTAGGCCGACTATGTGGAAAACAGCAAAGCAGAATTCCATCTGCTGAGAGCCCTTCTGCCACAAGAGGTCAACTGGATCAACACCTACAACTCAGCAAAAGAGCTTTGGGAGAAGTTCCTTGAGCTACACGAAGGGACGTTCGAGGCCAAGCTCGCGAGATGAGACTTACTCCGCAACCAGCTGACGAACCTACGACTTGAAGAAGACAAAACGATTGCACATCTTCACTAGAGGACTAAGGAGCTCATCACCAGACTTTCAAATCTCGGAAAAAAGGTAAGTAGCCGAGATTCACTATGGTACGCTCTTAATGCATTCCTTAGGAATGTCAAATGGGTATCATTAGTATATGCCTTCTATATTTCTAAGGACTTAGAATCTATTACCTTAGAAGAATTCTTTTCAACTTTTGAAGTGCATGAATCGAGATGTGCAGGTACAAAGGAGCCGAAGCACAACATCACCCTCAAGGTAACAAGAGACGAATATGAGTCAGAATCTTCTCTCGACGATGAGAAAATGGTAATAATGGTAAGATGTTTTAAAAAGTTATGTAAATCAAGAAAAACTAACCATGCGCAGGGTAGAAAGAAAAGGACGATTAGATACTACCACTGTAACGAAGAAGGGCACGTCAAAGACAACTGCCCCAATCTAAGGAGCAAGGACAAGGATAAAGGAAAGAAGCATGTTCAAACGAACAAGTACAAGACACTAAAGGCGATGTGAGACGATACGTCATTGAATCGGAAGTGAAGGTTTTCTCCGGACTTGCATTAATGGCAAGCCATCAAAAAGATGAATAGAAGCAAGATCATCCGAAATGAGCATCAAGAGCATCGATGAAGGGGGAACTACATCGGAAGCAAGCAGCAGTTCAGGGGGAGCTACGGATAATGAAGTCGACAAGGTAAATCAGGTACGAACTCTCCCACCTGACAAGTTATTCAAGTTTGTGAAATTATTAACCAAACATTGTAGCAAAGTTGAAAAAGAAATTAAAAATTAAAAATTAAAAATTAATTCTAGCAAAATCTTGCCCATTAGAAGAATTTGACAAGATTAAATTGGAAAATGATATTTTACAAAAAGAAATAAGTAACTTGAAAAATAATGCATACTCGGATAATACAAGTTTTAGAAAGTTCAATAATCTAAATTGGTATTTTAGATATCACAAAGGACAAATTAAAAACATTTCAAAGAAATATGTTCCTAAGAAATATCTAATCAATCTAGTTGGCTGGAACCTATATTGGGTTCCCAAGTCTTTCCTAACTTGAACTTTATTTAGACTTAGAGGTTTCAGGCTTTCAGTGAGAAAATTAAACATTTAATTTCCTTATGCGGCTTTGTCTAGAAGTGGTTGATGATCCAATACCCAAGAAGGCATAGTGCCTCGCCACAGCCTGGAAGTCAAATATTGAAATAAAATGTTTAATTGGCTAACTGATAAAGCATTAAAATTGAAATTAGATAATGCTTTGAATAGTTTTTCAATTATTTTGGAAAATTCTAATTTTTTTTTTTGCAAATCTATTTAACTTCTTAGAAAATATTTTTTTAGAATTTTTTGTAACTTAGAAATTGTTTTAAATTCATTTTTACTTAAAGTTTCTTTTAAGTTTTTTTTAAAATATATTTTACTTAGATTTTTTTTACTTTACTAAAATTTATACAAAAAAAAATTAATTATTGAAAATTTTCTTTAACTGAGGAAATTTTTCATTTTTTTTTACTTAGAAAATGTTTCTAAAATTATCGCATTGTTAGCGATATCAAAATTATTTTCAATATTTTCAAAATTAGAGTTTATTTAGAAATCTTTTTTATTTGATTATTTTTTAGAAATTCAGATTTTTATAAAAGTTACCTTTAGATTTTTCTTTGTACCCTATTTTTATGTGATCAAAGGGGGAGAAGGAAAAGATTAAGTCTAGGGGGAGGTAGATTTTCAAATTAAATATTTTTTATTTTTGTACTTTATTACATAATTTATTGTTTTAACTTTATGTCTGTTTACCCTAGATTAACTTGGGTTGCTCACATCAAAAAGGGGGAGATTGTTAGAACCTCAAGGTTGTTTTGATGTGATCAAACAAGTTAAGATAGGTCATGTGGTGTTTTAACCTTGTGTCTAAGTGCGCAGGAGCTTAAGAGCACAAGAAGTCGAGCAAAAGACGTAGCTAGTAAGAAGGACGACATGGGAGAGAGCCGATAGGCTTGGTGTGTCTGAAGGACGAGGTGCTACAGAAGAGTACACGGGCGGACGAGAAGGAGGTGCGTGACATTTCTGAGGGACGAGATACTAGAGCGGAAGGTTGCTCAAGAAAGCTAGAAATTGAGTTCAGGTGAATCATATTCTGGATGGTCTAGATCACCCAAGAGAGCAGAGCCAGAGCGGAAGATCTGGACCGAGGCGAGCAAAACCGGAGCAGAGGGTTCAGACCAAAAAAGTCAACCATGTTGACTTTAAGGCTCCGGGCACCCGAAACTCGATTCTATTCAGATTGTGTTTGACCGGGATTCGTTGCGAAGGGGATAAAGTTTTATCTCTCTCTAGGCGTCTAGAACTCTTCTAGGCACCCCGACCAAGGCTATAAATATAGTCATGATCCAAGAAGCTATAATCAACAAGCAATTTCATTTACAACACTTGTGCGCTTCCCTTTGTTAGTTTAGCTTCATCTTTCTGTGCTTTCACTGCTGTAAGAGGCTTCTCCGCCTGAAGGAGTATTTAGTGCACTTCACTTCCTTGGATTAACAACCTCGCCGGTTGTAACCAAGTAAATCCCTCGAGCCTCTATTTTTGTTTATTCTAATTTTATTTATGGAAGTGTTTATTTAAGTCTGAGAAGGGTATTTTTTGTTTTATTTTGTGTAGGACTATTCAACCTCCCTTCTAGACGACCCAACGGTCTCAACATATTAAATTGTAATAAAAATCACATATGAAATGCACACATAAAAATCACCATCTACAGGGAATCTCTCTCTGTTGGGGTGAACAACTGGTGTATGGGCCATCTCAGAAGGAGACAAGTCTGGCTCTCTTGATTGAGGGATAGGTGGGACTCACTCTAATATCTAATTCTCAGGGTTGGTGATAGTGAAGTATTTGACATTTGGTAGTTTAAAGAGTGATTAAGTTTTCATTATAAGGCCAAATGAATCTCCATCGTGAACAAGCATCCTAGCTGCTAGACACACCCCTATATCAATACTCAAGTTCCCCACTACAATCTCCAACTCACTCAAGTCGTAACCAAAGTGTTCAACAATATGGGTAACAAATTCTCTAATAATTATTGTCCCAAAAGGAGCTTTCCCAATCTTAATAAGGTGTCTAATAAAATGGGACTCATAATCAATACTCCCTCCATGTACCATATACCAAAGACATAGAAGTTCACTAAGCCTTCCAACTCCTTCACTATCTCCTCTTCCAAAAATGCTATTGGTCATTACTCTATGGGGTATCAGAATACATGATTTAAGTTGAGAAACTTTTTCTCTTGAAGGGTCATATTCAATCTCTTCAGTCTATTCATCTGTAGGACTAAAAGATTTTAGATATCTCTATAATAGTATGATATTGTCCACTTTGGGCCTAAACCTTCATGGATTTATTTTTGGGATCTACCCAAAAAGCCTCATACCAATAGAATATTTTTATCTTATAAACTCATGATTCTTTCCATGTATTTCTAATATGGAACTTTGATTGTATTCCCAATAATCTTTCCCTCAAATAAAGGACCATCATTATTCTTATGGTTCAGGCCTCCCCTTAAATATCGGGTCACTCTTGACCTACTCAAGGTCTCCCCTCAAGCATTGGATCACTCTTGACCTGCTCAGGGTCTCCCCTCAAACATCAGGTCACTGACCCTGCTCAGGGCCTCCCCTCAAACATCAGGTCACTGACCTGCTCAGGGCCTCCCCTACTTCGTTCAAGGTTCCACCCACATGGTTTGATATGGATCATGACTTTAGCTCATGCTTCTTCGGGCGATTAGTTCGATAAAGAGCAACCTCACTTTGATACCAATTGTAAGACTAAAAGATTTCAGATATCTCCATAATAGTATGATATTGTCCACTTGAGGCCAAACCCCTCATGAATTTATTTCAGATTTATGATAACTTGTTACTTCTTGTGGTATACCGATCTACTCTCATAGTCGACTCTCCGTGTCTCAAGTCTCTATGAGTTAGAGGATTGGATTCTCCTTTTGATTCATCGTCAAATCTTCGTGGAATATGAATCTCATGCCTTTGACATCAAAATCGTGTGTACACAATAGATCTAATCCACAAACACACAAATCATCAAATAACAAACATGTAAACTTAATAGATTCAAGTGAAAAGTGTCTACAATTCATAGAACTAATCCCTAATCCTAGAATTAAAAGTCTATTCCAAAGAAATGGAGCCACAAACAAAGATCATCATTAATTCGGTTACAATCAAGATCAAATTCAAAAACAAGAAAGAAAGCTTAGTTTTGGTGAGTGAGATCATCTGTGAATGCTCCCTGATCCAAATTGTGGGTGTGAATGTGTCAAATCTCCTCTAGATCATCCTTCAAGGTCTTCTTGTAGCCCTTGGGTAGCTCCAAATCAGGATCACTTCCATAGATTTGAAATCCACATTTTATAGGTGAGTTACAAGTGTTTGTCATGGGTCTATGTTGGCTACCCCCAGGCTTTGAACTCCAGTTGGGTGGCAACACGACCTGTGCAAGCTAGCATGGGCACCGGTGGCGAGTTCGGGAAATCTCACCAAATTGGCCACGACCCATGTAGGATGGCACAACCCCCCGTAGTAGGCTCGGGAACTCCAAAGACTTGATCTCCAAATTGGCCATGGCCTATGCCGACTGGCATGACCCTGTGGTAGTTGGGCTCTCCTTGGAAGTCAGTTTTTAAGCTCTATTTTCACTCCTTTTCACACCATATCAAAAGAAATGATCGAGAGAAATTTTCTGAACTAGGAAGGTATTGTAATGAAGGACAAAGAAATAAAAACATGAAATATACACATATAAAATGAGACAAAATATGCTTTAAACTATGATAAAAATCCTATATGAAATGCACACATCATCAAGTCAAGGTTGACTATATGACTAGCATGAGAAAAGTTCAGTCCAGTCAAGGTTGACCAAAGGATTACAAAGATAGAAGTCTTGTCGAGTTAAGGTTGACCTAGGCAAAAAAAAGTTTAGGCAGGTCCAGAGTCATATCTATATTCGATGGGGCCTAAAGCGAATAATAAAAAGTGGTCTTTTATTATAGTAAATGATGGTAAAATTGAGTTTGCAATAAAAAAATATACTAAATACATAAATAAACCAAAAATAATATATTACAACAATAAAAAGTTAATAAATCTTTTAAATAATTACATCAAACATTATTCATCTAGTAGTTTTAGAGATAAAAACATTTATTAAAACTATATAATCTAATTGTCAGACTATTTCTTTCTAAATCGACAATATTGGTAGCCCATTTAGTCATCTATTGAGACCAATACAGTGGCTACAGGTAGCGGCAGGCGGTAACCTTCACACGATTAGGTCATAGTTCGCACAAGCGATCAACGTAGCGTGCGATAGCCACCGTGCCCAGTGATTAGATCACACGAGTGGATGCCTGCCACTAGTCCGCATTACGTGCAACAACCACCACGATAATTGGCATGATTAGGTCACACGATTGGTCGCCATTGTGCAATTAGTACACAATTGGTGTCATGTGTTGTAGGACGAAGAAGATGGTTGGAGAAGAAGATTAGGATTATCTCTTTTTTGGTGGATCCGTGCCTTGGTGGAAAGAACACTTGAGAAAAAATCGCATGCCATGAAGATCAATGCTGGAGAAGAAATCACGTGCAAAGAAGAGTCGTGCATTGATGCGTGCCTCGGAGCCATGAGAATAGGGTTTAGCGGCCATTTAGGGTTCGTGCCTTGTTTTTTGGTATAATTATAAAAAAATGGACTCTTCGTTGGGTCGAGCCCTGAAGCAGTTGGCTCCTTGGCCTTATGGTAGGTATGATTCTGGGCAGGTCAAGGGTGATTGGATGCCTGACAAGAGGAAAATCTTAAGGGAGTCAACTTTTGCTAATGAAAAGTATTGGAGGAGTGAACTCCAAACAAGAGGGAAATCCACAGGAAGTGAACCTTAGATAGTAAGAAGTTTTAGATGACTGAACTCCAAGAAAGTGTGATCGGAAGGTTTTGGGTTGTAAATCAAAGTATACAATTTTATTTTACTACTTCTATCTATTGTGATAACTTGATGTTGTAAGTGTTGGTGCAACCTTAGGTCAAGGTTGACCTGGTTGACCTGACTCGAGTTGACTTGACTTGAGTTGTATTTTGATGTTTGACTTAGGAAGATTGTCGGTGCAACCTTAGGTCAAGGTTGACCTAGTTGAGTTGCATGTTGATGTTTGACGAAAAGAGAGTTCTATTCTTGATGTTTGACAAGAATAGATGTTTGGGAGATGGTTGGTGCAACCGTAGGTCAAGGTTGACCTGGTTGACCTGATTCGGGAAATAGTCCAAGTATGGAGACTTGGCAACGGAAAAGTCCAAGTAGGGAGCTTGGCACCGGAAAAGTCCAAGTATGGAGACTTGGCACTGGGAAAGTCCAAACAGGGAGTTTGGCACGGGAAAAGTCCTGGTGAGTGAAGCCAGGCAGTCGGGAAATCCTGGTGAGTGAAGCCAGGTGAAAATCCTAGTGAGTGAAGCTAGGTGAAAGTGAAAGTCCTGGTGAGTGAAGCCAGGCAGTGGGAAAAGTCCTGGTGAGTGAAGCCAGGCAGTGGTGGAAATCCTGGTGAGTGAAGCCAGGTGAAAACCCTAGTGAGTGAAGCTAGGTAAAAGTCCTGGTGAGTGAAGCCAGACAGTGAGAAAGTCCTAACTGGGATGTTAGGCAGTGTGGAAAGTCCTGGTGAGTGAAGCCAGGCAGTGGGAAAGTCCTAACTGGGATGTTAGGCAATTGGGAAGTCCTGGTGAGTGAAGCCGGGCAAGGGAAAATCCAGATGGATCAAGAGTGATCGGACATCTGGTGTTGAGAAGGTCAAGTAGGTCAAAGGGTGACCGGATACTTGACACGGAGAGAAAAGTCTAAGTGGGTCAAAGGGATTGACCGGACACTTAGCGGGGAATCCTAGCAGGTCAAGGGAGTGACCGGATGCTAGGCGCAATGTACCAACAGGTCAAGATTGACCGGATGTTGGTTTGGACTTGGTTTGGGCGAAAACCATGAGCTGGATCGATCTGGAGATCGATCCAGTGATACTGAGAATATTCTGATCGGTCTGGTGACCGATCAGTAACACATCAGTAGCATACTGTGTGTTAACTGATCGGTCTGGTGACCGATCAGGAGTCGATCAGAAGCCGAGGTGCAAGAGGGGCTGATCGGTCTGGGGACCGATCAGCACAAATCCTGATCGGTCCCCGGACCGATCAGGAGGTTCCCTGATCGGTCCATGGACCGATCAGGGATGGAACAGAAGCGAAGGCTTCTTTCCTGATCGGTCTGCAGACCGATCAGGATGTTGCCTGATCGGTCCACAGACCGATCAGGGTTCTAACCGTTGCGACGCAACGGCTAGTTTCTTCGCTGTTTCGCTGTTTCTTCTTCGCAGGTATAAAGGGGTCGAGGGCTGCTGCTGTATACTCACTCCTTCCTTCTTCCTTCTCTTCTGCTGAAGATTTGTGGGCTGCGATAAGAGCTCTGTTGAGTTCCTTCCGAAAGCTTCGCGTGAGCTTCCCCGACTGGAACAGCTGCTGTTAGGGTTTTTGAAGCTGCTGCTTCATCCGGACTCCAGTCGACGAGAAAGCAAGTTTGGTAGAGTGCTTGTGTATTCTTACTGTATTTCTTGCTTATTCTTTGTTCTTGTACTCCTTATTGCTGTTGCAAAGATTGTGGTGAGGTTTCTCCACCCAGAAGGAGTATATTGTATTAGCCGGTTCTCCGGGGACTCATCCACCGACGGATTGACTGGACTCGTCCACCTTACGGACACGCCGAGGAGTAGGAGCCCTAATCTCCGAACCTCGTTACATCCTTGTGTTAAGGTTTGGTTTTCTTCTCCTTAGTTTCTTCCTTGTATTTCCACTGCGACTAACCCTAACTGTAGGAAGAACGCGAGAATTTGGGGCGGCTATTCACACCCCCCCTCTCTAGCCGCGTACGAACGATCCTAACAAGTGGTATCAGAGCGAGGTCGCTCTTCGCCGGATTAACACCCGAGGGAGCACAAGCTAGAGATGGATCAACTCGGAGACGACATCACCATTCCACCCTTCTACGATCACGACGACTTCGCGTTTTGGAAGGTAAGAATGAAATATTTTCTTATGACTAATCTTGAGAATTGGAGTTGTGTCCAATTAGGTTTCAAGCCTCCGACGGACAAGAAAGGAGAAACCCTAGAGAAGAAGGAGTGGACCAAGGAACAAGTCCACCAATCCCTAGTCAACGATGAGGTATTGAAGATTTTTGAATTTTCTTTACCTAATGATGTTTTGTGTAGGATAGGTGGATACAACAATACCAAGGAGTTGTGGAACAACTTGGCTAAATTCCATGAGGGAAGCTTAAATTCAAACCATGAAGAGGAGCTAAGTGAGCCAAGTAGCTCACATCATGGAGGAGAAGATTTAGAAGTTGAGGGTTACTCAACATCTAAGGACGAAGAGGAGGAGAGTTCTTCTTCAAGTTCGGAGCAAGAAGAAGAAGCTTCTACCTCCGAAAGGGATGAAGAAGAGAGCTCGCATCCACCTTCAACCCTAGGTAACTCAAGCAATTTAAGTTCAATTAAATTACACATTATGTGCTTTGAGTGTAGGGAACATGGACATTACAAGAGTAAGTGTCCAAAGAGGGTAAGAAAGACTCCACCGGCGCCAAAGGTCAAGGAAGCCGGAGTCCCGAAACGCAAGGGCAAGGAGCACATCGTGTGCTTCCAATGCAAGCAAAGGGGACACTATAGGAGCCATTGTCCGAGGGGGAGGCAACCTCACAAGGGCAAGAGACCGGACACATCGATAGGGGGAGCTAAGGCAAACCCTAAGGTAACCTCTAAGGTTCATTTTTGCAATTCTAATAAAATGCATGCTAGGAATTCTATTGCACTTGTCGATAATAACAAGCATGATAACCTTAGGAATCAATACATGTGCTTAGGAGCTAAACATGTGAGTCTAGATAAGGATAATTCTAGAAAGGCTAACCCTAGGATCAACCCATCTAAGGCTAAGGATAACCTAGGTAGGAATCCTAAATCAACTAGACATATGCCTAGGAATACCTCAAGGAAGAGTGATAAATCAAAAATTGAGGTATTAGAGAAGGAGAATCAAGTCTTGAAGTCAAGACTTGATACTTTAGAAAAGGTTCTTAAAAACATGGAGAAGTCATCTCTAGGGTTTAAGAGTCAAAAACCCAAGTCCAAGGACAAGAAAGGTTTGGGTCACAAACCTAAGTCCCAAGTGGTCAAGCCCACTTATCATAGTGTTCCATTCGATTATGGAACAAAACCTAGGGCTAGGAAGACCACCACCAAGGTCACAAGGGGAGTCACCCCTAGAGTTGATCTTGATGAGTCCCAAATGGGCAAGGCTTTAAAGCCTAAGAGGGTCATTAGGAGGGTTGCTAGGGAAGTTATCCCTAGTGAATATTTAGTGAACCCAATGAACTCTAATAGGTATTGGGTTCCTAGGAGCATCTTCTCTATCCCATAGATGGGTTAGAGAGTGTCAACTCCAATAAGAAGGGTAGTTAACCCAACTTTGAGGAAATTGACACTCAAGGAGCATTTTCAAGGTTTTGTGAACCTTTGAAAATGAAAAGGAATTATCGTTTACTCCTTGAAGAGTAAATTGTGCCATATTTGAAAAATATCGATTTTAATCTTATTTGGCACAAATTTAAGAAAACCTAGAGAAATACCATAATTAGGATTTTGGTTTTCTCTTAGGGATATATGGGCAATCTAGGGTTAGATTTTAAGTTAGCCAAGGCTAAGGATACTTAGATAGGGAATTTAGGTATTTTATTTGTGCTAACTTGCCATGATTGGTTGCCATATGCCATGCCATGACATCATATTTATTTTATTATCATTTGAAATGTCATGATAATGCTTAGGTTATCTATATGTCATGTTTATTTAAGTTTTCAAACTTTATGCCATGACATCATGACATTGGCACATGTTTTTACTTATGATATCATTTTATGCCATGTCATCATCTCTTGCATTAATAATCAATGAAATTGATTTAAGGATGAAAAACACATTTTGATATTGAGATCAAATTTGTGTTTAGAAAATGCATGAGACCTTAGTCTAAGATACCTAAACCCATATCTCACATCAACATTGACTTGGATGTATTTGATACACTTTAGATGTATGTGAGATATTAGGATCATGAGTTAGGATCAAGGTGCATAGTTTTTGTACCTAGATGAGCCTAATTCAAGAAATGGAGGATCATAGGGAAAGCTTGTGTACAAGTCATGTACATTTAGCCCTAAGATTATGGTCCTAAATTAAAAGGTTTAAAATCATTTTAAAATTGATTTGAAAAACCTTGATGAAGCTTTCCTAGTGATAGCATTCATCATTGAACATTGTGATACAAAGTTGAGTTAAACTTGAACTATTTCAAAGTTTTAGAACTTTGTATCAAGATTGAAAATGGAAGTTATTTTCATAGAAAACTATTTTTCCATGATAGTGTATCTTATGAGGAATGTATCCTCAAAATTTCACAATTTTTCGAATTTTCTGGAATTTTCTAGGAGTTTCTGAATTTCGGGAAGGAAATTTCAGAAATCTGCCTATCACCGGGGACCGATCCAGGGAAGATCTGATCGGTCTGTGGACCGATCCAGAGTATTGTGGATCGGTCTGCAGACCGATCCAGTGAGTTCCAGTAGCACGAGTGCGATCTGGTGAAGGGCTGATCGGTCTGGGGACCGATCAGGGCGTGCCGAATTTCTGATTTTTCAGCTGTTGTCTGAAATTTCAGTTATGGAAATGGTGTTTGTGGATTTCTAAAGGTTTGGAACTCACAAAGACATTGTTGGTGCAATGGTCAAGGGAGTTGACCTTTAGGGGGAGTTTTACCTAATTGTCAAGGGGAGTTGACTTTTAGGGGGAGTTTTTACTCCTTAAGACTTTTGAGGATTAGTGATATGGGATTATCACTAAGTTGATTGTTGAGTTTAGTATCAAGGGGGAAATTAAGAGTTTCAATGAAAGGTATGGGACTTTCATTAGGAAGAAACTCTTGACCTTGATACCCTCCTTTTTCCTTTTTGATGTGTGTCAAAAAGGGGAGAGTGTTCATTGGAGAATTATTGGAGAACCCAAGTTAGGTTATCGGGTTAACCTAAGCTAGGGGAAGAATGTCAAGGAATGTTCGAGGAAGAACATTGGAATTCTTTTTGATGTGTGTCAAAAAGGGGGAGAATTATTGGAGAACCCAAGTTAGGTTATCGGGTTAACCTAAGGGGAGAATGTCCAGAGAATGTTCAAGGAAAGAACATTGGACATTGGAAGATGATTGAAAAACCTAAGTTAGGTTATCGGGTTAACCTAACTTGATTATGGGTTTTGTCAAACATCAAAAAGGGGGAGATTGTTGGTGCAACCTTAGGTCAAGGTTGACCTGGTTGACCTAACTCGAGTTGACCTGACTCGAGTTGTATTTTGATGTTTGACTTAGGAAGATTGTCGGTGCAACCTTAGGTCAAGGTTGACTTAGTTGAGTTGCATGTTGATGTTTGACGAAAAGAGAGTTCTATTCTTGATGTTTGACAAGAATAGATGTTTGGGAGATGGTTGGTGCAACCGTAGGTCAAGGTTGACCTGGTTGACCTGATTCGGGAAATAGTCCAAGTATGGAGACTTGGCAACGGAAAAGTCCAAGCAGGGAGCTTGGCACCGGAAAAGTCCAAGTATGGAGACTTGGCACTGGGAAAGTCCAAACAGGGAGTTTGGCACGGGAAAAGTCCTGGTGAGTGAAGCCAGGCAGTCGGGAAATCCTGGTGAGTGAAGCCAGGTGAAAATCCTAGTGAGTGAAGCTAGGTGAAAGTGAAAGTCCTGGTGAGTGAAGCCAGGCAGTGGGAAAAGTCCTGGTGAGTGAAGCCAGGCAGTGGTGGAAATCCTGGTGAGTGAAGCCAGGTGAAAACCCTAGTGAGTGAAGCTAGGTAAAAGTCCTGGTGAGTGAAGCCAGGCAGTGAGAAAGTCCTAACTGGGATGTTAGGCAGTGTGGAAAGTCCTGGTGAGTGAAGCCAGGCAGTGGGAAAGTCCTAACTGGGATGTTAGGCAATTGGGAAGTCCTGGTGAGTGAAGCCGGGCAAGGGAAAATCCAGATGGATCAAGGGTGATCGGACATCTGGTGTTGAGAAGGTCAAGTAGGTCAAAGGGTGACCGGATACTTGACACGGAGAGAAAAGTCTAAGTGGGTCAAAGGGATTGACCGGACACTTAGCGGGGAATCCTAGCAGGTCAAGGGAGTGACCGGATGCTAGGCGCAATGTACCAACAGGTCAAGATTGACCGGATGTTGGTTTGGACTTGGTTTGGGCGAAAACCATGAGCTGGATCGATCTGGAGATCGATCCAGTGATACTGAGAATATTCTGATCGGTCTGATGACCGATCAGTAACACATCAGTAGCATACTGTGTGTTAACTGATCGGTCTGGTGACCGATCAGGAGTCGATCAGAAGCCGAACAGGATCGAGGCGCAAGAGGGGCTGATCGGTCTGGGGACCGATCAGCACAAATCCTGATCGGTCCCCGGACCGATCAGGAGGTTCCCTGATCGGTCCATGGACCGATCAGGGATGGAACAGAAGCGAAGGCTTCTTTCCCGATCGGTCTGCAGACCGATCAGGGTTCTAACCGTTGCGACGCAACGGCTAGTTTCTTCGCTGTTTCGCTGTTTCTTCTTCGCAGGTATAAAGGGGTCGAGGGCAGCTGCTGTATATTCTCTCCTTCCTTCTTCCTTCTCTTCTGCTGAAGATTTGTGGGCTGCGATAAGAGCTCTGTTGAGTTCCTTCCGAAAGCTTCGCGTGAGCTTCCCCGACTGGAACAGCTGCTGCTGTTAGGGTTTTTGAAGCTGCTGCTTCATCCGGACTCCAGTCGACGAGAAAGCAAGTTTGGTAGAGTGCTTGTGTATTCTTACTGTATTTCTTGCTTATTCTTTGTTCTTGTACTCCTTATTGCTGTTGCAAAGATTGTGGTGAGGTTTCTCCACCCAGAAGGAGTATATTGTATTAGCCGGTTCTCCGGGGACTCATCCACCGACGGATTGACTGGACTCGTCCACCTTACGGACACGCCGAGGAGTAGGAGCCCTAATCTCCGAACCTCGTTACATCCTTGTGTTAAGGTTTGGTTTTCTTCTCCTTAGTTTCTTCCTTGTATTTCCGCTGCGACTAACCCTAACTGTAGGAAGAACGCGAGAATTTGGGGCGGCTATTCACACCCCCCCTCTCTAGCCGCGTACGAACGATCCTAACAGTAAGAAAGTCTTAGTGAATCAGGTCAACTAGACATAAGCAGGAAGAAGTCCAAACAGGTCAACTGGACTAGATATGTTAGGCAGGTAAGTAAGGTAAGAATCTAAAGAAGAGAAGTTCTTCTGAAAAGAAAAATAGTAAGGATGAGTCCTCGTTAAGGGGATAACCTTAGGTGTTGATCCAACTAAAAAACCCAACAGAGGTTTCTAAATCGAGATCAGACAGTCTTAACTATAAGGCTCATTCATGTATAACTATATGTTTCTAACTATATTTTACAGGATCACTATTACTGTTAGTATTGTACTAACTTTCTTATACAGAAAACAAAATTGATCGACCAAACAGGGTGGTTCAGTCGATTGATCAAGACAGATAAGCATGGATCATATTTGAATCCAACAAAGAAGGAAACAAAGGTTTAGTCGACTGATCAAGAGGATCAGTTAATCGAACAAATAATGAAATTGCAGAATGGATAAACCCTTGGGGGGCAGTCGACTCGATAAGTTTCAATCAACCAGAAAAGCGGATTTCGCATTCTGCCATCTTCCTTTTGTTTGTTTTTCTCTTTTAGTTTAGAGATTTAATCTTTGTATATTTTTATTGATAGTACATAGATTCAGAGAAAAAATGTAGTTAAACACACTCTAGCTATATCGCATGACATGGGCGTATACCTTCGATCGAAATTGAATGAAGAACGGAGCAAGAATAAGGACTCTAGCGCTTGACAAGGGCTGGCCACCCCTCATCCAGCCGCAACCAAGACTTGCTAGCCATGGTCGTGCCACTCAGCTCTTCTCCTCTTTCTCTGTTTGGAGTTGTTAGTTGATTTCTTACATATCTTCTAGTTGTAACTCCATCTCTATGAAATATTTCTTTAGATTCTAGGATTAGGGAGTAACCCGATATAATTATTGACATTCAGTTTAATTATTTGTTTTTCTTTCTCTATTGCCTGACATGTTTATTTCATGAACCAATTTTATTATGCATACACAATTGTGACACTAACCTGTACCTTCATATCTCACAAGATGCGGGGAAAGACTAAAAGGTGAACTCAAATCTCTGACCCATAAATGATCGAGATGTGGAGAGTCGGCCACAAAAGTAAGCCGGAACACAATGAGGGGATGGCACCCTAATAGGGGCACCATTGGCTATCGCAGAACCTAATGGGTTTACTCCGATTCGGCGTCACAAAGTATAAGAGGGCAACTAGAGGACCGTGGGGTCATTGTGATAGGGGTCTCCTTGAGAAAGCAATCATATTAGTAATGTCGCATTGAAAGTAGACATCGCGTTTGGATAGACACGCCTGTATAATTCCAAAAGTTTATACTAGTATTTCGGGATAGGTCCACCTAAATGCGAATAAACATAGAGATAGAAAAGTAATAATACTTAAGATATTAATGATTATCATGGTAAAATCGAAATCTTAGAATTCTTTCTCCAATTTCATATCTCACCCTTTACTTTTTATGTTCAGTGCTCTCTCTCTCTCTTATATATATATATATAAAACTTATAATTCTCAAGATAACTTACTTTGATAATTCAATCAGTACTTGATCTACAGTACTCATGGGATCAATACTTTTTATTACTTGGCAATGACTATGCACTTGTGGTTGCAACCCATCACTAGGCAACTAAGTCTTGGTTGGAACCAGGTAGTGATTGTGTCTTAGTAGATCTAGACAACTAAAGTCCTAATTGAGAATCAGACAAGAGCTAAGTCTTGGTTAGGAACCGATAGAAGATGTTATCTAGAGATCCATGCAAGTCAAGTCAAGATCAAGGTTTACCCTTCTTCAAGCGATTGGGAGGACTCAGGTCGATCGGAGAATGCAGATGACGTTATTTCCTTGATAGATATTGCAACAATGTCAACAGCCTCCAGGCGACTGGGGAGCCTCAGGTTAACCGAAGGATGCCACATCAGCAATAGAAAAAGGCTATATAAAGGATCTTGAGGTAGAGCTTTTAGATCATCTCTTTCTATTCTTGTGCTACTATGTTTGTGCACTAGTGTTATTGTGGTTTCTGTGATGCAACACGTTACAATCTTGCTCTTTAATTCTGATTGACAACACCTAACGTAATCTTTCATATTTTTTCTTGTGTTGCCATATCTTTTTTTTATTTGTGCTTAATTTTTAGATATTTTTTTTCTAGGGTTTCTATACCTTTCTAAAGGATTTCTAGAAAGAAGAAATTAAGAAATAATTATCATATTTTATTATTGTTACACGTATTTATCTCTGCTTTAATTGATATACTAGTGAAGAAGTTTTGCATGTTTACATTCCTTTGGTGATTCTGATTAAATATGTGTTTGGTTAATATTTCAATTATTTCCACTATGCTACTTTGTTATTAGTTATTTTTGAAAATATTAGCTAGTAAAATTTGTAACGTTATTCACCCTTCTAATGTCAAATTCGATTCTACCAAATGTCAACTCCTTATTGTACTTTCAACCGCTAAGTGTCTGATTAACTTACTTGGACTTCTATTTTACCAACTCCTTATTGTACTTCTCTCTGGCCAACTCCTTATTTATCCACTCTCAAAAATTTGGTCATCCTAGACCTACTAATTTTTTTGCTCAATCATCCACATTTAAATAAATTTTTGTTCAATATGAGTCTCGGTCGATTGCACCAATAATCTTCCTCTCTAATAAACTCTCATTTGACATTTGCTCTTATTGACAAACATATTAATCAAACATTGAGACTCAACTCGAGTTAACTTGAGTTTAGTCAACCAATTTTAATTAATATTGATCGAAGGTAGATTGCACCAATATAGTAATGAATTTATATTCAACTTCAACCCCTAGAGCAATGGAAGTACACCAAGTTGTCACTCAAATATCCGTAATTCGATCTCAACTACAACACATTTGTATACAAAATTTTGATTCTGGGACAAATCCAAGATTCGTCCCAGAATTGGGGACGAATCTATGGATTCGTCCCTTATAATTTTTTTAAAATATTTTTAAAAAATGTTCAATCTGGGACGAATCCAGGATTCGTTCCAGAATCTGGGACAAATTTTGCGACGAAAATAGTTTTCGTTGGGAATTTGCGCTGAAAATATGTTGTTGCAGATTTCGTTGCTAATTTGGGTCGAATTTTGTTTTTGTCGTCAAACTTGTTGCGATCTTGGGACAAAAAAAATTTGTCCTAAATTTTCGTCCCTAAATTTTTTTTTTTTTTTTTTATAGTGGTAGTAATTTTTTCTTCAAATAGAATTCGTAATCACGAGATGCTTGACTTCTAGGTCGCTTGGCGTGAGTACTTTCCGATTTACTGTAACAACTCGTGAAAAACTTCCAGATTCGATGTAAATCTCGTTCATCATTTTTTTTTAATTTATATTCAACGTCAATTTTTGAACACGGGGTAGTATTTGCCTAACTCACATATTGATTAACGATAGGGTCATATAAAATTCTACCTAAAATTCCAAACTTCACGCGTAGTGGTTGAGGAGTAAACTTCACGCGTATATAATTCATAAAGTCAACCGAGAATTGGAACACAGTTGCATCTTAGAAATCGTCTTCTTGATTAGCATCTAAGAAAGAAAGAAGAGACAGCCCAGGAATAAAATTATTGTTTTTTTTTAAGAGTTTCCAAGCTGGAAGTTGAAATCAATGAGCCACCACATTTCTTCCATGTCCATTTAGGTAATCTCCTCTCCCTTTCTTCTCCTATAAATCCACTCAAATGTTTCTTCTCTAATACACCACAAATTAACATTAGAAAAACAGAGGATAATGGCTGAGGAGAAACGCCACCACTTCTTCCACCACAAGGAGGAGGAGGAGACCCCCTCTGACCCCAGGAAGGAGGAGAAGCACCACAAACACTTGGAACAGCTGGGCGGTCTTGGTGCCGTTGCCGCTGGCGTTTACGCCTTGGTAATATGTTCGCGTAGTCAGATATGCAAATAGTTTAAATCTGTCATCGACTCTTGTTATTGCAGTATTGGATTGGTTAAGTTGTTATTGTAACTTTATGAATATGTAGCATGAGAAGCACCAGGCGAAGAAGGACCCAGAGAACGCACACAGGCACAAGATCACGGAGGAGATCGCAGCGACCGTAGCGGTGGGTAGTGCGGGGTTTGCGTTCCACGAGCACCATGAGAAGAAAGAGGCAAAGAAGCGTGACGATCAGTAGGATCATCGCCTATTTGGTCGAATCTGTTTGATTGTTGGTGACGGTTGTCTTTGAGAGTAATGATCATGTTATGTCTTTTTTCTGTGTTGGTTTGTGCTTATTTATTTTCCTTCTAAGAATATTGTAATAGACCATCCTATTAATAAATTATTGAGATTGTTGTGAGTAATTGTATGCTTACTCTTTTCCGAGAAATTTTATAAAATGGCAAAAGTTAAAAAAAATCTTTTTTAGAATGCCAAAGTGCATCTTTTATTTATATTTTAAAAGAAAAATGATATTCTTAAGAAAAAATCTTAAGGAAAATTTTTAAAGATAGACACATAAATGGTGGGACCTACAAAAAAAAAATAATAGGTTCCATCATTTATATGTCTATCCTTAAAAAATTTCCTTAAAACTTTTTCTTAAAAATATCATAGCTCATTTAAAAATATCAAAATAACTTTTCAACCAAACTATTACGCAGGTCAATCTTTCAAAATAAAAATAATGATAATATAATTTAGCCGCTCAACCAATCTAATGAGCAGCAAGCGTATATTATAATTTTAATTAAAATTGTTACATAAGTTATAAATTTTAAAAAGTAATAGAGTAAAAAGAGGTATAAATTCTCCCATATTTTTTTTTGAAAAATTGTTACATGAGTTATGAATTAAAAACATAAAATATAAATGTTTTTTAAAATATAAATTTTAAAAATATCATAATTTCTTTTAAAAAATAATTGAGATCAAAATGATACAAAATTTATAAATTTATTTCTTTTAAAGAAAAGTCATAAATGGTCTAATTAGATTGGTCATAAACTTGGTTAGATTAGAAAAAGAAGAAGTTACGCAAGTTCAAAGGGCTTGAGAAATATAAGAGTATTTGTTTGTAAAATTAGATCAGTTTAAGTTCACATAGCAATTTTGATAAAAAAAAAATCTACATAGATCAAATTAAACTAATCTAAATTTGAAAGGCAAAGTAAATTTGACTCAAGAACGAAATGTTATTTTAAATCTAGACTAGTTTGGGTTCTTATAAAAAATTTATCTAAAATTATTACTAAAATTAAATATTTAAAATTGAAAAAGAAAGACAATATATGTACAAAAATAAAGGGTCTGGAAAATACATAAAAATTCTTATTTGTAAATTTAAATTAATTTGAAAATACAAATGACTTCTTTGTTTATGAATTAAAACTAGAAATAAATGATTAGTAAGTATAGCTGCTCTAAAAGGATTGGCTTATCATTAATTGTGAAGATGAAGATGGAGATGAAATGGAAGGTGATAATTAAGTCGTAAACGTGGTGGCATGACACGATCGAGAGGGTTGGTTTATCAATGAGAACATGAAGAGCAAGTGTCCTAATTAATAAATTTGATGGTATCACACTCAACGCACCCACACCACAAAGTCAGGACCTGCCACCACTTGCATTAATTAATTAATTAATTAATTAACTAATTAACATATTAAATGCTTATTCAACAAAAAATTAAATACATCAACTCTCTCCTTCACATCAACTCTCTGCTTCACACGAGAATCCAATCGAGGGAAAGTTGAAGATGACACGTGGATAACAATTTATATCTTTGCTCCAATGTCATAATTATGTTTAATTAGGTGTCATGATTTGTGGCCTTATGCAATAATATTGTTGATTATGTGTCATGCTATTTTTGTTTGTAGATATTGATAAATATATAAAAGTACACGATTGAGCCAGCTCAGTCAAGTTCACATGCACAATCATACAATTCATCTCACACAACTAATGTTCAACCTCTTCATACACACTCATTTAAAAGAAGTAAATGGAAATGCCATGTGGTGTGTTATACTATTTTTTTTTTAATAAGAATATTTAACTATTCGAATCAACTAATTCTAGAGATAATCAATCTGACTACACAAAAATTCTCTTCGATTATCAAAATAAATATGAAAATATAAACAATTCTTTATCAGATTTTTCATTTTACTAGAAAAAATATCTTACCATGTATCGTTGCTAAGATTAAACATGGGTGCTCTCAGATTTTTCATTCCATAGGAAAAAAATATTTTACAATGTACCATAACTTAAAGTCGAATGGTAAATGTTTGAAAAATTACTTAAGCATCTTGTCGTTGCACCTGTTAAATGGTAATTTATAATTAATTAGCATCGAATGTTAATTGTGTTTATATTTCTTAAGTCAAAGTTCAATAATTTGAGTATTAAATATTTTTATCTTTTTACTTTATATATACTCAAAGTTTATTTCCTAGGCTAATTAAAGTTTACTTGTAGTTTATATTTTCCATATAATCAATATAATTTTAAAGCATTTCTCTATAAATTAATACAATGGATATCCATGGAATTAATAAGGAAAGATCAAAAGTTAGATAAGTAGATTTGAATCTTCCTGGAATTCCCTTTCTCTTTTCTTGTATCTCCAACCAATTTATTAGAAAAGATGGCTCTATTAAATCCAAACTCTATTTTCTCATACACAGCAAGTTAAGTTCCAATTTCCAATGGAGAGCATTACAATTACTAAAATTCTCAAATGGAGATTGATCTTGTCTGAAATCTATGAGATAGTGCGTTGGCTCCGGCAAACGATACGTAGGATCGAAAGCGCTAGAGGGAGGGAGGAGGGGGGGGGGGGGGGGGGGGGAATAACGCTCGTGACTTCCACTTTCATTTCGGAAAACTATCGAGTAAATATGTAGCAGAAAAGTAAAACATACGGAAGCAATGCTAACACTTTTGGTTACTTGGTTTGGAGCCTGTGGCGACTCCTACTCCAAAGCACGCGATCGTTGATCGCTTTCAGTGGGCAATCACTATAAGCTCGGAAATATTACAAAAGAATACAACAATTAAAACACTATTAAATATTATACCGACAATAAGGAAATCTGGAATTGAAAGCTTCTGATCGTCGGAGTAGAGTTAGGACTTCGTTGGATCGCTTTGTTCACAACACACGGAAGAATGATTGCAAGCATGTGTTATTTCCTTGCTGCTGGTCGAGCTGGGCTTAAGTAGCCCATGGAGGGCGCCTCCAACACCATGGAGGGTGCCCTCAATCTTGCCGAAACCGCAACGTGGATGAGATCCGAATTGGTCACTGCTTATCTGCCTAAGGGCGCCTCCAAGCTCATGGAGGGCGCCCTCCACCCAACGTCTAGGGCGCCTCCAGCTCCATGAAGGGCGCCCCCAACCTACTGCATGGAGGTCTTCCTAGTACACCCGAGGCACCTCCAAGCTCCATGGAAGGCGCCTCGGGTACTGTTCATCCGAGGTAAATGTGTCCAATTCACTTTCTGTAAAATACGTTAGTCCCAGAAATTAACCATACCCCACCCTACAAAACAAAGTTAGTACTATATAGATATGATAAATAAAGTATTTGACAGTCTCCGAATTATCCGGTTATGACTTCGGATTTCCCGTCTGAAAAACCCTAGGTTGAACCGACGCCTACTGTTCCCTCACCGGGGAACACGTCCTCACCTACTCCACTCAGGATAGTTTACCTATTGCCAGTTAATCCTCCAGACCAACTAAACTTTTGCTCAGCGCTCGAGGCTCCAGGACTTTCTGCTGGACGCTCGCTCCACAACCTGTCCAGTCTTCCACCTGGTTCACGATACTGGGACTTTCCACCTAGAGTCCCCGACTCTAGGACTTTTTCCCGAAGCCCTTGACCCGCCAAGACTTTCCGCCTAGGATTACCACCCCTAGGACCTAAGGTTACCACCCCTAGGACCTAGGGTTACCACCCTCTAGAGTTTTCAACCTACCTAACCGCAGCTAGGACTTTTGCCTAGGTACACTTAGGATTTTCCTGCAAACTCATTCAAACATGTTAGACAACAAATTACCTTAACTTTGAATACTTTTCCATTATCAAAACTTAGGTTTGATCGTCGGATGCTTCCCGCACCAACACGATGATCCCTGATGAAAATGACCTTATGAAGATCTAGAAGACACGATACTGCGCACAGTGAGACAAACCAACAAAACATTAGTGATCTAAGACCGGGGTGGGTATCCCTAGCTAGGCCCTCCGACGCTCAAGTCAGTTTCTCTCTCAAGGGTGGAAGCAGAAGAAGAAGAAGAAGAACAATAAATGAAGTACTTTGAAATAGAGTTTAGATGCTAGAACTTGCGTACCTTGCCAACGGAGAGGATCTCCCTTTTTATACTACCTCATGTAACCTCCGTAGTCACAAAGTCGTCCCCCATTTGTTAGAGTTTGTTAGGAGATGAAGTCATCTCCTGAGCTTCGTGCAATAATCTTTTTAAGAAATCTTTTTGGTACCCCAGATATATCTCTTTTGTTATTTGTGACTCATTTATGATGATACATGCATATAAACATGTCATTATAACTAAAGAAGCTTTTAGAAGATATTTCTCGTCAAATTTACCAGGCTGTCATACTTATATGCTTCTGTTAAGCATGTCTCGAATTATCGTTCAAGTCAATCATGTATATATTGAGAATACCTTTTGCTAAGCATGTTTCTGCCAAGAATATTTATGCACTTTATAAGGCTGAGTGCTCTTATGCTCGGTCGGGTTCTACCCGACCGAGCACATATACACACACTGGTGTTTGCTAGGCTTTCAATCGGTCGATGATATATTAAAATTTTTCATAAAGCTAAATGCATTTACGCTCGGTCGGACATTGACTATCCGAGCGCATGTGAGCATATCAATGCTTGCTCGACCTTCCCTTGGCCGGTAATATATTACAAGCTTTTATAAGTCTAAGTGCCTTTATGATCGGTCGGGCTTTACCTAACCGAGCATGTGCAAGCATATGGGTGTTCCTCGACCTTCACTTGACCGGTAATATATTACAGGCTTTTGTACGGTTAAATGCCTTTACGCTCTATCGGGCTTTGCTAGACCGAGTGCGTGCAAGCACATGGGTGCTTGATCGACCTTCACTCGATCGGTAATATACTACAGACTTTTGTAAGGCTAAATGCCTTTACACTCGGTCGGGCTTTGCCTGACCGATCGCGTACAAGCACATAGGTGCTCGCTCGACTTTCACTCGATTGGTAATATACTATAGGATTTTGTAAGGCTAAATGCCTTTACGCTTAGTCGGGCTTTGCTTGACTGAGTGCGTGCAAGCACATGGGTGCTCGCTCAGCCTTCACTCGGTCGGTAATATACTACAGGCTTTTGTAAGGATAAATGCCTTTACACTCGGTCGGGCTTTTCCTGACCGATTGTGTGCAAGCACATGAGTGCTCGCTCGGCCTTCACTCGGCTGGTAATATACTACAGGCTTTTGTAAAGCTAAATATCTTTACGCTCGGTTGGGCTTTGCCTGATCGAGTGCGTGTAAACATATGGGTGCTCGCTCGACCTTCACTCGACCGACAATATACTACAGGCTTTTGTAAGGCTAAATACCTTTACATTTGGTCGGGCTTTGCCTGACCGATCGCGTGCAAGTACCTGGGTGCTCACTCGGCATTCACTCGGTCGATAATGTACTATGAGCTTCTATAATGTTAAGTACCTTTACGCTCGGTCGGGCTTTGCCTGACCGAGCGCGCGAAGGTACATTGGCTATATATCTCTCTTATCCTTCTCGATCATGACTCCTTCATTTGATAGGCCAACCTATCATAACCCATATTAGAGACCATCTTTCTTTCATAAGATTTATGGGATATGGCAGAATAAGGTTACAAGGTGAGATAAGACCAATAAGGTTCCTCTTCTTAGACAAAAGAAAATGGACAAATGGACAGAAGAAGAAGAAGAGAAGGAATGCAAAGAGAATGTGAAGAACATGCTACAGTATTAAGGATCATCCAATAAGGGTAAGCAAAACTATTTATCTCAGAATTTTTGGCATGCAAAAGGCCAAAGAGACTTGGGAAGAGTTTCAAGGATTAAAAAAACATAATCTCCATCAAGTTGCAAAGTTTATGGAGTGAATTTGATAATTTTGTCAATGAAGGAAGGAGAACTTGTTCAAGACTTTTTATCTAGAGTGATTGAAATTGTTAATCATATCAAGAGTTGTGGAGATGTTATTCCTGAAAAGAAAGTTGTTGAGAAAATATTAAGAGACCTTCCTCATAAATTTGAGTATATAGTTGCTATTAATGAGGAAACAAGAGATCTCACAAAGTTTACACAATATAAACTTATGGGATCTTTAGAGGCACAAATACAACAATCAACTTATGGAGCATGTTTTCCAAGCAAAGGAGAACAACTCCAGAAATTCAAATCCAGAACAAAAAGGTAGAGGGAACTCATTTCGTGGACAGATTGACAGCAAAGGTCAAGGAAGATATTTTCAAGGCAGAGGTAGAGGAAATGGAGGAAGAGACTCTTCATGGTAGCAAAAACCTGGTAACTGAGATTCTTACTATTTCATTTGTAGGAAAGATGGGCATGAGTCCAAGAATTGTTATGTTAAATACACTATATGCAAAATTCCTAATCATTCTGACAAGGATTGTTGGTATAAAGAAAAGGGAGAAAATTAGAAAGGAAAAAAGATAGTTAATTTTTCAATAGAAAGATGATAGCAGTAAACTGTTCTATTCTACTATGGATGATGAGAAATCTAGTGAAAGATGATATTAAAATCAACTTTTGAAGAGCTAGATACAAATTACTCCTCATGTTGAACTCGGTGATGGAAAGCAAGTATAGATTGAAGGTAATGGAATTATTTCGGTTCATACAAGTGGAGATAACAAAAAATTTATTAATGATATGCATTATTCTTCTAATATTTCCTAGAATCTTTTGAGTATTAGATATGATGAGAAAGGGTTACAAGCTAGTCCTTGATAATGAAAGATGTGAAATTTTTGATAAAAAATATGGTGAACAAATTGTTGTCATGATATTGACTTATAATAATCTTTTTCCCCTCGATATGAAATCATTTCAAAATATTAGGATTTAAAGAATGCACATATTTCCATAATGGTATAATATTGTGTACTTTGGATCTAAGCCCTCATATATTTTGATGCAGTGATATTGGGGGCCCGCTAAGTGCGGTCAAAGGACGTAGATAATGGCTAACGTGGAGGTCAAAGTCAAGGAGGTCAACGTCAGAAAACCAATGGACTCACCAAAGGGGGTCGAGCGGAGCTCTCCTGTAGTAGTTGATCGAGTATGAACCATCCAACCGAAAAAGAGCTGGTCTAAACAGAATGCTCGTACAACTAATTCACTACAAAAAAAAACACCCATATAGGGACGATTTTTTTGACTTTTAAGAGCGGCTTTCAACCACTCCTACACTTTTACCAACGGTTTGAAAACAACTCCTCTTGTCACCGTCCCTATATCCTATCGAAGCGGTTTTCGTAACCGTTGGTAAAAATTAAAAAATCGCTCCTATTATACTTTATAGGTATGGTTTGAAATTGATCTTACACATTATACATATAACAACGATTTCAAACCACTTCTATAGCTATATATTCAGGAGCGGTTCAAACCGCTCTAAAACTCTTTTAAGTGTTAGAATAATTTTAAACCGCTCTTACACACCATGGATATAGGAGCGATTTCAAAATGCCTAAATGTCATGATTATAGGAGCACTAATCCTACAGGTAGACTTGCCGACCATGGGCTCTTAACCGGGTCAATGAGTCAAGTGCCTGTTGACCCTATTTTTATTTTTATTTTCTTTTAAAGTTGGAAAAGAAATTAGTTGTTACTGGGATTCGAACCTAGGTCTCTTAAATTATAACCCAATATCCTAACCAACGAGACTACAGCTATTAATATTTTTATGTGTTAGTTAATTATTTAATAACTAGTCAATAGTTTCTTTTATTATATTGTTATTCTTAGTAATTAGGAAAAGATTAAGAAACATATTTATTCATTTATTTATTAATTTATAATCACTTACTGATAATTTTATATGCTAGTTAATTATTAAATAATTAATTAATAATTTTTTTTTACTATATATTTATTCTTAATAAGTCCAACAATGTCAGATTTAGTAAACGATTTTGATTACCTATGGAAATATGAGACTAAGATGATCTATGGAAAAGACTTTGGTTCTAGTTGATGTTGAAAAGTGGAAAGGAAAAAATTTAGGTTAGCTTTACTTGCTATTAGAGGTTAATAAAAGCAAAAATTTAAGAGAAAAAAATAATAAGATTAATATGTTTTAAAAATAATGGTTCTATATAAATAATAATAATATTTAATAATATTCTGATCATAAATAATCTAATATTATTTTTTAATTTTAAAATAAATAATTTTTAATAAATATCATTATAAAATATTTATAAAAAATATCAAAGTTATATTCTAGTAGTGTGAATTGGAGGATGGATAAAATCGAATAAAGAAAGAGAAAGGTTTTCCAGAGTGAGATTTAGGATTTTGGAGTTGAATAGAGGAAGAAGAAAAGTTTTTTGCGTGAGATCTAGGTTCGGAGTTGCATAGAAAAAGAAGAAAGATTTTTGACATGAGATTTAGAATTTCGGAGATAGATAGAGGAAGATGAAGATGTGGAGGTTGTGTGCAATACCGGGAATGAAAGTTATGTGTTTAGGGAAAAAATATTAAGAAAAAAATTTAAGGAAAATACATATAAGAAAAGAAAGAAAATTGGTATATATAAAATTGAGAATTTTCTTTTAACAAAAATAAAAATAAGAAAAGAATGAAAATTGATATAAATAAAATTAAGATTTTAAAAGTTATTTAAAGAATAATTTGTTTGACTAATAAATATTTATATTAAATAAATAAATTTAAATTTGAGAGGTACAAAATAAAATTACATTAAGTAAATTGTACACTTTAATTGTTATTTTTTTTAAAAAATATTGATCAATTTTAACTTCGATAAGAGTGGTTTACAGAATGGCTGTTAAAAGTGTACTGTTTGATAACTGTTATTAGAAATTAGAGCAATAGAAAATGTTAGTAGCAGCGTTTAACATAGAACCACTGCTAAATGTACCCAATATCAGTAGTTTTAAGATTGCTTTTAATAGTTGAATAATTAAGAGTGGTTTTAGTAGCGGTTTATTCAAATTGGTGTTAGAGCTATTCAACAAGAGCGGTTGCAAAATCATTCTAAAAAGGTAAGGCATTAGAAACAATTTAGTTCAAACTATTTCTATTGTTTTATTTTCAAGAGCGGTGTTAAAATCGCTCCTAATAAACCGCTCCTATATGTGTATTTTTTTTTTGTAGTGTAAGATCATCAGACACTCATCAGGAAGCACAGGAATGTTGGGATGACTGGAGCATTAGTCCGGTCGGACGGAAACAAACTACCGAGTCGATTCACTACAAGGAAGAGCAGCCGAGTTCGACCGAGCGAAGGAGTTTCCAGTCGAGCGGCTATCCCGCTCGACCGAGCAGAGGAATCATTGATATATCTCTTAATATCCTTTTGAAAGATAGTGCCGCTGGCACAAGACATAGTCAACAGGCAGATCGTACGATGAAATCTTTTACTATATTGTCAAGGATATGCATACCCTGTTAAGGTATGGTGTCAGAGGCACTTTCCTGACAAGTCCTTTCATAAGATAAATTGGAAAACGTGCTCATGCCTCGAGGAGCGTGCACATTGTTCGCTGGGGAGCTATATAAAGGGAGGTCCATGCACCAGCGAAGGTACGCATTATTCACTATTCATGCTTGTGCTCATTATTGCTCTGTCTTCTTCCCTCTTTCCAATAATTGACTTGAGCGTCGGATGACCAATGCTAGGAACCCCTTCCCTGGCTCGGTACTGACATTTCTTGTGTTGTAGAGCGGAGCGAAGTCTACATCCAGTCAACGCAGTAGCCACATCCCCAGCTAGCGATCTTCTAGATTTTCGAACATGATCATATTGACACTGTCTGTGGGAATGTAGTCTACATCCAATATGTGAAGATGGAGGACGCTGGTTGACTCACCATGGTGACTTTAACAAAGGAAGAGCTGAATATGCTGATACAAGCCTGAGTGTCAAAAATGGTGGAGCAACAATAGCAGCAAGCGCTATCCGAGCGCTAGTTACATGAGCTCTGGACATCAACGGCGAGCTATCAGGCCGGATATAGGGACCGTGTGGAGCATGTATCCGTTCAGGGGAAGAATTAGAAGTCGACCGACACATACGAGGATGCGCCCAACGCACCGATCCCCTTCCATCGAGCACTGTTCCATACCCCATCAGAGGAGCAGTGCCGATCAAACAAGGAACGAGGGTCCTCCTCGGACGACGAGCCCCATTTGGGACGTATGGAAAGGGAAAGCACCAAGGAATGATAATTTTCCCGAGTGGATCAACCAATAATTCTCTTAGGGGGTCCTAGATGATCCTCTGCCAAGACACTACACCTCACTAGCGATCGGAGAGTACAATGGAACAACCGATTCAGACGACCACTTGGCCAAGTTTGATAACGTAACCACACTCCATCAATACACTGATGGAGTAAAGTGTCGGGTCTTCCTCACTACCCTTTCTGGATCCGTGCAACGCTGGTTCAGATGATTGTCGATCGACTCGATTCATAGCTTCAAAGACTTCTGAGCAACATTCTTGCACCACTTTGCCAGCAGCCGTCGCTACCAAAAGACAAGAGTTAATCTGTTCGTGTTGAAGCAAGGACCCAAAGAGGCATTAAGAGCCTACATCAATCGGTTCAACCAGGTATCCATGGATATTCCATCAGTCTCCTCAGAAATATTGGTGAACGCTTTTACCCAGGGGCTCACCGAGGGGGAATTCTTATGCTCCCTCATCCAGAAGCCACTGAAAGATTTCGACCACCTGCTCTGTTGGTTGTTACTCGGAAAACCTATAGGTTCCACTGTACAAAAATTTTGTACAAAGGTCTGAACCTTTTCCTAGCTACCATGTGTTCTTTTAAATTAAATTTTGGATCGCCTGCGGAACTTAACACGTTTGATCCAAAACTTAATCTATTTGTTCTTTTAGGTTTTGAATTGGATCTCCTGCGGAACTTTACACGTTCGACCCAAGTCTCCTTAAGTTATTAATTCCATTAAATATTAATTTCCATAATTGGTTCCCAGTACTGACGTGGCGAGGCACATGACCTTCTTGGATATGGGAGCAACCACCACCGACTAGACAAAACCTTTTATAGAAAGCTAATATTTAATTTCCTAAAATAACTTTAGGTTAACCAAAGAGAACAATCAAATCACAAGGAAAAGAAAAACAAAAGAACACAGCATCGAAAAAACATATTCGAAATTCTAGAACGTAAGCCTCTTGTATTTGGTATTATTTCCATAAATAACTAGCATGATGCGGAAATAAAAATTACTAGTTATACCTTGTAGAAAAACCTCTTGATCTTCTACCGTATTCCTCTTCTAACCTCGGACGTTGTGTGGGCAACGATCTACCGAGATGAGAAACCACCAACCACCTTCTTCTTCTCCAAGCAAGGTTCGGCCACAAAGGAAAACTTCACCAAGGAGAAAAACCAAAATACTAACCAAGCTCCAAGAGATGCTAGCTTTCTCTCCTTCTTCTTCTTCTTCTCCAAGTAGTATCCGGCCACCACAAGAGCTCCAAGGGGGAGAGAGAGGTTCGGCCACCACAAGAGGAAGAGAGGGAGAGGATGGCCGGCCACACCAAGGAACAAAAGAGGGAGAGAAATAATAGATGTTGTGTCTCATGAAGGCACCCTCACCCCTTCTTTTATATTCCTTGGCCTAAGCAAATTAGGAAATTTAATTACAATAAAATTTCCTCAATTTCCTTGACATGATTTAATTGAGAAAATAAAATAAAATTTCCCAATTAAATCTACATTGGCCAGCCACATCATTGGAGAACAAATTGGACAAGTTTCAATCAACAATTAAAACTTCCTAATTTGTTTCCGGAAATTTTAAAATTAAAATTTCTCTTTAAAAATCTCTACATGGTTAATAAAAGAAATTTCTATAATTTTAATTTTACAACATGTGAATAATTTTTAAAGAGAAAATAAAATATCTCACCAATCTACAAATAAGGAAAGAGATCTAATCTCTTTCTTTAATCTTTTGTAAATTTTACAAGAGAGATAATTTAATTTAAATTCTCTTTAATAAATTATTTCTTCCACATAATAAAAATTAAAATTAAAATTCTTTTTAATTTATTTTGGCCGGCCCTACTAGCTTGGGTTCAAGCTAGGGCCGGCCACCCAATCTTATACCTAGGCCGGCCCTAGCTTGTTCCCAAGCTAGCTTGGCCGGCCCCTATTGGGTGGGTATAGAAGGTGGGTATAGGTGGGTATAGAACTCTATAAATAAGAGGCTACGATAGGGACCGAGAGGAGGAATTGGTTTTGGTCTCCCGATAAAATTAAGCACCCCGAACACACAACTTATTTTTATCAATGATAATTCATTCCACTAGAGAACTATCATTGAACTACCGCACCAATCCCAAATTACATTTTTGGGCTCCTTCTTATTATAAGTGTGTTAGTCTCCCTGTGTTTAAGATATCGAATGCCCACTAATTAAGTGAGTTACTGACAACTTATTTAATTAATATCTTAGTCCAAGAGTAGTACCACTCAACCTTATCGTCATGTCGGACTAAGTCCACCTGCAGGGTTTAACATGACAATCCTTATGAGCTCCTCTTGGGGACATTATCAACCTAGTATCTCTAGGACACAGTTTCCTTCTATAATCAACAACACACACTATAAGTGATACCATTTCCCAACTTATCGGGCTTATTGATTCATCGAACTAAATCTCACCCATTGATAAATTAAAGAAATAAATATCAAATATATGTGCTTGTTATTATATTAGGATTAAGAGCACACACTTCCATAATAACCGAGGTCTTTGTTTTTTTATAAAATCAGTATAAAAGAAACGACCTCAAATGGTCCTACTCAATACACTCTAAGTGTACTAGTGTAATTATACAGTCAAGATAAACTGATACCTAATTACCCTACGACCAGCTAATGGTTTCTTCCTTTCCATTTTGGTCGTGAGCTCATGTTTATAATAAGGTACTGATAACATTATCTTCTGCATATGACACCACATGCTATGTTATCTACAATATAAATTAATTGAACAACTACAAACAAATGTAGATGATTTGACCAAATGTGATTCTTTATTCAAGACAAATGTTTACAAAAGCTTAGGCTTTCAGTATACACTCCAACAATCTCCCACTTATACTAATGACTAAGCTGCCATATCTTCTACCATACATCTGATTCCCATTCCCTCCACATGCCGATCAAAAGCTTTCGCCGGAAGGGCCTTAGTGAAAGGATCTGCCAGGTTATCCGCTGATGCAATCTTGGCGATGACAACTTCTCCTCGCTTCACGATATCTCGTATCAGGTGGTACTTGCGCTCTATATGTTTACTTGCTTTATGAGCTCGTGGTTCCTTCGAGTTTGCAACTGCACCGCTATTATCACAATAAATTGTGATAATTTTGGGCAAACCAGGAATCACATCTAAGTCCATTAGAAAGTTCCTGAGCCATACTGCTTCTTTAGCTGCCTCAGAGGCTGCTACATACTCAGCTTCCATGGTTGAGTCCGATACGCATTTCTGCTTAACACTCCTCCATGAAATGGCTCCACCTCCTAAAGTAAACACATAGCCTGATGTAGACTTACTATTGTCCCTATCTGATTGGAAATCTGAATCCGTGTAACCCACAGGGAGCAGATCGTCTGCTTGGTAAACTAGCATATAATCTCTTGTCCTTCTTAGGTACTTTAATATATGCTTTACCGCAGTCCAATATCCTTGTCCAGGGTTACTCTGATATCTGCTGACCATGCCCACAGTAAAACAAATATCAGGTCTCGTACATAGCATTGCATACATAAGGCTTCCTACAGCCGAAGCATAAGGAACTGCTTTCATGTCTTCTATCTCCTTTGATGTCTTTGGAGACATCTCTTTAGATAGAGCTATTCCATGCCTAAAAGGTAAGAAACCTTTCTTGGAATCCTGCATACTAAAACGAGCAAGGATTGTATCTATATATGAAGCTTGGGAGAGACACAACATTCTTTTCTTACGATCCCTTATAACTTTGATCCCAAGAATGTGTGCACAATCTCCTAAGTCCTTCATATCAAATTGTTTGGACAACCATACCCTTACGTCTGATAATACCTTGACATTGTTGCCAATTAACAAAATATCATCTACGTATAGTACAAGAAATACCACCACGTTTCCGTTACACTTCTTGTATACACAAGACTCATCCGGACACTGAATAAATCCATACGACTGGATTACTTCATTAAACCGGATGTTCCAAGACCTCGAAGCTTGCTAGTCCATAAATGGACCGATTGAGCTTGCACACTAGATGCTCTTTGCCTTTTTCAATGAACCCTTCTGGTTGCTTCATATGAATGTTCTCTTCAAGACTTCCATTAAGGAAAGCTGTCTTGACATCCATTTGCCAAATCTCATAATCCATATGAGCAGCAAGAATGGATAAGAGTATCCGGATAGACTTAAGCATGGCTACCGGTGAAAAGGTCTCCTCATAATCGATTCCCTCTTTCTGAGTGTACCCTTTCGCAACAAGCCTAGCTTTGAAGGTTTCTACCTTCCCGTCTGTCCCTCTTTTCCTTTTGTAGATCCACTTGCATCCAACGGTTTTTACACCATCAGGTGGTTCTATAAGCTCCCAGACTTTATTAGAGTACATAGACTCTATTTGAGAATTCATTGCCTTTTGCCAAGATGCATCTATATCTTGGAGTGCTTCGTCAGATGTTCATGGATCATGTTTACTAGGGATCAAGTCCAAGACTCTCCCAAAAACATGAATCTTCAGTCGCCTTACAACCCTCCCACTACGACGAGGCATCGTGGTTGTGTATCATGTGTGACACGTGTTGCGTCTCTTGTGGTACTTCATCTTGTCCTGTTGGTTCTGAAGTAGACATGTCCTCTCTAAGTTCTTCTAAAACAACTTTACACTTGGGCTTGTGATCCATTATATAGTCTTCTTCTAAAAGCGGGCATTGGTGCTAACAATGACCTTCCGGTCTTTAGGACTATAAAATAAACCACCTTCGTTCCTTTGGGATATCCTACAAACACGCGAACTTCTGACGGGATTCTAACTTATCAGATATGGTTTCAGCATGTGCTGGACTACCAAATCCGAATATGTTTTAGACCGGGCTTTCGCCCATTCCACAATTCTATGGGAGTAGAAGAAACTGATTTAGAAGGTACTAAGTTCGGAATGTGCTGTTTCGAGCATATCCCCAAAACGAATTTGTAATTCAATAACTCATCATTGATCTAACCATCTCCATAAGAGTCCTATTCCTTCGTTCTGCACCATTCATTTGGGGTGTTCTAGGTGCAGACAATTGGGATTGAATCCGGCCTCGATAAGTAATTCCTAAACTCTCCTAAGAGGTATTCGCCACCACGATCGTAGTGTCTTGATACTTTACCTAGTCGTTTCTCCACATCACCTTTATATTCTTTGAACTTATCAAAGCACTCGGACTTGCGGCGCATTAGGTAAATGTATCCATATCTTGAATAATCGTCTATGAAAGAGACAAAATATTCAAAACCTCCTCTTGCCTGGACAGACATAGGACCACACAAATCAGAGTGAACCAATTCTAACACTTCTTTGGCTCTATACCCCTTGGCCTTGAACGGCCTCTTGGTCATTTTACCTTCCAAGCAAGATTCACAAGTTGGAAAATTTTCCAACTCAAATGAACTCAAAAGTCCATCGGCTATAAGCCTCTGAATCCTACTTAAGTTAATATGACCAAGCCTTAGATGCCAAAGATATGCTTGGTTCATCTCCGAAGGTTCTTTTCTCTTATTAGAGTTAGAAGATGAGTTATAAATTTCCATGTTTTGCTTTGTGGAAGAAATTGGATTTAAAGTATACAAATTGTCAACTAATGCAGCAGAACAGATAATCACTTTATTTCTTTTAATAACTACATCGTTACTGAAAGAAACTGAATATCCATCTAAAAACAGTTTAGAAACTGAAATTAAATTCTTTCTAAAACTGGGTACATAAAGACAATTTCTTAAAATCAAATTTCTATTTCTACTAAAAGATAAGTAGACGTCTCCCACTGCAATACCGCCACCTTAGTAGCATTGCCCATATAGACGGTAATTTCTCCTTCGATAGTCGTCGGGTTTCTGGAACCCCGCAAGGAATTGCAGACATGATCGATGGCTCCCGTATCTACACACCAGGTCTTTGGTAGATAACACCGCTAAACATGTTTCAACAACTAGAGTATGAGATATACCTTTGTTTTGGTTCCTACGAGACACCGCCTTCCAATGTCGCACCTTACGGATGAAGCACTTGCCCTTGACTTCTTCATTCCACTTTAAATCCGTACTCTTAGATTTATTCACTTTCTTTCTTGAAGCTTGTTTTTCTTCTTCTTTCCTTTCGGTTTAGAAGTAGAACCATTTTCGATAGTGAATTTGAGCATTGTGACGAAATAATCCTTCAGCTGCAGTCAGTAGTTCCGCTAATGAATAAACCCTCTTATTCATATTATAGTTCAGGCGAAATTGCTCAAAACTTCTAGGTAGCGTTTGGAGGATCATATCGATCTGGGTTTCCCCATCAATTTCTCCTCCAAGGATCTGTATCTCGTTCAGATAAGCCATCATCTTTAGGATATGATCCCTTACAGGAGTACCCTCTTGCATGGTGGCTGTCATTATCTTTCTCATGGCTTCTTGCCTAGAAGCCCTATCCTGATGACTAAAGAGTTCCTTGAGATTGTTCATAATATCATAGGCTGTTGGTAAATCTTGATGCTGATGTTGCAATACATTTGACATTGAAGCCAAAATGTAACACCGCGCCATCTCATCTGCTTTTACCCATTTCCTATGATATTCAATCTCCTCTTGGGTAGATTCACCAGCAGGTGCATCAGGGCATTGCTCAGTCAGTACAAATTTATAGCTTTCAGCAGTAAGAATAATGTCCAGGTTTCTTTTCCAATATATGTAGTTTGGTCCAGTAAGTCTATTCTGTTGAAGTATGATGGACAGTGGGTTGAAAGACATCCTAAGAATCACAAATAACTTTTGGTCAGAACTCTAAATTTAGAATAATATTGATTCCTCAAACAATACTATTTTAAATTAACCAACACCTCAAAACACCGTGAATTTTGTATGCCACGTTAGTGTGGACGTCTACAAATTCAACATTTGTAAAAGGAGGGTTTTATCCCATTAATTTTATTATCTTGTCAACCTAATTTTTTGATAAATAAAATTAATAGTTGGTGTCTTTTGGTCACACAAATAATAGCAGTGACTCCGATGGGGAGGATACTATTAGATGTGTCTAAGTGTATACCATTACATGACACTAAGTTCATTAATAAGATTATGCCCCTTCCGTTGGGGAAGATCACACGCTCTTAATTAACTTCCTATAGTCATCCAAAAATGGAAGTCTGTTCTAGTGATCCACAAACAAGCTCATCCGTTATGGAGGAAGGCACTCAGAGCCAACGCGCAAGCTTGTTTGCATCACTTACAAACCAGTAATTGAGACCATGGGATTTATTTAAAAATCCCTCTCCCACTTAGTTATTTATAAATGAGGAATTTTAACTATGCTAGCCTACTAAAACTTGTAAACTAACATGCACACACAGCATAATATAAAAGCAATAAATAGAAAATTTAATTTTCAACTATTATGGCTTTTATCACTAATTGTCCTCCGTGTGTTGTCATCCCTAGCTGCTGCCATATTTGGCCACCGCCACCGGATCTAGCTGTCGCATCCATCTTGCTCCGCTGCGCCTCTGGTCCTTAGAAGGTTCCACGCTTTGCAAGATTCGATCCGCGACATAAATAGAATTTTACATTTTGATCCTATATTCCATAAAAGGAATGTACATGTATCTAGATCAAAAATAAAATCCTAATAAAACTAAATACAGCTCCTGCTGTATTTTAATACAATCATGCACACACAGATAAATACCCTTGACATGTCCAAGGGTCCAATCACACACATAATAACTAAAAGCCATAATAGTTGGATCCTGCATCCACAAAGTTAGCACATCCTACTATTAACCTGCCTAAATTATGTATGACATGTGCATAATTAAACTAAATACCAAATACACAGAGGCAAAACCCTAGCTCGATATTGTTGGTTGCTACTCGGAAAACCTATAGGTTCCATGCAAAAATTTTGTACAAAGGTCTGAACCTTTTCCTAGCTACCATGTGTTCTTTTAAATTAAATTTTGGATCGCCTGCGGAACTTAACACGTTTGATCCAAAACTTAATCTATTTGTTCTTTTAGGTTTTGACTTGGATCTCCTGCGGAACTTTACACGTTCGACCCAAGTCTCCTTAAGTTATTAATTCCATTAAATATTAATTTCCATAATTGGTTCCCAGTACTGACGTGGCGAGGCACATGACCTTCTTGGATATGGGAGCAACCACCACCGACTAGACAAAACCTTTTATAGAAAGCTAATATTTAATTTCCTAAAATAACTTTAGGTTAACCAAAGAGAACAATCAAATCACAAGGAAAAGAAAAAACAAAAGAACACAGCATCGAAAAACATATTCGAAATTCTAGAACGTAAGCCTCTTGTATTTGGTATTATTTCCATAAATAACTAGCATGATGCGGAAATAAAATTACTAGTTATACCTTGTAGAAAAACCTCTTGATCTTCTACCGTATTCCTCTTCTAACCTCGGACGTTGTGTGGGCAACGATCTACCGAGATGAGAAACCACCAACCACCTTCTTCTCCTCCAAGCAAGGTTCGGCCACAAAGGAAAACTTCACCAAGGAGAAAAACCAAAATACTAACCAAGCTCCAAGAGATGCTAGCTTTCTCTCCTTCTTCTTCTTCTTCTCCAAGTAGTATCCGCCACCACAAGAGCTCCAAGGGAGAGAGGTTCGGCCACCACAAGAGGAAGAGAGGAGAGGATGGCCGGCCACAACCAAGGAAAAGAGGGAGAGAAATAATAGATGTTGTGTCTCATGAAGGCACCCTCACCCCTTCTTTTATATTCCTTGGCCTAAGCAAATTAGGAAATTTAATTACAATAAAATTTCCTCAATTTCCTTGACATGATTTAATTGAGAAAATAAAATAAAATTTCCCAATTAAATCTACATTGGCCGGCTACATCATTGGAGAACAAATTGGACAAGTTTCAATCAACAATTAAAACTTCCTAATTTGTTTCCGGAAATTTTAAAATTAAAATTTCTCTTTAAAAATCTCTACATGGTTAATAAAAGAAATTTCTATAATTTTAATTTTACAACATGTGAATAATTTTTAAAGAGAAAATAAAATATCTCACCAATCTACAAATAAGGAAAGAGATCTAATCTCTTTCTTTAATCTTTTGTAAATTTTACAAGAGAGATAATTTAATTTAAATTCTCTTTAATAAATTATTTCTTCCACATAATAAAAATTAAAATTAAAATTCTTTTTAATTTATTTTGGCCGGCCCTACTAGCTTGGGTTCAAGCTAGGGCCGGCCACCCAATCTTATACCTAGGCCGGCCCTAGCTTGTTCCCAAGCTAGCTTGGCCGACCCCTATTGGGTGGGTATAGAAGGTGGGTATAGATGGGTATAGAACTCTATAAATAAGAGGCTACGATAGGGACCTAGATGAGGAATTGGTTTTGGTCTCCCGATAAAATTAAGCATCCCGTGTTCGCCCCGAACACACAACTTATTTTTATTAATGATAATTCATTCCACTAAAGAACTATCATTGAACTACCGCACCAATCCCAAATTACATTTTTGGGCTCCTTCTTATTATAAGTGTGTTAGTCTCCCTGTGTTTAAGATATCGAATGTCCACTAATTAAGTGAGTTACTGACAACTCATTTAATTAATATCTTAGTCCAAGAGTACTACCACTCAACCTTATCGTCATGTCGGACTAAGTCCACCTGCAGGGTTTAACATGACAATCCTTATGAGCTCCTCTTGGGGACATTATCAACCTAGTATCTCTAGGACACAGTTTCCTTTTATAATCAACAACACACACTATAAGTGATACCATTTCCCAACTTATCGGGCTTATTGATTCATCGAACTAAATCTCACCCATTGATAAATTAAAGAAATAAATATCAAATATATGTGCTTGTTATTATATTAGGATTAAGAGCACACACTTCCATAATAACCGAGGTCTTTGTTTCTTTATAAAATCAGTATAAAAGAAACGACCTCAAATGGTCCTACTCAATACACTCTAAGTGTACTAGTGTAATTATACAGTCAAGATAAACTGATACCTAATTACACTACGACCTTCTAATGGTTTGTTCCTTTCCATTTTGGTCGTGAGCTACTGTTTATAATTTATAAGGTACTGATAACATTATCTTCTGCATATGACACCACATGCTATGTTATCTACAATATAAATTAATTGAACAACTACAAACAAATGTAGATGATTTGACCAAATGTGATTCTTTATTCAAGACAAATGTTTACAAAAGCTTAGGCTTTCAGTATACACTCCAACATGCTCAGGAGGGCCATAGAATATATAAACATGGAAGAGACCCAAGCGACAAGAAGGAAGGACGTGTTTGCCGAACCCACAGTAGCACCTGAGTAGCGACCACCGAGTAGCCAGCAACCACCCAAGGGGCCCCGATCAAGAGGAGCATAGCAACACCAGGAGCCAAGAATACATGCTATGCAATATGTAGTAGTAGGTCGCCTGAAAGCTGCAAAAGGCAAATCATGAACGTCATTATTTTGCTCATTCCATTAGTCGGCGATGCACAACACTTGCAACTGCTACAACCTAACATCCATTGAAAGCAAACCGGCTCCACGAGGATATCACCATCAATCATCATCTCCCGATCGACATCATAGGCGCCGATCAGCCGGGCGAAGAGAAGAAGATAGATAGGCGGACGAGCAGCGCCATCATCACCCTCAAAGGAGAAATAACACAAGTCCTACCCGAACTTCTATTGAGCGGACTAGGACCTCGGCTTTGGAGGAGGAGAACCGAAACAACGCCGCCCGGGAAGAGATTGGAATGATCGCCGGTGGACCGATCAGCGGTGATTCCAACCGAGCGAGAAAGTCACACGCCCGACGACTAGAAATACATGTTGTTGGATGTAGCAAGGAGAAGTTCGAGGGACCCGAGATCATCTTCGGCCCCTGAGACTTGGAGGGAGTAAAGATCATGCACGATGACGCCTTGATTATCCGAGTAGTTATAGTTAATTATAATATTCATCAGACTTTTGTTGATACAGGTAGCTTAATGACTATTATATTTAAGAAGGTGTTCAACCAGCTGTAAATTGATCGAAGTGAGTTGCAGCCAATGATGATCCCACTCTACGGGTTCACAACCAATGAAGTATTGCGATCGACCAGGCTCAGCTGGCCATATTGCTCGGAGAAGAACTACTTAAGAGGACAAGAACCACAAACTTCATTATGGTGGATGCACTGCCCACCTATAATGTCATATTGGGTAGACTGACCCTCAATGAGTTCCGAGCGGTAGTGTCCACCTTCTTCTAGAAAATAAAGTTCTCGGTGAACAATGAGGTAGGCGAAGTCAAAGGTGACTAGTTGGTTGCTCAATGATGTTATGTCAAGATGGTCAAGACAGAGGCGAGGGCATCACGGAAGATTCAGCGTTTGGAGGTGAACACCATCATGGAGGAACTTCATGCATTGTTCTATGAGGAAAAGGAGGAAATCCAGATCCATCCCAGTTGGTCGGAGGCCACGACCTTCATCGTCGCTGACTTGACAGAGGAGAAGAAGGCAGAGCTGGTCACCTGCCTTAGGCGAAACCATGATGTGTTTGCATGGTTAACACACGAGGTCCCGGGTATCTCGCCAAGCGTAGCTCAGCACGAGCTTCATGTTCGATCGGACGCTCGGCCGATGAAGCAGCAGAAGAAAGACTTTAGCTCAAAGCAAAATTATATTATTCGAGAGGAGGTAGAAAAGTTGTTGGAGGCAGGACACATCCGCGAAGTAAAATTCCCGAGCTGGTTGGCTAACATAATGCTGGTCTCCAAGCCGGGCAACAAGTGGCGAGTCTGCATCGACTTCCGTGATCTGAATAAGGCCCGCCCGAAATACTTCTATCCCTTGCCTCGGATAGACCAAATGGTGGACTCCATGATGGGTTGCGAGCAGATCTGCATGCTCAACGTATATCAAGGTTACCATCAAGTGTCAGTCGCCCGTGTAGATCAAGAGAAGGTAAGCTTCATTATGGCCGACGGGACTTACTATTACAATGTGATGCTATTTGGATTGAAGAATGTTGGCTCCACCTATCAGAGACTAATGAACAAGGTGTTCCGACAGCAGATCGACCACAACATGGAGGTATATGTTGATGACATAATAAAATCTCTCTGAGCCATTGACCTTTGCGCATAGATTGAAGAAACTTGCCAAACTCTTTGGGCATATGGGATAATGCTGAACACGAACAAGTGCCTATTCGGAGTAAAGAGTGGCCACTTCCTCAGATACATTGTCACTGAACAAGGGATCGAGGTGAATCCGAGCAAGGTGAAGGTGTTGTAGGGCATGCCCCCGCCCCGTAACTTGAATGAGGTTCAACGACTGATCAGATGGATCACTGTGCTATCAAGGTTCATCTCCAAATCATTTGATCGGAGTCACCCGTTCTTCAAGGTGCTATGCCGAGTGATGAAATTCTAATGGGCCGCGGAGTGCGACAAGGTCCTGGAGGAGCTCAAGGAGTACCTTACCTCCTTACCTGTATTGGCTAAGACAAGTGCTGGCGAGTTACTCTGGATCTACTTGTTGTCCATCAACTATGCGATTGCTCGACATTGGTGTGCCAGAACGGCTTAGGCTCTGAGCAACAACCCATGTACTTTCTAAGTCATATATTAAAAGATGCAGAATCCTGCTATACTAGTCTCAAAAAATTGGCGTACACCCTCGTACTCGCTGCTCGGAGGCTTCGTCCATACTTTCTCTCACATCCAATTGCGGTGATGACCAACAACGCGCTAGGAAGAGTTCTCCTTAACCCAGAAGCGTCCAAAAAATTGATCAAATGGACCATCAAACTTAGCGAATTCGACATACAGTATCAACCGTGAATGGTGATCAAGGCCCAAGCCTTAGCTGATTTTGTGACCGAGGTCTAGAACACCGAACCGAATACCACTTGGAAGATCTACATAGATGGTTCATCCACCCAGAAGGATGCAGGATTGACATCCTCTTGATTTCGCCTCGAGAGGATAGGATGCACTTGTGTATATGGCTGGATTATCGTGCTACAAATAACAAAATCGAGTATGAGACCCTAATAACCCACTTGCAGACAGCTCAACATGTAGGAGCCACAAGAGTCCTCATTCACTTGGATTCTCAACTGGCGGTGCAGCAGCTATTGGGCACATCCGAGATAAGTAACACCCAGCTCAAGCTATATGCCGAAGCTTTCAAAAGGTTGAAGGCCAACTTTCAAGAAGTGGTTATCTAGAAGATCCCCCGATCGGACAACTAGGCCGCTTATGAGCTAGCTAAGTTAGCCAGTTTGTTATCACCGATTGTGATACATCAACCGGTCAAATAGGTCTCACTAGTGGCACACATCGACAGGATGGACAGAATAATCTTCCTAAGTGATTGGAGGACACCACTGATAGAGTTCCTTCGATCATACATCACACCAGCCAATCAGGAGGAAGCACGCTTGTTGAAAAAGAGGGTCGGATGGTTCACCATGATCAGGGATTAGCTATATAAAATATCTTTTTCAAGGCTGCTGCTCAAGTATGTCGGATCAAAGGATGTTGAATACATCTTGCAAGAGGTACATTGAGGCTCCTACGAAAGTTACCCGGGCGGAAGATCACTCGCCCGAAAGATCCTGTTAGCAAGATATTTTTGGCCCACCTTACAGGATGACGCCGCTTGGATAGTAGCCACCTGCTTATCATGTTAAAAATATCACAACATCCTGTACTGACCTACTGAGGAGATGAAGTCATTCACAGTGTCTTGTCAGTTTGACAATGGGGCATGGACATCATTAGACCATTTCCAATGGCAACCAGTCAGTGAAGATTTCTACTCGTCGCAGTAGATTATTTCTCAAAGTGGATAGAGGTCGAGCCGCTAGCCAAGATAACCAAGCATATGATCATCAAGTTTATATGGCAAAATATCTTATGTTAATTCGGCATCCCTCTCTGGCTCGTCTTGGACAACGGACGATAGTTCGCAGGATGAAGGCTCAAGGAGTGGTGTAAAAGTTATGGTATTGTGCAAACTTTCACCTCGGTGGCCTACCCCCAAAGCAATGGACAAGCGGAAGTCACCAACCAGGAAATCCTCAAAGGGTTACGGGCTCGTCTCAACCATGCTGGAGGCAGATAGGTCGATGAACTCCCTAGCGTCTTGTGGACTCATCGCACCACACTAAGAGAGCCAACCGAAGTAACGTTGTTCCATTTGGTGTATGGAGGCGAAGCAGTAGCTCCAGTGGAAGCCGAGTGTAGCTCTACTATGATGGGAATGCCGAATGGAGACTCATGGAGCTCGACCTGGTGGATGAAGCTTGGGATAAGGCCGCTGTTCGACTCATGGCGTACAGGCAGCGCATGAAACTGAACTAAAATTGGAGGATGATCTCAAGGTCATTCCATATCGGCGACTTGGTCTGGAAAAGAGTAAAGTCGACCGGTAACATCACTAAGCTGGAGGCTCCACGGGAATGACTCTATAAAGTCATTCAAAATCTCCGCTCAGGAGCATATTACCTGTAGGATATGGATGGGAGAAGGCTGGAGCAGTCTTGATCGCAAACTATCTCCAACCCTATAGGGTTGGGTGAGAGGTGTGTAGTTAAATTCGGATAAGATTATATAAGCATGTGTCATGTGAATGCATGTGAACAATGAACAAAATTCACAAGTTTCCATGACTTTTGTGTTGATCGGTCAAGTTAAAAGTTGAGCGGTGACTATAAACCCTTATCTATGTCAACAGTCGAGCGTCGACTATAAACCCTTGTTTACGTCAACAGTCGAGCGGCGACTATAAACCCTTGTCTTCGTCAACAGTCGAACGACGACTATAAACCCTTATCTTCGTCAACAATCGAGCGGCGACTATAAACCCTTATCTACGTCAACAGCCGAGCGGCGGCTATAAACCTGAGTCTACGCCAACAATTGCCGAGCAGTAGCTATAAACCCAAGTCTTCTCTAACAATAGTCGAGCGACGGCTTAAAACCTGAGTCTTCACCAACAACAGCTGAGCGGTGGCTATAAACTCAAGTCTACGCTAACAACAGCCAAGAGGCGGCTATAAACCTGAGCCTATGACAAAAAAAGCCGATCGACGGCTATACAAGCTGAGAATAAAGCTGACAAGAATCCAAGCCGCGGCTCAGGGGCAGCAGTCTTTTGCTAAAACATGGTCGTTCGGCCATGCTGAGGTGACCACTTGGACATCTCAGTGACAAGTGACATCTACGATCAAGATAGCGGGGAATTATACTTAGCAAATTTTTACAAGATACTAAAACAGTACACAACCGCATGGGGGTCGAATGGTGATGCATGAAGGAACACTTGTAAAATTTAAGAGAAGAAAGATGCGTCGAACGGGCAATCATGCATTGACATTTAGAATTTTTTTACAAAGTATCAGGAGACAATACAAACAGAGGCTTGCAAAGCAGAGATGGGGGGTCACTCAAGATAATCTAGCACGCCATCTGGCAGTGACTTGATCTGCTTCTCTCAATTCATGATCTTGTTGGTCACTATGGTAGGGAGATAGCCACCATCCTTTAGCTAGTCGAGGGTCCCATCAATGTCGAAGTTGAAGAGGCAGAGCGCTCGGTCAGTGAGCCGATCGTTGAAGGGGTTTGAGCGGAGATAATCACGCTTGAAAACCTGGAACCAGTCGACCTCCCCCTCTGGATAGATCTTGAAAACTGATTGGGATGCCTCCAACTCGGTCCTTAACGAGGCCAGCTCGACATCCTTGGCGCGAGCTGGACCTTCACTGAGGCTTGTTCAACCTATCGGCTCTCCCGCTCAGTGATCAAAGCGACCTCAACCTAATTCAGATTCTGAGCCAAGACCCGAGTCTTTTTATTCTTGATCTCCAAGTCTTTGATGGCTTGGAGCTTCCTAGTGTTGGCGGAGTTGATTTTGGACTCAAACTTGTTGTCTGCTTGTTGAGCCGCTCTAACTTTGAGTCTTGCTCGACACTCTTGCTCCTCTTTGCCTGCAGTAGATCAGAACTCTTCTGTAGATCGGCTTTTAGTTGAGTCACCTTGGTAGTCAACTATTCAAATTGAGCACGGGAGGCCTCAGAGACGTCGCTCGGGGAGCGAAACTACTGGACTTCGTGCTCTAAAATGTTAGCCTTTAGCACATGGCCAAGCTCTTGAGCCAGTAATGCGGTAGCAATAAGATTGTAAGTGTCGAGTGGGGTACAAGAAAGTAAATCTAGAAGTAATATACATACCCAGTGGCCATCTAGGTGTGGCTGCCCGCGAGCTCCCCTGGAGAAATGATCGCCACGCAATCCCTAGCATCGACCCACACCTGTGCTAGAGGCCCTTGAATTTGAATTTGGTGCTCGAGGGAAAGGGCCTCGACTTCGTTCGATTGACGTCATTCAGCAGTGGCAAAGTGGATGATGGTCGTTATGTGCCTCTGGCTGCTCGAACCAAAGGGCTCAGAAGTCACTTTTCCCTTGGACTTGGGCATCGGGGACAACCGAATGATGGATACTTATGCTGCTGGTGAGGAGTGCGGTGGCATGAATGCAAGGGTCTACAAGGCGAAAGTGGCCGATCATGAAGAAGCTTCCCCACAATGTCTCTTGCATTGTATTAGAGGCTCGTTTGATGTGGTAGACTCTGAGGGCACCGTAAATAGCAATATGGAAGATCGTTTGGGAGGCAGGTCTGCTGTAGTAGCCGTGGCATCGCTAGTCGCTGTCTGACTCACTCCACCCTTGCTGGCCAACACATGTATCCCTCCAACCTCACCGAGCAGATCATCGGAGTGTGTGACCGGCTATAGGCCATGACTCTCCAGCTCGACCATGCTCGCAACATTGATTTCGGCATCCGCAAGCCTACTTTTGCCGCTCAGGCGCGCCCTCAGCATGATTTGGGCTGCAAAATAGGAAAAAAATCAGTTATATTCAAAGATGAGGAGAAGAAAGAGCATACCTAGGCTGGACGGCAACCGCGTACAGATCGGGCTTAGTCCGAAGATGTATAGAACGCCCTCCAACAGCAAACGGTGGATGTGATACTTATGACTGGCCAAACTGGAGGCTGCTTAGAGATAGTCCTATCGGCTTCAGTATCTCCCGAGCAATGGAGGTTGCATCACTTCCATTTGCCAGACGGTCGGGAAGTCTAGCCAAATGGGAAAGCGAATGAAAAAATAGTTCTCTGTCCAGTGCTTATTGGAGGAAGACATCTTATCAAAAAAGATAGAGCCAACTCCGACTTGGAATAAAAAGATCCCTGGCTCAAACAATTTAGGATAATAAAAGTAATGAAAGACCCGAGACACTAAAAGGATGTCGTGCAGATGAAATAACATGACAACCCCGCACAACAACCTAAATGAGTTTGACACTAATTGATGTAGCTAGGGAGATGTGAAAATATTTATAGACAACAGAAAAGAATGGATGAATGGAAAATCGAAGATCGACACAAAATTGGTCCTTAAAGAAGGGCAGGAAATCGACTGGAGGCTGATGGGGCGGGTCATAAGCGGAGGGAATGACTATCTAATAGTCAGAGGAGAAATGGTAGGTAGATTTCATCCCCATTAAATTTGAACTTGGTGGAAGTGTACCAAAGTCCGGGGATGGACACAGGGGATTGCAGAGAATCGACCATTGAAAACAAAAAAATCGAGAAGAAGCAACGCACAAATTCAATGAAAGAAAGAAAGAAGAACCTTACTAAGAAAGGTTGCCGACGAAGATGAGGAGGAGAAGCGTCACAGAGCGTGCTCAAAAATGAAAATGAAAGATCAAGGTAATGTGAAGGAGATGGCGAGCAGATGAGGGCTTATAAACCTTGCGGTCGATTGCTCCGAACCATTCAATCAAGGGTTGCACAAAACCAGGATAAGATCTGGCCATAGAATTTCAAAAGGTGCTTATCACATCGTCAATATATATCTACCTGTCACGTTGAGCATGCGACGGCAGTGAGTGGGGCACGTGGCAGTCGGCTATGGGAAAGAATTAATGGAACTTAATTAGTAGGCATGGGCGGCATGCTCGGTCATAATAATCAAATATTTGCATGGTCTTTTAGAAATTGAGATGAGGGCAGGCACCATCATTGGGTACTCATCCGAGAAAGCATAGAAAACTTTGCTAAGTGTTGCCATCAACCATCCCGATCGGCATAGATACCTGACTATGATATAGTCGAGCAACCGATCCACCACCATCCTTATGAGGTATGATCCGAGCGGCAGCTACATGCCCAGGTTAGCAAAATGAAGCCGAACGACAGATTATGTGATCCGATCAAGAGCTTGAGAACATAAAAGGTCCGATCGGACGTGGAGGTCACCAAAGACACTACTTGTCCAGTTAGTCGGACTTGCAACCTCCTTTGACTAGACTTGAGGGGAAGACTTGTGATGCGGTAATAATGGGGGGCCCATAAGTGCGGGTCAAAGGATAGAGATAGCAGCCGACATAAAGTTTAAAGTCAATGAGGTCAATGCCAGAGAACCAATGAGCTGACCAAAGGGAGGCTGAGCGGAGCTTTCCTACAGTGGTCGATCGAGCATGAACTGCCCGACCGATAAAGGGCTGGTCCAAACAAAACACCCGTACAACCAAGATCATCAGGCGCTCATCGAGGAGCAGATGAACGTTGGGATGATCAGAGTGTTAGTCCGTGTTGGGACACTAAGGAGCTAGAGGGGGTAAATAGATTGTTGCGCTTGTTCGCTTGCTTCAGTGTTGTTGATTTACAACGGAATAGACTCAAAGCAAACTCTACAATGCTATCATGTAGATTTACTTGGTATCCACCTCAATAAGAAGTGACTAATCCAAGGATCCATACACAATGCACTCTCCATTATGAAAACAACTCATTCTCGGAAACAATCCAGAGGTGGAGAAACCTTGTATAAACTCACATGCGTATACAACTTGAAACAAAAAGGAAATACACAAGAATACAAATGAAAAACCTTCTTGCTCACTTCCTTGTTGCTTGTAAATGCCTCTTAAACCTTGGAAGTGTAGCAACACTTGTCCCTAAGAGCTTCCAAGAATCTGGCGGTGAGTGTCGAAGAGATCGTGAGAGCTCAAAGAAGAACTGCCGAGAATAGTGCATGCAAAACCTTTTATTGGGCACACAATGGCTAGTTTTTCAAGCTTAATAGACTATCCCAGTCAATTAAGCCTTGCTGAATCGATTATCTAGATTAATTCAGTAACATTCTGTTCAATCACGAGAAATAGCTTAAGTGATCAGCCTGATCGCTTAAGCTTCGAACAGAACCATTCTGTTCGAAGCAAAAGTCACTGTAAGCGATTACCTTAATCGCTTACGGTGTATTAATCGATTGCACCACTCAATTAAAGAATCTTTCTCATGATTCCAAGCTTAAGCAATTACCGTAGTCGCTTAAGTTATGGTAATCAACTACCTTAGTCGATTACCAAACCCTAACTTTTAACCCGAAGTCTAGGGTTCACTTTCCCAACATACAGTCAACTGTGACCTATTAGGAGTCCTCCTTGCCTGGCATCTGGTCAACCTTGACCTGCTAGGACTTCTTCACCAAATGTCCGATCAATCCTTTGACTCACTTGGCTTTTCTCCTTGTGCTAAGTACCCAATCAACCTTAACCCACTTAGACTTCCCAACAGTAGGTGTTCGGTCAACCTTGACCCACCTGGATCTCCACATGTCTGGTTTCACACCAGGACTTTTTTTTGCTCAGCTTCACTCACCGGTACCTTCATCTGGCTTCACTCACCAGGATTTTCCTTCTGCCTAGCTTCACCCACTAGGGCTTTCATCTGGCTTCACTCACCAGAGTTTCCTTATGCCTAGCTTCACTCACTAAGGTTTTCCTTCTGCATAGCTTCACTCACTAGGACTTTCACCTAACTTCACTCACTAGGCTTTTCATACTACCTAGCTCCACTCACTAGGATTTTCTCCTACCTGGCTTCACTCACCAGGACTTTTCACCTGTTTGGCTTCACTTATCAGGACTTTCCACACTAAGTGTCTGGTCAACAGTGACTCACTTGGATTTTCTTCTTCTGCCAACCTTCCTATTGGACTTGCCCTTGCCTAACCTCTAGTTAGGACTTTCCAGTCAAGTATCTGGTCAACCTTGACCTACTTGACTTTTCTTCACACAAAACTGGTCAAACCTTTACCAATGGAGAATTGCACCAATAATCTCCCCATACGGATAATTACACTTGCAATCTCCATATATTGTCAAACATCAAAACTTAAACATTAAGACTCAAGCTTGAGCCAACTCAACCTTAGTCAACCTAATCAACATTGACTTAGGGGATATTACATCAACAATCTCCTCCTTTTTGATGTTTGATAATATATTTAAGTTAGACTAATCTCATAGCCTCAACTTCTTCTTCATGCCAAAGCATGAATGAGAGTTTCCTTCATTCTCTTCCTTTCCTAGAGGACAAACTCTCCCTTTAGGTAATGAAGGCCTAACTTAAACCCTACATTATCCCCCTTTGGCACACATCATAAACTCTCCTCCTGAAGAGTTATCCATTCATTGTTCACAACCTCACAAGTTATTTATAACATCACAAAGAAGACTCCATACCCTTCATTGTTTCCAATGCTTGCCCTTGAGCATTAATCATTCAATGCTCATCCTAGGGCATTCACCCATTACAATGAAGATATCCAATCTTCCATTGTTTTCAAATGCTCAACCTTGAGCATTCACAATAATGAAGGTTTACATCCTTCCATGGTTTTGAAAATGAATAAAAGTTCATGTTTTTAAGGAGTAACCCTCCCTTAAAACATGTTCCAAACTTCTATCATTGCACCAACAATGACTTAGAATTCCTAAACCTTTAGAAAAATCAAAATATGAAGTTATAAGGTTCAAATATCAATATTTAATGTAAACCACATTTTAAACTTCAACTTAGTTTTTCTTAACCATTCCAATATGTTTTTATCAAAAAAACTACCCTTAAATGATCATAAATGATTTTCTTAGGGTTTAGGATGGTTAACACGACTAAATACGGCTTATTCAACTCAAATAACATTATTTAAGGTGAAAACATGCTCTTAAGCACTTAAAGAAGGCTCTTAATCGCTTAAGACTAGTCGTAATCGACTGAAGTTAGGATTCAATTGATTCCCAGAGCTTGATCGATTGCTGTAATCGATTAAGACCTTTAATCAATTGTTGTAATCGATTGCATGAGCTACTGTGCTCACGAAAATTCACCTAATCGATTAACTTGATCGATTAGGATGTGGTAATCGACTAGCCTAGTTGATTACCATTTTTTATTTCTGAAATTGATTTCAGCCGAATTTTAAAAATGCCTCAAAAATTCTATAAAATTTTAGAAATCATGAAAATTCTTGTAGACATTATTTAAGGCATATACTATCGTGGAAAAATAGCTTTCTAAGAAAATATATCTTATTTTCAAAGATTGACATAAACTTGAAAATTCTTAAAAACTTCAATGTTTTACTCTAGTTTGTGTCTAACTATCCAATGGTGATTACTTTTAAAAGATAGCCTTCATCAAGGTTTTTCAAAAGTATTTTAAAATGACTTTCAAAACCAATTTTCAACCATATTTTTTGGGCTAAATGCACATGACTTGTACATTACCTTTCCCAATAATTGGATAACATATAACTACGTGTTTTGATGAAATTAAAACTCAAAAAGATGCACTAAATCAACATCTTGAACTTTGTTCATCATCCTAACATCTCACTTGTATCTAATGTGCATTAAAACACATACAAGTCAACTTATAGTCTTTGTGAGATGTAAATTTTGATTTTATACTAAATTAGGGATCATGCATATCTATCTAGGTATACTAAATTGATCATTCACCTAGGATGTCACTTGTTGATAAATTTCTTTATCACTTCTTATTAGTAAATGTCATTATCCTTAATTATAAGGAATTTAAAATAATGTATAATAATTTATGACATACATCAAAATGAATATTTTTCAAAAGAAAAATACTTTTATCTATATGATATATGTATGACATGACATGATATTTTTGTGCATTTTCATAATAAAAAGACATGTAAAATATGATGTTATGACATATGATAGTCAAACAAATATGATAATTTATCATAAATAAATATACCTAGATTAATTATTTGCTAAATTAAAAATTACTCCTAGATTGCTCTTATCTTCTTAAGAAAATACCCAAATCTCAACTTGACATTTCTTTAGTTTTTCTTATTTGTGTCAATTTTAATTAAATTCAATTCTTTAAATTTTGGCATATTTTACTCCTCCAAAGAGTAAGCATTTAAACTTTCTCATTTTCAAGGAGTACAACTTCATTGAAAATTCTCTCCAAGTGTTAACTTCACCAAGGTTGGGTTAGCTACCTTTTCAATTAGAAATGACACTCTCTAAATCCATCTAGGATGTAGAAAAATACACTCCTAGGAACCCAAAATCGATTGGTGCTCCTTGGATGTTTTTGGTATTCACTAGGGATGGCTTCCTTAGATATCTTCCTAATGACCTTTCTAAGCTTCTTAGAAGCCTTGGTCACACTTGACTCACTTAGGTCAACTCTAGGGATAGCTTCCCTTGTGACCTTCTTAGTGACTTTCTTTGACTTTTTAGAAGTCTTAGTTATATTGGTCTTTTCAATGTTAATTCTAGGAATGACCTCCCTTGTAACCTTGGTTTGACCCCTAAACATAGAGTTAGTTTCATAGCTATATGGAACCCTATGATAAGAAGGGGTATTCTTCTTGGCTTTGGGTTTGTATCTCAAACTTTTATGACCATTGGATGGCTCTCGCATTCCTAAACCTAGGTTTTTGTTCTTGGACCCTTGTTCTTCATGTGTGATTTTTCTAAGGGTCCTCTCTAATTTATCAAGTCTTGACCTCAAGACTTGATTTTCCTTCCATAACTCTTCAACCTTAGATTTTTTTATTAAAACCTTGATTTTTCTTTCTCTTAGGCATATACCTAAAATCCTTAGAGTTATTGTCTAAGTTGTTATCTACCTTCCTAACCTTAGGTTGAGTTAATCCTATCATGCTTTCTATTCTCATGATAAATAGTATTGAAATGATATAAATTATTTCTAGCATGATTTTTACCATGACTTAAAGGAATTGGCTCAATAAATGATACCTTGGGGTTGCTCTTGAGAGCTCCCCCTTGACTTGTGCTTCCTCCTTTAAGCTTGGTCTGTTTCTTCCCTTTTGGACATTGGCTTCTATAATATCCTTTTTGATTGCAAGAAAAGCACACAATGTGCTCCTTGCCTTTTTGTTCAATGGGACCAACTTTCTTGGATTTCTCCTTGCCCTTTGTACCACTTGACCCATTCTTCTTAGTCAATTTTGGGCACTTGCTCTTGTAATGCCCACTTTCCCTACACTCAAAGTAAATAATTTGACTTTTATTTTTATAAATTGAAATAGTTACACATGATCCTCCATTTGATTCAGATGAAGAGACTTCTTCTTGATCTGACACTGATGTTCCATGCTCCCCCTCAATCTTTGAGGTGGAGGCTTCACCATCTTCATCCTCTTGTACATGAAACAAAGAGTATGCTCCCTCTTTTCCTTTTTCATTGTACTCTTTTGAGGATGAAACTTCTTGAACTTCTTCTTCTTCTGATGTTGAGCACCTCTCAATCTCAGAGTCCTCTTCTTGTTGATCCAATGAGTTACCCTCTTTGGATTTTTCTTGACTTGGTGTAGTGGAGGATTTGTCATGGATATTCACCAACTTGCTCCAAAGCTCCTTGGCGCCTTGATATCCCCCAATTTTGCACATAATAGTGTTAGGCAATAAGCTAACCAATAATTTGATTACCTTATCATTTGCCTCACACCTTTTGACTTGTTCCTGGCTCTATTTGCTCCTTTTGATGATTTTGCCTTTTCTATCCTTTAGAGTTTTGAAACCTTCCATTAGAGCAAACCATTTCTTTATCTCCAGCATGAAGAAATTCTCGATCCTTGACTTCCAAAGATCGAAGCTTGTCATTGTGAATGGTTGAGGCACCCTTGTGTCAAATCTGAGTCCATCTCAGAATTCCATCTTGAAGTTGAGCCTTTGATGAAGACTTTGACTTGATGAGATTTGGGCTTCAACTTCTCCTTCCTCTAGCTCGTTTCCCTTCCTGCGATGAGTCCAATGAAGAGTGGTCTCACTCTGATACCACTTGTTAGGACACTTTGGAGCTAGGGGATGAATAGCTAGTCATGCTTGTTTGTTTGCTTCGGTATTATTGATTTGCAGTAGAATAGACTCAAAGCAAACTCTCCAATGCTAACACATAAATATACTAGGTATCTATCTCAAGAAGAGGTGACTAATCCAATAATTCACATACGATGCACTCTCTACTATGAAAACAACTCCTTCTCAGAAATAATCCGGAGGTGGAGAAACCTCATATAAACTCACACACTTATACAACTCGAAACAAGAAGTAAATACACAAGAATACAAATGAAAAACCTTCTTGCTTGCTTCTTTATTGCTTGTAAATGCCTCTTGAACCTTGGAAGTGCAGTAGCACTCGTCCCCAAGAGCTTCCAAGAATCTGGTGGTGAGTGTTAGAGAGATCGTGAGTGCTCGGAGAAGAACTATCGAGAATAGTGCATGCGAAACCTTTTATCGTGCGCACAACGATTAGTTTTTCAAGTTTAATCGATTACCCCAGTCAATTAAGCCTTGCTGAATTGATTAGCCAGATCGATTCAGCAACATTTTATTCGATCGCGAGAAATAGCTTAAGCGATCAGCTTGATCTCTTAAGCTTCAAACAAAACCATTCTGTTCGAAGCAAAAGTCATCTTAAGCGATTATCCTAATCGCTTACGGTGTCTTAATCGATTACATCAATTGATTAAAGAATCTTTCTCGCGATTCCAAGCTTAAGCGATTATCTTAGTTGCTTAAGCTATGGTAATCGATTACCTTAGTCGATTACCAAATCCTAACATTCATCCCGAAGTCTAGGGCTTACTTTCCCAACATCTGGTCAATTATGACCTGTTGGGGCTCCTCCTTGCCTGACATCTGGTCAATCTTGACCTGCTAGGACTTCTTCACCAAATGTTCGGTTAATGCTTTGACCCACTTGTACTTTTCTGCTTATGCCAAGTGTTCGGTCAACCTTAACCCACTTGGACTTCCCAACACCAGGTGTCCGATCAACCTTGACCCACCTGGATCTCCACATGCTTAGCTTCACTCACCAGGACTTTCATCTGTCCGGCTTCACTCACTAGAACTTTCACCTAACTTCACTCACCAGGATTTTCCTTCTGCCTAACTTCACTCACTAGGGCTTTCACCTGGCTTCACTCACCAGAGTTTTCTTCCGTCTAGCTTCACTGACTAGAACTTTCCTTCTGCCTAGCTTCACTCACTAGGGTTTTCACCTGACTTCACTCACTAAGATTTTCACACTGCCTAGCTTCACTCACTAGGATTTTCTGCTTCCTTGCTTTACTCATCACGACTTTCTAACTGTCTGACTTCACTCACCAGGACTTTTCACACCAAGTGTCTGGTCAACAGTGATCCACTTAAATTTTCTTCTTTTGCCAACCTTCCTGTAGGACTTGCCCTTGCCTAATCTCTAGTTAAGACTTTCTAGTCAAGTATCCGGTCAACCTTGACCTACTTGACTTTTCTTCACACAAAACTGGTCAAACCTTGACCAATGGAGAATTACACCAACAATCTCCCTATATGAACAATTGCACCTGTAATCTTCATATATTGTCAAACATCAAAACTCAAACATAAAGACTCAAGCTTGAGCCTACTCAAGCTTAGTCAACTTGGTCAACTTTAACCCGGGGGATGTTGCACCAATAGTCCGGTCCTGCGGAAACAAGCTACCGAGTCGAGCCACTGCACGGAAGAGCAGCCGAGTCCGACCGAGCGGAGGAGTTCCCAACCGAGTGGCCCACTCGGCCGAGCAGAGGGATTATTGATATATCTTTTAATATCCTTCTGGGTGATAGTGCCTCTAACACAAGGCATGACTAACAAGCGGATCGTACGACGGAAGCTTCTACTATCTTATTAGAGATATGCATGCCCTATTAAGGTATGGTGTCAGAGGTACTTTCCTAACATGTCCTTTCATAGGATAAATTAGAGAATGCGCCCATGCCTTGAGGAGCGTGCACGTCATCTGCTGGGGCACTATATAAAGGGGGTCCATGCACTGACGGAGGTACACATTATTCATTATTCACGCTTGTGCTCACTATTGCTCCGTCTTCTTCCCTCTTTCCGGTGACTGACTTGAGCGTCGAAGGGTCAATGCCGGGAACTCCTTCCCTGACTCAGCACTGACGTTTCTTGTGTTGCAGAGTGGAGAGAGGTCTACATCCAGTCAACGCAGCAGTTGCATCCCTAGCTAGTCATCTTCTCGATTTTTCGGCAGGATCAGATTTATTTTTGAGATCTACCAAAAATATTTCATATCAATGGAGATATATTCCATCTTATAAACCGATAATCTTTTCTATATTTTTTTCAATATGAGACTTTGATAGTATTCCCAACAATACTCTCCTCAAATGAAGGACCACTATTATTCTCATGGTTCAGGCCTCTCCTCAAGCATCTAGTCACCCTTGATCTATTTTAGGCCTCCCCTCAAGCATCCAATCACTATTGACCTGCTTCGAACCTCTCCTTAAACATCTGGTCAATCGAGGTCACTCCTCTCCTCTAAGACTTTTTCACCACTTAAGGTTCACTCCCCTAGGATTTTCGCTAAGTATTCGGTCAACTTTAATCTGCTTGGATTTTTTTTTCTTATAGTTCACTCCTCTGGAAGTCCCTACCTCTTTTGTTTAAGACCACTATTCATCCACATGTCTCAATCTAGACTATGACTTTAATACCACTTGTTAGGACTAAACGAATTCACTTATCTCCACAATGGTATGATACTGGCCACTTTGGGCCTAGACCCTCATGGATTTAGTTTTTGGGCTCTACCCAAAGGGTCTTATACTAATGGAAATATCTTTATCTTATAAACTCATATTTTTTCATATATTTTCAATATGAGACTTTAATTATATTCCCAACACAAAATAATGTATTTAGGAGTGAAAGTGTTCAATATGAGACTTTAATTATATTCCCAACACAAAATAATGTATTTAGGAGTGAAAGTGTTGATGAATCTTATCTTTGATATTTGAGATATGGCCATGTGAATCTTAAAGGCCTATAGTTATTGAAACAAAAGAATATGATTGTTGGACTTCCAAAAATTAAGCAATAACATGAAGTTTGTGAAGATTGCATTTATGGGAAATTGCATAGGCTTTCATTTCAAAAAATAACCTAGGGAGCTCAATTCCCTCTTGAGCTAGTGCATGCAAATATTTGTGGTCCAACTACAACTCCTCTCGGCAACAAGAGGGAGTTTCTTCTCTTTGTTGATGATTTCACTAGAATGATTTGAGTTTATATTCTTGAGAATAAATCTAAAGCTTTCACCAAGTTTCTATACTTTAAAGCACTTGTTAAAAAGCAAAGTGGTTGTGTTTTAAAGACCTTAAAAACAAATCATGGAGGAGAGTTCTTTTACAACCCTTTTCTTAATTATTACAAAGATTAGGGTATTCAAAGATAATTTACAATCAGATATACATCACAACAGAATGATGTCACCAAAAGAAAAAATAGAGCAATTATAGAAATGGCCAAAAGCATATTGAAAGGGAAAGGACTTTTGGGTGAAGCATGACATAATAGAAAACCAATTGTAAGTCAATTTAAGGTTTGGGTGTGTTGTTTATGCTCTTGTCCAAAATAGAGAAAAGTTTGATGAAAAAAGGAAAAAAAAACTTATTTTCATTGGTTATGTCGATGAACCAAAAGGTTATCGACTTTTCAATCTATTAACTAATCAATCATGCTTACAAGAGATGTAATTTTTGATGAAACAACAATATGGAAATGGGAAACTAAAGAAGTTGTTGAAGTACATATGGAAGACTTATTTTTTGAACCACAGCAATTAGTTAAAGATTAATGTTGTTGGTTCGTTAAGGAGTAATTATAAAGATGATTCAAATTCAAAAACTTTGCCAAGAAAGTATCATTCCTTGGCAGATATTTATGAATCCAATAATGTTGCATTTTTTACTTGTGAACCATAATATTTTGAGGATGCTGTAAAAAAAAAAAGTCTAGAGAAAATTAAAGACACGAATGAATAAGGAGCATTGAGAAAATTCATACTTGACAGTTAATAGACCTTCCAAAAGAAAAAGAAGAAATTGGCTTAAAATGGGTCTATAAGACCATGTATAATGAAGATGATAGTATGCAAAAATGTAAGGCAAGATTGGTAGCAAAAGGGTATTCTCAACTACTCAGTGTGGATTTCACTAAAATTTTTGCTCTTGCAGTACGAATGAAGACTATTAGAATTGTTCTTGCCTTGGAAGCTCAACTAGAGTTACAAGTTTTTCAACTTAATGTTAAATTAGCTTTTCTAAATAGAGAGTTAGAAGAAGAGGTTTATGTGAAACAACCTCAAGGATATGAAGGCAATGGGAAGGAAGAGAAAGTTCATAAGCTGCATAAAGCACTTTATAAGCTTAAACAATCTTCAAGAGCATGGAATTGCAAAATTGATGCTTATTTCCTACAAAATGGATTTATCAAAAGTCCATTTAAACCATCACTTTATGTGAAGAAAAATGAAGGTGATTTTTGATAGTTTGTCTTATGTTATTGATATGATTTATGTAGAAACTAATGCTAGAATGGTGCAATCATTCAAAGAGGCAACGATGGAAGAATATGAGATGATAGATCTTGGATTGATGAAGTATTATCTTGGAATTCAAATGAAGCAATCAAAACAGAGAGATTTTCATTTCTCAAGAAAAATATGGAGTAGATTTGCTCAAAAGAATTCAAATGGAATTGCAAACCAACAGAAACTCCTATGGATTTCATTGAAAAATTAAAATAGAATGATGAGCAGAAAAGTGTGATCTAAATATTTACCAAAGTCTTATTAATTCGTTGATTTATTTGGCCAATACAAGACTTGATAAAGTATATCCTGTCACCTTAATATCTAGATTTATGAATGATCCAAGCAAGCTTCATTTTGTAGTAGCAAAGAGTATACTTCGTTACTTTCAAGGGGCTAAAACATTGGGAATCAAATATTTGAAAGAAGAAGACAAGTTAGTTGGTTTCTATGATAGTGATTGAGTCGGAAGCCTTGATGATAAAAAAAGCTCTTCCGCATATGTGTTTTGTTTGGCATCTAAAATCATTTTACGGAGTCCAAAAAAAATAGGATTCAACTGCATTATTATCTATAGATCAAGCTAAATATATTGCAGCATGTGAAGCTGTTCTTGGTTAACAAGAATTTTAGTTAATTTATAACAAAAAGGAATAGATCATACTCTTATTTATTATGATAATTAATCTGTAATTCGCTTTCATGGAAGATCAAAATATATAGAGTTGCGACATAATTACATTCGTGATATGTTTAAAAAGAAAGAAAATTTTTTGGACTTTATCAAGCCCATATATCAGCCATCAGATGTTCTTACCAAGACTGTATCTATTGAAAAGCTTCAATGGTTCAAGAATATTATGAAAATTACAATTTAAGAGGTGTTAAATGATAATTTGTAATTGATTAGCATAAATTATTAATTGTGTTTATATTTCTTAGGAGTCAAAGTTCAACCGTTTGAGTATTAACTATCTTTATCTTTTCCTAGGTAGTTAAAGTTTATTTCCTAAGCTAATTAGCTACAGTATATATTTTCATGTAATCAATGTAATTCAAAAGTACTTCTCTATAAATTAATGTACTACATATCCTTGGAAATAATGAGAAAAAAATCAAAAATTAGAAAAGCATATTCGGAGCTTCTCATAATTTTCTTTCTTTCTTTCTACAGCACAATCGTTTGGGGGCATGGTGTGTTATACTATTGATTATGACATGTGTTATACTATTGAAGTAAAAGATAATATCGCCCATCCAAGGGACCTAGTATTGTCCATCTCACAACAAGATATATAAAGATAAATTATACGAGACATTTTACCTTAGCACAGTGAGCATTTGCATGATTAAAATAATGTGTTGTACTATTGTTTATGTGCTGCATTGTTATGACCTTGTTCAATATCAACAAGCGCATGAATTATCTTTAAAACTTTTTCATTACCTTTTGTTGTTCCGAATGAATAGAGCATAGTTAATTCAATAATAATCTTATTTTGTCATATTGACTCAAGATGTTTTAAAGCACCTTAATAGCTTTTTTATTGATCAAAATTTAAAAGTAATAATAAGGTGACAAAGGTGAATATTTTCGTCTCAACATTTTCGTCAATCCGTTCCAAAGTCAATACGGAAGAGGTAAATTACGGACGACTATTAATTTTTGAAATAATAATTAATATATAAGGAAAATATTTATTTCAATTTTATCAAAATTCGAATCTCACAAGTAATAGCAAGAATGTATTGGTAGTGTTATACTATTATTTTCACAATTAAAAATGTTAATTAAGCATACTTGGTACTCCCAAGAATTTAGTCGTATCCTCACGTTTTGGATGTTTTTGACAAAGCAGCTTGATGACTTTTCTAATGTTTTTGACAGCGCGTGAAGGGACACGGTGGCGGCGGTCTAAGCAAAGGCGGAAGAAAGGGAGCGGCGAGGATGCACCGGCTATGCCGAGGAACCCGCAGAGGCGCAAGCCCAAGAGTCAAGAGATGCGCTTCATTCCTCGTCGTCCTCCCATGCCAGCAGATCATTGACGCGACCAAAGGCCGCGAGATCGGGCGACCTCGCGGTGGTGAGGTCATGCCTCGCTCGAGAACTAGCGGCGGCGAGGTCGTGCCTCACCTGTGAACCCGCACTGGGCAAGGCCACGGCCGGTTTGTGGCCCCATCGTCGAGATGTTCTAGCGGCGAGATCGAGATGAAGACGTGGCGACGGATGGAAAGGTAGTTCCATCCGATTTGGACGGATATTAAAAGGAGTTAAATTTGATCATCATATGAATTTAAAATCCCTTTGCCTATGTTTTTTTCGGAGTAAACGGAGGAAAGTGTGGCCATTTTTTTGTAATCTATCTACCATTCACGTTCCGAACTAAATAAAAATAAAAATAATCTTAATTAATCAAGATGATCAATTTGATTCTATCAAATTTTTTTATTTGCTATTAAGATAAATTAAGAAGTACACACAACAGATAGTCTAAAAACTCAATATCTTTTAATTGTGCATATCCATTTGAAAGAAAAATTTCTACAAATACGTCATAACTAAGGATCGAACCGCGAGTATCTGGAAGACCTAGATGTCCTATCACGCCACCATAGTCCTGAAGATTAAATGATAATCCCAGTTAGTCTCATTAACTATCCTGAGATGACCACTTCAGTCTCATAGAATTTTTCCACATGCCACCAGGTTAAATCGGCAAGCACACGCAAACAATCTAAAAACCCAACATCCTTTGATTGTGTGCCTTATTTAGAGGAAAATTTTCTACAAATACATCATAATTAGGGATCAAACTGCGGTGCCAGGGTGACAACCCGAATGTTCTATAATAGGACCATAATCCTCGGGACGTGTTTTGAAGTAAATAACACATTAGACTAAATGACTTTGATCTTTCATTAATAATTAAACTTAGAATACTTTTGGTTTAAATTATCATACATTATATGTTGGTGCAGGGAGTACTAGACGATCAAACCTAAGTTTTGATTATGGCAAATGGTCCAAAGTTAAGATGTATTGTTATCTAACAAGTGTGAATGAACTTGCAAGAAAGTCCTAAGTATTCTTAGGTAAAAATCCTAGTGTATTCAAGGCAAGTGGAAAACCCTAGGGGGAGGTAACCCTAGGTCCTAGGGGGAGGTAACCTTAGGTGATGGAAAGTCCTAACTGTGGTTAGGTAAGGCGAAGTCTTAGCGAGTCGAGTACTTTGGGCGAAATCCTAGAATCGGGGACTCTAAGTGAAAATTCTAGTGGTCGTAAATCAGGTGGAAGTCTAGAGGGGATCATACGTCCAGCAGAAAAGTCTTGAAAACTCAGATGCTGAGCAAAAGTCCAGTCGATTTGGACGACTGGTCTGACAAAAGGTAAACTCTTCTGAGAGGAGTAAATAAGGACGTATTCCCCAAAGAGGGAACAGTATGTGTTGGTTCGACTTAGAGTTTCAGCAAAACTCAAAGTCAAAACCGGACAGTCCGGAGACTGTTAAAATAATTTATTATTTCATATTTTATTATGCTAACTCTGTTTTGAAGGGTATGTTTGGTAATTTGGACTAACATATCTTGCAGGGGGCGAAAATGACTTAAAAGGCTCTGATGAACAGTGTCCGAGACGCCTCTGGGACTATTAGAGGCGCCTCGGGTGCTTTAGGCGAAGGCTCCGCGTAGCAAGGTGCGAAGGCGTTGGATGCTGGATGGAAGGTGTCTTCCATGGAGCTTGAAGGCGCTTTCAAATGGATAAACAGCGCAGGCCATGGAAGTTATCGACTCTGACGCGGAAGGGATAAGTATCTCTACTGGAGGCGCCTTCCATGGAGGCTGAAGGTGCCTTCAGTAGGCTATATAAGGCTATCTCGACCAGATGCACAACAACAACATTCCAACCAACTTTCCCTTCTTCGCGTTGATGTGAAAACGCTTCCTCGACGCTCAAAAGCTATCCCGACGACCACTGTGCTGAAGATCTTTATTTCTGAGTCGTTGGTATTCTTTATGTCTTATAATTACTTGTAATCAATCATTGTACTTGTACTTCTTTCGATTGATTAGTAATTGCCCATCGAAAGCACTCTCACGTGCGGGCCTTGGAGTAAGAGTCTCACAAGCTCCGAACCAAGTAACTCTTGGTGTTTGCGATTGTTTTGTTGTGTCTTTATTCTACTGCCTATCTCCGAGTTTAGTTTTAAAATGAGCGTTATTCACCCCTCTCCCCCCCCTCTAGCGCAACGATCCTACATTGTTGGCACAGGTAGGGTCGACAAGAGGAGGGTGAATTGCCTATAAAATATATAACACAAAAATCATTCTCAATCTTTCAACTCAAATTAGTAGCATACTTATAAACAAGAAATTAAGCAACTAATAAGTAAAAGACACAAAGGAATTACTTGGTTACAACCTACGTAGTTGTTAATCCAAAACAGAAGAAAGCGGTGAAAAAATCTCCTTCGTGTAGGCGGAGAAGCCTATTACAATCATTGAATACACAGACAGTTGCTAGGAAATGAATACAGGAGTTGTTGTCAATTTCCTAGATCCAGGGGTCTTTTTATAGCCCTTAGAAAATTTTACCCGAGGCTAAAAAGGCGCCTCCAACAGACTGGAAGACGCCTCCAGTGTAGCAAGAAAGGATAAAGCTTTATCCTTTCCCAACGTTCACTTTTGCCCAATTGAATGCACCTTCAAGTTCTTGAAGGCGCCTTCCATGAAGGCTTGAAGGCGCTTTCCAATAGCTTGAAGGCACCTTCAATAGCTGCTACCGAGCTCCACTTTCTTTCTCTTGCTCTTTCATTGCTCCTCTCACTTGAGTGATTTAGGCTAACCGGAATAGGGCTCACCTGAACCCATTTTCCGGTCTTCTCCTCAAGCAGACTTCCACCCGGCTTCTCGTCCCTCGAACCGCAGCGCGCGCCCTTCTCGTCCATCGGTGTACTCTTCTACAGCACCTTGTCGCTCGGATGCACCGAGCCTGTTGACTCCCTTCCCGTGCAATCCTTCTTGCTAGCTGCGTCTTCCGCTCCACTTCTTGTGTTCCTAAGCTCCTGCACACTTAGATACAAGGATCAAACACAACAAGACCTAACTTAACTTGGTTGATCATATCAAAACTATCACGGGGTTCCAACAATCTCCCTCTTTTTGATGTGCATCAACCCAAGTTCAAGTTAGGGAAGAAAAAAAACAAACAAATTTCAATAACATAAGTATTATTGCAAAATAAATGAATTTAAATAGGTTAGTCACAAAATTCAAAATTAATAAAAATCATAACTCCCCCTAAACTTGTACTTATTCCTCCTCCTTTGATCACATCAAAAAAATTGGAAAAAATTATATAAAAAGTCAAGTTGAAGGGGTACATAATAATAGACAGAATGTTATCAATTTTTCAAAAAAAAAAATCATAAAGTCATACTTGTTATTTGACAAGTAATTAGACCAAATTTTGAAAAGAATTAATTTTTCCAAAAAAAAATTTTAACTTGTTAAAAGATTATAATACTCAACCCTTTAATAGTTAGTAAATTAAATATTTATTTCAAAAATTGACTTCCAGGCTGTGGCGAGGCACTAAGCCTTCTTAGATATTAGAGCAACAACACTTTCTAGACAAAGCATTTTAAAGAAATTAATATTTAATTTCCTTTTTGACATTTAAAATTATAAGCTTTTTAGTTTAAACATGATCTTGGAATCCAATATAAATTCCTACCTACTGGATTAATCAGAAATTTTAATGGAGCACAATTTTTAGGAATTTTTTTAATTTGTCCGTAGTGATTTCTAATATACTAGTTGATTCTTCCATAATTTTTAAATCTTGGGTTTTGATAGGAATTAGAACATGCATGGTTATCTTTTAATTTCTCTATTTATATTTTAAATTTCTCATTTTCTAATTTCAGATTATCATATAATTCTAGAGGGCATGCATTGACTAATTGTCTTTTTAAATCAATAGTTTCTTTTTCTAATTTGCATAAATTGTTAGGAAGTATTTTGATAAAATTAAAAGATTGCTCAGGAAATAGTGCACGTATCTTACTTACCTTGTGATCTGATGCTTCCCCTTCATCGCAGCTTTCCTCTGATGATCCTCCCCCTTCATCAATGCTCATCTCTGAGCTGCTTTCATCTTCTTGGTGGTCGTCCAGTAAGGCTAGTCCGGAGAAAGCTTCGATATCAGACTCAGAGGACGATGATTCATCCGATGTGGCCTTCAAATTCTTGTGCTTGGATCTTGTTGGTCTATTTCCCTTATCCTTCTCTTTTTTCTTTAGTTATGGGCAGTTGTCTTTGATGTGCCCTTTGTTGGTTGCTACTCGGAAAACCTAGAGGTTCCACTGTACAAAAATTTTGTACAAAGGTCTGAACCTTTTCCTAGCTACCATGTGTTCTTTTAAATTAAATTTTGGATCGCCTGCGGAACTTAACACGTTTGATCCAAAACTTAATCTATTCGTTCTTTTAGGTTTTGACTTGGGTCTCCTGCGGAACTTAACACGTTCGACCCAAATCACCTTAAGTTATTAATTCCATTAAATATTAATTTCCATAATTGGTTCCCAGTACTGACGTGGCGAGGCACATGGCCTTCTTGGATATGGGAGCAACCACCACCGACTAGACAAAACCTTTTATAGAAAGGTAATATTTAATTTCCTAAAATAACTTTAGGTTAACCGAAAAGAACAATCAAATCACAAGGAAAAGAAAAAACAAAAGAACACAACATCGAAAAACATATTCGAAATTCTAGAATCGTAAGCCTCTTGTATTTGGTATTATTTCCATAAATAACTAGCATGATGCGGAAAGGAAAAATTACTAGTTATACCTTCTAAAAGACCTCTTGATCTTCTACCGTATTCCTCTTCTAACCTCGGACGTTGTGTGGACAACGATCTTCCGAGATGAGAACCACCAAGCACCTTCTTCTTCCTTACAAGTTTCGGCCACCACAATTCTCCAAGAGAAGTAGAGGTCCGGCCACCACCACCAAGCTCCAAGGGATGCAAGAAACAAAACCACCTTTCTCTCCTTCTTCTCCTAGCTAGAACCGGCCACCATCAAGAGCTCCAAGAGAGGTTGCCGCCGGCCATAAGAAGAAGAGAAGAGGAAGAAGCTAGGGCCGACCACCAAGGAGGAAAAGAGAGGAGAAGAATAATAGAGTTGATCACCCATGAAGGCACCTCTACCCCCTCTTTTATAATCCTTGGTCTTGGCAAATAAGGAAATTTAATTAAAAACTTCCTTAATTCTTTTGCCATGAAAAAGAAAAATTTATTTAATTAAAAAACAATTTTCCTATTCTCAATTTACATGGCCGGCCACCATCAAGCTATAAACAAGGAGAGTTTTAATTAATTAAAACTTCTTAATTTGTCTCCAGAAATTTATAAAAATTTCTCCAATAATTTTCCCTTCATGGTGGTTAATAAAAAGGAAATTTTATAAATTAAAATTCTTCTTTTAAACATGGGGATAATTTCCAAAAGGAAAGTTATCTCTTAAAAATTAAAATCTCTTTTCAATCTACAAATAAGGAAAAATATCAAATCTTTTCTTAATCTTTTGTAGAAACTAATAAAAGAGAATATTTAATTTTTAAACTTCTCTTTTAAATTATTATCATGGTTAAAAAGGAAAGTTTTTCTTAAAAATAAAATCTCCTTTCAATTTACAAATAAGGAAAGATTTCAAATCTTTTCTTAATCTTTTGTAGAAAGCTTTTAAAAGGAAAGATTTAATTTTTAAACTCTCTTTTAAAACTATGATATCCACATAAGAAATAATTTTTTAAAAAAATCCTTTTTAATATGATGTGGCCGGCCACCTAAGCTTGGGCTCCAAGCTATTGGCCGGCCACCTTAAGGCCAACCTTTAGGCTTGGCCGGCCCTAAGCTTGAGCTTCAAGCTTAGCTTGGCCGGCCCCTATTGGTTGGGTAAGAAGGTGGGTATGTGGTGGGTATAAATCTCTATATACAAGAGGCTACGATAGGGACCGAGAGGAGGAATTGGTTTTGGTCTCCCGATAAAATTAAGCATCCCGTGCTCGCCCCGAACACACAACTTAATTTTATCAATAATAATTCATTCCACTAGAGAACTATTATTGAACTACCGCACCAATCCCAAATTACATTTTTGGGCTCCTTCTTATCATGAGTGTGTTAGTCTCCCTGTGTTTAAGATATCGAATGTCCACTAATTAAGTGAGTTACTGACAACTCATTTAATTAATATCTTAGTCCAAGAGTAGTACCACTCAACCTTATCATCATGTCGGACTAGGTCCACCTGCAGGGTTTAACATGACAATCCTTATGAGCTCCTCTTGAGGACATTATCAACCTAGTATCTCTAGGACACAGTTTCCTTCTATAATCAACAACACACACTATAAGTGATACCATTTCCTAACTTATCGGGCTTATTGATTCATCGAACTAAATCTCACCCATTGATAAATTAAAGAAATAAATATCAAATATATGTGCTTGTTATTATATTAAGATTAAGAGCACACACTTCCATAATAACCGAGGTCTTTGTTTCTTTATAAAATCAGTATAAAAGAAACGACCTCAAATGGTCCTACTCAATACACTCTAAGTGTACTAGTGTAATTATACAGTCAAGATAAACTGATACCTAATTACACTACGACCTTCTAATGGTTTGTTCCTTTCCATTTTGGTCGTGAGCTACTGTTTATAATTTATAAGGTACTGATAACATGATCCTCTGTGTGTGACACCACACACCATGTTATCTACAATATAAATTAATTGAACAACTACATTTATCATAAATGTAGACATTTGACCAATGTGATTCTTATTACTAGATAAATGTTTATAACAAAAGCTAGGCTTTTAGTATACACCCTAACAATCTCCCACTTATACTAAAAGACTAAGCTGCCATATCTGCTGCCATATATCTGATTCCTAACCCTTCAACATGTCCATCAAAAGCTCTTGCCTTAAGGACCTCGGTGGAAGGATCTATAGGTCATCACCTGATGCAATCTAGGCAGCAACAACTTCTCCTCGTTTATACGATTTCTCGTATTGGGTGGTACTTGCGCTCTATTGTGTTTACTTGCCTTTATAGACTCATGGTTTCTTCGAGTTTATTACTGCACCATTATTATTACAATAAATTGTAATAATCTTTGGACAAACTAGAAATCATATCTAAGTCTATCTTGAGGTAATTAAGTTATTCAGCTTTTATGGCTTCCTCAGAGGCTTGCCATATACTAAGCTTCTATGGTGGAGTCCAGAAAAACACCTATGCTTATCACTCTTCCATAGTTATGACTTTACCTCCTAAAGTAAACACAAAACCCCGAGATTGACTTATTATTGTCCATATCTGATTGGAAGTCAAAATCCATGCAACCCACAAGGACCAAATTAACTGTCTTGTAAGCTAGCATATAATCTCTAGTGCCTCTAAGGTACTACAATATATGCTTTACTGCAGTCCACTGTCCTTGTCCAGGGTTACTTTGATATCTGCTAACTATGCCTTTGGCAAAACAGATTTCTGATCTCGTACATAGCATACATTAGGCTTCCAACAGCCGTAGCATAAAGAACTGCCTTTATTTCCTTTATCTCCTTTGATGTCTACAGAGACATATCTTTAGATAAAGTTACTCCATCCTTAAAAAGTAAGAAACCTTTCGAGGAGTTTTGCATGCTTAAAACGAGCAAGGATTTTCCGATATATCAAGCTTGGGATAAGTAAAATATATTTTTCTTTCGATCCCTTATAATTTTGATCTCAAAAATATATACATTCTCCCAAGTCCTTTATATCGAATTATTTGGACAACCATACCCTTACTTCTGACAACATTTTGATATTGTTTCCAACTACCAAAAATGTTATCTACGTATAGTACAAGAAATACCACCACGCTTCCATCACACCTTTTGTATACACAAGACTTATCCAGTTACTAAATAAATCCATAGATCTGGATAACTTTGATAAACCGGATGTTCCAAGACCTTGAAGCTTTGCCTCAGTCCATAGACTGATTGAGCTTACACAAGATGCTCTTAGCCCTTTGTAATAAACCCTTCTGGTTGCTTTATATGGATGCTTTCTTCAAAACTTCCATTAAGGAATGCTGTCTTGACATCCTCTTGCCAAATAGATAAAAGAATCCGGATAAACTTAAGCATGACTACCAGTGAAAAAGTTTCCTTTTTCATCAAGCCTTGCTTCGAAAGTTACTACCTTCCTGTCTATCCCTCTTTTCCTATTATAGACCTTTTTATACCCGGCTTTTACACCATTTGGTGATTCTACAAGCTTCCAGATTTTATTAGAATACATATATTCTAATTCTTTTATTCATTACTCTTTTCCAAGATGCTGCATCTTTATCTTGGAGTGCTTCATCATATGACCGGAGATCAGGTTCATGCCCTCCAGGGATCGAGTCCAAAAACTCTCCCAAAACATGAACCTATTTAGGTTGCATAACAACCCTCCCACTACAATAAGACACTTTCTGTAATTGTGTATCAGTTTGTGATACATGTTGCAGTTTTCTTGTGGTATCTCATCTTGTACAGTTGGTACTAGGTTAGACATGTCCTTTATTATTTCCTTAAGAACAAATTTACTTATGAGCACGTGGTTCATTATATAGTCTAAAAAATCAGTCATTGATGCTAACAATGACCTTCTGATTTTTAAGACTATAAACCTACTTTTGTTTATCTAGGATAACTTACAAACAAGTGAACTCCTATCCAACTTATCATTGTCTCTCTTTAACATATGTGCTGGATTACCCGAATCCGAATATGCTTCAAAATAGGTTTTCACCTATTCAGCAATTCTATATGAGTAGAGAGTTCTAACTTGGAAGGTACTATGTTCACTTTCGTTTTCAGAGTTTATCCTTAAAACAAATTTGGTAATTTTCTAAATAACTCATCATCTATCTAATTATTTCATAAGAGTCCTTTACCTTCTTTCTACTACACCATTCTGTTGGGGTGTATTAGTTGGGATTGAATCCCTACTTTTGATAAGTGACTCCTAAATTCTCCCAAGAGGTACTTGCCACTACGATCTTACCATAGTGACATTTACTTTAACATTTCTCCGCATCAGCCTTGTACTCTTTGAACTAATCAAAGTACTTAGTCTTGCGGTACATTAAGTAAATTTATTTGTATCTTGAATAGTTGTCTATAAAATAGATGAAATATTCAATACTACCTCTTGTCTGGATAGTCATAGGATCACACAAATCAGAATGAACCGATTTCAACATATCTTTGACTCTATACCCCTTGGACTTAAAAGCTTCTTGGTTATTTTCCTTCCAAGTAAGACTCGCAGGTTGGAAAGATTTCCACTACTAATGAACCCAAAAGTTCATCAGCTACCAATGAATCCTACTTAAGTTAATATAACCTAGCCTTAGATGTCAAAGATATAATTGGTTCATTTTCGAAGGTTGCTTTCTCTTAAGTTAGAAGATGTGTTATTAATTTCCATTTGTTGCATCATGGGAGTTATTGGATTATAAATTGTCAACCAACATACCAGAATAGATAACTTGCCTATTTTTCTTGATAACAACTTTGTTATCAAAATAGACACAATATCTATTCTATAATAGTTTAGAAACTGAAATCAAGTTCTTTCTAAACTTAGTATGTAAAGACAATTCCTAATAATCCAAATTTTATTCCTATTAGAGAATAAACCTCTCCCACTGCAACAGCTGCTACTTTTGCAGTAGTGCCCATGTGGACGGTGTTTTTTTTATTTTCTTTTAGTTGTCGGGTTTCCTGGAACCCTGCAATGAATTGCAGACATGATCAGTGGCTCCCGTATTTACACACCAGGTACCGGTAGATAACTCCACTAAACATGTATCAACTAATGAATAAAATACACCTATATTGTTCTTAGTTCTAAGAGGACAGTCTACCTTAATGTCCAAATTCTATTTCCAATCAATTATAATTGGGACCACTAAGTCTATCCTAAAGTATATCAGCTAGGGATTGACCATCTTCCTAAGAATCACAAAAATATTTGGTTAAGACCAACTCCTTAAAAATTCCCATGAATTTTGTATGCCACGTTAGTGTGGACGTATACAAATTCAAAGAGGAAATTTTATCATTTAATTTTATTATCTCTTCAACCTTACTTTATGACGAATAAAATTAATAGTTGGTCTATCTTTAATCAAATATTTGGTCAAGACTCTAAATTTAAAATAATATTGATTCCTCTAACAATACTATTTAAATTTACCAACACCTCAAAACACCGTGAATTTTGCATGCCACGTTAGTGTGGACGTATACAAAATCAACATTTGTAAGAGGAGGGTTTTACCCATTAACTATCTTATCAACATAACTTTATGACAAATAAAATTATCTCAAACACCGTTAATTTTGTATGCCACGTTAGTGTGGACGTATACAAAATCAATCATTTGTAAGAGGGGTTTTAACTCTTTAATTTTATTATCTTGTCAACCTAGTTTTATGACAAATTAATAGTTGGTTTCATTTGGTCACACAAATAATAGCAGTGACTCCGATGGGGAGGATACTATTAGATGTGTCTAAGTGTATACCATTACTTGACACTAAGTCCATTAATAAGATTATGCCCTTCCGTTGGGGAAGATCACACGCTCTTAATTAACTTCCTATAGTCATCCAAAATGGAAGTCTGTTCTAGTGATCCACAAACAAGCTCATCCGTTATAGAGGAAGGCACTCAGAGCCAACGCGCAAGTTTGTTTGCATCACTTACAAACTAGTAATGGAGACCATGGGATTTACTTAAAATCCCTCTCCCACTTAGTTATTTATTAATGAGGAATTTTAACTATGCTAGCCTACAAAACTTGTAAACTAACATGCACACACAGCACAATATAAAAGCAATAAATAGAAAATCTAATTTTCAACTATTATGGCTTTTATCTCTAGTTGTCCTCCGTGTGTTGTCATCCCAAGCTGCTGCCATATTTGGCCACCGCCACCGGGTCTAGCTGTCGCATCCATCTTGCTCCTTGTTTCGCTGCGCCTCTGGTCCTCAGAAGGTTCCACGCTTTGCAAGATTCGATCCGTGACATAAATAGAATTTTACAATTTTGATCCTATATTCCATAAAAGGAATGTACATGTATCTAGATCAAAAATAAAATCCTAATAAAACTAAATACAGCTCCTGCTGTATTTTATAATACAATCATGCACACACAGATAAATGCCCTTGACATGTCCAAGGGTCCAATCACACACATAAAACTATAAGCCATAATAGTTGGATCCTGCATCCACAAAGTTAGCACATCCTACTATTATCCTGCCTAAATTATGTATGACATGTGCATAATTAAACTAATACCAAATACACAGAGGCAAAACCCTAGCTCTAATACCAATTGTTGGTTGCTACTCGGAAAACCTAGAGGTTCCACTGTACAAAAATTTTGTACAAAGGTCTGAACCTTTTCCTAGCTACCATGTGTTCTTTTAAATTAAATTTTGGATCGCCTGCGGAACTTAACACGTTTGATCCAAAACTTAATCTATTCGTTCTTTTAGGTTTTGACTTGGGTCTCCTGCGGAACTTAACACGTTCGACCCAAATCACCTTAAGTTATTAATTCCATTAAATATTAATTTCCATAATCGGTTCCCAGTACTGACGTGGCGAGGCACATGGCCTTCTTGGATATGGGAGCAACCACCACCGACTAGACAAAACCTTTTATAGAAAGGTAATATTTAATTTCCTAAAATAACTTTAGGTTAACCGAAAAGAACAATCAAATCACAAGGAAAAGAAAAACAAAAGAACACAACATCGAAAAACATATTCGAAATTCTAGAATCGTAAGCCTCTTGTATTTGGTATTATTTCCATAAATAACTAGCATGATGCGGAAAGGAAAAATTACTAGTTATACCTTCTAAAAGACCTCTTGATCTTCTACCGTATTCCTCTTCTAACCTCGGACGTTGTGTGGACAACGATCTTCCGAGATGAGAACCACCAAGCACCTTCTTCTTCCTTACAAGTTTCGGCCACCACAATTCTCCAAGAGAAGTAGAGGTCCGGCCACCACCACCAAGCTCCAAGGGATGCAAGAAACAAAACCACCTTTCTCTCCTTCTTCTCCTAGCTAGAACCGGCCACCATCAAGAGCTCCAAGAGAGGTTGCCGCCGGCCATAAGAAGAAGAGAAGAGGAAGAAGCTAGGGCCGGCCACCAAGGAGGAAAAGAGAGGAGAAGAATAATAGAGTTGATCACCCATGAAGGCACCTCTACCCCCTCTTTTATAATCCTTGGTCTTGGCAAATAAGGAAATTTAATTAAAAACTTCCTTAATTCTTTTGCCATGAAAAAGAAAATTTTATTTAATTAAAAACAATTTTCCTATTCTCAATTTACATGGCCGGCCACCATCAAGCTATAAACAAGGAGAGTTTTAATTAATTAAAACTTCCTAATTTGTCTCCAGAAATTTATAAAAAATTTCTCCAATAATTTTCCCTTCATGGTGGTTAATAAAAAGGAAATTTTATAAATTAAAATTCTTCTTTTAAACATGTGGATAATTTTCAAAAGGAAGTTTATCTCTAAAAATTAAAATCTCTTTTCAATCTACAAATAAGGAAAGATATCAAATCTTTTCTTAATCTTTTGTAGAAACTAATAAAAGAGAATATTTAATTTTTAAACTTCTCTTTTAAATTATTATCATGGTTAAAAGGAAAGTTTTTCTTAAAAATAAAATCTCCTTTCAATCTACAAATAAGGAAAGATTTCAAATCTTTTCTTAATCTTTTAGAAAGCTTTTAAAAGGAAAGATTTAATTTTAAACTCTCTTTAAAACTATGATATCCACAAAAGAAATAATTTTAATAAAAATCCTTTTAATATGATGTGGCCGGCCACCCTTGTGCTCCAAGCTATTGGTTGCCACCTTAAGGCCAACCTTTAGGCGGCCCTAAGCTCGAGCTTCAAGCTTAGCTTGGGGCCCTATTGGTTGGGTAAGAAGGTGGGTATGTGGTGGTATAAATCTCTATATACAAGAGGCTACGATAGGGACCGAGAGGAGGAATTGATTTTGGTCTCCCGATAAAATTAAGCATCCCGTGCTCGCCCCGAACACACAACTTAATTTTATCAATAATAATTCATTCCACTAGAGAACTATTATTGAACTACCGCACCAATCCCAAATTACATTTTTGGGCTCCTTCTTATCATGAGTGTGTTAGTCTCCCTGTGTTTAAGATATCGAATGTCCACTAATTAAGTGAGTTACTGACAACTCATTTAATTAATATCTTAGTCCAAGAGTAGTACCACTCAACCTTATCATCATGTCGGACTAGGTCCACCTGCAGGGTTTAACATGACAATCCTTATGAGCTCCTCTTGAGGACATTATCAACCTAGTATCTCTAGGACACAGTTTCCTTCTATAATCAACAACACACACTATAAGTGATACCATTTCCCAACTTATCGGGCTTATTGATTCATCGAACTAAATCTCACCCATTGATAAATTAAAGAAATAAATATCAAATATATGTGCTTGTTATTATATTAGGATTAAGAGCACACACTTCCATAATAACCTAGGTCTTTGTTTCTTTATAAAATCAGTATAAAAGAAACGACCTCAAATGGTCCTACTCAATACACTCTAAGTGTACTAGTGTAATTATACAGTCAAGATAAACTGATACCTAATTACACTACGACCTTCTAATGGTTTGTTCCTTTCCATTTTGGTCGTGAGCTACTGTTTATAATTTATAAGGTACTGATAACATGATCCTCTGTGTGTGACACCACACACCATGTTATCTACAATATAAATTAATTGAACAACTACATTTATCATAAATGTAGACATTTGACCAATGTGATTCTTATTACTAGATAAATGTTTATACCAAAAGCTAGGCTTTTAGTATACACCCTAACACCCTTCCCCTTGGCAGTTGTAGCATTAGACCTTTCTCTTGCTCTGAAAGTGCTTCTTTGCCTATGACTTATTAAATTTATTAGATTTAATGAATTTACTAAATTTTATTACCATTAGAGCCATTTCGTCTTCATCAAATGACACTCGGGGTCTGGATCATCCGTTCTTATCTTCAGGGCAATATTCTGACTAAGCTCCCTTTTCATCTCTGCACATCTAGATTTGTGAAGTTCAAATGTGGAAAAAAGATTTTCTAATGAATTGACTTCGAGGTCTTTAAATATATAAAAGGAGTCGACTATAGAGGTCCACTTAGGTGTCCTAAGAAATGCATTTAAAGCATACCTTAATGAATCTCAGTTTGTTATCTTTTCTCCGAGATTCGTTAGTTCGGTAATGAGTTCTTTGATCCTCGAGTGCAGATGTGCGACTGTTTCACCTTCTTTCATCCGAAGGTTTGTCAGCTGGTTCCGAAGTAGGTCCCATCTCGCGAGCTTTGCTTCGGAAGTTCCTTCGCGCAGCTCCAGAAATTTCTCCAAAAGTTCCTTTGCTGATTTGTAATCTCCGATCCGATTTACTTCATAGGGTGGAAGTACACTGAGTAGGTGGAACTCGGCTCATCCGTTGGCTACGAAGTCTGCTTGCTCCTTCTTAGTCTATTGATATTCTTCCTTTTCATTTCCTTGGGGGTTTTTGGGAGCTACAAAACCATATTTAATTATTAACAGAATTTCAAAATCAATTTTGAAAAATACCTCAATGTGTTTCTTCCATAACGCAAATTCTCGCTTGAACTTTGGTGGGTAGATTGTTGGACTGACCATTTTTTTTTTTGTGCTTCAATCGGCGGTTAGTCCTTCTAAGACGGTTGGGCTCTGAGACCACTTGTTGGCACAGGTAAGACCGGCAGGAGGGGGGTGAATTGCCTGTAAAATAAATAACACAAAAACTCTTCTCGATCTTTCAACTCAAATTAGTAGCACACTTATAAATAGGAAATTAAGCAACTAATAAGTAAAAGATACAAAGGAGTTACTTGGTTACAACATAGGTGGTTGTTAATCCAATATAGAAGAAAGTGCTGAAAAAATCTCTTTCGTATAGGCAGAGAAGCCTATTACAGTCATTGAATGCTCAGACAGTTATTATGAAATGAATACAAAAGTTGTTGTCTATTTAATAGATTCAGGGATCCTTTTATAGTCTCTGGAAAATCTTATCCGAAGCGGGAAGGCGCCTCCAACACACTAGAAGGTGCCTCCAACGAAGCAAGAAAGGATAAAGCTTTATCCTTTCCCAACGTTCACTTTTGCCCAGTCGAAGGCTCCTTCAAGTGCTTGAAGGCGCCTTCCATGAAGGGTTGAAGGCACTTTCCAATAGCTTGAAGGTGCCTTCTAATAGCTTGAAGGCACCTTCAGCAGCTGCTACCGAGCTCCACTTTCTTTCTCTTGCTCTTTCACTGCTCCTCTCACTTGAGTGATTTAGGTCAACCGGAATAGGGCTCACCCGAACCCATTTTTCAGTCTTCTCCTTGAGCAGACTTCCTCCCGGCTTCTCGTCCCTCAAATTGTCGTGTGCGTCATTCTCATCCACTAGTGTACTCTTCTGCAGCACCTCGTCCCTTGGATGCACCAAGCCCGTCGACTCCCTTCTCGTGCAATCTTTCTTGCTAGCTGCGTCTTCCGCTCGACTTCTTGTGTTCCTAAGCTCCTGCACACTTAGACACAAGGATCAAACACAACAAGGTCCAACTTAACTTGGTTGATCACATCAAAACTATCATGGGGTTCCAACATAATCTTATTTATGTAATTACCAAGTAATCATATAATTAATTTTATAAGAAATAAAACTTAACCTAATGTTGTTTGGTTCGACCTTTAGAATACACTAACTCATCATAATCGTCCTTAACAAAAACTCTTCCACCATTATTATAACCACCTGCAAGGTGTCCAAGTCCCCTTGAAAAAGGGTCAAGCTTGACCTAAACTAAAAGGGTCTAAACTCATTGAGAAAATCGTTCCCCCGCAACCCACCATAATCTGATGCGACGGTGGCGGCGGTGGAGGAGGAAACTGAAACTGAGGGACGAAGGCGAGCCCCCGTTGTCACATATCTAAGTAGTTACAAGTGATGAAGGGTGAATCCATATTAGGAATCGACGTTCGGGTGTGGACTTGTCGATGTTGATGGTGACAACGTCCAAGGTGGTGCTAGGGTGATTGAAGAGTTTCGAAGCTTTCTTCCATCAAGAATCAATGGTAATTGTGCTACAAAGGGAAGTGCGAAAAGCTTGAAATTGAGGTGAGAGACCCAAGAGGACGTACGTAGGGTTTGAACTCGCCTATCCGTGAGGGAAGAGGAGCCTCGATGGCCTTTGCCGCTGAGGCCGACGTCTCTTGCCATCCACAAAGTTCTTCGAAGAAAAATGGATTAATTTTGATAAATTTTTATGTTAACCCCAGATCCATATAAAACCTCACACTTTCAAGGTATTCATATTCCAGGTTATATCCCTCATTTCTTGACGTGGCGAGCATGCTCCATTACTTATTACTTGAACCATAAAAGATTAAATAATATAACCTTAGGTAAATAATCAAAAATTTGTTAAGAATATAATTAAAGTTCTATATTGAAAATACATTAAAAAAACATGAGTTTAAAAGATAAAATATATTTCCATTGATATGAGACATTTTAGATAAATCCTAAAAATAAATTCATGAGGGTTTAGGCCCAAAGTGGACAATATCATACCACTGTAGAGATATGCGAATTCTTTTAGTCCTAACAAGTGGTATTACAATCATGGTCCAAATCAGATGTTTGTGGAGAGGCCCAGAGCAGGTTAAGAGTAACTGGATGTTTATGAGGAGGTCTAGAGTAAATCAAGAGTAACTAGATGTTTGAGAAGTGACCTAGAGCAAGTCAAGAATAATCAGATGCTTGAGGGGAGGGCCGAACCATGAGAAGAATGATGACCCTTCGTTTGAGGGAAGGATTATTGAGAATATAATTAAAATATCACATTAAAAATATATGAAAAATATTATGAATTTGAATGATGAAATATTTCTCTATTTATATGAGGTATGTTTGATAGAATCTAGTCCCCTCGGATGGGTCTAGTGGTTAGCATATGAGGTGTTGTCATCATGAGGTATGGGGTTCGAATATGCCTCCCTTATGTGCTAGTCACTATTACAAAGGTTAGTATCCGCCCGTGATCTCCGTGTTGATCCTGGGATGTTGCTGGAGACGAACGTATTCGCTTTTTGTCATTATGTTTGATAGAATCTAAAAATAAATCTATAAGAATTTAGATAAAAAGTGAATAATATTATATTATTAAACTTTTCATCCTAATAAAATTATCAATAATAATTTCTAATATGCCATTAAGATGGTTGGGTAAAGTATCTTAATGACATTTTTAATGGTTAAAATGACAATGTGAAATCATCATTATTCACACTATTACATTTATAATAATGACCATTGAAAAAAAAAAGTCGTTAGCCCATAATAATTTAATAGCCTCTCTAATATTTAAAACGACAATGTGTAAGAGTGTCTTCTCTGTATGGATTCTAATAAATTTAAAAATCAATTCTCAGTATAAATATCTCATTGGTGTCTAAATTTTTCATGTATAATTAAAGAACCGTTGAATTAGAATGGCATGTGACCGATATTATCTTTTGCTTCGGTATTCATGTTCTTAGTTTTTATTTACTTTTGAAAAGGACAATGTGAGAACCCGAGTTGAATAAGATTTTTAATAAATAAAATTAAATAAATAAATAAATAATCTTAAACACGATTAAATTGATCTGGACTCTTTTCGCCCTTAATTAAAAAAAATAAAAATAAAAAAGAGACTACTATATTGGATTCGTCGTGGCCTCGAGAATTAATTAATACTCTTATTCTTTATTCAAGTATTCTCTTAAAATTCAATTATAAAGTGCATTTTTTTGATAAATTAAAAATTATAGTGTTTGGTTTGATAATGATTAAGGCTTAACTGTTCCCTTTACTAATCACATAAGTACTGATTAGTTAAGCGTTCAAAATGGCCTTAATAATTTCTTATTCTGAAAGTTAAGAGAAAATGATTACTTCCGAAAATAACTATTTATAAAACAATTTGCAATCAATTTTCATAGATATAAAATCTTTTGTGTATAACAATAATATCAATATTCTACTTGGAGATTCTAGAAGCTTAAAATGGGAAAAGAAAATTTCATTTTGAAAGTGTAAATTGACTTTGAAATTAGCTTGCACTTTAAAATTGACATAAATTGTTATTTTATAGAACAGTTGCACTCATATTTTTCATCCAAATAATTGTATTTGACAAAATATTAATATTCTACTTAGAAAATTCAAAAGCTTATAGTGATTTCAAAATTAACTTATACTTTTAAGATTGACAGAGAATAATTGCAAAACACTTTACAAAGCAATTATTTTACTAAAACAGATACTTTTAGAGATAAGAACAAACATAAATATTCTAGTTAGATGTTTCTTAGTTTATGTGTGTGTATTGTGTGTGTAGTGGTAGATTCAAGAATTTAAGCATGAGAGATGATCACGATCTAAACTGAGTGTAACTAATTTTTACATGGAATAAGAGACGGTATCCTTCATCTTTATCAATGGAACCTTATAATATTACGGATTACACCGCCGACAAAGGGAGGGTTCAACCCCTTTGGATCCGCCCCTATATATATATATATATATATATATGTTGATTTTTTTAGGTGCAAGTCAATTTACGAATCAATTTATGTCTTCAAAATTATTAATTTTGAATGCTATAAACTTTTAAACACCCTTCATGCGCCAATTTTCAAAGTGCATGCAAGTTGGTTAACTTGCGCCTTCAAAATTAAAGATGTTTTGCCATTATAAACTTTTAGGTAGTCTAAATAGAACATTAATATTTTTCTTATATGCAAGAAAAAATTATTTCAATGAGAAAAACTAACCATGAGTTGTCTTATAAAATAGTTTATCTCCTATAATTAAAGATATTATATTATAGAGATTAGAATACCTTTTAATAAGAAACAAATACAGAAGTGCCTTTTAATCATTTTAAATTATAAAATGCATATTTTTTTAAAGAACAGAATCCTCTAGAATAACTAGTGAGATATCAATTCATGATATTGAAGTGTTCTTGTAGATCGGTTACCTGCCTCTGAAGATAAATAATTGAGCAGGTGGATTAGGTGGGCCAAAAGCAAGATTTTCTTAAGCATGTGGATAGTTGAATCTTATTAAATTTATCAAATAATTGTCCTTTTTGAAGCAGACATCATACCAAACAATTGCCCATCTTGAAGAATGACTTCAAATCAAATAACTGTTCTCCATTGGCAGTGCCCTTCACCGGATGGAGAAACTTAATTATTAAGTTTTAGGATTGACTAATCCAAATTATCTTTTCACTGAATGCTATACTAATTTAATTGTATATTAGTATAAGGCGTTAAGAAAAAGGTATACGGTATAAAATATAAAGTATCGACGTATAATTTGATCCTGTCCGGAAATGATGAAAATAGTTGGTTGAAAATGTGACTCTATTATTAACTAAATGAAGACTCTGTATTATCCTATGTAACACAGAGAGCACTAGTATCAGGTTAGGGAAGGAGTCCCCGATATTGGTGTCTATTTTCTAAAGCATGATTTATAGAAATATGAAATTCGAAAAAAAAACTCACAGTGCTCGGCTCGGAGAATAACACTTGGAAGAAGTCGTCGTGTCCCTGTGACAATCACCACGAAGAAGAAGATTCTATCCCGGAGAAGATCACCTCGTAGGAACTTTCTCTTTTCTCCACAAACCAAATCCCACTGAATGATGATGGACGAACCAAGTTATTCTTTCTCCTTGTCTTCTCTCAGCATTTTATAATTTGGACATTGGTACCAGTTATGTTCGTGCAATAACAAGGCTGTTAATGCCTTATGACACATGCCTCAGCAGTAACTTCATGAAGGTGTTTCCGCTGAGCATCGTTTAATGCACAGTAATACTAATATCTCCCACTCATCCAAGTTAAATCACAAAGGCGAATGATCACAAAGATCATTAAGAATAAAGACCAATGGTCACCATGACTATGTAACCACATTTAATTCATATTTTAGGAAAAATGGTCTATGCGACAACAAGTATACTGAGCAATTATTACTAAGAAGATTATTACACTTTACATAGTTGCTCTATAGAACGAATCAAAGACATCATTAACTTGCGATTACCCTAGACTAAATTATTTATATCAATATAAACATCTCTAATCACTCATAATGACTATTATGTCAAGAGCATGTTTAACATCTCCAATCAATATAATTATTTACAATTATATTTTATGCACTGAACAAAAATATAATTGGTACTAGTGAATAAATGCCAACGATGTAAATTAATCTTAATCTTTCCTTTTTATAGCTAGAATCTATTTATTCTAATTAGTCACTTTCCTAGTTATACTCCATAGACCGAATCAACCATGGCCAATAGGGTACATGTTAAAGTAGCAGACACCGATTAGAACTTCAAGTAGATAACTAAATAGTCACTTAAGGTAAGATTGAGATTAACTTATAATCGCAAGGATCTCATATAGTAGAAAAGCAAGGATCTTAACTTGCCAACATACTTATCGAGACTATATTCAAATGTAATTTATACACTAAATAGATCATGATATTTTCATATATCTAAATATCTTTACAATATATTACATTCTTCAAAGTCCCAAAGACTTCACATGTCCTTAAAATGACTCTTTAGTTAATAACTTAGTAAAAGGATCGACAAGTATAGGGATTTACTCAAGAACTACTTTTTCTTGTCAACAATATCTCTTACACAATTTTACTTAATTTATATATGTTTGTCTTTACTGTGATATTTGAGATCTTTGGAAAAAGCTATAGCAGCTTGACTATCCCAATACACTATAACAGGACTCCCACTGTCATCAGCAATCTTCAAATGCTTCAAGAACCTTCTTAACCAAAGAGCCTCTTGTATAGCCGCTGCACAAGCATCATACTCAACTTCCATTATCGACACGGCTACACAAGCTTTGCTTTTTATTGTTCCATGAGACGACACCACCATTTAGCTAGAAGGTATAGCCAGATATGGATTTTCTATCATTAAGGTCCTCCACCCAATCTACATCTATGTAGCCACTCAGGCTCATATTTAATCCTTAGAAACATAGACAATAATTTACTGTCCCTTTGAGATATCTTAATATCCTCTTTATCATTTTTCAGTGTTTCGATCCTGGGTTTGACTGGAAATGACTAACTAAGCCAACAATATACCTTATATTAGGATGAGTACACAACATAGTGTACATTATGTTGGATCGAGAAGCGCTAGAGGGGGGGTGAATAACGCTCGTGGCTTTCACTTTTCGAATTTGTAAATCGTACGAAAACCTAACAGAGTAATAAGCAGCGGAAAATTAAAACAAGCACACAGACACGAAGGAATTTACTTCGTTCGGAGCCTGTGACGACTCCTACTCGAAGGCCCGCAATCCTTGATCGCTTTACGTGGGCAATAACTATAAGCTCGAATAGAGTACAAATATTACAATTAAGTACAATTGAAAAAGACAGTTATACCGACAACAGTATAGTAATCTGAAGATTCGGAGCTCCGAGTCGTCGGTGTCAAGTCGTAGCACTTCCGGGTCGTCTTGTTAGCAGCTAGTTACAAAGAGATCGCTTGGAATTCGTTGATTGAAGGTGTTGCTCGAAACCCCCTTTTAAACAATGCTCAAGGCGCCCTAAAGCCCATCCAAGGCGCCTTAAGCTAGCCGAGTCACCCGCGTGGATCAAGCTTGAACTGGTCGTGACTTATCTCTTCAAGGTGCCTTCTGTGCTCTCCAAGGCACCTTCATCCACCACTCCAAGGTGCCTTGAGCTTCGTCCAAGGCGCCTGCAAGCTTGCTTCGCAGCCAGCTCCAGCTTTGCACCCGAGGCGCCTCCAAGCCCCATGGAGGCGCCTCGGACACTGTTCATCTGAGGTGTACTTTGTGTTTTTGGTACCTGCAAACATGTTAGTCCCAAAATACCTACAACACAAAGTTAGTACAAAATAATAGTATGAATATGAAGGTTTGACAGTCTCCAGACTGTCCGGGTCTGACTTAGGATTTCCGACCGGAAACCCTAGGTCGACCCGACGCCTACTGTTCCCTCTACGGGGAACGCGTCCTTACCTACTCCACTCAGGAGATTTACCTGTTGCTAGTGCGATCCTCCAGATCGACTGGACTTTTGCTCGGCGCTCGATGCTTCCGGACTTTCTGCTGGACCTCCGCTTCCCGGCTGGTCCAGTCTTTCACCTGGTTCTCGACACCAGGACTTTCCACCTAGGGTTACCTCTAGGACTTTTGCCTGAAGCACTCGACCCACCAAGACTTTCCGCATAGGGTTACCGCCCCCTATGACCTAGGGTTACCACCCCTAGGGTTTTCACTTTGCCTAACCATAGTTAGGGCTTTTGTCTAAGTACACTTAGGACTTTCCTGCAATCTCATTCAGACTGTTAGATCACAACATAACCTTAACTTTGAATCCTTTGTCATTATCAAAACTTAGGTTCGATCGTCGGATGCTTCCCGCACCAACAATCTCCCCCTTTTTGATTATGGCAACCCAAATTCAATGTTAAGTAAAACAAATGCATAAATATATTTAAAAGGTTTAAGTGAGCAAGGTTAAGTATATAAATTCAAATTCAAGCATAACTTAAGCTAACACTTAAACTTTGTGAAGCTCCCCCTTAATACAGGATTTTCTATTTAAATTAGACTTTTACTTTTGAATTTCCCTACTCTCCCCCTTTGTCATTTATAAAAAAATAAGCCAGTTGAAAGCAGGTTTTAAGTTTTTAGAAAACAGATTAGGCTTTGAAAGAAGGTAAAATTGCTCGTGTAACACTTAGCTTGTAATAAAATTTTACGGAAAGAAAATTGTTAGCTAAGGGAGAAAGAGGACTTAAAAGGAATATTTTCACCTAAGTTTAAAAGGCTAAGCGCCTGCTTGGTTAGAGGGAGTTAACCAAAGGAAAGAGTATGGGAATCAATTGGTATGTTTGGTGAGTGGGCTTGTTTCCTAAACAGTAAATTTCATATACTAGTCTATGGGTTTTCTCCAATCCCTAGCAAATTGGGGGGAATGAAAAAACACTACTGTTCATTCCCGATCCCGATTTAGTGTGCGTGCTTTCCCTCCATCTGCCCTATTTCTTTTCTTCTCCCGTCCAAATCGCCACAGCTCGTCCCGACCAGTTCTCGCCACAACTCTTCCCTCTCCTCGACATCGTCCTCACCGTGAATCCGAGTCTTCTCCGTGACGCGTTGGCATTCCTCACCAAGTTCTCGCCATAGCTCTTCCCTTTCCTTGACGTTAGGTTTTTTCCTCGACGTCAACCTCGTCGCGAATCTTCCTTCTCCGTGACCTCGCCGTGACTCTTCCCTCTCCTCGACGCAGTTCCTCGCCAGGTGAGCTATCTTCCTCACCAAGTTCTCGCCATAGCTCTGCCCTTTTTTTTTTTGCGATCTTGATTTTGTTCTGATTTTTGTTCTGCGATCTTGATTTTTTGTTCCCCACAAAACTGAGCAAGTTGCCTTGTTATCTTCCTCACCAAGTTCTAATTTTTGTTTTACGATCTTGAATTTTTTTTCCCCCACAAAACTGAGCAAGTTGCCTTGTCATCTTCCTCACCAAGTTCTGCTATCTTCCTCACCAAGTTCTTCCTTGATTTTTTTTCTGCTATGTTCCTCACCAAGTTCTGATTTTTGTTCTTCTTTCAAGTCATCTTTAGGTATTTTTATTTTTTCTCAATCTTTTCTATCTAGTTGCCTTGTCATTTATTTTCTTTGTAATATTATGTGAGCATGCAACTAACCAGCTACTGATATGAATGTTGTTCCACACATGCTGCTCAGAATGCATTTGTTTTCCACACATATGAATGTTCTTCCATGTCATCTTTTTTGGCAATTGCAACTTTGTCTTCGATCTTGATCTTTATATGATATGAAGAACAATATTTTTAGTAGCTCTTCTTATGAATAAGAATATGGAAAACAGAACTTGAAACACATGGTTATTTGATTTATAGGGAAGATGCACCTTGAGAGATTTGCTAGCAATATATGATGCCCATGATTTGTTTCTTGTTTTAAAAATGGTAACCAATTTGCTTGTTACTAATGATGCTTGCCTTACCTTCCAATCCAGAAGTTACAATTACTTGCTGGATTTTTTTATGTAGATCAAATGGCTCGGCTTCCTATTACCGAACAACGGCGAAAACTAAAGAAACTATTATTGCTTCAACAAACAACCAACAATATGTTGGTCTTGTTATTTGCTCTATATTATGTACTCATTTGTTCATACCTTCGAGATAATGTTCGTCATATCAAAACAAAAGAAGAAAAAAGAGTCAATCGAATGAGATGGATGTGTAGATTGACAATGGATTGTGATTCTGCTTGCATTAGTCAACTTCGCATGGATAGAGCAACCTTTAGGATATTGTGTGATATGGTAGCAAACATTGGAGGACTAAAACCCACTAAGAACACATCCATAGAGGAGGTTGTAGCAATGTTCATATATACCTTGGCTCATCACAAAAAAAGTAGAACAATTAGCCTACTTTTTTTATCGTAGTATAGATATAGTGTTCTTGATGCAATTTTAAAATTATATCCTATTTTGCTCAAGAAGCCAGAACCTATTACTCAGGATTGTCAAGATGAGAAGTGGAAATGTTTTCAGGTACTTTTTACATCTAACATCAACTTTAATACATGTTTTTTTTATAATAAGTGTTAATCGTATAATTGTTAACTTTGTAGGGATGCTTAGGAGCGTTAAATGGAACATTAATTAAAGTTACACCTCCTACAGAAGATAAACCTCGTTTTCGCACTAGAAAAGGGTGTATTTCAACTAATGTATTAGGTGTTTGTTGCCCAAACATGCAATTCATATATGTATTACCTGGTTGGGAGGGATCAGCACATGATGGTCGTGTGCTTCGAGATGCGATATCAAGACCGCAGGGTCTAAGGGTCCCTCGAGGTACATTTGCGTTGTAATGTATACTATAAATTTTATTTTTATTTTTTAATGTTACTAACAATTTCATTTATATTCAACAATGAAGGTTGTTATTACTTGGTTGACTCTGGATATTGCAATGCAAATGGATTTCTTGTCCCATATCGAGGACAACGATATCACCTAAAAGAATTTGATGGCCATCGACCGGAGACACCAGAGGAATACTTCAACATGAAGCATTCCAAGGCTAGGAATGTTATAGAAAGATGTTTTGGGTTGTTAAAGGGGAGATGGAAGATTCTTGCATCACCATCATTTTTCTCCATTCAAACCCAAATTCGGATTATCATGGCATGTTGTCTTATGCATAATTTGATTCGCAAGTTTATGAGCTTTGATCCACAAGAGTCACTTATAGCAGATGAGGAAGAGGAATCTGATGGGGGAAGTGACAATGAAGAAGTAGAGTATATTACGCAAATTAATCCAAGTAATGAGTGGTCATCATTTAGAAATAATATGGCAACCAATATGTATAACACATGGTCTACTAGACCTAGTGGCAATGTTAGTGATTGAGTTCTATTTTGTAAGAATGTTATAACAATTGCGTGTTCTGATTTTATATATGTATTTGAATGGTACCAGTTCTACTCGACATTATAAGATTCATATATTGGTATATTATGTGGTGTTTTGTTTTATATGTATACTCGACATTATAAGATTTATCCATCAGTCATTACTAATGATTAAAAAAGTTCTTTTATGCCAATATGATATTCATTTCATACCTCTTACACTGTCATCTTTTTTGTTAGGATGACTACAATTACTCCATCAATTGCACGTGGAAGAGGGAAAAACAAACAATATTGGACGGATGAGGAGGTGGAAGTGTTGGTTGACGCTCTCATAGAACTGGCTTCCGATCCTTTATGGAAGGTAGATACTGGTTTTAAAAATGGTTATATGATTCAAATACACAAAATGGTATTGGGTAAGATTCCAAGTTTCAATAAAGCAGTTATTCCTCATATTGAATCCAAGATCAAATATCTTAAAACCAAGTACAATCCCCTCTCTGAGATGTGTATGCAAAGTGGGTGTCAGTGGGATGACGTGGAGCACAAGATTAACTGTGAAAAGCAATGGTTCGATGAATGGTGTCTGGTAAGTGCTTTGTATGCATCGATCATTTTTTAAGCTAGTACTATAGTGATTATTTCTCATAATGGCAGTATATTTTCAAAAATATTATTTTTTATTTTGTACCTCTATTTGTATTCTTTTGTGTAGACTCACCCTAATGCTGCTGGATTGTGGGATTTTAAATTTCCATATTTGCGCAAACTGGACATTGTGTGGGGAAAGGACAGAGCCACGGGACTTAGTGCTGAAGATGTGGTTGACGCAAGCATGGATGCTAATTGGCAAAAGAATTTGAATGTGAGTTCTTCCTCAGACAATGAAGATGAACCTGTTTTGGACATCCTATCACAAGGCTCACCTTCGAGTTCGTCATGTAACAATGGATCGAAAAAGAGAAAAAAACTTTCACCAAGAAGGGAAAGTTTTTACAAGAAAAAGAAAGCAGCAACACCCCAACAAACCATTGACTCGAGATTGGACAACTTTACTAATAAGTTTGAGGTCATTTGCGATCAAATGGCAACACAATATGGTACTATTACAAATGCTTTGATTGCAGAGTCCAAGCCAGAATCCATAGGTGGTGAAAAAATGCAGGAGGTTATTGCTGAACTACTTAATATTGGCATATCTCCAATGGATGTTGGTAGGGCTGCTGAAATTTGTTACAATGACCCTGCCAAGGTTGAAGTTATGTTTGCATTGCCAAGCCATTTGCGAAGATCCTATGTGCTTGGATTTATCTATCCATCTTCTATTCCATGAAACATGTGTGGATTCATGTTTTTTTTGTTGATGTTAAATAACTAGGTTATTTTGAATTGCATTCGGTATTTTTGAAGTTGTAATATTGTAGTTAGACGCATGCAATATTGTGTTAACCTAGTTATATTGTATGTCGGTAAAAATATTTTGTAATATTTAGGCATCAGCTAGACCAAAACTTGTATCAATGCTGTAACTTTAGCACTTGCTGATTTAGATTCTGTTTTATTTTGATGAAGTTATTGTTGGCATATATTATGTGTGGAAGTTGTTGTTTGTTCGCTTTCAGATGGTGCAGGAAAGAGAATGAGGGAGCTCTGCTGAGCTGGTAATTGATTGGGGCTACAATGTCTTTTCCTTGTCTCCAAGATCTGGGAGCTGCTTTTATATCTGGACAGAATGAACATAAACAGATTAGCGCCTGCTCCAAGAAAAATGTCATGTCTTCCTCCTTAGGCTCATCTAGTTTTCCTACTCCACAAAAACAGGTGAAATGCAATATCCTTATGGCATCCACCACCATTTATTTTAATTATGAAGTGCTTGTAGTTTGAATGCTCCTTGACTAGAGCATATCTAGCTCTCAACCAATAGGATTATATCTAGCACACCCCCTTTTGTCTCCCATTTTAGACTCTTTAATCTAAAATCTAGATACATATCATCGGCAATATTGTTTCCCCTAGCAAGTATATAAAATGTTTAGCATGTTACATGGTCAGTGCTATGACTGAGTTACTATATGAAGTAAGCACAAAATAGTTGAGCCTCATGGCTTGGTGTTGATGATGATTAGCATGATTTGAGAAGGAAAGAAATTTGGAAATTTTCATATATTTTACATGTTAGATTTTACAGTAACTGACTTTTATTATTGCTAAAATTAAATTGCTCGGAGTTCCTCATGCTATGGTGGTTGCTCGGTTTGATTCCTCTGACATTTGATTTCATTTTCCATCAGGACAACGTTAAAACTCGTCCTGCTTCAATTCTTGAAATGGAAAGTAGTCAGCTTAGCCCAATATCTATTCTGGAGGCTTCATTTTCAAATGACAGTTGCTCAATTGGGAGCCTCAATGCGAGTTCAGGTGCTACAAAATTTATCATTTTTTCTCACTCTGAACTCCTTTGTATATATATATGTTTACTACTCCCATGAACATTGAGATTGAGAGCTAAGACCATATTTCGTCTACAATGTGCTTGCTTTCAGTCGGAAAGCTGCAGGTTGGTTTGGTGGGAAATTGCAACACACCACAATCAACTGATACAGACGTTGATCTTTTGGATTCAGCAACTTCAGTTGATCTCAGAAGGTCTATTTTAGACAAAATCCAGCATATGAGTCGCATAACTTCAAGTGTCGATGACATTCCTTATGAAGTTGGATTCTCAAACTTTGATTTTTTTGAAGCTAGGCGTTTCATTTCAAATGCAGTGCTGTTGTTCTTATTTTGAGGTTATGATATGATCTTTGTATGCTCTAGGTTTTGAAACTGGTGTCATTTTTTAGGTTATGATAGAAGTTGTCGACGTGCATAATGTTCGAAAATAATTATTTCGAAAATATGTATTTCATCTAATGAATAATTTGTATAGGTAACATATACATTTCATGTTGAAAAGTAAATAAAATATAGGTAACATATATATTGATTCTTTCATTAACAAACCAAACACCATCTATGGCAATGGTAATGATTTCCTAATACCAACCAAACAGCACACTTCTATCAATCATATCCATTCTCATTCTCCACTTTATCAATCCCAATGTCATTCCCATTCCGTGGTTCTAACCAAGCAGGCCCTAATATATGGTTGACTTTGAAGTGATTTTAGCCACTTTTGAAACTTAGTTGTTTTTAGAGAAAATTTTGAAAAACTTAGCTAGATTTTAAAGAATTTTTGGAGCCAAAAAAATTTGAAGTCTCTTTTTACTTAGCAAAAATCTTTTGAAAGTAATGAGTTAAATTTTGCAAGTAAAGAGATATGCTTTTTAATACTTTTAGCAAAGTATAGAATGAATCTAATAGGTAACTTAGAAAAGTATTTTAGCAAAAATTTATAAAGGTGGCTAAGTTTGAGAAAGTTTGAAAGTTGCTATATAAATCACTTAGCTAAGCCTTTTGCAAATATTGAATTTTGAAAATGTAGTTTCATTTTAAAAAGGTACTTAGCTTAATTAAAAAAACTTAATTTTAAAAAAAAAATAGGAGTAAGAATTTATTAAATTTTAGGACGAAGAGAGAGTAACTAAATATTTAATTTAGGTTATTTAATCAAATTTAGTTGGTCCTTAAGTCCAAGCATGAGTCAAGTTAAATAGTTGTTAACTTATCCAAATTGTTTTGATCAGGTATCAGAGCCATAAAGTACAAGCATGCTCAATCTCCATTTCCTTCACCAATTGTCTAACCTTTAGCTACTTGATGATTGCCTAGAGGGCAGTAGCTTTCACTTGGTTAGTCAAGTTAAGTCTTTTGGTCAAGTTAGATTTGACTAAGGCTGGATGACTTAAACTGATTATTGTTAATAAAATATTTAATGTCCAGACTCATAATGATGCACAAACATAAGCATACTGGAGTCCAGGCTGTACCCTATGCATCTCACGTCGTTCTATGTTTTTCAAACACAAGCAAGGTATACTTAGGTGTTTGTGAGATGCTCTGACTTAAATCTAGGGGAACATGATTTCTAGGGTAGAGCTTAAGCTAATTCCATATTTTTGAAAAATTCTAAGAAATTGGGATTTTGAAAATATATTTTCCTTATAATTTTCAAAACAATTTAAAAGTGGTTTTGAAATTATACTCACAATTTTGAAAAAGTGACAAATAAGTGTTGAATTAAAGCATAAGTCAGCTAAATATAAGATAACCAACTTCAAGATACAACCAAAAGGTGAGTAAGATATCCAAGTCCAAAAAGTGAGTGACATATCCAGACAATCTAAAAAGATAGAGTCAAGCAAGCAGATCGTCAGCTGGAGGATCTGTAGCTAAGGGATCATCGGCTGGGGGTGGTGCAAGGGGCTACTCGGGTGTAGGCTGAGGTTGTCCCTGACGACGGATCTCTCCTCGGAGAGAAGCGAACCCTGCAGCTATCTCGGATCGGAGAGATCGGAGGAAGCGATGGCTATCTAGCACAGCCCGTCGCATCTGAATGGACTAGATCTCGAGCCGAGTAAGTCTGTCCTCGACGGAAGGCGGGGTCGAAGTCGAAGGCACGGCTGATGTGGAGGGTCCGGCAGAGGTGGAAGGATCTACGAAAAAGTCCTCTGCCAGGAAGTCGGGTCACTCCTCACCCTCACCTGGTACGTCCTCGGCCTCTGGAGCTCCAGGAGCAGCAATTGGTGGTGGTCGGCCCTTCCAAGCCAGAATCCCCTCGGCAGTGACCTCTGCACCCGCTAATCTAAGACTACGTTGACCGAACTCATCATAAATGGTAAGTGAGATGAGTGTCCCTCTGGTAATGTCTATCCTAGAGCCGGAGAATATCTGGGTCAGGATATGGTAGTAGGGCATATGAATCACTCCAAATGTAACTATACTAGATGCATGAATGATGTTATGAAACATATACAGTGCTATGTCTATATGTAGGCGCTGACTGAGTGCGTACAAAAAGAACGAGTGGGATGATCGCATCTTCGAGACGCCTCGAGATGAGATGGGTAGGATGCATGCTGTCAGGACTCTGTACATAACATAGTCCTGAACTCGAAGAAGAGTAGACCTGAACTCAGTCAGGCCAAAGGGTCTCTCCTCCCCAAAAAAATGTATGTAGATGTCATCTAAGGTAATGTGGAATAGGGATCACCGAAAGGTAGCTCCCTACTTGGGTAATACAAAAATGTACACTGGGACTCCCTAAGTTCTAGGCTAGTGCGAAGCAGGGAGGGGGTAAACTGAAGGTCAGTGCCACCAACTCTGGTAGAATAGGTGCTATCATCAACCTTTTCAAGGTTGTGATAGAACTGGGCACACAGGTCTTGGTTCACTGTAGTGGTGCAATCAACCAGTTTATCTAGATGATAATAGTTTATCATCTGGATTGCGGATAGACAATATTGGGATAAAAATTCCCTACCAATATATCTAGGTTTAATTGACTCAAAGGTGAACCTAGTAAAATCTATCCTATGCTGCTCCGAGGGGAATCTAGGGTCCGTGGAAGGGGCCCTAGCCGGTGTAGGATCCACAATGTGACGCTTCCTATTTTTGACATTATACAAAAAAAAATAGAAAAACTAGCACGAAATTTATGTAATAGATGATTGAGAGGAGTTTAGTGTATACCTAGGAGGCATTGCAAGGATTAAAGGAGGAAGTGATGGGTTGAAGGCGCCTTGGTTGGGGAGAAATCGCATGAGAACTTCGGTTGTGTTTCGGCAGAAAACGAACAGAAGAGGCTTCTGTTAGTGGCAAAAACGCGAAATGAAGGCGCCTTAAAGGCCCCTTAAGGCACCTTTGGAGGCACCTTAAAGGCTCCTTAAGGCGCCTTAATCAGCTCGACGGGAAATTTCCCGCCGCTGTTGAGGGAGCCTCCCTTGTGTGGGAGGCACCTCTATTCAGGCGCCACATTTTTTTTTTAATTAATTTTGATTTGAATTAGGTAAGTTAATTTTTGGATCAAAGACTTTAGGTTAATTAAATTTGAAAAATAATTAAGTTTAATTAGTTAACTAAGTTTGAAAAAAATAATTTAAGTTAATTAAGTTTTAAAAAATAATTTAAGTTAATTAAGTTTGAAAAATAATTTTAAGTTAATTAATTTTGAAAAATAATTTTAAGTTAATTAATTTTGAAAAATAATTTTAAGTCAATTAATTCGAAAAATAATTTTAAGTTAATTAATTTGAAAAATAATTTTAAGTCAATTAATTTTTAAAAAATAATTTAAATTAATTAAGTTTTGAAAAATGCTTTAAATTAATTAAGTTTTAAACAATAATTTAAATTAATTAAGTTTTAAAAAATAATTTTAAGTTAATTAATTTTGAAAAATAATTTTAAGTTAATTAATTTTCAAAAATAATTTTAAGTCAATTAATTTGAAAAATAATTTTAAGTTAATTAATTTGAAAAATAATTTTAAGTTAATTATTTTGAATAATAATTTTGAGTTAATTATTTTGAAAAAATAATTTTAAGTTGATTAATTTGAAAAATAATTTTAAGTTAATTAATTTGAAAAATAATTTAAGTTAATTAATTTGAAAAATAATTTTGAGTTAATTAATTTTGAAAAAATAATTTTAAGTTGATTAATTTGAAAAATAATTTTAAGTTAATTAATTTGAAAAATAATTTTAAGTTAATTAATTTGAAAAATAATTTTAAGTTAATTAATTTTGAAAAATAATTTAAGTTAATTAATTTGAAAAATACTTTTACGTTAACTAATTTTGAAAAATAATTTTAAGTTAATTAATTTTGAAAAATAATTTTAAGTTAATTAATTTGAAAAATAATTTAAGTTAATTAATTTGAAAAATACTTTTAAGTTAACTAATTTTGAAAAATAGTTTTAAGTTAATTAATTTTGAAAAATAATTTTAAGTTAATTAATTTGAAAAATACTTTTAAGTTAATTAATTTGAAAAATAATTTAAGTTAATTAATTTGAAAAATAATTTTGAGTTAATTAATTTTGAAAAAATAATTTTAAGTTAATTAAGTTTTAAAAAATAATTTAAGTTAATTAAGTTTTAAAAAATAATTTAAGTTAATTAAGTTTGAAAAAAATAATTTAAGTTAATTAAGTTGAAAAAATGATTTTAAGTTAATTAAGTTGAAAAATAATTTTAATTAATTTTTATTTTACTTAGTCATCTCACCCGATCTAAATTTTCAATCAGGTAATCCTATAATTATTGTGAGATGAATTAGTTTCAATTTTAGGGTTTAGTTTAACTTTGTGTTAGATTCAGGTTTAGATTTGAGTTCAACAAGTAAGCGTTCTTTGGATAAACTTTTGGGCTATGGTGAGTCACAAGGATATCATTAAAGTAACCATGCCTTCGAGGATTTCCAAATAGTCCTACCCATTTAACTTAGTACAAAACCATGGTCTAACTGATTTGGATCCATAAAGGGTAACTTCGGTCAGTTCCACTTAGCCAAATGCACCAGGTCGAAGCCATATCTTCCTAGACATGCGATGACTAAGTTTCCCCAACGTACTATCATCCAATACTTCACCAGTACCGTGGGTCAAGTTAAACCTAACTCATTTTAATCTAACCCTATTTACCCTGCCAGGTAGGTAAGGTTCGGTTACTCTGCCGGGTAGATAAAGTTCGGTTACCCAGTCGGGTAGTTTAGTTGAGGGTGCCAGCTATTCTGGATCCTCCTTCTATTTTTATTTGATTTAAGTTGAAATTTTTTAATTTAATTTCAAATTTTTAATTGAATTTTGATTTTTTAATTTTTAATTGAATTTTGATTTTTTTATTTTTAATTTAATTTTGATTTTTTAATTTTTAATTTAATTTCAAATTTTGAATTTTTAATTTAATTTTGAATTTTGAATTTAATTTCAATTTTTTAATTGAGTTTTGAATTTTTAATTTAATTTTGAATTTTGAATTTAATTTCAAATTTTTAATTGAGTTTTGAATTTTTAATTTAATTTTGAATTTTGAATTTTTAATTTAATTTCAAATTTTTTATTTTTAATTTAATTTCAAATTTTTTAATTAAGTTTTGAATTTTTAATTTTTAATTTAATTTCAAATTTTTAATTTAATTTCAAATTTTTAATTGAGTTTTGAATTTTTAATTTTTATTAATATCGTTTTTGTTTTTGCTCCCTCTGGATCATAGCCTCGATATGGTCTATCGAGGTAGTGTATTTGATCCTTCGGGATCCAATATTGGCCAAGTCCAACTTGATTAATCAATTTGGACTTGGGGACTCATGCTTGGACTGTTTTTCTATTTGCTCTTTGTACAAGAGATAAATAAGATTTATATTTTTTCTTTGGTTTAAATCCTAGACCAGTTCTATTGTAAACGACTCTTTGTGTCCCAAGAATTAGGTCAAGATTCTTGGAACCTAAAGAAAACCGTACTAGTGTTTTTTCCAGATCCTTGACTTGAATTTTCAGGCTGGAATTCTCTTCCTCAAGTTTTTGGACTTGAGTTGAATTTCCAGTCTGAACTGGTTCAGTCATAGATTCGGAGTTAGTCACTTCTTTAAGGGCTTCTACTTCCTTTAGAAGTGACTTTACTCTAAGGTTTGATTTAGCTAATTTTCGTAACAAATAATTAACTAAATTATTGAGTCGAGAGATACTTACAGAGGTATCGGGCCCTTCGGAAACGGATATGGATCCGTGGCTTCGCTCGGACTCAGCCTCCGACTCGCTCTCGCTCTCGGACAGGTTGATCTGGTCCTAGGCCATCAGCACAAGTAAACTCGTCTGATCGAGTTCGTCGTCGTCATCTTCTGAGGAAGATTCATCCCATGTCGCCTTCAGGGCCTTCTTCCTTCTCTGCTTCTTTGCTTCCTTTTGGTTAGGGCAGTTGGCCTTGATATGCCCCTTCTGGTTGCATCCGTAGCAGATCACTTCAAATTTTACCTTAGAATTCGGTTGGGCCTCCTTGGATTGGACTACCTTCTTTAGGTCTCTTTTGTTGAAGCCTTTCTTCTTCTTGTAGAGTCTCTTCACAAGGTTCATGAGTTCAATGGTTAGTTCATTACCTTCTTCATCTGCGTCGGTTTCTGCTTTCGGCTCCTGTTCAGTTCTTCGTCGTGATCTTGATTCTCGAGCTCCACCGGTACCTGCAAGAAAAGCAATTCCTTTCTCGGAAGGCTGTGTATTAGGCTGCTCATGAAGTTCGAATTTTGAAAATAGCTCGTCTAATCTAATTAATGATAAATCTTTGGAGACTTTGTAGGCATCTACCATTGATGCCCACAATGTACTCCTAGGAAAAGAGTTGAGTGCATACCTTATGATGTCCCCATTCTCGACCTTTTGACCGATTGCGTGTAGGGAGTTGAGGATATCTTGTATCTGTGCGTGGAGTTGACAGGTCGTCTCATCTTCCTGCATTTTTAGGTTATACAATTTATTAAGCAACAAGTCACATTTACTTACTTTTGTGTCGGAGGTTCCCTCGTGGAGTTCGATCAGCTTCTCCGAGAGCTCTTTTTCTGATGTGAACGGACCAACTCTATTGAGCTCCTCCTTGGTCAGTCCACACTGGAGGGTGCAGGTCGCTTTGGCATCAGCTTCTACCTTCTTGATTATTGTTGGTTCCCATTTTTCGCAGGATGTCGGCTTGCCGTCTTCGTCGGATGGGAGTTGTAGTCATGTCTTGACGATCATCCATGTCTCGAACTGGGTTTTGAGGAATGTTTCCATTCGCCCCTTCCAGTACCCAAAGTCTTCTCCAGTGAAGAGCGGGGGACGAACGATGCTATAACCCTCTTAATGGGCCATTTGAAATCCTGCATGACAAAAAGAACGAAAATCTGTTCCAAGACTAAGTCTTGGATTAGTAGTGCGGGAATAATTTTAAAAAAAATGGACTCGAGTGGTGTTGCACCAACTTCGAGCAAAAAACCGAATCGAGAAAAGAATTAGAATATAGCTACAAAGCTAAATTCTAATTGACTCCGAAAAATCTGAAAATACCACGTAAAATTATTTTGAATGGTGGTTGCACTGATTCAAAATGACCCCGCTCTGATACCAATTGTTGGATCGAGAAGCGCTAGAGGGGGGGGGGGGAATAGCGCTCATGGCTTTCACTTTTCGAATTCGTAAATCGTACGAAAAACTAACAGAGTAATAAGCAGCGGAAAATTAAAACAAGCACACAGACACGAAGGAATTTACTTCGTTCGGAGCCTGTGACGACTCCAACTCGAAGGCCCGCGATCCTTGATCGCTTTACGTGGGCAACAACTATATGCTCGAATAGAGTACAAATATTACAATTAAGTACAATTGAAAAAGACAGTTATACCGACAACAGTATAGTAATCTGAAGATTCGGAGCTCCGGGTCGTCGGTGTCAAGTAGCAACACTTCCGGGTCGTCTTGTTAGCAGCTAGTTGCAAAGGGATCGCTTGGAATTCGTTGATTGAAGGTGCTGCTCAAAACCCCCTTTTAAACAGTGCTCAAGGCGCCCTAAAGCCCATCCAAGGCGCCTTAAGCTAGCCGAGTCGCCCGCGTGGATCAAGCTTGAACTGGTCGTGACTTATCTCTTCAAGGTGCCTTCTGTGCTCTCCAAGGCGCTTTCATCCACCAGTCCAAGGTGCCTTGAGCTTCCTCCAAGGCGCCTGCAAGCTTGCTTCACAGCCAGCTCCAGCTTTGCACCCGAGGCGCCTCCAAGCCCCATAGAGGCGCCTCAGACACTGTTCATCTGAGGTGTACTTTGTGTTTTTGGTACCTGCAAACATGTTAGTCCCAAAATACCTACAACACAAAGTTAGTACACAATAATAGTATGAATATGAAGGTTTGACAGTCTCCAGACTGTCCGGGTCTGACTTAGGATTTCCGACCGGAAACCCTAGGTCGACCCGACGCCTACTGTTCCCTCTACGGGGAACGCGTCCTTACCTACTCCACTCAGGAGATTTACCTGTTACTAGTGTGATCCTCCAGATCAACTGGACTTTTGCTCGGCGCTTGAGGCTTCCGAACTTTCTGCTGGACTTCCGCTTCCCGGCTGGTCCAGTCTTTCACCTGGTTCGCGACACCAGGACTTTCCACCTAGGGTTACCCCCCTCAGGACTTTTGCCTGAAGCACTCGACCCACCAAGACTTTCCGCATAGGGTTATCACCCCCTATGACCTAGGGTTACCACCCCCTAGGGTTTTCACCTTGCCTAACCACAGTTAGGGCTTTTGCCTAAGTACACTTAGGACTTTCCTGCAATCTCATTCAGACTGTTAGATCACAACATAACCTTAACTTTGAATCCTTTGCCATTACCAAAACTTTGATTCGATCGTCGGATGCTTCCCGCACTAACACATTAAACTACCAATTGCACTGACATATGATTTTTTTTCTTCATTTCGATTATTTTTTCAAGAGTCTTGGGATACATATGCTTTTTCATCATGAGCCTGTTGATTACTCCCATTCCCCGTAAATGCACCCTGTGATTTGCCACCACATGTCACACTCTCACACCACTGAATATTCAATGTAACCGTAACTATTAGGATTTGATGTGTCTGTCACCTTTTTAAATTTGATGGTCTATATTAAATCTCGTTTCCCTAAGGCCTTAATCGGATGACCACCAATAACCAATCCTAGGGTTTTTAATGTCGTCTCTTTTCTTTGCCTCGTATCGTTTTCAACTTTGTCTTCACAATCTTCTTCATCTTCTATTCATCGTCGGCAATTAGAGTTCAGTAAGTTTCATCTTCCTTTCCTTAACTTTCGATATTCATCCACCTCTCCCCATGATTTCACATAAATTGGTATAACTACATATTAAATTTTAGAATTTTTCTAAAATTTATTTAGATTTTTCTGGGATTGTTTAATGAATTTATAAGTAATTCATTGGGATAACTAATTAGGGATGGAAAAAACTTATTTGGGTTTACTTATTTAAGGAAAAGTTGATTTTCCAAAATTAGTTTTTCTTTTGCCCTAAACTCCCACCGATTTTGTCCTTCTCTCACGATTTTGAAACCGCCTTCATGCAACGTCAAAGCCACCGGTCCTAGCTCCCTTCAGCACCGACCTTTCTCCCCTTCTCTACAATTTTTAACCCAATGTCGTGTCACCTCTGCTCGACACCGCTAGCACCACAGAGCTACCACTGCTAGCAGTCGCCATCTCAGACAAGGAAGGTATTGGTTGTTACTCGGAAAATCTAGAGATTTCACTGTACAAAAATTTTGTACAAAGGTCTGAACCTTTTCCTAGCTACCATGTGTTCTTTTAAATTAAATTTTGGATCGCCTGCGGAACTTAACACGTTTGATCCAAAACTTAATTTATTTGTTCTTTTAGGTTTTTGACTTGGATCTCCTGCGGAACTTAACACGTTTGATCCAAATCACCTAAGTTATTAATTCCATTAAATATTAATTTTTAAAATTGGTTCCCAGTACTGACGTAGCGAGGCACATGGCGTTCTTGGATATGGGAACAACCATCACCGACTAGACAAAACCTTTTAAGAAAAGCTAATATTTAATTTCCTAAAATAACTCTAGGTCAACCGAAAAGAACAATCAAATCACAAGGAAAAGAAAAACAAAATAACACTATATCGAAAACAAATTCGAAACACTAGAATCGTATGCCTCTTGTATTTAGTATTATTTCCAAAAATAACTAGTATGATGCGGAAAGAAAAATTACTAGTTATACCTTTTAGAAAGACCTCTTGATCTTCTACCGTATTCCTCTTCTAACCTCGGACGTTGTGTGGGCAACGATCTTCCGAGATGAGAACCACCTAGGCACCTTCTTCCTTCTTCCTTCAAGTTTCAGCCAAGCACAAGAACTTTCAAAGGATGAAGAATTTTCCACCAACCAAGCTCAAAGGGATGCATGCTTTCTCTCCTCCTTCCTTGATCCGGCCTCAAAGAGATGATAGATTTCGGCCACAACAAGAGGAGAGAAGAGAAAGGGAAGGGCCGGCCACCACACCAAGAAAAAAGGGGAAGAAAAATAGAATAGAGTCCTTCGCCTTGAAACCTCCTCTAACCCCTCTTTTATAATCCTTGGTCTTGGCAAATAAGGAAAATTTAATAAAAACTTCCTTAATTCTTTTGCCATTGAAAAGGAAAATTTATTTAATTAAAAATAATTTTTCTTTTCAATTTGTAATGGTCGGCCACCACATAAATTCTCCAAGCAAATAAAATTTTAAACAAAAATTAAAACTTCCTTATTTGCTTCCGGAAATTTATAAAATTTCTCCAATAATTTTTATCCCTTCATGATTGGTTTATAAAAAGGAAATTTAATAAATTAAAATCTTTCTTTTAAACATGTAGATAAAAAGAAAGTTATCTCTATAAATTAAAAACTCTTTTAATCTACAAATAAGAAAAGATATCAAATCTTTTCTTAATCTTTTGTAGAAACTTATAAAAGAGAATATTTAATTTTAAACTCTCTTTTAAATCATGAACATGGTTAAAAAGGAAAGTTTTCTTAAAATTTAAAATCCTCCTTTAATCAACAAATAAGGAAAGATTTCAAATTTTAAACTCTCTTTTAAACATGTAGATGATTTACAAATAAGGAAAGTTTTTACCAAAAATTAAAACCATCCTTTTAAACTACAAATAAGGAAAGAGATTAATCTCTTCTCTTAATCTTTTGTAGAAAGCTATAAAAGGAACTTTTTAATTTTTAAACTCTCTTTTAAAATCATGATATCCACATAAGAAATAATTTTAATAAAAATCCTCTTTAATATTCTAGTGGTCGGCCACCTAAGCTTGGGACCCAAGTTTTGGCCGGCCACCTACATGGCTCATCCACTTGGTCTTGGCCGGCCCTAGCTTGGGTTCCAAGCTAGCTTGGTCGGCCCCATTGGATGGGTAAGAAGGTGGGTATGCGGTGGGTATAAATCTCTATATACTAGAGGCTACGATAGGGACCGAGAGGAGGAATTGGTTTTGGTCTCCCGATAAAATTAAGCATCCCGTGCTCGCCCCGAACACACAACTTAATTTTATCAATAATAATTCATTCCACTAGAGAACTATTATTGAACTACCGCACCAATCCCAAATTACATTTTGGGCTCCTTCTTATCATGAGTGTGTTAGTCTCCCTGTGTTTAAGATAACAAATGTCCACTAATTAAGTAAGTTACTGACAACTCACTTAATTAATATCTAGCTCCAAGAGTAGTACCACTCAACTTCATCATCATGTCGGACTAAGTCCACCTGCAGGGTTTAACGTGACAATCCTTATGAGCTCCTCTTGGGGACATTCTCAACCTAGATTATTAGGACACAGTTTCCTTCTATAATAAACAACACACACTATAAGTGATATCATTTCTCAACTTATCGGGCTTATTGATTCATCGAACTAAATCTCACCCATTGATAAATTAAAGAAATAAATATCAAATATATGTGATTATTATTATATTAGGATTAAGAGCACACACTTTCATAATAACTGAGGTCTTTGTTCCTTTATAAAGTCAGTATAAAAGAAACGACCTCTAATGGTCCTACTCAATACACTCTTAGTGTACTAATGTAATTATATAGTTAAGATAAACTAACACCTAATTACACTACGACCTTCCAATGGTTTGTTTCTTTCCATCATGGTCGTGAGCTACTGTTTATAATTTATAAGGTACTGATAACATGATCTTCTGTGTGTGACACCACACACTATGTTATCTACAATATAAATTAATTGAACAACTACATTTATTACAAATGTAGACATTTGACCAATGTGATTCTTATTTCTAGATAAATGTTTTATACCAAAAGCTAGGCTTTTAGTATACATTCTAACAATCTCCCACTTATACTAAAAGACTAAGCTGCCATATGTGCTGCCATACATCTGATTCTCATGCCTTTCAAAAAGCTCTTGTCTTAAGGACCTTAGGTTATCATCTGATGCAATCTAGACGGCAACAACTTCTCCTCGTTATATAATTTCTCGTATTGGGTAGTACTTGCGCTCTATTGTGTTTACTTGCCTTATAGACTCATGGTTTCTTCGAGTTTGCTACTGCACCATTATTATTACAATAAATTGTAATAATCTTTGGACAAACTAGAAATCATATCTAAGTCTATCTTGAGGTTATTAAGTCATTCATCTTTTATGGCTACCTCAGAGGCTTGCCATATACTCATCTTCTATGATAGAGTCCAGAAAAACACCTATGCTTATCACTCTTTCATAGTTATGACTTTTCCTCCTAAAGTAAACACAAAACCCCGAGGTTGACTTATTATTGTCCCTATCCGATTGGAAGTCAAAATCCGTGCAACCTACAGGAACCAAATTAACTGCCTTGTAAGCTAGCATATAATCTCTAGTGCTTCTAAGGTAATTTTAATATATGCTTTACTGCAGTCCAATGTCCTTGTTTAGGGTTACTTTGATATCTGCTAATTATGCCCTTGGTAAAACAGATTTCTGATCTCGTGCATAGCATACATTAGGTTGTCTAACTGCCGAAGCATAAAGAACTGTCTACATATCCTCAATCTCCTTTGATGTCATCGGAGACATCTCTTTAGATAAAGACACTCCATGCTTAAAAGGTAAGAAACTTTTCTAGGAGTTTTTGCATGCTAAAAATGAGCAAGGATTTTTCCGATGTATTAAGCTTGGGATAAGTAAAATATATATTTTTCTTGCGATCCCTTATTACTTTGATCTAAAAAATAATACATTCTCCCAAGTCCTTTATATCGAATTATTTGGGCAACCATACCCTTACTTCTGACAACATTTTGATATTGTTTCCAACTACCAAAAATGTTATCTACGTATAGTACAAGAAATACCACCACGTTTTCATCACACCTTTTGTATACACAAGACTTATCTGTTTACTCAATAAATCCATAGGTCTGGATTACTTTGATAAACTGGATGTTCCAAGACCTTGAAGCTTTGCCTTAGTCCATAGACTGATTGAGCTTGCACACAAGATGCTCTTAGCCCTTTACAATGAACCCTTCTGGTTGCTTTATATGGATGCTTTCTTCAAGACTTCCATTAAGGAATGTTGTCTTGACATCCACTTGCCAAATAGATAAAAGAATCCGGATAGACTTAAGCATGGCTACCAGTGAAAAAGTTTCCTTTTTCATCTAGCCTTGCTTTTGAAAGTTTCTACCTTCCTGTCTATCCCTCTTTTCCTATTATAGACCTTTTTACACCCAAAGGCTTTTACACCATTTGGTGTTTCTACAAGCTTCCAGATTTTATTAGAATACATATATTCTAATTCTATTATTCATTACTCTATGCCAAGATGTTGCATCTTTATCTTGGAGTGCTTCGTCATATGTCCGGAGATCAGGTTCATGTCCTCCAGGGATCGAGTCCAAAAACTCTCCCAAAACATGAATCCTTTTAGGTTGCCTAACAACCCTCCCACTACGATAAGACACTTTCTGCAATTGTGTATCATTTGTGATACGTGTTACAGTTTCCTTGTGGTATCTCATCTTGTACAGTTGGTACTAGATTAGACATGTCTTTTATTATTTCCTTAAGAACAAATTTTCTTATGGGCACATGGTTTATTACATAGTCCTTTTCTAAAAATCGGTCATTGATACTAACAATGACCTTCTGATTTTTAAGACTATAAACCTACTTTCATTTCTCTAGGATAACCCACAAACAAGTGAATTCCTGTCCAACTTATCATTGTCTCTCTTCTGCATATGTGCTGGACTACCCGAATCCGAATATGCTACGAAATAGGCTTACGCCTATTCAGCAATTCTATATGAGTAGAGAGTTCTGTCTTTGGAAGGTACTATATTCATTTCCGTTTCCAAAGTATATCCTTAAAATGATTTTGGTAATATTCTAAATAACTCATCAATCTACTTATTTCCATAAGAGTCCTATACCTTCCTTTTTCTACACCATTCTGTTGGGGTGTACCAGGTGCAGTTAGTTGGGATTGAATCCCTACTTCTGATAAGTGACTCCTAAATTCTCCCAAGAGGTTCTTGCCACTACGATCTTACCATAGTGACTTTTACTTTAACATTTCTCTGCATCAGCCTTGTACTCTTTGAACTAATCAAAGTACTTAGTCTTGCAGTACATTAAGTAAATTTATTTATATCTTGAATAGTTGTCTATAAAATAGACGAAATATTCAATACTACCTCTTGTCTGGATAGTCATAGGATCACACAAATCAGAATAAACCAATTTCAACATATCTTTGACTCCATACCCCTTAGACTTAAAAGCTTCTTGGTTATTTTTCCTTCCAAGTAAGACTCGCAGGTTGGAAAGATTTCCACTACTAATGAACCCAAAAGTTCATCAGCTACCAATGAATCCTACTCAAGTTAATATAACCTAGCCTTAGATGTCAAAGATATAATTGGTTCATTTCAGAAGGTTACTTTCTCTTAAAGTTAGAAGATGTGTTACTAATTTCCATTTGTTGCATCATGAGAGTTATTGGATTTATAAATTCTCAACCAACGTACCAGAACAGATAACTTCCCTCTTTTTCTTAATAACAACTTTGTTATTAAAAGAGACAGAATATCAAGTTCTTTGAATAATTTAGAAACTGAAAACTAGTTCTTTCTAAACTTGGTGCGTAAAGACAATTACTCAAAAATCCATGTTTTATTCTTATCAAAAGATAAACATCTCCCACTGCAACAGCTACCATTTTTACAACAGTTCCCAAGTGGACGGTGTTTTAATTTTCATTTAGTTGCCGGGTTTCCTGGAACCCTGCAATGAATTGCGGACATGATTAATGGCATCTGTATCTACACTCCAGGTTCTGGTAGATAACACCACTAAACATGTTTCAACTAATGAATTAAATACACCTATATTGTTTTTAATTCTAAGAAGACAGTCTACCTTTATGTCCAAATCATATTTCCAATCATTACAATTGAGACTACTAAGTCTTTTCTATAGTATGACTACTAGGGGATTGACAAACATTTTAAATCCTAAGAATCACAAAAATATTTGGTCAAGATCAACTCCTTAAAATCCCCATGAATTTTGTATGCCACGATAGTGTGAACGTATACAAAATCGAAGAGGAGTTTTTATTCATTAATTTTATTATCTCGTCAACTTTACTTTATGACAAATAAAATTAATAGTTGATCTGTCTTTGATCAAATATTTGGTCAAAACTTTTTGAATTTAAAATAACATTGATTCCTCAAACAATATTATTTAAATTCACCAACACCTCAAACACCGTGAATTTTGCATGCCACGATAGTGTGGACGTATACAAAAGTAAACATTTGTAAGAGGAGGGATTTACCCATTAATTACCTTGTCAATAAATCTTTATGACAAATAAAATTACCTCAAACACCGTGAATTTTGTATGCCACGATAGTATGGACGTATACAAAATCAAACATTCGTAAGAGGGGTTTTTAATTTTATTATCTTGTCAACCTATTTATTTGACAAATTAATAGTTGGTTTTCTTCGGTCACACAAATAATAGCAGTGACTCCGATGGGGAGGATACTATTAGATGTGCCTAAGTGTATACCATTACTTGACACTAAGTCCATTAATAAGATTATGCCCCTTCCGATGGGGAAGATCACACGCTCTTAATTAACTTCCTATAGTCATCCAAAATGGAAGTTTAATCTAGTGATCTGCAAACAAGCTCATCCGATATGGAGGAAGGCACTCAGAGCCAACGCGCAAACTTGTTACATCACTTATAAACCAGTAATGGAGACCGTGGAATTTATTTAAAATAAATCTCTCTCCCACTTAGTTATTTAAAGTGAGGAATTTTGACTATGCTAGTCTACCTAACATGCATACTAACAAGCACACACAACACAGCATAAAAAGCAATAAATAGAAAAACTAATTTTCAACTATTATGGCTTTTATCTATTGCTGTCCTCCGTGTGTCGCCAACCCTAGCTGCTGCCATCTTTGGCCACCGCCATCGGGTCTAGTTGTTGCATCCATCTTGCTCCTTGTTCCGCTGCGCCTCTGATCCTCAAAAGGCTCGACGCCTTACAAGATTCGATCCGCGACATAAATAGAATTTTACATTTTTCGATCCTATATTCCTCGAAGGAATGTACATGTAAACTAGATCAAAAATAAAATCCTAATAAAACTAAATACAGCTCCTGCTGTATTTTATAATACAATCATGCACACATAATAAATGCCCTTAACATGTCCAAGGGTCCAATCACACACATAATAACTATAAGTCATAATAGTTGGATCCTACATCCACAAAGTTAGCACATCCTACTATTATCCTCCCTAAATTATGTATGACATGTGCATAATTAAACTAATACCAAATACACAGAGGCAAAACCCTAGCTCTGATACCAATTGTTGGTTGCTACTCGGAAAACCTAGAGGTTCCACTGTACAAAAATTTTGTACAAATGTCTGAACCTTTTCCTAGTTACCATGTGTTCTTTTAAATTAAATTTTGGATCACATGCGGAACTTAACACGTTTGATCCAAAACTTAATCTATTTGTTCTTTTAGGTTTTGACTTGGATCTCCTGCGGAACTTAACACGTTTGATCCAAATCACCTAAGTTATTAATTCCATTAAATATTAATTTCCCAAATTGGTTCCCAGTACTGACGTGGCGAGGCACATGGCCTTCTTGGATATGGGAGCAACCACCACAGACTAGACAAAACCTTTTAAGGAAAGCTAATATTTAATTTCCTAAAATAACTTTAGGTCAACCGAAAAGAACAATCAAATCACAAGGAAAAGAAAAACAAAAGAACAATATATCGAAAACAAATTCGAAACACTAGAATCATATGTCTCTTGTATTTAGTATTATTTCCAAAAATAACTAGTATGATGCGGAAAGAAAAATTACTAGTTATACCTTTTAGAAAGACCTTTTGATCTTCTACCGTATTCCTCTTCTAACCTCGGACGTTGTGTGGGCAACGATCTTCCGAGATGAGAACCACCTAGGCACCTTCTTCCTTCTTCCTTCAAGTTTCGGCCAAGCACAAGAACTTTCAAAGGATGAAGAATTTTCCACCAACCAAGCTCCAAGGGATGCATGTTTTCTCTCCTTCTTCTCCTTCCTTGATCCGGCCACATCCTCCAAGCTCCAAGAGATGATAGATTTCGGCCACAGTAAGAGGAGAGAAGAGAAAGGGAAGGGTCGGCCACCACACCAAGAAAAAAGGGGAAGAAAAATAGAATAGAGTCCTTCGCCTTGAAGCCTCCTCTAACCCCTCTTTTATAATCCTTGGTCTTAGCAAATAAGGAAAATTTAATAAAAACTTCCTTAATTCTTTTTCCATTGAAAAGGAAAATTTATTTAATTAAAAACAATTTTTCTTTTCAATTTGTAATGGCCGGCCACCACATAAATTCTCCAAGCAAATAAAATTTTAAACAAAAATTAAAACTTCCTTATTTGCTTCCGGAAATTTATAAAATTTCTCCAATAATTTTTATCCCTTCATGATTGGTTTATAAAAAGGAAATTTAATAAATTAAAATCTTTCTTTTAAACATGTAGATAAAAAGAAAGTTATCTCTATAAATTAAAAACTCTTTTAATCTACAAATAAGGAAAGATATCAAATCTTTTCTTAATCTTTTGTAGAAACTTATAAAAGAGAATATTTAATTTTAAACTCTCTTTTAAATCATGAACATGGTTAAAAAGGAAAGTTTTCTTAAAATTTAAAATCCTCCTTTAATCAACAAATAAGGAAAGATTTCAAATTTTAAACTCTCTTTTAAACATGTAGATGATTTACAAATAAGGAAAGTTTTTACCAAAAATTAAAATCATCCTTTTAAACTACAAATAAGGAAAGAGAATAATCTCTTCTCTTAATCTTTTGTAGAAAGCTATAATTGGAAATTTTTAATTTTTAAACTCTCTTTTAAAATCATGATATCCACATAAGAAATAATTTTAATAAAAATCCTCTTTAATATTTTAGTGGTCGGCCACCTACATGGCTCATCCACTTGGTCTTGGCCGACCCTAGCTTGGGTTCTAAGCTAGCTTGGCCGGCCCCATTGGATGGGTAAGAAGGTGGGTATGCGGTGGGTATAAATCTCTATATATTAGAGGCTACGATAAGGACCGAGAGGAGGAATTGGTTTTGGTCTCCCGATAAAATTAAGCATCTCGTGCTCGCCCCGAACACACAACTTAATTTTATCAATAATAATTCATTCCACTAGAGAACTATTATTGAACTACCGCACCAATCCCAAATTACATTTTGAGCTCCTTCTTATCATGAGTGTGTTAGTCTCCCTATGTTTAAGATAACAAATGTCCACTAATTAAGTAAGTTACTGACAACTCACTTAATTAATATCTAGCTCCTAGAGTAGTACCACTCAACTTCATCATCATGTCGGACTAAGTCCACCTGCAGGGTTTAACATGACAATCCTTATGAGCTCCTCTTGGGAACATTCTCAACCTAGATTACTAGGACACAGTTTCCTTCTAGAATCAATAACACACACTATAAGTGATATCATTTCCCAACTTATCGGGCTTATTGATTCATCGAACTAAATCTCACCCATTGATAAATTAAAGAAATAAATATCAAATATATGTGCTTGTTATTATATTAGGATTAAGAGCACACACTTCCATAATAACTGAGGTCTTTGTTCCTTTATAAAGTCAGTATAAAAGAAACGACCTCTAATAGTCCTACTCAATACACTCTTAGTGTACTAGTGTAATTATATAGTTAAGATAAACTAACACCTAATTACACTACGGCCTTCCAATGGTTTGTTTCTTTCCATCATGGTCGTGAGCTACTGTTTATAATTTATAAGGTACTGATAACATGATCTTCTGTGTGTGACACCACACACCATGTTATCTACAATATAAATTAATTGAACAACTACATTTATCACAAATGTAGACATTTGACCAATGTGATTCTTATTTCTAGATAAATATTTTATACCAAAAGCTAGGCTTTTAGTATACATTCTAACAGAAGGAGTCGTCGTTGTTAGGATCAAAAGATTTCAGATATCTCCATAATAGTATGATATTGTCCACTTTGGGCCTAAGCTCTCATAAATTTATTTTTGGACTCTACCCAAAAGGTCACTTATCAATAGAGATATCTTTTTTCATATAAATTCATGTATTTTAAATGTGGGACTATGTTTGCAACCTTACAACCCCAACAATTCTCCCCTCAAACAAAGAACCACATGGTCCCCCTCAAACATCGAGTCACTCTTGACCTGCTCAGGGCCTCCCCTCGAAGATCAAGTCACTCTTGACCTGCTCAGGGCCTTCCCTTGAGCATCGAGTTACTCTTAACCTGCTCAGGGCCTCCCCTTGAGTATCAGGTCACTCTTGACTTGCCTAGAGCCTCCCTACAAGCATCAAGTCACTGACTTGCTCAGGGCCTCTCCTACTTCGTTTAAGATTTCACCCACATGGTTTGATCTTGGATCACGGCTCTGACTCGTGCTTCTTCCGGCGGTTAGTCCGATGAAGAGCGACCTTGCTCTGATATAAATTGTTAGGATCATAATATTTTATATATCTCCATAATAGTATAATGTTATCCACTTTAGGCTTAAGCCCTCGTGGATTTATTTTTGGACTTTATCCAAAAGGTCTCTTACCAATGGAGATATTTTTTTCTTATAAACTCAAAATCTTTCCCATATATTTTTAATGTGGGATTATGTTTGTAACCTTACACCCCCAACAACCGTCAGCTGTTGCGGATCATCGCCAGACACCTAGGACGTGGCTAGAATATCAATCTTCAGCCACCCAAACTCGACGAGCCTCAGCAACAGATCCTGTTGCTGCCACGATTGCTGTCACCATCACCTTAACTCAAGCTGTTGCTTCTACAGGCCCCTCGGAACCACTACTAGAGAAGAAGAAGCCCAAGGGTAATAACCTTGTCTTACCTAAATTTTCAAATTTGGTCCTATTACCGTGTAGAAGCTAGAATTGGGAATTTGAGGTTGGTTATATATTTTGAGATTTATTGTTGTTGACAGTTAGGAAGGAAAATTTAACTCCCTTCAAATTGATTGTGGTATGCTAACCTTGTCTTACCTAAGTTTTGTTCAAATTGGTCCTATTACCATGTATAAGCTAGAATAATGAGGTTGGTGAGCTAACTCTCATCCAATGTATCATCACCGGATAAGATTTACTAATAGGAATTGAAAGCTATTTGTTGATTTAGGATTTGAATAGTTGACTGTTAATAGTAGGATTAATAAGTTAAATTATTTTTAAGTTAACTACTTTGTTGAGTGACTCCACCAAGTTAATTGATGAGGAGCTCGAGGTTCATGGAGCAGCCGAGCTAGAGAGCCATGGGCTCGTGCTAGTAGACCCTTTGAAAGGCCAACCGGTGAAGAAGGAGCGAGCCGAGTGGCAGGAAGTGATGCAACCACCAACACCGAAGAGTTGCCTCTAGAGCATCCTTCTCTAGTGCCTATAGTCGTTCCTTTAGAGTCCACAACGTCTGTTGAGCCATTGATCTAGCACCAATGTCGCAAATGGCAACAAGCGGAAACACCTACCCGATCGTCAACACAGCCTCCCCAAACTTCTGCCACTGCATCAATCGTTCACCCTGCTTCAGAGCGGGAAGAAAGTTCAATCTCTACCCAAACTAGCGACAGTGCATCCTACTCGATTCCAACTCCCTCTGATCAAACTCCTTCACTTTCTCAGCCCACATGGTGGATTTCCGGTCGGCATTATTCAGCTCAATCAATTTCCTTTTTGTCGTCGCCGCTCGCTCAGCTTACACCTCTTATTTCAACCATACGCTCAACCACCTCCTCCAAGTCTCCAACCAAGTCTAGCTTGGAACCTATTTGCCCAAGCGTACATAGGAGGATCACAACCATCCTTAAGTTGCCTACAGATGAGTGGCACCATCCGGACCCCAATGAACCACTTGCTCCCGAGCACAAAATTAGAATTCAAAGTCCCTGGACCAAACTTGGACGAACGGCAGAGCCCGAGCAGTGCAAAGTTCACCCAAGTAACTTACTTATTATTTTAGTCAAAATATTACTGAGATAAGCTTACTTAGTATTAAAATATTTGTGTTTCCCAGTCTGCTTCACTTTACTGTTCCTTTATTTTATTAGTTTTGGGTGGATAGCTTAGCAATGTGCTAAAGGCTAGCCCAGCTAAGTCATAAATATAAGTAGTTGCAAGACTCAGCTAGGGGAACGAGCACTTACCAAGCCTTCGCCAAGCAGTTAACTGTTGAGATGGCTCAACTCAAGGAGGACTTAGAGAGTCAGTCCAAGCAACTCTTGGGATCTGAGCGGGTGTTTGTTGTGGAGAAGAACAAGAACCATAATCAAGCCATCCAGCTTGAGAAGCTAATGAAGCAGGTCTAGAATTATGAATCGCGCATCAACTCAACCAGCACCAAGAAACTTAGGGTCATCAAGGACTTGGGCATCAAGAATAAGGAGGTCCAAGCCCTTACCAAGAAGCTTAAAGAGGCGGAAACCGCTCTGCTCACCGAACAAGTTAGCCAAACGACTGAACAAGTAGAGCATGAACTTCAACTGAAGGATCATCAAAGGATCTTAAAGGCCAAGGACGCCGAGCTGGAGACACTTAAAGCTGAGCTTGAAGCCTCCTAAGCGGAAATGACCAACTATAAAAAATGCTTACTTCGGTCAGTCGTAAGCCTATAAGGTCGAGTATCTTCGCTCTAGAAACATCCACCAGATGCTAGTCTATGAAACCAATAAGTTGTTCCGTTATGGCATTGAAGAGGCCCTCAAGTAATTAAAGAGGGTGGCCATTTATTTATAGAGGTTCCCAAGACCTTCATCAAGCACCAGAAAATCCTAGAAGTTATCATCGACGATGCCTTTACTGACTTTGTGTAGTATCTTCCATAGGTTGTTTAGTGAAGTTTGTAAGAACTTAACAACTTTTTATGTTCCTTAATATGTATATTGCTCCCTGTCTCTGGATTTTCACCTTTTGAGTGTTTTAACATTCGAACATATTCCTCTCTTTCCTTAGCCTTGGATTTTTTGGTTTACTCAAGCAAGTTCTTAGTTATGAGAGTGAACTCACTTATAACTCGGTCGCTCAGTATGAGAATCTGAAACTTGGGTGTGAGAGCAAGCTCACTTATAACTTGACTGAATGGCTTGAATGTCTGGAATTTAGGTGTGAGGACATATTCACTTATAACTCGGTCGCTTGGCATGAATGTCACGCCTCGGAGGAGTCTCTGTCCGAAGAAATTTCGACAGCATCTCCCCTGTACGACGGACAATCTGAAACTTAATACACCACCATATACCTCAGCCACATGCGGCTGGAATAATAACAATAATAAAATACATCACACAGCCATTCACGCAGTTAAATAGATAACAAACTAGAACAGGGATAATATGACTCAAAAACAACCCTACTCAACTACACTAATAAAGCTCAAAACACAACGAACTTATCTCTTCTGCCCTCTGGGCAAGCATGCAGTAAAAATAAATCCGAATAAAAGTCATCCACAAGTAAAACAATCCATACAAGATCCAAAGTATTCAAAACGGAACAAGTTCGAACATAGTCTAGAAAAGAACATCAAAAGACAAATAACCATCCTCGTGGACTGCAGGGGACTAGCGACTGGAACTCTCTCCTGACAGCATCAACCTGAAAATAGTAAATATCCACGGGGTGAGTCAACTCCTAAGCGGGTAACAACTGATATACAAAGTAAGGAAATAACATCTAGCACTAATCATGCGTACAGTCTCCTGACGTAATAAAGGTAAATGCAAACAGAAATAAACAGGATAATACTGTACTAACCATGACCTGGTACAAGGATAAACAGTCCGAGAGGTATAGAAATCCTGTATGCATGTCAAGCATGGCCATCCAACCAAAATGCAGCAAATAAATGCAGCAAACACAATCACAAGAAATAAATGCATCAATGCGTATGATGCCAATGATGCGTCCTGGTCACCCCTGACGCCAGTCAACCATCTCACACACAATAGTGAGACAGAGTTGGTAGGGCTGTGACAACTGTGCACTCTGTCGTCACTGCTCCTGATGAGTGACCGAGTGGACGGGATGTTGTCGGAGTACACCTATCCTCCTACCCCAAATCATAAATGGGGGAGCGCAATGTTCTCAACTCTCGGTACACGATGACGGGGAGGAATCTCAGCCGGCTACCACGCTGCGTCACACTACCCATGAGCGGACCAACGAAGCCAAACAAAGTCCCTACTGCAACACACTCTGCCTGAATTGACCACTAACCCATGAGTGGTGGTGTGTGCAGATCCATGTAACTGGCGATGTGCTCAACAATAATGGAGCGAACTATCACACAGCATGCAATCATGCGAATGGTGCATGACACTAACCATGTAAATATCCTGAGCTAAACCATATATATATATAGAAGGTGCACCTTAGGTCAATGAATCAAATCAAAGGTACACAGATAAGATAAGGTATAAAACCTATGTCCTGAACATGGTGAAGCATGGTATATCACTACCCCCTATAAGCATGTATAAGCAGGTAAGAAATAACATGAGATGCAAAACAAGTATAAACCAAGCATGTAACAAGTATCAGGTAGTGACTAACCGAAACAGATAAGAAACATAATTATTGTAATTTGTTAAATTCACTACTATGCATATCAAATGACATAAAGTCAGAAGTACCCGCCTCCAATAGAAATGTCCAAATCCGACATCGAGATACTCGTCTCGCGTCAAAGTCCTGTATCCAATAGATATACGATTATTTAGCTAAATTCTTATAAATAGCTAAATAAACTCTTTAACCCTAAATTAGGGCAAAACCCTAATTCAAAAACATATAAACATAATCAACATACACATGATCGTCTAACCAAATCCTCCAATTCAGAACATGATCTACAACAAGTATTCAAATACACCTAATCCTTACCCTAATTCACAATCCAAGTGATTACGGTGAAAGGTTGCTTGCTACTGAAATTTGAACAAGCAATTGTTTGTTGATCCATAGCACACAAAAACCCGCTGTAATTCTTCCTTCAATTCATAGCCCTCACTTCTGTGGACTAAGGTCTTCTGTTGCTGATCAAATAACGCCACAACCCCACTTCCTCACCAATCCGTGACCTAGATTAGTAGCAAGGAGAAGATCACGATCAAGATTGGAGATTCCTGCCAAGAATTAACCTAATTCCAACTAACTTACCTCCCAAGATCGACTAGGGCACGTGACTGGTGGCTAGAACAAAGGTTGTCGGAGGAGAACCGGTGTAGAGAAATGACTACCCTCGGTTGGCTCTCGTCGGCCGGTGAAGATAGCATCGACAGAAGAGAGGAGAAGAGAGTCTTCAGCGTGAACGGCTGTGAACCCAAAACTAGGGCACAGATATCGGCCGGATAGGTGGCGATGGTGGAGACGGCTAAGGCAGAGGAGAAATTGACCGGCGTTAGAGCTGAGGAGGAGCGGCAACCGGCACCGCTCAGCGATCGGTGCTAGGGTTCGGACACAGAAGAGGCGGCGGTCAGCAATCGGGCGGCGCCGGGCAAAGATGAAGAGAACTGCTGTCGACGCGGCAGAGAAGAATCAGGAGTTTTGTCGGCGACGGCGCGATGAAGAGTGGATCGGGTCAGCGTCGGCAGAGGAGAGGAAAGGCGAGAGGAAATATGGTTTGGCGAAGGAGAAACCAAGAAGAGGAATAAATCGGCGGAGGCTTAAATCACGAGGCCGACAGCGGTTAGGGCACACGAGGAATAAGGAAACGGAAGAAAGGAATAAAAGAAAAATAAAAGGAAAAGGAAAAATACAACTTTTCCTCGCTAAAATGAGGTAACCCAAACAGGCTTTTCCGGGCCCCGTTTTTATCCCCGTAAACTCGTCCATACGAGTTCCGAAAAATTCCCAAAAAATCTCCAAAATTTTCAGAAAATTCCCTTACTAATATTCGCCTATTTTCGGTACATCAAGGCCTGGAGAAACATCGAGGCCTATTTTCGGTACATCGCCTAAAATTCCTATCGCAGACCTTGAGAAGAAGAACGTCGAGGCTCGGGGCCTGGAGTAACGAGTCAAAGAGCTGATGGAGCAGTTGGACGGCGAGAAGGCGAGCCGCTCGACCGAGGCGATTAAACATAAGGATGACCTGAAGACTTTGCAGGAGTCTCTCGAAGCTTCTCAAGTTGCCTTCAGGGAATATCAAGAGGCGGAATCTGGCCGAGTCGCAGCCCTAAGGCTGAAGCACATCCGCTCGACCGAATTTTCAGAAAAAGTGTGCGAGCGGATGTATAATGCCTTTGAGCTTGCCATCACCGCCACGAAGAACTATCTGAAGTCCAATGGTCAGCTCCCGGACTCCGCCAGCATCCCAGCTCAAGACTATGCGGCGCTCCTCAGCAACATCCCTAAGGACCTTTATGATTTTTTGGAGTAGAAGTCTTCATGTAATTCGGCCGTTCGGCCAAAAAAAAAACTTCCTTTTTTGTAATTCGGCTGCTCGGCCCTAATTTCTTTAATTTCAATGAAAAATTTATCTTTGTGCAACTTCATTTTTACTTTGCATGCTTGTGGGTGATTGGTCGGGGCCTATGACACACAACTCGGCCAACTAGGCCTCCCGAGCGGGCGTAGGTGGCATACAACTTGTCACTACTTTCCCTCGCCGCTTATCTTCAAGCGTCTTTCGTTCCGGTCGGGGGGTTTATAGTCGCCGGTCCGACTCTCGATATTTAACGTCGGAGCTCGACGGTATTCCGACCGGAGGGTTTATAGTCGCCGACGCGACTCTCGATATTTAACTTCGAAGCTTGACGGTATTCCGACCGGAGGGTTTATAGTCGCCGGCGCGACTCTCGATATTTAACGTCGGAGTTCGACGATCTTCCGGCCGGAAGGTTTATAGTCGCCAGTTCGACTCTCGATTTTTAACGTCGGAGCTCGACAGTTCTTCCGACCGGAGGGTTTATAGTCGCCGGTGCGACTCTCGATATTTAACGTCGGAGCTCGACGGTTCTTCCGACCGGAGGGTTTATAGTCGCCGGTGTGACTCTCGATATTTAACGTCGGAGCTCGACGGTTATTCCTACCAGAGGGTTTATAGTCGCCGGTGCGACTCTCGATTTTTAACGTCAGAGCTCGACGGTCTTCCGGCTGGAGGGTTTATAGTCGCCAACGCGACTCTCGATTTTTAACGTTGGAGCTCGACGGTTCTTCCGGCCGGAGGGTTTATAGTCGCCGACGCGACTCTCGATTTTTAACGTCGGAGTTCGACGGTCTTCCGGCCGGAAGGTTTATAGTCGCCGGTTCGACTCTCGATTTTTAACGTCGGAGCTCGATGGTTCTTCCGACCAGAGGGTTTATAGTCGCCGGTGCGACTCTCGATATTTAACGTCGGAGCTCGACGGTTCTTCCGACCGAAGGGTTTATAGTCGCCGGTGTGACTCTCGATATTTAATGTCGGAGCTCGACGGTCTTCCGGCCGGAGGGTTTATAGTCGCCGGCGCGACTCTCGATTTTTAACGTCGGAGCTCGACGGTCTTCCGATTCGGCTGACGATGCCCTATACTTGCGTTAATTTTCTGATTTTTACTCCTGCATTTCAAGTATACATCCGAACGGAAAGCATACAGCATACATTACATTGGCGCACCTTTCACCCTGCCCGGTAAGGTTGGAGGTAGTTCGCGCTCCATGGTCGATCCAGTTGTCGTCCGTCTTCATCTTCCAGATAATAGGTACCCGAGCGGAGCTTTTCAATGACTTTGAAGGGGCCCGCCCAAGGAGCCTCCAGCTTGCCAACGTCCCCGACCGACTTTACTTTCTTCCACACTAGGTCGCCGACTTGGAATGCTCTAGGGATCACGCGCCGGTTGTAGTTCTGCTTCATTCTCTGCCGGTACGCCATCAGCCGGACGGATGCCTTAGCTTGCTCTTCGTCGATCAAGTCCAACTCCATCTCCCTCCGCTCGGGATTGTCATCATCATAGTTCTGGATTCGGACGGACTCTACGCCAACTTCAACTGGGATAACTACTTCGCCGCCGTACACTAAATGGAATGGTGTGACGCCCGTTCCCTCCTTTGGAGTCGTGCGGATAGCCCATAGGACGCCCGGCAGCTCGTCCACCCAGCTTCCTCCCATATGGTCGAGCCGAGCCCGAAGAATCTCCCGATTGGCTACTTCGGCTTGACCATTGCTCTGGGGATACGCCACGGAAGTAAAGTGTTGTTCGATGCCATAACTTTTGCACCATTCTTCGAGCTGCTTCCCGACGAACTGTCGCCCGTTATCAGATATGAACCGGCGAGGAATGTCGAATCGACAGATTATATGTTACCAGATAAACCTTTTGACCATCTGCTCGGTTTTCTTGGCCAATGGCTCGGCCTCCACCCATTTGGAAAAGTAGTCGACCGCCACTAGAAGAAACTTCCGCTAACCGATCGCCATAGGGAACGAATCTACGATATCCATTCCCCGCTGATCGAACGGACAGGACACTGTAGATGCTTTCATCTCCTCCGCTGGTCGGTGGGAGATGTTGTGGTACTTCTGGCAGGAGAGGCACGTCGCGACGGTCCGAGCGGCGTCTGCTTGCAGAGTTGGCCAGAAGTACCCGGCCAGCAGGATCTTCCTAGCCAGCGATCGCCCGCCCGGATGTCCTCCGCACGATCCTTGGTGCACTTCCTCGAGGATGTACTCCGCGTCCTCCGAGCTCACACACTTCAAAAGTGGGCGGGAGAAAGCCTTCTTGTAGAGTTGGTCTCCAACGAGTGTGAACCGACTGGCTCTCCTCCTCAATAGCTGGGCTTCCTCCCGATCGGACGGTGTCACACCCGAGCGCAGAAACTCTATGATGACTGTCCTCCAATCGTTCAGGAATGCGAGGCCCTCCATCTGGTCAATGTGCGCCACCAAGGATACTTGCTCAATTGGCTGCTGGATGATGACCGGTGATATTGAACTTGCGAGCTTGGCTAACTCATCTTCCGCCTGGTTCTCTGTTCGGGGGTATCTTCTGGATAATGACTTCTCTGAAGTGGGCCTTGAGCTTTTCGAAGGCCTCAGCGTAGAGCTTGAGCCGAGCGTTGTTAATCTCAAAAGTGCCCGAGAGCTGCTGAGCGGCCAGCTGGGAGTCTGAATGGAGTATCACCCGACCAGCTCCTACATGCCGGGCTGCCTGCAAGCCGGCTATGAGGGCCTCATACTCTGTTTCATTATTTGTGGCTTTATAGTCCAGTCGGACGGATAGGTGCATCCGCTCTTCTTGGGGGGAGAGTAATAGCACACCAATTCCGCTCCCGCGCCGAGTGGACGATCCATCCACAAATATTTTCCAGATAGCTTCGGGTTCAAGATTTTGCACTTCGGTAACAAAATCTGCTAAGGACTGCGCCTTTATTGCCGAACGGGGTTGATATTGAATGTCAAATTCACTCAACTCCGTTGTCCATTTGATGAGCCGTCCGGACGTTCTGGATTCAGCAGCACTCTTCTCTATGGGCTATTTGTCTGGACGATGATTGTATGTGCCAGGAAATAAGGACGCAGTCTCCGAGCGGCGAGGACCAAAGCAAAAGCCAGCTTCTTGAGCCCAGTGTAGCGAGATTCAGCATCTTTTAAAATATGGCTCAAGAAGTACACGGGTTGTTCTTCACCGCTCGTCCTCACTAATGCCGAGCCTACTGCCCGCTCGGTTGAATATAAATAAATACAGAACGGCTCACCTACAGCTGGCTTGGCTAACACGGGCAAGGAGTTCAGGTATGTCTTCAGCTCCTCAAACGCTCGATCGCATTCTTCGTCCCAATGAAACTTAGTAGCTTTGCGTAGGATCTTGAAAAAAGGGAGACTCCAGTCGGCAGTCTTGGAGATGAATTTTGACAATGCCGTTATCCGCCCGGTCAGGCGCTGTACTTCCCTTAGATTTCTTGGGGGCGGCATATCTTGCAACGCTTTCACCTTGCTGGGATTTGCCTCTATGCCCCGCTCGGTCACTATATAGCCGAAGAAATGCCCGCCTTTTGCTCCGAACAGTCATTTCTGAGGGTTCAGCTTGACTCCATACTTCCTCAGCGTTCGGAAGGTCTCCTCCATGTCCGTAAAAAGATCAGCCGCTCAAACAGACTTGATGAGAATATCATCCACATACACTTCTAAATTACGTCTGATCTGCTCCTTGAATACCTTGTTCATTAAGCGCTGGTAGGTTGCTCCCGCGTTCTTTAGTCCGAACGGCATTACATTGTAATAGTAAGTGCCGTCGGTTGTGATGTAGCTGACCTTCTCTTGATCTTCTCGAGTGAGCAGCACCTGATGGTAGCCCTGATAGGCGTCTAGCATGCATATCAGCTCGCACCCGGCTGTGGAGTCCACCAATTGATCAATCCGGGGCAGAGGGTAGAAATCCTTTGGGCATGCTTTGTTGAGATCTCGGAAATCGATGCAAACCCTCCACTTGTTGCCCGGCTTGGAGACTAGCACTACATTTGCGAGCCAGCTCGGGAACTGGACCTCCCTTATATGGCCGGCCTCCAGGAGCTTCTCGACCTCCGCTCGGATAATGGTGTTTTGTTCGGCGCTAAAGTCCCTCTTCCTTTGCTTCACCGGCCGAGTGTCCGGTCAGACGTGAAGCTCATGTTGTGCCATACTTGGCGAAATTCCCGGCAGCTCATGCGTCGACCAAACGAAGACATCGCAGTTTCTCTGGAGATATTTGATCACCTCCTTTTTCTGGCTTGCCTCCAGATCGGCCGCAATGAATGTGGTGGCTTCCGATCGGGTCGGGTGGATCTGCACCTCCTCTTTTTCTTCATAAACCAAAGAGGGCAATTTTTCAGTTATGGCGTTCACCTCGATCCGAGGCATCTTCCGCGCGGAATTAGCTTCGACTCGGACCATTTCGACGTAGCATCGCCGAGTCGCCAGCTGGTCTCCTCACACTTCTCCAACTTTATCTTCAACCGGGAACTTAATTTTCTGGTAGAAGGTGGAGACGGCCGCTCGGAACTCACTAAGCGCTGGTCTCCCCAAGATAACATTGTATGCTGAGGGAGAGTCGACCACGACGAAGTTGGCAGTCCGCGTCCTTCTGAGCGGCTCTTCTCCCAACGAAATAGCCAATCGGACCTGTCCGATCGGTAGAACTTCATTGCCCGTAAACCCATAGAGGGGGTTGTCATGGGCAGCAACTCAGCCCGATCAATTTACAGTTGGTCGAAAGCCTTTTTAAATATAATGTTGACCGAGCTGTCTGTATCGATAAAAATGCGGTGACTAGTATAGTTAGCTATTACCGCTTTGATGAGGAGGGCGTCGTCATGTGGCACTTCGACTCCCTCAAGGTCCCTGGGCCCGAAACTGATTTCGGGCCCGCTCGCCCGTTCTTGACTACAGCCGACCACATGGATCTGGAGCTGCCTGACACTCGCCTTCCTTGCTATGTTGGAGTCACCTCCGGTCGGTCCGCCAGCGATGATGTTGATTTCGCCCCGGGACGTGTTGCTTCTATTTTCTTCCTCCCGGGCGGACGGCCTAGGCCGCTCCTTAGATACCCGGGGATTGTCCTCGTGCCCCTGAGGATGATACCGCTCGGGAGACTTTCTGGATATCCTCCGATCGGCTTCATGGTGTCGCTGTTGCCTGTCGGATGATGGCGATCGACGACGACCACTCTGGGGAGCGGGGTGGGCGATCAGGGGAAGGCTTCGGTAATCTCGTGAGTTATGCGTGTCAGTCCGGTGGAACGAGCAAAACATGGGGGTCCATACCTTCTTTTTTGGCTTGGGCCGCTCGGCGGCTACCTCTTGGACGGCGTGGGACCTTGCGTGGTGAGGGCGGACTGCTTCAGCTCGCGGTCCTCTGGGCGGCTGGTGGCCAGTGAACGGCTTCCGCTCAGCAGGGGCTAGTCACTCAGTTGGAGTTTCTTTTCTTCGGGCTGCCTATGCTTCCTCCACGTTAATGTACTCATTGGCCCGGTGTAACATATGATCATAGTCTCGGGGCGGCTTTCGAATAAGTGAACGGAAGAAGTCACCGTCCACGAGGCCTTGCGTGAACGCATTCATCATTGTTTCTGAGGTGGCCGTTGGAATATCCATGGCCACCCGGTTGAATCGTTGGATATAAGCTAGGAGCGGCTCCCTGGGCTCTTGTTTGATGGCAAATAGACTGACACTGGTCTTCTGGTAACGCCGGCTGCTCGCAAAATGATGGAGAAAAGCGATGCGGAACTCTTTAAAGCTGGTGATGGATCTGCCCGGCAGTCTCCGGAACCATCTTTGCGCCGATCCCGAGAGGGTGGTAAGGAGCACCCGGCATTTCACTCCATCTGTGTATTGATGTAGTGTAGCTGTGTTGTCGAACTTACCTAGATGGTCATCCGGGTCGGTGGTTCCGTTGTATTCCCCGATCGTCGGGGGCACATAATGCTTTGGCAGGGGGTCTCGCAGGATGGCCTCTGAAAACTGCCGGTTGATCCGCTCGGGGGAGGCGTTCGTTCGGGGAGCCTTGCCTTTTCTGTTGTCTCGCCTGGGTGCCTCTTCGGATGAAGATCCTTGATCACAGTTAACTGTTGCGACTTCAGGAGGCGTACGGAATAGGGGCCGATGAAATGGAACCGTGGCAGGCGGTGCTTTCGCTCGGCCTCCTGACGCTAACGTCGCTTGTTGCTCTAGCCGCTCAGCTTGCGCCTTCTGTTTCTGTTGCTCCATTAGCTTAGCTGCTCTTGCCTCGATTAGAGCGTCGAGCTCCTCCTGGGAGAGCATCACGGTGTGCTGTCGTCCAGCTTCGTCCATCTCTTCCGCTCGGATGCAGGTGCGTTCCCATAGACGACGCCAATTTGATCCTGTCCGAATGCTGAATCGATGGACGCTGGGCATGTGGCGCTCTTCCAACTGATGATGTGGATCTCCGACCGGCCGTATGGATCTCCGACGAACCTGCAAAGAAGTCGGGTCGGGAAGGGGTTTCCGGCGACGACCCTCCGACGCTCAAGTTAGGCAAGAGGAAAATGAGGAAGTGGCTCCAGAGATGCGAGATTGCGTACCTCTGGCGAAGTCTGAGGGCTCTTATATAGAGCTGTGGGAAGGCTTGTGCACACTTACCGAGGCGTACACGTGTCCTGTACCATACCTTAGTCTGGGCTTGCCAGAGGAGCATGTCTGACATCATACTGCTACATTCTGAGCACCTCTATGATGGGACAGCAGAACCTTCTGTCTCTGTCGTACGATTCTGCGTATGGCCTGGTCGTCGAATATGTCTGCTGTCAGAAGATGATGTTCCCCAATGTCCCCTTGTCCTTGTCTCCTTTTTCCCCGAGCCGAGCGTCCATCCGCTCGGCAGACATCGGTGTGACCGGGCATAGGTATCGGTCCGACCGGGAAGATTTCACTCCATCGCGTGCTCGGCTGAGACTGTTCCTTCACAGCATTGCTGCCTTACGCCTCGGCCGAGCGGCCTAAACGCTCGGCCCAGCGACCCTATTCACCCTGAGCGTCGGAAACCCGACTCCCCGTCGGGTTGTCTTTGATTCCGCTCGGGCTCGTTCGGCCGGTCGACCCACCCCTTCTCCGATCGGCCTAACCTCATGCTGACCCTTTTGGCTTTTGACCTCTACGTGGCGTTGACTCCCCTCCAGAGGGGGTCCCCCGACCTTACTGCCATATCAACAATGAACTTACCTCTTCTGCCTTCTAGGCAGGCATGTAGTAAAAACAAATCCGAATAAAAGTCATCCACAAGTAAAACAATCCATACAAGATCCAAAGTATTCAAAATGGAACAAGTTCGAACATAGTCTAGAAAAGAACACCAAAAGACAAATAACCATCCTCGTGGACTGCAGGGGACTAGCGACTGGAACTCTCTCCTGACAGCATCAACCTGAAAATAGTAAATATCCATGGGGTGAGTCAACTCCTCAGCGGGTAACAACTGATATACATAGTAAGGAAATAACATCTAGCACTAATCATGCGTACAGTCTCCTGACGTAATAAAGGTAAATGCAAATAGAAATATATAGGAGAATACTATACTAACCAGGACTTGGTACAAGGATAAACAGTCCGAGAGGTATAGAAATCCTATATGCATGTCAAGCATGGTCATCCAACCAAAATGCAGCAAATAAATGCAGCAAACACAATCACAAGAAATAAATGCATCAATGCGTATGATGCCAATGATGCGTCCTAGTCACCCCTGACACCAGTCAACCATCTCACACACAATAGTGAGACAGAGTGGGTAGGGTTGTGACAACCATGCACTCTGTCGTTACTGCTCCTGATGAGTGACCGAGTGGATGGGATGCTGTCGGAGTACACCTATCATCCTACCCCAAATCATAAATGGGGGAGCGCAATGCTCTCAACTCCCGGTACACGATGACGGGAAGGAATCTCTGCCGGCTACCACGCTGCGTCACACTACCCATGAGCGGACCAACGAAGCCAAACAAAGTCCCTGCTGCAACACACTCTGCCTAAATCGACCACTAACCCATGAGTGGTGGTGTGTGCAGATCCATGTAACTGGCGATGTGTTCAACAATAATGGAGCGGACTATCGCACAGCATGCAATCATGCGAATGGTGCATGGCACTAACCATGTAAATATCCTGAGCTAAACTATATATATAGAAGGTGCACCTTATGTCAATGAATCAAATCAAAGGTACACATATAAGATAAGGTATAAAACCTAGGTCCTGAACATGGTGAAGCATGGTATATTCACTACCCCCTATAAGCATGTATAAGCAAGTAAGAAATAACATGAGATGCAAAACAAGTATCAACCAAGCATGTAACAAGTATCGGGTAGTGACTAACCGAAACAGATAAGAAATATAATTTTTGTAATTTGTTAAATTCACTACTATGCATATCAAACGACATAAAGTCAGAAGTACCCGCCTCCAATAGAAATATCCAAATCCGATATCGAGATACTCGTCTCGCGTCAAAGTCCTGTATCCAATAGATATACGATTATTTAGCTAAATTCTTATAAATAGCTAAATACACAGCTAAATCCAATAGAAATGTCCAAATACGATCCGCGGGACCTGACAATCGCCGAAGTCCAATTGGGTCCGTGGGACCTGACAACTAGCGGGAAGACCTGGTGGGTCAAAGGCAAGTCAAGTGACTGTAATTGGTAAGTGGAGATAAGCAGCTAGATGAGAAATCTAGTAAGGGCGCGTTCCCGGTTAAGAGAACTGTAAGCGTCGATCTAACCTAAGTCCAGTTTAAAAACCTAAGCTGAGATCTTGACTAGATCTTGGTCTCAAGGAGACAGGATCTAATTATTAATCATATTTTATTAATATTGTGCTAACTCTATTTTACAGAATAAACATATTTTCTATTACCCAGACTAACCCTTTTTGTAGGGAAGAAGCTATTGAATAAAAGGAGTCTGGGCGCCAAGAGTTCGTGCGCCTAGAGATGGTTTGGACGTCGGGACCAGCTTGCCCAGGTTCCCAACCAACTCGCCCAAGCGAGTGCCGCAAGCACCCGGGCGGTCTAGGCGTCCGGAGTTGGTCCAAATGTCCAAACCAAAAAACTTATCTAGGAGCTGAGTTGAAGTTCGTCGACTGGCTGAGCCACATCAGTATGGTCTAGGCGCTCGAAGGGGTTCCACATCATCTGCTATAACTTTCATATTCAAGTGGTCGAAGGCTCTACGAAGGAGTCACTGGTCGAAGGTCCTTAGATTCTGGAACTCTTTCTTCTCGATCGGGTGTTCTGGGGTTTAGAGTCGCCACTCAGTTGTAATGTTTACAAGCAGGAGGGTTTATAACCATCACTCGATTTTGATGTTCCCTACACAAGAGTTTATAATCGATGCTCGACTGTGATGTTCTTTGCACAAGAGTCTATAGCCGCCGCTCGACTATAATATTCACTGCACAAGAGTTTATAGCTGTAGCTCGGCTCTATCGTGGACCACACTTAGTCGTTTTTCAACTTCCTTCCGATCTTTGCTCTACTCGCTCAACGCACGTAGTGTCTTTTATTGTTACTGACACCACCATAATTTCTCAGAAACCGTTCAAATCCCTAGCCATTAATGCAAAGTATGTTTGACCATGTCCTTTAATCATGCCTTCTGCTTCCTCATTAATACCACCTGTAATCGAATGTCACGTGTTGCTTTACTCTGTCACCGTATGTGTGATGTGACAAGTGACTATTTGGCTTCAATGCAATGGCACCCCTTTGAATTTAACGGTCATGATGAAGCCTCGTTTTCCAAAGTCTTGGATAAGACAACTCAAGTCAATCGTCCATAGGGTTTTTAAATCCCTAACTTTTTCCTTCATCCTATTGCATTCTTCGTCCTCGTCTCTGTTATCTCCCTGCTCCTCTTTTCTCTGTTCGTCGCCGACAATCTCTTTCTCTCTAATAAGTTCCTTTTCCTTTCTCCCTTTTGATCTTAAATTTTAAAATAGTCATTTCTTCTCCACCTTGAGGATATATCTTCGGACTATGGTATACTTCCATTGACTCTAAATCTAATGATGATAAGATTGACTAAATCAAATTCACCTATCACTTTCTTAACATTTATCAAATCGTCATTCTCTATAACAATAGTGCTGGATTCACCTAAGACCCATGGAAGGAATTTATTGGTGGTTATACAATGTAATAAGGAGAAAAAATTAGCAACAAACTGACCGTGATTTTGGGAATTATTTGGATCCGGGAATGGGAGAGTTTGGTTGTCGGTAGGGAAATTTTAGATAATTTTTAATTTTTTTAAATCAATTCGAAATAAATCCAATCCAACACGTGGGCATGTTCCAATATCTTTTCGTGTCGAATTAGGTACTACTCATTTTCAAATTACGCCGGACTTAGACCTGTAAGTCGAGTTGCCCTTGCCTTGTCTGATTTGTAGGTTAAATCCTAAAAAAAATTTAAGTTGACATTATGTATTTAATTTATATTGGTTAATCTTAAGACGATTTATCTAATTTTCAGATATATTGATTAATCATAAGAGTGATTTATTCGGTCTCATAAAATTTGTACCGGTCAATGGAGTAATTTGAGCATGTAGCAGGTGTCCCATCAGTCTAATATTTTTAAATTAATCATCCATTAAAAAAAATTATCTGCTAATTTATTAAAGATAAGAATCGATCCTTAGATGTCTGAAAAATTGAAAAGATATCCTACCGCTATACTATTTCATACTATCATAGTTTGTATAATTACGATTCAGATTGTATGATTGTACGATCTTATGATCCGAAAGTAGAAAATCGATCTTGATCGTTCAATGATCAGTTTTGTAATAGAATCGAAACAGGATCTTCAAAATTGTACAGTATTGAGTGGAATCGGCAATCTTACGACACAAACTATCCAGTCTCGTTGGCATCTCGGTGGGCAACGACAACAGAGGAGACGCAAGGAGGTGGTGGCTTGTGGAGGGGATGAAAAGAGGAAAATGTCAGCCGGTGATTGGCATCGGCGATGACATGGATGCACGCGCGTAGCGGGTGAAGGTTGAATGGAGTGGCGTGGGCAAGAGCTCGAGACGAAGAGGGGAAGGCATCGTCGGCGACAAGTGGTGGTGGTGACATTGATGCGCGATCACACAGGTGAAGTCAAGTCGAGCGACGAAAAAAGAGAGTGGAGAGGGAGACGACACAGTAGATTTTAGGTTTTTAATTAAATTTTAATTTTTCTTTCAAATGAGAGACGCAATTAAAGGATGTTGAATGTCTGGCCTGGTGGTCGTGTGTCCTTTCCGATTTATCCAGTGGAAAATTTTCGTGGGATTCACTAGAATTATATATACAAATTGCCATGTTAAAATATATATAAATTTATTTTAAAATTATAAATAAATTATATTTATTTATTATATAGATTTCAACTCATTATTATTATTAATTTAATTTTTTTAAAAAAATATTCAAATATTAATTTGATTTAATTTTCATTAATTAATTTAATATTTCTATCAAATACGAAATTAAATTTAAAATTTTTTAATAGGATGATGTAATTCTATGGTTAAATTATGATCCTAAATTGATCAATTACGATCCTACAAATTATGCATACCGCAGTCTAATCCTTATCAAACTACACGAGGCATGGTTCATCTTTGGCAAAGTCATGACGAAGGCAGCTGCTCAGCTCCTTTGTCACCTTTAGGGCTGCAAACGAATCGAGCCGGCTCGCGAGCTTTTCGAGCCGGCTCGAAAAATATTCGATTCGTATTCGAATTTATCGAATTCGAGCCGAACTCGAACATGTTCGAACTTTTTTTCGAGCCGAACTCGAGCTCAAATTATATTGTTCGAGCTGCTCGCGAGCCGCTCACGGGCCTTAATATTTATTAATATAAGTTAAATATATATTAAATAAATAAATTTCGAGCCTTTCGAACCTATTTTCGAGTAATAATTCGAATAGTTCGCGAACATGTTCGAATATTTCGAGCCGAATTCGAACCCGAACCCTAATTCGAACCGAACTCGAACCAAACATTTTAAATTTTTCGAACTTCGAATCGAGCTCGAACTCGAATATATCTATTTCGAGCCGAATTCGAGTCTTAAATTTTTCAGCATATTCGGCTCGATTCGATTCGTTTACACCCCTAGTCACCTTCAACTAGCTTTATTTTGACATTTAATTATCTTTTAACTAAAATATATTACATAATATGTGAGAACCACATTCAGTTCTAAACCATCACAAGATTAGTCGCTTAATTTATTTTTTGTTTTTTTTTTAATTTGTATTCAAAACTCAATTATCGTAAATGGATAAGGATGGGATTGACAGCATTTTTGCAAATGAAGAGATGACCAGATAATTAAAAATAACACAAATATTTTTAATTATTCTTTTTTTTTAAAAAATGACACTAATATTTTTAATAAGAGTTCATGTTAACCATAAGGATTAGATCTTGACTGATTGATAGGGTCCAGCTGCCGGGCCCCACCACGTGAGATTTTTCTCTCTCCCAGTGTTAACGAAACATCTCTACTGTCCGATTTGACTAGCGACTCGATCGAACGGTTTAAATCAACCTACCGGTCGTTAGAGAGCAGTGGCCGACAAGTTCCACTGATATTTAACGTCAAGCTCGGGCCAGGCTCACGGATCACCGACCACGTGTTCATGTCTACACCGTTCGCCTTGCTCCGCCTGAGTATATGTAACCGCGTCCCGGCCGCTCCATCGCAGCAGCGAACACGGCGACTGATCCACCATCGCAAGCAGCCGGGCCATGGCCGAGGAGAAGCAACACCACCACCACTTCCACCACCACAAGGAGGAGGAGCAGCCCGCCAGCTATGAGCAGTTGAAGGAGGAGGAGAAGCACCACAAGCACAAGCAGCACCTCGGAGAAGCCGGCGCGATGGCGGCCGGCGCTTTCGCTTTGGTAATTGATTACTCGATCTTGATGCGTTAATTGATGTTATTACGGACTCGTCAGCGAACTGAAGTGTGGTAATTGTGCGTGATGATGAAGTACGAGAAGCATGAGGCGAAGAAGGACCCGGAGCACGCGCACAAGCACAAGATAGAGGAGGAAGTGGCGGCGGCGGTGGCGGTGGGCAGCGGAGGCTACGCCTTCCACGAGCACCACGAGAAGAAGGAATCCAAGAAGGAGGCTGAGGAAGCGAGCGGGAAGAAGCACCACCATCTCTTCTGAAACTATAAATTCCATGCCCTGTATGGTTGTTGCGTGTATTTTGCTTGTAGTGCTTGTTTGTAACATCTGCTTTCTGCCTTCTGATGCTTTTTCAGTTGTGGAACAAATTGCGAAAAATAAATGTTTTTCTATCTCTTGATAAATTTGTTTGATTTGAAACGCTTGCAGGTCAGTACATCCAGAGAGGTTGAAGTGGAGAGAGGATCTTCTTGCCCATTTTTTATGATTTAGGGATATATTATTTACGATTGGATCGTGATCATGATCAGACCACAAATAATTGTGATTTTTTCTTGGATTTATCGTCCCCACTCGGTTATAATTTTTGTTCGAAACGGACGATCGGAGGTCGTTCGGAGGATATCCTCGTTTGGCATCCAGTAACCTGGTTATTTATCCATCACGGAGGTCTTCAGACGGCCTTCGATCGTCTACTCCGAATAAAAATTATAATCTGATGATAATGATGAATCCAAAAAAGAATTGTAATAATTTGTGATCAAATTGTGATCACGATCCTATTGTAAATATAAATGACATATCTCTTTGATCATAAAAAATGGTAGTCCAAGATATATGTGATCGTTAAAGTGACGTTTGTGTTTGTGTTTGTGTTTGTGTTTGACTTCGATCACTAATAACATATTAAAAATATCAGTATTTTACTGAATACTGATCGCTAAAAACTGCGTACATATATTTTCATATTACTTATTTCAGGTATGAAAATTTGAAAATTTTAAAAATATATAATATATTCCTATTATTTTCTTTTTTTAATCATCGGCCGATATTTTTTTATATTTCACGATCCATCACAAAAAATTGACTCATATAAATAATCGAGTGCACACATCATATTTCAACCGTTAAACTTTACGTGTTCTAATAGAATCATGACAATTATGAAATTTATATATGAGAGCGGTTTAACGTATTCTAATAGAATCATGACAGCTCTTTCTTTAGATTATGAAATTTATATATGAGAGCATGATTAATAAAGATTATGAAATTTATATATGAGAGGATGATTACACTTAGAATGATGAAAGAACAGCAATGAACTTAGATTTAAAATATTTCTATATTATCTGAAGCCGCCCAGCATTGACCTAAGACACATCAAAACACTTCAAACTATGATCATTTTATTTATGAGAGCTTTCTACGTGAAACCATGCGCCAAGACTTGTATTCCACCGTTTAAATTGAGAGATATGAATTTTTAAAATTTTCATAATTTTAAGATAATTTAATACAAACTCATTGGAGGATCTAGGCTTGTCATACTTATTCATCAAAACTACTAAAGGGGTTTTTAGTATTCCCTTGGTTCAGATCATATCTAGATTTAAAAAATTTTAATATTATAGAGTCATCATCGAGTTTTGGTTAAAGGGTATAGGTTTGTTATACTTACTCATCAACGACATCATAGAGTTTCAAAGACTCCCATAGTTTAGACTATGTCAAAATTTTAAAATTCTGAACACTATAAGGTCGTCAACGAATTTTGATCAAAACTTATTGTTTGCCTTAGAAACCTCAAAATCACTTCAAATAAAGATCATTATACTTTTGAGAACCTCTTAAGTGTAACTATGCCCTAATACATAGATTTTACCATCTAAATTAAGAGATGTGGATTTTTAAAATCTTTACAACCTTAAGATAATTTGACACAAACTCAGTGAAGGGTCTAAGCTTTTCATGTGGTGTATAGAGCACCATAATTGAATCTATGTTTTAATGTTACCAAAGGTTTAACGTTAAGTCTTGTTGTGATCTAATATGTTTACCAAGTATGTAGACAAAAGGACTTGATGGATCTAAAGTATCAAATACCATGTTGAAGTCCAGTTAAGTAGGAAGGATCAGATAACTAGTAGGAAACCCAAATAGGTCAGAAATGACCTAATATTTGGCAGAAAGTCTAATTCAGTCAACAAAACCTGATAACTAGATGAAGTCCAGATGGAGCATCTGACAAGAAGACTTGGTGGGTTAGACGCCGAGTCAAGTGATTCTACAAATGATAAGTTAAGTAAGCAACTGGAAAAAAGGGATCCGGTGAGGAACGAGTCCAGTGGGACTGTAGGTGTTGGTCCAACTTAAATCCATTTTGAAAATCTAAGTTGAAACCAAGACTAGATCCTGGTCGCGTCAGATAGGATCTAATTCATAATTTTATTAAGTGTGCTAACTTTGTTTTATATATATTTTATTATTTTTATTATATTTGAGAGGTAACCTAAGGCAATCACCTTAGATATTATATTATTTATTAGATAAATAAATTTACTATTTGAGTGTACATTCTCTATGTATATGATATTAATTTTAAATACAATTAATGAAATCCACAATACAATACAAAACATGAGAGAAATTGTGATTTATCACAATTAGTGTGTATCTCTCCATGTATAATTATATATGTATTAAAATATCCCTAGTCGATGAATTGATAAGATTGGGCATCATCAATTCTATAAGACTAGCATATATTATGCTCCTTGGTTTATCCAAATAGTCGGTCCTCACTGACTAAAAACATTACGATGTTGAGAGTTAACAAATGGATGTTGGTTAAGGGTAACTAGTTTATTGGATGTGACCTGCTATGAGACTTCATGTGGTTCTATACATGTCTATGAAGCTATCATTACAACTGAGTGCAAGTTTCCTTCGACTTGAGATATTTAAGTCATCTTGATCATTGAGACTTATGTTTTAATATCTTAAGCAAGCATCTCTTTGAAGGTGTCACCCTAAGATGATTAGGTATAAGTCAAATTTTCTGAAGGTCTTTAAATATACCACAAAGGATTTACCACTCCTTATAAGGAGACGTATACCCTATGACCTCTTGTCAGAATTATTACTCGTAAATCTTTGGCCAAAGAATTACATGTCAAGAGGATGGTCTTCTTAGACACGTGTTTAAATAATTTGAATTTGTAGGATAAGGAACTACTAGTGGTTAATTATGATCAATCCATAATTAATGGTTAATTATATACGGTCAACATAAATCATAAACTTATTGGGTCACACGCATATGAAAGACATAAAATAAGTTTGAAAATTAGATTCTCAGATTGAGAGAGATTAAATCTGATAGGATTAGACAAAGGGCAAATATGGAAGATATTTGTTGAACTGAATATGATCGTAGGCAATGCCTCTTGTAGGCAAGGTTGGATCCCTTTTGGGTTTAGTTATGAACCAAAATTAGTTTAGTTTAATAATGAACCAAGAGTGGTTAAGTTTTAAACCAAGTTGGTTTGATATGAACCAAGCTTAATGATAGAAAATCGGGTTGTTATTAGATTTTGGGTTTGGGAGATGACTTGCTTCCCAAGTCATTGTGAAGAAGTGTATATATACCCCTTAATTAGGAGGAAATTAATTATTGGGAATTAAACCTTAGGTTTCTCTCTTCTTCTCCCTCTCTAGTGTCGTCGATTTTGACGTTGACGCCACTTGTTGCTAATTTCGACACCGATGGCACTTGTTGTCAATTTCAGCGCTAACACTCATTACTACCAATTTTGGCACCAACATCCCTGATTACCGATTTCAACACTGATGTCTTTTGCTATCCATTTCGGCGCTGACGCTCCTTGCTGTTGATTTGACACTAATGCCCCTTGCTACTAATTTCGGTGCCAACTCCATGTTGGAGCAATCTGGGTACCCTAGGTTTTTTATGTTTGGGCAAATGTTTAAGTTAAGTTTATTATTGTATTTGATATGCATTGTGAGTGTGCAGGATATAGATTCAACAAGGAGAGTCCAAGTGTGATCTTAGCAAAGAAGGAAAGTCCAAGGGTGAGTCTTGGCGGTGTAAGTCCAAACATGTAGTCTTTGTAACGTAAGTCCAAGTGTGACTTGGCAGTGGATGAAGTCCTTGAGGTACGACCTCTTGGCAAAGAAAGACCTGACAATGATGATAAGGCAGATGGAAGCTCCAGAAGACAATGCGTGAAGGATGAGGAGGCATCCGTGGGGCACGAGGCTGATGGAGGAGACTAAAAGGCTAGGTCTAGGTTGTACGGGCCAGGACGAGTGTATAAGAGACTGTACTCAGGATAAAATTTCATATTACTGTAACGATACTATAATGTCATTGAAGCAATCAACTGGTACCCGACCATTGTCTTGTAACGGTCGAATTTCACTTATGACTAGTTGATTGGTAGTTGTACCAGTCGACTGATGGCGGGAAAATAGTTTGGTATTTTTCTCTTGAGTTCTATTTAATAAAGCTCAGGGTGCTTGGGCATAGTTGATGAAATAAAGATGGTTAACCCCTATTAATAGTCTTCCAAGTGTCCTAGCTTCTCAAGAGTTCTTGTGACAGTTGTGGTGAGGTTTCTCCACCCACAAGGAACTATGTGAGCTAGCCGAAAGTTTTCTGGGGAGTCATCCATCGATAGATCAGGATCGTCCACCTTACGGACAATCGTGGAGTAGAAGTTTTATCTCCGAATCAGTACATAAACAAGTGTGTCAAGTTTGGTTTGCTTTCATGTCTTTTAGAATAGCTTTCTTTATATTATTTGTATTTCCACTACGCACTAACATTGTAGGAAGAAAGCAATAGACTTGGGGTGATGTCTATTCAACCCCCCTTCTAGCCGGCTACCAATCTTCAACAAGTGGTATCAAGCAAGGTCGCACTTCATCGGACTAATTGCCGAGAAGAGAAACTTTTAAGGATGACCGACTTGATAGCTCCGTCAAAATATTGAAGGGCGAAGCTTATGGGACATCACCTATTGGATGATGAAGATAGAGATCTTCCTCGAAATGGATTGGGACACCATGATGGTGATCAAAAAGTCGTTTGAAGTCCCAAGAGACAAGAAAGGGAAAAGACTCCGACCAAGATATTGGACCGAGGAACAACGATCACAATCAAAGGCAAATGAGAAGGTAATATCGATTTTAACTTATATTTTGCCTTCAAATGTGATAAGTGATGTAGGTGAGTACAAGATTGCTCATGACTTATGGAGCAAGATAAAGTTGGGTCTAAAAGAAGAACCTACCCTACACACGAAAAGGAAGAGCCCAAGGAGAAGGGCTCAATGGTCCAAGAAGTAGAGGAGAAGCAATCAGAAGTTAACACGTGTTCAACTTCCAAGGAGAAGGAAGATGAGAAATCATTCACATCATCAACAGTTGAAGAAAAAGCCAAGACGGATGAAGTCTTGGAAATCAACCTAGTGAGCACCTTCATCGAAGAAAAGTCAAAGGATCATATCATTTACTTCATGTACAATGAGAAGGGACATTACAAGAGTAGATGTCCATTAAGTAAGAAGAAGATAACTCCTAAACCCAATCAAGTTATTTTAAATACTAACATGGGTTGTAGGAAAGGAGCCAAGGAGAAGAAGCATATTAATGCTTCACGTGTGTTAAAATGGGACACTACCACACAAAATGCCTAAGGAAGGGAGAGCTAAAAAAGTTGGAGCATTTGAAGAAATGGGAAAAAAAGAACTCAATTCAAGGGGGAGCTTCAAGAGCAAGGGAGGTATACCCTAATTTGAAATGTAATTCAAATTGTTGCTTTCTCATTCATGCTAGGAATAATTTTCATTATTTACCCATGCAAAATTTCAGATTTAAATATCATGATAGAAATAAGGTAAATGTAGATCATAACCCTAGAAGACTTATGCATAATAGACCTAAACGAGTTAAATTCTCATTACCTAAAGAGAAAAAGATAATGGAGAACCAAGACATTAATCCCAAGAAGATGAAGCACATGCCTAGGAAGGGTAGGTCTAGGAATATCCAAGGTAGACATGTTAACTCTAGATTTAGGAACCTAGAAAGGGGAAATCAAGCTTTAAAGGTAAAGTTTGATCACTTAGAGAAAACCCTAAGTTTGATCACTTAGGGAAAATCTCATTACTTAAGAGATTTAATGTTAGATCTAAGGGATTAGATATGGTGTTGGGTAGTCAAAGACTCAACAATGATAGATCGGGTTTGGGATACCGATCTAACATCTCCAAGGCTAAGGGAAAGTCCTATGCTAGGGTTGCATATGATTATAACAAAGAGAAGTTAAGAAATGGCAAGGGAAAGTCATTTAAAGGTAAGGAGAAAAGTAACCAAGGATAAGATGTCTAAGGTTAAAAAAGTTAAGTTTGTAGGCTAAGTGTCATCCGAGATACACCTCAGTGGCCTAGTCATAGTGGTTGAGTCACCTAGTGAGATGACTAAGATTAAGAGCTATAGGGGGAGCTGAGAGAGTCTTTGAGACCTATGGTAAATGGATCTTAAGAAGATCATGCTTGGGACTCAAGATGAGTCGTGGAATGTGCCAAAGGGGTTAGAGATAGATTTGAGTCTCTAATCTAGTTAGTTGGTACAATTGGATTAAGTTTTATGCATGAAAATATGAATTTGGTTCATATTATATGAAAATTAGTTTTTGATGTATATATGTCATATAAACTAATGCTAGGGATGTATTATGATTTCGTATGGGTAGATACATCAAAAGAAAGCTAAAACTAGGACTTTGAGTCAAGATTCAATTGAATCATTTTGATAGTTTTAGATTTTATGTCAATCTTGGAATATGTGATAAATATATTTATATTTCTTTTCAAGTAGACAAGGGTAAAATAGACCTCTCTACAAAATTTGAAAAAATTTGAAGTTTTGTAGAATTTTTGGTGTATTTCTGAAAGTAAGTTAGAAATGTTGATTTTTACTGAAATAAAGTACTAGTCAACTAGTACAGATACCAGTCGACTGGTAATAGTATTTTTCGAGCACAAGATATTTTTAGAAGCTCTTTTTGAAGAGTGCAATTGACTGGGATCAATGGCAGTTGACTGATACAGTTTAAAAATATTTTTCAGCAATAAGAAAGGACCAAAAGGATGGTGAATATGTATGTAATCTTATGGGTGATTAATACATGATGTTTATGGTCATTAGAGATCAAAGAGTCTAATAATTAGGATATTGTTGGAGCTCTTTTTTATGTATGACAAAGAAGGAGAAGTTTAGTTTTAAGTGGGAAACCTAAATACCTTTGCTAGAAATCCTAACTCAAGGGGGAGTTTAGGTGGAGAGGGAGCCCAAGGTTAGTTTCCATGACTTATGCATGTATAGATTACATGTTTATTATATTATTATTGCATTATATGTTTCTCTAACTTAAACAAGTTGTCAAACATCAAAAGGAGGAAGATTATTGGAGCAATCTGGGTACCCTAGGTTTTGATGTTTGGGTAAAAGTTTAAGTTAGATTTATTATTATATTTAATATGCATTATGAGTGTGTAGGATATAGGTACAACAAGGAGAGTCCAAGTGTGATCTTGGCAGAGGAGGAAAGTCTAAGGGTGAATCTTGGAAGTGTAAGTCCAAGCATGTAGTATTGGAAACGTAAGTTTAAGTGTGACTTAACAATAGATGAAGTCCCGGAGGCGCGACTTCTTGGTAAAGAAAGACCCGACAACAATGACAAAGCCGATGGAAGCTCCAGAAGACAATGCGTGAAGGATAGGGAGGTATCCGAGGGACGCAAGGCTGATGGAGGAGGCTAAAAGGTTAGGTCTAGATTGTGCGAACTAGGACAAGTGCGTGAAAGACTGTACTCAGAGTAAAATTTCATGTTACTGTAGTGTTACTGTAGCAATACTGTAACATTACTATAACAATATTGTAGCATTATTGTAACAATCAACTGGTGTTTTTATCAGTCAATAGGTAATCGATCATTGACTTGTAACGATTAAATTTCACTTAGGACCAATCGACTGGTGGTTGTACCAGTAGACTAGTGCGGAAAAATAGTTTGGTGTTTTCTTCCTAAACTCTATTTAATAGAGCTCGAGGTGCTTGGACATGGTTGATGAAATAAAGGTGGTTAACCTCTATTAGTAGTTTTCCAAATTCCCTAACTTCTCAAGAGTTCTTGTGAGAGTTGTGATGAGATTTTTTTTCATTCACAAGGAGCTACGTGAGCTAGCCAGAAGTTTTTCGGGGAGTCATTCACTGACGGATCGAGATCGTCCACCTTATGGACAACCGTGGAGTAAGAACTTTATCTCCGAACCACATAAACGAACGTGTCAAGTTTGCTTTGCTTTCTTGTCTTTTAGAATAACTTTCTTTATACTATTTGTACTTCCACTACGCACTAACATTGTAGGAAGAAAGTGATAGACTTGGGGTGACGTCTATTCAACCCCCCTTCTAACCAGCCACCGATCTTCGACACTCCCTAGCCGTCGGCAACTATCTATGTTCCAGATAGTATCTCATAAGAGAGTTAGACATCAACAGAATGTTGTTGCCCCCTTCTCACTTTGTACCGCCCGGTTGCCCTGGTCGTTGGGCACAAAGTCGAGCCGGGGTTCCTCTCTTGGATCGTGTTGTCTCATTCCTTTGGCTAGTACCGAAGCAGAGACATGGTTTGCGACTTACAGAAGTTGTCTTGAAGGTATCTTAGTGTGAATATCAATAGTGATAATCCTTATGAGGATTGTTAGTTGATGTCATTTCTGCTGGATCGTAAAGTCACTAGAGGGGAGTGAATAGCCATCGTTATTTTTTCGGAAATCGAGAATACACAGCAGAAAGGAAATACGAAAATTCAAATGCTAACACAAGTAATTTTTACTTGGTTTAGAGCCTGTGATGACTCCTACTCCAAGATCCACACTTGTCGAGTGCTTTCATTGGGCAACAATCACTATCAGTTCAAAAATGGATTACAAAAGATTTATTACAAGAACTAAAATACAAATGTTACCGACAAATAGAAAGGAAATTTGAACTTCATAGTAGTCTTTAGGTGTCATTGGAGCCTTTTTGGAGCAGCGCGCAAGAATGAAACTAGTAGCAATTGTAGTTCTAAAGCTGCTGGTCGAAAGCCTTTATATAGGACCATTTTGGGTGCCTGGACCATGATGATGGGGCGACCTCTCATCCAAACTTCATATGTAAAATTTTATCCACCTCTAGGTGCCCAGACCCCCTCCAGACGCCTGAACCATTGACGTGGGCTCCGCCAGTCGACGCGCTCTAACTCAGCTCCTGGATAATTTTTCTGGTCCGGGCAGCTAGACCAATTTTGGGCACCTAGACCAATTCCAAGCGCCTGGACCGCTCAGGTGCCTGTCCAGGGCACCCCCCCCCGCGGGCAAGCTGGTCCGAGTGCTCGGACTCCCCTTTTTTGCATTTCTCCTTATTGTAAAAAAGAGTTAGTGCAGGTAAATAAAAATATGCTTATCTTGTAAAATAGAGTTAACACAACATAATAAGATAGTAGTAATTAGATCATGTCTCCTTAAGACCAGGATCTAGTCAAGGTCTCAGGTTAAGTTTCCCAAATGTATCTAAGTTGGATCGACGCCTACAGTTCCCTCAACTGAGAACGCGTCCTCACTAGATCTCTCCTCTAGTTGCTTACCTTTTGCTTACCAACTACAGTTGCTTGACTTGCCTTTGACCTACCAGGTCTTCCCGCCAGTTGTCAGATCCACAGACCCAACTAGATTTTGGTCGGTTGTCAGGTCCCATGGATCCAACCGGACTTTTCTCCATATATCGAGTCCCGCAGACTTATCTGTACTTCACAACATCTATCGGGTCCCACGAACCTAGCTGGATTTCAGCCTGGTGTCAGGTCCTCCAGACCCGTCAACTCCTGCACACTTAGTGAAACAATTAGACCACAACACTCTAACTTTAATCTATTTGTCATTCATTAAAATCTGAGTTAGATCATTGGTGCAAATTGCACCAACAGTTTCCTCTTGTCATACGACATGTATAATTTCTTTATAAAATTTTATTCTACGATTATGTCTGCGAATGTGTATATCATGTACATGTGTTATGCATGTTGTGTAATAATTTTGAAAATTATTACGCTTTTGTTGCTTGTTTACGAAATAAAAATTTAAAACGTATATAGAGATACCCAACAATTTTAGACTAACATTTTTTACAAGAGTTTAGAGTAAACAATGAAGTTCGGATGAACAGTACTCAAGGCACTTCTGCTAATTAGAGGCACCCTGAGTGAAGGATTGGAGGCGCCCTGGATGGGTGGAGCCGCTCCAAAGGACATAAACTTCAAGAATAAAGTTTTAGCAATTGAAGTCTACCTAGGTTGATTAGAGGCACCTCGGAGTTGAGTAGAGACGCCCTCAGCCTAATGGAGGCTCCTCTAAGTGGATAAAGGCCATAAATCTTGAATCGGATCAGCATTCATAGATGCGCCCTAGGACATTGGAGGCACCCCTAATGCACTATATAAGGAGGGTTCGGCCACAACTCACATTATCAATTCTTCGACAAGGTCTAGCTTGATTCTGCTACATCGTCTCTTTGCAACTGTTGTGTTGCGACCTTACTACATTGAATCTATGCTCAAGCAAGCTTCTACTGTAAGAACTGAAACTTCATCAAGCTACAAGTGTTGGTAAAAGTTTAAGTTGTTTATTATTGTAAAGTGTAGGGTGTTACACTTTCTTCATTTCTATATTCGATCTTTTTACCCGAAAGTTCTTCTGGAGATAATTTAGTGGATTGCTCAATTGAAACAGTCTAAGGAATCGTAGGTCTTGGAGTAGTAGTCGTGGGGTTACAAGTTAGGGTTGTAAACAAGTCGAGCTGAGCCGAAAAGTAAGAGGCTTGAGTTCGGGCTCCGCTCATTATCTCTAATCTCGAGCTCAGTTCAAGTTTGATTTGAGCTTTAGTTCTTAAGCTCGAGCTCGGCTCATAATAAAATTAAATAGCTCGAATTTAACCTGAGTTCACCTTGAAAAAATCTTGTTTAAAAATTTAATGAGTTTAGTTCGAACTCGTTTAACATGATTAGCTATAATAATTAATAATATATTATTATATTTATTATTTATGTGATATTTAATTATATATATATATATATAATAAAAAAAATAAACGAGTCTCTTAACGAATATGTTCGTGAGTCTCTTAACGAACACGTTCACAAGTCTATAAACGAACATGTTCGCGAGCTCATGAACCAAATACCATTAAGCTTGAGCTCGGCTCGATAATATTTTCAAGCTCAAAATTAGGCTCGAGCTTGACTTGTTAGCTTAATCAAACGAACTTTTTTTCTAATCGAGACATGAATAGCTTGTGAGCGGCTTGAGTCATTTACACCCCTATTACAAACCAAGTAAAAAATAAATGAGTCTTTGTCTTTCCACTTTTCAGCTAACTGTTTTCTTCCGCTATGTAATTTGATTTTTGACAAGGCTTTTAAAATCAAAAAGAAAAGTTTTAAAAACAAGATTCACCCCTCTCCCCTCTTTCTCGTTCTTTTCGATCCTACATTTCATATTTACTCACCAACACCACTAAAATTGTGTTTTAAAATTTTAAACACTATAGGGTCATTCACGAGTTTTGATCAAAACTCGCTGATACTTGTCTCAAGGTCATGAAGATTTTAAAACTCACATCTTTCAATTTAGGTTGCGAAATCTAAGTTTGAAAGTATGATTATACTCGTGAGGCTCCTAAGAGTGTATAGGCTTTGATTTGAAGTGATTTTGAGATTCCTTAAGTTATGATTGAGTTTTGGTCAAAAATCATCGATGACCTTATAACATCTAAAATTTAAAATCTTGGCATAGTCTAAACCAAGGGAGTCTAAACTAAGGGAGTCTTAGGAACCTTCTGATTGTGTTAGTGAGTAAATATGATAAGCTTAAATCCTTTAATGAGCTTGTGCCAAACTATCTTAAGGTTGTAAAAATTTTAAAAACTCACATCTTTTAATTCTTGGCTACGGAATCTAGGTTTAAGGGTATGCTTCCACTTAGGAAGCTCTCAAAAGTATAATGATCCTAATTTGAGGTGATTATGAAGTATATAAGGCCATAAGCGAGAATATTTGACCAAAACTCCTTGATGACCCTTATCTTTAAAATTTTAAAATATTGACATGCTAATTTTAAAATATTGACATGCTTTGAACTAAGAGAGTTCTAAGAATCCTTTTGTGGTATTAGTGACTAAGTATGACAAATTTAGACCCTTCTATGAGTTTGTGTCAAATACTCAAATTGTCTAAAGATTGTGAAGATTTTAAAAATCGCATCTCTCAATTTAGGATATAAAATCTAGGTATGAAAATATGATTACACTCAGGGTACTCTTAGAAGTGTAATAGTTCTGGTTTGAAGTGTTTCTTAGGTGCCTAAGGTCATCAGCTAATTTTTTTTATCAATTTTGGCCAAAATTAGCTAATGACCTTAGATATCTCATAAATACTTCAAACCAATTTATTGCACTCCTTAGATTATCCTGAGTGTAATTATACCCTCATATATGAATTTAATAACCTAAATAGAGAGTTGCAGATTTTTTAAATTGACACAGTGTGTTATGTAATGATCTTGTCGTAGCACAAAAAGTTTAGCAGTTGATTAATGAGTTATGAATTTCAATACTTATGCTGCTCGATTAAATGAAAGATGATCTACTTTGTCTATTGATTCTTTGGAAGCATAAACATAACAATACTTGATTATTGAATGTGAGCTAAAAAAGAATACAAATAATGTAATTTTCAAATGATGAGGTAGAACAGTTTGATATCGAAAAAATTAATACTATGTGAACGGAAAATAAAAATGAATAATAATGTCATTTTTTAACATAATAAAGGTAAAAGGTGTACATGACCTTTGATTATCTTATCTCTTAGGCTCTGTTTACTTGAGAGAGTGGAAAATAAAATTAAGAAAAAGTTTTCACGGTGGAAAAGTTTCCGCCGTTTACTTCATTAAAATTTTCCGAAGGAAAAGTAACGCAATCCATCAGCGGATAATTTTGGAGCCAAAATTGATCACCTCAAAATCGGACGGAAAACAGCGGATGGAAAAAAAAATGACGCATGTACCCCTTTTGCATTCACAAAATTACACCATATACCAAAAAAAATGACGCATGTAGCCTTTTTAACTCACAAAATTACACTATGTACCAAAAAAATGACGCATGCACCCTTTTTTATTTACAAAATTATATCATAAGTATTCACCTTCCTTTATCAAGGTAAACAAGTGTACAAAGGAAAAGATTTCTTCACCCTTTCTTTTCTCTTCCTCCAAAGATAATTTTCTATCGTTGATTCCTTTCCTTTCCTCATCCACACTCTAGAGTAAACATAGCATTAAGGGATGTTTAGACAATTTAAATAAGTTCAGTTTTTTTATTTTTTAAAGATGATAAAATTTTTTTAAATATTTTCAAAATAATAATAATAATAATAATTGTGAATCAGGAATCAAATCATATTCGACAATTTTGAATAGTGAAACGATAACTGCATTTGAAGATTAAAGTTAAAGTTTTGAATTTGGCAATTTAGAACTATTGAATCATTAATAGGGGCGGATGTTTTAAAAATAATTATTAGTACATCCTTAAAAATAAAACCCTAGTTCTGAAAATTTTTCACACAACCACTTGTCTCCTTTTCACAGCCTACAATCTCTTGGCTTCTTTTCACAGCCGACAAGCTCTTGACTCTTGCCCTTTTCTATATATATATATATATATATATATATATATTAAGAAAATGAAATATTCAAGAATCATTATCTTCTGAAAAAAAAATTGGTACTGATCAGTCCGCTAAGAAAAAAAAGATTATGAAACTTATATTAAAAAAATTTTGAAGAGTTTTTGATAAATTTCAGATGTAATTGATCTTCTATTGGATCTAGATTCTAGACTAAGATTTAAGATGGATTATGAACTTAATAATTCAGAGAGGGTATTTTATCTAGGAGGTCCAAGCTAATATTTTAATTTTTTTACTCATTTTTTAATTAATATAAATTATATTTTATGATGTTACATGAATTACGCTTTCTTGAATGTAACGTAACATAGAGAGCTATTTTTCTCATCCCGCTGACACCCTCCCCTTCCCGGATCTACAAAATTCAATGATATTTACCCTTCTATCCTTTTCCTTATTCCTCATTCATATTTTTTTTATTTTAATTTTTTTAAGTTTTGTTTTTTTAACTAATTTTATTTTTTATCAGTTTTATTTTTTGAATAATTTTTTTATTATTTATTTTAATCTTTCTTTATTTTTTATCTTAGATTTTAAGAGTTATTATTTGTAAAAATTTAAATAGTATAAAAATATGGATCAAAATAAAAATTATAAATTAATATATGTTGAGTGGCACTGCTTTTCCCACCTCCACGATATATAGTTTTGTTTTATTTTACGAAGTGTTGTTGTTAATCATTTTTGGCTGGGGCAATAAATGAGATACGGGGACAGATGATATTAAGATAGAGGATTTGATATCTTATAGTCTTTGTTTTTTTTAATAATAGGTTTTAGGAGTTTTTATTTATAAAAAGTTTGAAAGTAAAATATGGATAAAAAATTAAAAAAAATTGATGAAAAAAATAATAAACAAAATTTATTTTAAAAAATAAAACTAAGGAAGTAAATAAAATTGAAAAAAAAACTAAAGAAAGTAAATAAAATTAGAAAAAAATAAAATAACTTGTTATTTTAAAGGAAGGGGCAAAAAAGTCATTTAACAGGGGAGAGAGAGGGGGTGTGCTGTTAAGAGGGATGGACAAAGTAATTCATCTTAGGGACTACGTTATTAGTGTGGAAAGACATTTTAGCTGCCGCTGCCCTTTAAAGAAAAATATCTCGTTAGCAATATTTATTTATTTATATAGATTATTTACTTCACAACGGAGTTTCAATGTTGACATAAGCAAAGAAATTAACTTTTTAAAATATTAATAATAATAATTTCTTTTGGGGTAATCGGATTATCTCCCAAACACCCAACTGCGATGCATGCGAATCGGTCTCCACCGAACCTTGTAAGCGTCTTCCATCGGACAATATATGTATCATCCACTGAATGGCATGAACATCTTGTTAGAAAAATAATAATAATTATAATAATAATTATTTATTATTTTAATGTATGACTCATATGAAATATTAATTTAATTAAAGAATTTATTGGTCATTATGTATGGGATAATGGGAAGTTATTTTAACCTCCCAAAATTACACGTAGCCGACTTGATGGAGGTTGGCTTCTTTACGTACATGAGTTCTGTCTCTCCCAGAAGTGTTCTTTCATCGTAGCCATCAGAAAAGTGTGAAGAAGAAAGCGAAAGGGAAGAGATAGATTGGGACTTGTAGAAATTTCTTCTGCTGTCGTTGTTTCATTTCTCATGGATCAAGGTATGTCGTCAATCTTTCGTATAAATGAGAATCATGAATTTCAAGATCCTTCTAGTTTTCTGAATTATGAACTTTAAAGAAAACTTCGATTTAACATGTGGTATCAGAGCCAAGTTGTGAAATTTATGATTCTCTATGTATGATTATCTTCCCTACTTTATATGAACCCTAATTTGAGAATTTTTGAAATGCTTGTTCGCTATGCAATTCTCAATTATGATAAGTATAATGACTTGTTAAACAAAAATTTAGCAGGGATAAGAATGACTTCGGTTCTAATTTCGGTTCAATAATTATTTGATTGTTTCAATAATTGTATTTTAATTAAAGTGGTATATTATGAATTGCTTTTCTGTTATGTATCTTGTAGACTTACATATTTTATAATGTGCAATTTCGGATATGCAATTTCGGCTAGTATGATAAAAAAAAAAATAGAAAGGAAACAATGCTTCAGTAAATGGTTTGTACGTGAATTATGTTGCCAACAATCCATTATGTTAAAGTGATAAAACTTTATGTTCACATACAAACTTAAGACTTGCATCCTGTTACAAAAATTATATACTGCATTCTTATGGTTTCGATTTATATGCTGTGCACTTTATTACTGTTATGCCGAGATATGCATGTTACGATTGAGAACATAATTGTTTATGAATTATTTAATATTTGGAAATTAAAGTATGATAGATTTGTTAATCACCAAAGTGGTCAAATCTGTAAGTTATTCAATTCCAAATTATATATTTATATTTCAATTACCCATAGAATTTGATGCTATACGTGATGTGATAATTATTGATTTATGGGTCAATTGAAGTTCATTGTTGTAAGGCATTTATGGATCACCCAAAGGTTGATTAATTGTGCTTATAATTAATGGACATGATTGTTAGTAGTGTTTGTGCACTATTAGTTTTATTTATATATCCAAAGATAGTAAGTATTTCTAATTAGTGCATATATCATTACTAAATAATGTTAACTCTATTAGCATCATTAGGATTATTATTGTATGTTGATGTATCATCCAAAGGAGAACATTAATATACATGAATGCTTATTTGTTGTCTGAATCTATTTTATATATTAATTTATGACTCAAAGTATTAATGTTAAGCATGTGTTAATTGCAGTACATATTCCTGTTTCTTTACATTCGCATGCTACGTCTGTTCCGATTTTTAATGGGCTGAATTTCTTTGATTGGAGTGAACAAGTCCAATTTCATCTTGATATGTTGGATCTTGATTTGGCACTCCAAGTAGAGAAACCTGCTGCTATTACTAATGCTAGTGGCAATGAAGAAAGAGCTCATTATAAGGCTTGGGAAAGGTCAAACAGACTTAGCCTAATGTTTATGCGAATGAGCATAGCAAATAACATCAAGTCAGCTCTTCCTAAAACTGAAAGTGCTAAAGAGTTTATGGAATTTGTGAAAGAGCGCTCCCAAACCGCTGACAAGTCTCTTGCTGGGACACTGATGGGTACTTTAACCACCATGAAGTTTGATGGTTCTCGTACTATGCATGAGCATGTTATTGAAATGACAAACATTGCAGCACGACTTAAGTCTTTGGGAATGGAAGTGGATGAAAATTTCCTTGTTCAGTTTATTCTGAACTCTTTACCGTCTGAGTATGGTCCATTCCAAATGAACTACAATACCATGAAAGACAAATGGAATGTGCATGAATTGCATAGTATGTTAGTTCAAGAGGAAACCAGACTTAAGAATCAAGGAAATCACTCCATTCATTATGTGAATCATCAAGGAGCTGGAAAGAAAATTGAAAAGAGACATGGAAAGGGCAAAGGACAGTTAAAGATCTGTGAGTCCTCTGCTAAAATCCAAAAGAAAGAATCAAACAAGAATAAATGCCATTTCTGTGGGAAATTTGGACACTTCCAAAAGGATTGTCAAAAACGTAAAGCTTGGTTCGAAAAGAAAGGTAAGCTTATTGCTTATGTATGTCTCGAATCAAATTTGACTGAAGTTCCCCATAATACTTGGTGGCTTGATTCTGGAGGTACAACTCATGTTTCTAATACGATGCAGGGATTCCTTACAATCCAAACCATAAGCCCAAATGAGAAGTTCGTTCTCATGGGGAATAGAGTGAAAGTTCCAGTGGAAGCTGTCGGGACTTATCGTTTAATCCTTGACACTGGGCATCATTTAGATTTATATGAAACTCTTTATGTACCTAGTATTTCTAGGAATTTAGTTTCTGTATCTAAACTTGATGTTGCTGGATACTATTTTAAATTTGGTAATGGATGTTTCAGTTTGTATAAGCATACCTATATGATTGGATCTGGTATGCTTTGTGATGGTTTATATAAATTTAATCTTGATAGTATGTATTCTGAAATATTATTGACCTTGCATCAAGTTGGCACTAAACGTAGTTTAGTGAATGAACGTTCTGCTTACTTGTGGCATAAGCGTTTAGGTCACATTTCCAAAGAAAGAATGAAAAGATTGGTAAATAATGGCATTCTTCCTGATTTGGATTTCACTGACCTTAATTTTTGTGTGGATTGTATTAAAGGGAAACAAACAAAACACACAAAGAAAGGTGCCACAAGAAGTACTCAGCTTCTTGAAATTGTGCACACTGATATATGTGGACCTTTTGATAGTAGTTCTTTTGGTAAAGAAAAATACTTTATCACTTTCATTGATGATTATTCACGTTATGGTTATATCTATTTATTGCATGAGAAATCTCAAGCAGTGAATGCCTTAGAACTTTATATAAGTGAAGTTGAAAGACAATTAGACAGAAAGGTGAAAAATATCAGGTCAGATAGAGGTGGTGAGTATTATGGAAGATATGATGAAACAGGACAACATCCTGGTTCATTTGCTAAATTCCTTGAGAAACGTGGTATTTGTGCTCAATACACAATGCCAGGTACACCACAACAAAATGGTGTATCAGAAAGGCGTAATCGAACCTTAATGGATATGGTTAGGAGTATGTTAAGTAATTCATCTTTACCCATGTCATTGTGGATGCATGCTTTAAAAACTGCCATGTATTTGTTAAACAGGGTTCCTAGTAAGGCAGTTCCTAAGACACCTTTTGAACTGTGGACAGGTAGGAAACCCAGTTTAAAGCACCTGCATGTTTGGGGTTGCCAGGCAGAAATAAGAATTTATAATCCACAAGAAAAGAAACTGGATGCAAGAACGATCAGTGGATATTTCATTGGTTATCCAGAAAAATCTAAAGGGTATAGATTTTACTGTCCTACCCATAGTACAAGAATTGTTGAAACTGGAAATGCTCGGTTCATTGAGAATGGTGAAACCAGTGGGAGTGAAGCTTCACGGAATGTGGAGATTAGGGAAATTAGAGTACAAGTTCCTTTAACTCGTACTTCTAATTCTTTAATTGTTGTACCTCATGTTATTGAACCATGTAACAATCAAGAAGAACAACAAATTAATAATCCTGAGGTTAATAATGAACCTATAGTAGAACAACCACAAGAAATAATATTAAGAAGATCCCAAAGAGGAAGAAGATCTGCTATTTCGAATGATTATGTGGTTTATCTACAAGAGTCAGAAGATGACTTAAATATTGATAATGATCCAGTTTCATTTTCACAAGCTATTGATAGTGATAATTCTGATAAATGGTTAGATGCCATGAAAGATGAGCTTAAATCAATGGTACAGAATGATGTATGGGACCTTGTGGAATTACCTGAAGGATGTAAGAGAGTTGGGTGTAAATGGGTCTTTAAGACTAAGCGTGACTCTCATGGTAATATTGAACGTCACAAGGCTCGACTTGTAGCCAAAGGTTTTACTCAAAAAGATGGCATTGACTATAAGGAAACATTTTCACCAGTTTCCAAGAAAGATTCTTTCAGAATTATTATGGCACTAGTAGCTCATTATGATTTAGAGTTACACCAAATGGATGTGAAAACTACCTTTCTAAATGGGAATTTAGAGGAAGATGTTTATATGGACCAACCAACAGGGTTTATAGAAGAAGGAAAGGAACACATGGTGTGCAAACTTAAGAAATCAATATATGGACTTAAACAAGCTTCCAGACAATGGTATCTCAAATTTAATGATACAATTATGTCCTTTGGATTTAAGGAAAACATTGTTGATCGATGTATATATCTGAAGGTAAGTGGGAGCAAGTTTATTTTTCTAATTCTGTATGTTGATGACATCTTGCTAGCAACTAATGATCTTGGTCTATTAAGTAAGACTAAGAAGTTTCTCTCTAACAACTTTGAAATGAAGGATATGGGTGAGGCAAGCTATGTGATTGGAATAGAAATATTCCGAGATAGGTCACAAGGATTGTTAGGTTTGTCTCAGAAAACATATATTAATAAAGTTTTAGAGAGATTCAGAATGGATCAATGTTCATCATCTCCTGTTCCAATACAAAAGGGAGACAAATTTAGTCTTATGCAATGTCCACAGAATGATTTGGAACGAAAACAGATGGAGATGATTCCTTATGCATCTGTTGTTGGGAGTTTGATGTATGCTCAAACATGTACAAGACCAGATATTAGCTTTGCAGTTGGTATGCTTGGAAGATACCAGAGTAATCCAGGATTAGATCATTGGAAAGCTGCAAAGAAAGTCTTAAGATACTTGCAAGGGACAAAGGATCACATGCTTACTTATAGAAGATCTGATCATCTTGAGGTGATTGGATATTCAGATTCAGACTTTGCTGGTTGTGTAGATACAAGAAAGTCTACATTTGGCTATTTGTATCTTTTAGCTGGAGGAGCAATATCATGGAAGAGTGCAAAGGAATCAGTCATTGCTGCATCTACCATGGAAGCTGAATTTGTGGCATGCTTTTGAGGCTATGGTTCAGGCTAATTGGTTGCGGAACTTTATTTCAGGACTTGGAATAGTCAACAGTATTGCCAAGCCGCTGAAAATTTATTGTGATAATTCCGCAGCTGTCTTCTTTTCTAAAAACGATAAGTATTCTAAAGGTGCTAAACATATGGAATTGAAATACTTTGCCGTTAAAGAAGAAGTTCAGAAACATAGAGTGTTAATAGAACATATTAGCACGAATCTTATGATAGCTGACCCTTTAACAAAAGGGTTGTCGTCCAAAATATTTTCTGGTCATGTTGAGAGTATGGGCATTATGTCTACTGGTGAATGTTAAACAGTAATGTTGTTTGACACTCTGAGCTCATTAATGTATAAGTTTCTGAATTTTCTGTTTTCAATCTTATGTGTATGCATGCAAATGATGATGTTGAAAACAGATTTTGTCTTTAATAAAGACATTATGTTTGAACCCGTTATGGATTTCTCATTCTAAGATCATGTGAGGAGAAGACTAATATAGTAGTACATGGAAGGGAATATGTTGTTATAATAATATATAACCGCCATGACTCTTATTAGTTCCTATCCTTGATTACGTTAATGATGGAACCAATATATGTAAAGTCTATTCATGCGCATTATGATTGATATAATTATTAAGTGACACAATATCACATGAGTCAAGTGGGAGAATGTTAGAAAAATAATAATAATTATAATAATTATTATTTATTATTTTAATGTATGACTCATATGAAATATTAATTTAATTAAATGACTTATTGGTCATTATGTATGGGATAATGGGAAGTTATTTTAACCTCCCAAAATTGCACGTAGTCGACTTGATGGAGGTTGGCTTCTTTACGTACATGGGTTCTGTCTCTCCCAGAAGTGTTCTTTCATCGTAGCCATCAGAAAGGTGTGAAGAAGAAAGCGAAAGGGAAGAGATAGATTGGGACTTGTAGAAATTTCTTCTGTCGTCGTTGTTTCCTTTCTCATGGATCAAGGTATGTCGTCAATCTTTCGTATAAATGAGAATCATGAATTTCAAGATCCTTCTAGTTTTCTGAATTATGAACTTTAAAGAAAACTTCAATTTAACACATCTTTCACCAAGCATTAGAAGTATCTTTCACTGAGCTAATAAGTATCTTCCACCGAGCAACATAAATATCCTCCTCCGAGCATTAGAAGTGTATTCCATCGAGAATCATAAGTATCTTACAAGCATTAGTAGTTGTTGGTTCCGGTAAATTCCGGAGTATGCAAACTGATCGTCGAGGCTAGTGTTCGACACTATCTCCGTAAACGATATTGCTCGGCTACGGTGCTTAACGGATTGTTGTAATTCGTTCCCAAGATACAACGACGACAATCGTCTCGGAATCGTAGCACTCCGACTTCCGAGACCAGCGAACCTTCTCGTAGGCTTCTTGGACTCTTGAATGCACAAGATGAGTGAGTGAATACTTGAGGAAGAGAAGATTAAGTTGAGTAAATCCGGCCTTAACTTGCAGCCCTAAATCCGGCCTTAACTAGTGCCGCTCCAGAAACTAGGTTCTTACTGATGTCGGGAACATGGAGTACATCAATGAGTGTTAGCTCCTTTCCGGACGTCATCTTCAGAACAACTTTTCCGAGTCCGACAATTGGCGACGTCGTGGAATTACCCATATAGAGCTTCCTGCCATTTATCGGAGTATACTTGGAGAACATCGCCTTATCGGAACAGATATGACGAGTTGCTCCAGTATCAATGAACCACTGCTTCGGGTTGGTATCCACCAAGTTGGCTTCAAATACAACCGCAGTGAGATCCAAGTCCTCAAGAGAGGTTGCGACGTGGTTCGTAGCATCCTTTGGCCCCTTGGTTGGCTTCTTCGGGCGTCTGCAGTCCTTGGACAGGTGTCCTGCCTTTCCACAGTTGTAGCAGGATCCCTTGAACTTCTTCGCTTGTGCCTTCTTCTTGAACTGTTTCGGCTTTTTAGCGTTCGGCTCGACCAGGTTGGACATATCGTCTATAGTCCGCTTGGTTCCTCTGCAGTCGGATAACTTTCGATTATCCTCCTCTATTCGTAGCCTCAGGATCAGGTCTTGCAGCCCTATCTCCTTTTGCTTGTGCTTTAGGTAATTCTTGAAATCCTTCCATGACGGAGGGAGCTTCTCAATTACCGCAGCAACTGCGAATGACTCGTTCAGCTTCATTCCTTCGGCGTCCAGATCATGCAGTATTAATTGCATATCTTGGACTTGAGATGAGACGCTCTTTGAGTCCACCATCTTGAAATCCAGAAACCGGCCGACGATGAATTTCTTCAGTCCGGCATTTTCGGTCTTGTATTTCTTCTCAAGCGATTCCCACAAAGATTTCGCTGTCTCCAATGAACAATACACGTTATACAACGTGTTGTCCAAGGCGTTGAGAATGTAGTTGCGACACAGAAAATCTCCGTGCGTCCACGTATCGCAAGCAACCTTGCTACCGTCCGTAGCGACTGGCGGGTCTTCACGCAAAAATCGTACAAGGTTTAGCGTTGTTAAGTAGAACAGCATCTTCTGCTGCCATCTTTTGAAGTCGGCTCCGGTGAATTTCTCCGGCTTTTCTCCGTGCGGAATGGATGTCGGAACGGCCGTCGGAACAGCGGTCGGAATGGCGGTTGGAACGTCGTTGGTAGCCATATCAGTTTGTACGGAATATCGTTTACGACTGTTGTTTCCGGTAAATTCCGGAGTATGCAAACTGATCGTCGAGGCTAGTGTTCGACACTATCTCCGTAAACGATATTGCTCCGCTACGGTGCTTAACGGATTGTTGCAATTCGTTCCCAAGATACAACGACGACAATCGTCTCGGAATCGTAGCACTCCGACTTCCGAGACCAGCGAACCTTCTCGTAGGCTTCTTGGACTCTTGAATGCACAAGATGAGTGAGTGAATACTTGAGGAAGAGAAGATTAAGTTGAGTAATTTGATTCCAATCTGGAGGGTTCTATTTATACAGAAGGAAGAGGCTTTAGGGAGGGGTGTGACCTTTGGGTGGATTAATCTGGGCCGTCCGGACTGAAGAGTTATAACCCTTCACATAGCCCCTTTAATCTCATCCATCAGATCTAAGAGTTGTGACCCTCAGATCTATCAGCCATCGGATCTGGATCCATTGATCCGATGCTTCAGATCATGTCTCATCCCAAGCCGTCAGATCGTGACTCATTGTGATCCAACGCTCTAGATCGCATCACAAGCGATCCACCATACTTCTTTGATCAACGTTGATCAACGGCTGCCATCCGTTCGCCCAACCAACTGTCCAGTCATCTCCCTTTGCCCACGAGGATGCCACATAGGCGATGTGTACTAGCCTGACACGTCACCCGAGTGCCATGTAGGCACTGCAATGTCACCTGGAGCATAAATTTAAGCTCCTCAATGCTCCTCGCGAAGTGCGCATACAAAGCGCCCATTGCGCACGTGGCGGGTGGCAGACTCACAGGTGCGAGCACCTGCTCGCCCCTGAGCAGAGAGTACCTGGTACTTTTCTGAGTTAACTCCAATAACTCAACATCATTAATAAGTAAGGAATGCACATCGGAAATTTCCGATGTGGGACTATTCTCCCTTGCATTTCCTTAATGAATAACCAACGTTATTTTGGGCCGACTTTGAACATTAATTTCTCATTCACCCTTAATCGGTTTTGAGCAAATTAATAGTCTAAATCTATCTACGCGAAACGTAGATTTCAATTTTGAAGTCAATTACGACTTTCAACAATTGATGGCTTCCGATTTTTCCTCCTCAAAATCGTATTGGTCTATTTAGGCCCCAATATCCAACAGTAGCATCTTACGCTGAGCATCAGAAGTATATCTTCCACAATATCAGAAGTATTTTACACCGAGCTTCAAAACTATCTTCCATCGACGATCAAAGGCTTCGAAGTTTTTAGTTAAGGATGTGTGGCAATTAATGAGTGGAAAATTGAGTAGTGAATGTCGAATTTGATTTCCTTGATTTTTTCCTTCTAAGTTGAGAAATGAGTAATTGATGTTAGATATGATTCCCTTGAATCCTTTCTCCTAATATATGATGATTAATAAATGAAGAAATAAGTAGTGAATATCAGACATGGTTTTCTTAATTCCTTCCTCTTAATACATGATGATTAATGAATGAAGAAGTGAATAATGGATGTTAGATCTGATCTCCTTAATACCGTCCTCTTAATACGCGAGTGGAGAAATAAATAATAATTGTCAGAGGCACCGATATGAAAATATTTTTTTAACAACTATATAAATATCAAGAGGGTGGTCACTCTTCTTCGTTAAGTTTTTTCTTTTTCGTCTTCTTTTTCTTTTCTTAATTCTTACTAATAATAAAGTAACTTAAGCATCAGAAATATCATGCTACAAGAGCCGACAAAGTCCTAACCTATCTTATTCTCTCAAGCTACTGAATCTGATGGGAGTCTGACGACCAATCTAATTTAATTTCTAGAAATGAGGAGTTCGTGTAAGTATACAATCATTTTTTTAAAAAAAAATTGTAAAAGACATCTAGAACATCAACTCCACCTTTTTCATTATTCCCCACCTCATCCTCAAGCTAAATTTTTTAGTTTTTTAAAATCCATAGACAGTGATATGATATCTTTCCAAAATATATATATATATTTATTTATGAACAAAATCACTCATGTCTTGTAATTTACGAAAGGGGCACCTAAGTTTTAAGTTGACAAAAAAAAAAAACGTACTGTATTTTAGTAATTATCAAAGAGTATGTTACTTTTATTTAGGAGTATATTCATATTTTTAATTATTTTGAATGATTTTTGTTGATTTTAAAAGTTTAGGTGTATTCAATCTAAATTTTTATAAACTTTATAAAAATTTTGTGATATCCAAATTAGATATTTATAGAATTTTAAAAAATCATGTGGTATTCAAACTTGACTTTTTAAATCTCTATGAAAATTTTCTTGTATCAAAATTTCAGTATATTTTTATGGTTTCTTTTAAAAATCCTTGGATATAAATTTTAACCAATAAGAGCTCTCCAAAATACTTTGTACAATTTTTAAAATACAATAAAAAGTTTTTTCCTCTTTTTTTTGGAAGGTAAATGTATTATACTACTAAAATTAGAATCATACAAAGTACAAAGTACATCACTTGATGTCTACACAGCACCATACATGGATCTGGACTTTGTGAAACATCCTCTCAACACAATAGGTATAATGCCCTCAAAACGTGATCGGTTGTGTGCCTCCCATATAAGATAAATCATCGAAGATACAGCAAGATACCAGGCCTTGACTTGCCGGCCTTTACCTTCATAATGTCGTTGAAAAACATCAAGTAATTTGGTCATGCTAGTGATATCAAATTTGATGTCCATCCATCTCACAACCCTATCAAGAAGAGACTTTCAACTACACGTTCAAAGAAAATGTGACCATTGGACTCTTCATGGTGTTGACATAATGCACACATCTTGTTTGGCACGTATGACAAAGTGTCTGCTGTCCTTAACTTTCCATGGGCAAGCAACCAAGCTGTGAATCGATGTTTGGGCATTAAACTTGGCTTCCAAATCACTGAAAATCAGGGAACTTTGGGCATTTTCGGGCTGAAGAAGTCATAGGCCAAAGTTGTCCCGTTTTCCCCTTCCACAAACCATTCTGTGAGCTTCATCTTGACCGTTCCAATTGAGGTGGTGCGCTATAGAAGAACATTTCTAATCATAGGCCAAGTCTTCTCCTCATCCTTGAAATCATTTCAAATCGCTTTAATTTTTTACAAATAAGTCATTTTTCTTTTTGCTATTTGATTTTGATTATTTCTTTAATCTTAAAGGTCCTGTCCTTGTTCAACCTCTCGGCGGCATGCGTCAACCTCTCAGCATGCATTTCATGCGAAGCTAAGAGTCTTCTGAAATGTCGTTCTCCGGCGTTATAATGGCAAAAGAATGAATCAGAACGGCTGGAATGGAACAGCAACCGCTTGCAGCCTTTGCTTCGACGTCGACTCATGGCGGAGTCGTCGTCTCATGGCGGCGGGCTACAGGCGAAGATTTTTTCTCCGGTTGCTCGTGATGGGAAACAACGAGTGTTATCCGGTGAAGCATGAGGTGCGCCGGAAAGGAAGAAAACAAATAGAAAAATTGTTTGAGGCAGTCGATAATGCTTCCATCGACTACTTACAAGCAGGTCGACTTCAAAGTCGATTTGGACGATGGCGAAGTACGTAGAGGGAAGAGAAACGTGCGTTTTTCAAAAAATGAAAATGAAAAACGTGCAAACCAAACGCACCCTAAATATTTATTATTATTATTATTTATCAATTTATTCAAAATTTATTTTTTTTTAAACACTATCTGAAGAGACTCAATTGTATCCATTTAAATTCAGATCAATTATGAATTGCCAAGAAATTTAAATATATCATCTATCTATTATTATTTTCGATCTTTCTTAAATATTTTGAAAAATAAATTCAATCTTTCTTAGTACTTTTAATAATAAATTGGAATAAAAATGGATAGGCGAGAGACATTTATCCATGAGTAGAGAGCAATATTGAGATGGGCATACGATTGAACGAAGGGGCAGAATGAAAAGACCTAATTACCAAAATATAACATGCATCAATTAAAAAAAGTTGGGCGTCCCTTTTCCTAAATTGCGGTTTTTATTTTTTTTAGTTACATTGCGTTTGGACAATGACTTCAAGCCATCTTGCAGTTTAAATTTATTTTTGAATCACATCAAACCATTTAACCACATTTATTTATCCATAGAAAAACCTTTATTTATTATTCCACCACAACTGAAATCCTCAGAAAACAGAAACCACAGAAAGCAGAAAGCAGATATATATCAAAAGCACTGTATGCAACTCCGACGACACACAACAGGCGACAGCCACCAACCAGCTCGTAGAATTAAGATTTCAGAAGAGATGGTGGTGCTTCTTCCCGCTCGCTTCCTCAGCGTCCTCCTTGGCTTCCTTCTTCTCGTGGTGCTCGTGGAAGGCGAAGCCCCCGCTGCCCACCGCCACCGCCGCCGCCACTTCCTCCACTATCTTGTGCCTGTGCGCGTGCTCCGGGTCCTTCTTCGCCTCATGCTTCTCATACTTCACCACAATTACCACACGATCAGTTCATCCGTAATAACATCGATTAACGCATCAAGATCGAGTTAATCAATTACCAAAGCGAAGGCGCCGGCGGCAATAGCGCCGGCCTCTCCGAGGTGCTGTTTGTGCTTGTGCTGCTTCTCCTCCTTCTGGTACTTCTCGTAGTCGTCGGATGCGGAGTCGTCGGCGATCACGGTGGTCTCCGAGTAGACGACTTCCTCGACGGGCTGCTGCGAGTAGTAAACTTCCTCGGCCGGCTGCTCTTCCTCCTTGTGGTGATGAAAGAGGTGGTGGTGGTGGTGCTTCTCGTCGCTCATCCTTCAGCGCCTTCTCGTGCTCGATGTGTTTGTGATGGAGGGGAACTGCAGGGATGAGCTCCATATATACCGTTACGGGAGCGAGGAGAGCCGTTTGATTCGAGCAGGTGGACGGTGATCCTCGCTCGAGAAAACATTAATTATTATCGCAGTCAATGGAACGGCTGCCTCTCACATTTGATAATCTGATCTCCGCCGTTCAGTTATTTTTGACTATCGAATCAAGGGATGAGATGCTTGGTTAGTACGACAGCGTCGGTTACGCGGTTTGTGATTCGTGACTACCCAACAACTGACCGAGCAATCGCGTGCGAGTGTTCTCACGGAAAGGGCGAGACGGGCCCGCACTGCTTTCGGGTGCGGGTAGAGAATCGCGTCGTCGTAGGATATCGGGTTTAGCCGGGCAGAACGAGGAGGGAGATGGCGACCACGCAGGGAGGAGTGGCCGGTGAGGCATGTGCGTGTCTGGTGGACCCCGCTCTGTGTCGGCAAGGAATAGGATAAGGGCGAGGGCATCGTGGGCCAGGGAGGACTTTGGCGGGCATATTCTTTTCTCTCCCATCTTGACGGTTCGTTTCGTGATTAGGTCTTATATCGGCCGTCCACTTTGCTACCTTTCGGTTGCCGCGAGATTTATTGTTTACTTAATTTGATCCAAAACGGATCTTAATTGGCGTAAGCAACACAAGATGCCTGCCTTACTTGCATGTTGTGCCCCTTTTTCTATAAAGTTAATATTATATTATACAACATTAAAATATGTTTCTTTAAATTGACATTAAATATTAACTTATTTTAATTAATTTTAAGATGATAAATTTATAAATTTTTAATTTCTTATTAAAATAAATTTAAAAATATTTACAATAAACAATCTAGGCGTCTAGCAACCCAACCCAGTATTCTTAGATTCATAACTATCGGCCGTTCCACCGTTCTTAAAATACCTTCATAAACATTAAATAAGTAAAAATTAATTAGAATAATCAAAGTAGGTAAGAAATAATTTATAAATGGATCGATACAAGTACTATTGGATGCAGGAGCGAGTCACCTTGAGTTAGGGTGGACTTAAGCCCATCTATTATTAAAAATTTACTAATAAAATTTTATTTCAGCTCCACCTTTATTTTATTTAAATGCATATAATTTATAGTAATTTTGTTTCAGTCCTTAATTTTTTCCTATTAAATTATCAAAAATTTTAATTAAATCTAATTTTTTTTCTTATTTGTTGTTTCACCTCCCTATATATACTACTCTATCTATCGCACAAGTAGTCAGTGTCACTGTCTTCCTTGTCCCTCCTCGTATGCGTCTAGCAACAACTTGACTAGCACAGCCGCAGTAAACCTTCTCTTTATTAGCTCGCTATATATGTGGGATATTGTCGCAACTGTAATTGTGCCCTTGTCGTCACTATCTTCCTCCCTGACTATCACGATATCATATTCATTGTGATCTCCGCTGATAGTTTTGTCATCGATGCTCTCCCTGTCACGAGCGACGTCGACTCCGCGTTGCCATCATGATTCGATCGCAATCTTTGTCGTCGGAACACCAACATCATCAGGTAATTTTAAATCCTGACTACCCCCTGATTGAATATATTAGTGAGGCTCTTTTATGTTACTAGTATGTGTAATATGATGTAGACGATCATATTGGACTTCTCAGTTTACAAGTCACTCAAAAATCTTACTAAAAGTAATTCTCATTTAAGATGTAAAGAAACATTATAGAAAACCTCCTTTTTTTTTTATAAGAATACCAACAATATAAGAACGAACGAACGAAAGAGAAACTGAAAAAGAAAAAAAATATATATATGAGTTGAAGTCTATCTGATTGATATGAGGTGTTAAATAGGAATCTCAAACTGAAATAGAAGGTGAAATTAAGATGAAGAAGAGGTCTAAGTTAAGAAAAGGTGATGGTCAAGGAGTTATCCTTGAGTAGAGCTCAGCCTCTCATTCAATACTAAGGCCTTCAATTCAAGGATGACCGGTCCTGCCTGAGGAACGAGTATCCCAGTCCCAAGTACAATTAATGACCCGACTGGATCTGAATAGTTTGAGATATTACTTCAGTAATTAGGGACCGGTCCCTAGTGATGGGGACGCCCAATGTATATTTGAGATACCATAAGAATCGGACAGTATTTTACTTAGATCTCTAGATGCCCAGCATATATTCGAGTGACACTAAGAACCGAATGATATTTCACTCAGATCTACAGATGCCCAGCATATATTCGAGCGACCTAAGAACTGGTCAGTATTCCACTCAGATCTCCAGACGCTCAGCATATATTCGAGTGACTCTAAGAATCGGATGATATTTCACTCAGATCTTCAGCATTATCACACATGTATATCAAAGCAATGCAGAGTGCAGACCAACCTTATAAAACTCAAGGTTCCATGCATTATTCGCCCAGGCAGGTCAACGCCCGGTCGAGATATACTAAGAGAACAACATTGTCAAAGAATCATAATAACTTGTCAGAGAATAACGATCGTCTGTCAACGAATATTCTTCTAAGATGATGTAGATCTGGGGAACCTTCCTCAGAGACAATTATGCTTCGCCTCAGTTGATACATTATGACAGTATAATATTTCAACCACCTCCTTAATGGTGTTAGTTACAAAAAGGGTGCACATAGGTAGCAAAAGATTTTCGGACTGGCTATACACCTTCCAGGGTGTATATACTCTGTTGCTCAATAACTTCTGACACCCGACATTCTCTGTCATTTCATGATTGCGGAGGTTATAGAGGTGATATATAAACAGGGGTCCTCTCCGATGGCAAAGTATGCACACTTCATTGCACTAAGCGCTCATCCTGTTGTTCATTACTACTGTTCTACTTCCCGCTCTGGCAATACATTGACTTGATCATCTGAGGGTCTTCGCCAAAGACCCCTTGGTTTTTGGACGCTTATGTTTTGTTAGCTCGCTTGAGTGTGTGCAGGGAGCTTAGCACATCATTCAAGAGTCTTCGATCCAATACGGAGGTCTTCATCCGGTAAATGCCATAGCGACCTACCCAGCTCGCCATCTCCAACTTTTAGATAGAATTATATTTGGCACTGTTTGTGGAAATTTTTGGCTGAATCTGAAGCTTAGAGATGGAAGAAGTTGGACGACTCATCACTGCCACATTGACTCCATAGGAGCTGGAGATGTTCATCAATGCTCAGGCAAAAAAACTAGTGTAGCAACAACAACAAGCAACTACTGGTGGTACTTTACCATCCAATCCCATCACGTCGACAACGACACCTTAGAGGGAAAGAGGATCTTGGGAAGGAGGATAGGCGGAACGTTAGCCCATTCCCCCGGTGACTGGTTTGGACCCTCCTTATGTTCTGTTAGCCCATCTGCCTCCTGCACCTCACTCACCAATTGTGCGCTATCGAACACTCTTTTGCACGCCACTCGAGTACATAGGCTAAGAAAGACTACTTCAAGAATCTTCCGGAGAAGCACCTGTCCAAGAGGGGCGCAAAGGAAAAGCCCCGGTAATTTACAGCTCAACTGAATGAATTAGCATCTCATTCTCTCGGGAGGTGCTAGAAACAAACTGCCAAAATATTATCGTACTCTGGCAATAGGTTGTTGGATCGAGACGCGCTAGAGGGGGGGGTGAATAGCACTCGCGGCTATTTCGTTCGATTATCGGAATCGTAAAACGTTCGTAGAGTAATTAAAGCAGCGGAATAAAGGAAACAAACACAAGAACACAGTGGTTTACTTCGTTCGGAGCCTAGGTCGACTCCTACTCGAAGGCCCGCGATCCTTGATCGCTTTCCGTGGGCAACAACTATAATTTCGTATGAATATTACAGATTAATTACAAAAATGTAACTGCAATTAAAATTATACCGACAACAGTAGTAGAAAGGGAATCTGAGCTTCGGGTCGTCGGAATGTTGCAACAGCACTTCGGAAGCAGCACTTGAGCAGAACACAGCAGAATGGAAGCTTGGAAGTTGTTGTTCTGGTGCTACTGCTCGAGACCCCTTATAAAGGGTGTTCAAGGCGCCTTAAGCTCATCAAGGCGCTGAAGGCGTCTTCAGCCTATCCAAGGCGCCTTCAACCTCCGGTCCAAGGCGCCTTGAACTCCTTTCAAGGCGCCTCCAGTTTGCTGCGCTGGCCTTTTCCTGGCTCGCACCCGAGGCGCCTCCAAGCTCCATGGAGGCGCCTCGGACACTGTTCATCCGAGTTCTTCTTTGTGTTTTTGGTACCTGCAAGTATGTTAATCCAAAAATACCTGCAACACAAAGTTAACACAAAATAATAGTATGAATATGAAATTATGACAGTGACCGGACTGTCCGAGACTTCGATTTCTGGAAACCCTAGGTCGACCCGACGCCTATTCCCTCTACGGGAACGCGTCCTACTCCACTCGGAGATTTACATTGCGATGCGATCCTCCGGATCGATGGACTTTTACTCGCACTCGATGCTCCGGACTTCTGTGAACATCCGCCCATTCGGACTTTCACCGGTTCGCGACACCGGGACTTTCCTAGGGTTACCACCCCTAGGACTTTTGCCTGAAGCCATCGACCGCCAAGGCTTTCGCATAGGGTTACCACCCCTATGACCTAGGGTTACCACCCCTAGGGTTTTACCTTGCCTAACCGCAGTTAGGGCTTTCCTGAAACGCTGTCAGAAAACAAAGCACCTTAACTTTGAATCCTTTGTCATTATCAAAACTTAGGTTCGATCGTCGGATGCTTCCCGCACCAACAATCTCCCCCTTTTTGATTATGGCAATACGTAATTCAAAGTTAAGAGAAAAAAAACAACATATGCATAAAGTTAACCAAGTTTAAGTAAATAAACTTCAAATGCAATAACAGTTAAGCTGGAAACTTTTAACTTGGTAATATTAGACTCCCCCTTAATAAAAGCCCTCCTTTTATTAAATATTTTGAATTTTCTTTTAACGTTAATTTACCTACTCTCCCCCTTTGCCATATATCAAAAATAAACCAGTTTGAAAGTAGATTTGTATTTTTTCTGAAGGAATATTTTCAAAGATGGATAACAATGAATTTTCTTCTTAGATTGCCAAATTTGAAAATACTTAGCTATATATTTAGCTTCGAAATGATTTGTATTGAGAAAATATTTTGCCAAATAGCTAAGTTTAGAGTACAATCTAACTGAGTCTAGTTAAAATAGTCTTTAAAATTAACTGAGTTTGAAAATATGAGTATTTGAATTTTCAATAAAGGAATTTGCTTAGAAGTTGTAAGATATGAGGTCACTTGAAAACTTTAAAACGTTATGAAAAGTTGACTAGTTTTGAAAATATTTGAATACTTAATTACATGGGCAAGTTTTAAAAAAACTGTAATTAAGTTTTGAATATGCATTTTGAAGGAACTTTGATATTAAAAAATATATAGTTTTGGTTCACAGGGAGTAGTAGTAGTTTGTTTTCTAGTCCAAGCATGAGTCAAATTAAATTACTGAGTTTAATTTGATTAAGTATCAGAGCCTTGAAATAATCAGGTAAAGTAATTTGATTAGAACCTTAAAGTACAATCATGCTTAAAAAAAATTGAAACACACTTTTCCCAATTGTCTAACCTTTAGCTACTTGCTGATTGCCTAGAGGGCAGTAGCTTTCACATGGTTAGTCAAATTAAGTCCATTTGGTCCAGTTAGAGTTGACTAGAGCTGGAGAACTTAACTTGATTAATGTTTATTGCATATTTAACGCCCAGACTCATATTGATGCACAGATATAAGCATTCTTGAGTCCAGGCAATACCCTATGCATCTCACGCCTTTCTAAGTTTTTCAAGACACAAGCAAGGTATACCTAGGTGATTGTGAGATGCTCTGGCTTTAATCTAGGGGTACATGATATCTAGGGGAAAACCTAAGCTAAATCCAAATTTTAAAAATCTAACAAAATTGGAGTTTTGAAAACTGTTTTTCCTAGAATTTTAAAAGCAAATGATAACCAAAAAAAACATTGTCTATTCTACCCAACACATTCCTATTTGTCTTCTAAGTGAGCTGAACTCAAGTTCAGGTAAGTGTTTTGTGAAGATGTCAGCTAGATTTGATTTTGACTCAACATAGTTGAGTATAATATCACCCTTAGCTACATGATCCCTTACAAAATGGTGCTTCACTTCTATATGTTTAGTCCTTGAGTGATGAATTGAGTTTTTTGTTAAATTTATGGAACTTATATTATCAATTGAGATTTTTGTGTTATGATAGTTCAGTTGATAGTCTTTAAGAGTGTGCATCATCCAAAGCAATTGAGATGTGCATTCACCTAAGGCTATATATTCAGCTTCAGTGGTAGATAGAGCAACACAGTGTTGCTTTCTACTTGACCAACTTACTAGGCATTGTCCTAGAAATTGACAACTACCACTTGTGCTTTTTCTATCTATCTTGCATCTGGCGTAATCTGAGTCAGAATAGCCAAGAAGGTCAAAGGTGCAAGTTCTAGGGTACCAGAGTCCTATATTTAGAGTACCTTTAATGTACCTAAGTATTCTTTTAACATAGGTTAAATGTGACTCTTTTGCACAAGATTGGTATCTTGCGCACATACCAGCTGCAAATAATATGTCGGGTCGGCTTGCAGTTAGGTAAAGCAAGCTTCCTATGGCACTCCTATAGTACTTTGGATCTACTGGTTTTCCTTCAGGGTCAGAGTCTATGTTAATGTTGGTTGCCATTGGTGTATTTATTATTTTTGAATTTTCCATGCAGAATTTTTTAATTAATTCCTTTGCATATTTAGTTTGATAAATATATATTCCATCTTTAGTTTGTTTTATTTGTAAGCCTAAGAAAAAATTAAGTTCACCAACCATACTCATTTCGAATTCATTTTCCATTAATTTAATAAATTCTTTTAAAAATTTAGAGTTATTTGATCCAAAAATTATATCATCAACATAGATTTGAGCTATGAAGATGTCTTTGTCTACAGTTTTTACAAATAGAGTTGGATCTATTTGACCTTGGTTGAAACCTTTGGATATTAAGTGATTTGACAATCGTTCATACCATGCCCTAGGGGCTTGTTTAAGTCCGTACAAGGCCTTTTTTAACCTAAATACATGATTAGGATATCCTAAGTCCTCAAATCCTGGGGGTTGGCTTACATATACTTCCTCCTTAATAAATCCATTTAAGAATGCTGACTTGACATCCATTTGGTATAGTTTAAATCCTTTGTTTGCTGCATAGGCTAACAACATTCTAATAGATTCGAGTCTAGCTACTGGGGCATAGGTTTCATCATAGTCCAAACCTTCAACTTGGCTGAATCCTTTAGCTACAAGCCTAGCCTTATTTCTAATTATTTCGCCTTGATCATCTAGCTTGTTTCTAAATACCCATTTTGTATCGATTATTGACTTATTTGAGGGTTTAGATACAAGTTCCCAGACTTGATTTCTCTCAAATTGGGCTAACTCTTCCTGCATAGCTATGATCCAGTCCGGGTCAGGTAGTGCTTCTTCTATTGTTTTTGGTTCGATTTTAGAAATTAGGGCAATCTGACTGTGAATTCTATAGGAGGATCTAGTTCTTACCCCTAGATTTGGATCACCCAAAATTTGATCAGATGGGTGAGAGGTACTGACCCTAGTTGGTCTGATAAGTGGGTCAGGGGCTGGTTCCTCTGGTATATTAAGATTTGGTTGAATTTCATCATCTTCTATATTTCTTGGGTCAACTTCAACATTCTCATTTATATTTGGTAGATTATATTCTTCATCAAATATTAAATTAGTTGTTTCTTCAACTTTTAGGGTTTTTTGATTGTAGACTCTATAGGCTCGACTGTTTGAGGAGTATCCTAAAAATATTCCTTTGTTAGATTTGGGTGTGAATTTTCTTAAATAATCTTTAGTATTTAAAATGTGAACTTTACATCCAAATACTTTTAAATAATTTAAGTTAGGAATTTTATGATAATATAGTTCATCAAGGGTTTTCTTGTGAAATTTGTTGATCAAGATTCGTTTTGAATATGATTTGCAGTATTTATTGCTTCACCCAAAATTGGTGATTTAAATTATATTCATTTAATTCTTGCGGCTTCTTGTAGAGTTCTATTTTTACGTTCCACCAGACCATTTTGTTGGGGGGTTCTAGGACATGAAAATTCATGTTGATATCCATTTATTTTACAAAATTGGGTAAATTTATGATTTTCAAATTCCCCTCCGTGATCACTTCTTATTCTTTTAATTTTAGTATCTTTTTCATTTTCTATTAATTTACAAAAGTTACTAAATATTTCATAGGTTTCATCTTTAGTTTTTAGGAATTTTACCCATGAAAATCTAGAGTAGTCATCGATTATTACTAAGCAATACTGGTTCTTGCTTAGTGACTTAGCTCCATGTGAATCAAATAAGTCAAGGTGAAGGAGCTCAAGTAAGGAGCTGGTTCTTTCAAGATTTGTTGATTTGTGTGTTGACTTAGTTTGTTTTCCTTGTTGACAGATAGAATTTTCAATGAATTTTAGTTTTGGTAAACCTTTAACTAAACCATTATGACTCATTTTTGAAATGAGTCTAGTGTGAGTGTGACACAATCTTCTGTGCCACAAATCAGTTTCCTCTTCTTGTGTCAGAAAACACTTTTTTGAGGATGTCGGTAGATTAATTGAATACATATTATTTATCCTAAGTCCCTTAAGTAAGATTTCAGGATTTTCAATGTTTTTAACTAAACACCTGGTTTTGTCAAAAGTTACTAAGTATCCGCTATCACACAATTGACTTATACTTAATAAATTAAACTTGAAATTTTCAACTAACGGGACTTTTCGAATAATAAAATCGGAGTTGAGTTCAATATTACCTCTTCCGATTACCTTAAGTTGACCTTCGTTACCGAATGCAACTGATCCTAAGTTCTTGTACGTTAGTTTAGTAAACTTCAATTTATCTCCAGTCATGTGTTTGGAGCAGCCACTATCCAGCATCCATTGATCCAATTCCTACATAGTAAGTGGTTGAATTGTTTTAATGGATTTCATGATAGTTAAATTGAAGTAAACTTGTTAGAGATAAATTTTTTAAAGTGTTTTGAATAATTTTGAAATTTAGTTTAATTTCGAGATTTAGTTTTAAAATAATTTTGAAATTTAAATTTTTAAAATAATTTTGAAATTTAAGTTTTGAAATTTAAGTTTAAAATAATTTTGAAGTTTAAGTTTTTAAAATAATTTTGGAATTTAAGTTTAAAATAATTTTGAAATTTAAGTTTTTAAAATAATTTCGAGATTTAGTTTTAAAATAATTTTGAAATTTAAGTTTTTTTTTTTTAAATAATTTTGAAATTTAAGTTTTGAAATTTAAGTTTAAAATAATTTTGAATTTTAAGTTTTTAAAATAATTTTTAACATAATTTTGAAATTTAAGTTTTTTTTTAAAATAATTTCGAGATTTAGTTTTAAAATAATTTTGAAATTTACGTTTTTTAAAATAATTTCGAGATTTAGTTTTAAAATAATTTTGAAATTTAAGTTTTTTAAAATAATTTTGAAATTTAAGTTTAAAATAATTTTAAGTTTTTTAAAATAATTTTTTAAAATAATTTTGAAAAAATAATTTTGAAATTTAAGTTTTTTAAAATAATTTCGAGATTTAGTTTTAAAATAATTTTGAAATTTAAGTTTTTAAAATAATTTTAAGTTTAAAATAATTTTGAAATTTAAGTTTAAAATAATTTTAAAATTTAAGTTTTAAAATAATTTTGAAATTTAAGTTTAAAATAATTTTGAAATTTAAGTTTTTAAAATAATTTTGAAATTTAAGTTTTTAAAATAATTTTGAAATTTAAGTTTAAAATAATTTTGAAATTTAAGTTTAAAATAATTTTGAATTTTAATTTTAAATTTCTTAATCATCTCACCCGACCTAGATTTTCAATCAGGGAATCCTATAATTGTTGTGAGATGAATTTTAAGGTTTGGGTTAACTTTGTGTTAGATTCAGGTTTAGCTTTGGGTTCAACAAGTAAGCATTCTTTGGATAAACTTCTGGGCTATGGTGAGTCACAAGGAACTCATTAAAGTAACCATGCCTTCGAGGTTTTCCAAATAGTCCTACCCATTGAGCTTAGTACTAAACCTTGGTCTAACTAGTTAGGATCCATTTAAGGGTAGCTTCGGTCAATTCCACTTGGCCAAATGCACCAGGTCGAAGCCATATCTTCCTAGACATGCGATGCCCAAGCTTCCCTAACGTACTATCATCCAAAAACTTCACCAGTACTGTGGTTCAAGTTAACCTTAGTCCGTTTTAATCTAACCTTAATTACCCTGCCGGGTGATCTACTCTTGTTTTACCCATTTCGGGTAGATTAGGTTCAGTTACCCTGCCGGGTAATTTAGTTGGTTAAATTAGGTTCATTTTGAGTTTTAATTGAATTTTGAATTTTGAATTTAATTTTTTAATTTCAATTTTGAATTTTGAATTTAATTTTCAATTTGGAATTTTGAATTTAATTTTTAATTTCAATTTGGAATTTTGATTTTAATTTTTAATTTCAATTTAGAATTTTGAATTTAATTTTTAAGGATTGTTTTTCTTTTTGCTCCCCCTGGATCATGGCCTTGATATGGTCTATCGAGGTAGTATATTTGATCCTTCGGAACCCAGTATTGGCCAAGTCCAACTTGATTGACCAAGTTAGACTTGGAGACCCATGCTTGGACTGATTTACTACTTTGTTTGTTTATTAGTGATAAATAAGATCTATATTTACTTTTGTATCCCAGCCCAGTTCTGTTGTAGACGGCTCTTTGTGTCCCAAGAATCAGGTCCAAATTCTTGGAGCCCAAAGTGAACCGTTCTAAGGTATTTTCTAAATCTTTAACCTGATTTCTTAGAGTTGAATTTTCTTCCTCAAGTTTTTGAACTTGAGTTGGAAATTCAGTCTGACTCTGGTTAGGTGCGGGTTTGGTGTCAGCCACTTCTTTAAGGACACTTACTTCCTTTAGAAGTGACTTAACTTTCAGGTTTGACTTAGCTAATTTGCGCAATAAATAGCTAACTAAAATGTTCAACCGGGAGATACTTACAGCGGGGTCTGGTCCTTCGGAAACGGATACGGATCCGTGGCTTTGCTCGGACTCTGCCTCAGACTCGCTCTCGCATCCATATTCAACGACTTGGTCCCGAGCCATTAATGCGAGTAGACTCGTTTGTTCGAGCTCGTCGTCGTCGTCCTCCGATGAAGATTCGTCCCATGTTGCCTTAAGGACCTTTTTCCTTCTTTGCTTTTTGACCTCCTTCAAGTTAGGGCAGTTGGATTTGATGTGCCCTTTTTGGTTACACCCGTAGCATGTAACTTCAAACTTCATCTTTGTATTTTGTGGGCCTTCCTTTGATTTTACTGCCTTCTTCAGATCTCTTTTGTCGAATCCTTTCGTCTTGTAGAGCTTCTTCACGAGGTTTACCAGTTCGGTTGTAATGTCACCTTCTTCATCGTCAGAGTCTGGTTCAGCTTCCGATGCTGGTTCGGTTCTCCGTCGTGGTCTCGGTTCCCGGGTTCGGCTTGTACCTACAACCAACGCAATACCTTTCTCGGTAGGCTGTGCATTAGTCTGCTCATGAAGTTCAAATTCACTAAAAAGTTCATCTAGTTTTAAAGAGGATAAATCCTTGGAAACTTTGTAGGCATCTACCATTGATGTCCACAATGTATTGCTTGGAAACGAGTTTAGGGCATACCTTATTATGTCCCGATTTTCTATCTTCTGGCCAATTCCGTGAAGAGAGTTAAGGATGTCTTGTATTCTCGCGTGAAGAGAACTCGCCGTTTCGCCTTCCTGCATTTTTAGATTATATAATTTATTAAGTAAAAGATCTCTTTTACTTACCTTGGTGTCGTCAGTGCCTTCGTGGAGTTCGATAAGCTTTTCCCATAGCTCCTTTGCAGAGGAGAACGGGCCAACTCTGTTGAGTTCTTCCTTGGTAAGACCACACTGGAGGGTGCAGGTAGCTTTGGCGTCGGCTTCAACCTTTTTTATTAAAGAAGCGTCCCACTTCTCGCAGGGTGTAGATTTGCCGTCGTCATCGATTGGCAGTTTCAGTCCCGTCTTTATGATCATCCACGTTTCGAATTGTATCTTTAGATACGTTTCCATTCTTCCCTTCCAGTAGCCAAAATCCTCTCCGGAGAATAGCGGGGGACGTACAGTGCTGAAACCCTCTTGTTGGGCCATTTATAATATGTAACAAAAGAAAACAACAAAATATGTTCCAAGACTGAGTCTTGGATTAGTAGTGCTGGAATAAAGAATAATAAAGACGAACTCGAGTGGTGTTGCACCTACTTCGAGCAAAAGTTGATTCGAGGGAAAAAAAATTAGAATATAGCTATAAGGCTAAATTCTAATTCGACTCCGAAAACACAAAAAAAAACTGCGAAAAATTGGTTTTGAAAGGTGGTTGCACCAATTCAAAACGACCCCGCTCTGATACCAATTGTTGGATCGAGACGCGCTAGAGGGGGGGGTGGATAGCGCTCGCGGCTATTTCGTTTGATTTTCGGAATCGTAAAACGTTCGTAGAGTAATTAAAGCAGCGGAATAAAGGAAACAAACACAAGAACACAGTGGTTTACTTCGTTCGGAGCCTAGGTCGACTCCTACTCGAAGGCCCGCGATCCTTGATCGCTTTCCGTGGGCAACAACTATAATTTCGTATGAATATTACAGATTAATTACAAAAATGTAACTGCAATTAAAATTATACCGACAACAGTAGTAGAAAGGGAATCTGAGCTTCGGGTCGTCGGAATGTTGCAACAGCACTTCGGAAGCAGCACTTGAGCAGAACACAGCAGAATGGAAGCTTGGAAGTTGTTCTGGTGCTACTGCTCGAGATCCCTTATAAAGGGTGTTCAAGGCGCCTTAACTGTTCATCAAGGCGCCTTGAACGAGCCGAGTCACCCGCGTGGATCAGCACGGACCTGGTCGAACTCTATCTGGTTCAAGGCGCCTTCAGCCTATCCAAGGCGCCTTCAACCTCCGGGCCAAGGCGCCTTGGACTCCTTTCTAGGCGCCTCCAGTCTCCATGCGCGGCCTCGGACACTGTTCATCCGAGTTCTTCTTTGTGTTTTTGGTACCTGCAAGTATGTTAATCCAAAAATACCTGCAACACAAAGTTAACACAAAATAATAGTATGAATATGAAATTATGACAGTCTCCGGACTGTCCGGGTCTGACTTCGGATTTCCTGCCGGAAACCCTAGGTCGACCCGACGCCTACTGTTCCCTCTACGGGGAACGCGTCCTACTCCACTCAGGAGATTTACCTGTTGCCAGTACGATCCTCCAGATCGACTGGACTTTTGCTCGGCACTCGATGCTCCCGGACTTTCTGCTGAACATCCGCTTCACCGGCCAGTTCAGACTTTCACCTGGTTCACGACACCAGGACTTTCCACCTAGGGTTACCACCCCCTAGGACTTTTGCCTGAAGCCATCGACCTGCCAAGGCTTTCCGCATAGGGTTACCACCCCCTATGACCTAGGGTTACCACCCCCTAGGGTTTTACCTTGCCTAACCGCAGTTAGGGCTTTCCTGAAACACTCAGCAAACGCTGTCAGAAAACAAAGCACCTTAACTTTGAATCCTTTGCTATTATCAAAACTTAGGTTCGATCATCGGATGCTTCCCGCACCAACATAGGTGAGTATTCGAGAACAACTGATCTTGAGGACTGTTGGTGCAATTTGCAGTAATGATCTAACTCAGGTTTTGCTGAATGACAAGTGGTTTAAAGTTAGAGTATTTTGTGATCTAATTACTTTACCAAGTATACAGGAATTGACGAGTCTGAAGGATCTGACACTAGGCTGAAATTTAACTAGGTCTGCGGGATCTGATAACTGGTGCGAAGTCTAGATAGGTCCGCAAGACCCGATATCTGACGGGAAGTCTGGTTGGGTCTGCATTACCTGACAACCAATCGAAGTCTAGTTGGGTCTGCGGGACCTGACAATTGGCGGAAAGACCTGGTGGGTCATAGACAAAGTCAAGCGATTGCAGTTGGTAAGTGGAGGTAAGCGACTAGAGGAGAGATCCAGTGAGGACATGTTCCCGGTTGAGGGAACTGTAGGCGTCGGTCCAGCTTAGGTCCATTTGGAAAACCTAAGCTGAGACCTTGACTAGATCCTAGTTGGGGAGACAAGATATAATTACAACTCCTATATTATTATGTTGTGCTAACTTTATTTTGCATGATAAACATATTTTTTATTTGCCTGGACTAACTCTTTTTCATAGGAAAGAGAAGTATGAAAAAGGGAGTCCGAGCGCTCGAAAAGGATATGTCCACCTGGACAGCGAGCGCCCGAAGCTGGTCCGGGTGCTCCAACTAACTCGCTTGGCCAGGTGCTTAACAAGGCACTCTGGCGGTCCGGGTGCCCAGAGTTGGACCAAGCTCCCAGACCACACATTTCATCTAGAAGCAGAGTTCGAGTGTGACGACTGGCCGAGCTCACGTCAACGATCTAGGTGCCCAAAAGTGGATAAACTTGACGAATCAAGTTTTGACGAGAGCTCGTCATGTTAGCACGGTCCAGGCGTCCAGGAGAGACTTTAGATGCTCGGAATAGACCTATATAAAGACTTTTGATCAGCAGCTTCTATATAACATCTGCTACAAGTTTTATTCTTGCGTGCTATTTTGAAAAGGCTCCGACAACACTGAAAGCTGCTCCAAAGTTAAAGAATGAAAGATTTTAATTTCCTTTCTGTTTATCGGTAACAATTAATTTTAGTTCTTGTACTCAATCTTTGTAAGTCATTATTCGAACTGATAATGATTGCCCAATTAAGTAATCAACAATTGCGGGCCTTAGAGTAGGAGTCATCATTGACTCCAAACCAAGTAAAACTTAGTTTTGTTAGCATTATTTTTATTTTCTTTATTATGTTGATCACCCCTACTCTAGCATTTCTACGATTCAACAAGTGATATTAGAGCAAGATCGCTCTTCATCGGACTAACCGTCAGAAGAAGCAAAAGCCAGAACCATGATCCAAGATCGAAATATGTAGGTGAAACCTTGAACGAAGTATGGGAGGCCCTGAGCTGGTCAAGAGTGACATGATGCTCAAGGGGAGACCCTAAGAAGGTCAAGAGTGACCCAATACTTAAGGAGGATCCTGTGATCCTTTGTTTGATGGGGGATTATTAGGGTTGCAAGGTTGTAAACATAGTTCCATATTGAAAACATAAGGGAAAGATCATGGATTTATAAGAAAAAGATATCTCAATTGGTATGAGGTCTTTTGAATATAGCCCAAGAGGAAAACTAAGAGGACTTAGTCCTAAAGTAGACAATATCATACCATTATGGAGATATCTAAAATCTTTTGGTCCTAATAAGGACCACCTCCTGAAGTTTGAAAATGCGCCCTCCTCCATCAATATACGGAAGGTTAGATTTTGAGGGATGTCCTAAAGCAATTGCCTTATGGTTTTACTATTTATGTGATAAATATTGATTCACTATTTGAGTACATATTATATGTTTAAATAGTCTTAAACTCATTTACTGAATGTCCACAATACAATTCATAGAATGAGAGAATTTGTGATTGGATCACAACTTGTGATTATCTTTGCATGTGCAATTATGGACGTATTATAATTTTCCTAGTTATCGAATTGGAGTATTTGGATATCATCAATTCTGTAAGACTACCATGAGTTATACTCCTTGGTTCAGTCATACAGTTTTTTTCTTACTAGCTGGAGATATTGGGATATCGATAGTTAAACGTGGATGCTAGTAATGGTAACTAGTTCATTGGAGTGACTTGCTGTAAGACTTCATATGATTCTCTACATATATGGATATGTCTGTGAAGTTTTTACTATAGCTCAGGTGCAAGTTTCCTTCGACTTGAGATATATAAGTCATCTTGGTCATGAAGACTTATACTTTGACATCTTAAACAAACATCTCTTGAAGGTATGGAACCGAGATGATTGGGTATAAGTCAAAGTGTCGCAAGGTGTCTGGATAGTCCATAGAGGATTCACCGCTCCTTGCAAGGAGACGTATACCCTTGACCACTCGTTAGGATTATTACTCAAAGTGTTTGATCAAAGCATCACATGTTAAGAGTATGAGATTTTGGTACACATGCATTAGTAATTTGAATCCACAAAATGAGGAAATATTACTTGGGCTAGGTGTGACGTAGTCAGTCTAGTGGGGGCAGACACACAGACCATGTCTTGAACCAAGTGGGTATAAGACGAGTGAAAGGAACGAGGCATGACTTAATGTAACTGCTGAAAGGTTCAGAATTTGTTTTGAGATCAATTGTGATTTTTCGATTAATTGGGGATCGTGATGTACTATTAAGTGTCACCTATAATGTTCTAAAATTAATTACTTAATTATGGACGACCAAGATAAATCAATAACCTATTAGGTCACACTCACTACGAGTCTTTAAAAGGTGTAAAACAAGTTAGAGAATAGGATTCTCATATCAAGAGATAAATATTTGGTTGGACCATACATAAGATAAATTTAGAAATATTTATCAAAATGAAAGCTCGGATGAGCCACATTTCTTATGAAAGAATTGGACCTTTTTAATTTAGTCATGAACCAATTTAGTTTAACCATGAACCAACTTGATTTAGTTGTAAACCAAACCAAGAGGTTAATGGGTTAATTTTTAGTTAAGGCATAATAGGTTGGATTTGAGTTTTCTAATCCAACTCATTAAAGAGAACTATATATTGATATAGTTAAGAAAAAATTAATAAACAATTCATTATATGCTTGATTAAGTTTTGGAAACTTAAACTCAATACCTCTCTCTCTCCCTTCCCCTCTTTCTCGTCGTAGGCCATAACAAGAGGTTCTCCTCTTGTTGTCGTGAGCCACCCAAGGGAAGAAGATCTTCCTTTTGCTTCTTCTTCCTCTTCTTGATCCTTCTCTTTTTGCTTGTGGCTAGTACCTTCCGAAGGTGAAGCTTGTTCTTGTCTTGAAAAGATCAACATAGATACAAATAGATGTGAGGTTTGATAACGTCGCAAAAGGTTAATACCCTTCTCATTATAGGTCATTCATAAGGTATACCTGAAATAATTGTTATTCGATTTCATTTGGTTTTATGATCTTGTCTGCACGATTATATTTTTCATGCGTGTAGTGTGTGTGATGTAATAAATTAATTATTTATCGTTAAGTCTTCCGCTATGCATATTATTGAAATACGTTTTTAACACACACCGCATCGGGCATATCCCAACAGTGGTATCAGAGCCCGATCATACTTCAACATGATCATAAAATTATTTTTACAGTTCATAATTAGTGTTGTAATTATTTTTTAGATTTTTTCTTGAATTGTTAAAAATTTTCTATTTTTGGAAGTTTCTTAAATTGTTAGGAAATTTCACTTTTGAAAATTTTTTGAAATAATTTTAGAAAATAAAATTTATAAATATTTTATTAATTTAAAAATTATTATTTCTAAAAAAAATTAGAATTTTAAGAGAGTTGAAGCTTGCTCGGCTCTATCTGTGACTGCTCGAACTCTTGCTTGAAAATAATGTTGATCGAGTTACCTATGTCAATAAAAGTGTGATGAATGTTATAATTGGCTATAATAACCTTAATTATCAAAATGTCATCATGGGAGATTTCCACCCCCTCTAAATCTTTGGGACCGAAGATAATTTCATGCCCTTGTGTCTTTTCCTGGCTACATTTGACTAAGTGGATTTTCAACCTGTGGGCATGCGACTTTTTCATTCAGTTGGAGTCCCCATTAATCGGTCGTCCGACGATCATACTAATATCACCCCGAGTGGCTTTATTACAATTTCTTCATGTCGTGTTTGGGGTTATTCCCGTCGAACTCAAACGGGGGCTTGAGCTCGATCTCCTTGACACGGGAGCGTCTTTGATGGCGATCGGTGCCTCAATAGTCTCTTATAGGTGTACCTTCCTGTCGTTGATATTGACGATGAGGAGGGGATGACAACGAAGTACATAATCCAAATTTAATTAACATATTTCATCTAAAATTTTTCTATCAATCAAGAATATTTAATTATTTTATAAATAAATTTTCAAATTAATTTCCTAATAATTTAGAAAATAAATAATTAATATTTCTTATTAAAGAATAATTCAAATTTAATTTTTTTATGATTTTCTAAATCTTTCTAAATTTTGTATTTCCTAAAAATTTAGGAAACATTCAAAAAATAGAATATTTTAATAAATCCAAAAAATTATAAATAAATCTAAAATTATCAGAAAATATAATTTCTATAATTTAATTCACAATATCTCAAATCTACATTTTTAAAGAATTTTGAAATCTTTTTAAATTTGGTATTACCTAATAAATTAGGAATTTTTAAAAAATATAATATATACCTATGTATGTCTTCACAGGCAATGTGATTCAGTCGCTCAGTCAAATAAAGTTAGTCGTATCCATAGGGGAGAAGCCCCTAATGAGGACGCATCGATCGACTTTCATAGTAGTGAACCCACCCTCGGCCTACAACGTCATTTTGGGTTAGCCGATCCTAAATGTATTTTAGCCAGTTGCCTCAACCTTCTACTAAAAAATAAAATTCCCTGTGGACGACCAGGTGGGAGAGGTTAAGGGGAATCAACTGGTAGCACAAAAGTGCTACGTAGAAATCGTTAAGATAGAGGTCAATGCTGCCCGGAAAAGCCAAAGAATAGAAGTCAACACCATCCGGGAAGCACCGCCCACCCTAGTATATGAAGAAAGGGAGGAAGTCCAAATTTAACCAAGCCGGCTGGAAGCCACTACTCAAGTAGTCACCGACCTGCCCTTGAAACTTAAAGAAGAGCTTATTGCATGTTTGACACATAACAATGATGTTTTTGCTTGAGAGCCCAAAGAGATTACAGGCGTTTCGCCCATGGTCATAGAGCATGTACCCCATATCTTCCCGGACACTCGTCTGGTCAAGTAGAGGAAGAGAGATTTTGAGGCTGACTAGAATAAAATCATTTGAACAGAGGTGGACAAGTTATTAGAGGTCGGCTACATTCGAGAGGTGCATTTCTCGAGTTGGCTGGTCAATGTTGTCCTAGTATCCAAGCCAGGAAACAAATAGAGTGTCTGCATCGATTTCAGGGACCTCAACAAAGCATGTCCCAAGGATTACTATCCCTTGCCAAGGATTAATAGGTAGTAGATTCAACCTCCGGCCGTGAGTTAATTTGTATGTTGGACGCCTATCAAGTGTATCGCCAGGTGCCGCTAGCCAAGAACGACCAAGAAAAGGTAAGCTTTATAATTGTTGAAGACGCTTATTGTTATAATGTTATGTTGTTCGGACTAAATAATGCAAGGGCAACTTACCAACGGCTTATAAACAAAGTGTTTTGAAAATAGATCGGGCAAAATACGGAAGTTTATGTGGATGACATCCTTATCAAATCTCTCCGTACATCAGATCAATGTATAGATATAGAAGAAACCTGCTAGACTCTAAGGCAGTGCAGATTGAAGCTCGACTCTAGCAAATGTTTGTTGGGGCAAAAAGTGGGCGGCCCCTTAAATATATTATGACAGAGCGAGGGATAGAAGCCAACCCAAGAAACATGCAAGCCCTCCAAGACATGACTCCCCCACACAATTTGAAGTAAGCACAACGACTGACCGACCGGATCACAGCCCTATCTCACTTCATCTCTCGATCGGCCGATCGAAGCTTGTCTTTTTTCAAGATCCTTCATCGAGTGATCAAATTTCAATGGGATGTTGATTGTGATAAAGCTTTCGAGGAATTAAAAAAATTACTTGTCTGTTCTACCTAGACTAGCTAAGCCAGTGACGGGCGAACCTTTATGGGTGTATTTGTCAGCCAATGAACATGCAGTCGAGTCAGTATTGGGGGGGGGGGGGGGGGGCAGGGGGGAAAAGATCAAAAGTTTGAATACTTTATAAGCCATTTATTAAAAGAAGTCAAGTGTCGGTACACTGCGCTCTAGAAATTAGCATATAGACTGGTCTTAGATGCTCGGAGGTTACGTCCTTATTTCCTTTTTCACACATCGTAGCACTTTCTAACAACACTTTGGGTCGAGTACTTATCAATCCAAAAGTCTCTAGGAAGTTGATTAAGTGGATCACAGAGCTTAGTGGGTATAATATACCGTACCAACCCTGAGAGGTCATCAAAGCCTAGGTCTTAAGTGTGGATCATCCACTCGGCAGGGCAGTGAGATAGACATTTCTTATGATATCATTGAGGGAGGATAGAATACAGTTATCCGTGTGGTTAGACTATCGAGCTATTAACAACGAAGTGGAATGTAAGACATTAATAGTCGGACTACAGGCCGCCCGACACGTAGATGCCGCCCAAGTTTTACTCTATTCAAATTTTTAGTTAGTCGCGCAACAGTTGTCTGACAATTTTGAGATTAACAATGAGCAGCTCAAGTTATATGTAGAGGCATTCGACAAGTTGAAGGCTGAATTTCAAGAATTAATTATACAGAAAATTCCTCATGCAGAGAATCAAACAGTAGATAAGTTAGCTAAATTGGTCTCTGTCATAGTCCCATGAATTTTGGATAAGCTCATGGAACATACATTACTGATCACACACATTGAGAAGCAGGTTGAGACAGAACTACAAGATGACTGGAGGATGTTATTGATTTCATTTTTTCAGAACGACTTCTTACCCGAAGACTGGGAGTAAGCCAGGATGTTAAAGAAAAGAGCAGGGTGATTCACCTTGATAGGAGATAATCTTTACAAGCGAGCTTTTTCTCAACCTCTACTCAAACGTGTCAGTCCCGAGGACATACAATATATCTTGCAAGAAGTACATCAAGGGTTTTGTGAAAGTCACCCGGCGGGTGCTCACTTGCTCGAAAAATAGTGCTGGTTGGGTATTTTTGGCCTACCTTGTAGATTGATAAAACTCGTTTGGTGTCAACTTAAAAATATCAGAATATCTTGCACCGCCTCACCGAGTTACTAAAGACTTCTATGGTTTCATGCTCATTCGACAAATGGGGCATAGACATTGTGGGACTGTTCTCAATGGCATCGGCTCAGAAAAGGTTCCTCTTGGTAGTAGTAGATTATTTTTTCAAGTGGATAGAGGCCGAACCACTGACCAAAATAACCTAGAGGATGGTCATCAAATTCTTATGGCGGAATATTTTGTGTCGGTTCAGGGTTCAATATAAGCTCATTTTAGAAAATGGAAGGCAGTTTCAAGGGAGGAAACTTTGAGAGTGGTGCGTCGGCTATTGCATCACGCAAACTTTTCCATCAGTAGCTTATCCACAAAGCAATGGGCAAGCAAAAGTTACCAACAGAGAGATCGTTAGAGGACTCAAGACTAAGCTCTATCATGTTGGAGGGAGTCAGGTCGATAAATTATCTAACATGTGTTGGATCGTGATGTTTCGATAGAGGGGGGGGGGTGAATATCGATTAAAATAAAATTCGTCGATAAACGTAAGCGCAGCGGAAAAAGTAAGCAATGCTAACACAGACCAATTTTACTTGGTTCGAAGCCTGTGTCGACTCCTACTCCAAGGCCCGCACTCGTTGAGTGCTTTCGGTGGGCAATAACTAGCAGTTCAAAAATTATTACAAACTAAGTACAGAAAATGCTAATGAAAATAAAAGTAATATTGACAAAGGAATAAATCGAAAAGGAAAAAGTGCGTTGCGGAGCTTCGTTAGCGTCGCAGGAGTGCAGAGCAGCAGAGCAAGCAGTAGAAGATCTTCTTGTCAGTTGTTGTTCTTAGGCTCCACCTCTAACCCTCCTTTTATATGAGGCTCGGGGCACCCCGGATCCCTTCCGGGTGCCCTGGTGAGACATGGCAGGTCTAACCAGCGAGCTCCACGTGGCGACGACGCGATCAGGATAAAAATTACCTCCCGGGGCGCCCGGACCTATTCCGGGCGCCCGGATCCCCTCCGAGCACCCGAACCACCTTTCTCCAGAGATTCCTTCTCCTGCAAGACAAGGTTAGTCCGAGGCAAATATATAATATATTTCCTGCAAAACAAAGTGTTAGCACAGTTTATAAATTCAATATCAAGAGTATGACTTAGATTCTGTCTTTCCGAGACCGGAATCTAGTCACGATCTCGACTTAGATATCCGAAATGGATCTAAGCCGGATCGACGCCTAATGTTCCCTTCCCGGGAACGCGTCCTCACAGTCACTCCCTTCCAGTGACTTACCTTTACTCACCTGCCAGACGTCCGGTCAGCCCTTTGACCCGTCTGGACTTCTCGCTAACTATCCAGTCAGCCCGTCGACCTAGCTGGACTTCTCGCCAAGCATCCGGTCAGCCCGTCGACTCGCTTAGACTTCTCGCCGGCTATCCGATCAGCCCATCGACCTAGCTGGACTTCGTGCCAAGTGTCCGGTCAGCCCGTTGACCCGCTTGGACTTCGTGCCTGACATCCGGTCAGCCCGTCGACCTGTCTGGACTTAGCATGTACACTCGATCAGAGTGTTAGATAACGACAAACCTAACTTAACCTGATTTATCATTCATCAAAACTTGAGTTAGATCGTTAGTGCTAACCACACCAACAACATGTTATAGGCTTACCGCACTACTCCTCGTGAAGCAACATGTATAACTCCTTTAATTTTGTCTATGGTGATGAAGCAGTCGTCTCGGTCGAAGTTGGTGTCAAATCCGATCGACAATGGCTATATCATGAGGACAAAAATGGCTGGTGCCTTATAGAGCTTGACTTAATAGAAGAAATCAAAGACAAGGCAATAACTCCGCTAATGTCTTACCGCCAAAGAATGAAGGAAAACTATAATAAAAGGGTTATCCTAAGATTCTTTCAGGTGGGAGATTGGGTCTGGAAGTAGATTAAGCCAGTTGGAGACGTCAACAAGCTGGAGCCACAATGGGGGTACCTTATAAAGTGGTGCAGAAGTTTACCTCCGGATCCTACTGCCTTGAGGGTATAAAAGGAAAAAGGTTAGAGTGGCGTTGAAGTATGAATCATCGATAGCCCTATAGGGCGTGAAAGTACGCCTATAATTAGCTTATGTATTATGTTATATTTTTACGCTTAATGAGAATGCATGCAAATTCAATATAAAAATTACTCAAGTCCCAGACTTCCGAGCAATAGGTTGGGTTATAAGCGAGCATGCTCTCACACGTATAAAAAGTCTAAGACTCCCGAGCATCAGGTTGGGTTATAAGCGAGCATGCTTTTGCGCTTATAACAAAGTCCCAAACTCTTGAGCACTAGGTCGGGTTAAAAGCGAGCATGCTCTTGCGCCTATAAAAGATCCTAGATTCCCAAGCACCAGGCTGGGTTACAAGCGAGAATGCTCTCACGCCTATAAAAAAGTCCCAGCCCCCCGATTACTAGGTTGAGTTATAAACGAGCATGCTCTCGCGTCTATAAAAAAGCCCCAGACTTCAGAGCACCAGGTTGGTTTATAAGCAAGCATGCTCTCACGCTTAGTCTTAGACTCCTGTGCACTAGACCGAGTCATAAGTGTGCATGCCCTCGCACTATACATGCGCCCCAGACTCTCGTGCACTAGGTCAAGTTATAAGTAAGCATACCCTCGAGCTTCTACGTGTATTCTAGACTCTCGTGCACCAGACCGGGTTATAAGCGAGCATGCCCTCATGCTTATACATGTGTCCCAGACTCCCGTGTACCAGGTCGGGTTATAAGCGAGCATGCCCTCGTGCTTATACATGTGTTCCGGAATCATGTGCACTAGGTCGGGTTATAAGCAAGCATTCTCTCACACTAAATATGTTCTAGACTCCCGTGCACCGGGCCAGGTTATAAGCAAGCATGCTCTTGCATTTATATATCTCTCAAATTCTCGTACACCGAGATGGGTTATAGGCGAGCATGTTCTCGCGCCCTTATACTCTTCTTAAACTCAGAATGACCACTTAAGCTCCAAGTGAAGCAACTTCGACATATCTTGTTTATAATTTCGCTCGGGTCAATTTCTCGTTTGGATGAATTATATATCGCAAGCTCTTGTGCTTATATATCTCTCAAACTCTCGTACACCGGGATAGGTTATAGGCGAGCATGTTCTCACATTCTTAGACTCTTCTTAAACTCAGAATGACCACTTAAGCTCCAAGTGAAGCAACTCCAGCGTGTCTTGTTTATAATTCCGCTCGGGTCAATTTCTCATTCGGATGAATTATATACCTCACATGATACAAAAAATTTATTCGCCTTGGTCAATTTCTCGTTTGGATGAATTATATGTCACACAGGATACAAAACATTTATTTCACCCATAATATCCACGCCAATTAGTGAGATCATAAGCATGAGCAATATCAAAAGGTTCGACCTAGATCGGAGATTCTTCTACTCGATTTTCTCAATATGACCAGCCAGATGATTGTTTTGTACGAGGGTATGCCTTGCTGGGGGTAATATTCGTATTAGAACTATTCTTACAAAAGAGGAGCTATTAATACAAAGACTAAGCACGAGAAGACACGTATGATTTGATTTTGACCTAAGCCAGTTTATCATTCCAATCTTAGCATTCAAGTTTTGCAATAGTTGCATGGTACAAGCATATAAGCATGTCTTGCATTCAGTCAAACATATTTAAAATACTCTTGGGGAGTTCTCTCAACAGTCATTGTCTGTCTATAAATCTCTTGGGAGGTTCAGCTGAGAGGTAACCACCCTCACACAGTTGTTGAATCGCCCCTTCGACCCCTAGAGTGAGGGTGTTTTTGCAATCAGATTCCCAAAGACCTCGCCAAATTCCTAGGATTCAAGGTAGTCCTTTCGCTGACCTTAAAATAGTCATCCTCTTTAACCTTGTAAAATAACAACTCAGACTTGGTAGTGTCTAGTTTAGCTTGTAGGGATTCGAGTCGGGCTTCTTTGATGTCCAAGTTTTGTTGTTGTTCCAAGATCTACATATCTCTGGAAGATGTTTCTCTAAGTCACTCAGCAGATCCGACGCCTTCAGCTCTTGTAACTACGTGGTCTGCCTCACTAAGTTTGATAGTGCTTTAGCTTTTAAGGCTACTTTCGTTCAGACCTTAGACTCACTGGCAGCCAATAGAGTTTCTAGCTTTCTCTTGTCTTCTTGGTAAGACTCCTCCAATTGCTGAGACTCCCTTAAAGTTTGCTCCATGTCGGGCAGTGATGTGAGCCCGCAAGTATATGAGTGTCATTAAATAATAAAAATATCGATCCCACGAGCATTGTTGATCAAGCACTAGTTAACTTCGCACGATGAATTATTCAGACAATTGGAATGGTGGTTTTGGTCACTAATGCTTAAGAGAGAAAGAGAAGGGGAGAGAGAAAGAGTAGAGAGTAGAGAGTAGAGAGGGAGAGAATGAGCGTAAGTGAGTGAAGGATAATAGATTTTAGGATTTTGATTTTGTTATAATACTAGTTAATATCCCTATACATTGTTCATTTACCTAACTTCATGCTTACACTCTTGTAAGAATTCTAATTAAAGTTCGATACAACCCCGCGCAAGTCGCACCAAAGAGTTTACCTAAGTTCTAACGTAATTAAGTAAAAAACAACTCTAAAAGTTCGGTTAAAAGGATACCCTCTGTCACAAGTGTAGAATCGTTGCACTAGAGGGGGTGAATAACACTTGTGCTTTTAGGTTCTTTTAAAAACAATTGAGAGTAAATCATGCAGTGGAAAGAAAAGAGAAAGAGGAAGAAGATTACACAAGAACACAAGTTAAGATTTACTTGGTTCGGAGCTTATGATGACTTTTACTCCAATTCCTGTAATTGTTTTCATTGGATAATCATTATAACTTCTGAAAACCTTTACAAATAGAGAATTACAAGTATAGTAACTTAATTAATTAATTGAACTAAAACCTCTTAATCAAACTCAATCTCAAATTAATTAATCAAACTTAAATTAACCAAACGTAAACTAATTAATTCAACATAATTATTTATTAATCTAATTAATTCAACATAATTATTTATTAATCTAATTAATTCAATCTAATTAACTAATCTATTCAACCAAATTAATTTAACTTAATTAATGGATTTAATTAACTTAATCTAATTAATCAATTAAAATTAATTCACTCTAATTAATCTAATTCAAGTATACCTTAATTAATCAAAGCTACCTCGTTAATCTAACTTAATCAAATCAAAATAAATTTAATTAATTAAATCTAAACTGATTAAATAAACTAATCAAAGTAAAATCAAACTTAATTGAAACATTTAATTCTTAACGGATTGATTAATCTAATCAAAATCCTTAATCAAAGTTCAACTTCATTTTAATGAGCTTAAGTTAACTTAATTAATTTTTAATGAACTTAATTAAAATTTAATTTTTTTGTAAAATTCTAAAAAAAATATTTTTTTTTGTAAAATTTTAACTTAATTATTTTTTTAACAATTACTTAATCTACTTAATCAATTTAAGTCAACCTAATTAACTAACTCAATTAATTAATCTGAAAAATAGTGTTAATCAAGATAAATTGAATAACTCTAATTTAATTAACTCAATTAACTCAAAATTAATTAATAATTAAGTCAACTCTATACTTAAACATTACACTTAGATATAGCGACTCATAAAATGATCTAAACTAAGTAGATCTAATAATGCTCAATTATAATTAATAATTTACCAAGTTTTTATAAAAGATTTGAATTATCTAGGAAGTTATGAAAATTAAGGAAAACGAGAAATGACTACTTTAGAATTGAATAAATTAGAAGAAGAAGGAATAATGTAAATATGTTTATAAAATAAAAATTATATTCATGCTTAGATTTTTAGTGAATCAGTCTTTAATACTTAGAAATCTTGCTTATCTATTCTAGTAAATAAATTGCAAACTCGATATCTTTATTTCCCTTAAGCAAAAACTTTTTTATTTGCTTAGAAAATTGCCTTAGTAAATTGCAAAAGCAATTTTTTTAAAACATTTTTTTATTGAAAATATTGTTTACATAATTCTTTATTCCTAAAACTTTTTGACATATATAAAAGGGAAGAGAAACGTTAAAAGTTAATATTTTTCAAAATATAATTTTTTTTAAAAAAATGTAAATGAATGAATTTTCAAAATATGCAACCTTTCGAAATCTCCAAATATAGAATCATAAATTAAGGAAAGCTAAGTTGAAAAATCCTTACTTTAAAATTTTAAAAGCTTCTCTAAAAATGCTTAAACTTATTTGTAAAGCTTTTTTCTTTTATGTTAAATTTCTTTAAGTGTTATGTTTTTACTTAATTTTAAACCATATTTGTCATAAATCAAAAAGGAGATTATTAGTGTTGAAAGTACTAGCTAATCGAATCTGATTTTGATAATGATAAAGAGTTCAAAGTTAAGTTGTATTATGGTCTAACAAACTTATCTGAGTGTGCAGGCAAAACCTAATTGAAGCTAGGCAATAAAGTCTTGGTCATGGGATTAGACACGAAGTCATGGTCAAGGGATTGAGCAAGAAGTCTTGGTTGAGAGGATTGGGTACGAAGTCCCAGACAAGGGATTGGATACGAAGTCCTGGTCGGGTGGACTGGGCAGAAGACTTGGTGGATCAAGGACATTGAGCAGAAGTCTTGTGGGTCTTGAACATCAAATGAAAATTTAGGCAGGTCGAGGATCGAACATCTAGCAGAAAGTCTAGGAGGTCAAGATCATATGTTGAGCAAAAGTCCAAACAGACATTTGGAAAAGGTAATCTTTTTTTAGAGGAGTAGGTGAGGACGTGTTCCCCGTTGAGGGAACAGTAGGCATCGATCTAATTTAGGGTTTCACGGGAAACCTAAAAATCATGATAAGACAGCCCAAGACTGTTAAAATATTATTATTTTATATTATATATTTGTTTGTACTAACTCAATTTTTATAGAGCTAACGAAGCCTGGATCAATTGATGTAGGCATCTAGATGGATCCAGGTGCCTTAAGCCTATACATGTTGGTTGGTCCTAGGAAGATCGTACCAGTTCCACTGTACAAAAATTTTGTACAAGTGTCGAACCTTTCCTAACAACCTATTGTATTCTTTAGAAATTAAATTCGGAATCGCAAACGGAACTTAACATTATTGATTCCAAATTTAACTTATTTATTCTTAATGGTTTAGACTTAGATCGCAAGCGGAACTTAACACTATTGATCCAAGTCAGACCTATATTACAAAGTTGATTAAATATTTATTTCTAAAATCGGCTCCTAGGTCAAACATGGCGAGACACTATGCCTTCTTGGGTATGAGATCATCCTCCACTGTCTCGACAAAGCCTTTTATAGAAATTCAATATTTAATTTCCTAAAATAACATTTGGTTTAACCAAAAAGAACAATCGAATCACAAATTCAAAAAACATAAAAAACACGAACTCGAATCACAAATTCGAAACCTAGAATTATATGCCTCTTGTGTTTGGAATTCATACAAAGAAAAACTAGCATGATGCGGAAAATAATTAGTAGTTATACCTTTCTTTGTATGCAACGACCTCTTGATCTTCTACCGTATTCCTCTTCTTATCTCGGACGTCGTGTGGGCGACGATCTACCGAGACGAGAACCACCCAAGCTCCTTCTTCTCCAAGCTAGTTTCGACCACCACAAAAAACTCCAAGAGATGTGAGGTTCGGCCACCACCACCAAGCTCCAAGGGATGCTAAAAACAAAGTCTCCTTTCTCTCCTTCTTCTCCTAGCTAGAACCGGCCACCAAGGACTCCCCTCTTGTGTTGATGCCGCCGGCCACAAAGGAGGAAGAGAAAAGGAGAAGAGCAAGAAGCAAGGGTCGACCACCACCAAGGAAGAGAGGGAGGAAAATAGAATAGAGTTGTTAGCCATAAAGGCACCCCTGCCCTCTCTTTTATAATCCTTGGTCTTGGCAAATAAGGAAAATTTAAATAAAACCTTCCTTAATTTCTTTGCCATGAAAAAGAAAATTTAATTAATTAAAATCAAACTCCTTTTCTTAAATCCTATGGTCGGTCACCTTAAAGCTCCAAACAAGGAAAGTTTTAACAACACAAGAATTAAAACTTCTTAATTTGTTTCCGGAAATTTTAATAAAAAATTCTCTAATAATTTTTCCCTTCATGGTTGGTTATAAAAGGAAATTTTATAAATTAAAATCTTTCTTTTAAACATGTGGATAATTTTCAAAAAAAAAAGTTATCTTTAAAATTAAAATCTCCTTTCAATCTACAAATAAGGAAAGATATCAAATCTTTTCTTAATCCTTTGTAGAAACTTATAAAAGGAAAATTTTATAATTTTAAAACTCTCTTTTAAATCATGAACATGGTTACAAAAAAGAAAAGTTTTCTCAAAATTAAAATCTTCCTTTCAATCTACAAATAAGGAAATATATCATATATTTTCTTAATCTTTTGTAGAAAGCTATAAAAAGTAAAGATTTAAATTTTAAATTCTCTTTTAAAACCATGGGATCCACTTAAGAAAAATTTAAAAATAAAATCATTTTAATATGATGTGGTCGGCCACCTAAGCTTGGACTCAAGCTAGGGTCGGGCACCACTTGGTTCATCCAATGATTAACTTGACCGACCCCTTGCTTGGGCTCCAAGCAAGGCTTGGTCGACCACCTTAGGATGAGTATAAAGGTGGGTATAAGTGGGTATAATACTTTATAAATAAGAGGCTACGATAGGGACCGAGAGGAGAAATTGGTTTTGGTCTTCCGATGAAATTAAGCTTCCTGTGTTCGCCCCGAACACCCAACTTAATTTCATCAATAATAATTCATTCCACTAAAGAATTATTATTATTGAACTACCGCACCAATCCTAAATTACATTTTGGGCTCATTCTTATTATGAGTGTGCTAGTCTCCCTGTGTTTAAGATATCGAATGTCCACTAATTAAATAAGTCACTGACGATTCACTTAATTAATATCTTAATCCAAGAGTAGTACTACTCAACCTTATCGTCATGTCGGACTAAGTTCACCTGCAAGGTTTAGCATGACAATCCTTATGAGCTCCCCTTGGGGGCATTATCAACCTAGATTACTAGGATACAGTTTCCTTTTATAATCAACAACACACACTATAAGTAATATCATTTCCCAACTTATTGGGCCTTTTGATTTATCGAGTTAAATCTCACCCTTTGATAAGTCAAAGAAATAAATACTAAATATATGTGCTTGTTATTATATTAGGATTAAGAGCACATACTTCCATAATAACTAAGGTCTTGTTCTTTTATTAAGTCAATATAAAAAGAACTTACCTTAAATGGTCATGCTCAATACACTCAGAGTGTACTAGTGTAATTTATCAGTCAAGATAAACTAACACCTAATTACACTACGACTATTTCAATAGTTTGTTCCTTTCCATCTAAGTCACGAGCTACTGTTTATAATTTATAAAGAACCGATAACATGATCTTCTGTGTGTGACACCACACACCATGTTATCTACAATATAAATTAATTGAACAACTACACTTAGCATAAATGTAGACATTTTTGACCAATGTGATTCTGTATTTCAAAACAAATGTTTACAAAAGCTAGGCTTTTAGTATACACTCTAACCATACAGGCACCTGAAAGGGATTCAAGTGCCTCTATCACCTCAGCGCACAGTAGGATGAGGTGGCAGCTTCTAATTAGTCAACTTAAGTCAAATCCAAACGCCTCAAAGGGGTGCTTGGGATCGGATAGAGGTGACTAAGGGGAGTTGTGCTTAGTGGTCACCACGTTAGCGATTGAGGCATTTTAAAGGGATTAAGGCACTTGGACGTGGATAAGCTGCGATGACTTAGGATCAGATCATATTCAATTGAGGCACCTCAATGCTATAGAGGTGTCTAGATACTCCTTTATAAGGAGGGTTTGAGTAGAGCCTAACACACAACTCTTCAAACAACTGAACGCTCAAAAGCATGCGGTGATACTTCAATTTTCAACTATGACACTACGATGCTACTTCGACAACTGCTCTTTACATCGGATATTTATATTGTTGGTATAATTTACTTTAAGCAAACTTATAATAATCTATTTGTACTTATCAAATTTTTAGTGGATTGTCCAATGAAAACGATCGTCGATCGTGAGCCTTAAAGTAAGAGTCGTCACAGACTTTGAATCAAGTAAAACCAACAGTATCAAAATTATCTTTTTATTATTTCGCTACTTTTATTACTTTAAATTTTTTATAAAAAAAGTGAAAAAGTTACGAGTATTGTTCACTCCAGCACTATTTCTCAATCCCACAATAATGAGCTAGATAATAACTTGTAATTTAGCCAACTTTGTCTTATCCTTCTTAAAATCCCACATAAGTCTATCATAGATCTTTCATAGGCCCATTTTGAGAATCATATATCCTTTGTTCCCTTTAAGAGAATGACAACTGTGTAGTTTTTTTTTAAAAAAATAATCAAGTATTAAGGCTTCACTTGACTAATTTTAAAGGTAGACAGTCGATTCACTTATTAGGTGAGCATTATCATTTTTTTACCATAGACTTATCGGGTATATCTAGAGCATAACTTTTGTACACTCAAAAGTTGATAATATAGATTTAAAGGCCCAAAGTGGACTTGGTCTCCTAGAGACAAAGACCAAGTTGGTCTTTATTTGCTCCCAAATAAGACCCAAAGTGGTCCTAGTCTCCCCACACTAGGTTCAAAATTTTTCTTTATCAGAATTAAGGTTTGACGCCATATCTATCTTCCTCTCCACTACAAAAAATATATATATCCGTATAGGAGCAGTTATTTAGGAGTAGTTTTAATGTCGCTCTTGAAAATCGACCAACTGAATCAATTTGAACTAAACTGTTTCTATTGTCTAACCTTTTAAGAAAAATTACGAAACCACTCCTATTGCATAACTTGAGCATCGATTCGAAAAAGACGCTATTGTAAACTGCTCTTAATGATACAACTATTAGAAGCAATCTTAAATTGTGGATATTAGCTACTTTTAGTACCAGTTCTGAGTTAAACGCTGCTACTAACTATTTCTATTGCTCTAAGTTTTGCTGACAATCTTCAAACCGCTCATATTGGAGTCTTGGAACAGAAGCTTGTGTAAAGTGTTATTATAAATCGCTTCTATTGCTCTAATGGTTTAGAATTGATTTTTAAACTGCATCTATTGTATAGTTTTAGCGCCAATTTGTACAAACCGCTGATATAAACCTCTCTTATTGATACAACTTTTAGAAACAATATTGAAACAACCAATTTTGGATACTTTTGGCAGTCATTCCGTGTCAAACGTTGCTACTAACTATTTCTATTAATCTAACTTCTAAGAGCAGTTTACAAATCTCTCACATACATCCGGATGCCCGTTCACTTCTAGATGCCCCGCACGTTCAGTCGGGCACTGGAGTCGAGCATGAGAGTTAGGCAGCACAATATCACTCTCTCAAAATACCCCTATTTCTTATAACAATATTTTAAAATACTCATTTCTTTATTAATAGAATCACCTTAACCATGTGATCATTCTAACTTAAAATTTTTATGATCTTTATTCCTTGGATAAAAACCAATTAAAAAAACTTATTAAAAATAAGAAAATTTTAAATTTGATTTTTTATTTTTCAATTTTAATTCTAATTTTTTTAATAAGAGTACTTATATAAAAAAAAAATCCGACCATGCACCTCGTATTTGAAAATGGTACAAATTATTTAATATTTAATATAGTTATAGACATTTATACATTTATGTTATTTTTATTTTATTCAAATCAAATTAATCATATAGGACTAAAAAATATTATTTTAATATACAAAGCAAACAAAAAGGGAGGGGTATTTTGTTTAAAATTTAAAAATATATTATATGATATTTAATTTTTATTGATAGTTTTATGCTCTTTTCAATTTTCACATAGATGAAAAAAATAATATTTTCTCAAAATTAATTAAAATTACACCAATGTCACATATTGAACATCAGATTCAAAATTTTACTAATGTTATCCAAAGTATGATATCTGGAACTACCGGGAGATCTCGTGGCCCTGAATTATTGCCTATACAGATAATCATATATTGAATATTAATGTTCAAAAATATTTATATAGAAACATGATATATTAAATTAGATTTATTTTTTAGATAGCAACTATCTTAGCTGATACTATGCGGCGACATATAAGTTCTCCATCAAATATACATAAAAGTGATCATAGATCTCCCCCATTACTAGAGTCACATAAAAATTAGATAGAATTTTGGAAAAAAAATATTTGTCTTATGTTAGTACTTTTAGTTATATATTGAATTTTAAATAATTTTAATTATTTTATATTAGCAATTGAAGTATTCTTTCTATTGTCTTGGAGGATAATTGTTTAATAATGTTATATATTAATTTTTTGGATTAAAATATTAAATATCAAGGTTTTTATTATTTAATCATTATGTATTTAGGAGAGTTTTGTGATGTTAGAGAAGTTTATGATGTACACTTACTGAAGGGGATGTTCTCTTTACATGTATTGGTGAAAATTGATGATTCTCATCTGTAAAATAAGTAGAGACCATCAATTCTTACCCATATATGTATATGGATCATCCTCTGGTCCACAATATGTGGATGGATTCGACCTCCACTTATTTAGATGCATTGCTGGAAAGCTAACAGGTTCATAGAAATTTTATGTTTTATTTAATGATATTTAAATGAGTTATTATAATGTTATTTTTATTATTATTTAATACTTAATGAATTCTCCGATCAATTGGTGGAGTTGTCGGTGCTCCTCACCTGTGGTGGTTAAAAGGCTCGACGGCTCAAGCACCTACTTGTCGACATATGACAAGTTGAGGCTCACCACTCGACATATGCCATTAAAATTACTTTTTTTAAAATGGGAAGGAGGCCTATTAAATCATAATAGTTAAACAATCTCAATATTAATAAGGATCAAAATCAATTTGCTCCTTATGATTTTTAAGGATCTAACACTCTGTCTACGTTGCGATCATGTATTGGATAAAATAAGTGTCATGAATCCATTGTGATTTTGATATTATTTACCATTGGATTAGAGTCAATCCAATGGTTGAATATTGCATCGCTCAAATTAGAAATGCCCTTTCTTTCCTATTTAAATGCACGCCTCTTTTCATCACACATCCCACGAAGTCTATTGGCGGCAAGGTACCAAGGAAGTCGGATCCCGTGACTGGCGGCATAAATAAGCCACACCGCTTCTTTTCAGGCACGTTGGCATCGAGGGAGAGATCCAGAAGTACTAGAATAACATGGAGTTGTTGATCCGAAAGTTGTCGTTCTGGGGCTTGGTTCATGAGATCGCGTAGGACTTCAAGAGTAGATGAAGCAGATGCTACAATTCCAACCACCCCATGAAGCTAAACACCGGCAACACCCTGCACCAGCCATGCCTCTATGTCACAACCTGCAAGACCTCACTGGTGAGCCTTGCTTTCTACTTCAAATTTTAACTCAATCACTGGAAATTAATGTTGCTGCAGCTACGACTCCACTGCTCTATCCCGTGCGGGGGAAAAGATCCATGTCCTTGTTGAGTCGAGATCGGTAATGCAAGTGATGACAAACACGACGTTGCAATGGCAGAGGATGACCTCTCTGATGACGGTATGCAAGCAGGGGAGAAGAGGAGGCGGCTGAACACGGAATAGGTGAGGGCACTGGAGAGGAGCTTCGAGCTATAGGGAAACAAACTGGAGTCAGAGAGGAAATTACAGTTGGCTGCCACGCTTGGGTTGCATCTAAGGCAGGTGACCATTTGGTTCCAGAACGGGAGGGCCAGGTGGAAGACCAAGCAACTGGAGATGAATTATGAGCTGCTCAAGACCCAATTTGATGCATTCAAATCACAGAACGAGACTCTAAAACAACACAACAAGAAACTCCAATCTAAGGTAAATTGAGAATTTTCAAAAATGATCACTGGGACATGAATAACTCTAAGGAAATGTGCAGATCTTGGCTCTCAAAGGCAGGAAAACAACATCATAAGTCATCGATCTCAATAAAGAAACTGAATGTTCTTGCAGCAATTGGAGTCAGAACACCTATGAGATCGAATAATATTGCAAATGTTGAAAATATTTTGGAGGATGGAAGTTTCTGTAACTTTTAATTTGAAAATGGCATACGGAGACTTTCATTAGGACTTATCGTATCAAGTTTGCAAAATGTATTTGAGTAGAGATCTTTAAAGAATACACAATTAGATTTTTTTTTTTAATGAGTTGAAAATTATTTTTACACCTATTGGGCTCTAGTTGAAAATTGTTTATACATCTAATGGGTTTTAGAGCTAGAGTGGTTTGAATTGTTTATAAATTTTAACATTAACAATGTTTTGAAATACTCTTATACTCGTGGCATTTAGATGTGGTTTGAAACCGCTCTTAAATTTCATGAATTAAATATATGTATAGTGTATATGAGTGGTTTGAAATTGTTCTTACATCCAACATGTTCCAGAGTGGTTTAAACTGTTCCTAAATTTTAAACTTTAAGGGGGCGTTTGGTTAAATGATGGGAATGACTATGGGTATGAGTTTGATAGTAGGGTGGAATGGGAATAGAAATGGAAATAAAACTCATCAAGTTATATGAGTTTTGGTTGATTCCCATAAATCTAGTAATCATTCCCAAACCCACAATCCAAACATTATCTTTTACTATCATTCCATTCCCTCATTCCCATACCCATCAACCAAACACTTAGTAATAGTGTTTTGATGTGCTCCTATACCTATATTTAGGAGTGGTTTAAAATAGCTCCTTAATGTCTAACATTAATAGCATTTCAAAATCACTCTTATATCTATGACATATAGAAGCAGTTTAAAACCATTCTAACACCTAAAGAGTTTAAGAGCGATTTGAACTGCTCCTATATTTATAGCTATAGAAGTGGTTTAAAACCATTGTTATATGTACAACGTGTAAGATCGGTTCCAAACCGTACCTATAAAGTATAATAGGAGCATTTTTTTAATTTTTACCATGAGTCATGAAAACTGCTTCTATAGGATATAGGAATGACAATAAGAGGAGTAGTTTTCAAACTGTTGGTAAAAGTGTAGAAGAGGTTGAAAACCGCTCTTGAAAGTCAAAAAAACCACCCCTATATGGGTGCATTTTTTGTAGTGTCTCACTCAACTCTACCAGATGAGTGTAAATTTGTAGAAATCAAAATAGTCTAGGTCCGTCAAGAGGGTTTGGTTAAAACCCCCTAGTCAACCTAAAGAGTTTAAATTGCAGCTGATCCGACAGTAAGGACGGGGGACCCCCTTTGTGGGGAGCCTACGTGTCAGAAGTCAAAAGGGTCAGCGTGGGTCCATCCGATCGGAGAAGGGTTGGGTCGATCGACCGAACGGGTCCGGGCGGAATCAAAGACAACCCGACGGGGAGTCGGGTTTCCGACGCTCATGGTGAACAGGGTCGCCGGGCCGAGCGGGTTGCCCGCTCAGTCGAGGCATAAAGCAGCAATGCTGTGAAGGAACAGTCTCAGCCGAGCATGCGATGGAGTGAAATCTTCCCGGTCGGACCGATACTTACGCCCGGTCGGACCGATGCCTGCCGAGCGGATGGATGCTCGGCTTGGGGAAAAAAGAGACAAGGACAAGGGGACATTGGGGAACATCTTCTGACAACAGGCATGTTCGACAACCAAGCCATACACAGAATCATACGACGAAAGATTCTACTGTCCCATCAGAGAGGTGCTCGGACTGTATCAATATGGTGTCAGACATGCTCCTCTGGTAAGCCCATACTAAGGTATGGTAAAGGACACGTGTACGCCTCGGTAGGTGTGCATAAGCCTCCCCACAGCTCTATATAAGAGCCCTCAGATTTCGCCGGAGGTAGGCGATCTCTCATCTTTGGAGCCACTTCATCGTTTTCCTCTTACCTGACTTGAGCGTCGGAGGGTCGTCGCCGGGAACCCCTTCCCGGCTCGACTTCCTTGCAGGTTTGCCAGAGATTTGTGCAGCTGGTCGGAGATAGGGGAGAGCGCCACGTCCCCAGCGTCCGTCGACTCAGCGTTCGGACAGGATCAAATTAGCGCCGTCTGTGGGAACACACTTGCATCCGAGCGGAATAGATAGACGAAGTTGGACGACCTCACACCGTGATGCTCTCCCAGGAGGAGCTCGACGCTCTAATCGAGGCAAGACCAGCTAAGCTCGTGGAGCAACAGAAACAGAAGACGCAAGCCGAGCGACTGGAACAACAAGCGACGTCAGCGTCAGGAGGTCGAGCGGCAGCATGGGGCCGAGATAAGGATCCGATCGGCATCCAAGGAGAAGCACCGCCTGCCCCGATTCCATTTCATCGGGCCCTATTCCGTACGCCTCCTGAAGTCGCACCAGCTAACCTTGATCGAGGATCTTCATCCGACGAGGCGCCCAGGCGAGACTACAGAAAAGGCAAGGCTCCCCGAACGGACGCCTCCCCCGAGCGGATCAACCGGCAGTATTCAGAGGTCATCCTGCAGGACCCTCTGCCCAAGCATTATGTGCCCCCGGCGATCGGGGAATACAACGGAACCACCGACCCGGACGACCATCTAAGAAAGTTCGACAACACAGCTACATTAAATCAATACACAAATGGAGTGAAATGTCGGGTGTTCCTTACCACCCTCTCGGGATCGGCGCAACGATGGTTCGGAGGTTGCTGGACGGATCCATCACCAGCTTTAAAGAGTTCCGCATCGCTTTTCTCCATCATTTTGCGAGCAGTCGGCGTTACTAAAAGACCAGTGTTAGTCTATTTGCCATCAAGCAAGAGCCCAGGGAGTCGCTTCGAGGTTACATCCAACGATTCAACCGGGTGACCATGGATATTCCAACGGTCACCTCAGAAACAATGATGAATGCGTTCATGCAAGGCCTCGTGGACGGTGACTTCTTCCGTTCACTTATTCGAAAGCCGCCCCGAGACTATGATCATATGTTACACCGGGCCAATGAGTACATTAATGTGGAGGAAGCACAGGCAGCCCGAAGAAAAGAAGCTCCAACTGAGCGGCTAGCCCCTGCCGAGCGGAAGCCGCTCACTGGCCACCAGCCGCCCAGAGGACCGCGAACCGAAGCAGTCCGCCCTCACCACACAAGGTCCCACACCATCCAAGAGGTAGCCGCCGAGCGGCCCAAACCAAAAAAGAAGGTATGGACCCCCATGTTTTGCTCGTTCCACCGGACTGACACGCATAACACACGAGATTGCCGAAGCCTTCCCCTGATCACCCACCCCGCTTCCCGGAGTGGTCGTCGTCGATCGCCATCATCCGACAGGCAACAGCGACACCATGAAGCCGATCGGCGGATATCCAGAAAGTCTCCCGAGCGGTATCATCCTTACGGGCACGAGGACAATCCCCGGGTATCTAAGGAGCGGCCTAGGCCGTCCGTACGGGAGGAAGAAAATAGAAGCAATACGTCCCAGGGCGAAATCAACATCATCGCTGGCGGACCGACCGGAGATGACTCCAACAGAGCGAGGAAGGCGAGTGTCAGGCAGCTCAAGATCCATGCGGTCGGTTGCAGTCAAGAACGGGCGAGCGGGCCCGAAATCAGCTTCGGGCCCAGGGACCTTGAGGGAGTCGAAGTGCCACATGACGACGCCCTCATCATCAAAGCGGTAATAGCTAACTATACTATTCACCGCATTTTCATCGATACAGACAGCTCGGTCAAAATTATATTTAAAAAGGCTTTCGACCAACTGCAAATTGATCGAGCTGAGTTGCTGCCCATGACAACCCCCCTCTACGGATTTACGGGCAATGAAGTTCTACCGGTCGGACAGGTTCGACTAGCTATTTCATTGGGAGAAGAGCCGCTCAGAAGGACGCGGACTGCCAACTTCGTCGTGGTCGACTCTCCCTCAGCATACAATGTTATCCTCGGGCGATCAGCGCTCAGTTAGTTTCGAGCGGCTGTCTCCACCTTCTACCCAAAAATTAAGTTCCCGGTTAAAGATAAAGTTGGAGAAGTGCTGGGAGACCAGCTGGCGGTGTAACACCCCACCCTCCTCACTACTAGACTGTGAGGGCGGAGCGCTACTGGACTACTAACTTTACTTAATTAGAGTTGTTCATTAACATTGCACACATGTTGATAGTAATTCCTAAAACTCTCAGAGAACTCAAAACTTACAATTAACTAACAGCGGGAGACTAAAAGACTCATCTAATACATTCTACTCAACTCTTTGTTAATAAATTCTTATGCTAAATCCCAAGGCTTCTATAGTCCAGGCATCACACATCCATCCGCACCTCCTTGTCATCTTCCTTTGCTATAACTTTTCCTTTCCTTTATCTGCAGTAAGAGGAAATGCAACTATAAGCAAAATTTGCTTAGTAAGCGCTATCTAACTCACAAAAACACGAATATGCATGTATACAGAATCTAAAACTGAATGCTCAAAAGGAAATCTACTCATGCTCATCTACTAGTGAATAAACAAACATACTGAAGTGCGAAACATGTAAAGCTACTCATGCTCTTCTAATAGCAAGGAACAGTAAGCTAATCTAAATAACATGCTAGCATAAAAGGGAACTAAACTTGCTGATTCTGAAACAAAGTGAAACTTAATTCATTTGTTCTAAGCTTATTCTTTTATACTTTTATACTTATGTGAAACTTATTTCTTTTGTTCAAAAACTTATACTTATAATACTTCAAAATAATAATCAACTTCTTCTTGGGCCCGACAACTGTACTTGCTATGCGCGCATCCCTAACTAGACCCGAGATAGCTGGTCCCGAATCTAGTAGGGTTACTAGGTTATCTAAACCTAGGGACCGACTATGGGAGCCCAGCCCAAGGACTACTGAGAGTCCTGCATACTAGGTTATCTAAACCTAGGGACCGACTATGGGAGCCCAGCCCAAGGACTACTGAGAGTCCTGCATACTAGGTTATCTAAACCTAGGGACCGACTATGGGAGCCCAGCCCAAGGACTACTGAGAGTCCAGTACAGTGCCACTGATAAAAGTAAAATACTTGTTATCTTTTAATACTTCTAATATATAATGCCTCGGCATTTTAACGAGCACCTTGTGTGCCAAAATCCCTAAAGTCTTGACTTTGGGATCTATTTAAGGCCTTGGCCTTTTTTCTTTCTTTTCTTTATCTTTCTTATATTTGTTAATACCTCTAATAAAAGAATGCTTCTTTAAAAACTGAAATGTTTAAACAAATTCTAACTTTGAAATGCATAAACAAAAATCTGCATACTATGCTAATCAAAATTCTGCATACTATTCTAATTAAGATTCTACATTCTATGCTACACTATTTCTGCATACTATGTAAACAAACAAAATCTGCACTATAAGCTTAATTAAAATATGCACTATAAGCCTACATAAAAATCTGCACTATAAGCTTAATTAAAATCTGTACTATAGGATTAATTAACAATCTACACTATAAGCGCTTAATTAAAATCTGCAATATAAGCTCTACATAAAAATCTGCATTATAAGCTTAATTAAAATCTGCACTATAGGCTTAATTAAAAATCTGCACTATAAGCGCTTAATTAAAATCTGCAATATAAGCTCTACATAAAAATCTGCATTATAAGCTTAATTAAAATCTGCACTATATGCTTAATTAAAAATCTGCACTATAAGCGCTTCTATGCTTCGAATTCAAGAAGAACAAAGGTCCGAAACTACTCCTACTGCAGGTGAGAAGCACTTACCTTGATTCTTGGACTCACAACCAAACAAAAAGGGCTTCTAGGACCTTGGTCGGCCGCCGGAGATGATGCCCTAACTCCCTTTCGTTTTCTACCCGAGCTCCGCCATCGTACGCAGAGGAGAAGGAGAGAATGGTTTAAGACACGGAAAAACAGAGCATCAATTTATCCCTTTTATAATCCAATATTCTGTTAATTATCTTAAATAAATTTGCTACTTTTTCTAAACAAACAAATCCAACATCAACTTATCCCTTTTATAATATTCTGTTAACTATCTTAAATAAATTCGCTACTTTTTCTAAACAAACAAATCCAAGATCAACTTATCCCTTTTATAATTCAATATTCTGTTAACTATCTTAAATAAATTCGCTGCCTCTTCTAAACAGAAAAATCTGTTTGCCCACCTGGTCAGCTGGGTTTTGACCGAGTCAAAGGTCGTGGGTTCAATTCTCGGCTTGGACATTTTTTGTCGAAACTTCCTTCGTCTAGTAAAATTACCAAACGACCTCCAAAAATTACATAAAAATACTCTAAAAATTTCTAAAAATCCCTAGAATATTTCTATAGCATTTTTAAATATTTTTAAATTACTTTTAGAACTCTAATTGAGGAAATTTGGGTCGTTACAGGCGGCTCGGCAATGCTACGTCGAAATGGTCCGAGCCGAAGCTAATTCCGCGCGGAAGATGCCACGGATCGAGGTGAACGCCATAACCGAGAAACCACTCTCTTTGGTTTATGAAGAAAAAGAGGAGGTGCAGATCCACCCGACCCGATCGGAGGCCACCACATTCATTGCGGCCGATCTGGAGGCAAGCCAGAAAAAGGAGGTGATCAAATGTCTCCAGAGAAACTGCGACGTCTTCGTTTGATCGACGCATGAGCTGCCGGGAATATCGCCAAGTATAGCACAACATGAGCTTCACGTTCGACCGGACGCTCGGCCGGTGAAGCAAAGGAAGAGGGACTTTAGCATCGAACAAAACACCATCATCCGAGCGGAGGTCGAGAAGCTCCTGGAGGTCGGCCATATAAGGGAGGTCCAGTTCCCGAGCTGGCTCGCAAATGTAGTGCTAGTCTCCAAGCCGGGCAACAAGTGGAGGGTTTGCATCGATTTCCGGGATCTCAACAAAGCATGCCCAAAGGATTTCTACCCTCTGCTCCGGATTGATCAACTGGTGGACTCCACAGCCGGGTGCGAGCTGATATGCATGCTAGACGCCTATCAGGGCTACCATCAGGTGTCGTTCGCCCGAGAAGATCAAGAGAAGGTCAGCTTCATCACAGCCGATGGCACTTACTGTTACAATGTAATGTCGTTTGGACTGAAGAACGCGGGAGCAACCTACCAGCGCTTAATGAACAAGGTATTCAAGGAGCAGATCGGACGCAATTTAGAAGTGTACGTGGATGATATTCTCATCAAGTCTGTCCGAGCGGCTGATCTTTTTACGGACATGGAGGAGACCTTCCAAACGCTGAGGAAGTATGGAGTCAAGCTGAACCCTCAGAAATGTTTGTTCGGACCAAAAGGCGGACGTTTTTTGGGCTATATAGTGACCGAGCGGGGCATAGAGGCAAATCCCAGCAAGGTAAAAGCGTTGCAAGATATGCCGCCCCCAAGAAATCTGAGGGAAGTACAGCGCCTGACCGGGAGGATAACTGCATTGTCAAGATTCATCTCTAAGACTGCCGACCGGAGTCTCCCTTTTTTTAAGATCCTACGCAAAACTACTAAGTTTCATTGGGACGAGGAATGCGATCGGGCGTTTGAGGAGCTGAAGACATACCTGAACTCCTTGCTCGTGTTAGCCAAGCCAGCTGTAGGTGAGCCGCTCTGTATTTATTTATCTTCAACCGAGCGGGCAGTAGGCTCGGCATTAGTGAGGACGAGCGGTGAAGAACAACCCGTATACTTCTTGATCCATATTCTAAAAGATGCTGAATCTCGCTACACTGGGCTCGAGAAGCTGGCTTTTGCTTTGGTCCTCACCGCTCGGAGACTTCGTCCTTATTTCCTGGCACATACAATCATTGTCCGAACAAATAGCCCATTGGGAAGAGTGCTGCTGAATCCAGAAGCGTCCGGACGGCTCATCAAATGGACAACAGAGTTGAGTGAATTTGACATTCAGTATCAACCCCGTTCGGCGATAAAGGCGCAATCCTTAGCAGATTTTGTTACCGAAGTGCAAAATCCTGAACTCGAAGCTATCTGGAAAATATTTGTGGATGGATCGTCCACTCGGCGTGGGAGCGGAATTGGTGTGCTATTACTCTACCCCCAAGAAGAACGGATGCACCTATCCGTCCGGCTGGACTACAAAGGCACAAATAATGAAGCGGAGTATGAGGCCCTCATAGTCGGCTTGCAGGCAGCCCGACATGTAGGAGCCGGTCGGGTGACACTCCATTCAGACTTTCAGCTGGCCGCCCAGCAGCTCTTGGGCACTTTTGAGATTAACAACGCTCAGCTCAAGCTCTACGCTGAGACCTTCGAAAAGTTCAAGGCCCACTTCAGATAAGTTATCCAGAAGATACCCCGAGCAGAGAACCAGGCGGCAAATGAGTTAGCCAAGCTCGCAAGTTCAATATCACCGGTCATCATCCAGCAGCCAATTGAGCAAGTATCTTTGGTGGCGCACATTGACCGAATGAAGGGCCTCGCATTCCCGAGCGATTGGAGGACAGCCATCATGGAGTTTCTGCGCTCGGGTGCGACACCGTCCGATCGGGAGGAAGCCCAGCTATTGAGAAGGAGAGCCGGTCGGTTCACACTCGTTGGAGACCAACTCTACAAGAAGGCTTTCTCCCGCCCACTTTTGAAGCGTGTGAGCTCGGAGGATGCGGAGTACATCCTCCAGGAAGTGCACCAAGTATCGTGCGGAGGGCATCCGGGCGGGCGATCGCTGGCTAGGAAGATCCTGCTGGCCGGGTACTTCTGGCCAACCCTGCAAGCAGACGCCGCTCGGACCGTCGCGACGTGCCTCTCCTGCCAGAAGTACCACAACGTCTCCCACCGACCGGCGGAGAAGATGAAAGCATCTACAGTGTCCTGTCCGTTAGATCAGTGGGGAATGGATACCGTAGGTCCGTTCCCTATGGCGACCGGTCAGCAGAAGTTTCTACTAGTGGCGGTTGACTACTTTTCCAAATGGGTGGAGGTCGAGCCACTGGCCAAGATCACCGAACAGATGGTCAAAAGGTTTATCTGGCAGCATATAATCTGTCGGTTCGACATTCCTCGCCGGCTCATATCTGATAACGGGCGACAATTCGTCGGGAAGCAGCTCGAAGAATGGTGCAAAAGTTATGGCATCGAGCAGCACTTCACGTTCGTGGCGTACCCCCAAAGTAATGGTCAAGCCGAAGTAGTCAACCGAGAGATCCTTCACATTCTTCGGGCTCGGCTTGACCATATGGGAGGAAGCTGGGTGGATGAGCTACCAAGCGTCCTATGGGCTATCCGCACGACCCCAAAGGAGGGAACGAGCGTCACGCCATTCCATTTAGTGTACGGCGGCGAAGCAGTTATCCCAATTGAAGTCGGCGTAGAGTCCGTCCGGATCCAGAACTATGATGGTGACAATGCCGAGCGGAGGAAGATGGAGTTGGACTTAATTGACGAGGAGCCAGCCAAGGCGTCCGTCCGGCTGATGGCATACCGGCAGAGAATGAAGCAGAACTACAACCGGCGCGTGATCCCTAGAGCATTCCAGGTCGGCGACCTAGTGTAGAAGAAAGTAAAGCCGGTCGGGGACGTTGGATAGGATCAGCAGCCGGTCGGGGACGTTGGAAGAAAGTAAAGCCGCTCATCATCTTGAGGCCTGAGGTTTGAATCTCGGCAAAGCTGAGGTAAATATCTCCCTTATGTGCTAGTCATTATTCCAAAGGCTAGTAGCCACCCGTGATTTACCTCCTCCGTGTTGACCCTGGGACGGGTTGGCGGGGGTGTTGGGGGCGAGCATATTCGCCTTTTTTTTACCATCATGTTAGAGTCGTTGTATATTTCGCTTAATGCATGTACTCTTACATTCTTTTTAAATATATTTTGTTTCTCATCCTTTATCTTCCATCATATTTTTTTTCTTTTGATACTTGTATTCTTACCTTCTTTTTAATTGATATCTTATAGGCTTGTTCTACTCTAATTCCTTATAAACTATTTATTTTTTTCTTTACTTTCTTTTGTACTTTCTTATTCACCATCAAGATTTCTTACTTAGTGGTATATGTCTCTTTGACTCACTGAGTACACTCTTAATTACTATTTTCAACTTTGATACAGTTTTCGAAATTGCGCCCTAGGCGGCCTAGGCGCCGCCTAGGCGCTGTGCGGCAGGATGCCGCGCCGGAAACCAGCGAGGCAAAAGCCCTAGGCGGCTGGGCCGCCTAGGCGGTCCTCGGCGGGCTCGGCGAGCCAAGCTTTTTAAGGCATGTTAAATCCGATTTTTAGGTATTTGCCAGGCGTTCGTTTGTTTCATCGCCCCGGCTGTTCGTCTTCCCTGAACCCTGATCGCTCCCTGATCGCGTTGCTTCTGGTAAGTTTTTGTTTCCGTTCATTTTTGTTTCATCGCCCGTTTTTTGTTTCTCAAATCTTCGTCGCGGCAACACCGGATGCATCGCAGGTGTTAGACGCTGCCGGAAGCTTCGCCGGACGCGCCGGACGCGTCCGGCGAAGTCCGGCGTTGCTTCGAGCAACGCCGGTAGAGTCGTGATTCTTCTGGCGAGCCGCCGGTGGCAGCCCGTGTCGTCCGCGCGTCCGCGCCGTCGCGCGAGTCGCGAGTCTCGCGAAAGAGACGCGGTTTTAGCTTTTTATTTTTTTTAGATTTAATAAATTAAAACAATTCCTAACTCCTAACGGGGATAATTTTAATAAGGTTGAGTTCATAAACCCTAATAAAATTAAGATCCCAATTAAATATATTTAAAATTTATCTTTTTTATAATAAATATTATTAATTTATATAAAACAAATTTAAATATATAAAATTATATATAAAATTCTAATAACCATTTATCACTTTATCAGATTTAAAAATATAAAAATATTTAAAATTAAAAAACATATAATACATATTAATAAATTAATAAAGCATATTTAATTATTTATAAATTATAAATTTTATATATTATAAATTTATATTAATCGGATTTATACATATTAAAATTATATTAAAATTTTAAAATTTTTAATAAATATTATTAATTTATATAAATCATATTTAGAAATTTTATATATTATAAATGTATATTAATCGGATTTATAAATATTAATTATTAAAATTTTAAAAATTCTAATAAATATTATTAATTTATATAAATCAGTTTTAAAAATATGAAAATTAAATTAAAATTTTAAAAATTCTAATAAATATTATTAATTTATATATAAGTATATAACAGATTTAATAATATAAAAAATAAAATATATTTAAAATTAAATTTATTTAAACAAATATCTAATAAATTTTATTAATTAGATTAAGATATATAAAAAAATATTCTCAGACTTGTTAATGACTTAATGTTATATTTCATATTTTCATTATTTTGTATTGTATATTTGTATGGTATAGTATAATTAAATTTTATTATCATATTATGTCTTGTTATATATGATTTTTTTTCCTTCACATTATCTGTTATCAATGGCAAGCAATCCATCTTCGACAGCATCTGTCACTCAACCCGAATCTGGAATTCTTAGAAGAAAATCAAATGACATCGGATGGGAGTTTGGAATATTGATTGATCCTAAGAACCTCGACAAAATTAAATATAAGTTATGTGGAAAAGCAATGTCAGGAGGAGTGTATAGGATAAAGGAGCACATTGGAAATATACTTGGAAATGTATCGGGTTGTCGAAAAGCATCTGAAGAAGACAAAAATAAGTGCAAACAGGCTATTTTAGAAGGGAGGAACAGAAAGAAGAACAAAATAATGGAAGAACAAAGTTGTAGAGCAGAGGTGGCTATTTCCGTAGATGAAGAAGAAGGTCTTGAAATTGAAGGGATGGATGAAGTTAAAAAACCTCTTCCACTTGGCCCCATGGATAGATATGCATCGGCAATTGCTCCAGAAAATGCAAGCTCTAGTGGAAGTAAAGTGCTTCGGCAAAAAAATATAAATGAGGCTCTTTTCAAAGAGAGAACTCAATAAGTTCAACAATATGTTGGGAGATGTGTTTATGAAAATGGAATCTCATTCAATGCTGCTGATAATGATAGCTTTAAGCAACTAATGGAGGCAGTGGGTCAATTTGGACCAGGATTCAAGCCTCCAACTCAATATCAACTTAGGGAGCCACTATTGAAAGCCGAAGTTGAAAGAACAAAACAATTGCTGAAGAAACACGAAGAAGAATTAGCAAAGAATGGATGCTCGATCATGACAGATGCATGGAGTGATAGAAAAAGAAGAAGCATCTTAAATTTGTGTGTTAATTGCAAGGAGGGTACTACATTTTTAGAGTCTAAGGAATCTTCAGAAGAGGCACATACAGCTGAACTTATTTTTGAGTATGTTGACAAGTGTGTTGAACAAGTAGGAGCTCAGAATATTGTTCGGATTGTTACAGACAATGCCACCAACAATATGGCTGCAGCTAAATTGATGAGAGAAAAACGACCCGGGATCTTTTGGAGTTCATGTGCAACTCACACTATTAATCTTATGCTTGAAAGTATTGGCAAACTTCCACGATATAAAAAGGTGATTGAGCAGTCCAAGGCTTTTACCATTTTCATCTATGCTCACCATAAGACTTTATCATTGATGAGAAGTTTCACGAAGAAGAGAGACATAGTCCGACCAGGAGTTACCAGGTTTGCATCAAATTTCCTCACATTGCAAAGTTTGATTGAAAAAAAGCTAGTTTAAGGGCCATGTTTACAAGTGATATGTGGGAGAAATGTAAATCGTCAAAAACAAACAAAGGAAAATTGACTTACTCTACAGTGATGAGCATGAGTTTTTGGAATGATGTAACGCTTTGTTTGAAAATATTTGCTCCTTTGGTAAGAGTTCTTCGATTGGTAGATGGAGATAGAAAGCCATCGATGGGGTTTCTATATGGGGAGCTTCTTCAAGCTAAAGAAGATATTAAGGTGGCTCTGAATAACGTGGAATCAAATTATCATAGTCATTATTGAGTCAAAAATGAAGGATAGACTTGATACATCATTGCATACCACTGCATTTTTGCTGAATCCTTATTTTTACTACAAAGATAGTTCGATTGCTCTTTATGAGGAGGTCGCGATGAGGATTTTTGAATGCATGGAAACTTTGCATGCCAATGAGTTAGATTTACAAGATACAATTATTAACAAGGAATTTCCAAAATATAGAAATAAGACTGGGTTATTTGGAAAAACATTGGCAGCAAAAGCATGTGAAAAAAATGATGATATATTTGATCCATGTGCATGGTGGAGTACATACGGTGCTCACACACCTAACTTGCTAAGGGTGGCATTGAGGATACTTTCATTAATTACAAGTTCATCTGGGTGTGAAAGAAATTGGAGTACATTTGAAGGAGTAAGTTTTAAACTTTCAGTCTACTCTTTAATTAAATTAGTTATAATTTTTAATGTCTATACTGTATATTCAAGTACTAACTATAGTATTTACTTTCTCTGTTTTTTTAGATTCACACAAAGAAAAGAAATAGGTTGGATGCCAACAGGTTGAACAATCTAGTATTTGTCCAATTTAATGCTAGATTGTTGAACAAACAAAAAAGAGAAAAAGAAAGAAATGTTGATGTCGTTCTTGCAAAAGATGCTTCAAATGCACAAGGTTGGATTGTGGATGGTGGGGAAGATGATGAAGTTGAACTAGGTTCCGGGCTTACTTGGCAAATGGTTGATGAAGCAAGTGGAGCAGATGAAAATCTACAACCCCGAAGAAGCTCCAGAGTGAGAGAACTCCATGAAGATGATTTTGAATCCGAAGAAGAAGACAAGGATCACAATAATGATATTGAGTTTGTGTCCGATGAAGAACAAGTTATTGAAAATTATGGAGAAGAAGAAGCAGAATAAATATGAGTCTATGAGATATTATTAGTTGTGTAATTTTGAACTCATTTTGTTAAAACATGATTTATGTTATTTACCAATTATATTTTGCTTAGTGGTTACTAGTTCACAATGCATTGTAATCTTGAATTGAACTATTGCTACTATTTTCCAATGTTCTACTGTTTACTATATGATTATGATAACTTACTGCATGTTCATTTTTTTGTATTGGAAAGTATGTATTTATTTCAGCATACATAGTTAGATTTTCATTGCTATGAAATTGTTTAAGACAACATTTAGATTTACATATAACATTGTCCATAGTCCACATAAAACAAGGGATACCGAGGAATCCGCCTAGCGGCGCCTAGTCCCCGCCTAGGCGCTAGGCACTGGTCTGCCGCCCGACTAGCGCCTAGCGAATTTTAGAACCTTGCTTTGATATTATCTTATCTCATATCATATTATAGTCATCGTATATTTCACATAATACTTGTACTTCTACCTTTTCCTTAAATATATTTTGCTTCATATCTTTTAACTTTCACCACTTAATTTTAGGAGTCGTATATATATATTTTTTATTGATGTTATACTTGAGTCATATATCCAACACTACTAACCTATATTAGGTAGTTAATCTTTCTCGAAGGATGATCTTGTAATTTTTATAAATCTTTTTATCCTCTTTCTAACCATAATAAGTTAATTTACGATTTATTATTCTCATTTTTGAAATCAGGTGTTCTTCGCTTTTCTTAAAACACATATTAGCTAATATAAAGTCATATGCTATCATAAAATTCAATATAGTTTTTTCTTCTTTATTCTCATTCCAAACCTATAATCTCTACATACCTTCTCATATTTCTCATTTTTCACTCCGAGATGCCTATTTAGATCACCTATTATTAAAAATTATTTCATTTGACGGAATATTTTGTAATACTTCATCTAGGTCGTCCCAAAATTTTGATTTGATAGTTTCATCTAATCCTACTTGCGTTGCATATATGGTAATTACATTCATAGTTACCTTCACTATTATTATCTTAAGGGCTATAATAATATCATATTTTCTAACTACTCTTTAATGAACTATTTACAACAATACTCATTTTATTTCTTATTTTACTATTTCATGTATATAACTTAAAACTCGAGTTTTTTTTATGAATTTTACTTTCTCCTTTACTCATTTTATCTTTTATACACATAACATATTAATTTTTCTCTTAATCATCATATTTACTATCTCTATTGATTTACAAGTGAGAGTTCGTATGTTTTATATTCTAAATATTAGACTATTAATTTTTTTATAATATTTATTCTTATCCAACCTATGATGTGAAAACTCTTGTCTATTTAAAATTACGTCCAAGTTCTCATGAAGATGTACTAATTCTTGCACTATATTCGAGTTATGGAGATGTAGCGATCATTGTTGAGACGTTACAGTCGAATCCTACAATATATTTCTTTTGAAGAACAACCTAATATTAACATAATAATTTAATGAATATATTTATTAAATATTTATCATAATTTAATATTGACTGACAATCTAGTGTAATCCTCTTCGTGTATTCGGGTTTGGACCGACATTCATAGTGGGTGGAGTTAAATTATTCATCAAATTTTTTTTTTTGAAGAAATCCATCGTCAAAGATAGTTTGTGAACGTAACTCTAAAACTTAAAGTTATTAAGGACTTTTTAAAAATATGGCACAGAAAATTGTATAACCTCTTTAAAACCCTCAACGACGCCGCGTCTCAACCCGACGGCCGTAAAGCAAGCCAGCACGTAACCCTCAACCACGCTCTCTCCCGGCTTGCAGCCATCTCCTCTTCTCCACCCCCCACCGGAGGGAGGCAGCCGTGAGGTGGTCACGTTGCGGTGCTCAAGCATCGGCTGTGCCTTTGCGTCCTCTGACGACTCGGCAAAGGTGGCCTCTTCGCGACTTTCCGGAAAGGAGGATCTCCTCTGAAGTGGTTATCTCTTAGATACTCGACGACGCTGGGTTGGCGCTGGATTGCCTCTTAGGACGAGTTCTTCGAATTCGCCTAGTTCTATTTCAGGTAGTTCTCCGTTCGCCGATCTCCTTCCGTAACCACAACTTTGCTGCAGGCATTAAGCCGCAAACACTGGGCGTTCCTTTTTATTGCGCAGAACAAACAAGTAGAGAGAATTGTTCCCTAATCGCCGTGCAATCTATCACCAGTCCGCTAAAATAATCGCTCTCGAGCAAGGGTTTTACTCCCGAGCGGCAGGGAGATGGCCGTGGATAAGGCCGTTTCCTCTGCATCTTCTCCCTCAACCCTCCATCGCTTCCAGAGAATCGTCCTCGGTTGGGACTATCTCCGCCTTGTTAGAGAAACCAGTGTACTGTTTCTTATTCTCGTCTCTCCTCTTTTTTTTTTTGTTCCCTACCTAGTTCCTGATGTTTTCCCGGTAATTTCCTTAGAAGAACAAAAATGCTCGGAATGAGTCCACTTCCAAGCTGAAGCGTGTGACGAACACCTTCAATGACGTTGACGAGTACATTAGTATTTTCGAGCCACTTCTCTTTGAGGAGGTCAAGGCCCAGATTGTCCAAGGCAATGATGACGAAGGTGACTCCTTTTTCTATCCTATAGGACTCTGATCATCCGCAGGTTCTTTAACTTTTACCTTTTCACTCCTTTTGTTCTTATGCTGCTAGATACAACGGATTGGCATAAGGGAGCAGTGGCTTCTTGCAATGAAATAGATGGGTTTCATAAGGTATCATTAGCTGTTCTGGATGAATTTCGAGGAGATGTGTCAGAGAATGATCTGTTGCTCCTTTCAAAGACTAAGGTCAAATTATTTTTTGTATCCTTCATATTAATTATAACAGTAAACGATAATGTTTCTCAATTTGGTGGGAATTGTTTTGCATCATGCAGTTCCAAGAGGGTTTAGCACCAGAGGCGTATGCATTTGCACTGGTTGAAAATCGTGGAGGTAGAGAAACTCTTGCACTCCGAACCTTCCTTGCAGGAGAGGTCAAGCATCCTGAGAAAGCTGAACCTGAATCCAGCCACAGGTTGTTGAAGATGCTTTCTGTTTTTAAAGCAACAGAGAGTTTCTTATGGGTTCTAAAAGTAAGTTTGCACTTTCTAGCCTCTAATGACTTGTAATTTACTGTTTTCAAGTTCTGTTGACTCCATATTGAAATTACATTTTAGCTTTAGGTTAATTCTTTTATTTACTTAGCACATGCTTTTGCAGCATTATTTCTTTTTTCTATAATTTTTAAATTATTTGGAAATAACCATTCGATAGTCATTCTGCATTATTTGTTTTTTTTTGAGCTTTTGTATAATCTATACATTATTTCTTAACCAAGCATACGAAAATAATGTCTGTGACTTGCTATCATGATACATGTTGGCACCTATAATCACATTCTATTATTGATTAGTAAGGAGGATGGATGCCATTGTGTGTGCCATCGTATGGACAATTGTGTCACATTCTGAAGAACCACTTTCTAGTATTTTGTAACTATGTGCCACTGAGACATCGAGTGGAGGAGCCAAGAAATGATTTGAGTGAGTCAAATAATATAAAATAAACATTAAAATTTGAAATATATGATTTTTTTACTAAACTGTATGATCAAATATCCAGAAATCATTCACATGGTATATATATATATAAAATAAATATATGAACGTAGTGAGTTTTTTTTCCTATTACATAAGTTTAATATCGATGCATTTAAGCTTCGTGAGGTGAATTGACCCTGCCTCTTCCACTTAGCTCATCCCTTAATGCATCAAAGTTCACAATAGATTGATCTATTGTGTAGGTAGCAATCACATCCTTGTGTTCTACCATATATATCATTTCTTTAATGCTAGAATCATGTTTAGCTTGAATTACAATATGTGGCTGTAGGACCCAATGCCATTTGAATTTCTGTCAGTTGGCCAGCTGTTTAGCTTCCCCTTCCTTATTAGGTCATTTGTTTTCCAACAATTCCTTGAATAATCAGAACTAATTCTAGTATCTTCGATCATTTATGTTAACCCTTGCCTAGGTTCAACCTATCTGTTCTAGATATCAGATAGAAGGATTTGATCTTAATGGAATAACTCCTAGTTCCAAAGCATAACATATCAAATAAACAAATATCATCAACACTCAAAATATCTGTTCCAACCAACTCAATAATAATCCTTGAAACCCGAGGCAGTATCAATGAGTGAACATGCAAAAATGCCAGTAGGTTTACAACAAATATCAATATATTCATATTCAGACAAACCTTAAAAATCTAAGCTACCATGAGCATATCCAACATCTCTTAACAATATAGTCTGCTACCTTAGTAAAGCTATCAAGAGTGATTCTAACTAGTAGGATCTCCTCAGACAACTTCTACCAATCAAAGAAGTGCTATCACATCTCAAACATGGATTTGTTTGATTATTGAAAAATAGATACCTTGACCGATGTAAAGCCTTAACCATCATTGCATAGTTTCTACATGTCAACCCCTGGACACCTATCAACTATTATGTATAAAAAGGGCAGCGCGGTGCACGAAGCTCCCGCCATGCGGGGTCCGGGGAAGGATCCATTGTATGCAACCTTACCTTTTTTTGCAAGAGGTTGTTTTCAGGATTCGAACCCGTGAAGCAACAACTTTACCATTGCAACAATTATTATGTATGCCAAACATAATTGCAACTTGATGCTTCACATATTTGGTTGGGCAGTGTTGAGTTTAAAGATTCGTGCCCATGAAACTCAGATCACTGCAATTCCTCGGATTTCAATTACATGTGGACTGTGTGCCTGATAGTTAGTCAAGAATTACTTCAATGAGAATGAAAGAGGCATCTAAAAAAATAAAAGGGTAGATCCGCTACCTTAGCGGCCCCCCTAGTGCCGGTCCCACGGATATGGAGGGAGGTTCATGTAGGTACACAAGCCATAGGCGCATGTCGGGGTAAACCCTAGGTCGTTAGTTCCTGAGAATCGACCCCTGATGAAAGAGGTATCTAAGAATGCATATCTTGTTGACTTCTTCGATACCTAGACAAAAAAGAATTAGGTCAACTTGGATACTTGGTATGTAATATAGCCTGTGTGATAGATCAGCTCATGCAAAGAGTGGGTAATTATATTCCCACTAATACTGGTTCTCTGAAACTATATGCCAATGTAAAACAATTCACAACTTAGTAGTAAATGCAATTTTTGAAAGCCACAGTGGCACAATCCAATCCCATCTGCCAAGAAACTCAGCTGAGAGATCTCTTGATACTTAAGCATATACCCAAGAATACTTAATTCACATATTTATCCCATCACTTATGGAAATGCAAAGTTACATCAGACATGAAATTCAATTCTTACATTTATAGATACACAATTGCTTTAACTCATATAGTATTATGATTTGACAAATTCTTCTCATAACTACTTTACATTATGACATAGACTAAAAATAAAAACAAAAAAACAAAATGTGCTCTATATAAATAACCATGCATTTTATTTTCAAATGAATTGACCAAATTAAATTACTGAATGCTATTAACCTATGTAAATAAAGTGCAAGAATCATACAATGCCATTTTTAATTCTAGGCAAAGTTGCCTAAATACCTTTTCATTAGAGTTCATTTCTTTCTTCAGTAATAACAAAACTAATTTTAATTGACAATATGATCTTTAAAATTTTAAACACATATAAAGTGTTAGACACTCACGGTTCGATTCCCAGCTACGGCGTATTTATAAAGATTTTTTCTCCAAATGGTACTTGCAACTAAGGGATGCCAGACTTCTTCCCCAAGTACTTCCCGATTTACTCAAGTGGTCGGTGGGAAACTTCCGTAGGGCCAGGCCAATCACCCCAGGCTCAACGTTACCTGGTTAATTATTTTTTTTTGATAGATGTATTTATTTAATGTATTAAAATAACATTTATATATCTTAGAGTGATATTCAACAAAATGAATAAATGAAAGAAAAAAATTAAACAAATGTTAAATTTTTTAGAATGACATTTTGTGCATATAATATCCACGAGAGATTTGTAGGTTTAGAATGATATATATGCAATACAAATAAATTTTATAATGTTAAATGTTAGTTCATTGTTTTTTAAAAAAAATGTAAATATGTATTTTTTATGTAATTTTATAATTTTAAATTAATTCAGAATGACATAATAGTGTGATTCATTAGATTGAGTCTTGGTTTTTGTCGTGAAAATAAAAGAAAGTATATCTTTTTTTGGTCATGGGTATGTAACGAAATAAAATTATTTCATAAACTCCAGACATAATTTTTTGGTCATGGGTATAATTTTTTGGTCATAAAGTAAAAGAAAGTAAAATTATTTCATAAAGTAAAAGAAAGTAAAATTATTTGGTCATGGGTATAATTTTTTGGTTTTTGTCGTGACATAATTAGGTTGTTTGGCTTGGATCAATTGGAATCGGCTCTTGATCGCTAAAATCATCTTCAACTCCAGACATGAGCATATCATCTGAAGAGTATTCCATAAACAAATTATCCATTGCATGATGTCGACATATAAAATTATGTACCGCACAACATGCAACTGGAATTAATCTTTGCCTAGTAATTGGATAGTTTAACATATCTTTTAAAATTTGGAATCTTGCTTTGAGCACTCCAATGCACCACTCTATAATATTACGACATGTACCGTGCCTATAATTGAATAACTTCCTTCCCCCTTGGTCTGCCTTGCCCTAGATAATCTCTCTAGTGATAGCGTCGACTTCGATATGGAGCGAGGGGTAACTAAAATCAATAAGATAAAATTGATCTGTGATAGTGTTTCCATATTAATGATGTAAAACACCAACATAAATGAATGTATATATATAGAGAGAGTTTTATATGTTATTTACCACCGCGAGGTTTAGGAAATTATTTTCATGCCTTGTCATGCGTTTATGAACACCCTAGAATCATTTGTTGTCCCCACCCAGCCAGTATACACAAATGTGAAAAGCATATCAAAGTCGCATGCAAGCATCACATTTTGTGTAACAATAATCTTTCTACCATGAAAAGATGTCTGAATTGATGTTGGTACCCATGCCGACACATGAGTCCCATCGATAGCTCCAAGACAATTCTAAAAATTGACAATGTGTTATTAAGGATATATTGTTAATGTATCTAGACACATTAGGGTACAATATATACCTTAAAATATGGAAACCACTTTGGATTGTTCAATATGTGAGGATGGACGCCATTGTGTTCATACGGTCAAATAATATACGTGCCCAACGTATAAACAGCTCGTAGAACTCGTTTGAACCACTTGCTACTAGTGTAGAATGAATGTTGAAATCGGTATGCACATATCTGATATTGTGTGTTGTGCCTGATGATTAGTAAGAACATAGCAACACCTTCTTCAACTGTAACTTATGTTCCATTTTGCAATAGATTCATCTCTTTTAGTGTTCTACAAAAATTCACAAACATATGTTTTGACATACGAAAATTGTCAAAGCAAACTTGGGGATGCCCATCAAGTATTTCTTGCATGAACATCCTCCCGGTAAGAGATGAAGTCTAACACGACATTCGGTCAATGTATCCAAGAAATTCAGTCATCATGTCATGAAAAAATTAATTTGCGATACCCAAAACTTTAAGTAAATTGATATGCGGGCCTACTTCATCAGATTCATCATCAGAGCTTGACATGATTTGCAACAAACCGATATTAAAATCAACACACACATGCATAAAATTCTTGATAGATTCATCTCAAACTAATAAACAATTCAAATTGAAAAGCTCAACATAATCTTCCACATTAAATTCCAAAATATCAAACAAGTATTAAATATTCAAGCCAGGAAATCAAACAAACTCCATTAACATTAAATAGTCTTCAGCTAGGTAATAAAAGCAATCCCCATCAACTTGGCAACATATGATCCTACACGTGCTCAAGATTGAGGTAATCCAACCGTTTAACTCTCCTATTTGATGGAATTTTCATTAAAATTTCACGTAGACTAGGTTTAAGGAAAGCTTCTGTAGCTTTTGTGTACACTTGGGTAGATAAATTATCCATCCCATTTAAAATCTGCATACACATGTCTATAGAGTAGGGATCATTGAACACGCTAGTTCTAGAAGAGTAGGATATATCTTGTTCACGTTCTACCTTTGCAGCCCTCAACTCCAGGTATTTTTGCCTAGCAAAAGATTCTCCACTTAGCTGTTGTATGGTATTACTCCACTTGTCCATACAAGCCTCATATTTTTCAATTTTTGAAAGTTTAGGATCTTTACGTGGACGACTATTGAATGATTCTGCACCACGACATCACCGATTATTAGGTTCCCTTCCAACATCCTCATTCTTGTCATCAACAACTTCAACATATGAGTTAATACCTTTATTAATGAATGTTTCTTCGAGCTCTCTCTCTTCATCAGATGTGGGAGGTAATTGAGTAGAAGCCCTGTGCATATCACCTGTTGCAGTTTGACTTCTAGTATAAAAGAATCAAGAAACTTGCCCACCAAAAACTTCACTAAGAATGTGGAAGTGATCACAACCTTCCTTTCTTATTGCCTTGTAACTCCTTTTTATTTTTCTGTACCATTGATTAGGAAAATTAACATTTTATTATACACTAACATATAATACAAATATATAGGTGAATGGATAAAAACATATACCATATAAAATTCTGCCCACACTTCCTCTGGAGCATTTATTTTACCGGTGTCTGGATCCATTGTCACACCAATATGAGCAAGCAATGTAGCAAAAAGTCGTTGCCTGGTGTGTAGATGATTCCATTTACCTTTGAGTCTATCTATATCATAATTCGTCTTCGTAGCTTGGTATAATTCTTTATTGATTTTCTCCCAAACCGTATTACTAAAGGTAGATGTTTGTAACTTATTTTGCTTCGCTTTTTCGTAAATGATCTTAACAAACATGGCAACATTAACCGTTGACCACGCATATTTCTCGACTTCGATATTGAGATTATACACTCCCATATTGTCTTCTATAAAAAATTGCCTTAGTATTTATGAAATTTCAATGTAATTCTAGAGTAAATAAAACATATGAAAATACCAACATATTGACAATTCTACTTGTAGAAAATTCAGTATCACATGCTTCTTTGAAGACCCTTTCAAATTAGTAACAAATAGTTCGGTCTTATTTTCCTTTTAATTCTTGATGGACTACGCATTATCCTTATTGACACCTTTCTTTTGGTCATCACTTCGAATAGATAAGAAAGATCATTATCTGATCATAAAGTAAAAATGCTCTCTGGAGCTCCACCATAATCAATAAGAAGGTATTGTGAATCTGCAACTGATCATAAAGTACGAATGCTCTCTAGAGCTCCACCATAGTCCTATTGTCCGAGACTACTAATATCAAGGAAGAAGACATGAGATTAAAGGGGTGTTCTATGACAAAATGTTGTCAGAGGGAACGATACCGTCAGAGGGAACGATGCGCTGCAACTGGCGAGCTATGTTCACAATCGAGAGGAAGACGACTGCAAAATCATTGGTGGCACCAGAAAACGGCTGCGACGGTTGTGGGAACACATGGCTGCAATGTCGGGACTGCACGCGGCGAAAGGGGAGGAGCGGCAGCAAGTGAGCACCAGGAGGCGAAGGAGGAGAGGTGGCGCGTGAGCAATGGTGGGCGAAGGAGGAGTGGCGGTGTGGCGAAAAGGGAGGAGTGGCGAAAGGGAAAGTAGGGCACGCGAGGTCTTGTTTTGTGCAATGGGTTTGAGTATCCGTGTTTTTTCCTTTTCATGGAAAATAACTTTGAGGCATTCTCTACTTTTCTCGAGACAGATATGGAAAATACAAACCAAATACTATTTTTCAAAAAACCTCATTTTCTCATAAAATGAAAACAGAAAATTCTCAAACCAAAGGCTCTCTTAAATATTTGTACAAATCATATCTAATCATCTTAAATAATACTGCGGAACATGTATAGGAAAACTCTAGTTGTTTAATAACACTGGTTTTTAATTAGATAGACTTGAGGTAAAACCTCATTAATGATGGCCTTTGATAACATCTTAAATCTTAATGTTTTTAAAAATATTCTAATCAAATATTAATTGAGTATTTAACATGTGCATTTTTTTTTCAAATTCTGGCAAAATATAGTTTCTAAAAATTATGTCACTTTTCATCTTTTGAACATAACGAAGAACAATTGGTTATTACATGTGAGGTGAGGAGAAGATAAACAGAAAATTGGGTGTTATGTATACAGTTGACAGATTATATGTGGTTGGTAGGCAGGATTAACACATGAATAAATGGACAGATGGTGGTTTAATTTGCTATTCATATAGAAGTTTAAATGCTTAGTTGGTGCTAATATATGAGGAACATTGTGCAATGACTTATTCCCATTGTGCACTTGAGCTTGTATTGGTGCTACTTCTAGTTCACACAAACTCCCTAAATCAGAGGACCTATGTGCTAATTTATCGAGCATCTTATACTTCCCGGGCTACCCAGTACAATAAGATAATTTAAACCTTGGTTAAAATATATGGTGTGGTAATTTAGTAGTAGGATATGATCCATGCAACTAATCTCAACCAGTTGAGACCAAGTTTTCTGATATGGTTGTTTGTAGCATAGAAAGTCTTAATAATATTACAGAATTTCCATTTTCTTTTTTGGCAACTGAATAATACTCTTATTGATATTGATTCTATCAGATTTGTAGTTTATCAACTATCATGCGAGAATTTGTGGGTCTGCATTCTGTTTCATCTCTTCCATTCAAGGACTTGATATTATCAGCAAGTGAAAAGTCACACCATGGAGATAATGAACCTTGGGGTTGGAATGTTCCTAGACCACTCATGGATAACCTCATTACCAATCTCAATCAGTCACAAGTAGATGCTATTCGTGTATGTCTTTTTTTTTTTTGCGCCATATAAAACTGGTAATATTCTTAAGACAGCTGTACATTCATGGTGCTGACCTTTAACTTATCTTTTGCAGGCAGGCCTGTCACGTAGAACTTTTGTTCTAATACAAGTATGGCTGTAACTTTATTTCCTGGACTGTTTTCAACTGAGCAATATGTATACCAATACTTATGGAAATATATAGATGATAAAAGACTAGGCTCCTAATGTTATTTTCTAAGACTTTCGATTCAAATATATTTTAGATTAGATGATAATTTAAACAAAATCAGTCATGGTAGGGTTTTGACTACATTTGTTCTGCACGATTAAAATAATTTCAAGACTCGGACTAAATTGTTTATCTCTATTTTTCTTATTACAATCTACCAACAATACTTTTACAGTTGCTGAGGACTAATTTTGGTCCTCTTGCACGTTGGCACTCATAGTTTTCACCTTTCTGGCAATTCCAGCGAATATTCTTATAGTTATGCGTCAATTTGTTTTCTAAGATGAAGACTGTGATAAGTGCATCACAAATGATAGTGCAAATTCTCACTGATATCCATAAACAAGGCATCCAATCCAAAACTTTTCGTGCCCTTATTTTTATTGTCTTGTTGTAGACTCCCCTCTCATTGGGCAGACACAACCATACAAGCATGGATATATATTCTGTTCTTTCTTTCCTTTTCTTAGATATGTTAACAATATTTTGTTTGGTATGTCTGTAAAACATTTAATTTATTTAAATATGGATGATGATATAGTAGGGGATAGAACCTAATGACATAGGAGGGTCTATATAGCCAACCTCACTTAGTGGGATAAAGCTTAGTTGTTGGTGTTGTATGTCTATAAAACATCTACCCAGATCCTCCTGACATCTTGTTTCCTAGGGTCCACCAGGAACGGGAAAAACTCAGACAATTCTGGGTCTTCTAAGTGCTGTTCTTCATTCATCTCCTGAAAGAGGGCAATCAAAGTAAGTATTCACTTTTTATGATCTGCTACATTGTCCAAGAGGATATAGTCATCATTGGATCCACTTTGGTTGATTATTTCTATTAGTATAATTGATGCACTCCAGAGGTTATTTTCCTTTTTGTTTCAAATTTTGAAAAGTAATGGATTAATACTTTTGGTCAGGGGAGGTTTCTCGGCTCAAAAACGCTTGCCAGAGATGCAAATTGAAGAAAAGTATGGTGCAAGTACTTGATATCATCATTCATGTTGTAGATCAAATTCTTGCGGATTTTCTAGAGGAATTTTTTTACATGTTTTCCTTTTCTCTACAATTTTGACAGTAGTAATTTTGCAGTTTTAGATTAGAAATTATTTATCCTCAATATTCTGGATATTCATTATGTTGCTGCGACATTTATAAATGCTATGTAGGAACCTTGTAGAAGTTCAGGGTTTAGGCATTGAAATTGTCAAAATTATAATGGATGTTGCAAATAATCTCTATGGTCTTGTTGATGGATTTTATCATTGTTCTAAATTGTTTAGGCATATTTTCTCTAACTCAACTCCCTCTTAGGGGATTGCATCAGAGCAGAAAGTTTGTAATATTTGATTTGTGCAGTTTCCGTGCTCAATTATTTGTCTTTCCTTCTGTGTTATGTACTGTAGATGATGTAACCATGGAGCCAGTTGTGTAGTTAAACCAATACTTTATGCCAATTGCTTCTTACTTTCGATGAAAATTCAATTCTCAGGTATTGCCAGTGGAAAAAAGCATCTCCATGGTTGGCTGGTGCTAACCCAAGAGATATAATTATGCCTGTTGATGGTGATGATGGTTTTTATCCCACTGGAAATGAATTGGTAGATCCACAAACTTTTTGTTATGATCCATAATTTATTTAGTGATATCACTATGCTAAATTGCTTTATCTTCTTAGAAACCTGAGGTTGTCAATTCTAACCGAAAATATCGTGTACATGTGTTGGTTTGTGCTCCATCAAACTCAGCACTTGATGAGATAGTATTGCGGCTTTTACATACAGGCGAGAGCTTTACTTGTACCTATACTTTTTTCTTTTTGCTTATTCTTGAATATTTATCGACAGATTTTTTTGTAGATTTCTTTTTTTGTTTGGTTTAGCCTCTGGAAGAGCAATCTACATCTCTCGTTGCGAATATATTTTTTTTCTTGATAGACCTTTTATATAGATAATAACTTTTAGCTGATCATCTTCTTCGAAATAATGGTGCTTTGTTAAAATGTCATGGTACTATGCCTAACTCACTTGTAACCTGAGCCTTTAGCTATTTTGTAAGGTTGATCTTATGCACAATGCAGAACACAGGATGCAGAACCCTAAATTTGAGGGAGTCCTCCTGAATCCTAGGCCTTGACTGATAAGTTGCTGATTTTTGTAAGCCTTGATCAGTAAAAATTGATAGGCATGATCCAACTTCTGTTTTCTTCCTCTCGTCCCTTCTCATTCTTCTCGTCTGTTGTTCACAATTTTGCAGCGTTCTGTTATTTTTCAAAATTCTGTTACCATGTGAAAGGGCTTGGATATGCTTCTGGATTAGAAAACTGCAGAAATAATTGTAATGAGAAAGGATAAAAGCTAAGAAGTTGCACAAATATGTACGAGGAAAAAATTGTCACAATTTACCATGAACTAGCATGAGAAACTTGGGGGAAAAATGGTGATCCACTAGGGGACGGATTAAATGTTGAACCTGATTTCAATTAGGTTGAGTTGGTTTTTGATTGAATGTATCTTGCCATACCATGAACTAGCATGATTACAATTTTGGTTTATTTACCAGTTTCTTTATCAGCCTAAAACCATCTTCAACTAAGGCCTAATTAGATTTCTAATGGATAGAATTAGGCCTATGTATTGTCTAGTCTCTATATGGGGTTGATTTGTCAAATCAAAGCCAAAATCAAGTTATAAAAGAGCTGTACCTGGTAATTAAATTATATGGTATACACCTGCTTATTTATACTTAATTCAATTGGAATTGTAGAGCTTCTCTTTTCTTCTCTCCTTTTTGTGGTCATCAATTTATGACCTTGGCTAACAACATCCATTGTTGATCTTTAAAGTGCAAGTAATTTATCTATTATATAATTACACAAGCTGAACCAATTTATGGGTATAAACAACAACAACACCAATAACAAGTAAATTTTAATTTCATTAAGTAGGGTTGGCTATATGAATCCTTTTATATCTTGGGCTTGATCCCCCAACTATATTCTCATCTACTATATATTGTTTTATCGTTAATTTTTTCATTTCTCTTCTTTTCGATTAATGTGTGTATTTGTCATGGTCTCATATAGCCTAATGAGGGCATTTATTGTTTGTTTAAGTATATGTCCATAAAAGGGCAGTTTGGTGCATGAAGCTCCTGCCAATACGGAGTTCTGAGAAGGGTTTATTGTATGCAATATTTCCTTGCTTTGCAAGAGGCTGTTTCCGAGACTTGAACCAGTGACCTTTAGGTCGCACGACAATAATTTTACCATTGCTCTAAGGCTCCCTTTTTAAGTATATGTCCATATTATCTTAAATGTGACTCTTAGAGTTATTCTTCAATATGCGCAATCTCGATTTTCTTTATAATGTTCTTATTTTTTATCCTGTCAATCCTCACATGTCTTTTCATCCATCTTAACACTTGCAACTCTATGATTTTCATTCCAACATTCTATTTTATATAATATAACTGGTCTAATCACCATTTTGTAAAAGTTTTTTTTAAGTTTTAGAGATACTTTATGATCATAAAGAACATCTTAAGCTGAAACATCTTTGTCAATCCCTCCAACCTTTTAAAAAAAGATCCTAGATACTTAGAGCTTAGAGTTACAAGTAAACTTACTACTTATCATTTGCTTTCTTAACAATTGTTTTGCTACATCTACTAGTACTAGACTTAAATTTTTATTTTTACTCTTCTATGCCTAAATCTTTTTATTTTCAATGTTTCTTGCTAATATTCGAGCTTAGTATATATTCCATGTGTCTCATCGATCATAATAATGTCATCTATAAATAACATACAACATGACTTAATTGTTTTAATATATGCTGCGATAACATCTTTTTTTCTATAATTCTCCACATAATGTCTCTAAGGACAATAGTTATTTCAAGTATGAGATGTCTAAAAGAGGATAGATTTTGTGGGGCCTGAGGCGCAAGGTGAGGCGCAAGCTTGGCCGAAGTAAAGACATTTTGGGTTTAAATTTTTACAATTCATACGTATATAGGGAATTTTTGCCAAAATATTTCACTAGCAAAATTCAAATATTTCACATACTATTAAACAGTAATATAAATATAAAATTAACTAACATTCATATATTAAAATAATTTATTTTCATAATAAAAAAAATCGACACCATTGTTTTAAAAAATTAGCACCATTGTGATCCTGATTTTTAAAAACTTGTGAAGTTAAAAAAGCATACCGTTATGATGAAACAAAAGGAAAAAACAAGAAAGTGTAGCCAAAAAGAACAATGACGTTGTAGGCGAGAGAAGAGTTCACATTTAAGAAGGGATGGGAGGTTGATGTCAATTTTTAGGGGAGAGGAAGAGTCATGTAGAGAGAAAATTAGTTAAATAAGTTTGTAAGGGACTAAGGGAGGTTGATGTTCATTTTCTAGGGAGAGGAAGCGTCACGCAAGAAAAATGTGTTGCATCCATGCAAGTTAAGGCAATCTAATTAATTTAAAGGGTAAATAAAAGTATGAGTTAGGCTTTAAAAAAAATCAAAACTTTAATAAGGTGAGGAAAATCATGCCTTAAGCGCGCCTTAACCTCTCAAAAGGCGTGCTCTTTATTCAAGTACTGTTCTGGTTCACTGTCTAGGCGCAAATGACGTGCTTGGCTGCACCTTGCGCCTAGGTGCAGCTAGGCGTGCATTTTTCACAACTATGCTCGAGACTAATCCAAAGCTTTTTCTAATCAATAATACCATGTGTAAATTTTGTTTCTTTTTTTGATACTTTTCAATTAGTTGTATGGAAAGATTTATAACTTATATCGAGCAGTGTTGTAACGGCGGTAGGTGGTGGCGGGGCGATCATTGACCGCCTACCGCCTTGGCTGCCTAAGAGGTTGATTTTTTTTTACTATTTTTATACATAATATTATACAACAACAACAACCAAGTCTTTTTCCACTAGGTGAGGTCGTCTGTTTGAATACTTTTACGCTATTGAGCTCTATCTCCTATTATATCATTATTTATATTTAAATAAATTTTATCTTGTTTTATTGTTGCTAACCAAGTCTTTTTTGGTCTTCCTCTTTCTCGTTTGATATGTATGTTTATTATAATTTCACATCGCCTAACTGGAGCATTTATTGGTGGTCTAAGTACATGTTCGTGCCATCTTAAACGCGTCTCTCGGAGTTTTTCCTCAATAGATGCAACTCCGACTTTCTCTCTAATGCTGTCATTGTTTATTTTGTCCATCCTCGTATGTCCACACATCCACCTTAACATCCTCATCTCTGCAACTCTCATCTTCTACTTATGTGCTCGAGTCATAGCCCAACATTCAGCTCCATATAACATAGCAGGTCTAACTACGGTTTTAAAGAACTTACCTTTAAGTTTAAGAGGTACTTTACGGTCACATAAAACACTCGACGCTCTCCTCCATTTCACCCATCTTGCTTGTATTCTATGTAAGACATCTCTCTTAATCCCTCCATCATTTTGCAAAAATGATTCTAAATATTTAAATCTCTCAGTTCCGGACAACTCGTTCTCTCATATCTTAACAATTGTTTCATTACTTTTAATATTGCTAAACTTAAATTCCATATATTCTGTCTTTAATCTACTAAGCTTAAAACCTTTCCCTTCTAGTGTTTCCCTCCAAGATTCTAGTTTAGCATTTACTCCTTCACGGGTTTCATCTACCAAAATAATATCATCTGTAAACAACATGCACCACGGTATTGTGTCTTGAATGTGCGCAGTGAGTTCGTCTATAATTAGTGTAAAAAGATAGGGACTTAGAGATGATCCTTGATGTAACCCTATCTTTATTGGAAATGTTTCAGTTACTCCGCTTGAAGTCTTTAGTCGTTACATCCTCATACATATCTTTAATTAGTTCAATGTATGTTACGCTGACACCTCTATTTTCTAAAAATCTCCATATAATTTTTCTTGGGACTCTATTATAAGATTTTTCTAAGTCAATGAATACCATGTGTAGATCTTGTTTTTGCTCCCGATATTTTTCAATTAATTGTCTAAGAAGATGTATAGCTTTTATTGTCGACCTTCTAGGCATGAACCCAAATTGATTTTCTGTTATTGTGGTCTCCTTCCTTAATCTTTTTTTTTATACTTTTTCCCAAAGTTTCGTAGTATGACTCATTAGTTTAATACCCCTATGGTTTGTACAATTTTGTACGTTTCCCTTGTTCTTATATAAGGGAACTAGAGTACTTATCCTGCATTGATCAGACATTTTTTTCGTTTTCAATATCATGTTAAATAATTTTGTAAACCATTCAATACCTTGTTTCCCTAAGCACTTCTATACCTCTATCGGAATATCATCTGGTCCAACGACTTTTCCATTGTGCATCTCATTTAAAGTTTGTTTTACTTCTGAAGTTTGAATTCTACGATAAAAATTAAAATTTCTATGCTCATTTGACTTATTTAAATTACCTAAGTTAAGTTGGTCACCTAAACCTTCATTAAAAAGTTGATGAAAATACCTCTTCCATCGCTCTTTTATTTCTCCATCGTTTACTAATACCCTATTAAATTTATCTGTAATACATTTTATTTGGTTAAGATCTCTTGTTTTCCTTTCTCTCACTTTAGCTATTCTATAAGTGTCTATTTTCCCTTCTTTTGTATCTATTTTTTGATATAACCATTCAAAAGTTTCATTTTTTGCTTCACTCACTATTGTCTTAGCTATAGTATATTTTTTTAAGTTTTCCTCGTTCTTACAAATATATAATTCCTTATAAGCTATTCGTTTTTCCTTCACTTTCTCTTGTACTTTCTCATTCCACCACCAGGATTCTTTACTTAGTGGTGTATGTCTTTTTGACTCACCGAGTACACTTTTAGCTACTATTTTCAACTTTGATACCATCTTATCCCATGTTGTATTAGAGTCATCGTATATTTCACCTAATGCTTGTACTTCTACCTTCTACATAATATTATAAATAATCATTATACTTTATAATATTTACTTTTAATAAAATATATTAAATATTTAAAATTTAATCTATTTTTTTAAAATAAAAATATAATTATTTTTAATATATATATATATAATGAGATAATTTTATTAGACTTTAATTAAGTCTATTTAAATTATCCCATACATAACTAGAAGTTGGTTAAAATTATTAAACTAAAATTATTTAATCAAACCTTATCTTACAACTTACTCGCATACCTTGTTTCGGCCGAGCGATGAGTTCAACGTGTTGTTGGGATCGAGCAACGAGTTTGGATGCGTCATCGAGCTCGATCGATGCCTTCGGGTTAGTCGTCGAGCTCGAGTGACGGGTCTGGACGAGTCGTAGGGCCAGTCGATGTGTCCAAGCCCATCGTTGGGGGGCTCGGGCGATGTCTCTAGGCTCGTGCGATGAGTTCGGATCGGTTGCGGTGGCTAAACTACGACAACAACGGTGGCTATTCAAGGTGTGGCAATAATGGTTCAAGGTGCGGCGGAGGCGGAAGGAGGTGAGTTACTGCCTTAGGCAAGCGGTGCGGTTGATGGTTGCCTCCCACTTTGGCGGCCACCTCAGCTGTCATTTAGAAACTAATATTGAGCTTTTAGGCAAGAATTCAAATTAATTTTTAATCATTTGATCTCTTTAATGTTTTTTCTATTCCACTTTTATAAAGTTTCTTGTATGACTCATTAGCTTAATACTTCTATAATTCGCACAATTTTATGCATCCTTTTTGTTTTTTCTTCATTTTCAATATTATGAATAACTTTGTAACTTAAAATAATGCCTTGCTTCCTCGTATACTTTCTTACCTCTATTGAAATATCATTCGATTCAACCACTTTTCTATTTTGTATCTCATTTATATTTAACACTAGTTCTACTTTTAAAATTTGAATTCTTCGATATATTTAAATTTTTTATTTTGTTTGACCTACTTAAATTTCCTAACTTAGGTTGGTTACTTAAATGACTAAACCTTCACTAAAAAAATTATAAAAATATATATTCCATATTCTTTTATTTCTTCATCCTTCATTAGTATATTATTGGATTCATCTTTAATGCATCTTATTTGAGTAAGAATCCTTATTTTCTTCTTTCTTGCTTTAGTTAGCCTATAAATATTCCTTTTATCTTCTTTTGTATCAAGTTATTAATGCAAGCGTTTGGAAGTCTAATACTTGTGCTCCTACATTCTCATTAAAGATACTTTATTTCCCTTCCTTTAATTTCCACCACTTGATTATAGGAGTCATGCATGTTTTCCTTCTACTGATATTATGCTTGAAGCACGTATTTAACATGACTAACTTAGTATTTAACATGACTAACTTATATTGGGTGGTTAAATTTTATCTAGGAGTGATCTTATAATTTTTATAAAATTGTCTATCCCTTTTCCTTGACAAAATCAACTTGTGACTTATTATTTTCACTTTTAAGCATAGCCAAGTGTTTTTTTTCTTAAATAATATATTAATTATTGTATATTCATACAAAGGATAGGTCAGTGCATGAAGCTCCTGCAAATGTGGGGTCCTGGGGAAGAGTCGGGCCAAATTGGGTCTATTGTATGCACTTATCTTGCATTGCAAGAGACTATTCCCACGACTTAAACCCGTGATCTTTAGGTCACACGATAGTAATTTTACCATTACGCTAAGACTCTCCTTTATTAATTATTATATATTCATATGCTCGAACCCGTGACCTAGATCACACGTTAGCAATTTTGCCATTAAGCCAAGACTCTCCTTTATTAATTATTATATATTCATATGCTGTTGTGAAATTCAATATAGTTTTTTCTTCATTTCTTGTTCCAAAATCATAGCTCTCATGCACCTTATTATATTTTTCATTTCTTACTCCATGTGCCTATTTAGATCTTTTCTATTAAAATCATTTTGTTTATTGGAATTCTTTTGTACTACCTCATCTAGGTTTTCTCAAAATATGTGTATAGTGTTTTTATCTCATCATAGTTGAGAAACATATATGCTAATTATATTAATAGTTTATTTTGATACAACTATCTTAAGAATTATAATCCTATCTTCTTTCCTAACTACTACTACTATCTTGTCTCTTAATGGACTATTTACAACAATATTTATTCTATTTTTCGTTTTATTTTTTCCTATTTAGCATAACTTAAAATCTGAATGTCTTCTCCCTTATCCATTTTGTATTTTATAAATATAAAATATTATTTTTCTTTCCTAATCATCGTATCTACTAAGGTTCTAAAATTCGCCAGGTGCAAGTCAGGCGGTAAACCAGCGCTTAGGCCGCCTAAGCGGATTCCTCGATATCAGCATAAATTACCTAATAAATCATATACTATAACTCTAACACAGGAACATCAAATTTAAAATGAGTTCAAAAATTACACAACCAATAAAATATCACATTTTTATTCCACTTCTCCATAATTTTTAACAACTTATTCTTCATTGGACATAAACTCAATATCATCATTGTGATCCTCTTCTTCAGATGCAAAATTATCCTCGTGAAGTTCTCTCACTCTAGAGCTTCTTCGGGTTGTAGATTTTCATCGGCGTCACTTGCTTCATTAATCATTTGCCATGAACTTAGTTTAATTTTATCATCTTCCCCACCATCCATAATCCAACCTTGTGCATTTGAAACATCTTTTGCAAGAAGCACATAGACATTCCTTTTTTTTTTTTGTTTGTTTGTTCAATAATCTAGCATTAAATTAGATAAATACTAGATTGTTCAACACATCCAACTTATTTCTTTTCTTTGTATGAATCTTAAAAAAAAAGATAAAGTAAATATTATAGTTAGGAATATGGATATAAACTTTAAAAATTATTTTTTTTACTTTAATTAAAACTTAAAGTTTACTCTTTCAAATGTACTCCAATTTCTTTTACATTCAGATGAACTTGTAGTTAACGAAAATATCCTTAATGCCACTATTAGCAACTTGGATGTGTGAGCACTGTATGTACTCCACCATGCACATGGATCATATGTATCATCATTGTTTTCACATGCTTTTGCTACCAATGCTTTATCAAATAACCTAGTTTTGTCTCACTATTTTATAAATTCCTTGGTAATAATTGTATCTTGTAGATCTAAGCATGTAAAATTTCTATGCATTAAAAAATCCCTGCCACGACCTCATAAAGAGCAATAAAGCTATCTTTATAGTAAAAATAGGGATTTAACCTAAAGGCAGTGGTATGTAATGATGTATCAAGTCTATCCTTCATTTTTGACTCAATAATCACTTTGATAGATTGATAATTTGATTCCACGTTGTTCAGGGTCATTTTGATATCTTTTTTTAACTTAAAGAAGCTCCCCATATATAAACCCTATGGGTGACTTTCTATCTCCATCTACCAATCAAAGAATTCTTACCAAAGGAGTAAATATTTTTATAGTGTCACACCATTCCAAAAACTCATGCTTATCACAGTAGAGTAAGTCAATTTTCCTTTGTTTGTTTTTAACCATCTACATTTCTCCCACGTATCATTTGTAAACATGACCCTTAAACTAGATTTTTTTTTAATCAAGCTTTGTAATATGAGGAAATTTGATGCAAACCTAGTAACTCTTGGCCGGACTATGTCTCTTCTTCGTGAAACTTCTCATCAATGACAAAGTCTTATGGTGAGCATAAATGAAAATGATAAAAGACTTAGATTGCTCAATAATCTTTTTATCAGGGATTAGGGTTTCGTTCCGTGCCCGGCAGAACGGGCGAAACTTACCGTTCTGCCCGTGCAGCATAACCAGCATCGGAAGAGAAATGATTTCGACGTGTGTCACGCGACATGAGGAATCGTGCGCGCTCATCATCGCACGACAGAAGGAATCTTGTGTGCTCGCACGACAGAAGGAAGGAGGAGGAAGAAGGAAGAATGAATCTTTTTATTCGGAACATCTGCCTCGGTGGGGCCACTAATGAGAGATCAGTAGTGGCGGCGAAGCGTCAGCAGTGGTGAGGCGACGACGGCTCCTGTGCAAAGGGAGGCGGCGAATCACGCATTTGGATGAGAAGAAAAAGTAGGGTTTTTAAAAAACTTATAATTAAAATTTAAATTTGTCATTCTATATATAATTTCTAATTAATTATTTTATATATTATATAAATTATTAATTAATTAAATAAATGATTAATTAATTAATATAATCATAATATATAATTTTATTTTATTTTGTTTTTATTAAAAATATAAAAAAATTAAAGTAAAAATAGATAATTTATATAATTTAAAATAATTTTAAAACCAAACTTTAAATTATTTTTATAAATTAGAAATAGATTAAAATGTTATAAAAATATTTAAAATAATTTTAAAAATTGTTAAATAATTTTAAAAGTTTATAAATAATTTTAAAATTTTAATTGTTAAAAACTTAAAAAATATATAATTTTTTAAAATAAATTTGATTTTAGAATGCAGCCCAAGTTAACAATTATCTCTCTATATAAAATATTTAAGATAGATTATTTAGAATATTTTTAAACTATAATTATATAAATATATATATTATATAATTAAAATTAAATAAATTAAAATTTTATATAATTATTATATATAAATTAGAATTTTTCTATTAATTTTTATAATTATTATAGATAATATATATTTTTTTATCTTAAAATAAGAGATTTAGAACCATAAATATTAAAGAAAATGCTCTAAATTACCTATTCTTTATTTCGGAAGTTTTGATAAATGTATGCTATCAAGTTACATAAAGTTAATATAACAATTTATTTTTAAATTATATATATATAGTATCGAAATTGTATCGACATGATATGATACAATACCAAAACTGTATCGTTCCGGTCTAGGATCAAAATCTCGGCACGGGTCGATATTTTAAATCTTGCTTTTTATATCGTGGAAATTTGCCAATACTTTCAAGCATGAGATTAATAGTAAGTTGCACATGAACTTCAAAAGATCCCAAGTCGCCTTTCTCTCATCAATTTAACTACAGACATATTGTTGGTGACATTGTCTGTTATAATCTGAACAATATTCTGAGCTCCTACTTGTTCAACACACTTGTTAACATACATAAAAATAGGTTTAGCTGTATGTGCCTCGTTTGAAGACTCTTTAGACTCTAAAAATGTAGTATCCTCCTTGCAATTAACACACAAATTTAAGATGTTGTTTCTTTTTTTATTGCTCTATGCATCTATCATGATCGAGCACTTATCCTTTGCCTATTCTTCATATTTCTTCAGCAATTGCTTTGTTCTTTAGGCTTTCAACAGTGACTCTTGAAGTTGATATTGAGTTGGAGGCTTGAATCCTGGTTCAAATTGACCCACTGTCTCCATGAGTTGCTTGAAGCTATTATGATCAACAACATTGAATAAGATTCGATTTTCATAAACCCATGTCCTAACATATTGTTGAACTTGTTGAGTTCTCTCTTTAAAAAAAACCTCATTTATATTTTTTTTGGTGAAACACTGGAACCCACATTTTCTAGAGCAATTATCAATAGATATATATCCATGGGGCCAAGTAGAAGAGGTTTTTTAATTCCATCTATCCCTTCAATTTTAGGACTTTCTTCGTTTAGAGAAATAGTCACCTCTACTCTACAACTTTGTTCTTCCATTATTTGTTCTTCTTTCTGTTCCTTCTAAAATAACGTGTTTGCACTTATTTTTATCTTCTTGAGATGATTTTCGACAACCAGACACATTTCAAGGTATATTTCCTATGTATTACTTGATCTATACACTCTCAACATCATTTTTTCACACAATTTGCATTTAATTTTGTTGAGATTCTTAGGATCAATCAACATCCCATACTTCTACCCATGTCATTTGACTTTTTCCTAAGATTTCCGGATGCAGGTTGAGTGACGGATGCTGTCGAAGTTGGATTGCTTGTCAATGTTGACATTGTAATTGTGATAACCTGAAAAGTGATTTAAGAATAAATTTAGGATATAAATCAGCAAAAAAACATTAATATAAATAAGTAAAAAAATATTATCAGAATATAAATGTGATTTATATAGAATATACATGTGATTTATATAAATTAATAAAATTTATTAGATTTTTTTTTAAAAAAATTAAATATAAAATTATGAATATAAATATGACTGATATGAATTAATAAGGTTTCTTAGAGTTTTTTATTTTTTTATATAGTTTATTGGGATAATTTAATTAGGGTGCATAAAAGCTTATTTGAATTACTCTATATAAGTGAGAAGTTGTTAAATTAAATAAATTAAAAAAAAAAAACATCGTGGTACAACAGCGTTGAATGCTGGCGACATGAATCACTGGACACGTCGTTGGAAGCTTCCGGTGGCGCCAAGCGCTTCATCGGAGGCTTCCTGCGGTGCTATAAGCGTTAGGGACGCATCCAGCGCCAACGTTGCGCAACGCCGAATGATCCCCACGACACTTCTGGCATCGTCGGAAACCTTCGGCGAAGCATCCGATGTCACGGGATGCGTTCGACGCCATCGGGCGCATCACTGGAAGCTTTCAACGGCACCGGACGCGTCATCGGAAGCTTTCGACGACACCGGATGCGTCACTGGAAGCTTCCGGCGATGCCAGAAGCATCGTGGGACGCATATGGTGTTGCGCGACGCTATCGCTGGATGCGTCTCCAACGCTTCTGGCATCGCTGAAAGCCTTCTGTGAAGCATTCGGTGTCGTTGGAAGCTTTCGACGACGCGTCCGGTGGCGTCGAACGCATCCCATGACAACGGAAGCATCGCAGGAGGCAAAAGAAAAAAAATTACATAAAATTAAATATTGAAAAACTTATCGATCGTGGAGCAGATGCTTCCGGAGGAGGTGAGAGGTAGCATGAGCAAGTGAATCAGATAGGATTTAGGGCTTTAAATGAAAAAAATCGAAATTTATGCCATGCCTAGGGTTGCCTAGCACCTTTTCGGTGTAGTTGCCGGCCGTTGAGCGCCTAAAGGCATTTTAGAACACTGATATCTACTATCTAAGGTAATCGATTATTCCTATAATATCTATTCAAGTTCTCATAGTGATGTTGTTGTTAGGCCCTGCAATGCGTTGCTTCTTGGGATAACATAGTATTAACGTAATAGTTTGATGGATCCATACATAACATTTACCTATGTTTTATGCTAGCAACCTAACGCAACGCTCCTTTATTTGAGCTTTACTTCGGCCATAGTGGAGTTTATTTGCCATGGGTGGAGTTAATTGTATTATATGGGTATATACCTATTAATTTATACTAAGTCAATTTGTTATTGTTGAACATGTCTTTTCTTCTCTCCTTTATGTGGTCATCTATTCTTGATCTTTGCTAATTGCATCCGTTGTTGATATTAAAAATGTAATATAGCTTTTTTGCTCACTCTGATGTAAACCTCTTGCAAAACCTTTGCACGTATCTCATCTCTTGCCATTTGTCTCAACTCTCATTTTGAGCTTCATCACTTGCGTTTAATTTTGTGCATCCTCCTTTCTTTCTTATATTATATGCTTTCACTTGATATTGGTCAAGGAAAAGGAACATATCACTTGCTACAACAATACCTTGTCAATATATTAGGGAAATGCATGTAAACATATCATTCCTTTTGTGTAAACTTGATTTTGTTTCATTCCATATGTTTGCTTGAGATTATTGACACACAAATGAGCTTTCATGGTTTAAACTAGAGTTTGAAGTATCGAGCCATCTCGTCTAGCATGACCTATACTTATCATTCTGCTAGAGAATTGAGACATGGAAGAAGACAACAAGTGATTAAACCCTATGTCGTTCATCCTGAACTGTGTCACCTGTGCTTAGCATGACTGATATTTATCCTTCTTCTAGAGAATTGAAACAGGAAACAAGATAGCAAGTAATTAAAGACTATATCACCTGTGCTAGAACAATGTCAATGTGCCAATTTAGGTAGTTGGTACATTATTTTGTCTATGTGAAAATCAAACGAGTTTGTCCAATCTTAACCCATGAAAATTGAAATGATTTTGCTGGTTATAGGGAGGGAAAGAAGAGAGGAGGAGACTAAAAGGGCTCGTAATCATTGAGAGAAGGTATACTGGAACTAATCAAAGCTGTTGGAGGCTTGGAGCTTAGATGATGGACTATGACTAGTTACATCGGTGAAGAGGATCTAAGGTAAGGTGGCCTGTGGGTATTTAACAAGGTCGCCTTTCCAGTGGTAGGTTTGATTTGTTGAAGGCTGGACAGTGAAGGGGTGGCAAGTGATAGAGGTCGATGATGTATTTGCAATTTTGTGGATAGAGAGATGCAAATGCACTTGTCCTCAAAATAATCTATATATAAATTAGATAATTTGTATTTTGATTATTTGTGTTAATTAAATAATATATTAATTTGTGTGGCTAGTGTAATAGTTGTATTAGTGTGCTTTTTGATGTGAATGATTATTTTTCTCAGTATCTCTGATACTCTGTATATTTTCTGTGGCTTTGTATGTTTTTTTAGATCATGCCTTCATTGTTATTGTTTTTATTTGTTTTGTTATTTTAGGTGCTAATCAGCTTACATTTGTGTGTTTTAATGCATTTTAGCATACCTTTTCAATTGATTTTTTTTCCCATGATGCTCTTCAATCTGTCTGGTTGACGTATCTATCATTTTCAGGCATTTACGATGAAAATGGTCGTATATATAATCCTAAGATTGTACGGATTGGTCTAAAGGCTCATCATTTGGTGCAAGCTGTCTCCATGGATTACCTTGTGTGTATTTTCTCCATTGTGATTTATGCTTTTGAAATTTTAGCCGAGCCACTGTTCCTGAAATTCCTTTTTGCAGGTAGAACAAAAACTTGCTGGTGTAGACCGCATAACATCTGGTGCAGCGAAACATGGATCTGGAGGAGCAGCTGATCGAGAACGTATTCGAGCTGCAATACTGGACGAAGCAGCAATTGTATGCTAGGTGTTTTTCCTTGAGATGTTCATTCAAATTTCATCTGTCTTTCTCCTGATTTTGGTTCTCTCTACCAGGTGTTTTCTACTCTTAGTTTTAGTGGATCTGTTCACTTCACTAGGATGAATCGTGTGTTTGATGTGGTTATAATTGATGAAGCTGCACAAGCTGTGAGTTTTCTTTTTTCCCTTCCTTCCTTGAGCCTCATTGCTTTAGAATTTTTAGCATAAAAAGTAATTCCATTTTATTTTTCTCATTTCATTTACACGAGCAACTTATTTTCCTTATATAGGACATAATAAGTGATGACATTGAATGAGATAGGGAGCAGCTTTGTAACAGATTTATATGATATTGATATTTACAAAACACGTTGATTTAATTGGTAAGCAAAATGTAGGATAGGCACAGACTAAGGTTTAAGACTTATGTATAAATGAAATGATTAGATTGCTAATTACTCCTGGAATCATAAAGAACACCAACTTATGAACCTTTTTGCTGCCATCAGGAAACACGTTGTTTCCATGTCTTGAACATAGGTCAACTCAAATATGTTGTAGGACCTTCTTTCTTTTGTTGGCATTTTGTGACAAATAATCCTGCTGCTTGAACTCCTGAATTTCTGTAGTTTTCTGTGTGTTAGGCTATAAGATCAAATCTTTTTTTTTCTATTTGAATAACAAAGCATAAGTTGATGAAGAATTACAATTGACTTACGAAAACAGGTAGTTCAGATTCCTATACACGCCTTTGGTTCTGTATGTAAATAAACTAATTCAATCTGAAGAATAGTTGGATTCTGAAGATTATATAATGTAGTAGATATTTTATTTTAGGTTCCTTTTTTTTTTAAATTTTTTTGTGAGAGCTATTATTATACTCTGCTATTAGTCATTATAAATCGGGTAACCTAGACCATATTTTTAGGAGAATGATGTGTCTCAGTTTGGTTCAGTAAAAGGTTCCTCAAACCATCATGCAAATGATCGTCAGTCTAATTATTTCCACTTAGTTTGCTTGTTGTTTGAGATTCTTGGTTCGTTGTGCTGCATCATTTGGTACCAGAGTTGAATTCTGAACTCAATATTCTGAAAATCCAACTTCCTCCTATCCTTTTCTTTCGCTTCCAAACCATATCTTAATCCTGCTGGTTGCAGACCCTCTCATTCCTTGTGGGTTCTTTCCCCACTATCCATCCCACAACACCATTCCTCTTATAGTGAATGATGTGGAAACCCATAATATGTACTTCGCCCCCTGCTTTGCAAGAGGCACCACCTCCATCAATACCAGTAATTGATGTGCTGAGCTATTGCCTTTGTCTTTCCATAGCATAGTGGAAGCCCATGCCAGGAATCTTCTTGCATCCCATCTGCACTAGAACCATCTTTGCATGTGAGGCTGCCCTTGTCAACTCCTTACAAAAATCAATTGGGCCTTCGGTGTGGTCGCACCCACTTCTCACTTGGATTTCTCAGGATGGAGAGAAGAGAAGAGAAACTACCTTCTCTTATACATGAAACGAAGGAAAAAAATAAATATACTAAGTGGCGCCTCTATTACTTTGGGATTTTGTTCAAGTATTAGATTCAATCCAATGAAGAGGAGTCTTGGCACAACGGTTATTGTCATGTGACTTTGAGGTCACGGGTTCGAGTCGCGAAAATAATCTCTTGCAAAATGCAAGGTAAGACCGTGTACAATAGATCCAATGTGGTTTGACCCTTCTCCGGGATCCGTACTAGTAGGAGGTTCATGCATCGGATGACCCTTTGTTTTGTTATCGGATTCAATCCAATATAGCGCAAACAATAACTGTAAGAAAGTTTGAGATCTGGTGCAAAATTCTAGATTTGATACAAGGCAACCTGTAATTCTCGAACTGCAGGGTAGAAGATTACACCTCAAGTACATATCATCTGACCAATTGATCAAAGCTTGGATCACAATTTTGAAAGTGGACTTGGCTTGCATCATCTTGATAAAATTGCAATTCCTCTGCGTTAAAGTTATTTTTGTTATTTTAGTTGGTTAGTTTAGATTTTCTACATTTAATTAGTTTCTCACAATATCCTACACGTCATTATACCTTATTTATGAGAAAAATTTCATCATATGCATAATCTTGTTGCTTTTGACCAGGTTAACCATCATCCATCATATTTTAGTTCATATAGTAAATTTATCATTAGAAAAAGTACTACTTTTTTGAATTGCTCTTAGTTTATCACAGCACTTTATTTGAATACGTTGATTATTGAGATCAATATAATGAGAGAAAACAACATTAATATACAAAATATACGAGTGATGTAAATTTTAGGAGAGTTCTAGAACCAACTTAGTTGATAGAGAGGACAAGCTTAGGCTTATGGTAATTTGATTGGGAATCCAAAAAGTTTTGATGAACAATGTCCTCTTCACACATTACTCAATTGATAACATGCACACTCACGTAGTTGAAAAAAGGTATATAATTTTGTTGAAAATGACCACCAATATGATAGCGAATGAAGTTGATAACTTTGTTGAGAATTACCACCGATATGATAGTAACAAAAATAGATAAATTTGTTAAAAAAAATAGCCTGGTGCACGAAGCTTCCGCCAACGCAGGGTTCCGAGTAAGAATCTATTATAAAATTATATAATTTTATAAAAAATAAATAAAGTTATAATTAATTCCATACTATAATAAATTCTGTATATTATAATTAAATTCTAACTATACGTAATTAGTTATATCATATAACTAATTATATGATATAATTAAATTTATATAAATATATTTATAACATATACTTTAATTCCTATATCATACATAATTATGCTAGACTACATCATAATTAATTAAGTAAAGCTATATGCTTAGAATGAGTATCTATAATTAACTATGCCATATTATATAAAAGGACCATCAATCTCTAAGGGAAGTCATTTTCAATTTAATAATAGTTCCCTTTATGAGTTTGTTATTTGTATGATATTGTTGGTTTATATTTCTGTATTCTTATATTTGAAACATAAGAGATGTAGTAAACCAGATGGAATAAAATATTTAAACCTGACATTGTCTTACTTCAGTTTGTAAAAAAAGTCCATGAGTTTAGGGATTGTAGTTGTCTGCTAAGCTGCTACACAAGCTATTATTAGTGCTAATCGACAAAACGTTATCATCATTGCTTGGCTCATATCAAACCTTTGCTTTCAATTGTGAAATTGAAGGATGAAAAAGTTCTTCATAATCATCATCTCTTGCATTCACCTACAACACTTAAGAGATTGCACGTTTAAGCTTAGGGTGCCTAGGATGATTGGGAGGGGAGATTATACTGAATGGAAAATTTTGGGACTTCAGTTTTGAAACAGCTTAATAACCCAAACTTAGTTCAAAGTGACATGAGTCTTAATAGTACCATGTTAGTATTGTTAGGTAGACCAATAGGCTAGGTCAGTACTTATACATTGTATGTGCAAGGTTTTATATCAATCCATAAATACTACATAAGGTTGGGAAATAGACAAGATTAAAGTATTCTTCTGTGTCGTTTGACAGTGCAAAACTTCTCATTATATGTGGAACTGTTTCAAGATGATAACTAGAGCTTGACTCGTCATGATCATGGGGATGACCTTCACACAAAATTGATGAGCTTTGTGCGAGATCTGCAAAACAACTAGGGTGTGTTTGATTAGGGGTTATCCTTGATAACCTTGGTTATTCATCCAAGGTTATCAACGAAAACCCTGTTTGGTTTAGGTAATCAATGATTCCCAAGTAATGTTCCATCTCCGACACGTCAGCAAAAGGGTCATGTAACCCGGAATCGGAAAACCTCAGAAAATTAAGGTTTTTCTTGATTCTGGGGTTAACGAATTTTTTACCAAAAATACCTTCCGATAATAAAAAATATGGAAAAAAGAGAAAAAAATGTAAAAAAATATTAAAAAGAGATAAAAATTGTTAAAAAAATAAAAAATTTAAAAATTTAAAAAATAAATAATTAAAAAAATAAAAAATAAAAAATACAAAATACAAAAAATAAAAAATCTAAAAAATAAAAAATTTAAAATTTAAAATTTAAAAAATTTAAAAATAAAGAATTTTTTAAAAAATAAAATAAATAAATAAAAAAAATAAAAAAATGTAAAAAAATATAAAAATGTAAAAAATATAAAATATAAAAAATATAAAATATAAAAAATAAAAAAAAACCGTAAAAGCATATAAAAATATAAAAATATAAAAAAAAAATAAAAAAAACACATAAAAACATAAAAAAATATATAGGAAAAAGAAAAGTAAAAAAAAATAATTAATTAAATAATAATAATAATAATAATAATAATATGTATAATTGGTTTTGTAACTAAGGGTAATATAGTAAAATATTAAACTAGGGTATTCATTAAAACCTTCAAACAAACAAGTTTTTGTTACATTACCTAGGTTGAACCAAACAATATTTGGTTATGCTTTATTCCCCATAACCTTGGTTATGTCATTACCTAGTAATCACATAACAAGCTTCAATCATGGTTTTTGATGATAACAAAATTGCAAACCTTAAGCAAAATTAATAATCTTAGTGTGATATCCATGAGACAAGATGACTATGGTTTCTTTATGATCTCAAGACAGCAACAACTTCCCTCATGGTTTGCAATGAAGTCAACAATCAACTTTCTCTTTTCCTCTTCTCCTCGTTTGTCCGCTCAGCACACTAACTGACATGGGCACCTGACACGCCTTGTCTCAAGTCAGTTGGGGAACAAAACCCCAATTTGGCTTGAGATTTCAAACCTTAGAAATGATAGAAAATAATATTGATGTTTATGGGTTTAAAAGAGATAAACAAAAAATCAATTCAAGGAGCCACTCGAAGCTATTTAGAACATTGTCGTTCAGTAAATGTTAACATATCCTTTTTTCAAAATTAGGCTAGGACTAGAGCCGTTAATTTGGGTAGGGTCCGTCGGGTTGGTCCGTCTCGTAAAACAATTTAAGCGGATTGGTTTGGAATTTTATCAATCTAAGCCCACCGCGAGCTGACCCACTGAGGCTCGTGACCTGCGCTGGTCGGTCGGCCCGCGATAGACTTGAGTTAGCCCGCGGGTTGAGAAACACATGTAAATCAAGTTTTATGTCAATTTATTATTTTTCTTTATTATAATTTTGAAATAAAAATAATATTTTTCATGTTTGTTTTTGTCCATTTACATTTAAAATACCTATTTCTGGATACATTTGATTGATGAAACCTTTCCAAAGTAAAATATTGAAGATTTGATTTTTTAAAATTTTTTTCAAAAATTTTTTATGGGCCCGTGGGTTGACCCCGTCTTAGATTAGATTAGGTTGGGGATTTTTCAATCTGCCAAGATGACGGGTTGACCCGTCTCGCCCTGCCAGCCTGTCACTGGCCGCTCCACCCCGCTATTGGTTGGCCCGTCTAACAGTTCTACCTAGGGCACTATGGTGGTCAGGAATAGGCGACGATAACAATAACAACCAAGTCTTATCCCACTAGGTGGGATCGATTATCTGGATCCTTCTACGTGGGCTCTATCCCTTATTTATCATCATTTTTACTTAAATTTTATTTTATTTTATTGTTGCTAACCAATTCTTTTTGGTCTTCCTCTTTTTCGTTTGATGTGTGTATTTGTTATAGTTTCACATTGTCTAACTAGAACATTTATTAGTTGTCTAAGTATATGTTCGTACCATTTTAAATGTGTCTCACGAAGTTTTTTCTTATGCAAAACTTATCTTGTTTGTATTCTATGTAAGAATCACTTTCAATTCCTTTATCGTTTTGCAAAAATGATCCTAAATACTTAAAGCTCGTCATCTCCTATCTTAACATTTGTCTCGTTATGTTTAATATTGCTAAACTTAAATACCATATATTCTATTTTTATTATACTAAACTTAAAACCTCTCACTTCTAGTGTTCCCTCCAAGATTCTAGTTTAGCATTGTTTCTTTCACATGTTTCATCTATCAAAATAATATCATCTGCAAACAACATGCACCATAGTATTGTGTTTTGAATGTGTTCAGTGAGTTCATCCATGATTAGTATAAAAAGATAGAGACTTAAAGCTGATCCTGTAACCCTATCTTTATTGAAAATACTTTAGTTAATCCGTGTGAAGTCTTCACTCTAGTTGTTATATTCTCATATGTAAATTAGTTTAATATATGTTACACTAACACCTTTTTTTTCTAGAATCCTCTATATAATTTTTTGGGGACTCTATTGTAAATTTTTCTAGGTCAATTAATACCATGTTTACATCTTACTTTTGCGTCTAATACTTTTCTATTAGTTACCCGAGAAGATGTATAACTTCTATTGTCAATCTTTCATCATGAACCCAAATTGATTTTCGGTCATCATGGTCGTCTTCTTTAATTTTTTTTTTTATATATTACTCTTTCTCAAAGTTTCATGGTATGTGTCACGCCCCGGGAGTCCCTGCCAGAGGAAATTTCGACAGCATCTGTTGGTGCAGCGGGACCGGCAAGAGGGGGATGAATTGCCTGCACAATAAAAATACCCTCCTCGTTTCTTTCAACTCAAAAAATGCAATAATAATAAAGAAATAAACTAATAGAAATAAAGAGGAGACAGAGAATTTAACTTGGTTACAACCCAGGGGGTTGCTAATCCAAGGCAATGAAAAAGCTCAGAAAGATCTCTTTCTCTAAAGGCGGAGAAGCCTTTTACACACTGAAAGCTCTAAACTATTGCTAGAAATTGAATACTGAGTTGATTGATCAATTTCCTAGCTCCAGGGGCCTTTATATAACTTCTGGAAATCTTATCCCGAGTGTTGAAGGCGCCTCCAAGAGGGTTGAGGGCGCCTCCAAGCAGTTTGACCAGATAAAGCTCTATCCGGTTGCAAACGGAGATAAAGCTCTATCCGGTTGCAAACGGTCACGAAGACTGGGTCTGAGGCGCCTCCAATGCCCTTGAAGACACCTCGGACTGGTCTGAGGCGCCTTCAAGGGGATGGAGGCGCCTTCAATGTTGAGGGCGTCCTCAATGATGTTGAGGGCGCCTTCAACCTGCATTGTATAAATACTGCCTTCAACCTGCATGGTATAAATAGCTTCCAACTTCTCTTTTTCCTCTTCTTCCGAAGCTCCGATCGCTTGGGTGATTTCGACCAATCGAAATAGGGCTCACCCGAACCCAATTTCCGGCCTTTTCCTTGAGCAGGCTTTCTACCCAGCTTCTCGTCCCTCGAATGCCGCACACGTTCTTCTCGTCCACCGGTATACTCTTCCGCAGCTCTTTCGTCCTTCGGATGCACCGAGCCCGTCGGCTCCCTTCCCGTGCCGTCCTTCTCGCTAGTTGCGTCTTCCGCTCGACTTCCTGCGCTCCTAAGTTCCTGCACACTTAGACACAGGGATTAAATAACAAGTAGGACCTAACCTAACTTGGTTGATCACATCAAAACACCCACGGGGTCCAACAGCATCTCCCCTGTACGGGTGACAATCTGGGACCTGACTACAAAGCCCTCAGGGCTCACAATCATCAGCCAACACGGCTAGAACATATACCATACAATAATAAAACAATCCACGCAGTTAATAATAAATCAGCCTCCGGCTGATTACACAACCACGTAGTTTATAATAATACCTACTCCACTACAACGAGGAAAAAAAACACAACACAACGGAAAAACCTTCACAGTGGAAAACATGGGCATCATACCCGAAGCATGATATAAAATCCATAAGTACAAAAACTACACATCATAAGTATGTAAAGATAACAAAACAAGGAAACAAAGAAAGTCCGAAATCAGAAAACCATCTCGACACTAGTGGAGGACTAGCGACTGGAACCTCCTAACAGATTCAACCTGAAATAGGAAAATAAAGCAACGGTGTGAGTCCAACACTCAGCGGGTATCAAGCTGACATGCATAGTACAATATGACCAATAATAATCATCATGTCGTACAGTCTCCTGGACAATAGTTGGAAATGCAAAACTAAAAAAAGGATAGGAGAAACTGTACTCACCAGGGCCTCCTATCTTGACATAAAGGTTGTCAGACCAAACTATTATGTCTTCTGTATGCATGTCAATTATATGCAACCACAGAAATGCAGCATTTAATATGCAGCAATCATAAGCAATAAATAGAATCCATGCATATGATGCAAAATGTCTTGGTCACCCCTGACGCCAGTCAGCCATCTCACACGCGATGGTGAGACCGAGTGGGTAGGGCTATGACAACTGTGCACTCTACCATCACTACTCCCAAGTGACCGAGTGGATAGGATGTTGTCGGAGTACACCTATCCTCCTACCCCAAACAGAGTGGGAGAGCTCAATGCTCTCATCTCCCTGACATAGTTCAGAGGAGGGATCCTTGTCCTACTACCCATGAGCGGGCCAGTGGAGCCCTTGACAGAGCAACCTGCTGCAACACACCCTGCCTGATATACCACTAACCCATGAGTGGTTGTGTGTGCAAATCCAGGTAATTGGCAATGTGTTCAACAATAATGGCGCCGACAATCACTCAGCATGCGATCATGCAAGATGGTGCATGTCACTAAGCATGTAAATCCTGACCATAACCACCTCCATAAAGTATGTACAAAAAGGTAAATGGATCAAATAAAATGATCAAGGTACACATGTCAGGTATGAGATATAACTAGTCCTGTGCACAATAAGGTATGGTATGTCACTACCTCTATGAACATAAATACACATGGCAATAAGCAAGAGGGTATAAAACATAAATGCAGAACAAATAAAAGCATGCAACAGGTATCATGTAGTGACATACCAAAGCAAAGGTAAACATAATCATTACTAGTGACTATAACTTACTACGCATATCTAAATGACATTATCAAAAGAGATAAGTCAAGGTACCCCTCTCAAAAAGAAGATCGTATCCATAAATCCTACGTCGAGATGCTCGTCTCGAATCAACGTCCTGCATATAATAGGCACAGTATAGCTAAGTTTCATTATCAACAAAATAGCTAAACAAAATCCTAATCCGCTTAGGAAGCGAGGGTTCAATTCCATTTGATAATCTTATCCTTCCTTCATAGTTAATATCCTTAAACTAATCAACTAGAGATGTCAACTAATAAATAAATCTCTAACCCATAATCAAATAGATTAAGCAATCCTAACCATTTCAAATCCTTCCTAACTTCAATTCAAAGTGCAAGCTACAACAAGGATCAGACTCTCAACACCTTACCTCAACTTAAAGTCACCACTGTTGACTCACAGCCAGGAAAAGGAAGAGCAGCTGCTGGACAATGCTTGCCAGAAGATAGGGCTGCCAAAGATTCGTGGCCGACACTACCTAGATGTCATTGCCAGGAACATTCATCACAATTAGACAATATTGCATAACGAGCTCGAACCCCAAACCGGCAACTTACCTAATCGGTGGTCCCCTCTTCGGCGGAGGCTAGATCTAAGGGTTGTGGAGATCAACAAAGCAAAGATCACCGGTAGTAGCTAGATACCAGCGCACGGGAGAAGGAAGAAATCGTCGGAAAAGCCGCTTACGATCAACTCCACCCAAATTAGGGCTCGGATCCTTCCCTTTGGCCAAAGATCGCCTTGTGTGGAACGATGACTTGGAGAGGAGAGTAACTGGTGGGCTTCCCGTGAGGGGTAGAGGGAACAAGATGCTCGACCAACGTCGGTGTGGGCAGCGCCGGCGCGATCGCGATCGGGTGCTGAGGTAGGTCTCGGAGAAATCGGCGTCGGCTGTGACTCGGGAGGGCGATAGGCTTGGGGTGTCAGCGCAGAGAGGAAGGTGACGCGAGGAGAAAAGGAGAGGGCTTGAGGCTTTGTATGTGTGGGAGGAGAAGAGGAAGAGGTTGGCATCGATTGGGGAAGAGGAAGAGTTCGACGTCGCACAGAGGAGAGGAGGATGCGCCGGGGAGAGCTTAGGGCACGCGCGAGGAAATAAAGAAAAGAAAAAGAATAAAAATTATTTAAAGAAATTCAACATTTCCTCGTTTAAATGGGGTAGCTTAAACAGACTTTCCCTTGGCCTAATAATTGATCCCTTTAAACTCGTTATACGAGTTCCGAAAAATTCTCAGAAAATTTCTAAAAATTCCTAAAAATTCCGTTAAGGTTATTCGCCTATTAAACCTTTTTATTAAATTTTTATTTGGGTACCATATTTTAAAGTATGATTCATTAGTTTAATACTCGTATAGTTTACATAATTTTGTATATCTTCTTTGTTTTTATATAAGAAAACTAGAGTACTTACCCTTCATTGATTATACATTTTTTCCATTTTCAATATCATATTAAATAATTTTGTAAGTCAGTACCTCTATCGGAATATCATCTAATCTAACGGTTTTTCCATTTTGCATCCCATTTAAAATTTGTTCTACTTTAAAATTTTAATTTTACAATAAAAATTTAAATTCTATAATCATTTGACCTACTTAAATTACTTAAGTTAAGTTGATCACCTACATCTTCATTAAAAAGTTGAAGAAAATACATCTTCCATTGTTATTTATTTTTCCATCATTTACTACTACCCTATTGCATTTATCTTTAATACATCTAGTTTGCATAAAATCTTTTGTCTTTTTCTCTCTCACTTTAGCTATTCTATAAATGTTCTTTTCCTCTTTTTTTAATCTAATTTTTGATATAACCGTTCAAAAATTTCATTATTTGCTTCATTCACTACTTTCTTAGTCTCTTTCTTTGCTATTGTAAATTTTTTAAAGTTTTTCTCGTTTTTACAAATATATAATTTCTTATAGAGTGCTTGTTTTTCCTTCACTTACTCATGTACTTTCTCATTCCACCACCAAGATTCCTTACTTGGCGGTGCATGCCCCTTTGACTCACTGAGTACACTTTTGACATTATTTTTAACTTTGATACCATCTTATTTCATGTTGTATTAGAGTCACGTTTGTTTCACTTAATGGTTATAACCTACATTCTCCTTAAATATTTTTTGTTTCATCATCCTTTAACTTTCACCACTTAGTTTAAGAGTCGTTTAAATTTTTCTTCTATTGATACTATGGTTGAGACATATATCCAACAATACTAACTTATGTTGGGTAGTTAAGCTTTCTTCAGGGATGACCTTGTAATATTTACAAATCTTTCTATCCCTTTTCCTAACCATAAAAAAGTTAATTTGTGATTTATTATTCCCACTTTTGAACATGATTAAGTGTTTCTTAAAAAAACTTATTAGATAGTATAAGGTCGTATGCTATCGTAAAATCCAATATAGTTTTCTCTTATTCATTCCAAATTCATAACTCCCATGCACCCTCTCATATTACTTATTTTTCAATATGTCCATTTAGATCGTCTTTTATTAAAATCATTTCATTTTGCGGAATGTTTTATAATAATTCATCTAAGTCGTCCCATAACCTTAATTTGATATCTTCATCTAATTCTACTTGAGGTGCATATATGCTAATTACGTTCATAATTTCCTTCGCCACTAATATCTTGAGAGTTATAATTCTATCCCCTTTTCTAACTACTGTATCTTTATCTTTTAACGAAACAATACCCATTCCATTTCTTGTTTTACATTTTCCTGTATACCATAATTTAAATTCCGAGTTCTCTATCATCTTTGCCTTCTTGTCTATTCATTTTATTTCTTGTACACATAAAATATTAATTTTTCTCCTAATTATCGTATCTACTACCTTCATTGCTTTACAATTTCTATATTCTAAATCTTAGACTATTAGTTTTTCTATAATATTTATTTTTATTGAACTTATGGTGTGAGAATTCTTGCCTATTTAACACTATATCCAAGTTCTCATGGAGATGTAGCGGTCATTGCCGATACGTTATAGTCAGATCTTTGCAACTTGAACTCTGGCATATTTAACCATACACTTGAATTGTGGGGATCTAGCACTCCTTGCCGAAACGTTACAGTCGGATTCTGCAACGTGTTCCTTTCGGGAAACAACCTAGCATTAACACAATAGTTTAATGGATCCATTCATTGAACATTTGACTTAGTTTAACACTGGTTGACAACCTAATGTAACCCTTCTCGTTTATCTGGACTTGGGACCAACCATGACGGGGTAATTCGTCACGGCGGAGTTGGTTAGGAATAGGCAACATTGACGAAAATTCTATTTCATGCTATCTCAAGCACGTGGGTTCTATGCAGTATATGCAGTATATTCTCTTTAGAGTGAATTATATGAACAACCCTTACGTTGGAGTTTTCCTTGCACACTCCATTTAAAAAAACAAACTTCCATTTTAGAAAAATTATATGTAACCTTCTGAAAAATGGTAGCCCATCATATTTGTACCTTTGGTGTTTGATTGTTCTCTCGGATCATCTAAGAATAGTTATGATTATTTATAGATTTTTTCTATGCCTTTTTCCTGATTTGCTTCACTCTAACTTTGCCTTATGGAATAATTACAAATTATTTTTCTTTGTTTGCTTTTGCAGTATGCAAAAATTTATAAAATAGTAAATTCTATTAGCCCTGCTAAAATTATGCTTTCCTGATTTATTTTTTTCAGGTTGAACCAGCAACTCTTGTTCCATTGGCGCACGGATGCAGACAAGTTTATCTGGTATGTTACTTTGATAGTTTTAACACTCGCCTCTACTCTTAACTATTCAAATTCAGTCTTTTACATACTGATTCAATTCTTCTTTTCAGTAATATAACCTGCATAAACATATGCATTTTAATACATGATTCCAAGGGCCTAGTAATTGTTTCATTGAGGTCCTTTTCTATGATGACTTTTTGTTTATCTTGCTTTATCTACTGAGGTTGGTATAAATTTCAATGAATATTGTCCCAAGATCGATCTATTGTCTGCAAGGATTAAAATATCATGTTGAACGGTCGAAACAGGCGAAACATCTTGTTTTGTCCATTGATCGACACCGGCATGACCCCAACACCAGGTCTCGTGGCCGCCGCGGAGGGGTCGCGTGACCCCGCATTTGCTACGGAAGGGTTGCGCAACCCCCGCGGTTGTGCCGAAGTCGCACGAACTTGCGACAGTGCTGCAGTCGTGTGACTTTTTTCACGTCGAGTGAGCCGGGTGTTTTTAAAATTAAAACTGAAGTTTATTACTTTAATCAACTCCTAGTTATGATAGGGATAATATAAAGAAACTTTATTAATCCTAATAAAATCATCTAATTAATTATATATTTTATTTATTTAAGTTTCAAAAAAAATATAAATAAAATTTTTATTTATTTATCTATATTCATATTTATTTCCTTTTTTAAAAGATTATTTTTATATTTTAAATATTTATGTTAAATATTTTATTTTTTAATTAATATATTATATATTTAAAAAATACTAAAATTATATTAGCACGGTACGATACCGAAACCGTATCATTCTGATCCATAATCGAAACTCAGCACGGGTCTAGATTTTAAACCTTGATTGCCTGCGATATTTTGTTACTAATCCACAACATTTAAGCCGACCTATCTCCTTTTCGAACTACAAAATTCATTGCTTTATGCTTTATAGTTAAAGTTTCCTCTAGATATACATATGCACCATTCTTATCCAAAGGAAGTTGTAACTATAATCATCCTGGCTGATAATTTGGAATTTCTACTCAAACTTTATGATGAGAGGATGTCTACTGGACTCCTATTTTTAGGATCTGTGTAACTAGCAGAGAAGTGATTTCTGATTATTAATATGGTGAAAAAAAAGATCTGTTAAATGTATATTTTTATTTTCTTTAATTAATTGGATTAGAGTTGGTCATTATGTGAAGGGTTCCCATGATCCTTGCTAATATTAGGGTAAAGTTTGGAGAATCATAGCAATCTTGCAACTTTCATTTGTCTACTTTCCTTCATTTCTACATCCTCTATTTTCTTCTCTTCTCATCTTCTCATCTTCTCTTCATTCTCTCATATTTTCATTTTCGCCACATAAAAGTATTGTTATATGTTATTCCTTGAATAGTGGTTGATCTTCTATCATCAGATCAAATGATCTGGTATTTTAGTGCTTATAGTCAGGATAATTTTACATTAAGCAATCTAATTGCAATTTGTTTTTGGAATATTATTAGCTAACTTTACACCATGCATAATTGTATGACAAATATACAATGGTGTATCTGGTAGTGAACTACAATGAAGCACAAACCTATTTAGAAAGAACGTTGTTCTCCTAACGCCACCAAAACAATAGGCTACTGGACAAATTGTTGAAATAGATTTTCAGGTTTCTTAGCACGAAGGGATAATCTATTAAGAGAATATACAGGACCAATGTCATTTTAATCTAGAGTACAATTGTTCCTCAGACTCGGCTAATACCCTTTTTGTACCTGTGTCACCATGATGCGAGATGGGTATGGATATGGAAAACTTTGTCCAAGTAGCTGGAGAACAAGAGGAAGAAAAGAGATGGAGGAAGCTTTAGCTACTTCCTGCTGGGCTTTGTAGGTGGCATGTGTCATGCGGATTTTGCTGGTGTATTAATGTGACTGAGAGGGTGAAGGCAGGGGCTCGTCTAGTGCCGGAGAAAAGGAGTAGCCTAGTGACAAATTAGGGATATAATAATTAATACTATAAACTGTTATCTTATACTATCAAATTATGTAACTTATACTATATGTTACATTATAGCTTATTTCATAAGCTATGACATATTAGTCAAAGTAACATAGGACAACTATTCTTTAATATGACCTACAAACAGTGGTCTGATGGTGATATGTAGAATTGGTGGCTTGTCTTTTGCATACTCAACAAATTAGAAATTTCATGTAGTGCTGCTCTACACTGTCAAATTGTGATGTTCTGACCGATTATAATGAATGGGATTCAACTTAAATCATCCAATACATGCTGCCTATCAGTTTTAGCTAATGAATTATAATCCAAAAGTATGCTGAGAATTCACATTGGACCCAGAGAGTGGAGGTGGTGCTATAGAGAGATCAATCTAAATCAAACACAAGGGAGGGTAGGTATAGGGCTTATTTGTGCGTAACACAATTTGTCACACGAGTGCTAAAATGCATGGGTTAGGGAAGAAGATGAGTGGGTACAAAGATTGAGGAAGATGAGCGAATAGAGTTAATTAGTACAAGATTGTGAGGATTAATTAATACAAATTGGTCTTCTGTTGGGATTATTAATATAAATTACAAAAGTTGGGGGAGATTGGTACTATAAGGCATAATTTAAAATTAACTTATCAATCATTCTTAAAGCTTAGATTTTGACTCTATCATATAGGTAGTAGGATTGAAAGGATCAAAATCAATAAGAAAAAAAATAAAAAATGTGAAAAATAATATTTTACTTTGTTAATTTACTTATTTATTTTGTGACTAAACACTAGAATACCTTTTTTGCTATAATTCATCGGGAGTGGAATAACAATGTAGACAGTTGCCATATGGCGCGATACTTATTTCTTCAATGTTAAAAGAGAAGTAAAATTAAAGTCAGCCATGTTTCATCGGTTAGAATTTTGCAGTTAAAGGATTGTTTAGAAGATCAATATAGTAATAGTATTTTATCTAACCGAAATTTTATTATTAAAGCCACCATTTTGTAAAATTTTAAGTCTTAGAGCTACTCACAAAGAACACCTGACGCTCTTCCATTTCAACCATCCTACTTATATTTTATATAAGACATCATTTTCAATCCCTCCATCCCTTTGCAAAAATGATTCTAAATATTTAAAACTCTTAGTTACAATAACTCATCGTCTCATGTTTTAACAATTGTCTCATTACGTCTAATATTATTAAACTTAAATTTCATATATTGTCTTTACTTTTTTAAGTCTAAAACCTTTCACTTCTAGCGTTTCTTGCCTAGATTCGAGTTTAACATTTACTCATTCATGTATCTCATGTACTAAGACAATATCATCTGGAAACAACATGTATCGCGATATTGTATCTTGGATGTGCCTAGCATGTGAGTTGGATTGACTCAACTCTGCGTGCATGTGTTGAACAGACAAGATAATGTATATTAGATATATTTGATAGATTAGATAAACTATCGGTCATATTCATCAAAACAATTAGATGAACCAAACGGGTCAAATTTACAATGAGTCATTCAACTAGATATAGCATCATTCCATTATTACAATCAACAAATTAAGGGAATGGATCATATTCCCTTTTTCATTTCGTTCCACTGAATACTTTTTCACTCTGATTCCATTCTCTTGTATTCTACTGTTCCAATGAACATGGTAGAATCGTGGAGACTTTCTTTATACGTAGTATGTCCCTTCTAATTTTGGACTTCAGAGACATGTTCAATTGTTCATATTCCCCTCACTTTTGTTTTTGTTTAAATTTTGTGTTATAACAAGGCTTTCAACCATATATATGCTGGCTGCATGCAGTCAAATTGTTAAATCACTGCATTACATATATGTAGAAGCATTATTTTTCAGAAATTATTTAAAATTGAGATTTCTCTTGTCTATGATGTGCTAAGTTGTTGAAGTCGTGGAAATGGCATTGCTACATATTACATATATGTAGAAATACGTGGAGTGCTGCATGCAGCCCTGACCTGATTGTTACTAATACATTATTCAACATGGATTTTGTGTCTATTAATGTTATTTCTGTGAATATTGACTAATAAAAGTTTACCCTACGATCCAGGCTTTTTTTTAATATTATATGTTTATCTGAACAATATAATCAAAGTTTTTAAAATACAAAATGCTACAGAATATGTGATACAGAATTGGTAATCTTTTTTAGAATTGATTAGAACCGAATTCCTCGTCATCCTTTTAGTCTAAACCAGGATCAATTTGTTAGTTTTCATTATCAAGTATGTGACTTGAGATGATTTTATTGCTCTCATAGTTTTTGACTTTTTGTAAATAAATCTCCCGTCAAGTGCCATCAAGTACGACTTATTTTAATTCAAATCTACAAATAACATTCATTCAACTTGTATCGCATTTAGGGGTGGAGAAAATATAAAAAATTCAGGTATATTGCATATACCATACCGATATTTACCGTTTATATTGAAAATTTTGATATCGGTATAAGATTTATGATTTTTCCATATATACTGAAACACCCAATATATTATTTTATTAAATTTAAAAGTTGTATTGGGATTTGGCCATTTAGGTGGGACGTACACCAAGGTGGTACTGGATTTTACAAACTAGCATCAAAACCAGCTTAGTGCTGGATTTTTAAAAACCAGCTCCACAAGGTTGGTGCTGGTTTGTACAAACCACCATCGTGAGTGCTGATTTTTAAAATTAGCACTAAGCCACCGAGGTGGTGGTTTTTAAAAATCAGCACCACCTTGGTGCTGAAATTGTTGACTCTAAAGTTCTCATCGATGGATATCTTAAAATTATTAATAGTCCATTATCCTCATCCTGCATCTTCAGATGTTCCCATTTGTTTAGAAAGTGATTTGATTTGACCTAATGCAAATTACAAAGTATTTCCTTTTATTTTATTTTTGTATAAGAAATTTTGTTGAATATGAAAAAATACTTCCTTTTGTAATCAGTACATTAATTGTCGTTCATAAACTTTATTTTGTAATCAATGCTTTAGTAAAGGCTGTTAATGATTGGTTATGCTTTTTAAAATCTTATTGTTGTCTATTTGTTAATGCTTTGTTATTATGAACAAGCGTATTGTGTGACTTCTGAATTGGTTATGTTTATTAGTGTTATAGTGATTTTGGTATACCGAAATTTTCGGTATGATCGGTGTGCAATTTATACTATACGAAACTTCGATATACTAAAATTTTGGTATACTGAATTTTCAATACAGTATACGGTCTCGTATGGAAAATTCAGTATACCATACCGAACCAACCCTAATCACATTTATCCACACTTCTTTTTTTAACCTTTTTAATAATTCATTTGTTTTGCTTTAAATAGGCTTCCTACAATTCTACCCATCATTGATCATTCTATATAGCTCTTGTTGAAATAAAAACTTAACACAAACTACATCAGTTGTCTATTTCAGTTCATGTCGTGTTGATTTCAGAGATTGCCAGTTTAAATAAATAAACTATTTTTGTTTAGGTCAATCAATTCAAGATTAAACTAATACATGACAATATATGCGGGTGCATATGCAATAAAGCCATATAGAGTGCCTTTTGGTTCATTGGTTACAATTTATGTTTAGCTAGTGCATTGTTTGAATGCCATTTTCATTATGGTGCTTTACTTTTTAGGTTGGTGATCCAGTTCAACTTCCAGCTACCGTAATCTCTACCACTGCTGAGCGCTTTGGGTAAATAATTTATTTATTTTAAATTAGTCCCTTGTGTTTTTTTAATTCCTGAAACACTGATATGGATCCTTTATTTTGGCATATCGTTTAATTCTATCAGGTATGGCACAAGTTTGTTTAAGAGATTTCAGGAAGCTGGATTTCCTGTACAGATGCTAAAAATTCAGTACCGCATGCATCCAGAGGTTAGTTTTTTCTTTCTTTGCTGAAAAAAAGCTAGACATCCTAAATATGCCCCTTGGTAACAGATCAGTATCTTTCCCTCAAAAGAATTTTATGGCGGCTCGTTGGAAGATGGTGAGATGGTCAAAAAAGTGCGTCCTTGGTATGCACATCGTTGCTTTGGGCCATTTCACTTCTTCGATATAGATGGAACTGAGACCCAGCCATTAGGAAGTGGCTCTTGGGTAAATGAAGACGAGATTGAATTTATAGTACTATTGTATCATAAGCTAGCAAACAATCATCCAGAGCTGAGAGCTAGTCCACAAGTGGCTGTCATAACTCCATATAGCTATCAAGTCAAATTTTTGCGTCGACAATTTCGTGCTACATTTGGAGAGCAATCCGATAAAGTGGTCGACATAAACACTGTAGATGGGTTTCAGGTGATGCAATTAAATCACTGGTCTTGCTTAGATTTGATTTTTTTTTTCCATGTAAATTGAAACTGTTTTGCCATCAGGGCCGTGAAAAAGATATTGCTATATTTTCATGTGTTCGAGCAAATACTAGTAAAGGAATCGGGTTTGTGGCTGATTTCCGGAGAATGAATGTTGGCATAACAAGGGCAAAATCCTCTGTTTTAGTAAGCACTATTTTCACTACCATTCTAGCTTCCATTAAGTTTGCATATAATTTTTTTTAGATGTATAATCCACCTTTATATATCAGGTGGTAGGATCTGCTTCAGCACTGAGCCAAGATAAGCACTGGGGTAATCTAGTGAACAGTGCAAAAGAGAGAAATTGCTACTCTAAGGTTACTTTTCTTGGTTCTTACTCGACAAATTCACTGAAACATTTTGTTTGTAGCATTTCATCAACAGTTGTGTTGTTCTGACAGGTTACGAAGCCATATGCTTCATTCTTTAGTGATGAGAATTTGAAGAAAATGGAAGTAGATCTCATCCAGCAGAAGAGGGACCTGAAGAAGGCCCAGGCAATACATGCTGTTCATGATGAAATGGCTAAAATTGAAAACATCGTTGCCGATAATGATAATGCCGAAGAAAATGCAGAAGATGCACAGGATTGTGGCATGGATGATGGAGGTGGTTTTGGTGAAGATTAATTTCAAGATATATTACAATTTCTAGTAGTCCAAATGTCTTAATTTAAACTACGCAATTATGTATGTAATATGAAAGCATTTCCATTCGTGGCTCAATTCCAAAATTATAATTATTTTAAAGCTCAAATACTGGTGTGGACATACGTCACATTGCAGATGTGTTTACAAATCATCACATTTTGGCTATTCCTAAGCCATTCAAGTCACATTGCTGATGAGAGTTTCAAACATGAGTATGAGCAGTGATGCATATATACCTCAATCAGCTGTTAGTTGTCATCAACTTTATTCCGATGCTCACTACGTTCAGACGTTATTTATAGTCAGTTTTTATAGATTACGTGAATAAAGATAAATTATAAAATTAATTTATAATCGATTATGAATCTCTTGGGAATTCATCTCTATTTTATTATAATAAATCTATCATTTTCTATGTAACTAGGTATCCTCGTGGGGACATCAAGAGGATCATGAAGGGTATGGAAAATAAAGGATCACCTTAATGAAATATTATTTAGGGATGGAATTTCTAGGGTAGGGGATCTTAGGTTCAGGAGAGCCTTGTGTTTTTAAATGTTTAATCTAAAATGACTTATTAAGCATAAAAATGAAAAAAAGAGATTGTTATTGTAATAATTCTCCCAAGTGATCAAATTTTTAATAGGTTGCTTTAATAACTTGACACAATTATGGTTCATAGTAATGAGGAGATTTTTTAGCAAATGAATCGTACATGTTCCATGTAAAGGATTATTATGATAGGATAAAATATTTTTAGTAATTTATTTATCTATCGATGATATTAAATTGTTTTTTACTCCAAATGTAATGAGGGGATTTGTTACTATGATACCATAGAAAATATGAAAAAAAAGGAAAGAAATTTGTATTATAAAATATGATACATAGTTCAATAAAAAATAGTTGGCGAAGGCTTGGATGTTAATTAAAAAAAAAATTAGAAGGATTGGTTGCTCTCATGCCATATAATAAAATAAAGAATAAAAGAAAATATGAAAAAAAATATGAGTAATTTTATATTATAAGATATGATACCTAGTGAACACGTATCATTGGGTTATAAAATATTATATCTACATAAAACCTAATTTACTATACAACTTACTGTCTAATATAATTAATAAAAATCACTCAATTCCTTCCTTATTTGAATGATTTTCAATTCTTTTCAATCCTTATTAGCGGTTTGAATGTTTAAATATTCTATCACGTCTCTTGGAGTACAAATTAAAGATTTATATTTTAAGTTAAATTTTTATAAATTGATTTAATGGAAGTAATTGAATGTTTATTATTTCATATCATATTTTGATTAATCCAAGTTAAACTTGGAACCATTTAATATAAAACTAGATTAAATTTTAAATTAAATTAAAATTTTAATATGTTTAATTTCAATGGACAAACGGGTCGGGCTCAAATCCCCGTTAATTGGGTAGTTTCCCCTACCCGAATCCGACGTCGTTAAACCCAACGTCGTGAAACCCAACGTTCTCAGACTAAGTTTTGGGGCGGACCCCGAACCTTACCCTACGACCAAAAGCAGAGAGGAGAAATGGCGGTCTCCTCCGCCGCTGCCGCAGCGCTGCCCACCGCCTGCATCCGCCGGTGTCCCGCCTCCCCTCGCCTCTCCGAGCTTCCCTCCTTCCAGTCCCTGCACGTCACATCGCATATTCTTCCCGCAGCGGGTAGCGGGCGACTCGCTGCATTCCCGCGACGCCGCCTCCTTCCAAGGGTCATGCGCATATCCCCTTATCAACCCTTTTCTTTCATCTGATTTGGTTGGAGGTTGATGCTCTCCTTTTCGTTTGCTCAAAGAACTAATCTTGGAGAACTTGATGCCTCTCGCTATTTTGCACGGTTTGATGTATCTTGAATTGCCGGGTCGCGGATAAGCATATCTTGTATCTTCTTTACCTAGACATAAGCTTGATGGGAATATATGGCTAAAAACACATAACAATGCTAATTTCATGCCTACTACTTTGATGTTGGAATCACTTCTGTAAGTTTAGATGAATTGTTGTTTGACTACATAATTACGTGTTTGGAAGTTTTCAGGAAGCTAAGTATCTGTATGGTGAAAAACCTGATAGAAATGGTTCACTGTTGTCTGTTGTCGTGTTATTATCAAGGCTCACTCATTCAGATAATTGAATAGGAAGAACGTCTAGAACTTATTATTCCCTTTTGCGAGCGGCGTGCCAATGATTTTTTTTTTTTAATGATCTTGACATATATGATATTTTCCTTATAATGCATATGTTGAACACTTGAGTTCCAATCACTTCTTTCTATGCGCTACGATCTTGTTTCATGTCTTGGATTGCTCGAGAAGTAACATTATGTTTATTTTTGTTGAAATCGGCACACATACTATTTTAGTTACTTGGATTTTGTCTTTCTTATTCTGGAATGCATGTATCTTGTTTTCTCTATATCTAATTGCAGTTAGCAAACAAAATCATTGCAATTGACAACATATATTTCCTCTGGTTACAGATAGGAGCAAAAAAGCAATCTTTCTCTTCCTTTGATGAATTACTGGAGAAATCTGATAAACCTGTCTTGGTTGACTTTTATGCAACATGGTAATACCTTTCTATGGTTTGTAGAACTTATCTTCTTTCTCATTGATGCAATTGTTTTGCAACATGGGGACAAAATCATTTTGCAGAAAGCATCTTCTTTTGCTCACCCAATAGTCCTGAGCTTATGTTTAGTTAATATATTTACCAAGTCTGAGAATATCTCTCTTATATTTGATGGTCCTAGGATGCTAGATTTACGTATTGTGCAACCAAAGGTTATCTTTGTTCTATATAAAAGGACAGTCTAGTGTACGAAGCTCTTGTTATTATGGCGTTGTGAGGTCCTAGGGAAGGGTGTATTGTACGTAGCGTTACCCTGCATTATAAGAGGCTTTTTCCATGACTCAAACCTGTGACTACTAGGTCACGCCGCAACAACTTTACTGTTGTGCTAAGGCTTTCTTTTATCTTTGTTATATATAATGGGTAAAACATGAGAACAATTATGCATCATTTGTATAATTATAGTGATAAAAAAATGGTCTTGAAATGAAGTAGCTTTTGCTGAGGGTCTCCAATTTGTATGAAGATGCTTTGTTTCTTCTGATGGACTTTATAGGTGCGGTCCTTGCCAATTAATGGGTCCTATTCTTGAACAAGTGGGTGAAAAGATGAAAGATAAAATTCAAGTGATCAAGATCAATACAGAAAAATACACTAGCATTGCCAGCCACTACCAAATTGAGGCATTGCCAACATTCATTATTTTCAAGGATGGGAATCCACTTGACCGCTTTGTAAGATATACATACTATCGCTTGCCTTTTATATTTCACTGTTTCTGCCCATGCTGTTAGACTAAGGTGCATCTTTTTCAATACCCAGGAAGGAGCTCTGCCTGCTAATCAGCTTATCCAACGCATTGAAGCTGCACTGAAAGTGAATCAGTAGCTTTTCAAGTAAGGTTCTAAGACCAACTTGATCTCCTTGTTTAATGGTGAAACTGTTTGCCTTTCCTTATAAGTTACTGGATTGTTGATTGTTTTTTCTCCATTATCAAACAGCTCTAAAATTGGTGGTATTTGATAAGTTCTGATTCAGGAGGTTGATAGAGTCACTGCAGCAGTGTAGTTTCAATGCAACAAGATATGAGCTCATGTTGTAGATCCAACAATCCAGTTCATTTAGTAATACTGTGCATTGTTGCATTGGAATTCTCAAGATTTTGAATTTCTTAAAATGAACTGATCTTGGATTTCTTCTGATTCATGAAATTATCACCAACAATCTTGTTATAAGCATTGATGTTATAAAAATAATATTTTGTCTTAATTTTTAATTTATTTGTTTAACAAAAAGATCTTTATTATCATATGAGATTTCATTGTTTGACTTCTTCAAATTATGGGAGTTACCAAAGGGGTTACAAAAAATTATGATGGAATCTTTTAAACCAAGATACTGTAATTAAATATGAAGAATGTTTAATTACATGTCTCTTTGAGTAGATACTCTGTTTGATTAAATGCTAATTAAAGTTTGGTTCAAACCTTTGCTTACCAAATTATAGAGGGATTAATTTAATTGGTCTTGGCCCCATAAGGTAATAAATCAGTAATATTAGTGGCTTTACTTGCTCGCGCTAACGTATATTTGTGAACTTAGAATGCATTTACTATCTCCTCCCTATTCCAAAAGCTATAGTTAGAATCAAAGTATCAGATGATGAATAAGAATGTCTCCAATAGTTAGGATGTCATCTTTAATTTATGAGAGAAAGAAATAAAAAAAGTGAAAAAAAAATATTTTGGTTAAAACATCACTATTTTGGTATCGATTTCGTCGAAACATCATTACCTTGGCATTGATTCCATCAAAATATCACCACCTTGCACTCCATGTTATGCAAGGTCAAAATTTTTTTTTTGTATATCTCTCTCTTTTATTTTAATATTACATCGATAGTTCTCTTGTACTCTCCTAATCTTGTCTGTTCGAAAGTTCTAAAATTACAAGAGCATTTATGTTATTAATAAATTTTGATCAAAATTCATTAATGAACTTAAATAAGTAAGTTTTAGTCAAATTATATAATAAGTTTCTTTCACTTCCTTGAGTGTCATTATATTCAAAAACTCTTGATTTATTATAGCAAAAGGTGAAATCTACCATCCAGCGGTCCCATACGATCAATCCCATAACCATTTGTGAGAATGTAAATAAAAAAATTAGAGTTGAACATTGCGGGGCAAGATTGTTCGTTCGGAAAAATAAAGTTTTCTTTATTTTTAACATAGTATTATATTTGGATCTAAACATCTCTAATTTACGATAGGACAATACTAATAACTTTCCTACTTCTGGAATCCTAACATTTTAGTTCACGGAAGATATTGATATCGTCGAAGAGTAAATGAAAAGTTTATAAGACCAAATATGACATTGTGCCAAAGTAAAAAAAAATAAAAAAAATAAAATTTTAAAACAATTATTCTAAATTGATAGAGTCATAAGGATAAAGAGAGTGAAAGAATTTATTAGGTAAAGTTTGGTCTCAAATTGAGTTATCTAGGTCTCAAAATTTATTGATGGCTTAGATGTTTCTAAAATTTTAAAACTTTAACATGGATAAGAGTGGGACAGGACAAGAAAATTATTGGTGTTATTCTAAGTATATCAGAGATGTCTAGGTAACACTATACTAAAAGTAAAGAATGTTAAATTTTTTAAATAATTTTTCTAAACTAACAGATATCATATATCAAGGGTTTTTAAGCATGGTAGATAAACTTTGAACATGTTTAGCTCCAGATATCATACTATGTCAAAAGTAAAGAAAATTAATTTTTTTTAACAAATTCTCTAAACTGATATGGGCCATGAATCAATAGTTTTTTTTTCATATAGTAAGAATCAAGGAGTGAAAGGAACCTATCAAATAAAAAAGTTTAACTTGAAACTAATTAATTTAGGTCAGTTTTGATCAAAACACTTAACTTACATGCTTTTAAAATTTTAAAACTTTAGTACAGAAGATCAAGAGAATACAAGAATCATATCAAATAAAGTTTGATTTGAAATTAATCATCATTGACACTATCTTAAAGTCAAGAAGACTGGAATTTTTAAACAATTTTTCTAAACTTACAGGGTTCATGAATGAAGAGTGTTTTTAGTGTTTTTTTTTTTTGCGTGATGAGATATAAAAGAGTGAAAAAATTTTATTGGACTAAATCTTTTGAGTTAGCCTTATTGAATATTTGTAGGGCAACTGATTTGGTCCTACGAAAATTTTCTATCGGTCATCAAGTTAAGGTAAATCGAGAAGCGCATATGACGGACAACCCAAAAGTCCAACATCCTTTGATTACGATCTTCATTTGGAGAAAAAATTACTATAAATACACCATAGCTGGGGATCGAATTGTAGGTGCCTGAGTAATAACCTGAATGTTCTACCGTGGTATCATAGTCGTAGGGATGATATTCCATCTTTGAAGCATCAAGATGATGATGGTTTAATGAAATTAATATCAAAATAATGATGCTTTGACGAAATCAACAATGGTGATTCTTTAACAAAAGTAGCACAAAGGTGATGATGCTCCTTAACTAAAGTAGAACCAAAGTAGTTTTTTAATTTTTAATTTTTCCTTTTTAATTTTGTTTCACTTTCTTTTATTCTCTTGTAATTAACTATAGAAATTTTTTGTTTTTTGCTTTATTAACTTTCTTTTAATTTTTTTTATTAAGGTTTCAAAATTAAAAAAATGGATAAATTTAGAGAACAATGAATATAACGATATAAATTTAAAATAAAAGTGTGCTGTTTAGAGCCATCAATATTTTTTATCGAAAATTTATTGATGTACTTAAAATCTTAATGTTTTTAATAAACTATATAAATAAATTAAAGTGATTCAGAGTGAATAATATTAACTTGACATAGAGTTTAGATTTTTATAATTGTCAATGATTTTTATATTAGAGCGTTTGATAAAATAACTAAGTGTTTTTGTTTTGTTTATTTTTATTATTTATTATTTTTTCTTATTTTCTTGTAATTAGATATTAAATAGCAAAAAAATTTTTAAAAAAAGTACTTTAAATTTTTTTTATTAATCTTCTTTTGTATTTTTAAGATTTTTAATTAAAGTTTTAAAATAAAAAAATTTGAATAGATTTAGGAAATCGAACATCATAAATTTAATGAGTAATTTTTTAAAAAAATTGAGTTTTTTAGTATGCTTTTGTATGAAACTCAATAATTATTTTTTTTTAATTCCGTTCGATTCGTTTGATACTGTTTAAATAATAATAATTTTTTACCTTAATTTAAAGCCTAAAATAGATAGGAAATATTTTAGTAAAAACCAAAAGTACGATGCAACTTTGAGAAATTCAAACCATTCATACAAGCTAAATCTTCTAAATAGGTAAGTGGGAGGCTAAAGAAACAACTTATATTTTTATATTTGAATCTATATTAGGATTAAGACTTTGTCTTCATTCAGAAATTATGTGGAGTTTTGTATATTATTTTCATTCTAAAATATTTGATTTCTATTCACAACATCCTAATTAGGAGATTTAAAATAAATTAGAATTCTCAGCTCTCTATGACGTCTACGGTATAGAATATTTTTAAGATCAAGGAGATCATAATAATCTGGATTCCCATTCACAAGCATATTTCCGTGTTGTTAATTTAATTGGTCTTGCTCCATAAGTTAACAAATCAGTAATATTAGTGATTGACTTGACTTGCTCGTGTCAACTACTTAAATTTGTGAACTTTGAATAGATTGTACTTAGTATCTTCTCCCTATTTCAAAAGTTAGTTAGATTTGTTATAATAAAAAAAATCATATATTTTTATAATAATATAATATTATCCATTTGGATCTAAATCCTTATGACTTTTTTTTAGCTCTATTCAAAATGTCTCATGTCAATGGAGATATCTTATATCATTTTAAATCCATGATCTTTTTCATATATTTCCAATGTAGGACTTTAATTATATACTTAATAATTTTCTCTTCAAATGAAGGATCACCATTACTCTTATGGTTGGGGTCTCTCAGTTATTGTGCCTAAATGATATACACATATTTCCACAATAACATGATATTATCTACTTTGGACCTAAAAACTCTCATGACTTTATTTTTAGCCTCTATTTACAAGATCTCATGCCAAGATATCTTACATTCTTCTAAACCCATAATCTTTTCTATATCTTTTTAATATGAGACTTTGATTATATTCCCAACAATCCTCCCCTCAAATGAAGGACTGTTATTACTCTCATGGTATGTGTCTCTCTGCAATCCGGTCACTCTTGATCTATTTCAGGTCTCCCCATAAGTATTTGGTCACTCTTGACCTGCTCTGGACCTCTCCGCGAGCACCTGGTCACCCTAACCTACTCCGGACCTTCCCCGAGAGCATCCGGTCATTCTTGACCTACTTCAAACCTCCCTGAGAGTATCCGGTTATCCTGACCTGTTCCGAGTCTCCACTCAAGCATCCGGTCACCCTGATTTACTCAGGGCCTCCCCACGAGTATCCGATTACTCTTAATCAGTTCTAAGTCTCTTCACGAGCATCCGGTCACTCTTGACCTATTTCGGATCTCTCCGTGAGCATCTAGTTTTTAAGGAACTATAGCGCTAAACACGTCGAAAAGCGCAGTGGAAAAATAAGTTCCTTTTCTGAAGATCCATGCGAATTAAACCATATACTAAGTTTTGTTAAAAGGGAGTTATCTTTGTTGCGTAACACACGAACTCCTGGTCGCTAGGATCTCAACACGATTAAATGTTCGAGCCTCTTTCGGTATCCACACGAACAAATCTTCCTCGTCCGTCTCATGAACTCAAGAAGTGTAGAAAAGAAACAACCAAAGGTTGTGCTAGCAACCCTTTGGAGGTTTCGGCCAAGTGAAGAGAGGAGGAGGAAGAAGAGCAAGAACACATCCACTTTTATGAAAATGGATAAAAAAACCCTTTTGTACTCATTCATAAAAAATAGCCTTAATGCCAATTGCCTTAATGCATCCAATACATGATCAATTCCAAATTGATCACTCTTCATTCAATGCATGATCAATTCCAAATTGATCACTCCTCTTCCTTCATGAATACAAATTCATTAATTCACTCAATGAATCTAACTCATTGATCATCAATCTAAATTGACTCAATGAGTCTAATTTGAATTGGACTCAATCTAATAGTCAGATCCAATTGAGTCTAATTCAATGAGTCCAATTTGAATTAGACTTAATCCAATGATCCATCATATGAATCCGTCTCCATTGACTTGTTCTTTGTGTATGACCCAATAGGTTCTTGTAACGTTAGCAATGTCTCTAAAACTATTTTAGATATATAAACAATGAGTGACATCTAACAAGGCATCATTGTTATCCAAGTCGCGAGAATATTGAGACCGACTTAACATTTCCGTATCTATTATGTTGTATGACTTAATCCTTCAATCCTTGATATCTAAATTGATCAATGAGGCATAGACCGTGTCATCCTCTTATCAATCTTTGTGTTTCTTGATTTCTAAGAAGACACACTCAATCAAGTAAGTTCAATATCGCATATTGACTCATTTAAGCATGACCATGCATTCTGATATCCTACTAATCAAGGGGCCCACAAATATCACTTTCGTCATATGAAAGGGATAGATCCTATCTACATCACTCACATCCATTCGCATAATTTATTGTATACCAGTGATTGACTTTATCGTCCACCCTATTACAGGTGACGTTTATCGATACCAAAGTATACAACTCCTTATGTAGGGAACCGTAATGACTTTAGGTCTAAGGACTATTTATATTAATAGTCACATGAGAATGTTTATGACACTCATATAATGATCTATGAAATATTCTCATGGCATGTCATTTAGTACACATTCTCTAATATATATTCTTGTGTCAACCTGATATCTCATATCCATAACTTATAAGATTAAGGCATCCGTTGACCTATATACTAGTCTCAACGCATTAATATTATCCTTGTATATTAATGCTTGATTAGGAATAGTTAAAAGTAGTGTTCTATATATCCACAACATCCCACTATCAATTCAACCAATTGATATGATGTACACTAGAACCTACTACCCTAGGATATTATTATATTTATTCATTCGGCACTGAACTGAAATAAATATAATAACCAGCTTTGTCTTTTATTAATAAGTGAAATATGATACAAAAAGTGCTCTTTTCAATCATCTCATAATTTGTACTAGGGCTAATACTAACATAGTCACCCTAACCTGTTCAGAGCCTCCCCACAACTTCGTTCAAGGCCACCTCACATGACACTGGTCTGAACCATGACTCTGATACCATTTGTTGGGATCAAAAGGAATTCACATATCTCTACAATAGTATGATATTTTCTACTTTGGGCTCAAACCCTCATAATTTTACTTTTAGGCTCTTTACTCAAAAGATTTCATGCCAATAGAGATATCTTACATCTTTTTAAACCCATGATCTTTTTCATATCTTTCTAATATGGGACTTTAATTGTATCCCTAACACCCGCGAGCATCTGGTCATTCTTGACCTGTTTCGGGCCTCTCCGCGAGTATCCGATCACTCTTGACCTGCTCCGAGCCTCCCCACGAGCATCTAGTCACCGCTGACCTGTTTCAGGCCTCATGCAACTTCGTTCAAGGCCGCTCCACATGGTATCTGGTCTAGATCATAGTTCTGATACTATTTTTTTTTTGTCCCCAGGGCGTAGCACAGATGGGGAGTGCATGGTTCTGTGACTGAAAGGTCCAGGGGTCGATCCCTGGGGTGTCACTGCCTGGGGTTAACGTCTCCGCTATGCACTTTCCACCTGTGTACCTGCATTTACCTCCCTCCATATCCGTGGGACCGGATCTAGGGAGGCCGCTGATGTGGCGGTTCCACATTTTTTTTTTCTTATGACTTTATTTTTGGATTCTATCCAAAAAAAAGTCTCATGTCAATGGAGTATCTTGTATCCTTTTAAATCTATGATTTTTTTTATATCTTTTCAATATAAGACTTTAATTATATTCCAACCATAATTAAATTATCAGGTAATGAATAAGAACTATTAGCCTATGTCCATTTGGACGATGAATTTGGATATAGTAGATCAAGACGAATTGGTAGTTTAGATAAACACATACTTTGGAATTAGTGAGCTTGAATTCTTATTCGAGAATTGTAGAATGATTGGCTTTCATTAAGTAGTCAAACCTATTTAATCACTCATTTCGTCAATGTCATTGAGTTAGGTGTAATTATAGTGTTCCACTAATTTACAATGTGCATAGAGCAATTGATTAGATTGACATGATCTTATTAGACCATATGATTGTTTAATACCAAGTGGACTACTTGTAAGGTTCTTTGTAAGAAAAATATAATTGGTTTAATCTAATTAGCTAATTCAATTTTTTAATTAGATGATCTAAATATTCTAGATTTGTGGGAATAAAAGAAACTTAAGTAAGCTATGAATTTGTATCCATAGGATGTCACCATTAGAAACTAATTAATTACCTTCTGTGTGATTTTCCTTGTACCTTGACCTTGATATATCATCTTGATGATGAAATATTAAGAGTATATATAATGCAAAACCTAATGATATAGCCTTTACCCATGATCTTTAATTAAATCCATGATCGATGATAATATTTCTGAATTATTTATAGCTTATGACTCATGGTTATAAACTCAAGATAATTTAGTGTACATCAAAATGAAACTTGATATTATGTTTAAACTTGTATCACCTTTATTTGAATTGATAATTCTATAATTACTTATACGATTGATCAATTTTGTTTCTTCTTATTGCGACATGATATATTTTCTATATGAGTTGTGAAATGTGAGGATCACTAAATTCAGTGTGTGAACTCGTAGCACACTATGATAGGTGCTACGTGATTGATTTGAAATCATCTATGATATAAGGAAAGAAATTGATTTATTTTTAAAAAATATATTAAATATTTAAAATTATTGCATTTGTAATAAATAAAAATAAATTACAGATATTAAAGATTACTTTGTAACAAATTAAAGATTTAATTTTGTTATTTACTAATTATTTTTATTTTGATAGTAAATAGAAAATAATTGTAATAAGATTAGACTATTTTTTTTATTTAAAATATTTTCATATTTATTGTCATGTGAGTCAAATTTATAAAAGAAGTTCAGAGTCCTTTATAATATTTCAATTTTTCTTTTTTCATAGAGTTTTTTTTAATTAATTGAGGTTATTTTGTTTTTTTTTGTTTTTGCTCTATCAATTTCGTTTCATTGTTACTTGTCAATAATGTATGCTTATTGATGATCATAATATTCTCTGCATCTATTTTTTTCTGATATTTATCTAATTTTTGAAACAAATCTTAGACGTTTCCAAAACTCAAATATTATTATTTTAATCTTAAAGAGGTTGGATTAATTTTTTTTTTAATATTTAAAATATTGTCAAAGCACTTGACCAAGAAAAAAAAACATTATCAAAGCATCAAGCATGATTAAAAAACTTTGTATGAGCAACCAATAGGATTAGGTAGTTTCCTACAAATAACCATAATTTAACATTATAAATAAGAAAGCTTGTTGGCCTTGATAACGGTCAAAATATGATCATTATTATCTTCCTTTATTTTTTTTAAAAATTTTTTTAATTGGCACTAATTATTCAACTTATGTCAATTAACCTTAAAAAATTTTCAAAAGGACATTATTGGATTTTGCCATGCTCTTACGTATCAATTTATGTTATTTTTTTACTTATTGACCCAAATTAATGTTCTTAAAAATTTCAAAGAGGGGATTAATAACCACATATATTGTCGTATTGAGGAGTATATATAATAAAATAAATGCTCGATTTGATAATTACCAAACAATATTTAAAAGCAGTCTCTTCAGATTTTGGACTCGACCCATGACAAAGTCATTCTTCGTTTACCAGAGGAAGCCAATTTGGCATCGTCCCGCTGATGCAGAGAACCTGGCGTTTCCATCGACTGCCAACTTTCTCCACCCATCGGATCGGAGGAGTACAAATCAAACTCCAACACGAAATACTAAAATACATTTCATGCTTAAAAAAAAATCACTGTCAAATCGTACGTAGCTGCTACTGCCCATGCAGCGACGACGAGCTAGCCAGTCACAATTGTAGCAACAAACATGATGCGGACAAGTAGACGCGCGGCCACGACAATTTAAAAACAGAGGTCAAAGTTGCGAGGAGGAAGACGGTGACGGTGGTGGCGATGGCATCCTCCTGTGCGCAGGAGGTGCATCCGGAAGAGCAGAGCGCATCATCGGCGGCAGCCGAGGGAGGAGTCGCGCGTCCTCGGGGAAGTTGAGCTTGGCCTTGCTGCCCCTGAATCGGAGGGCAGCCGCGTCGTATGCTCGGGCCGCAGCCTCAGCCGTCTCGAAGGTGCCCAGCCACACGCGCGCCGCCTTCTGGGGGTCTCTTATTTCCGCCGCCCATTTACCCCACGGTCGCTGCCGCACTCCTCTGTACTTCCTTCGCTCTGCTATCTCCATCGTCGGAGATGGGATCATACTACTTCCTCTGCCAACTGGTGCTGCTGTAGTAATACAAATTTAAAATATCAACATCAGATACCCTATTCAAAAGTTTTACTTTAAAGTTTTGATAAGGTAACTAAAAAATCTTTACATCAACTACCCTATCCATTCTCTAAATTATATATTTATTAACCACAATTCTCTAAATTTAAGAAATAAAACTCATTCACTAAATTTTACAAGAAAGAAAGAAGAAATATAATATATCAAGACAAAAAGAAGAAATATAGAAACTGATATATTGTATATTGAAAACTGAATATCTAAATTTAATAAGTTATTTTTTTTTCTTAAATTATATATTTTGAATAGAAAATGCCCAAATTAAACCCCAAATGCTCCTTTAACCTCCCTTTACTTCCTAATCAAATACCAGTTCAGATCTTCTCTCCTCAAATTTCTCTGTCCCCGTGTCTCCTGTCGATCGGACGGACCAGATTACATCTCAAGGTATCATGACATCCTTAAGATGTGTGCAATAATCCTCATGATGTGCGAGGCATCCTTGAGATGTAATCTGATCCGTCCAATCGGTAAGAGGATACGGGGACAGAAAAATTTGAGGACAGATGATCCAACTCATCAAATACCCTATTCATTTTGCGTTTATTAACTATTTATTTCTTAAATTATACATTTATTAACTATCCATTTATTAAATTATACATTTATTAACCGTATTTCATTAAATTTAAGAAATGAAATCCCTAAATTTTATAAAGAAAGAAAGAAAAAAATATAAAAATTGATATGTGGTATATTGAAAACTGAATATCTAAATTTAATAGTAAAATTTTTACTCTAAATAATATATTTTGAATAGAAAATCCCCAAATTAAACCCCAAATGCCCACTTAACCCCCCTTTACTCCCTATTCAATTTCCCTATTCTTTTGCGCACTACGAGTTTTAACTTTTAAAAATTAATTTAGTTTAACTTGAAAAATATATATTGATTTATTTTTTTTTAAAAAAAAACGTTTCGAAGACATTCTGAAAATCATTCATTAAATTACCTCCTCCTGCTGGTGGCCAGCCGAGTTGATCGCCGACCGTTCGATGATATTTCGGAGTCGAGCCGCCCTCCGGCGCTGGCTCCCTTTTCCTTCCGGCGATACTCTCAGGCGGGAGCGCCGAACCGCTCGAGTACGCGACCTGCTGGTCTCCGGAAACGACATGACTCAACGCCGACACCATCGCCGACAGCTCGCGCTCGGTCCTGCTCCCTTCTGCGAACAGCTGGGCGGTCGCCGGCGGCAGAAGCGACGAAGAAGCGGCGGCGCTCGCCGGGATATTCTGGCCGAGTAGCCAATCGAGCTCGTCGACGTCTAGGTCATCCCGAAGAAGGCTGCTGTCCATGGTGCGGAGGAGGAGAGGATCGATTCAATTCAACAATTCATTAGATCAGAAGAAGAAATGGAGGATTATATAGCGGTGGAAGTCGTCGAATATACACAAATTAAAATAATAATTATAGATTTTCAAACTTGTACAAACGCCGCCGCTGGCTCCATCAAACAAACACACTCCAATTTATTTATTTAGTTTTTTAATAATTCAGATGCCGAGGTTTTACCGATTATTTAGACGGTCAAGACCTCCTGATTCGCCTAGCTAGCTAGCTAGCAAGCTACTTTCCGACATAATTTATTACTTGGATGGAATGAACAGTGCGAGCTTCTGCGTGCTAGATTTTGTGGATTCGGCAGATGTTTTTTGTGCCATCGTTAAATTGAAACGTTTTGCATTTAGAACACTGGCATGTTTGGTAGCTAGCCAAGAGGTGGTGGTACACGGACGTCAACAACGTTGGCACGCCGGCCGTTGAAGTTTATATAAAGCCAATTCAGTTGATGTCGGGTGCATGAAACAGGCGAAGCCACGTAGAGGGTTTATGCATGCACATCGGGAATTGTGTCTATTAGTCTGGGCGCCACGTGTATCATGTTATATCCGGAAGAAATTGTCGTTCCCATGCATTAATTTGACTGAGCGTTTCGCAGTTATCAGGGTTTCTGAAGATTTTTTTGGGGACAGGTTCACAGGGCGCGGGGTTGAATGCAGACCTCTTTTACCAATTTCTCTCTGAAGAAGTTTCCTTAGGGTACCCTAGCATAGATGGCAGTATGATAATTTGTTTGAATTAGACAGAGGTTAATCCTTGAGATATCGCTGCCTGTTTATTCTAGGGGCCGCTGATACGATGCTTCCCATTTATTTCTCTCAGAAGAAGCCCTGGGCTGGATTGAATTGTTCCCCCTTAATAGAATTGTTAAATTTATTAATGCTTTACCGAATCTACTGAAAAGAAAAAACAGAAACAAATAAATAAAATTAGAATGGTAAATGAAAAAAAAGGTGTAGGATGACACTAGAGAATTTATAAAACATAAAAATATTTAAGTATGAAAACTTATCAATTTAGGCATGATTTCGAGTTAGCCAGAGTTAGAAAAGGTCCGAGTTTATTATGTGCAAGCATGTTACCATCTTGCATTTTCTTGTATTTTATCAAATTTTAAATATTTATCGAATGATTTTTTTTATTATTTATGAAAATTTTAAGTTAATTTACTAATAATGATATCTAATTCATAGATGTTGGACATTTAGGTCATGGCGGAAGGCCTGACAGTTGACACAGTGTTAGAGAGCGTGCTGCCAGTAGTGAGGTAGAGGTAGTTGATCTATGAGCGCTACGCGAGGCCGTGCTCGAGTATCTCGCGTAGGACCTCAATCCATAGCTTCTTGTCTTAGGCGTTGACATAATCCATAACTCATTTTAAATTGATTAAACAACTTTAACCCAGTTAAATTTAGTTCGGCCATAATTTGATAAATCAAGTCAAAAATAATTTCGATTCGAACAAACATATTTTTTTTTTTATCTTCGTGCTTATCTGATGGATTTTATTCGACTCTAATCCAATAATTCAAACAGGTGGACCGAAATACATCATTCTTTCATTCACTAGTGAAGCATAACAACAAGCACAATGAGATCATTATTATGGAAAAATCGGATCGTAATCTTTCAGAATCATTTAAAGAAGTGGTAAAGGCATTCAATGATCACTTCCACACCAGGTAGGTTTGGCTCCGGGGAGAACCGCCTCCTTTCCTCAATCTTGTATAAGTTTCGACCAATGTGTTATCTCGGATCAACATGATGCTCGGGAGTGTCTCCCTAAAACAGAGGAAATTAAGGTGACGTTATTTAACATTGGAGATTAGAGGGTGTCCGGATTGGATGGATATAACTCTAAGTTCTTCAAGTGCTCTTGGAGCATTGCAATGTTCGATTTCACTGTAGTTATGGAATTTTTAACTAGTGGGAGATTATTGAGGAGATGTGGCTACACCTTGATTGCCTTTGTTCCAAAGTTAGCATATTCTAGTAAGATGATAGATTATAGGTCAATCTCCTATTGCCCTGCACTTTATAAAGTCATCACGAAGATATTAGTTTCACCACTATATGATAATATCTATTTGACACAAGAGCTATTCCAGAGGTATTATAAGAAGAACATCTCTCATAGATGCATTGTGAAGGTAGATGGACCTTCAGAAAACTTTCAACGTGGTGCATTGGGATTTTCTACGGGAGGCACTTATTGGATTATATTTTTATACGTTGTTTAATTATATCCTAGATAATGAATGTACAACCACCATATCATTTTCGATGGCCATTGGAGGAGCGGGGAAGGTCATTTGGATTCTTTAATGGGTTTAGAAGACTATGACAGGGGATCTACTCTCCCTTATATATTTAGTATGTGTAGAGATTCTTGGATTTAGATATAGCAATATACGGGCAAATTAGATTTCAAATTCCATCCTCATAGTACTGGGCACCTCAACTTGGCACAATTGACATATGCAGATGATATATTATTATTCAGTCAGGGGATGAGTTATCCGTGGGGTTAATATTATCTTCTTATATCTACAAGAGTTTGGGGTGACGATAGGTCTTCGGGTTAATCTTCAGAAGTCGAACATATTTCTAATCGGAGTGGATGACATAACATGCATGTGACTACTCTCTCTCTCTCATGAACTTCCAGTAGGGCACCATGCCTTTTCTGTATATTAGGATACTATTTACTGTAGAGCGTCTAAGAATTTCATATTATAATCTGTTTCTTGACTAACTAGTCTGATAGATTAACTGTTGACTGAAGAAGACATTTTGTTATGCAGTTTCCTTTGAGAATTAATTATTGATTTCATTTATAGGTTTTGCTGGTCTTTTATATGGATGTCTAAACATCTCTCGATGTCTTGAGTGGATATGTGTAGGCCTAAAGTGGATGGAGGACTAGGATTCCATGACTTGAAAGCTTGGATCTTATCTTACTGGCTAAGGTACTTTGGCAGATTCATGTAAAGAAAGATGTTCTTTGGATCAAGTGGACGCATCATACCTATCTAGACAGACGAACATATGGATTTGGGAGGTAGAGTACTCGGATTTCCCGTTGATCAAGTAGGTATTACAGATCTAGGGCCTCATTCTTGCGGGTACCATGGGTCAATGGCAAGTGCTATGTAGAGACTGGCAGATATTGGTTCGAATAGGCTAGAGGTGAACAGGGTATACGACTTCTTTAGACGTCTCAACCCTAAAATGCCCTGGGTGTAGATGATATGAAAATCTTATATATAAGCTAACCATGCAGTTACACTCTAGATGATAGCTTAGAGGTGATTTTCTATTAGAGACAAGAATAAATACTTAGAGTATCAGTCCTAATGCGCATTCTATAGGTAGGAGATGAAGACACATAGACACATTGTTTTTGTGCTCTCCTTTGGCGGCATTATAGAGGAGCATCAGAGGCCGAATCTTAATTAAAACCAGATATTTTATAATGTCGGCTTTGATACATATTGTATGGAGAGTTAGGAACGATTGTCCCTTTGATGAGCAACAAGTAGACTTATTTTAATATATACAATTTACTTCTTAACAGAGAGAGAGAGTATAAATTAAGTTGAGCAAGCCCTCATTCCATTTCCACGCTGTTTCTTCTGCATACCCAGCAATAAGTTGAGTATATCCTACGTTTTATTTCTTTAGGACAACGTTGACTTGGCAGGCTGGTGTTGCCGTTATTGGTCAAATTAAATAAATATTACAGGGAGTATGCAATTTTTTGTCGTGCAGGGCGTTGAACGCTTCAATATTTCTCTTCTCTGAGTTACGTTGCAATCAACTCGATCGATCAGTTGGTCGCGCTCTTTGCTCACCGTTTACGCACGCGTGATGCCATGGCACTTATTTTTGTGAAGCTTAATCAGCCACGTACGGTGAAGTCAAACTTATTTGGCATCTTTATCGTAGACGGTAGATCCTTCATCCGATGATGATGAGGTGAGAGACAGGGTTGGTTCGGCGCCGAAGACGTCTTCGGCGCCCTTGCCTATGCTCTCCATGGCCACGCCTCTCTCGCGGTCCATACACATTCTTGCCCCCAACGAGACCCTGTCAGCGAAATCTTCGTGTCCAACGACCTCAACACCTCATACGCGCACGCGGATAATTTAGTCTCAGCTTGAAGGTTGTTCGACGAAATGCTCGCGAGGGACATGGCCACTATGAGGAATGCTTGAAATTGTATCGGGAAATGGAAGCAGGTCCTGACGGCGTCCTTCCTAACGCCGCTGTGGAGCATGATGTCAAGATGGACCATGCTGGCTAGAGTTTGATCATCGATTTCTACACGAAGTGTGGGTGCTTGGATTTTGCCAGCCAAATGTTCGATGAAATGAGCGACGGAGATGTTACGTGTCACTTACAGCACGTTGATCACTGGGTACATGAGCTACAGGCTTGTCGCTTCGACTATTGAGCTCTTCCAGAGAGTGGATTCTCCAGTTCTTAGTACGTGGAATGCTGTGATCGCTGGTCTAGCACATAATGACAACCATGGTCAAGTTCTGGTTTCTGTCCCAGTGCAGTAGCACTTTCTTCTGTTTTCCTAACACCTGCATTCTATTCGAACTTAACTGGCGCTAAACAAGTCCATGGTTTCGCAATCAGAAGTTACCACGAGCAAAACATCTACGTAGCAACTACTCTCATCGATACCTACGCGAAAGCTGACTCACTTGAAGCCGCTCGACGACTGTTCGATGCAACGATCAGTAGAAGTCTCGTCATTTGGCCTGCAATCTTATCAGCCTCCGCTACTCATGGTGACATAGAAGTTGCCCTTCACTTGTTCAATGAAATGCTCAAAGCAGAAATCAAGCCCGACGATGTGACATTCATGATGATGTGACCTTCACGACGGTGATGTCGGCCTATGCTCATGCCGGGGCAGTAACCGAAGCTCGCAGCATCTTCGATGCCATGACTTCCTCTATGGCATTCCGCTGAAAATAGAGCACTATGCATGCATGGTCGAAGTCCTTAGTGTAGTGGAATATGCTTAAAGAGGTTGCTGAGTTTATCAAAAAGATGCAGTTCACTCAAATCGTAGGTGTAAGGATTTCGGATGAGTTTAGATATAATCAATCGGGTTAAATTAAATCTTATTATATTTGATCTATCAAGGCCGACTATATATATATATATGATCCGGTGGTAAAATGGGGCTAGCTCGACAGGAGGTCAAAGTGATCAACATTCGGGGTATGCGTCCGATCGATCGAGCTACCTTCCCGATCAACAGGAAGAGTAGCCGGCCTGATACTTCGACAGTTCGGCCTGACGCCGACCTTCCGACGTTTATAAGGTAAAGCGGGAATAGACGAAGGCCGAGCGGACATCCCGCTCGGCTAAGCAAGGGACACGGCTTCAACCCGGCGGTTAGGGCTCCCTCGCTCGACTGGGTGGAGCCGGACAACAGCTCATGGGCCGAGCGGGCGCTCGGCCCTACGTCGCATCACCTGAACGACGGACTGACCGAGTGGCTCTCCCACTCGGCCTAATAGCAGACAAAGGGAGCAGTTGACAATATCTTCCTAGGGACTAATATCATTGATAGTTGGCATGATCGTACGGTAGAATCTTCCACTGTCATGCCAGAGATATGCTCGGTCTATTCAGGTATGGTGACAAACACGCTTTTCTGACACGACCTTTCCAGGTATACTTTGGGAAGCGTGCACGTCTCGAGAAGCATGTGCGCGCCTCCTGGGAGCTCTATATAAGAAGTCCCAAAGCTTCATCGGAGGTATGATTTGATCACTGTAGCTACAGTTACGCTGCTCCTTTCTACTTCATTCTTCATTCACCTTCTAGTGATTGACTTGAGCGTCGGAGGGCCATCGCCGGGGAACCCCTCTCCGTTCGGCACTAACGACTTGTGGATGCAGACTTAGCTCATCGGAGGATCACGTCATCTTCGGCCGACAGCCAGTCAACGTGAGCCCCGTCTACCCAACGCCGTCTACTCGCTCTCGGACAGGATCAAATTTGACGTCGTCTGTAGAAACGCACCTGAACCCGAGCGGAGAAGATAGAGGAAGTTGGACGTCTCCATACCGTGACACTCACTCCGGAAGAGCTTGACACGCTCATTCAAATATGAGCAACGAAATTAGTCGAACAGCAGCAACAAAAGGCGCTGGCCGATCGGCTGGAACAACAAGCAACATCGGCCTCGGGAGGTCGAGCGACGCACGAAGACCGGCCGGAGCAACTCTCCATATGGGGACAGAACAAGATGCCGACCAGCACTCCTGGGGAAGTTCCGCCAGCGCCCATTCCATTTCATCGGGCGTTATTTCAGACACCCTCAGAGATAGCTCAGACCAACCAGGATAGGGGTTCCTCAGATGAGGCCCCCGCTCGGGACGAAAGAAAAGGCAAAGCGCCCCGAGCTGATTCGTCGCCCGAGCGGATCAACTGACAATTCTCCGAAGTCATTTTGCAAGATCCGCTGCTGAGGCACTACTTTCCCTTGGCGATCGGGGAGTATAATGGGTCGACTGATCCAGACGACCACCTCGGTAAGTTTGATAACGCCGCCACTCTTCATCAGTATACAGATGGAGTCAAGTGCCGAGTGTTCCTTACCACTCTCTCTGGCTCGGCTCAACGGTGGTTCCGAAGGTTGCCTGACGGGTCTGTCCGAAGCTTCAAAAACTTCCGAACGACCTTCCTTCATCACTTTGTGAGCAGCAGACGCTATCAGAAAACAAGCGTCAGCCTGTTTTCCATGAAGCAGGGCCAGAGGGAAACTCTACGAGCCTACATCCAACGCTTCAACCAGGTGGCGATGGATATCCCCTCGGTCTCATCCGAGACCATGATGAACGTGTTCACGCAAGGGCTCGTGGACGGGGACTTCTTCCGAACGCTCGTCAGGAAGCCGTCCCGCGACTACGACCACATGCTAAAGAAGGTCAATGAGTACATAAATGTGGAAGAAGCCCAGGTGACCCGGAGGAAGGAGGCTCCATTCGAACCATCAGCACCGACCGAGCGACGTCCGTCGTCCAGCCATCAACCTCCAAGCGGGCCCCGAGCTGAGGGAGTACGCTCACACTAGGAAGCAAGGCCACATGTCGTCCAGCATGTTGCCGCAATACGACCTAAGCCCAAGGAGAAGGTATGGACCCCTTTGTTCTGCTCATTCTACCAGTCTGCATCTCACAACACCCGCGACTGTGGCGGGTTCGATCCTGTCGCCCAACTGGCGCCTAGGAGTTATCGGCGCCGATCCCCTTCGCCCGATTGACGACACGAGCATCCTCGGGCCGATCAACGGGAAGAAGCCAGGCGATCACCAAGGCGGTCTCATCCTAGAAGCGCGGAGCCAACAAGAGCTAGGCGCGAGCGAAGTAGGTCGTCCGCCTGGGAGGAAGAAAATCGAAACAATGCTGCTCGAGGTGAGATCAACATCATAGTCGGCGAGCCGACCGGTGGGGATTCCAACCGGACCCGGAAGTCTCACGCCCGGGGGTTAGAAATCCATGCGGTGGGCTGCAGTCGGGAGCAGGCCAGCGGACCCGAGATCAGCTTTGGTCCTCGTGATCTCGAAGGAGTCGAAGTGTCGCACGATGATGCACTCATAATTCGAGCGGTAATTGCCAATTATACTATTCATCGTATATTCGTTGACACAGGCAGCTTGGTTAACATCATTTTCAAGAAGGCGTTCGACCAGCTCCAAATTGACAGAGGCGAACTGTTGCCAATGATGACCCCTCTGTACGGGTTCACCGACAATGAAGTCTTGTCGATCGGCCAGATCAAGATGTCCATCTTGCTCGGGGAGGAACCACTCTAGAGGACAAGGGCCACGAACTTCATCATAGTAGATGCCCCCTCAGCCTACAATATCATTTTGGGCCGCCCGACCCTCAATGAATTCTGAACAGTCGTTTCAACCTTCTGCAAGATGATTAAGTTCCTAGTAGAAGATCGAGTTGGAGAAGTATAGGGGGATCAGCTGGCTGCTCAGAGATGCTATGTCGAGATGGTGAAGACCGAGGCAAAGACCGCTCGGAAGACACCTCGGATGGAGGTAAACACCATAACTGAGAAACCCCCTACTTTAATTTATGAAAAAAAGAGGAAGTACAGATACATCCGGGTCAAGCGGAGGCAACGACCTTCATAGAGTCTTACCTAGAGGCCGGGCAGAAGGCCGAGCTGATTAGTTGTCTCTAGCAGAACCATGACGTGTTTGCCTGGTCTACCCATGAGCTGCCCGACATTTCCCCGAACGTCGCACACCATGAGCTCCACGTCCGACCGGACGCTCGGCCGGTGAAGCAGAGGAAGAGGGACTTCAATGCCGAGCAAAACCTGATTATCCGTGCGGAGATTGAGAAACTGTTGGAGGTCGGCCACATAAGCGAGGTTCAGTTTCCGAGCTGGCTCGCAAATGTGGTGCTGGTTTCCAAACTGGGCAACAAGTGGAGGGACTGCATCGACTTTTGGGATCTTAACAAGGCATGCTCGAAGGACTTTTATCCCTTGCCCAGGATCGATCAGATGGTAGACTCCACGGTCGAATGCGAGCTGATATGCATGCTGGACGCCTATCAGGGGTATCATCAAGTGTCACGCGCCCGTGAAGACTAAGAGAAAGTCAGCTTCATCACCGCTGATGACACGTTGTAACGACCTAATTTTTCCTATTTCGAGTTCTAAATGTCTTCAAAAACATTTAGAAATACTTTTAAAATATTCTAGAGATTTTTAGAAATTTTTAGAATATTTTTACGTAATTTTTGGAGGTCGTTTGGTATTTTTACAAAACGAAAGAAGTTTAGATAAAAATTGTGTAAGTCGAGATTCAACCCGTAGACCTCGAACAAGTCATAAGCCTTAAGCGAAGCGAGGCAACCAAGTGAGCCGCGGGTCTTTTGTGAATATATATGGAACGAAATGTATATATGCAGTAGTTGGAACATTTAAAAGAAATTCAAAAATGAAGGCGCGACTGAGGGATCGAAGCTACGATCTGTGGCTTCGGTTAAAAGCCGGTTGACAGCTGTGCTAGCGAGTTTTGTTAATTAAGGAAAGAACGGAAATAATTTAAAGGATAGTTGATAATAGAAATATTGGAGTTATAAAGGGAGAACTTAGGGCTTGATTTCCCGTGACCTAATTTCTACCTCTCTTCTTCCTCACGCGTGCGCGGCGCCGGCTCCTCCCGGGCGGAATTGAAGAACGAAGCTAGGGCTTCGTCACGGTGGCCGGCCAAGGGTTCAATCCAAGAAGTTCTTCCCGTCTTCACGAACCCTCGTCGAAGAGAGCACGGAGGATGCAAGGAGCCGCTGGATTTTGAGCTAGCCGAACCCTAGATTTCTCTTTTCGGTTGTAAGTCCATGAACAGCGAGGTGAGTTGCTACTCACCTGTAGTAGGAGTAGTTCCGCGAGCTTTGATTCTTCTTTGTTTGCTTTCGGGATTTGTAGTTTGATTTTGGTAGATTCATTCGGACTGGGTGATTTTGTTTCACTGAGTTGTTGTAGGAGTGGTTTCGGATTTATGTTAGTTCTTGTGTTGATTTCGGAGCATGTTTCATGGAGCTTTTGTTTTTTTGCTTGCTGTCGTGAACCCCAAAGAAAGAAAGGGAAGGGTTAGTTCAGTTCAAGCGGGTGGATTAGAATTCCTTCCAAGCCTTGTAATTAGTATTGTATATTCAGAACTTTGAAGTTGATGCGAAATTTTATATCCATGTGGATAGGCTAGTTGGAACTCTTGACCATGACAGGGATGCCTTCCTAATATACTAACCTGCCATCATCTTGATATCATTGACCTTCTGATCTTATTGTAGAACTGATATTATTAATCATGATGAGGAATCAACTACAATTTCTATAACAAATAAAAGAAGTATTGAAAATATTACATTGTTTGATTGATGATCCTGTTCGAACCAAGGGTCAACGAACGCTGGGGATGTGGCGCTCCTTGCTGGGTCCTCGAGGGCTCCGGTGAACCTGCAGCAAAACCGAGCCGGGAGGGGTGTCCCGGCGACGGCCCTCCGACGCTCAAGTCAGGCGAGGAATAACAAGAAGGTGGTCTCCAGATCAAGATTTCTCATACCTCCAGTGAAGAAATGGAGGCCTTATATAGACCTCCTGAAGAAGTCTGGGCGCACCAATCAAAGTAACCACCTACCTTTGACCATGCCCAGGTATGGGTCTGTCAGAAGGGCCATGCCCAAATATGGATATGTCAGGAAGATGTCCATGAGGCCATATTGCTACTGTATCAACCTTGCCATGATGTGACGGCAAGATCCTCCCTTGTGCGATCTTGTGTACGGCCTAATCATCAGACATGCTTCTGCTGATGTCCCATATCCCGAGCCGAGCGCATAGGCCGCTCGGCCACATTTGTACCCTCGCCCTTATCTTGGCCGAACGGACGGTCCGCTCGGCCCTTCGGTTCCAGCCGAGCGGAATCTCGCTCGGCCCTTCGATTCTCCTGCCTTGGCGTCAGAAACCCAAGCCCCTGGATGGGTTATCTCTAGCTCCGCTCGGACCTACTCAGCTGCTCGGCGTAGCCATTAACCGCTTAGTCAGCCCTTCATCGGTCATCAAGCTGAGACCCTTAGGAAATGGGTCCCCCATTCTTACCGCCGGATCACTTGCCTTCCCTTCAAGTCTAGTCGAAGGAGGCAGTGAGTCCGACTGACTGGACTGTATGTGTCCGAGCGGGCGGTCGCCGCCTTTCCGTAGCTTATAATATCCCTGGGGCCGTTCGGCCCTTCTGCCAAACTCAGCCGTTCGGCTCTTTATTTCGGTTGTCTTGTCGCTTAATGTGGATATTTGCTTGTCTAGATCTTCTCGAAAATCATGCAAATCCTCTCCATTAAGTCGGAGCATGCGCGGTATGGGCGCATTAATTGCACTCGGTGACAGGGCGCCACGTGTCGCCCATTGTGTGACAGCGGCGTCACTCACGATGGGACGCCCCCGTTTGAAATGGACGGCCCGAGGGCGTCCTCGTTTCTCGTGACCTAGATCGGACGGCGGAGGCTGGCTGTCCTCGGCCGTATAAAGCCTCCTTCCCTTTTTTGGCCGCATATTAGCTCGCGCGTTGCCTTCTGCCTCGTTCTGTTGCTGCGGTCTCCGGCGATCTAGTGTCTGTTTTTAGGCGGCGATCATATCATCGGTGATTCTTTCCACCCGTTTCCTTCCCAGTGAGTCTTCTTCCTTCACTTACTAGATCTTCTCTGCTCATTTCGCCCCTTTCGTTTCCCTTCCTTCGATTTCTTGCCATTCTTTCGCTTCTCCGAGATGGCAAGCTCCTCTGCACCCGCTGTTGGTGTTCATGGCCCTTGGTACCTGACCATGGAGAGTCGATTTGATGAGGAGGGTGCTCGGCGTCTTGTTCGGACGTATGGAATTCCCGATAACTATGAAATAGTCGTAGCCGACCCGACCGACCGACCACATGACCCGCCGATCGGCACAATCTGTTTCTTTTTAGACCAATTCCAAGGTGGCCTTAGATTTCCTACCCATCCCTTTATTTTAGAGGTTTGTAACTATTTTCGCATCCCGCTCGGCCAACTTGTGCCGAATTCCTTTAGGCTGCTGAGCGGGATGGTCGTCCTCTTCAAGCTGCACAGTATCCCTCTTGATCCTAAAATATTCCACTTCTTCTTCTACCCCAAACAATCCGAGCTGGGGACTTTTATTTTCCAAAGTAGAATAGGCTTTAAATTTTTTGACAATATGCCGACCTCCAACAAACACTGGAAGGAGTTTTTCTTTTATATCCGACTTCCCGAGCGGCCAGCATTCCGAACCAAATGGCAGACCGCTGTGCCGACTCAGCCGGAGCTCGGTAAGTTCAGAAGCAATCCAGCCTATCTTCATGCGGCGAACAGGTTGTCCGGTCAGCGATACAAGATCGATCAGTTGCTGCTCAAGGGGGTGTTGTATATTTTCGGATTGTCTCCCGTTCGGGAAAATCTCCCCGTCCGCATGAGTAAGGATTCTTTACTCTCTTAGTCTTTTTTGTCTAATTGATTTTAATTTCGTTTACTGCAGCTGAAGTCATGTGGCGCTCTAAGGCTACTGCTCATTTGAAACTGAAGGCCGTGGAAATTGAGGCGGCCACCAAAAAGGAGCTCGCCGAGCGGGGTCTCATTCCCAGCCGCCCGGCAGACGCGGGAGAGGGGGGGGGCGCAGTCCGCCCCTGAAACAGATGCTGTCCCATCCGCTTCAACAGAGGTTGAGGCAGATCCTGTTTCCTCAGCCCCCGCCGAGCTGGGGGTCCCTCAGGTCGGGGATCCACCGCTGGAAGTTCGGCGAAAGCGTCGAAGAAGAGGGAGCACCACAGGTGCCGATCGGCGTAACTTCGCCTGCTAGCACGCCATCACAGATCGGGACTCCAGCGGCCTCGCCTACCGCACAGCCTTCCGGCTCTCCTCCCCGGACTCGTCGCCGTTTACGTCGGTTGGGCGAAACTTCCACCATAGGGGAGTCTTCGCAACAAGCGGCTACAGCTGAAGAAGCGCCGTCCGGCCATCCGACCATCAAGACCACCCTCCGATTCCCATCGGAGGAATATTTACTGTCTGCCGATCGGCCATCGAGCCCTGTTCACGAAATAACCTTGACGGGTCCGCTCGCCAAGCTTTTTGAGGACGCCCAGATTCAGGTTGCCCTCATGACGCCCAAGCAGCTCGGCAATAACAATATGCAGCAGGCCACACAGGTAAATTCATCTCTCTTCATGTGCCATGCTATTGTTTGACTCCTGACTTTATTATTTCCTTACAGCGTTGGGCTGAGCAAATCGCCACCAGCCACCGGCTGGCCGAGCTGGAGGATCTCCTAGAAAAACTCCAAGTATCAGGGGGCCGGGTCCATCGGCCGAGCGGGAGAAACAAACTCTCGAGGCCGAACAGAAGAAAGCTGCTGATCTGGCTGCAGAGGTGGCCCGACTCGAAGACTTGGTGAAGAAGCGGGACGGGGACGTGAAACGCGCCAGTGGCCGGAAGAGGCGGGCGATTGCTGATCTGGACAAAATGAAAGTCGAAGTCCGGGCCCTAGATCAGCAGTCTAAGAAGCTAGAGGCCGATCTGAATGCCGAGCGGGAGATCCGTGCAGCCGAACGCACAAAAGCTGAGATGGACTTGAAGGCTGTCCAAGATACCTTAACCGCTTCCCGAGCGGCACTCAAGAAATATAAGGAGGGAGAGCCAAGTCGGCTAGCAGCAGCGCGCCAGGAATACCTCCGCTCGGAGCGCTTTGGCGAAAAGTTTGGTGGCAACGTCTCCTCAACCTTCCTCGAGGCGGTCAAGGTCACCACGGCGTACTTTAAGAAGGGGGGGCATCTTCCTGCTGACCTGAGCATTCCCCCTCCCGAACTGGCAGTCATGATTGACGACATCCCGGACACCTTTTTTAATTTTGAGGATCCGGAGTGATGCGGGTTATTTCAAGTACTTTCTGTATTTCATCCGCTCGGCGGATGTAAAATTTTTGTACGTGCCGTTCGGCATAATTTTTCTTTTAATGTAACGATGCCCCTTTGCTTGTCTTCCTACTCATTGTCCATAATATTCTTCTGTTTGCCTAACGTTGATGCTTAGAGTCAGTCATGCTCTTAAGCGTTCTCCTTCACGCGTCCGATCGGCTTGGCACATTGCATAAAGTCCGAGCGAGGAGGAATACTCGCTCTGCACGCATCCTGCCTGCGTGAAGTCAACAAACGCCGAGTATTGGAGGACCAACCCCCAATCGGGCCTGAATGTTTTAATATTTGTAGTTTCCGCGATCTCTGATATTCGTTCGTCCGCTCGGGGTATTTATAGTCGCCGGACCGACTTGATTTTTAACGACGGGGCTCGTCGGTCTTTCCGCTCGGTTTTTATAGCCGATCGGCGCGGCTCTCGATTTTTAACGACGGTGCTCGTCGGCGCGGATATTTATAGCCGATCGGCGCGGCTCTCAATTTTTAACGACGGTGCTCGTCGGCGCGAATATTTATAGCCGATCGGCGCGGCTCACGACTTTTAACGACGGTGCTCGTCGGCGCGGATATTTATAGCCGATCGGCGCGGCTCTCGATTTTTAACAACGGTGCTCGTCGGCGCGGATATTTATAGCCGATCGGCGCGGCTCTCGATTTTTAACGACGGTGCTCGTCGGTAGCGGATATTTATAGCCGGTCGGCGCGGCTCTACGGAGCTCGTAGGCGCGGTTATTTATAGCCGATCGCGGCTCTTGATTTTAACGGCGGTGCTCGTCGGTGCGGATATTTATAGCCGATCGGTGCGGCTCTCCATTTTAACGACGGTGCTCGTCGGTAGCGGATATTTATAGCCGATCGGTAGCGGCTCTCGATTTTAACGCCGGTGCTCGTCGGCGCGGATATCTATAGCCGGTCGGCGCGGCTCTCGATTTTAACGACGGTGCTCGTTGGCGCGGATATTTATAGCCGATCGCGGCTCTCGATTTTAACGACGGTGCTCGTCGGCGCGGATATTATAGCCGATGCGCGGCTCTCGATTTTTAACGACGGTGCTCGTCGGCGCGGATATTTATAGCCGGTCGGCGCGGCTCTACGGTTTAACGTCTGGGCTAGACGACGCGGTTATTTATAGCCGATCGGCGCGGCTCTCGATTTTTAACGACGGTGCTCGTCGGCGCGGATATTTATAGCCGATCGGCGCGGCTCTCGATTTTTAACGACGGTGCTCGTCGCGGCGCGGATATGCTCGTCGGCTCTCGATTTTTAACGACGGTGCTCGTCGGTAGCGGATATTATAGCGGTCGGGCGGCTCTGGTTTAACGTCTGGCTAGACGGCGGTTATTTATAGCCGATCGGTAGCGGCTCTCGATTTTTAACGGCGGTGTTGGAGCGGATATTTATAGCCGGTCGGTAGCGCTCTATTTAACGTCTGGGCTAGACGGCGCGGTTATTTATAGCCGGTCGGCGCGGCTCTACGGTTTAACGTCTGGGCTAGACGGCGCGGTTATTTATAGCCGATCGGCGCGGCTCTCGATTTTTAACGACGGTGCTCGTCGGCGCGGATATTTATAGCCGGTCGGCGCGGCTCTACGGTTTAACGTCTGGGCTAGACGGCGCGGTTATTTATAGCCGGTCGGCGCGACTCTACGGTTTAACGTCTGGGCTAGACGGCCTTCACGACTAACTCCTTACCAGGTCGAGCGACCTTGGCCTTCATATCTTATCTCGCGCTTGAACAGTCTTTGTGCCCGGCCGAATGGCATGGGTCATTTGCTTGCGAACCTAATCGGCTGGGAGGCCTTCACTTATTCGGGTGCTTGGCTCGGATAATCCATATGCCCCTTTTACCCAGCTTGGAAAACGTACTCTTGGCCGAACGGCTCAGGGTCTGCTTCGAGCATTTTGGCTCGGATAATTTATCTCCATCCGGAAGGTACTGGGTCTTTGATCCTCGAGCGCTTGGCTCGACCCATTTACCTCCGGCTGAGCGGCTCGTGGCCTTCGTTTCTTGCCAATGCCTTATATTTGTTCTCTTGATTCTTCATTTCTGCATTTCCAGTATTAGTTGAAAAAAGTACATAGAATGATTTACATTGGCACACCTTTCACCCCGCCCGGTAAGGCTGGAGGTGGTTCACGCTCCACGGCCTATCTAACTGCCGACCGTCCTCATCCTCCAAATAATACGCGCCCGAGCGGAGCTTTTCGATGATTTTGAAGGGACCTGCCCACGGAGCTTCAAGCTTGCCGACGTCACCGACCGGCTTGACTTTCTTCCGGACAAGGTCGCCGACCTGGAATGATCGGGGGATGACACGCCGGTTGTAGTTTTGCTTCATCCGTTGACGGTACGCCATCAGCCGAACGGATGCCTTGGCACGCTCTTCGTCGACCAAATCCAGCTCCATATTCCTCCGCTCGGCGTTGCCTTCATCATAACACTGGACCCGGATGGACTCAACGCCGACCTCAACCGGAATGACCGCTTCACCTCCGTACACCAGATGAAAAGATGTAACGCCCGTTCCTTCCTTAGGAGTTGTTCGGATGGCCCATAAAACGCTCGACACTTCATCTGGCCAACTTCCTCCCAAGTGGTCGAGCCGAGCGCGCAGGATACGGAGAATTTTCCGGTTGGCCACTTCAGCTTGACCGTTGCTCTGAGGATAGGCCACGGATGTGAAATGTTGCTCAATGCCGTAGCTCGTGCACCAATCCTCTAACATCTTCCCTGTGAACTGCCGCCCGTTGTCGGACACTAGTCGACGAGGGATGCCGAAACGACAAATGATGTGTTGCCAGATGAATTTTTTAACCATTTGTTCAGTGATCTTTGCCAGCGGCTCGGCCTCCACCCATTTGGAGAAATAGTCGACCGCCACTAGTAAAAATTTCCTCTGTCCGGACGCCATCGGAAATGGACCGACAATATCCATTCCCCATTGGTCGAACGGGCATGAAACGCTTGACGCCTTCATTTCTTCGGCCGGTCGGTGGGAGAAGTTGTGATACTTCTGGCATGAAAGGCAGGTAGATACTGTCCGAGCGGCGTCTGTTTGTAAAGTTGGCCAAAAGTATCCGGCCAAGAGGATCTTCTTGACCAATGAGCGCCCGCCCGGATGACCCCCGCATGATCCTTGATGTACTTCCTGGAGGATGTAAGCTGAGTCCTCCGAGCTTACACATTTCAGCATTGGGCGCGAGAAAGCTTTCTTGTAAAGCTGATCTCCAATGAGTGTAAACCGACCGGCTCTTCTCCTGAGGAGTTGGGCTGCATATTCATCGGAGGGTGTGGTGCCCGAACGGAGGAATTCTATAATAGGTGTCCTCCAGTCGCTTGGAAACGTGGGAGCTTTCCCCTTCCTGTCATCCCGCCTTGGCATTTCGTCTGAAGAAGAGCCTCTATCTCTTCGAGCTGGTGCGGCTTCAGGGGTGCGAAATAAGGCCCGAGGGAATGCGACGGTGGCTTGAGGTGCTTCCGCTCGGCCACCAGACGCAGATGTTGCTTGTTGCTCCGGCTGTTCGGCTGATGCTTTTTGTTTTTGCTCCATGAGTTTGGTGGCCCTCATCTCGACTAGAGCATCGAGTTCTTCTGTTGAAAGCGTCACGATGTGTTGTCGTCCAGCCTCATCCATTGTTCCTGTTCGAATGCAGGTGCGTTCCCACAGACGGCGCCAATTTGATCCTGTTCGAACCAAGGGTCAACGAACGCTGGGGATGTGGCGCTCCTTGCTGGGTCCTCGAGGGCTCCGGTGAACCTGCAGCAAAACCGAGCCGGGAGGGGTGTCTCGGCGACGGCCCTCCGACGCTCAAGTCAGGCGAGGAATAACAAGAAGGTGGTCTCCAGATCAAGATTTCTCATACCTCCAGTGAAGAAATGGAGGCCTTATATAGACCTCCTGAAGAAGCCTGGGCGCACCAATCAAAGTAACCACCTACCTTTGACCATGCCCAGGTATGGGTCTGTCAGAAGGGCCATGCCCAAATATGGATATGTCAGGAAGATGTCCATGAGGCCATATTGCTACTGTATCAACCTTGCCATGATGTGACGGCAAGATCCTCCCTTGTGCGATCTTGTGTACGGCCTACTCATCAGACATGCTTCTGCTGATGTCCCATATCCCGAGCCGAGCGCATAGGCCGCTCGGCCACATTTGTACCCTCGCCCTTATCTTGGCCGAACGGACGGCCCGCTCGGCCCTTCGGTTCCAGCCGAGCGGAATCTCGCTCGGCCCTTCGATTCTCCTGCCTTGGCGTCAGAAACCCAAGCCCCTGGATGGGTTATCTCTAGCTCCGCTCGGACCTACTCAGCTGCTCGGCGTAGCCATTAACCGCTTAGTCAGCCCTTCATCGGTCATCAAGCTGAGACCCTTAGGAAATGGGTCCCCCATTCTTACCGCCGGATCAATTGATATATACTAAACTTGGTCACTGATTGTACCAATAACTAATTTAGTTGATTCTTGATTTGTTCTTCCTAAACTATGAATTAAGATGACTGATAAGTTAGATGTAATTTCCTTTGCTGCCATACCAAGCTTTACATAGGTTTTAAACTTCAGCAGATTCTAGTTTCGGTCTTTTGTTGTTTTAGGCAGTAAGCATGAAGAACAGATTCAAATCTAGGTTATCAATGATAATTCTCTTTTGTTGGTTAATTTCCTTTTTGCTGCCCTAGCTTGGTTAATCTACCTTTGCTGCCATGAGTTTGTTAAAGAAGAGGAGAAGGAATTTGAATGGGTTTAGCATGTTGTTTAGATTTTTCCTATGTTGTTTAGATTATTCCCTTGCTGTTTAGTTTTCGTTTGCTGATAGTTAAGCATGAGCAATTATCCATTTGCTAATAATTAAGCAAGATCGGTTTAACTTGAGCAACTAAACTAAGTTTTAGTTTAGCTTTTAGTGCTACTTTAACATGTGTTCCAGATTCCTTGATTTAGCATTTCAGTTTCGCCTTTAGTTTAATTGTTGTTTTAGATCTCTCCGTTGTAAGTTTTAAGCATGTAGATTTAGTTTTCAGCCTTTAGTTATTTACAGTTTCAGATTTCAGCCTTTCTCTTAAGCATGCAGTTATGGAATTCTTGTTATTTCAGTGAGCACGAACAGCATGTGTTTTAGCATTTCAGTTCAGTTTTCCTACTCTTATTGTTAGTTTTCTTTGAGTACTCAGTTGGGATTCTTGTAGCTATGCTAGCATTCAGTTTTGGTAACGATCCCAAATTCCAACATTTGAGGATTAGCAGCACGCAAGGTGCTTGAAGAAATGCCAAGGCATTTTATATTAGAAGAGTTAAAAGAATAACAAGTATAAGGAAGTAATAGTTAAAAAGAAAATAAGTATTTTACTTTTAAATGACATGTACCGGACACAAGGTCCATTGGGTGGGCTCCTAGATCGCCCCTAGGCACAAGATCGCCTAGAAGTACCTTAGTAGTTTCGAGATTAGCTACCTCGACTCTTATTAAGGATGCGCGTAAATTGGTACAATGCCGGGTCCAAGAGAAGTTTATTATTATTTTGAAGTATAAAAGTATTAAAGTATAAGTATTAAACAAGTAAAACAAGCTTCACATATGTTTAGAATCAGTAAGTTTAGTTCTTCTTATTTCTAGCTATACATGTTTAGTATTTCAGTTAGTATGATTCCTGTATTGGATTATGAGCATGATTACCTATACATGTTTAGTATTTCAGTTAGTATGATTCCTTTGCTATGTATGAGCATGAGTAGCTTTACATGTTAGCATTCAGTTTTAGCATGTTTTTATTTATATACATGCATATCGAGTTTTTGTGAGTTAGATAGCGCTCACTAAGCTTTATGCTTATAGTTTACATTTCCTCCTACTGTAGATAAAGGAAAAGCCAAAACGATATGAAGGAGGCGACAAGGGGAGGCTTGATGGGCGTGTGATGTTTGGACTATGGAGTGATCTAAGAAGTTGTCAAGAATTTATTAAGAGTGTTTTGGTTTAATTGTTTAAAGTATTTAGAACTTGTACATGTTACTTTTTGGATTGTTTTGTATTATTTTTGATAGAGTTGGTTTCCTTTGGTATTTTGCTTCTTTTTGTTATATATAAACTGCGTGGTTGTTTGAAATAAGTTCCAGCCGCCTGTGGCTGCATATATAGTGTTTGTATATCAGTTTAAGGTCACCGGTACAGGGGAGACTCTGTCGAAATTTTTTGGTAGGGTTTTCATGTGGTTTTTAATTATATCGGTTAAGTAGAGTTAGTAGTTAAGTAGCATCCACCTTTAGAGTAGTAGTAGTAGTGTAGAAGGTGGGTTGTTACACACGTACTGCTACAACGTAATGTCATTCGGTTTGAAGAATACGAGAGCCACTTACTAGCGGCTGATGAACAAAGTTTTCCGGCGACAGATCGGCCGCAACATGGAGGTATATGTCGATGACATATTAATTAAATCCCTCCAAACCGTCGATCTCTGTGTAGACATCAAGGAGACCTGCCAGACTCTTCAGACGTAAGGAATAAAGCTAAATCCTTAGAAGTGTCTGTTCGGCGCTAAAAGCGGGCACTTCCTGGGGTATATCATCACCGAACGGGGCATCGAGGCAAACCCCAGCAAGGTAAAAGCACTCCAAGATATGCCACCACCAAGAAACTTGAAGGAAGCGTAACGACTTACCGGGAGGATAACAGCATTGTCACGATTCATCTCCAAGTCGTCCGACCGGAGCCTTCCCTTCTTCAAAATCCTGCGTCGAGCCACCAAGTTTCAGTGGGACGAGGAGTGTGAACGGGCTTTTGAGGAACTCCAAGTATATCTGAACTCACTACCTATACTAGCTAAGCCTACTGCCGATGAGCCACTCCGGATTTATTTGTCTTCAACCGAACACGTTGTCGGCTCGGTGTTGGTTCGACAGAACGACGAAGAACAACTAGTGTACTTCTTAAGTCATATATTAAAGGATGTTGAATCTCGCTACACCGGTCTTGAGAAGCTAGCATTTGCATTGGTACTCGCCACTCGGAGGCTTCTTCCTTATTTCCTCGCTCACACTATCATAGTGATGACCAACAACCTTCTGGGAAGAGTCCTTCTTAACCCAGAGGCATCCGGCCGGCTGATCAATTGGACAACAGAGCTCAGCGAGTTTGATATCCAATATCATCCCCGAATGACCATCAAAGCGCAGGCCTTAGCCGACTCTGTAATGGAGGTGCAAAACCCTGAGCCCGACTCAGTATGAAAAATATATGTGGATGGGTCGTCTACACGGCAAGGTAGTGGGATCGGCATACTGCTTATTTCCCCACAAGAAGAGTGGGTGCAGTTGTCCGTTCGGCTAGAGTACCGGGTAACTAACAATGAAGCTGAGTACGTGACCCTCATAGCCGACTTGCAAGCCGCTCGGCATGTCAGCGCCGGTAGGGTTCTTATCCACTCAGATTCTCAATTAGCCACTCAACAGCTGACTGGAGCCTTTGAGATCAGCAACACGCGGCTCAAGTCGTACGCCAAAGCCTTCGAAAAGCTGAAGGCAAGCTTTCAGGAGGTAATCATCCAAAAGATCCCCCGAGCGGAGAATAAAGCAGCGGGCGAGCTGGCCAAATTAGCGAGCTCACTCTCATCGATCGTCATTACTCAACCGATCAAGCAAGTATCCTTTGTGGCGCACGTTGATCGGATGGAGGGACTCACTTTCCCTGGCGATTGGAGAACGACAATAATAGAGTTCCTACGATCGGGAGCTATGCCTTCCGATCGGTAGGAAGCTCACTTATTGAGAAGAAGGGTCGGTCGCTTCACCTTAGTCGGGGACCAGTTCTACAGGAAGACCTTCTCCAGGCCATTGCTTAAATACGTCGGATCAGAGGATGCCGATTATATACTACAGGAAGTACACCAAGGCCTATGGAGGGCATCCGGGCGGTCGGTCGCTAGCAAGGAAGATTCTGCTGGCTGGGTACTTCTGGTCGACTCTACAGGAAGATGCCACTCGGACAGTAGTCAACTGTCTATCATGCTAGAAGTATCACCCCCTTTCCCACCGACCGACTGAGGAGATGAAGACCTCCACTGTGTCATGCCCGTTCGACTAATGGGGCATGGATATTATGAGACCCTTCCCCATGGCGACCGGGCAGTGAAAGTTCTTGCTCGTCACGGTGGACTATTTCTCCAAGTGGGTCGAAGCTGAGCCATTAGCCAAAATAACCGAGCAGATGGTCCAAAAGTTCATCTGGCAACATATCATCTGTCGATTTGGCATTCCGCGTCGACTCGTCTCAGATAATGGTAGACAATTCGTCGGACAGAAACTCAGAGAGTGGTGTGAGGAGTATGACATCCAGCAGGTCTTCACCTACGTAGCATACCCTCAGAGCAATGGGCAAGCTGAAGTCGCCAATTGGGAGATTTTGCGAATTTTACGAGTTCGGCTCGACCACATCGGAGGGAGCTGGGTGGACGAGCTCCCTGGCGTGTTATGGGCAATCCGAATGACCCCTAAGGAAGGCACGGGTGTAACCCCGTTCCACCTCGTATACCACGGTGAGGCGGTCATCCCGGTCGAGGTGGGAGTTGAGTCCAATCGAATACAACACTATAATGAAGACAACGCCGAGCGAAGACTTCTGGAGCTGGACTTCGTGGACGAAACACGTGACAAAGTAGTCGTTCGGCTGATGGCTTATAGGCAGAGGATGAGGCAGAATTACAATCGACGAGTGATCCCGAGGTCATTCTAGGTCGGCGACCTCGGGTGGAAGAAGGTGAAGCCGGTCAGCGATATTACTAAATTAGAGGCTCCGAGGGTCGGACCATTCAAAGTCATGGAGAAGCTTCGCTCGGACGCTTACTACCTGAAAGATGAAGACAGTCGACAACTAGAACGTCCTTGGAGCGCGGACCACCTCCAGCCGTATGAAGCTGGATGAAAGGTGCGCCAATGTAATTGAGATGTACTTTCCGTTCTTCCTGTGTCCTTTGATTGCAGGATTGAAATGAAAAACGAAAGGTTACCCAAATAATCGTCGAGCGACGACGTTAAACCCATGTCTCCATCGACGGTCGAGCGACGACCTTAAACCCCGGTCTTCACCAAATCGTCGAGCAAGGACGTTAAACCCATGTCTCCATCAACGGTCGAGCGGCGACCTTAAACCCCGGTCTTCACCAAATCATCGAGCGGTGACGTTAAACCCATGTCTCCATCGATGATCGAGCGACGACCTTAAACTCTTGCCTTGGAAGATCGTCTAGTGGAGACGTTAAAACCCAGAGTCGAGCGACGACTATAAACCCCGAAGGTATAAACCTATCGAATATTTCAATAATGAAAGTACGGTCATAATAGTCGATTGGAACCATATAGCCAAATACTTAAGCGAATAGATGGCATGTGAACAAAGAGCCCAAAAAGATTTCATTGATAATTTGTTACTGCCGAACGACATGAGTACATTCAAAACATTCTCCACCGACCTCTCGCTCACTCGATATATTCAAAGGCCTCGTCAGGAATGGACTCAAGGAGCTGGACGCAGTTCACGTTTTTATTAGACAGAGCCTCGGAGACATGACCATTCGCCTTCAGTTGGCCGAGCGTCGCATCGATCGCTAGCTCAAACGATCGGATGATCCGATCAGTCGCCTTCTACAGAAATTGGTCTGAGCGAAGGTATTGTTGCTTCAGGACCGCGAAGCGACTCAGCTCGGCCTCTTGGTAGGTAGTCAGAGTAGCACGGGACGCCACCAACTCTTCTTCGAGGTGCTTCACTTGGTCTTTAAGTTCCGCCTCTTTAGCAGAGCGGCTCTCCCACTCGACCATCAGAAAGTCCTCCGCCTTCTTCAGCTTCTCGGCCAACTGCCGAGCATCCTGGTTTTTCTGCTCCAGGTCGGTGATGGCTCGCTGTTTCCTTTTGCTAGCCAACTCGAGTTTATGATCGTAGTTCTTCAATTGCGCCTCGATCTGGCCCATCCTAATGGCATGTTCGGCCGACTTCTGCTGCTCTTCCACGAGGAGCTGTTGGGCCTTCTTCAGGTAGGCCTGTAGACGGGCGGTCGTCGACCCTTGGGAAGAGGCTTCTCCAAAAATTTTGAGCCTCTTCAGCTCGTCCTCCACTTGTGCTAGTCACTGACACATGGCAATATTCTCCACCCAATACTGCAAACAAATATTAGTGCCGAGCGGAGGTAACTTATGAATTGATTGTTGAAAATACTAACCCCGGTGGACATCTCCAAATGACTATCAGCAAGCACGCCCGGGGGTTTCATGGCCGTTCGGGCCCTCGCTTCTTCCCAAATATGAGTGAGCCGACCATGAAAATAGACGTGATGTTTGGGAGAGCTGGGTTGGTCGTCGGGCGCAAGAAAGCCCTCCATCGACAGGCGAAGAGTGGCAGTGACAGATCGTCGCTCGCTCGGCGCAGAGTGAGAAGAAGTGCTCAGGCCTGAAGTGTGGGCAGGGGGAACTGGAAGGACAGCGAAGCGGGTTATCTTCCGCCTAGATGGTGGTAAGGAAGCGATCGGTTGCACGGCGAGCGGCTCTAGTAACTCAGCCACAGACGGCGTTCGATCAGAAGAGATAGCCTCCAATGTTGCAGGAGCCGGGGAGGGGGTGCCTCCCCCTGCAGAGGCTTGGACGACCGAGGTAGTGGAACGGGAAGGTGCGTCCATTCGACGTCTCTTGCGAGACAGCGGCACTTCATCGCCTGAGGACCCCAAACCCTCAGCAAGGATGATGGGTGGCGCTGCTCGGACCGATCCTGGGTCGGTTGTCCCTCTCGCGCTGGGCGTCCGCTCGGCGATCCCGTCGCCGCAGTTGTTGTTTCCTCAGTTGTGCCCTCCTGTGAGTCGACCGGAGGCAGGCCGAGCCGTTCCATCTCCTTGGCCGCGACTGCTTTAATCTCGGCCTACTTGGCCTTCATAATGGTGGCTGCTCAGGCGCGCATCATGATGTCGGCTGCAAAAGAAAAAACAGAATCAGTTAGACTCAAAGGAAGAAGGTTGAGAAATGTCACACCTAGGCTGCTCGGGAGCTTCGTTCAGATTGGACTTAGCCCGAACGCGTACATTACTCCCTCTGGCAACAGCTTGTGAATGTCGAACTTCAGGCCGGCCAACATATTAGCAGCGTGGAGATAATTCAGTCAGGTTTTGTATCTCTTCAGATCTGGCTGAGTAGGGAGCCCGACCTGCCACTTGGTCTGGAAGCAAGGCCGCTCGGGGGGTCACAGGAAGAAGAAGTACTCCTTCCAGTGCTTGTTGGAGGTAGGCATTTTATCGAAGAAGACAAGACCGATCTGAGATTGGAAAAGGTATGTGTCCAGCTCGGACTACTTGGGATAGTAGAAGTAATGGAAGACCTGAGGGGTCAGTGGAATGTTGTGCACTCGGAACAACACTACCACGTCGTATAGCAAGCGGAAAGAGTTGGGGGCGAGCGGGACGTGAAAGTAATTGCAGACCTCAGTTATGAAGGGGTGGATGGGAAACTGAAGACCGACCACAAACTGATCCCAAAAGAAACAAACTGTGCCGATCGGCGGGTCATTGGGCCGATCAAACGAGAAGGCTAATATTATTTCATGGTCAGAGGAGATGTCGTAGACATTTATGAGACTTGTGGCGTCGCCCGCTTCGAACCGAGTCTCCATGGTAGTGTACCAGAAACCGGGAGCGGGGTCGGACGGCTGCGAGAAGCTTGCCATTGATGCAAAGCAAAAAGGCAGAGGATACGAAAGGAAAGATGGCCGGAAAACACAAGACTGAAAAGTACAGTGACTGAAAAGGAGCAACGGGAAAACAACAATGGAGATGGAAAGGGAAAGATTACAAGAGGGAGGAGATCGCCGAAGCACTGAAGATGGAAGAACTGTCGGAGCACTGGACGTAGAAGAATTGCCGAAACAAAACTGTCGGGGGACACGATTACACGAAGAAGACGCAAAGGAGGAAAGGGTGACGCTGAGGCTTTATAAAGATAGACGCGACCGACCGGAGGCGTCCGATTAGGGCACAGGAATTGGAGTGCACATCCGACCGTTGAATTCGAATCGCCAAACGCCACATCAGTAGCTGTCACCTCGAACGTGCGGTGGCTGCGCCTGCGACACATGGCGTCCTCCCACAAGGCAACATTTAAGGGGCGTGTGCTCGGCCTTAATAAGGGTGGTTTGTGCGTATCACGAGGAGATTCAGGCGGCGTCAGCATTGACTGTCCGGCTCGCGCCCTCCGAAAGCGATGAGGAAAAATATCCAAGTACAAAGGCTCAAGGCACCGACCGGGAGAGAAAGATCAGTCCTACAAAGACCGAGCGGGATCCAACTCACCTATTAGCTGACCGGCCAACCGTTCACCGGGCTACTTGTCCAGTGAGTCGGACTTGCAGCCTCCTTCGACTAGACTTGAAGGGGAGACATGTGATCCGGTGGTAAGGTGGGGCCCGCTCGGTAGGAGGTCAAAGTGGTCAACATTCGGGGTATGTGCCCGATTGGTCGAGCTACCTTCCCGATCAGCAGGAAGAGTAGCCGACCCGACACTTCGACAGCTTCACTTGACACTGAGCTTCCGACGTTCATAAGGCAAAGCGGGAAGAGACGAAGGCCAAGCGGACATCCCGCTCGGCTAAGCAAGCGACACGGCTTCGACCCGACAATTAGGGCTCCCTCGCTCGACTGGGTGGAGCCGGACAGCAGCTCATGGGCCGAGCGGACGCTCAGCCCTGCCGTCGCATCACCTGAACGACGAACTGGCCGAGCGGCTCTCCCACTTGGCCTAATAGCAGACAACGGGAGCAGTTGACAATATCTTCCTAGGGACCAGTGTCATCGACAGCCGGCATGATCAGCGGCATGGCCAGGCAGAGGATCGTACGGTGGAAGCTTCCACTGTCATGCCAAGGATATGCTCGGTCTATTCAGGTATGGCGACAGACACGCTTTTCTAACACGACCTTTCCAGGTATACTTTAGGAAGGGTGCACATCTCGAGAAGCATGCGCGCACCTCCTGGGAGCTCTATATAAGAAGTCCCAAAGCATTATCGGAGGTATGATTTGATCACTGTAGTCACAGTTACGCTGCTCCTTTCTACTTCATTCTTCATTCGCTTGCTTGTGATTGACTTGAGCGTCGGAGGGCCATCGTTGGGGAACCCCTCTTCGGCTCAGCACTAACGACTTGTAGTTGCAGGCTTAGCTCGTCGGAGGATCACGTCATCTTCGGTCGACAGCCAGTCAACGTGAGCGCCGTCTATCCAGTGTTCGTCTACTCGCTATATATATATATAATATGAGTTTGGATATTAAATATTTAAAATCATGATTAAAATAAATTTTATTCAAGATTTATTTTCAACATTAATTTTAATTTTTTTACTATTCAAATTATATTTATTTAATAATTTTAAATTTTTTAATTAATAATTTTAATTTTTTACTATTAAAGTTAGATTTGGGTGATCATTTATTTTTATTTTTTATTAAATTTACTTCATAATTTTTATTTTTTTTATGAAAATTGAATTTACTAATTGAAATTAATTTTGGTTTATAAATTTAAAATATTTATTGGTTATATTTAATTGATATTTTTTTATAGGGTTTAGAGTTTAGGGTATTTTTTTTAATAATTCATTGTTGATATTTACTAACTAAATATTTTTGGCTAAATAAATTTAATTGATAATTTATCGATGTTAAAATTGATAAAAAAGGTAACTTGGTTCACGAAGCTCCCGCTAATGAGAGTTCCTGGGGAAGAGCCAACTGTATGTACTGATTATATCTACGACTTGAACCTATTACCTCTAGGTCATATAATAATAATTTTACCACTGCGTTAAGACTTTCCTTTATCAAAATTAAAATTGATTGATATATTTTTTTAAAAAATAGCAATTAAAATATATATTAATAATATTATAGTAATTTATTATTCGTTGCCAAATTAATTAACATAAAATATTTTTTATTTTTTGCAATTGGACTAATAAAGAAGTGAGGTTGAGGTTTGAATAAGATATAGTTATTCTTACATGGTCTAATTGGTCACTCCTTCCAATTGTGTAAATAATCATTGATAATACATGAAACTACATTTTTAAATTTTACTAATAAAATTAAATATCTCTAATAATATTTTTAATATTTATTTTTAAAAAAAATATAAAGGCCTTATTTTTTTTCTGCCTAGGGTCTCAAGAATGGTTGATATGGCTCTGTGATCTATGCGTCTGTGGCAGGAACTTAGGAACATAAAAAGTCGAGCGGAAAATTCAACTAGCAAGAAAAGAAGGATGACACAGGAAGCGAGTCGATGGGTTCAGTACATCCGAGGGATGAGGTGTTGCAAAAGAGTACACTGGCAAACGAGAAGGGCGCGTCCGACGCTTCCGAGGGACGAGAAACTAAAGTGGAAGACTACTCGAGTAGAAGGTCAGAGTTGGGTTCAGATGAGCTGAACTCTGGATGGTCGGAGAATTACCCAACCTACCGGAGCATAAGCCGGACAAGTCAACACAGAGTTGACTTATCCAAGCGCTTGGACCAGTTTGGTGCAACGTAGGCACCCTTCGGAGACATTGTAATGGGGATAGAGTTTGGGTCCACGTCAGTAACACTCTAGGTGCTTAGACCGGTTCAAGTGTCCGGGTGAGGATAAACTTTTATCATCGAGTCATTGAAGAGCTATTGCGAAGCAGATAAGGTGCATCGCTGGGGGCGCCCGGGCCCACTCCAAGCATCCGGAGATGCCATGTTAACCAACGGATGAATTTGACCAGTAGGCTCTAAATAGAGCCCTGATCCTCTTTATTTATGATAACACTAAAAAATGAAACACTTGCTTCTATTGTTTCTGTACTTAATTGTTGTAAGAGGTTACTCCGCTAGTAGGAGATTTTTAGTGGAACTTTCAAAGTCTTGGATTAACAACCTCCCCGATTGTAACCAAGTAAATCGTTCTTGTCTCTTACTATTATTTTATGCATTTGTTTTTGTTTAAAATGGTCTAGCCTTGTTAAGTTCAAAAGTAAGAGATTTTTTTAACTCTTATTTTAGGACAATTCACTCTCTCTTACCAGACACATCGGGACCAACAATTAGTATCAGTGCGAGGACGCCTCATAGGGATTAATCGTCGTCTAAAGCACAAATGGTCGGAGCAAACAATTATCCACTAAAGTTCAAAGGAGACTTCGCCATCTAGAAGAAGAAAATGGAGGTATTCTTCAAGACCGATTTTGATATATTATTAATTATTAAATATGATTTTGAAGCATCTAAAGACGTAAACGGAGAAAAAAAAAAAGAAGACTTGTGGACAAAGAAGCAGTAGACCAAGTTCATGGCACATGAATGAGCTGAATTCTATCTCCTGAGCATACTACCATCTCAGGAACTCAACTGCATTAGCGCCTACAACTCCACAAAAGAACTCCTGGAGAAATTCCTAGAACTACATGAAGGCACATCTAAAATAAAGCTAGCTAAAAGAGATCTGCTCAGAAATCAACTAAGCAACCTAAAATTCGAGAAAGGTGAGTCAGTTGCCCATCTTTGGGCAAGGATCAAGGAGCTCATTACCAGACTCACAAACATTGGAGAAACGGTAATTAATTGTGACTCTACGGTTTACTCTAAATGCATTTCCAATGAACTTGATATGGTCATCAGTAATTGATTCCTATTATATTTCTAAGGATCTAGAGGTAAGTACGTTAGATAATTTGTTTTCAATCTTGGAACATCACAAGTCTAGATGTGCAGGCTTAAAAGAGGACACATTAAACCTAAACATAGCACTGAAATCAAATAAGATTAAGCCAGATTCAGATTCCTCACTCAACATAGATCAAGAAGCGTATATGGTAAGGAAATTTAAAATTTTTTTTAGATCTAACAAGTTTAATGAGTTGCAGACCAAAAAAAATCTAAGAGGCAAAAGAAAGATTAGATACTACAACTGTGATGAAGAAGCTAAGGACACATCAAAGATGACTGCCCAAAGCTGAAAAGGAAGGAGAAAAACAAAGAGTTAAGCAAATCAAAGCATAAGAATCTGAAGGCAACATGGGACGAGTCATCATCAGAGTTTGATTAGAGGAGTATGTCGGACTAGCACTAATGACGAGTCACCAAGAGGAGAGCATCGATGAACAAGCAGCTACGTCAGAAGATAGCAACAATGAAGAAGGAGAATCCAGCTTCAGATTAGATATGGTAAGTAAGGTATGTGATCATGTCCGAAAATCTTGGAGATGGAAAGCTGGGGATGTGGCTGCTGCATTGAATGGATGCAGACTCTATTCCGCTTTGCAACACAAGAAACATCAGTGCCGAGCCAAGGAAGGGGTCCTCGGCGTTGGCTCTCCGACGCTCAAGTCAGTCACTGGAAAGAGAAAAAAAGATGGAGCAATAGTAGACACAAGCATGAATAATGAATAACGCGTACCTCCGTCGGTGTGTGGACCCCCTTTATATAGTGCCTTGGTAGACGACGTGCATGCTCCTCAAGGCGTGGGTACAATTGGTTGTGAGCACATTCTCCAATTTGTCGTAGGCATGCTCTCCAATTTATCATATGAAAGGACATGTCAAGAAAGTGTCTTTGACACGTTCTAAATTTCTGGATAACTGTGTAAATCTTCGATCATTATGACCGAGCATGCGGTCATGCCTTTTAATTATCATTAATGCTCTCCCGTGGCTGACTGCCACATGTCCTGCCTTCTGCCGCCGCACGTTTGACTTGACAGACGGATATCTACTGGTGATGTGACAGATGCCTTTTTAAATTCTACGATCAGATTTCATCTTAGTTTTGCACAACCCTTGATCAGATGACTTTGGGTGATCGATCGCGAGGTTTATAAACCTTCATTTGCTGGTCGTCGTCTTCGCCTTGCGCTTTCGTCTTCGAACACTCTCTGCGACACTTCTCCTCCTCATCTTCGCCGGCGATCTTTCTCAATAAGGTCCTCTTTATTTTCTTCGTTTAATCCTTGCTTTGGTTCTTCTCGATTTTTTTGTTTTCGATGGCTAGTTTTTCACAACCTCCTATGGGCGCCCCTGGACTCTGGTATACTTCCACCGAGTCCAGATTTAACGAGGATGAAATAGACCAGATGAAATCCACATGCCATCTTCCATCTGATTATCAAATTATCATTCCCTCCGCTTACGACCGGTCACACAAACCACTAGTCGGCTTCCTATCCTTCTTTAAGGACTAGTTTTGTGTTGGCCTTTGATTTCTCGTTCATTCCTTCTTTTACGCCGTTTGTAAATATTTCTATATCTCCCTACATCAATTAGTGTCGAACTTCTTTAGGTTGTTGTGCGGGGGAAATGGTTTTGTTCCACCTGCACGGTATTCCCTTGACACATTTGGTCTTTCATTACTTCTATTATCCAAAACTATCCGAGCCAGAGACCTTCTTGCTTCAAGCCCGAGTGGGCTCAGTCTTTTTTGACAACATGTCATCCTCCAATAAGCATTGATTCTTTGTTCATTTTCTTGAGCGGTCCGACTGACAGATAAAAGTATTTATTTGTGTTTGTTATAAAAGAATATGTTTGTAAAAGGTTTCTCTATATTTAGGTGTCTGACAAGGAAAAAACTATAGTAGTGATACTGCTAGAATTCTAGGTTATGAAGTAGGAATCCTAACTTCTGAACCTACGTATTATTTTTCCCTACGTATTAACCTTTTATAGATGATCACATATCGATGAACGAAATTGAACGATTGAAGCAAATCGCTGTTTACCTCCCCTCTAACAATGTCATCCGTTCCAACATAAATGACTTACACGATAATGCGGAATCAAAATGAGTCGATTAAAGGAGTCATTGTTAGGATGGGCAAGCGACTGGAACTAGGTTGGGTTGATTGAGAGATTCATTATCAAGCAAAAAGTTAAGTTGAAGTGATTGTGAAAACGTTCGACTGAAAATGATCAAGTTCACTACCTTACTATAAAATAGAAAAGTGAAGTTTGTTTGAAGATGGCTCGATGGTTATAAAGGATCAAAGAGTTTGCAAAGGCTAGCAAAAACGAGTTATTAAATTCCAACGTCCTTGTTCAAGTTTCCGAGTTGGCACCGATTATTCTAAATTAATCGATAAAAATTAGATATTTATTAATGTGAATTAAGATAAATAAATATGTAAAAATTAATTTTATATTGCACTCATGCAAAACTGATTTATATTTTTATAAAATATTTAATATAATAAAAAATAACTTAGAACCATGCATTTCGTCACGAGTTTCCTCACCGTGGACTGGATAGTCAAAGTGGGCGGAGGGCTCTACAGCTGGCAACACGTGCGGCGAGGTTCAGACACGTGCAAGAGCGGCCGAGCGCGCGCTACGAGATAGTCGTTGGCGTGTCGACCGGAGCCACTTCCCGGTTCAGGGGACCTGGTGGTCCCCTTTCTCCGCACGCGCGCGCGAGCGTTGCGCGACACGTTGCACTTCGTTATTCCTCCTCCGCCAGAAGCAACGCGCTCGACGTCGCATCTCGCCAACGACCAATCTCATCGGTGGGAGACCCTGTTCGCTGTTTGGTGATCCATCGCACCGGAGGGGTTCGGTCCCAGCTGTTCACTTCCGAACTATTTGACCGCCGACGTTGCCGTTTGACCCACCCACTAACCTCCCGCCGAGGCCGCCCAATCCATTTATAGCACGCTTTCCCTTTGTCCGTGCTGGACGGCCTTTCAAATCGCAGCGACGGACGGACGGCGAAATTGAGAAGGGCGATGCCGGGGAGCGTGGCGGCGTTGGATGTGGCGGCAGTGACCGTACCGCACTACTTCCGGTGCCCGATCTCGCTGGAGCTGATGCGGGATCCGGTGACGGTGTGCACGGGGCAGACTTACGACCGGCCGAGCATCGAGTCATGGGTGGCGACGGGGAATACGACGTGCCCGGTCACCCGCGTGCCGCTCGCCGACTTTACGCTCATTCCCAATCACACCCTCCGCCGCCTCATCCAGGAGTGGTGCGTCGCTCACCGCTCCCTCGGGGTGGAACGCATCCCCACCCCCAAGCAGCCGGCCGACCCTCTCCTCGTCCGATCGCTCGTCGCCTCCGCCAGCGCCGGATCTGTCACTTCGCGCGTCGCAGCGCTCTGTCGCCTCCGTGCGCTGGCAAGGGAGTTGGAGAAGAACCGTGCGGTGATTTCTACCCACGAGACGCGATCGGCCCTCGTTGAGATTGCGTTTGAGGGAAAGGAGGAACTTGCCGACCAGCCGGCCTTGGAGGCCATGGCCGTGCTCTCTATTCTACCTCTGTCCGAGGCAGAGAGCACGGCAGTGGCGACGCGGCCAGAGCGACTTCGCCGGTTAGGGGAGATGGTACGGGAGCACCCGTCGATGGAGGCACGGATCAACGCGGCGGCTGTGATCGAAGTCGTCGCGGCAGGAGCACGATCGGCGGAGATCAGAACTGCGGTCGGGGAGACGGAAGGGGTAATGGAGGGATTGGTGGCGCTGGTGGAGCAGCGGGGGAACCCGCGCGCAGTGCGGGTGGGGATCCGTGGTCTCTTTGCCCTGTGTCTTGCAAAGGAAAATAGATTCCGGGCAGTGGCCGCAGGCGCTGCTGCGGCAGTGGTGGGAAGGGTGGGTGAACTGGCATCCAGTGATGCAGAGCGGGCATTGGCCACGGTGGAGCTTCTTTGCCGGTGGGAGGGCGGCAGGGAAGCGGTAGTGGCGGGATGGGGAGGAGGGGCAGCTGCTGTCGAGGCGCTGGTGAGGGCGATGGCCGGGAAGGCATCTGGGAGGACGGCGGAGCACGCCGCGGGAGCTCTTGTAGCGGTGCTGGGGAATTCGGAGGTGCTTCAATGGGAGGCGGTGGCTGCCGGCGTGGTGAGCCACCTTCTACTCTTGGTGCAAGGTGGGTGCTCGGAGAGGGCCAAAAGGAAGGCCCAGCTTCTACTAAAGCTCCTCCGCTCTGCTTTGCCATTCCACGACTCCGTCCCCAACTCCGACGACTACCTCCAGCCATTCTGAAAGAGCAATTCAAAACAGCAATTCTCTAACCTTGCAATTCCTCCTCTTCCATTGTGCAATACTTACAAAAAATAATCATATATGATTATTATCTTCTTCTCTTCGCTTTTTTTCCTATGAAAAAAAGGAACCATCTTTGTTCAGAAATTTCACCTAGTTAGAGTTCGAGAAAGGAATAATCTCAAGATAGAATTGCTGGGAAGTGAAATCAATTAGAGATAAATTTTGCTCCTTCTGTTTTGATGTTTGGATTGTTCTTTGTAGTAAGCAATGGTGACCATGGATGTAAGTATGAATTTCCGGTTGAAATTTATGGACAGACAAATTGACAAAGTTTTCTTTTCTTATAATCTTATTGCCTTTGCTGTTCTTCATGCATTTTCTTGCATTCCGGACTTTATTATTGATAAACAAAGCTGTTATAATTATTCATGGGAGGTAGGAGCTCATCATTGAGTGCATAACCTTTTTTGACTATGACTGGTTGAGCATCTAACAGGTCATGATAATGTTTGGTAAACTGAAATGAAACCCTGATGTTGTGCCTTTAAGTTAGGATGAAGGTGAATGAACTCTGCTGGATTTCAGGAACTTTTGTATAAAATATGTTTAACTATTCTTTTCTCTTTGCCTTTTTTTGCAGGATTTCAAGTCACTATCTCAGAAAATTGTAAAAGCTGTCCACTACATCAGTGAAGCTACTTACCTTCAAGTTCTGAGCTCTGCTGGTGATGATGCCATACATTTCTTAGGATTGGACTCGTTTTCATGCATGTCAACTTCTGAGTAATCAAGATTAGCTTGCTGCTTCTATCTTGGAACACAAGGAATTTGGCAGTGCCAGAAGGGTCCTTATTCCTCCTGCAACTTGCCTGCTGATGCTGAGCAAAGACAAGCTTTTGGAAAGGATGGACTAGAGTTCAATGGTGCGTGGAATGAAATTCTCAAGTGGAACAGACCAACAGTGGATGCTTCCTTGCCTTGTCTTTCCTTCTCACCTTTACCTCGTGGTCCTTGAATGGAAATTTGTCCCCGGCGTGAATCCAACATGTCAAAAGCAGGAGAAAAGGAATGGAAGAGACAGAGGCTTATTCATAAAGAAAGAATTGTGGTGGGCATCACATGAGCAAAAGGATTGACCCATTGGTGTCATCATCACATGGTTGGACTAGGCCACTGATTAATGCATTAAATTAGTTTTGCTCAAATGGCTGCCACATGAACTGAAGGGAGCTTTGTCTTTGTCCATCTATCCTGCTAAACAAAGGTGATAACCTAATGTGCAGGTCAAAATATGCATTTCTTTCATGGTCCCAGTGGGTCACACAGGCAAGCCATTTCATTCCAGGTCATGTTTCAATTTGTCTGTGGTCCTAAAGACAAAGGACGACTCAATTTTTCAACAGAAATTTGAGATGCCACTTACTGAAATTGTCAATGAATAAGGGAAATCCTTTTTTCGGAGTATGTAAAGCATGTTGTTGTGAAGAAACAGTTCAATTGATCTTTGAGTCAATGTCACCTATTGCTTGTGCTAGTTTTCCTTTATGGTCAGACATGATGGAATGTTTTGTAGCCCAATACATTTAATACTGAATGTACTACAATGTCTTAAAGTAATTATAAAAAGATAGCTATAGTCTGCTCAAGTTGATCTAATCTCTTCTTAAGGTCCTTTCAAATTAATGGAAGTCACAAGTTTATGCCAAATCAAAAGAGGTAGAAGTAGGCTTTTTCAAATGCTATGAGGCTTCTAAGTTAGGAGTTCGACCCAAAATCTCCGATTGAAAGCTCAAGAACACTTTGTCTAAATCTAATGAAGAAAGCAACACAGTTCAAAGAAGAAAAAAAATGGAAAATGGTGAGTAGAATAGTAAAAGGAAGTGGAGAATATGAGATCACCATATTCTGATTTTGGTTGTCTCTTATCTCCAAATCAAGATGGAGAATTCAATTTTACAAATCAAGTTGAACATCATCAAAATATTTGAAAAGAATGACCCGAGAGGGAGATAACACAAACTCTGAGGGTACAAGCACAAGAACTTAATAAGAACTCAAAAGCAAAGAAAAAGAACAAGAACTGATGAACTGAAGAACGAACTCAACCTTAGTTAAAATTAAGATGTTTAATAGGACACCTTGTTACAAGAAAATCAACATTGTTCTCTTATCATATACAAGATTTGTATTGCACGGTTTATTTTTTGTATTTTATATTTTTAGTATAGTTAAGATGCTTGCTAATCATATGTCTTGAACACCCACTATCTAGGTACCACTAAAACTCACTTTTTAAGAAAATCTATCAACAAATTTTGTTTATTGGTTTTAGTAATCAAAACAAATTGGGTCATGCTAAATAAACAAAAATTGTTCAAGAATCTGTCTTAACCATTTTTCTATATGTTACACCCTAATGGCATTCCTATGGAAATGATCCATATGTTTCATCATTTAATTGTGATTAACTCGTAACTATTAGAGATGGGTAAGCTCTTTTTTTTTTTTCTTTTCAGTTTAGGGTCACTCCCAAGGTTGGCCTTCCTATAAATGACCAACTAACTCCCAAGTATTATTTCGAGATATTGAAATCTCCGTGAATATATCTTCTATAAAATTCATTGCATTGTAGATACTCATGGTGGTAAAAGGCAATTCATTCACCCTTAGCGCTTTTGACAGTCCGTCCCTAGGTCAACACAAAAGGAGTAAATCACGGATGACTACTAGCCTTGGGCAGTTGAATAACACATAAGCGAGGGTAAACACTTGACTATTAGTTGAGATTTGACCCCAGACCTAATGATAGTAACACCACAATGTGCTAGCCAACTGTCTGTCCCGAAAGGACAATTGCAAAGTTTATCACTTTTGCATTTAACATAAAAGACCTTGCAACCGCTAAAGAACATTGTCATAGGGTTGCAATAGATGTCATTGTCATGACGGTAATAATTTGCAACGATATTGTGTGATGACATAAGATTGTGTTGGACACAAACAATCTGTTGCTGGAGATTTTAGGCACTTAGCTAAATTTAAAATTACACAGAATTTAAATTCAACTTACAGTTGAGTTGACCTGAGCAGATGATCTCAGGCTGCCAGCAGGGGCTGATTTTTATCCAACTTCCAACTTCAGAGTGACTGAGTGAGCAGAGCGTCCGAGTAATGAGGCCGGTCGGACGAGGCAGACAGGCCAAGCAGGAGTGGCCGGTCGGACGAGGCAAACAGGCTGAGCAGGAGTGGCCGGTCGGACGAGACAGACAGGCCAAGCAGGAGAGGCCGATCAGATGAGGCAGACTGACCGAGCAGTGCAGACAGGCTGGTCGAAGCAGACAGGTTGACCGGGTCGAGCAGACAGGTCGGGCTGTTAGAGAGGTTGGCCGGGTCGAGCAGATAGGTCGGGCTGTCAGAGAGATTGGCCGATCGGGCTAGCTGACAAACCGGGCGAAGATCCCGAGCGGGCAGAGAAGTCTGACGGTCAGATGAAGAGACCGATCGGGCGAGCTAACCGAAGCCTGTGAGTCGTAGTTTCCTTGAAACAGATTCGCCCACCTCTGGCTGTGCTTAGAGGCTTACAAGGGTCGTCTGTTTCTCAGGATACAACGGTTGATCGTGGACTCCACCAAGCATTGGTGGTCACGGCGAACTGAGTGGCACCCGATATCTACAACGGGCACTCCGCCGAGCAGGAGTTGCACGACAGAGGAGGAGGGGGAAAATGGAGAGCCTTTTCTTTGCTGTGTGTTCTTCTGGCCATGATCGGAACCTCTTTATATAGGAGCTCATATCAGTGACAACGTTAATGGTTGATTAATGACCATTACTCACCGAGCAGTGAAACGTCCTCTGTTTATCTCATTATTACTCGGCCGTTTTGATTCTGCTATGATTTTGAATTTAATGCATTCGTTTCACAGCAGCAAAAGAGCTACGTGGCAAAATATTGGTTGTTCCACTTGGGCAAATTTTACCTCGATCGGTCCGGCATTCGTGTGCGCAGGTCGCGCTTACACACGAGTCAACTTGGTTCAGTGCAATTCGGGCCCTAGATTTGAGTTATTTTTCTCCTTTTTCACATACTTGGGCTAGTAGAATTAGGGATAGCAATGGGGCAGGTTGAAAACCCGACCCCATAACAAACCCATCCCAGTGGGGCGGGTTTAAACACCTAAACAGGTCTCACGCGGGTCCGGGGCAGGTCCCGAGTTTAACCGGACCCACCCCTAACCCATCCCGTATAATATTTTTTTATTAATTATTAATTGAATAAAAATTGATAATTAATTTTTAATTCAATCAAAATTAATAGATTTTAATTTGTGCTAATACAACTAGATTCCGTTCTGTTCCTCTGTACAAAAATTTGTACAAGTACAGAACTTAACCTAGCTACCCATGTGCTCTATTGAAGTACAACTTGGATTGCAAACGATTCTTAACATTATTAATCCAAGTTGCTCTTCAGAAGTTAAACTTGGATTGGAAACGATACTTAACATTTTTACTCCAAGTTTAACCGATATGATCTTCCTAAGTTAAATCATATTACAGAAGTTAATTAAATATCTATTTCAAAGATTGACTTCCAGGTTAAACATGGTGAGACACTAAGCTTTCTTGGGTATGGACAGCCATTTGAGCAAAACTAATTTAATGCATTAATCAGTGGTTGTAACGACCACCCTTCTTACTACTACTCTCTAAGGGTGACCGTTACTTAACTACTATAAATTCTTACTTAACTAGTATGACAAACTGTACTTAACTCTTTTTTTTCCAGAAAACTTAAAATTTCGGCAAAGTGTATGCAATACAACAGGACTAAAATGCAATACAATACTGTTATGCACATATAACACATAATAACAGAAACATATGGAAGTATACCTCAATGCAAACGCCAAAATATCTACTTATTAAACAGAACTCATCTCAGCATGCAATCTAACACACGAATGAACTCAAATGACATGGAGTATAAAATACAATCTCAAATGACATGGAATATAAAATGCATCTCAAATGTTTCTTATCCACTAAAACATGAAAACTCAATAACATCTCAAGTCTCTCCCATAGTCCTGGCATCACACACCATCCGCACCTCCTCGTCGCCTTCCTTTGCTATAGCTTTTCCTTTCCTTTATCTGCAGTAAGAGGAAATGCAATCTATAAGCAAAATTGCTTAGTAAGCGCTATCTAACTCACAAAATCTCGATACACATGTACATATTATCTATAACATAAACTAACTGAATGCTTACTGAAAACTACTCATGCTCATCTAATAGTAAGGAATCAAACAGGCTGAAATGCTAAACATGTAAAGCTGCTCATGCTCATCTACTAGCAAATAACAGTAAGCTAATCTAAATAACATGCTAGCATAAAAGAAAACTAAAACTTGTTGATTTTAAAACAAAGTGAAACTTATTTCATTTGTTCTAAACTTATTCTTTTATTTCACTTGTTTGAAAAACTTATACTTTAATACTTTAAAATAATAATCAACTTCTCTAAGGCCCAGGCTTAGCACCAAAGCGCGCTCCCTAAAAGAAACTGAGGTAGCGAGCCACCAGTCCTACGAGGGTAAAGACCTCGGTCTTACCAGGGCCAAGACCTCGGAATTGGTCACCTGGATTTATTTAACGACAACCTCGGAAGTCGGGTACTAGCCTCTTCAAAGTAAAATATCTTATTTACTTCTTCTTTAAATGTCTTGACATTTTAACAAGCACCTTGTGTGCCAAAATCTCTAAAATCTTGACTTGGGATCTACTTAAGGTCTTGGCCTTTTTCTTTCTTTTCTTTATCTTTCTTATACTTGTTAATACCTCTAATAAAAGAATGATTCTTTAAAACTGAAATGTTTAAACAAATTCTAACATTGAAATGCTTAGATAAACTGAAATTGCACACTTAAACATACTAAGGGTGAATGCTTAAACAAACTGAAATTTGATACTTAAACAAACTAAAACTGCTATGCTTGGGAAGTTCTAAAAATTTCAGTTCAAACAAACAAATAAATCTGCATACTATGACTAACAAAAATCTGCATACTACTAATAAGTTCCTGCATACTATTAATAAATTTTTGCATTATAAACTTAATAAAATCTGCATACCTACTTAACCAAAAATTTGGAATTCATAATAAGCTGCTCAGGCTTATAGAATAACAAAGAAACTAAGTTTGCAATGGTATTATACAGACTTGATCATGTTATTAAATAGCAAGGAAAACTAACACTATGTACTTAGGTTAAGGGCTGTGCGTGTCACCTCATTGCACCAAAAGAACTAAACTTGTAGAAACTTTAACTTCTATAAAACTTGCTTTTAGAGGTTCAATAATAATAGCTTTATAAAATCTATGTAAAACCTATGAAAAACTTGTACCTTTAAAGAGCAATAGAGATCTTCAAGCATGTTACAACATGATCTAAACCGCAAAAGAACTAGATGCAAAAAGGAAACTAAAATTCTGCACTGCTAAAAGAGATAAACTGCAAATCAATTCCTCATGCTCAATTCTATACACATGCATACCAATTCTTGACTCATCTATACATACTTATCCTTTTCATTGCACAAACCGAACTGACCTTTAAGGTAACAGCAGATAGAACTCCAAACATGAAACTCAAACTATAAGACTGAAGGGGCTGATCTACATGCCTAGTTCATACAATTTAATTCTTTCCCTTAAGGTTCTCGACAGTAAGCTTCAAACAACATCCTTACAACAAGCTTCGGAATTAAAGAAGAAACAAAAACCGAAAGCCTAAAAGAACAATTTCCCTTGTTCAGTGGCACGGCAGGAAACCAAAAGAACATGAACAGAATACTCCACATACTTAACCCTTCCATGTTCTTCCTTTGAATCTCACGGCAACAAGCCCTAAACCAAAATCTTCACAGCATACTCAAAAAAAACACAAGGGAACACCAAATCAAATTCGGAATTACTCTTACCACAGGTAAGTAGCAACTTACAATGGTTTCTTGGACTCACAATCGAAGAGAATACTTCTAGGGTTCGGATAACTTGAAATCTCCGACGACTCCTTGCGTCTCCGTGCTCTCCTCGACAAGGGAACCGTGAAGACGGAAGAAACTTCTCGGATTGGACCTTGGCCGGCCGCCGGAAAGCAAAACCCTAGCTTCTCTGCGCCTCCGCCCGAGCTGAGGCCGATGCCGCGCGAGAGAAAGAGGAGAGGTAAGAAATTAGGTCACGGGAGAAATCAAACCCTAAGTTCCTCTCTTTATAACTTAGGTATTTCTGTTATCTACTACCATATAAATATTTTTCGCTTCCCTTCTTATCAGCACCGCCTGCTTGGGCACTTGGTCAGCCGGATTCGCTTAAGGCTTGGTTCGGCCGGAGGTCTCCGGTTCGAATCTCGGCTTGGACATTATTTTTGTCGAAACTTCTTTCGTTTAGTAAAAATACCAAACGACCTTTATAAATTGCATAAAAATACTCTAAAAATTTCTAAAAATCTCTAGAATATTTCTAAGGCATTTTTAAATATTTTTAAATTACTTTTAGGACTCAAAATGAGGAAATTTGGGTTGTTACAGTGGCCTAGTCCAACCATGTGATGATGACACCAATGGGTCAATCCTTTTGCTCATGTGATGCCCACCACAATTCTTTCTTTATGAATCAGCCTCTGTCTCTTCCATTCCTTTTCTCCTGCTTTTGACATATTGGATTCACACTTGAGTCAATAGTGAGGGAAATTGAATTACAGGAATTAGGGTTATTTTTCCCTTTTTTTACATACCTGGGCTAGTAGAATTAGAGAAAGCAATGGGGCAGGTTGAAACCCGACCCCGTAATAAACTCATCCCAGTGGGACGGGTTTAAACACCTAAACAGGTCTCAGTTGGGTCTGGGGCAGGTCCCGGGTTTAATCGGACACACCCCGAACCCGTCCCGTATAATATTTTTTATTAATTGAATAAAAATTGATAATTAATTTTTAATTGAATCAAAATTAATATATTTTAATTTGTGCTAATATTTTTTTTGTTACAAAATATTATTAATATAAATGTTTAAAATAAATTTAATGTTTAATCAATTTTTTTAAAATTTTATTTTGTATTTAAATTTTTTTAAAAAAATAAATATGACGAGTCTAGCGGATCTAACCCCGACCCGCCCCGCCGGGTTCGTGGCAGAGCGGGTCCAAAGGGAGGCGGGGTGGGTCCTGGATTTGGCCAAACGTGCCTCAATCCAGACTTGTTGCCATCCCTAAGTAGAATTGATCACCTTTTATAGAGCGAAGGTTGTTTGCCACGTTCTCCTTATTTTCCGCTGACGTTATCACATTCTCTACCATAAATGACCTTTATTTCACTTTATTTCGGAATAAATCACTTACGTTATCCGCCATTTTTGTAGTAATGGTGACATGGGCCACGCTCTCCTGTGAGTAACGGTTCCTTTAAGGGTAGAGTTGAAAATTAGAAACTCAAGTCAATGTTGGGAGTCAAGAACTTGATTCACTGTCAGGAGCTCCAATCGAAGTCGGGAGTTGGAAGTCGAGAAGTCAAGTCAGGAAGTCGAGTTGAGGGCTAGTATGGACTGCTCTTATGGTGAGATCCTTTTGGCCATATGGCAGTCGCTGGTTGACCTCCACATCACTAATCTTCCCCTCAAGTCTAGTCGAAAGACGTGTAAATCCAACTGACTAGACAGTGCTAATTATGACCAAGTTCTTCACTTTGAATCTCCTCTCTCCACGTGGTCAAAAGACAACACGTCTTTTAACAAAATCTTCGTCTTTAATTACCGCCATGCCTATTAAATGCATGACATGCTTTGTTAGGCTCATTTTTCAGGATCGAGAGATATGAACGCCTCCAAGGTTATATCTCATTAAGGTGAGGTGGCCCTTTGCCAAGGAAGATTGATTGGCGATTTGGATGTGATGATTATTATACTGTTGCGATCTGTTTTGCTCAGGAGGTGGGCAATCCTTGTTAATTTGCCATTGACCCAAACCCAAGGGTTCATGTTAAACCCCTAATTCTATAAGTAGGGTTGCAAGGGTTATCGTCCCGTGAAACCCTTATTTGTGTGTACCCTTATCTCCTTCTCTAGCGCTTCAAATTTCTTGCTTTCCTATTTCAAGTAAGTCCTTCGTCTCTTCATTGTTGGGAAGTTTCTTTATCCTCCAACCTTCTATCTCGTGTTGATGTGTGGTCGCTAGTGCTTGGGGTACCTATCTAGTAATGGCTGTGGGTGTTGGTTGCTACAACTGGATTCCGTTCTGTTCCCCTATACAAAAATTTGTACAAGTATAGAACTTAACCTAGCTACCCATGTGCACTACTGAAGTACAACTTAGATTGCAAATGATACTTAACATTATTAATCCAAGTTGGTCTTCAGAAGTTAAACTTGGATTGGAAACCATACTTAACATTTTTACTCCAAGTTTAACCGATGTAATCTTCCTAAGTTAAACCATATTACAGAAGTTAATTAAATATCTATTTCAAAGATCGGCTTCCAGGTTAAACATGGCAAGGTACTAGGCCTTCTTGAGTATGAGATCATCCACCACTTCTTAGACAAAACCTTTGAAAGAAATAGGATATTTAACTTCTTACAATAAACTAGGTTTAACTACAGAGACCTCAATAGAAGCACAATATCGAAACATGAAATTGAAACACAAAATCGATAACAAAAACAATAGCATAAAATCGATAGCCTCTTGTATTTGGTTTTTTAAGATCTATACAAAGAACATGAACTAGTTATGATGCGGAAACAAATAACTAGTTATACCTTTCTTTGTAGTTAAAGACCTCTTGATCTTCTGTCGTATTCCTCTCCTCCTCTTGGACGTCGTGTGGATGACGATCTACCAAGATGGAATCCACCCGAACCACTTCTTTTCCTCCAAGACTCTCGAGCCACTAAGGGATGCCAAAATAGGAAACTTTCTCTCTTCTTCTTCCTCTCCAAGTAACTGACCACCAAGATAGAGTCTTCTCCAATTCTTTCAAGTTTTGGCCACCAAGAAGAGATGAGTGCTGACCTTAGAAAGAAGAAAGGAAGAGAAGAAAGGATGGTGTGCCGCCGGCCTAAGGAAGAGAAATGAGAGAGGGAGGAAGGGGCCGGCCACACCAAGGAAAAGAGAGGAGAGAATAGGGTTGTGTGTGTCATGAGGCACCCTCTCTTTCTCTTTTATAATTCTTGGTCAAAGTAAAAAAGGAAAGTTTTAAACATAATTAAAATTTCTTTATTTGTGACCTCCCTTTAAAAAAGAAAATTTTAACAACAATTAAAATCTTTTTTTTCTAAATTTCCTATTGTACATAACAATAAAGGAAAGTTTTAAAATTAATCCCTCTCTTTTAAAACATGTAGACAACTACAAAAAAGAAAGATTAATTAAAACTTCTCTTTTTAAATCATGGTTACAAAAAGGAAAATTTTATCAAAAATTAAAATCTCTCTTTTAAACATTATAGATAACTACAAATAAAAAAAATTTTAACAAAATTAAAATCTCTCTTTAATCCTTTGAAGATAGCTATAAAAGGAAAGATTTTAAAATTTTAAAATTCTCTTTTAAAACCATGAGGATGGCTATAAAAGAAAAGTTTTTAACAAAATTAAAATCTTTCTTTTAACCATTGTAGATAACTACAAAAAAGGAAAGATTTTAACAAAATAAAATCTCTCTTTTAACCATCGTAAATTACTACAAATAAGGAAAGATTTAACAAAATTTTGTTTACAAAACTTCCTTTTCCTTTTTCTAGTGGCCGACCCCTACCTTGGACACCAAGCTTGGCCAACCACCTCTTGGCTTCCAAGCCCATGCTTGGCCGACCCCCTTGCACCAAGCAAGGATGTGGCTGACCCATTACTTGGGTAAGAAGTGGACTTTATGGATATAAGGATTTATAGAGGCTGCAACAGGGACCGAGAGGAGGAATTGATTTTTGGTCTCCGATGAGCTTGAACTTCCCGTGTTCGCCCCAAACACCCAACTCAAGTTCATCAATAATAACTCATACCATTAAATAGTTATTATTGCACTACCGCACCAATCCCATATTACAATATGGACTCCTTCTTATCATGAGTGCGTTAGTCTCCCTGTATTTAAGATATTGAATGCCCACTAATTAAATGAGTTACTGACAACTCACTTAATTAATATCTAGCTCCAAGAGTAGTACCACTCAACCTTATTGTCATGTCAGACTAAGTTCATCTGCAAGGTTTACATGACAATCCTTATGAGCTCCTCAAGGGGACATCATCAACCTAGATTACTAGGACATAATTTCATTCTATAATCAATAACACACCATATAAATAATATCATTTCCCAACTTATCGAGCTTATTGATTTAACAAACTAAATTGCACCCTTTGATAAATTAAAGAAATAAATATTAAGTATACGTACTTGTTATTATATCATGATTAAGAGTACACACTTCCATAATAACAGAGGTTTTATTCTTTTATGTAGTCAGTATAAAAGGAAACTACCTCAAATGTTCCTGCTCAATACACTCATAGTGTACTAGTGTAATTTTATAGTTAAGATAAACTTCTACCAAATTACATTACAACCACTCCAATGGTTTGCCCCATTCCATCTTGGTTGTGAGCTACTATTTATAATTTTATAAGGAACTGATAACATGATCTTCTATGTGTCACCTCACACTATGTTATCTACAATATAAATTAAATGGATAATTACACTTAGCATAAATGTAGACATTTGACCAATGTGATTCTTATAAATGTTTATACAAAAATTAGGTTTTTAGTATACATCCTAACAGTGGGGTCCTCGTCATCTACTCCTTGGTATCAATAAGTGGAGTCAAGTTTGAATGAGGCTTCCTTAACCAACCTAAGTGATACTTACAGCATTCCGTCAAACCATACCCTTATACTTCTGAACGGGGATGATCGCCCTGATTGTCCTCCTCCAGTGTGAATTTCTTCCGCAGCCATCTGATAAGTGGGTTGTGTTTCCCTATTCGCCCTTTCTTTATCAAAGTATCATAATATTTCTATATTCCTTTATCTCAGTTAGGGCCCAATTCCTTTCTCATATTGACCGGGCTGTCTGCTCAACTGTTTCATTGTTTCTTTTATCCTAAGAAGATGGAGGACGACATATTCTTTTTTTCCTCTCGAGTGAGGCAAGGTTAGCTCAAAGGTTTCCCCTCATCCCATAAGGGGTGAAAACCTCAATTTTTCTTCCTCCGGACCCCAACTCCTATACCATGGCCCCATCGTTGGCAACGTGATATGCCTTCACCCCCATCCGTAAAGAATAATCATTTGGTGCGAGAATATTTTCATGCTACTGAGGAGCACCAAGACCTGAAGTTTAATAGCACTTCGCTGCTAGAGAAGGGGATACTTTATATATTTAGACTGAGCCCCCTCCTAGTACCCCCTCGGCTTTCCTATGGTATTTTCTCCTCTCTTCTACAGACGTGGTCTTCTAATTGGAAATATCTTCTATTTTTGTAGCTTCCATAATGTTGAAGGCTTTTATGGGCAAGGCCATGGGGCTATCGGATGCCGAGTTAGAGGCTCGTGGCACTGAGATTATTGACTTGACTGGAACAACACTCTCATCCATAACTACTCCCGAGCCAACTATCGTCCATCCCGGAGCTGGTCATTCAATGTCTGCATCCAAGGCGAGAGAGTCTTCAGCGCAACGATCTACTCCAGTTGGGGTGATGCCCGTCGGCTTACCACTAGCCCCCATTCCTTCAGAGGATTGGGGGATTCCTCTACGCATCACCAGGAAAAGGCATTGCTCCCCCCGATCGGATCGCCATCCTTCTCCTTCTCCACCTTAAGGTCTCGTCTACCCCCAACATTCACACGTGGGAAGCTGATCATCCAACCCCCCCTCTTTTTCCAAGCCTGCACAATTGCTGGGTCCCATCATAAGGAGCCACAATCTGATTTTACTGAATGCTTAGATAGCAAGAGGTACACCTTAGATTATATTTTCATGCAGACATGAGGGTCTATATAATCGAAAAACATTAAACAGATGCTAATCACTTCTACTATGGAGGCAAAGTTTATAGCCTGCTATGATGCTTTCAATTACAGAAAATTGATGCGGAACCTTATTATAGGATTACAGATCTTTGGGGACATTGACATACCATTGAGAATCAACTGTGATAATAAAGCTGTAGAATCATATTCCAAGAATAACCACAGTTTATCGAAGTCTAAACACATTGACATAAAGTTTCTGGAGGTTAAAGAAATGATTCAGAGTAGTCAAATTATAATAGAGCATATAAGGATAGATTCTATGTTAGTGGATTCACTCTCCAAGGGCTTGTCACCCAAGGTGTTTCATCAACATGTGTTGAATATGAAGGTTCTTTCTTTTGGTAAAGTACTCATTTGGTAGGAATCTATATTTCGGTGTAATGGTCTATATTAATTAACACGTATTTTTGACTTATTGTACGTACTAAAGTTTTTACATGTGTATAAAGTTTTGACTCTTTGACATAAAGACATCATGATTTACTATACGATTTTTCATACAGTATTTGTAAATTTGATGTATGACTTAATTTTGAGTCATAAGATTGAATCATGGTTTACTACTATGGTTTTGCATAAGATTTTAGTAAATAAGATTCAGACTCGGTCGGATCATAAGGACTCTTAAGAATGGGCATGTACAAATTACATTTCATGTCATTCTCATACTACACATCTACATTTGATTTATATCGTTAACAAAATTAGTATTATGATTAATATTGAGTCTTGTTACAGTTATAGTAACTCTGACTTATTTAGTCATGTACTAATTGAATTAATGGACTAGATTATTTAAAAGGGTATTTAACCCGTAAAATTTTGACATGTTGAACTCAACTAAAGTGTTGTGTGCTGTATACAATATCATGTATAGCTCAAGTGGGAGATTAAAGGATTGAGTCTCTATTAGTGGGGCTAATACAAGATTAATAACAACATAATAATTTTGTCAATAAGGAAATTAAACCCTAATTAAGTGATCTAATAATTATCGAATGTGGATTCAATATATAGATCTAATAATCTAGTTCATTAATATTAGTGAGATGTTAGTAGGTTATTTCTGTTGGGTTACAATGATTACAAATAAAGCCCCACATTAAAAACATATGGAAAGGATAATGAACTTATAAGGGAAAGATATCTCCATTGGTATGAGACATTTCGGATAGAGCCCCAAAATAAAATTATGAGGGCTGAGAGTCAAAGTTGATAATATCATACTATTATAGAGATATCTAAATTTTTTTTGTCAGAAACCGCCGATTGTGCATAAAAGTCATGGTCCAATTGAGCCATGTGAGTGGAATATTAACATCGAACGAAGGAAGTAGGGGCTCTCATGTCTGGATCAGGATGACCAGACACCAAGCAGAGAAATCCTAATTGCGGCTAGGTAAGGAAGTCCGAGGGACAGGAAAGTCTTGATGGGTCATTGATCATATGACATCAAGCGGATAGGCTTGAGGGGGTGGTCCTTCATTTAAGGGGGGATTGTTGGATTGTAATGGTTGCAAACAAAGTCTTACATTGAAAATACATGAAAAGGATCATGGACTTATAAGGGAAAAATATCTTTATTGGTATGAAGCCTTAGGCTTTTTGGATAGAATCAAAAATAAACCATGAAAATTTAGACCCAAAGTGGATAATATCATACTATTATGGAGATATCTAAATTCTTTTGGTCCTAAGAGGATCCACATTAGTTTCTCTATCACTATATCTAAAATTTAGGGTAAATAACTCATTTTATTAAATTTAGATAACCATTTTTCACTAAACTACCCTAAAATTTTCATTATCTTTAATTTTTTTATTATTTTCTTCTCTTTTTCTATTTTATTATTATATTTAGAGAATGAGTGGAAGAAAAGAGAACTAGTGGAAGGAGAGATATTGAAAAGAAATATTATTATACATTTAAGGTAGAGATTTGATTCTCTAAATTTAGAGAATCACTATTTATCATATCTAAATTTAGATATGGTAGCTGATACAAAACGTTTTAGTTACTGTTACGATTTCGCAAGTGCATGGATTCATCGTTAGTAATATATAAGATTGTCGAACCACAGGGACTGTTGATTAAACACTAGAGATGTCACAAAGTAAGTTATCTAGACGGTCGAAAGTTGGCTTTAGCGCTTGCAAACTAACGAGAGTGATTGAAGAGAGAAAGAGAAGGATGAGAGAATCGATCTTGGAGGGAATTGAGCTTTGGGGAATGGATTCTAGGATTTCAGTTTCGTTGTGGTGGAACTTGATGTATCATGTTCTATCTTTTATGCATTGTCAATCAACATACCTTCGTCGGAAGTTAAAGCTACTACCTTAAGTACTAATCAGAGAAGATCCCTGTGAAATCCTATTACAGTTAACCCCTGTCACTAGGGTGCCTCGGTAGATCACAAGAATACAAATCTAATCGATATCATTAGGGATAGAGATAGGAGTTTGGTTTGATCTCTTACTTCTTTGTGGAGAAGTTACCTTTCCTTTCAAGGGAATATCCTAGACATCCGTGAACAGGTTACCCCTAACACTAGGGTCCCTCGGGTATACGATCTAAGATCTTCTCTTTACGAAATTAGTAATTCTTAAATAATCAATTAACATCACAAGGCAACAAGTCTCATGCATATCAAATAGAAATGAAGCAAGAGAAATCGTCCAACGAGTAAAGACACAAACATGAGTCTTACATCAAACCCTATCCAAAACTACTCCCTACATCCATAGAAAAAGAGATATACTCTATTGTGAGGGAAGAATAACCCCAAAACATAAAGTAAAGCATACTTACAACCCTTGATGTGAGAAAAAGGGGAAGAAGCACTACAAAAAAATAATCTTTTAGGGACGAATGTTTGCGACGAATTTATTTTTCGTCCCAAACTTTCCAAAAAAATTTACGACAAAATAATAATTTGTTGCAAATTAGCAACGAATTTAGCAACGAAAATAATTTGTTGCAAATTAGCAACGAAACATATTTTGTCACAAATTTTGTTGGAAAGTTTGGGACAAGAAATAAAATTTGTTGCAAAATTTGCAACGAATAATAATTACGTCGCAAATTTTGCAACGAAAAATATTTTCATCACAAATATTGCAACGAAAATATTATTCGTTGGAAATATTTCCAACGAATTCGAGATTCGTTGGAAAGTATACAATTTCCTAAATTCACGGTTGATGGACCTAGAGATCTCGGAATCGGATGAAAAAAGTTTCTATGTGCTCCTCTTGGACTCTTGATTCTATAAATGAGGTCAAATATTTTTTTGACATAGGATGATTTTTTTTCAGATCTAGGTCAATTAGATGAATTTTAATGTTCGTTGAATTTATAAAGTGTTAGAATTTTAAATCTAATTGATCTGGTTGAACTTGTAAGATTTACAAAATAATGTTCGAGTGCTCAGAACGAGACAAAATTAGATTGTATGCATTCGTAAAGTTTTCATGATTATATCCATGAATTAAAAAAAAATTTAGAGGCAATGTATTTTGATTTGTGAATTTTTAAACCCGAATTACATTTATCGCACATTGATGTTTGAAAAATTACTAAGAAAAATATATTAGGTAAAAAAAATATTTGAGGACATATATAAAATTAGGATAAATAGAGGAGCACATAGAAACTTATTTCATCCGATTCCGAGATCTCTAAATCCATCAACCGTTAATTTTAGGAAATTTGAAACTTTCCAACGAATCTCTAATTCGTTGGAAATTCCCAACAAATCAGAAAATTCGTTGGAAATTTCCAACCGATCTGCAAATTTGTTGGAAATATTTCCAACAAATTTTCTGATTCGTTGGGAATTTCCAATGAATTCGAGATTCGTTGGAAAGTATACAATTTCCTAAATTCATGGTTGATGGACCTAGAGATCTCGGAATCGGATGAAATAAGTTTCTATGTGCTCCTCTTGGACTCCTGATTCTATAAATGAGGTCGAATATTTTTTTTTGACATAGGATGATTTTTTTCACATCTAGGTCAATTAGATGAATTTTAATGTTCGTTGAATTTATAAAGTGTTAGAATTTTAAATCTAATTGATCTAGTTGAACTTGTAAGATTTACAAAATAATGTTCGAGTGCTCAGAACGAGACAAAATTAGATTGTATGCATTCGTAAAGTTTTCATGATTATATCCATGAATTAAAAAAAAATTTAGAGGCAATGTATTTTGATTTGTAAATTTTTAAACCCGAATTACATTTATCGCACATTGATGTTTGAAAAATTACTAAGAAAAATATATTAGGTAAAAAAAATATTTGAGGACATATATAAAATTAGGATAAATAGAGGAGCACATAGAAACTTATTTCATCCGATTCCGAGATCTCTAAATCCATCAACCGTTAATTTTAGGAAAAATTTGAAACTTTCCAACGAATCTCTAATTCGTTGGAAATTCCCAACAAATCAGAAAATTCGTTGGAAATTTCTAACCAATCTGAAAATTTGTTGGAAATATTTCCAACAAATTTTCTGATTCGTTGGGAATTTCCAATGAATTCGAGATTCGTTGGAAAGTATAGAATTTCCTAAATTCACGGTTGATGGACCTAGAGATCTCGGAATCGGATGAAATAAGTTTCTATGTGCTCCTCTTGGACTCCTGATTCTATAAATGAGGTCGAATATTTTTTTTTGACATAGGATGATTTTTTTCACATCTAGGTCAATTAGATGAATTTTAATGTTCGTTGAATTTATAAAGTGTTAGAATTTTAAATCTAATTGATCTAGTTGAACTTGTAAGATTTACAAAATAATGTTCGAGTGCTCAGAACGAGACGAAATTAGATTGTATGCATTCTTAAAGTTTTCATGATTATATCCATGAATTAAAAAAAAATTAGAGGCAATGTATTTTGATTTGTGAATTTTTAAACCCGAATTACAGTTATCGGACACATTGATGTTTGAAAAATTACTGAGAAAAATATATTAGGTAAAAAAAATATTTGAGGACATTTATAAAATTAGGATAAATATCGGAGTACATAGAAACTTATTTCATCCGATTCCGAGATCTCTAGGTCTATCAACCGTTAATGTTAGGAAAAATTTGAAACTTTCCAACGAATCTCTAATTCGTTGGAAATATTTCCAATGAATTTTCTGATTCGTTGGGAATTTCCAACGAATTTGAGATTCGTTGGAAAGTATACAATTTCCTAAATTCATGGTTGATGGACCTAGAGATCTCGGAATCGGATGAAACAATTTTCTATGTGACATAGGATGATTTTTTTTTTCACATCTAGGTCAATTAGATAAATTTTAATGGTCGTTGAATTTATAAAGTGTTAGAATTTTAAATCTAATTGATCTAGTTGAACTTGTAAGATTTACAAAATAATGTTCGAGAGTTCAGAACGAGACGAAATTAGATTGTATGCGTTCGTAAAGTTTTCATGATTATATCCATGAATTAAAAAAAAATTTAGAGGCAATGTATTTTGATTTGTGAATTTTTAAACCCGAATTACATTTATCGGACACATTGATGTTTGAAAAATTACTAAGAAAAACATATTAGGTAAAATAAATATTTAAGGACATATATAAAATTAGGATAAATAGAGGAGCACATAGAACCTTGTTTCATCTGATTCCGAGATCTCTAAGTCTATCAACCGATAATTTTAGGAAATTTGAAACTTTCCAACGAATCTCTAATTCGTTGGAAATTTCCAACGAATCTGCAAATTCGTTGGAAATATTTGCAACGAATTTTCTGATTCGTTGGGAATTTCCAACGAATTCGAGATTCGTTGGAAAGTATACAATTTCCTAAATTCACGGTTGATGGACCTAGAGATCTCGGAATCGGATGAAACAAGTTTCTATGTACTCCTCTTGGACTCCTGATTCTATAAATGAGGTCAAATATATTTTTTTGACATAGGATGATTTTTTTCACATCTAGGTCAATTAGATGAATTTTAATGTTCGTTGAATTTATAAAGTGTTAGAATTTTAAATCTAATTGATCTAGTTGAACTTGTAAGATTTACAAAATAATGTTCGAGTGCTCAAAACGAGACGAAATCAGATTGTTTGCGTTCATAAAGTTTTCATGATTATATCCATGAATTAATTAAAAAAAATTAGAAGCAATGTATTTTGATTTGTGAATTTTTAAAACCGAATTACATTTATCGGACACATTGATGTTTGAAAAATTACTGAGAAAAATATATTAGGTAAAAAAAATATTTGAGGACATATATAACATTTATCGGACACATTCAAGAAATCTTTTTTACCGGACTACAGAAAACATTCAAGAAGTTATTTCACAGAGGATTCTTTTTTATCGGAATACAAAAAACATTAAGAACCTATCATCTTCCCCGCAAAGACCGTTTTGTACCTAGCTGTTGATATGTACCAGCAAGTCCGGTTCGGAGGCTGAGGGAGGCGTTTGCATCATCGTCTGAGTCTCCGAGTTTGCATCTGAGTAGTCTGCGATTGAGTCTGCTTTTGCGTCGTCGTCGCAGTCGTCTTCTGTGTCGTCGTCGTCGATTGTGTCTGTGATTGCGTCGTCGTCCGTTGTATCTGGGTCATCGGAGTCCGAGTCTGTGTTAGAGTCAGCATCATCGGACTCTGACTCTGAGTTTGTGTCATCGAAATTTGAGTCGTCGGCATCGAAGGTTCAACCGCCGGCTGCGTCGTTGTCTGCGTGGTTTGTGTCTGAGAAGTCTGCGTCGGCATGGAGGGTTCAGAGGTCGTCGTCGTCTGTGTCTGCGAAGTCGTAGGCGTCGGCGTCGTCTGAGTAGTCCGCATCGGCGTGGAAGGTTCGGAGGTCGTCGTCGTCTGTGTCTGTAAAGTAGGGGTTTGCGTTTGGGGTTTGGGTATAGCTGCTATGGCGCCGGGGGGCACGGGCCATTGGAGGGTGGAGGGTTGGGGGTTGGGAGTTGGGAGAGATTTATATGCAGATTTGGATGACGAACAAGACTGTCGTTTTAATTGTAACGGACTCTTGTCAAGATTCCAAGAAGCCTGCAAGGAGTGTCACTATTTTTCTTGATTCTTATTCTGATAATTGAGAAGGTGGGAAGCGGTAAGGTTTCTCCGGTGAGGGGATCAAACACTACAAAAAAATAGTCTTTTAGGGAGGAATGTTTGCGACGAATTTATTTTTCGTCCCAAACTTTCCAACAAAATTTACGACAAAATAATAATTTGTTGCAAATTAGCAACAAAAATAATTTGTTGCAAATTAGCAACGAAACATATTTTGTCGCAAATTTTGTTGGAAAGTTTGGGACAAGAAATAAAATTTGTTGCAAAATTTGCAACGAATAATAATTGCGTCGCAAATTTTGCAATGAAAAATATTTTCATTGCAAATATTGCAACGAAAATATTATTCGTTGGAAATATTTCCAATGAATTTTCTGATTCGTTGGGAATTTCCAACGAATTCGAGATTCGTTGGAAACTATACAATTTCCTAAATTCACGGTTGATGGACCTAGAGATCTCAGAATCGGATGAAACAAGTTTCTATGTGCTCCTCATGGTCTCCCGATTCTATAAATGAGGTCAAATATTTTTTTTTGACATAGGATGATTTTTTTCACATCTAGGTCAATTAGATGAATTTTAATGTTCGTTGAATTTATAAAGTGTTAGAATTTTAAATCTAATTGATCTAGTTGAACTTGTAAGATTTACAAAATAATGTTCGAGTGCTCAGAATGAGACGAAATTAAATTGTATGCGTTCGTAAAGTTTTCATGATTATATCCATGAATTAAAAAAATTTTAGAGGCAATGTATTTTGATTTGTGAATTTTTAAACCCGAATTACATTTATCGGACACATTGATGTTTGAAAAATTACTGAGAAAAATATATTAGGTAAAAGAAATATTTGAGAACATATATAAAATTAGGATAAATAGAGGAGCACATAGAAACTTGTTTCATCCGATTCCGAGATCTCTAATTCCATCAATCGTTAATTTTAGGAAATTTGAAACTTTCCAACGAATCTCTAATTCGTTGGAAATTCCCAACTAATCAGAAAATTCGTTGGAAATTTCCAACGAATCTGCAAATTTGTTGGAAATATTTCCAACGAATTTTCTGATTCGTTGGGAATTTCCAACGAATTTGAGATTCGTTGGAAAATATACAATTTCCTAAATTCACGGTTGATGGACCTAGAGATCTCGGAATCGGATGAAACAAGTTTCTATGTGCTCCTCTTGGACTCTTGATTCTATAAATGAGGTCAAATATTTTTTATTGACATAGGATGATTTTTTTCACATCTAGGTCAATTAGATGAATTTTAATGTTCGTTGAATTTATAAAGTGTTAAATTTTAAATCTAATTGATCTAGTTGAACTTGTAAGATTTACAAAATAATGTTTGAGTGCTCAGAACGAGACGAAATTAGATTGTATGCATTCGTAAAGTTTTCATGATTACATCCATGAATTAAAAAAAATTTAGAGGCAATGTATTTTGATTTGTGAATTTTTAAACCCGAATTACATTTATCGGACACATTGATGTTTGAAAAATTACTGAGAAAAATATATTAGGTAAAAAAAATATTTGAGGATATATATAAAATTAGGATAAATATAGGAGCACATAGAACCTTGTTTCATCCGATTCCGAGATCTCTAGTTCCATCAATCGTTAATTTTAGTAAATTTGAAACTTTCCAACGAATCTGCAAATTCGTTGGAAATATTTCCAATGAATTTTCTGATTCGTTGGGAATTTCCAACGAATTTGAAATTCGTTGGAAAGTATACAATTTCCTAAATTTACGATTGATGGACCTAGAGATCTTGGAATCAGATGAAACAAGTTTCTATGTGCTCCTCTTGGACTCCTGATTCTATAAATGAGGTCAAATATTTTTTTTTGACATAGGATGATTTTTTTCACATCTAGGTCAATTAGATGAATTTTAATGTTCATTGAATTTATAAAGTGTTAGAATTTTAAATCTAATTGATCTAGTTGAACTTGTAAGATTTACAAAATAATGTTCAAGTGCTCAGAACGAGACAAAATTAGATTGTATGCGTTCGTAAAGTTTTCATGATTATATCCATGAGTTAAAAAAAAATTTAGAGGCAATGTATTTTGATTTGTGAATTTTTAAACCCGATTACATTTATCGGACACATTGATGTTTGAAAAATTACTAAGAAAAATATATTAGGTAAAAAAAATATTTGAGGACATATATAAAATTAGGATAAATAGAGGAGCACATAGAAACTTGTTTCATCTGATTCTGAGATCTCTAAGTCCATCAACCGTTAATTTTAGGAAATTTGAAACTTTCCAACGAATCTCTAATTCGTTGGAAATTCCCAACGAATAAGAAAATTCGTTGGAAATTTCCAACGAATATGCAAATTCGTTGGAAATATTTCCAACGAATTTTCTGATTCGTTGGGAATTTCCAACGAATTCGAGATTCGTTGGAAAGTATATAATTTCCTAAATTCATGGTTGATGGACCTAGAGATCTCAGAATCGGATGAAACAAGTTTCTATGTGCTCCTCTTGGACTCCTGATTCTATAAATGAGGTCAAATATATTTTTTTGACATAGGATTATTTTTTTCACATCTAGGTCAATTAGATGAATTTTAATGTTTGTTGAATTTATAAAGTGTTAGAATTTTAAATCTAATTGATCTAGTTGAACTTGTAAGATTTACAAAATAATGTTCGAGTGCTCAGAACGAGTCGAAATCAGATTGTATGCATTCATAAAGTTTTCATGATTATATCCATGAATTAAAAAAAATTAGAGGCAATATATTTTGATTTGTGAATTTTTAAACCCGAATTAGATTTATCGGACACATTGATGTTTGAAAAATTACTGAGAAAAATATATTAGGTAAAAAAAATATTTGAGGACATATGTAACATTTATCGGACACATTCAAGAAATCTTTTTTACCGGACTACAGAAAACATTCAAGAAGTCATTTCACAGAGGATTCTTTTTTATCGGAATACAAAAAACATTAAGAACCTATCATCTTCCCCGCAAAGACCATTCTGTACCTAGCTGTTGATATGTACCAGCAAGTCTGGTTCGGAGGCTGAGGGAGGCGTTTGCGTCATCGCCTAAGTCTCCGGGTTTGCATCTGAGTAGTCTGTGACTGAGTCTGATTTTGAGTCGTCGTCGCCGTCGTCTTCTGTGTCCTTGTCGTCGATTGTGTCTGTGATTGCATCGTCGTCCATTGTGTCTAGGTCATCGGAGTCCGAGTCTGTGTCAGAGTCAGCGTCATCGGACTCTGACTCTGAGTCTGTGTCATCGGAATCTGAGTCGTCGACGTCGAAGGTTCAACCGTCGGCTGCGTCGTTGTCTGCGTGGTTTGTGTCTGAGAAGTCTGCGTCGGCATGGAGGGTTCAGAGGTCGTCGTCGTCTGTGTCTGCGAAGTAATAGGCGTCGGCGTCGTCTGAGTAGTCCGCGTTGGCGTGGAAGGTTCGGAGGCCGTCGTCGTCTGTGTCTGTGAAGTAGGGGTTTGCGTCTGGGTTTGGGTATAGCTGCTATGGCGCCGGGGGGCACGGGACATTGGAGGGTGGAGGGTGGAGGGTTGGGGGTTGGGGAGAGATTTATATGCAGATTTGGATGACGAACAAGATTGCCGTTTTAATTGCAACGGACTCTTGTCCAAGATTCCAAGAAGCCTGCAAGGAGTGTCACTATTTTTCTTGATTCTTATTCTGATAATTGAGAAGGTGGGAAGCGGTAAGGTTTCTCCGGTGAGGGGATCAGATCGAGATGCTTGCCGAGGTTTCTGATGTCTTGGGAATGCCTCCTTGCTCTGGAGATGGACGGAACATCAAGGGACGGCAGTGGATAAAGCTCTAGGGTTTCTCCCAAAAGGGAGAACCCTTTCCCGATGAGAGGGACGAAGTCCCGAACCCAAGATCCCCCAATGAATAGAGTTCTTGACCCTTTTATAGGGTAAGGTACGGGTTCCGCACGACCCATATCACGATCGTGTGAGATCCGCACGACTATGCCTATCTTCTGCACTGGTTAAGTGGCACGACCGTGCGAGTTGACACGGCCATGCCTATCTTCTGCATTGGTTAAGTGGCACGACCGTGCGAGTTGACATGACCATGCCTATCTTCTGCACTGGTTAAGTGGCACGGCTGTGCAGAATTGACACGGCAGTGTATCAAGGTCGTGCCTCTACTTGTAAGCTGTTTTAGTGCCTCTTAACGTGGTAATCTTGAGTTTGGGTCTTCATAAAAGTTGTAGATCTTGAAGTTCTCTACAATTTGGTATAAAGAACAGCCCAAAACTCTAACGGACAAGAAAGTTATGCCTGTTTCTCTTAGTGTGCAGTGCAGGATTTGACACGGCCGTGTGCCAAGGCCGTGTCTCATAGAAACGAACTTTAGACCTTCAAGACTTGGTTTTTTCTGGTTGAAGTCTTCATAAGAGTTGTAGATCTTGAAGCTATCTACATTTTTATATCTGGAATGACTCATAACTCTAACTTAGCAGAAAGTTATGATCATTTAACTTTTGGTCTGCAGTGCTGGAAATCCCACACGGCCCAGACACCTTGGAAGCTCTAGACTCCACTTAAGCTTCATTTTTGCTCCAAATCACGTCCTGTCAACAAGAAAGCATACAAAGAGAAGATCTCTGAACAAAAGAGTATTTATGCAGAATATATGCTAAGAGAGGTGAACATGCATAGAATATACGTGAAAAAAGTAAGTGAATGTGCGTCAAAACATATATAAATGATTATAAGATCTACGCACATCACACCCCCAAACTTGAACCTTTGCTTGTCCTCAAGCAAAATGCTGCAAACTATGTTCATGAGTTTCTATAGTGTTTCATAATCCCTAGTACACTCGTCTAACTCTATCAACTAGTTTCATTGATAAGCATAATTGTGGAGTAACCTAAGTATGACCTAAACGTAAGTTTCTTGTGCTCAGTGTAATAAGTGTCTCAAGTTCTTCAAGTTTCAATTTTCTGTCCTAGTCAAGTCGTCATACAATTGAGTTCCTAATGTTCCCGGTGACAAACACTTACCTATTACACACTTGGCTCATTTTCCTTAAATTACACAAGGTCTCAAAGGATACTACTCAGAATCAAGAGAAACATAATATTCATTTCCCCAGTAACCTAACTCGGTTTCAAAGGGGTGAATTGTTAGTTTCCATTCATGACAACTATTTTTTTTTATCCCTTATTCAACTCTTTTTTTTTTCCTTTTTCCTTTTTTTTTGGTGTCATAGAAGAGTAGCACTAATCACAAATGCAAGATGCAAATGTTGGGATTTAGATTTTTCCGAATGAGCTTCCATGATCTGAGGTTATCTAGTAACTAAAATGTAACTAAGGAATCCCCATGGGAACACAAGTACTAAATAAATTGGATGAATCATAACTATTTCAAAATATTTCTACTATTCAAGCTTAAGTACTTAAATGTAGTGAAAATAAGATCCTTAAGGTTAGGCCAAAACTTATACCAAACTCCATACAATACTTAGTTTATTTCATGCTATTAAAGATAGAGAAAGGAGGTACACCAAACATACTAACACTATCTCTACAACACATGAACTGAGAAAATACATGTGCTAGTCATTTTGCTATTGGACAAGTCAGCAGTAATGTAAGGATTGATGTAACTAAGCAGATATTTAAAAGAAACAGAACTACCAAACATCCCCCAGACTTAAATCTTTCATTGTCCCAATGAAAATCGAAAATGAAATAAGGAAGAGGTTTGAAATAAAAGAAATTACTAAATGATGTGTGCAAACACCCAAGTCATTAACTTCTCCATCAGGCAGTCATGGTCTTCCTAATCTTTGAATCTTATATAAGAAGATAAACAAGAAAAAAAAATTAAGTAGAGGGCACATGTTTATTATGAAGAAAGAAAAGAAAACAAGAAATAACTAAAGACATAAATAAAATAAGAAAGAACTTGGGTTGTCTCCCAAGAAGCACTTGTTTAAGGTCATTAGCTCGACCACCTTATTAGATTTATTGAAATCTCGCTCTTGGAGGGGTAATATATTTCATCACCCTCTTACCAAGGGTTCTTATTATGGAGGGAGTTTTCATCAAAAAGTGAAGAATCACTCTCTCCATCTTCGTCTTTTTGGAAATTCTTTCAGGAGGTCGAAGACAATTCAGATCGAGCTTCCAATTATAGGTAATATATAAGATTGTTGAATCATAGGGACTGTTGATTAAGCACTAGAGATGTCGCAAAGTAAGTTATCTAGACGGTCGAAAGTTGGCTTTGGCGCTTGCAAACTAACGAGAGTGATTGAAGAGAGAAAGAGAAGGATGAGAGAATCGATCTTGGAGGGAATTGAGCTTTGGGGAATGGATTCTAGGATTTCGGTTTCGTTGTGGTGGAACCTGATGTATCATGTTCTATCTTCTACTCATTGTCAATCAACATACCTTCGCCGAAAGTTAAAGCTACTATTCTTAAGTACTAATCAGAGAAGATCCCTGTGAAATCCTATTACGGTTAACCCCTATCACTAGAGCGCCTCGGTAGATCACAAGAATACAAATCTAATCGGTATCATTAAGGATAGAGATAGGGGTTTGGTTTGGTCTCTTACTTCCTTGTGGAGAAGTTGCCTCTCCTTTCAAGGAAATATCCTAGACGTTCGTGAACGGGTTATCCCTGTCACTAGGGCCCCTCGGGTATATGATCTAAGATCCTCTCTTTACGAAATTAGCAATTCCTACACAATCAATTAACATCACAAGGCAACAAGTCTCACGCATATCAAATAGAAATGAAGCAAGAGAAATCGTTCAACGAGTAAAGGCACAAACATGAATCTTACATCAAACCCTATCCAAAACTACTCCCTACATCCATAGAAAAGGAGATCTACTCCATTGTGAGGGAAGAACATGTTGGTTGCTACTCGAAAAACCTAGAGGTTCCACTGTACAAAAATTTTGTACAAAGGTCTGAACCTTTTCCTAGCTACCATGTGTTCTTTTAAATTAAATTTTGGATCGCCTGCGGAACTTAACACGTTTGATCCAAAACTTAATCTATTTGTTCTTTTAGGTTTTGACTTGGATCTCCTGCGGAACTTAACACGTTCGACCCAAGTCTCCTTAAGTTATTAATTCCATTAAATATTAATTTCCATAAAAGGTTCCCAGTACTGACGTGGCGAGGCACATGGCCTTCTTGGATATGAGAGCAACCACCACCGACTAGACAAAATCTTTAATAGAAAGCTAATATTTAATTTCCTAAAATAACTTTAGGTTAACCAAAGAGAACAATCAAATCACAAGGAAAAGAAAGAAAACAAAAGAACACAACATCGAAAAACATATTCGAAATACTAGAACGTAAGCCTCTTGTATTTGGTATTATTTCCATAAATAACTAGCATGATGCAGAAATAAAAATTACTAGTTATACCTTGTAGAAAAACCTCTTGATCTTCTACCGTATTCCTCTTCTAACCTCGGACGTTGTGTGGGCAACAATCTACCGAGATGAGAAACCACCAACCACCTTCTTCTCCTCCAAGCAAGGTTCGGCCACAAAGGAAGAACTTCACCAAAGAAGAAAACCAAAATACTAACCAAGCTCCAAGAGATGCTAGCTTTCTCTCCTTCTTCTTCTTCTTCTCCAAGTAGTATCCGCCACCACAAGAGCTCCAAGGGAGGGAGAGAGGTTCGGCCACCACAAGAGGAAGAGAGGGAGAGGATGGCCACACCAAGGAACAAAAGAGGGAGAGAAAATAATAGAGGTTGTGTCTCATAAAGGCACCCCTACCCCTTCTTTTATATTCCTTGGCCTAGGCAAATTAGGAAATTTAATTACAATAAAATTTCCTTAATTTTTCTTGACATGAATTAATTGAGAAAAATAAAACAAAATTTCCCAATTAACTTGAGATGGCCGGCCACATCATTGGAAACAAAAGAGGACAAGTTTTAATCAACAATTAAAACTTCCTAATTTGTTTCCGGAAATTTTAAAAAATAAAATTTCTCTTTAAAATCTCTTCATGGTTGATAAAAGGAAATTTCTATAATTTTAATTTTATCAACATGTGAATAATTTTTAAAGAAAAAATAAAACATCTCTCCAATCTACAAATAAGGAAAGAGATCTAATCTCTTTCTTTAATCTTTTGTAGATCTTTTACAAGAGAGATATTTTAATTTTAATTCTCTTTAAAATATATCTTCCACATAATAATAAAAATTAAAATTAAATTTCTTTTTAATTTTATTTTGCCGGCCCTACTAGCTTGGGTTCAAGCTAGGGCCGGCCACCCAATAATATACCTAGGCCGGCCCCTTATTGGTGGGTATAGAAGGTGGGTATAGGTGAGTATAGAACTCTATAAATAAGAGGCTACGATAGGAACCGAGAGGAGGAATTGGTTTTGGTCTCCCGATAAAATTAAGCATCCCGTGTTCGCCCCGAACACACAACTTAATTTTATCAATGATAATTCATTCCACTAGAGAACTATCATTGAACTACCGCACCAATCCCAAATTACATTTTTGGGCTCCTTCTTATTATGAGTGTGTTAGTCTCCCTGTGTTTAAGATATCGAATGTCCACTAATTAAGTGAGTTACTGACAACTCATTTAATTAATATCTAAGTCCAAGAGTAGTACCACTCAACCTTATTATCATGTCGGACTAAGTCCACCTGCAGGGTTTAACATGACAATCTTTATGAGCTCCTCTTGAGGACATTATCAACCTAGTATCTCTAGGACACAGTTTCCTTCTATAATCAACAACACACACTATAAGTAATACCATTTCCCAACTTATCGGGTTTATTGATTCAACGAACTAAATCTCACCCATTGATAAATTAAAGAAATAAATATCAAATATATGTGCTTGTTATTATATTAGGATTAAGAGCATACACTTCCATAATAACTGAGGTCTTTGTTCCTTTATAAAGTCAGTATAAAAGAAACGACCTCAAATGGTCCTACTCAATACACTCTGAGTGTACTAGTGTAATTATATAGTCAAGATAAACTAATATCTAATTACACTACGACCTTCTAATGGTTTTTTCATTTCCATTTTGGTCGTGAGCTACTCTTTATAATTTATAATGTACTGATAACATTATCTTCTGCATGTGACACCACATACTATGTTATCTACAATATAAATTAATTGAACAACTACAACTAAATGTAGACAATTTGACCAAATGTGATTCTTTATTCATAATAAATGTTTACAAAGCTTAGGCTTTCGATACATTCCAACAATCTCCACTTATACTAATGACTAAGCTGCCATATCTTCTACCATACATCCGATTCCCATTCCTCCACATGCCGATCGAAAGCTTTGTGGAAGGGCCTTAGTGAAAGGATCGCCAGGTTATCCGGTGATGCAATCTTGGCGATGACAACTTCTCCTCGCTCACAATATCTCGTATCGGTGGTACTTGCGCCTATATGTTTACTTGCCTTATGAGCTCGTGGTTCCTTCGAGTTTGCAATCACCACTATTATCACAATAAATTGTGATGATTTTGGGCAAACCAGAATCACATCTAAGTCCATTAGAAAGCTCTGAGCCATACTGCTTCTTTAGCCGCCTCAGAGGCTGCTACATATTTAGCTTCCAAGACGCATTTCGCTTAACACTCCTCCATGAAATGGCTCCACCTCCTAAAGTAAACACATAGCCCGATGTAGACTTACTGTTATCCCTATCTGATTTCAAATCCACTGTAACCCACAGGAAGCGAATCGTTCGCTTGGTAAACTAGCATATAATCTCTAGTCCTTCTCGGTACTTCAATATATGCTTTACCGCAGTCCAATGTCCTTGTCCAGGTTACTCGATATCTGATGACCCACGGCAAAACGGATATCGGTCTCGTACATAACATTGCATACATTAGGCTTCCTACACCAAGCAGAACCGCTTTCATGTCCTCTATCTCTTTTGATGTCTTTGGAGACATCTCTTTAGATAGAGCTACTCCATGTCTAAAAGGTAAGAAACCTTTCTTGGAATCCTGCATGCTAAAACGAGCAAGGATTGTATCTATATATGAAGCTTGGGATAGACACAACATTCTTTTCTTACGATCCCTTATAACTTTGATCCCAAGAATGTGTGCACATTCTCCTAAGTCCTTCATATCAAATTGTTTGGACAACCATACCCTTACGCCCGACAATACCTTGACATTGTTGCCAATTAACAAAATATCATCTACGTATAGTACAAGAAATACCACCACGTTTCCGTTACACTTCTTATATACACAAGACTCATCCGGACTTTGAATAAATCCATATGATGGATTACTTCATTAAACCGGATGTTCCAAGACTGAAGCTTGCTTCAGTCCATAAATGGACCGATTGAGCTTGCACACTAGATGCTCTTTGCCTTTTTCAATGAACCAGTTGCTTCATATGGATGTTCTCTTCAAGACTTCCATTAAGGAAAGCTGTCTTGACATCCATTTGCCAAATCTCATAATCCATATGAGCAATGGATAAGAGTATCCGGATAGACTTAAGCATGACTACTGGTGAAAAGGTCTCCTCATAATCGATTCCCTCTTTTGAGTGTACCCTTTGCAACAAGCCTAGCTTTGAAGGTTTCTACCTTCCGTCTGTCCCTCTTTTCCTTTTGTAGATCCACTTGCATCCAACGGCTTTTACACCATCGGTGGTTCTACAAGCTCCCAAACCTTATTAGAGTACATGGACTCTATTTGAATTCATTGCCTTTTGCCAAGATGTGCATCTATATCTTGGAGTGCTTCATTATATGACCGGGATCAGTTCATGTTTACCCGGATCAAGTCCAAGACTCTCCCAAAACATGAATCTTCAGTCGCCTCACAACCCTCCCACTACGACGAGGCATTCGTGGTTGTGTATCATGTGTGACACGTGTTGCGGTCTCTTGTGGTACTTCATCTTGTAATGTTGGTACTGAAGTAGACATGTCCTCTCTAAGTTCTTCTAAAACAACTTTACTCTGGGCTTGTGATCCATTATATAGTCTTCTTCTAAAAGCGGGCATTGGTGCTAACAATGACCTTCGGTCTTTAGGACTATAAAATAAACCACCTTCGTTCCTTTGGGATATCCTACAAACACGAACTTCTATACGAGATTCTAACTTATCAAGATCTCGTTTCAGCACATGTGCTGGACTACCCCAAATCCGAATATGTCTTAGACTGGGTTTTCGCCATTCCACAATTCTATGGGAGTAGAAGAAACTGATTTAGAAGGTACTAAGTTCAGAACGTATACTGCTTTTCCGAGCATATCCCCAAAACGAATTTGGTAATTCGAATAACTCATCATCGATCTAACCATTTCTATAAGAGTCCTATTCCTTCGTTCTGCTACACCATTCCGTTGGGGTGTTCCAGTTGGGATTGAATCGACCTCTGATAAGTAATTCCTAAACTCTCCTAAGAGGTATTCGCCACCACGATCAGATCGTAGTGTCTTGATACTTTTACCTAATCGTTTCTCCACATCAGCCTTGTATTCTTTGAACTTGTCAAAGCACTCGGACTTGCGGCGCATTAGGTAAATGTATCCATATCTTGAATAATCGTCTATGAAAGAGACAAAATATTCAAAACCTCCTCTTGCCTGGACAGACATAGGACCACACAACCAACTCTAACACTTCTTTGGTTCTATACCCCTTGGCCTTGAACGGCCTCTTGGTCATTTTACCTTCTAAGCAAGATTCACAAGTTGGAAAATTTTCCAACTCTAATGAACTCAAAAGTCCATCGGCTATAAGCCTCTGAATCTTACTTAAATTAATATGACCAAGTCTTAGATGCCAAAGATATGCTTGGTTCATTTCTAAAGGTTCTTTTCTCTTATTAGAATTAGAAGATGAGTTATAAATTTCCATGTTTTGCTTTGTGGAAGAAATTGGATTTAAAGTATACAAATTGCCAACTAATGCACCAGAACAGATAATCACTTTATTTCTTTTAATAACTACATCGTTACTAAAGGAAACTGAATATCCATCTAAAAACAGTTTAGAAACTGAAATTAAATTCTTTCTAAAACTGGGTACATAAAGACAATTTCTTAAAACCAAATTCCTATTTCTACTAAAAGATAAGTAGACGTCTCCCACTGCGACAGCTGCCACCTTAGTAGCATTGCCCATGTAGACGGTAATTTCTCCTTCAGATAGTCGTCGGGTTTCCTGGAACCCCTGCAAGGAATTGCAGACATGATCAGTGGCTCCCGTATCTACACACCAGGTGCTGGTAGATAACACCGCTAAACATGTTTCAACAACTAGAGTATGAGATATACCTTTGTTTTGGTTCCTACGAGGACAGTCCGCCTTCCAATGTCCTGCCTGCTTACAGATGAAGCACTTGCCCTTCGGCTTCTTCATTCCAGCTTTAAATCCCGTACTATGAGATTTATTCACTTTCTTTGCTGAACCAGCTTGTTTCTTCTTCTTCTTTCCTTTCGATTTAGAAGTAGAACCATTTTCAGCATAGTGAATTTGAGCATTGTGACGAAATAATCCTTCTGCTGCTTGAAGTTAGTAGTTCCGCTAATGAATAAACCCTCTTATTCATATTATAGTTCAAAAACCGCTCAAAACTTCTAGGTAGCGTTGGAGGATCATATCGATCCGGGTTTCCCATCAATTTCTCCTCCAAGGATCTGTATCTCGTTCGGATAAGCCATCATCTTTAGGATATGATCCCTTACAGAGTACCCTCTTGCATGGTGGTTGTCATTATCTTTCTCATGGCTTCTTGCCTAGAAGCCCTATCCTGATGACCAAAGAGTTCCTTGAGATTGTTCATAATATCATAGGCTGTTGGTAAATCTTGATGCTGATGTTGCAATACATTTGACATTGAAGCCAAAATGTAACACCGCGCCATCTCATCTGCTTTTACCCATTTCCTATGATATTCAATCTCCTCTTGGGTAGATTCACCAGTAGGTGCATCAGGGCACTGCTCAGTCAGTACATATTTATAGCTTTCAGCAGTAAGAACAATGTCCAGGTTTCTTTTCCAATCTATGTAGTTTGGTCCAGTAAGTCTATTCTGTTGAAGTATGATGGACAGTGGGTTGAAAGACATCCAAATAACTTTTGGTCAGAACTCTAAATTTAGAATAATATTGATTCCTCAAACAATACTATTTTAAATTAACCAACACCTCATAACACCGTGAATTTTGTATGCCACGTTAGTGTGGACGTATACAAATTCAACATTTGTAAAAGGAGGGTTTTAACCCATTAATTTTATTATCTTGTCAACCTAACTTTTTGACAAATAAAAATAATAGTTGGTATCATTTGGTCACACAAATAATAGCAGTGACTCCGTTGGGGAGGATACTATTAGATGTGTCTAAGTGTATACCATTACTTGACACTAAGTCCATTAATAAGATTATGCCCCTTCCGTTGGGGAAGATCACACGCTCTTAATTAACTTCCTATAGTCATCCAAAAATAGAAGTCTGTTCTAGTGATCCGCAAACAAGCTTATCCGTTATGGAGGAATGCACTCAGAGCCAACGGCTTGTTTGCATCACTTACAAACCAATAATGGAGACCATGGATTTATTTAAAATCCCTCTCCCACTTAGTTATTTATAAATGAGGAATTTTAACTATGCTAGCCTACTTAAACTTGTAAACTAACATGCACACACAGCACAATATAAAAGCAATAAATAGAAAATTTAATTTTCAACTATTATGGCTTTTATCTCTAATTGTCCTCCGTGTGTTGTCATCCCAAGCTGCCATATTTGGCCACCGCCACCGGGTCTAGTGTCACATCCATCTTGCTCCTAGTTCCACTGCGCCTCTGGTCCTTAGAAGGTTCCACGCTTTGCAAGATTCGATCCGCGACATAAATAGAATTTTACATTTTGATCCTATATTCCATAAAAGGAATGTACATGTATCTAGATCAAAAAATAAAATCCTAATAAAAACTAAATACAGCTCCTGCTGTATTTTAATACAATCATGCACACACATTAAATGCCCTTGACATGTCCAAGGGTCCAATCACACACATAATAACTAAAAGCCATAATAGTTGGATCCTGCATCCACAAAGTTAGCACATCCAACTATTATCCTGCCTAAATTATGTATGACATGTGCATAATTAAACTAAATACCAAATACACAGAGGCAAAACCCTAGCTCTGATACCAATTGTTGGTTGCTACTCGGAAAACCTAGAGGTTCCACTGTACAAAAATTTTGTACAAAGATCTGAACCTTTTCCTAGCTACCATGTGTTCTTTTAAATTAAATTTTGGATCGCCTGCAGAACTTAACACGTTTGATCCAAAACTTAATCTATTTGTTCTTTTAGGTTTTGACTTGGATCTCCTGCGGAACTTAACACGTTCGACCCAAGTCTCCTTAAGTTATTAATTCCATTAAATATTAATTTCCATAAAAGGTTCCCAGTACTGACGTGGCGAGGCACATGGCCTTCTTGGATATGGGAGCAACCACCACCGACTAGACAAAACCTTTAATAGAAAGCTAATATTTAATTTCCTAAAATAACTTTAGGTTAACCAAAGAGAACAATCAAATCACAAGGAAAAGAAAGAAAACAAAAGAACACAACATCGAAAAACATATTCGAAATACTAGAACGTAAGCCTATTGTATTTGGTATTATTTCCATAAATAACTAGCATGATGCAGAAATAAAAATTACTAGTTATACCTTGTAGAAAAACCTCTTGATCTTCTACCGTATTCCTCTTCTAACCTCGGACGTTGTGTGGGCAACGATCTACCGAGATGAGAAACCACCAACCACCTTCTTCTCCTCCAAGCAAGGTTCGGCCACAAAGGAAGAACTTCACCAAAGAAGAAAACCAAAATACTAACCAAGCTCCAAGAGATGCTAGCTTTCTCTCCTTCTTCTTCTTCTTCTCCAAGTAGTATCCGGCCACCACAAGAGCTTCAAGGAAGGGAGAGAGGTTCGGCCACCACAAGAGGAAGAGAGGGAGAGGATGGCCGGCCACACCAAGGAACAAAAGAGGGAGAGAAAATAATAGAGGTTGTGTCTCATAAAGGCACCCCTACCCCTTCTTTTATATTCCTTGGCCTAGGCAAATTAGGAAATTTAATTACAATAAAATTTCCTTAATTTTTCTTGACATAAATTAATTGAGAAAAATAAAACAAAATTTCCCAATTAACTTGAGATGGCCGGCCACATCATTGGAAAACAAAAGAGGACAAGTTTTAATCAACAATTAAAACTTCCTAATTTGTTTTCGGAAATTTTAAAAAATAAAATTTCTCTTTAAAATCTCTTCATGGTTGATAAAAGGAAATTTCTATAATTTTAATTTTATCAACATGTGAATAATTTTTAAAGAAAAAATAAAACATCTCTCCAATCTACAAATAAGGAAAGAGATCTAATCTCTTTCTTTAATCTTTTGTAGATCTTTTACAAGAGAGATATTTTAATTTTAATTCTCTTTAAAATATATCTTCCACATAATAATAAAAATTAAAATTAAATTTCTTTTTAATTTTATTTGGCCGGCCCTACTAGCTTGGGTTCAAGCTAGGGCCGACCACCCAATAATATACCTAGGCCGGCCATAGCTTGGTTCCCAAGCTAGCTTGGCCGGCCCCTATTGGGTGGGTATAGAAGGTGGGTATATGTGGGTATAGAACTCTATAAATAAGAGGCTACGATAGGGACCGAGAGGAGGAATTGGTTTTGGTCTCCCGATAAAATTAAGCATCCCGTGTTCGCCCCGAACACACAACTTAATTTTATCAATGATAATTCATTCCACTAGAGAACTATCATTGAACTACCGCACCAATCCCAAATTACATTTTTGGGCTCCTTCTTATTATGAGTGTGTTAGTCTCCCTGTGTTTAAGATATCGAATGTCCACTAATTAAGTGAGTTACTGACAACTCATTTAATTAATATCTTAGTCCAAGAGTAGTACCACTCAACCTTATTATCATGTCGGACTAAGTCCACCTGCAGGGTTTAACATGACAATCTTTATGAGCTCCTCTTGAGGACATTATCAACCTAGTATCTCTAGGACAGTTTCCTTCTATAATCAACAACACACACTATAAGTAATACCATTTCCCAACTTATCGGGTTTATTGATTCAACGAACTAAATCTCACCCATTGATAAATTAAAGAAATAAATATCAAATATATGTGCTTGTTATTATATTAGGATTAAGAGCACACACTTCCATAATAACTGAGGTCTTTGTTCCTTTATAAAGTCAGTATAAAAGAAACGACCTCAAATGGTCCTACTCAATACACTCTGAGTGTACTAGTGTAATTATATAGTCAAGATAAACTAATATCTAATTACACTACGACCTTCTAATGGTTTGTTCCTTTTCCATTTTGGTCGTGAGCTACTCTTTATAATTTATAAGGTACTGATAACATCATCTTCTGTATGTGACACCACATACTATGTTATCTACAATATAAATTAAATGAACAACTACAAACAAATGTAGACAATTAGACCAAATGTGATTCTTTATTCATAATAAATGTTTACAAAGCTTAGGCTTTCAGTATACATTCCAACAGAACAATCCCAAAACATAAAGTAAAGCATACTTATAACCCTTGCTATGAGAAGAAGGGGAAGAAGAGATGCTTGCCGAGGTTTCTAATGTCTTGAGGATGCCTCCTTGCTCTAGAGATGGACAGAACATCAAGGGACGGCGGTGGATGAAGCTCTAGGGTTTCTCCCGAAAGGGAGAACCCTTTCCCGATGAGAGGGACGAAGTCCCGAACCAAAGATCCCCTAATGAATAGGGTTCTTGACCCTTTTATAAGGTAAGGTACGGGTGCCGCACAGCCCGTGTCACAACCGTGTGAGATCCGCACGACCATGCCTATCTTCTGCACTGGTTAAGTGGCACAGTCGTGCAAGTTGATATGGTCATGCCTATCTTCTGCACTGGTTAAGTGGCACGACCGTGCAAGTTGACACGGCCATGCCTATCTTCTGCACTGGTTAAGTGGCACGGCCGTGCGAGTTGACACGACCATGCCTATCTTTTGCACTGGTTAAGTGGCACAGCCGTGCAGAATTGACACGGTAATGTATCAAGGTCGTGCCTCTACTTGTAAGCCATTGTAGTGCCTCTTAACGTGGTAATTCTGAGTTGGGGTCTTCATAAAAGTTGTAGATCTTGAAGGTAGCTACAATTTGGTATAAAGAACAGCCCAAAACTCCAACGGACCACAAAATTATGCTTGTTTTACTCTTGGTGTGTAGTGCAGGATTTGACACGGTCGTGTGCCAAGGCCGCATCTCATAGAAACGAACTTTAGAACTTCAAGATTTGGTTTTCTCTGGTTGAAGTCTTCATAAAAGTTGTATATCGTGAAATTATCTACATTTTGATATTTGAAATGACTCATAAATCCAAATAAGCAGAAAGTTATGGTTATTTAACTTTTAGTCTGCAGTGTTGGAAATCCCACACGGCTCAGACACCTTGGAAGATCTAGACTCCACTTAAGCTTCATTTTTGCTCCAAATCACGTCCTGTCAACAAGAAAACATACAAAGAGTATATCTCCGAATAAAAGAGTATTTATGCAGAATATATGCTAAGAGAGGTGAACATGCATAGAATATACGTGAATAAAGTAAGTGAATGTGCGTCAAAACATGTATAAATGATCATAAGATCTATGCACATCAGCTACTCTATCCAAAATTTAAGGTAAAATTTTTGAATAAGGTAACTGATGTGGATGCTCTAACAATTTCGACTACCTTACTATAAATGACAAAATAACTCATAAGTATTATTTCAAGATATTGAAACCCTTGGTGAATATATCTTCTATAAAATTCAATGCATTTGTGACAATAAATGTATTGTAGATACTCGTACTATCATGGTAGAAATCTATCTACAAGGTTAAAATATTATTGCAAAGTTCATCATTTTTGCATTTATCATAAAAGACCTTGCAACCGCCAAAGAACATTGTATGTCATTGTCGCGAGGGTAATAATTTGCAATGACATTGTGTGATGACATAAGATTGTTACTAATATTTATAAAGTCACATTTGCAACAATGAGTTCTTTAAAAAAACTCAAACCAAATGTCAAGAATCAAAGACAAGAAAATACACAGGAGGTCAGCCCTATCTACCTAATATGCAAGGGCATTACTCCCACCCAAACACTAATCTTTTTCCATGTCAAGCACTAGTAAAAATGAAAAGAAAAAAAATAAAAAATTCTACGAGGACCAGATACCCCAAAAGAATGCAGCAATACACCTCACTTCCTCTTCTTTGTTGGTGGTGCTGCAGTTCGTCGTCTTTTTCAACGTTTTCCTCTTCTTCGTATTCATCATCTTCCTCTTCTTCATCATCGTCATTATCATCATCCTCATCATCTTCCTGTTCACTTCCTCCTTCACCATTGGCCTCTGGTTCATTTTCTCCATCTTCTTCATCATCGCTCCCATCGTCTTCTGGATCATCCAAACCACTAATACAAACAAAAATTAATCAAGTCAGGCAACGTTTTTACATCAACTACCAACTTAGAAAGTTTGGAACAAGTAGAAGCTTCGTACGCTGGTAACCATATAATATGGTCCTCAACGATCAATGTTGGCTGCCATTTCTCCTGTCTAAGCAAATTGGATCCATCCCTAAACAAAAAAAAAAATTAATGTCCCAGGAAATGATTTATTGTACGCAGTCTTACCTTACTTTTTGCAATAGACTATTTCCAGGATTCGAATGTGTTACCTAAAATAAGGGGCGAGGGAATCCTTGATGCTATAATCATCCCAATCCAAGTCGTCCCACCAATTTGGACCGCCTTGAATCTCTTTTAATCTGTTCTTCACTGTTTCTGCTCCAAATGGTAGTTTTTTGAGCCTGGGGCAATAGCTCACAGATATATATTCCAAGTAGGGAAAATGGAGTGGTTGGTGTGCAATGCGCTGCAGGTTATCCATTTTAGACAAAGCCAACATCTTGATGCCAAAGCTAGAATTGGAACTGCCAACATTACTTATTATTTCCTCCATTTCCTGACAATTTAGTATGCTTAGAAGATTAAGGCATGGCAGTTGTAGAACCCAAGAAACATCCTTCAACTTGTAGCAATTAGAAATGTATAGGTCGCGAAGGTTGTTGAACCCAACTCCATCCATCCAATTGATTTTCAATTGGTATAGAAATTTCAAATTGAGAGTCTTCAAACATTTGAAACTTGATTCGCAGTCGACGCCTGCATTCACCATTAATTGATCTCCCTTCCAGACATTTGAAATAGTTAAACACTCGAGGTTGTCAGTTACTCTAAGACTCCATTGCAACATCTGAAATTTTGAACTTAATCCGCTCATAGCGAGGTTCCTTACCGAGACATTTGGTAACATGTTGAGTCTTTTGAGGTCAGTTGCATAAATGGAAATTTCCAAACTTAATTGGTGGCATCCTCTGAAATGGACCAACTCATCCCACCATTGCTTACATACAGGAATCTGTTGTGATATATCCAACCACTTGAGCATTAGTAAATTGGATATTATCCCGTTGGGTACAGTCTTGAGACAATTATCCCTTAGAAGTAAGTACTCTAATTTGTCAAGGCAACCTAACTCGAGCGGCAAATTTGTGATTGTGTTGTAGGACAAGTTTAAATATTGAAGCTCAGTTAAGCTACCAATCTCCATCGGAAGCTCTATTATAAAACATTTAGAGAGATCCAAGTATGTTAAACGAGGCATGCTAGTGAATAAACTCCGAGGAATATTCAGAGGAGGATAGTTAAAAAAGAGAATCAACATAGAAAGTTTGGGAAAACTAGAAGCTTCATACTCTGGTAAAGATATAATCTGGTTCTCAATGAACAATGCTCGCTCTGCCTCCTGCCATTCCTCCTGTCTAGGCAAATTATGCAAACCAAATCCAGCTTTTACAATCGATTTCCTTCTATTCCCCTTTAACTCAGAGAACATCAATAGTGCCATGTCTCGGATGACGTCATGCATCTTTACATGTTCAGCCTCGTAATAATTCGGCCGTCTAGAGGAGTGCTCTAGCAAGGATGCAGCCATGAGAGCTTCCAAATGGGAGCATCCTTTGGTGAAAGCTTCATTGATTACATTAAATTCACGGATTATGCCACAACCTATCCAACACGGTATCAACTCCTTAAATTTATGGATCTCATAATCTTCAGGCCACAAAGCGCAACACAAAAGGCATTCTCTTATCGAGTCATTTTCTAAACTGTCATAGCTTAACTTGAAGGCTTTATACATTACAACTGAATCTTCTTCTGAAAGATCAATGGTACTTGTCCACTCATGTTTATCCCTTATTTGATGGAGAGCGTCCTTCCAAAGCTCCCATGATTTTTTCCCTAACATGGCCCGGGCGACAGTGATGAGAGCTAGCGGAAGACCTGCACATTCTTTAGCAATTTCTTGAGCACAGGAGTTGATTCCTCTATCTGAGCTGAGAACATCCCCGTCGACATTCTCCTTAAAGAGTTGCCATGCTTGATCTTGATCTAGGCATTTGACTTTGATCTTTTTTTCTGCTTCCAATCGTGCACACACTATCTCACTGCGGGTTGTGAACACCACGACTTTGCGGCGCAGCTCGTGTTGTTGCTGGCCTTGTTCGGTAGCCGAGTGTGCCATCCCCAACAGTTGAAGATTCAGGTATTCACAACTGTCATCGAGAAGCAGCAAGCAATTCTTGTTTTTCAAGTAGCTAAACAATTTATCACCGCAAGTTGCTTCATCATCACTCTCCTGCAGTGTGTTCAGTCCTAGAGTTCGAGCAATCTCCATCTGGAGCCTTTTCAATTGGCAATCTTTGGAGGCTACAACCCAAATGACATGATCAAATATTATTCTATGATTGTAATAGTGTCGCTGGATGCTCTTTAACACGGTGGTCTTACCGACACCACCCATTCCGTAGATGCCTGTGATGTTGCCTTCTCCACCATCGATGTAGCCCACAATATCCTCCACATATGACTCGATCCCTACAGGCGGTCGGTGTACGATGGGAAGCATCACGGTGGGTTCCGGAGGCCCAACTGTGGCAATCGGATCCAGTACTATACTAGCTCGACTCATCAATTCATTAGCCTCGCCGAGCTTCTTCACCACTCTTCGGATGATGGAGCAGCAGTTTGATGGCTCTCTGATAGGCACCTGATCTCCTGCTTCTTGTGTTAGACTGAAACAATTGCAACTGAAGCAACCTGACGAAACAAAGCGCCCAGTTGTAGTAGACACGGAAATTAAACAACTTTTTTCTTTCTCTTAATTATAGGTAAAAAACCAGTTGTAGATGATATTGTATGCATCAAAATACAAAAAGGTGGGGGAGAATACTCACTGATCATACTTTGGAAATCCTGGTTGATATCGGCCACTTGGCCTTCCAATTCCTCCACCTCCTGTAGCCACTGGTTCACTTCGTTGGTAGGAATCTTCCCTTCGCGCTCCGCTTCGCCGATTTGGTTCTTGATGTCGTTCCTTTTGCCTCTCAATCTCGCCATTTCCTTTTCCAATTTCTTGATTGCAGTCTTTGGCCTGCCTATGGCTAGTTGCAGTGATGCCCACAGCCCGCTCAGGCAACTGTTGACGTCTACGTTGAGATTTAGTTTGATGAACGCCATGGATGAGGAGAAGCTTTAACTTGCCAATTAGCAATATGAATAAGAGTTAAGCAGGGAGGGAGATTTCTTTTAAGGAGTAATTAATATCGGGCAGAGAAGACTCTCCATTTTGTTTGCTTGTGGTTGAAACAGAACTCTCAACTGCTACTTTGAATAATGTTACGTTGCATATATATATTTATCCAATGGTTTAATTTGTTTGTTTGCAAAGAGAATTTAAAAAAATAATTTATATGAAACTTTTTTTTTGGGCAAAGAAAAGTAGTTTCATTATATTGTTAATTGATTCATAAAGAGGAGCTGGTGGACTATAATAAGAGATGATTCAATTTATTCTCACTCAATCACCAATCAACTTAATTAGTTGGTTAATTAATTCCTCTTTGTCTGGTTTGATCTATGAAGGCAAGTTATGGTAATTATGAATTCCTTATTAGCACCCTACTTGTTTCACTACTGAGGCTAATTATTTCATTTAATTAATTTGTTTAACTTTATGATCAGGGCCGGGAGTAATATATATGATAAAATTAAATTAGAATTTAATTTAATGGATTAATATTTAAATCTCAAGTTGTTCTTTTAAATATCTAAATCATACATATATCAGCATTACTAACTCTTCCTCGTGATTAATAATTTCCAAAGTCCTCAAATGCTTTGCAAGTTGAGGAAGACAACACGTTTGACGACTTTATAAGATCCACTAAATCTATCTCCTTTCCATCTTCGCCGCCCATTTAATTTATGCTCTATATATATAGATTTATAGCTATTTTCTTAACTATTAGATCTTGTTGGACGATGATCGATCTTTAATAGTTAGGTTCTTCCAAGTAATACAATCTCTTCTTTAGATGTGTGTTCCTAGAAGGCAAAATGCAATCTTGGACAATCTAATTAATTAAACACAAGCAATTGGTCAACTTAAATCGATCAGGAAGTTGTTATCTTTTCACCAAGAAGCTAGTAAGGAAGCTTCTTAGAATTAAACAATCTCTTCTTAATTAGGAAGCTTCCCTGCAACAAGAGTAATCAAAAACTAACTAACAAACTATGTAAGGAAGCTAGTTATATATGGTACAATGTGGAAGATAAGATTCTTTATGATATTATTCTATGGTTATAATATAGGGATATTGTTGTTAGCAAAAAGATTACCCCATGCATGAAGCATGATACTCTTTTAGTGGTGGCTTGTATTCCAACTAAGTTTAAGGATGAACAATATGTTCAAAATTAAATTGAATAAATCTAAACCGATTCAATTGAAGTTTTTTTTAGATAAATCGACCAATCGAACTTTGCTGTTAAAATCGAAACGATATAATATTGATTAATTAGGTTGGTTACCAAATTAACCAATCATTGATCAGCCAATTGATGACATCATTCAGTTAAATCATTAATAGAGCTGCGTAGTTATTGCCTGATTCAAGTACATCACTGGATTGCTTATAATATAAGATTGATGAAATTTTAATTTAATCAATTTGTCAATTTTAAAACTAAAATTGAATTAAATAAAAGGATAATCCGATGCACGAAGCTCCTGTCAAGATGAAATTCTAAGAAAGGACCTATTGTATACAATTTTATCCTAATTCAAGTACATCACTAGATTACTTATAATATAAGATTGATGAAATTTTGATTTAATCTATTTGTCAATTTTAAAACTAAAATTGAATTGAATAAAAGGATAATTCGGTACATGAAATTTCTGCCAAGGCGGGATCTCGGGGAAAGATCTATTGTACACAGTTTTATTCTGCTTTTGCAAGAGATTATTTCTTGGACTCAAACTCATGATCTCCAAAATCATAAAGCAACAATTTTATCATTACTCCAAAACTCCCTTTCGAAAATTGAATCGAATAAATATTAAAAAAACAATATTTTATTAAAAAATAAAATTACTCAACCCTAACTAAGTTCTAGCATGACTCTATAAATATATCAGATGCGTATGTGCAATGGTGGAGCTACATTCATGTCTACTCGTGCCGTAGCCTGAGGGCCCGAGGGAGTTTAGAAAGGGATAAGCTCAAGTTTATCATGGAAAAAGAAAAAAAAAAAAAAAGAGAATGCAGCCAAGGGCGGCGACATCGATGCTAATAGCCCACTACAAGGGATAAGCCCAAGTAGGGTAGATCACCGTGCAGGCTCCGCGCGTCTTTGCATATGTGCTCCTAATTTAAATATTTACCTAAATATCAAAATGAATAATAGATTTTGATGGGATGAAATTCTTGATTGACTCAAATTAGTGGGCAAAATTTAAAACATAGATAATAAATTAGCAAATTTAAAATATGTAAGAACTCATAATAATATCCATCGAAGGGTGACAATGAGACCTTTTTTCATGTCTTGTAGTGGAATCCATCAAAGTCATCTATTTAGTCGTCTCGAGTTCTCTAAGTTGTCTGTGTTAGCCTTACGACGAGTTAGCGGGGATACAGGAGTAAGCACAGTCATCTTTTGCCAACTCGAGTTCTCCAAATTGTCGACACTATCAGTTGCCTATGTAGTGTTGCAAACCAAACAATCTGTAGCCGGAGATTTACAGGAAATTAGCTGAATCTAAATATTCGAATTAAATTCAACTCACAGTTAAGATGACATAAGCAGATAATCTCAGGCTGCCAGCAGGGCTGGTTTTCTGACCTCAGAGTCTGAGCAATCAAAGCGTCCGAGCAGACTGAAAGATAGACAAACAGAGCGAGAGACCGATCGGGCAGATCAGAAGGGCGAGTGGTCGACCCAGCAGATGAAGAGTCCAACCGAGCGGACAAACAGAGCAGCGGACCGAGGCCTGACATCGACGCAGTTTCCTTGAAACAGATTCGTCCCACCTCCGGCTTTGCTTCGAGGTTTTCTCAGATCGTCTGTTTCCCAGGATATAACGGCAAAACCATGAACGCAACCAAGCACTAGTTGTTCGTGGCGAACTGAGAATGCACCTGAGTGTTATCACAAGTAGTTTAGCCAAGCGGATGCACGACTGAGAGAAAAGAATCGGGGAACGAAGGTGGAGGAATTCTCTTGCTTTTGTTTCACTTTCGCTTTGCTCAAGATCCAGCTATAAGGAGCTCTCATCTTACCCTGCAATAAATGAACAAATTATGATCATTTAATGCTGAGTTTAATTTCGTCATTAATGGGTTTAATGTCTTCATTATTAATGAGATTAATGTCGCCATTAATACTGAGACATTACGAAATCACCATTAATGAGTTTAATGTTACCATTAATGTCGAGAGAATCAACATCAATTTCACATTAATGCTTCCATTACACCCTTGAGCAAGATTCAAGTAGCAATATGTTGGTTCATTCTTTTGGGTAAATTTTACTTCAACCAGTCCGGCATTCGACATGCGCAAGTCGTGCTCACGAGTTAACCTTGGTTCGGTACAATCCGGACCCTGGATTTGCACCCACCCCTGCGCACTCACGCGTGAGAGAGTCTCTCCCCATGCATATGTTTACAACATCAATGCATGTGTCATAATTTAAACTAACAATAAAGTCAAGACACTTCTAACGTGGGACTAAACTCATACACAATAGAGTCTTTTCGTCTCCACCTCTTTATTCCATTCACATTTCCAACATGTAATATATTTTTTTGTGAGTTGGTCGGAAAAACGGTTGAAAATTTGATTTTGAACCAATTAATGTGTGAATAAGAAATCATATGAATTTGTAATATGACTTAATCTGGATCATCATATTAAGATGGACAAATCTGATTCATCCAACTTGAATAGGATAAAAGTTTCTTCGTTGGTTCAATCTAAACCATTGATTTCAAAAAGGATGCATCTAAATAAAGAGGCATTGTATCTCTTAGAAAGAGATGTGATCTACATCATCCAATTCAATTTAAATGGATGAGATCTAATAGAACTAAGAAGATCTTATATCCCTTCATTTAGTATAAATAAGATATCTTACATTCTCATTTGATTCACTCATTACATTCGAATTTAAAGAAAAGCAAGAACCTTTTTTGGTTCAAAGATCTTGCGATTTGCATTATTTTTATTACAAGATAAAGTCATTATATTTTAGGAGATGATTATCGTAATCCGTCAGCACTGTGTGAGAGCTAAATTCATCTTAAAGACAAAAACTAACTCTAGCTGACTTTACCAAAACGATTTTATATTGTCATTCTGTCTACGCTCAAATTACCTCACCACCAGAACCAACAAAAGCGACTAGAGCCACCGATACACCCTCCGGGAAGGCTTCTCCGTTTTTGAAAACAAAGCTTCAAAAATTACACTCATTTCTCTTTCAAATAGTGATATTCGAGCCCTGTGATGTTTTCCTCTGCTGTCATCTCAACTTCCAGGCGCAATAGTTGGTTCATTAACTCACTCAAAGATGGCAACAAGTGTTCATTTATTTCATGTAGACAAAGAAGATAATAAATGAACGATTTCGTCTGAAAATATAAAACAAATTAATGAGGATTGAGGGGTGATCGAGTAAATTCTTAATTGTTAAACCCTATTAAGAAGGCCTTGGTACATAACATCGCATGTTATTTGAGAAATAAATTTATCAAATCACTTAATTCAACTTTTAAAAAAACTACTTGAAATGCGTATTTAATTTATCAAATAACCTAATATTTGTTTCCTTTAAATTAATACTCTCCCAGTACATATTGCGTTGATTTTTTAAAGATCTGAATTAAACCCAATATTTTTTTTCTCATAATAAATTGTCTATTAAGGTCTATTAATTTTATAAATAAAATTTTGCATGTAATCCCCAGTGATAAAAATCTTTGTTTTCACTCCATACTCAAATATGTTTACCTAATTGCCCCTGATATTTTTAAGTATAAAAAGTCTAAAAATGAGTATAATTCTTCTTAAATTTAGTACATTAAACTAGAATCTAGTATATTTTCTATCAAATTGAACACAATTCTTTTTCCACCTCAATTGGATGGAAAATATACTAAATTTTCTTTAAATTGTACTCAATTAGATGGAAAATATACTAAATTTTCCTTAAATGATGTTGAATTTAGAAGTAATTATATTAATCAGGAAAAATGTCATGCTCAATTTAATAGAAAATATACTCGATTCTAATATAAAGTCCTGAATTTAATAGGAATTATACTCATTTTTAAACTATTTGTACCTAAAAAATACGATGAACAATTTTAATATAAAATATACTTGATTTTAGTATAAAGGGTTGACTTTAAGAGGAATTATACTCATTTTAGTATATTTTCTATAAAATTGAGCATAATTCTTTTTCCACCTCAATTGGAGGAAAAATATACTATATTTTCTTTAAATGATACTCAATTGGATAACAAATATACTAGATTTTATTTAAATGGTGATGAATTTAGGAGAAATTATATTAATATTTTCTATCAAATTGAGCATAATTCTTTTTCCACCTCAATTGAAGGAAAAATATACTATATTTTCTTTAAATGATACTCAATTGGATAACAAATATACTAGATTTTATTTAAATGGTGATGAATTTAGGAGAAATTATATTAAAGTAGGAAAAAAAGTCGTACTCAATTTAATAGAAAATATACTTAATTCTAGTGTAAAGTGCTAACTTTAAGAGGAATTATACTCATTTTTAGATCTTCTGTACCTAAAAAATATGAGGGCAATTAGGTAACAAAATTTACATGAGGAAGTTGAAACAAATAAAACTTTGCATGCAAGGAGTGGAAACAAAATTTTTTTTGATTGGGGACTGCATGCAAAGATAAAGTTGTGATTGGAGATTTTTCTCTAATAAGTTGGTAGATTGAATAATTTTATACTATCAATAGTATATATATATATATATATATATATATGATCTTGTCTGAAAGCTGCGGGATGAAGTGTTGGGCGATGGTAAACGATGACTTTGGGGAAGGCGAATGGAAGAAACTCCGATGAAGTAAAATGTCCTCTAGAAAACCATGGATTGGGGCTTCGATAGGTGAGTAGCTACAGATCTGAGAAAACCAAAGCAGATCTAAAAGAAGTTCCGGTGAAGGAGACGCCCCCGAGAAGATCGTGGATCAAAGCTCCGATAGACGTGTTGGTTGTTATACCCGGAGTTCTGTTCTATTCCCTTGTACAAAAATTTTGTACAAGTATAGAACTTTTCCTAGCTACCCATGTGTTCTACTGAAGTTCAACTTAGATTGCAAACGATGCTTGACATTATTAATTCAAATTGCTCTTCAGAAGTTAAACTTGGATTGGAAACGATACTTAACATTTTTACTCCAAGTTTAACTAATGTAATCTTCCTAAGTTAAACCATATTACAGAAGTTAATTAAATATCTATTTCAAAAATCGGCTTCCAGGTTAAACATGGCGAGACACTAGGCCTTTTGGGTATGAGATCATCCACCACTTCCTAGACAAATCCTTTCAAAAAAATCAGATATTTAACTTCTTACAATAAACTAGATTTAACTACAGAGATCTCAATAGAAGCACAATATCAAAACATGAAATCGAAATACAAAAATGATAACAAAAATGATAGCCTAAAATCGATAGCCTCTTGTGTTTGGTTTTTCAAGATTTATACAAATAACATGAACTAGTTATGAAGCGGAAACAAATAACTAGTTATACCTTTCTTTGTAGCATATAGACCTCTTGATCTTTTGTTGTATTCCTCTCCTTCTCTTGGACGTCGTGTGAGTGATGATCTACCAAGATGAAATCCACCCAAGCTTTCTTCTCCTCCAAGACTCTTGAGCCACCAAGAGATGCCAAAATAGGAAACTTCCTTTCTCTTCTTCTTCTCTTCCAAGTAGCCGACCACCAAGGAAAAGGAACTTCTTGATGTGTCGCTAGCCTTGAAAGAAAGAAAACTAGGAGCAAGGGAAGAAGCAAGGGCCGACCACCCAAGGATCAAGAGAGGAGACTAGCTTCTCTCCCTCTCTTTTATAATCTTTGCTCAAGGCAAAAAAGGAAAGTTTTAAAACAAAATTAAAATTTCCTTTTAATCCTTGCTAATGGCTAAAAAGGAAAGTTTTAAAACAAAAAAAATTAAAACTTCCTCTTAAACAATACATGGCCGGCCACACAAAAGCAAAAAAGAAAAGATTTAAAACAATTAAAATCTCTCTCTTTTTAAATTTTCTACTGTATATGGCAATAAAGGAAAGTTTTAAAATTAATCTCTACAAAAAATGAAAGATTAATTAAAACTTCTCTTTTTAAAAACATGGTTACAAAAAAGAAAAGTTTTATTAAAAATTAAAATATCTCTTTTAAACATTATAGATAACTACAAATAAGGAAAGATTTCAACAAAATTAAAATATCTCTTTAATCCTTTATAGATAGCTATAAAAGGAAAGATTTTAAAATTTAAAACTCTCTTTTAAAACCATATGGATGTCTATAAAAGGAAATTTTAAAAATAAAATTTCTTTTTTAAATCCCTTCATGAATGACTATAAAAGGAAAGATTTTATCAAAATTTTATTTTAAATAAAATCTCCTTTTCTCTTCTTATCATGGTCGACCCCATGCTTGGTCATCAAGCATGGCTTGGCCGGCCCTAGTCTTGGCCTCCAAGCTTGGCTTGGTCGACCACTAAACTTGGACTTCAAGCTTGACTTGGCCGGTTCCTAAGCTTGTATAAGAGGCTGGGCTTTGAGTGGATAAAAAACTTTATAAATAAGAGACTACAACAGTGACCGAGAGAAGGAATTGGTTTTGTTTCTGAAAGCCAAAAACATTGTGTTTGCTGAGGTAACAAAAGAGCAGATGACTACTTACAGAACGAACCATAAGCCATAATAAACCAACATGATTCTTAGCATACAATGATGTTGGAACTGGCTTGAAAGAATTTGTGCATTTGATGCTTTGGCAGATGATGTTTCTGCAGCACCAGCTTTTGGTGGAACATCGCACTGACCGTATGAAGCATTAACCTGTTAGAGAAGATCATTTTTAGTATATTGCAATCAACAATTGTTATAAACACCTTTTCATCTCTAGTATCTTTCAGTAAATATGTTACTTACTTTGCAGAAGGCTATATCATTGCATCCACAAAGAAGGTGACCATTTGCTATGTCAGTAGCTTCCGGGGCTCCACCTCCATTACTTCTCTGGAACACAACTCAGAATGTGCCAGTAATCTACTGTAAAAATGAGAAATTGACAAGAGCCACTAACCTTGTAGAAGTCGACCGCAATGAAGTTAGGCCAGCGGTTGGCCGACAAGTTGTGGCATGTGTTCATCATGCTCACAAGTGGTGCTGAGTTGTGCTTGCAGGCGGTTGCTACATTAGGAAGCGAGGGGAAGTAGTTCATTAGAACAAGTGATCTTGATGATGAGTTCATAGACAAAGACTCAGCACGGCTCGGACAATAACCCAATTTCATTCCTTCATCTCCATCTGCAAAACTTGAAGCATAATTGAGAGCATATTATGGCAATGCAAGAAATGAAAAAAAGTAGGTTGAATAGCAATTCCTTCTCACATTGATTTTCGACAACATATCTCCACTCATATGCGATTTCCTCAGATGCCTCTTTGCTTGATTTTGATGTGAACACAAGCAGTCGCTGATTTCTTGTGATCATGTCGCTTAGCAATGGCCAATTCCCACCATTCTTAGGCATCCTTGAAACTGGGAACCAATACTTCATCAGTCCAGAAGAATTGAAAACTCGCGTGAGGCCCTTAGGAGATGTTACATAGTCTTCGATAAATATTGTTATGACCTCTGAAGGGTTTACTTGCAGAAACATTTGAATTTCCTTAAGTACATTAATGGCAGGTTGCTGCACAGGCAATGTTTTAGTATGAATAAATAGGATGCAAAATGGCCTCTATAAAACAAAGAACTTATTGCATCGAGTAACAATTGGAGCTTACAAAGGCAGTGAAGTTGTAACAGTTTCCACCAAATGAATGACACAACCAAATATCGTTCTCATAGTCATACATATCCAGCATCAGTCCCCTAACACCATTCTGTACTCATGTCACCAACTACACAATGTGAGAAGATCGAATGCATGTAACAAGTCATTTGACAGAAATAAGATCATCAAAGTCCAAGAAAAGAAGATAAAAGCCTTTATAAAATAGTGTTGTTATCCAGTAAAGTGTGTGATTATCGCGCCTCACATCAAGTTCATCGCTTCATAATGATTTAACCGCAGTAGGTTATCACATGCAGCTTACTTCAAGTTCATCTATTCATAATGATTTAATGTAATAGATTCACTTTGCTTCACCTGTTCATCTGAAGGTCTCTTCGAAAGATCAATCCATTTGAATATGAAGATTTTCTCTGTTGTTAATTACCAACTGATATTGACTCGGTGGTTTGGCAATATGAAATAGTTACCTTTAGCTCCTAGTGAGAAAAGTAATCTATGTCATCTAAATATAGCTTTCTACACAAGTGAATTTTGCAATCAGCAAACTAAACAATGATGAAAATGAAGCTTATTAACATGTCACGCAGATAAATCTAAATGCATGTGATACAGTGCATAATGGTAGGGTCCGATAAAATCGTGACAGTCAGAAGTCAAGGGGATGTGACAGTCAGAAGTCAAGAGGACGTGGCGGTCAGAGAGGAAGTAAGACCATGTGATGATGTCAACAACATAATTCCCGATCGAGTTCTCACAGACCAGGACCCCATATCTGATGCGCCCTAGTATAGGACCTGGGGGATAGTCAGGGGAATACCTGGCCGGGATCTGACTAGTCGAATTCTCACGGCTCGGTTACATCTAGGCCTGGTTCTCTCGGTAAGCTAGTTCCTGGTCATCCAACTCTTGGTCGGCTCTTGAACGATCTCGCCACAGCTCTTGGCCCTTCAAGGTTTATTCTAGGAGTTATACCCGACAGTTCAGTCCGAACTACCCTATTCATACACGGTCGGGACAGAAGGTGTTACACGACAATAAGGATAGGGAATCATAACCGTCTGTCAGGGAATAACTGCTGAATGTCAGAAAATATTCCAACGATCTGCGGTCATCTGCGAATGAAACCTTCCTTCAGTCTACAGGAGGATGTCACGTGTCCTCCATCCCTGACACCCGACATTCTCTGACATCGATCAATCTCCAGAGGTACGCATTGTCATATAAAAGGAAGGTCCTCTCCCCTGCACAAGTACACTCTCTCGCACATTCGCACTTGTCTTCTACTTTTCTTTCTCCTTCGTACACTGTTCTTCTGGGGAAAAAGTACCTAACTTGAGCGTCGGAGGGTCTGCTCCAAGGACTTTTTCCCTAGTTTTTGACCTCTAACGTCCCGTGTGCTTGTCCGAGTGTGTGTAGAGATCAGGTACCGCCGGCTCAGTCATCGTCGTTCGTCAGCGCCACGTGGGGGTCCGTTTTGGTGGACTCATACTAGAAGGGTATCTCAGTCGCCTCTCCGTCAACACTAGCAACAACTCATCCGACCTCCGTCTAACACAGATTCCGGATAATATCAACATGTATTAAACGTTCAGAAATCCTAGCAATCATGAGTTGGCTTTGTTCGCATTGCTACTTATCCTTCTTGAATAAGGCCATGTGATTCCCCATCTAGTCTCTAGAACTATATAAATGGAATTTCTTGGATACTTTACAGAACTAAAGAAGAGATTTCTGGTGCCAATCTTTTTCCTTCTTTAACTGCCACATCTTATTCTAGGAATGAACTCTTACTTGTATGAAAAGGTTTCAGTAAAGGCACAGAAAAGTTCAAGGTTTGTTTTTCAATTTTGAATTATCTAGTGGACATACATGACACTTCAAGCTTAGCTTTTATCCATTAAAAAAGACTTGTTTTTCCTTCAAGACAACCTAATCTATCAATACAAATCCTTTAAGTTTGTCTTTCTTTCTTTCTTTCACACACAGAAGTGGACATCTAAAATAATCCTACAAGGAAGTTGCAGAGAAGCAAGAATGACTATTCTGCTAGGCATGCCTGCAATAATTGATATCAATAAAGTACGACGAGTTCCATTATTGCTACATATTCGATGCTGCGTTTACTTGGAGGGGAAAAAAATAGAAGAGAAATGAAATGGAAAAGGGAGTGGGCGGTGGTAGTAGCTTACGTTGAGCTGGTCGGTGATGGAGTCCTGCTGGTTCTCAGGGGTGAGTATGGGCGTTCCGGTGAGCGATTTCTGGCCGAGTCTTGCGAACGAGTTGTGAGTCGTCAGCCACGAGTAGCTGTTGAAGGGCAGCCCGGTCCCCTGTTCCATTCATCGCACCATTAATTCAGTCGCTGCAGCAACCGGGTGAGAAAGGAGGGTGGGTGAGAGGAGGAGGACCTTGGATTTGGGATCGGAGGGCTTGACCCGGGTGCACCTCAGCCGGACGTCTCGGCTCGCCAGGCAAGTCTCGCAGTGTAAGCCGGCGCCGCAGTTTCCATTCGACAAACAGGTGCCGCCGAGCTGCGGTAAACAGAGGAACAGAGTTAGAAGTAAAGATTAGATCAATAAGAAGTTCGAGAAGAGTGGCAGGGGACGGACTCCGGCGGCAGAAGCCGATGGAAGAAGTGATAGGTGCAGGAAGAGCAGCCAAGGGAGTCGCATACTTCGAGCTTCGTCGTGAAGACAGAGGATGAAGAACACTTGTTCAAAATGCCTTGTACACACCAATAAACACACCCTTTTAAATTACAAACAATAAAATATTTAGTATATTTTCCAAAAGGAAAAAATAAAATAAAATAGCGTTCCTTATTTTTATTATCATAATATTTAGTATATTTTTAATTGTGGTCTAGTTTAAGCTTTTTTAAGAAGTTGCTTTCTTGCTAACAATATATATATAAAAGAGTCCAAACAATATTAATTTTAATTATGGTTTCGATTAATTTTGATACGTTGAAGTCCACGAAGTAATTTAAGATGAGATTCTAAGAAAATTTTAAAATAATTTAGGTATAAATTTTGCGAATTAAATTGAAAAGTGGTCAGGAATTAAATAGGGGAGTAAAGAGAATGTCCTCGCTCAGATTGCCCTTGCCAACTGCCTTGCAATTGAAGTGATAATTGAAGTCAGTGGCAGAACATTTGAATTTGATAGATAAATTTTCCAATTTGGCCCCCCAAAAATTACCAACTTTTTTCGTAATATAATATGTGACAAAAGTTGATTCGTTCACTTTCAGCGTTCCCATCAATTCATACCTAGGTTGATACGGAGGAGATAAATCATAAGTGACTATTAACCATTAGTATAGGTGACTAAAACATAAAAAAAGATATACTCAGACGTATTGAATTTCGATTCCAAGACCTCATATGATAATACTTTATGTCCTAATCACCGCATCGCCCTAAGGAGACAACTTCTTTCATAATATGCGTCTATTGTCACGATGAATGAGCCAAATTTTATTAATTCATTTAAAAATAAATTCAAGCGGATCGATCCCGTCTAGGTTGTAATCCTCATGGATCGGTTCACGATGGACTTGGATTGATCCGTGAATTGAGAATTTTTTTTCAAAACTTAAAATTAAAATAAAAAACAATCAATGAACTTATGAGTTTAATCCGTAGTTCAATTTTAAAAATTTTAATTTTATATATATATTTTTATCTTGTGGTGGGCTCATGAGTTGACCCATCTAATTCACAATTATCTTAGATTGAGTTGAGTTAAAAAAAAATTAATCCGTCAAGATAACAGATCGAGCCAAATGACCGACTTACCACGGATGGATCCCTTTAATGGCTCTAATAATACTTATCTATTCAATTTTGTTAGACTTTATTTATAATAAAAATAAAATATTTATAATCATTTTATAATTATATAGTCCTGCAGCTGGTTGGTATTGTTGTATTCTGTAAGTATATGATAACTCTTTGTAAATATTTACTTTTTCTAATTTTTAATTATCATTGGTACTTATTTTCCTTATTTAGTTTTTAAATTAATAAAAAATTGATCTTATAATTACTTAGAGATAGTTATTTACATACTTGGTTTCAAGATTAAAAATATAATATAAGGATATTGTTGCATATGGATAATGCGATAATTAAGAAATATGGGAAAAGACAAAAAAATTAATATTATATAGGATAAATAAAGGCTTTGGAAGAGGATATATTTTATTAAGTTAAATTGATTATATTCTCAATCAAATGAGCTTACATGTGCCGCATATTCTCCGATAATCATCATTGTCCTTTGGATTGATTAATGAGTTTATGGTGAAACATGTGGATCAATTAACTGATCCTGTGGACCTTTGGATATTTTATAAGTTTAATCGATGCATCCACCAAAGGATCACATATAAGTTTATTATTGATGCAAACTTGCATTGCTTGCTCAAATAATTCAACTACAAACACAATTTTGGGATTATGCAATTAAAGTAATTTGCCTCGATAATGTTGATGAGTTTACCAAATATTAATTTGAATATTACTATATGTCCATTAGTATATAAATTGAATAATGTTGCTTATGTTCATATATAAAAATAATTTGGTAGATCAATTTATTGAACATCTTCAGTTGATCAGGAGACCATTACTTTAAAACAAAGTGTTTGGAACATGTAATTTTACATGTAACAATGTTTGTTCGTAGGAATGTGTAAAAAAATTTATTAAATCGAATAAATTGATTGAATTTTAAATTTTAGTTTGATTAAACTGAATTTTTGATATAAATTAAACTTTTAGATTCTATTTTTTAATTAAAACTGAATTTTATTAAACAATGCTAGATTTGCAGGATGAGAAGAGATTGCGATTTTTAAATGTTGACTATATACAATGCGTTAGGAGAAATTAAAGAGAGAAGAAGCTGATGTCAAAGAGAATTTAGTAAAAACTGAGCAAAGCAGAAACTGTTAGTTGTTTATTTTTTAAGGAACAATGAATATATATATATATATATATATATATATATATATATATATATATATATATGGATGAATTCATAAATCCGTGGATTCATTTATTAACTATTTTTTATTCACCTAAAATCAGATGGAACATTTTTCCTTTCTGTCATGTGTATCTTTGTTCTCAACTACTCGAGTTTCTGGTGGCTCCGATGGCTCTACACTACCGGTCCAACATAGTCATTCACACTTGTTGCAAGCGGTAAGTGTCCACACACGTTCACTTGCAAGTGGCTAACATCCCTGTACGACTGCTCACTAGCGCCCACGCATGACCACTCATGACGATCCGAGCAACGAGAGTCCACGCACGGTCACTCGCAAGCATTCACCCACGACCACTCGCAAGCTTCCACTCATGGCAGCTCGCAACGATCGCAAGCAGCTGGTATCCACGCACGGCCGCTCGCAAGCGACGGACATCCCTTCATGGTCTAGCAGTGGGTGTCTCGTGAGCGGTGGTGGTGAACATCCACAACGACCAAGAGCGCAAAGGATGGACTGCTTGTGAGCTTCCACGCATGACAGCTCGCGACCGCTCGCGACGATCACGAGTAAATTAGATTAAAACTCTGGTCTCAATTAGCAAAATTCTTACTCATGTAAATTAGATTAAATATTTATATAATAAATTAACTTATATTATTTTCTTATTTTTAATAAATTATAAATAATATAAATTTATTAAAAAATTATAAATCACTATATTTTTTTTTTGCATGTATTTAAATAAAAAAAAACTAAAAGATAAATTTATGTTTAAACTTTAATTTATAAACATTAATGTATCGAATTCATTAGCATTTAAACTTTCATACCTCGTACGATTGTACGAACCTAGGACATCTGAATTGAATCCAGACATCCTGGGTTGAATCCAAGTGCCGAGATTTAATCACAAGGTTTTTTTATTATTTTTTGGAGTATATTATATGTATTTAGGGTTCAAAATTTTAGGATTTAGAAGCTGAGTTATAATTAGTTTGATCCAATACGATTTTTCCTCTAGGGTTCAAGCTTTCCTTTTGGATTATAGTGTTCAAGATTAAAAATTTTAGATACTTACGGAGTATATTATATGTATTTAGGGTTTAAGATTTTAGGATTTAGAGGTTGGGTTATGAGTTAAGTTAATAAGATTTTCCCTCTAGAGTTCAAACTTCCCTCTTGGGTTATAGTGTTCAAGATAAAAAAAAAATAGATCTCACGGGTTATAATGTTATTTTTTTAAAATGTTGATTTAAAAAAAAAATGGAATCCCGACGCCTAGATCACTAGGCGCACATAGGCACCCAACATTTGTTGCAGCATATATATACACGCACATAACTTACTGTTCACAATTACTGTTCATAAGTACAGTTCACTTTTACTATTCATAATTATTGTTCACAGTTATTGTTCATACAATTACTGAAATCTAAAAATTTTATGCATAAAATAATAAATTTAAAATCTAAAATTGATATCAGAGCCTAAAAGATTTGTAAAGACTTTTTATGCCTAACTGAAACCAACTCATACAAAAATATCCTCTAATAGACAATTCTTGTCCAAAATTAGACATCATTAAAAATTTACTCTTAAAACTTCAAGAGCAGCTAGGACAAGTAAAACAACAAAATCAATAGATAAATAGTATTAGACAAAACTTAGATTTTTTAAAAGAATCTCAAGACTGCTTACTTAAAAGACATTTAAGGAACACTGAACTAAAAAGTTGTTAACCAAGAGACACACTAATACAACTTAAAGAGTTACTCATAGCCAACAAAGCTCAACTCACAAATATACTAGATAATTTACCACAAACACTTGAGGTTGTTAAATATAAATAAATAAATTGCACTTTGAAAATAATTACTATGAAGAAACTTTAGACTTTTCCAAACAATTTGCTACAACAACAGAATCAGGCTATTGTAAACTTTAAGTTGTAGGAATAGGAGATCAAGTCCTTATCCAACAAAATAACAACATATTAGCCTTACTCACATCTCTCCATCATTGACTCACAATAATAGATAACAAATTACTACAACTAGAAGCTCAAATAAAAAATAATTCTCTAAGACCACATATTTATATGAAAGTATCAACACTATAACAAAAGATTTAAGTAAACTCTTTACAGAAGTTATAATCCCTAAAAAGCAACCAAGAAAATATGAATTTTTAACATATAATGAGTCACACGAACCAAAACTGAACATTTTTTAGGTCTCCCACAAATAATAAGAGAACAAACTGAAACAAATACTACTTTCTGATTAGATACTATCATAACACAAGGAAGAAATAGTACCTCAACAAATATATATCAATTAGAAGACTTAATAGATGTTGAAAGTAATATGGTTACTTTCTCATATAGACAATTAACAATATTAAATCTAAGACAAATTTATAATCAAGGATTACTAAACTTTTCAACAGTACTTTATAGGCATCATAGGATACAACCACTATACTTACCAGATGGAAGAGAAGAACACTTAGCTCTCATGACAGTCGAATATGCAAGAGCACTCTCACAAAGATGGCATAACTATATTCACCTAGGACTACTGGTAATAGGACTTAGAGGACTAACAAGAAAAAATAAGGAGCTAAAGTGTTCCTAGCCCTCTACGATTCTTGTTTCTTAGAAACAGAGCAGGCAATCATTGGACTTCTAGAAGTAGACATGAAAAATAATCTTGGAATTATCATACTTTTGTCCAAATTTTAATATGACTATTGAATATTTTATTAAACATATTAAAATAAATGTCCAAGCCAAAGGTTATAGAAATTTTCTAAATGATAACATCCAGATTGATATAGTCTTTTTGGAAAAAATAATGACATAAATTAATAATAGTTATAAAGTTTAAATAAACTCTATCATTAAAGTCTTAACATCAAAAGGTATATCCTTTTTGGAACCAAAGGATTTTTCTTTTGAAACCAGGACTAGATTGGAGTTTAAATCTAGACCTCAACACACAACAACAAACATTAAGATCAAAATAATCTATTATGTACAAAAATAGACATGGGAAAACGATAGTCAGATTTAATGACTATCAACCCTCTACTTCTTAGAATGAAAATGATGAAGAGAAAGAAAATTTTAACTTAATGAATATTGAAAGCCTACCAGAAGAAAACTAGGACCAAGAATTCCAGGGGTTTTATGATGACTTAGACGAATATATATATAGCCTAGTAGAAATAACATTCTATACAAATATAGAAGAACTGTTGGAATTCAAACAAAATGAAAAATAATTACACAGACTAAAACAGGACTAGGAATTCTATTTTGATGATGATCAAAACATCATTGCTAGGAAACAACTCCCACAAGTAAATCTTATGAATCTAGCAAAATCAACAGGAACATCTAGATTATTCAGAATAGTACCCTTAAATGTACCTCCAATAACCACACGTTATCCTAAAAGTTCCATGGGAACAAGAGACTATGACCAAGGACATCCTCCTAGAACAGGAATTGCTCCGTACACCAATAACAATCCTTTACTTAAAATAATAGAAAAACGAAGGTCACTAGAAATTACTTATTTTGGAAAATAAAACTCAGTACTATGAAATATAGCAGAATGTGATGATCCCCAAATGTATGCCACATATTTAGAATAATAAATTATTTTAGTCCAAAGGGACTACCAAACCAAACATGAACTTAATTTATATTGAATCTAGAGAAGCTATGATGCGTATAAGAGAAAATTACTTAGGAGATGTAGCTAGAACAACATGGGAAGCATATAAACAAAAGTTTCCATAAGACATTGCTAGAATAGCAGCTCAAGGAAATAATATTCTAAATTTTTGTTATACTATACACCGCATATTAACAGCCAAAGATGCTAACCAGACTTAAACCTAAGACAGTAAGAGGCAATGAGAGACTTAGAGCAATTATAGCTCCTTAGCTGGAATTGGATTGAACTATTTTGTAATGACTTTTTAGTCTAACAGCAATCTCTAAAAATTATTACAACACTGAATTAGGGGAAAGACAGTTTAGTAAATTACTTGACGATTTAGGCAAAGAAATCCATAAAGTATGGCAAACATGAAAGTACCCCCACAATATGATAACATAGAGATAAGAATACAACACATTATAGTAGTACTAAAAGAAAAATATACATATATACAAATACGAAAATAACTTTTAAACTAACACTGTGATTTTTGTAGTCAGATTTATACTCCACAACAATATAAAGTCAATCAACATAAACAATACAAAAGAAGAGGACGACATCCTCCTAGACCTATTATACAACCATGACACAAGAGAAAACCAAAGAAAACATATTTTGTCCAAAAAAAATAAGGAAATGAAGCCTTACTTAAATAAAGATAAACATGTAAGGAAGTATAAACCTTAGAAAACATATGCAAACACTATTACATGTTTCACTTGTCATGAGCCAAGACATCTTTCTTCGGCTTGTCCTTCAAAGAAAAACCATTACATAATAGAAGCCCAGCTAATAAACAGTACAAATATGGATTTAGTTGAAATCTAACTAGATGTCTCAGACACATCCTCAATATACTCAATAGTATCCATTGACGACCTAGAAAAGGTCCCTTCTTCCTCAGACTATACATTAATCAATTCTTTTCTACAACCACCAAGATAAATTAACAAATATGATTTTCCTACAGATATATTACAAGATGATATAAATGAATTAGAGAAACAATGGGATACCCTGGATACATACTCCGAATGTCCACACCGATGGATCTTAAAATCAGGAACTACTAATGTTCCTTATTTTATCTGTGGTTACTATGCTTCTATAAACAAACGAGGAAGGTGTAGCTTGTGCAGACAACAATGTTGCACACTTTGCCTAGAACAAAGTTTTGGCATTTCCATACCAATGCCTATCACTTCAAGACCCCCAAGAAACCTACTTCTCGAAATAAGAATTGCAATTTTAGAAACTAGACTTAACAACCTAGAGGATGAAATAAAACTACTCAAACCAATAGCTCAGGTACCTAAGCCTCATCAAGCTAATAAAGGAAAACAGATAGTCATCCCTGAGCCTCAATAGGACTTGGACATGGTCTTTATTAAAACACCTAGTGTTTGTAATACTGGTCGCGCCATGGACATTCGTGTCCATTGCCTGGCCAATATCCATGGCCATGAATTCACTCTACATGCATTTTTGGATAATGGAGCTACTAACTCCACAATAGCTGAGAAGACCCCTTTAGCAATCTTACCTCCTACATTCATCAAAACTGCTACTCATCCTATGGTGAGTACCCAATTTAATGGTCAAACTCTAACCAGTACAATGTTTGTTACAAACATACACTTTCATTTTTACAATAACTATAACACTTTCAGTCCACCCCTGTCACTATCTAAACTCTGGATAAAACCTTTACTACACTCCGATATCCACTTAATTCTTAGACTCAACTTTCGTATCCAACCGGACCGTGCCCTTCTTCTCACCAAGGATTATGTTCTTTTTCTCTCTACTCCTATTGTATCCCCTATCGTCTCTGACTATTAGGCGTCGGTACAAAAGCATGGAGTTGCCCCTTAAAATATTTTGGCTCCATTAACACTACCTCCATCTAAAGAGTACAACCCATGGTACATAGTACCCCTCTAGCCCAAGAAGCAACTACAACTATAAAGACCAAATTACTTATAGAGGCTCTTGCCAAATATACAAACAACCCATTTCCAATAACTTAGCTCTTCAAGAACTTCAGGAAAATAACCTTTTTGATGACTTAACAGAAGAATTGCATAACAAAGATCTTTTTAATTCTCTAGAACTGCCAAAGGATTTTTTTAGCACCAACAACGTTACTCCAGCTTATCTCAACGAAAGTTGATTCAAATGATATAATTTCTAAACTAGAAAAGTTAGAAATTATAAGAGACAACCCCACCAAATATTGGGATAGAAAAAATTTATACTATCACTTATCAATAATAAATTCAGACTTAACCATAAAAGCATAAGGCTTGCAATATACAAACTAGGAGACGAAAGAATGTAAAACTCACATTCAACAACTCCTAAAACTTGGAGTTATCCAACAATCTACCTCTAGACATAAGAGTCCAGCTTTCATAGTAAACAAAGGAGCTGAACAAAAAAGAGGACAATCCCGAATGATATTCAATTATAAAAGATTTAATGGCAATTTCCAAGAAGATGGATATAAAATTTCAGACAAATTAGGATTAGTTATTGAATAAATACAAGATTCAAAGTGGTATTCAAAGTTTGACATAAAATCTGGATTCTGGCAAGTCAAAATGCATCTAAACTCTATGGAATGGACTGCTTTCTCCTGTCTAGAAGGACATGATAATGTCATTTGGTTTAAAAGTAGCACTATAAATCTTGCAAAGAAAAATAGATAATATATTTAGAAATATAGCCAACTATACATGTGTATACAGAGATGATGTATTAGTATTTTCCAAGACAAAAGAAGAGCATTATGCATATTTACATCTTATCTTTAACTTATTTGAAACTCATGGTTTAATTATCTCCCAAAGTAAAATGAAACTGGCTGTCAAACATATAGAATTCCTAGGAGCAGAAATTGGACAAGGGAAAATATCTCTACAACCATATACTACTACCAAAATCCAAAATTTTCCTAATAAGATGGAAGATAGATCTTTTCTATGTCTTTTAAATTATGCTAGATAATATCTAAAGGATATAGGAAAAATTAGTGGACCTTTGTATAATAAAACATCACAAAGAGAATAAAAATATTTTAACCAATAAGATTTAGATCTAGTCAGACAAATAAAAGATATGATAAGAGAACTACCTGAATTAACACTACCACTTGATTCAAATTATCTGATTATAGAAATATATGGTTGTGAAATAGGATGAGGAGAAGTCCTCTACAGAAAATCCAATAAATATGATCCTAAACATATAGAAGCACTATGTAGGTATGCTTCAGGCTAATATAAAGAATGTCAGCTAACTTCTTTAGAGTATAAAATTTTAGCTATAATTTACTGTCTTGATACTTTCAAACTTTTTATTTGCAGTAAACAAGAGATCATAGTTAGAAAAGACTTTGAAGCTATAGTAAAATATATCCAACAAACAAAAGGCCTTAGTACAAAAAGATGACTAAAATTTATAGATATCTTTTTTAACAAAGGTTAACTATCCAATGAGAACACATTAAGGGAAGCAACAATTCCCTGACAAATACATTATCTCGATTACTACAATAAACTTTGACATACTTCTTGTAGACATGGATAAATAAAAGAAAGTCAACACTTTTACAATGAAAATCACGTGATTCGAAAATCAAGAACTTTAACAATTTACTTGTTATGAAGAACAATTTCATTTTATAGCAAGAGAAAAATTAGATCACATACAGACGTATCTTCTTGACAACATCTGGGATATTCCAACAATTCTTAGAGGAACTAAATACAAGATAGCCATAATAAATGCTATGACTAATTATTTCCAGACAATAATACTAAAATCAGTTGGAAAGAAGTTCTCCTGTTATATAGTCTACTTTGGTTCTCAAGCAAGAGTATACTATGACTGGGAAAAAGTTAGTATAGCTATTCAAGGTTGTGTAAATCCTTCATTCTGAGGATTCTACTCATTAGAAGATCAGTCATTAGACTTAATTTCTTTATTAGTACATAACTAAAAACAAGAGACAAAACACCTATGGAAACAGAACAATTAGAGAAAACCCAAGAAATAACTCAAAAAACATATACACAAGCTATTACAACTTCTCCAAACAATATAGAATCGTGGGTACATAGGCCCAATTATTTAACGTTAGGGCAATTAAGAACCAATGCTGCAGCCACATCTATCCAAAGGCATTCAAAAGCAATTTTATTTGGCCTTCCTAATACTATTCCCGATGATATTGCTATGTATATGAAACACCTAGTAGAAGACTCTACTTTTCAAATCTTTGCTGAATTATGCAAAGCTTTAAAGATTTTACACCAATAAAAAGTCCTAAAAGGGATGACAATCATTTATGAAGAAGAAAGCGGCCCCAAGCTTAAATGCCACAAATGTAACAAGACTTATGAAACTTCAGAAAATACGGGTGCTGATGCAACCTATTATACGCCTTCCGAAAAGTACATTAAACATAGACACATATGAATCACCAACAATCAAAGGAAGAGAAATTACTTCGTTCCTTTTAATGGTCTATGGCTTGCTCTACAAACTATGAGTACATGATCCAGACTCCCTCCAAGACTTTCCAAAGAAACTTGGATAAATAATCTCTTTAGCTCTAGAAGAAGAAGAAACATTTGTCATCTATACTTTCGAAAGTTCACTTCTAGAATTGGTCGGGTTAAAAATAGAGCCTGCTTGACACCTCATTAAAATAGGCATTGACGAACTCAATGGTCGCCAACCAGAATCTGATGACTATACTTCTGATTTTGACATAGAGTGGGAAGCTTTCTCACCTTTACCAAATCAACTAAAATATTAGAGAGCTTCGGTTCAAGGAGCTAAATGGTCATGAGATAAACTAGAAGACCCAAATGAGTACCTCCTAGTAGGAGAAACATACACAGAAAGTATACTAGCCCAAAGGCATGAGCACCATATTCTTTCCTTTCTCTTTTACAACACAACATTCAACTGTACTCCAACACTACTAAAGAAAGGCTAACAGATGGGCCACGAAACGACTGACAAGTTCTTCTCTATCCTCCAGGGTATACAGAGCATCGTTAGTCAGGTTACAACAATATACAGTCCAAGAACAATATGCAAATGCTTCTACAACAGGACATGAGGCCCAAAGTTCCGTCCAAAGATCTCCAATCTACTTCCAAGACGCCCAAGAAACAAATTCTACTCCATCATTAGATTCTATCAGTGAGCAAAACTACCCAACATGATGGAACCATAGAGACCCACCCTATTATCCTTCTCAACTCCACTACTCTCAGTGGAAATTGTCCTTCTCTACTTTACAACTATTCCTTCTCATCTTCCACTGCACTACTCTCACTGGGCTCGTCCTTCTCTATTTTCTATCTATTTTTTCTTATCCTGAAGGAATCTTTTCCTCCTTTAACCAAGCCACACTATGCAATGGGTTCCTTCTCCACTAATGAACTTATTTTATGCATACAAATTGCAGATTTTAGTAATTATGTGAATACTTATTGTGAACCGTAATTGTTGGTAGTATTGTGAACATTAATTATTGACAGTAATTGTGAACATTGTTTATGAATATTAATTGTGAATAGTAATTGTTAGTAGTAATTATAAATAGTACTTGTTGACAGTAATTATGAACAATACTTATGAACAGTAGAGTGGGTTATGTTTTCATTTTATGTTTTTTTTATATAAATTTTAGGACAAATTACTTCTGTGACCCTTAAACTTTTCCAACTACTTACTTTTGACCCTCTAATTTTCTCTTGAACAAATCAGTCATTCAACTTTTTTAATTGGTCACTTGTGACCCCTCCGTCAAGTTTTTTTAGAAAGATTGACAAAAATTATGAAGCGTGCTTCCTATGTGTCTTTTAGAGGAGTAAAAATGTCATACTATATCCCTAAAGTGTCATAATTTTTTCACCTAATGTTTATCGTTTTTTTTCAGTCGCAGGTCAAGAGCAATTAGAAAGTAGGGGTTTTTTTTTAAGTAAGAAAAATGATTGATTGCGGTAGAAAAATAAAAAAAAAACCCATAGTATGATGTTTTTACCCTTCTAAAAGATATGCAGGAGGCATGCTTCGTAGTTTCTGTCAATATTTTTAGAAAAGCTTGACGGATAGATCACAAATGACCAGTTAAAAAATTAAATGACTAATTTACTAAAAAAATTAAAGGATCAAAAATAAACAATTAATTTAAGGAACACAAATAATTTATCCTAAATTTTATCAAATCGAGCCTATATTCAAATTTACGACTCTACAGTGGAACGTCACGTGCTTTACTTAAGACAAAACCGAAGTCCTAAAGAACTCAAAACTTTTAACGAGTCTTGAAAAATTAAAAGGAATAACCCAAGACGTTACCCGAACAATATACCTCTCCTCGCGCCGCACGATATCCTTTCGGCCTCAGTGGGGACCACGTCCATCATAGTGGCCACGGCCCCACGTGCCCTGGTTCTTCGCGTCGCGTTCCGGTGAGCTGCGGGACCAAATTACCTGGACTCCTGGACTCGAGTGGGTTGGGGGCACAACGACGACACTCCTCGCTGTCGCTTCCTCGCTTCGTCCACTTCGCTCGCCGCCTTCTCTGCGATCCCAAATGCGGTCGTCTCTCCTCCGCTTTTCCTTCGCGGCCGCATTGGTGCTTGCAGCGCCGCCCAGCTTCTGCTCCGCGTCCACAGGTGGCTCCTCTTCCTCGCTACCTTTTGGTGAATCGGGCCGCTGCCGATTTTTCTTGTGATTTCCCTTTTGTCGACGTGTGCGATTGCTTCCGTTCCCGTGGATTTACCTTTCCTGCTTTGCTTGTTCGTTCTTCTCTCGTGTGTCTGTGTGCGCGTGGTTCTTTTTTTTTTATGGTTCCTCGATTTTGGAGCTAGCTCGTCATCAGTTTACTCGATTCTTTTTTGATGATCAAAATGGAGGCTTTTTTATGAGCTAAAACTACTGTGGGTTTCTTTACATTTTATTAGCAAAGTTGAGGTTGTGAACGAGTTGCTTTCGTACTTCAGTCATTGTCTCCTCTTTGATATAGCAGAAGGAATAACGTGGCGAACTAGAGAAAGCACTAAGTATTTTGGCCCCTTACTAATTTAATCACAGGAAATTACTACTTTCCGTTTCTGTTAATTAAAGGTTTGTCTTTAATCTTTGCTTACTCTCTTTCCATGATCACTGGATCGTTAGCTTCCAAAATTGTTGTTGCATTCTTGCCTGTCGCAGTGTTTCTGAGAAATAGTTCTTCATTATTATGTTTTGTCTTCTTCACTGCCTACCCCCTATAAACTGTCTCAATTCCATGCCTTTGTTCTTTTATGCACAATTTTTTGGTCTCAGCTGAATGAATTCAAAGTTTTTCCGTACCTTTTTATTTAACTTATGTGACAACGTTTCCTTTTAATTGTAAAATTTAGCAGAGAAGAACAGAGGCAACAAAGAAAAATAGAGAAGAGGAAAGAAATAAAGGGAAATAATTGTCTTAATTAATTTGCCAAAAGAATACATTATTTATAGGCATCATTTTGACGGGTCAATAATATTAATTCCTAATTAATAGAAATTTAGGTATTCTAATAATTGACTTATTTTAGGAATATTAATTTAAGGTGATCAGTAATCTTGAACAATTCTCTTTTACCACTAACAAACCCAACAAATGAAGGTGTCAGACATTAAGAGTTTGATTGCCACCCTATTGAAACACTATCTAGATAACGACTTGGTGAAAATGTCAGCTAGATAATTCTACTTGGATACTAGCGCTGCAAATATACCAAATGTCAGTGAGGAAGCTTGGTGTTAGACTTGCCAAGAGCTTGTTTATGCTCATTCAATATACAAGATCAATGAACAACTTATTAAACTAAATGAACAAGCTTGAATACACATGTGTTCATCTTATTAATATAATTGTTCCTGAATAATATTCATAAACAATGTCCACAAAACCATGTTCATCAATAAAACTCCAAACATGTAAATAGAGAAAAAAACTCTCATAATGAACAAATTAAATTGGAATATCAAGCTTACTAACCAACCAAACAAGCTTAAAAATATTAAAAGTTTCATACAAGCAAATAAGCTTGACTTGAGAGCTTGATAACATCTAAATAAACCAAGCTCAACCTAAGCTTAAACCAAGCTTAAACTCGTAAAACAAAAATCAAGCTAAGCTTGAACACTCTTTTCAATGGCTTGGTTCATTTTAAACTTGGGCTGACTTGGCTCGATTACCTTATCAAAAAAGCTTGAATCGGGTCTCAAATTGGTTCATTTGCAACCCTAATGGATACATAGAAAAATGACAGTTGTTGAGCCGCTATATATTCTTGGACAAAGTGAAAATAAATCTATATGTTTTGTGTGAGCATGAAAAATTAATTTGTTTAGATAGAGTAGGTTATTTTTTCAGAATTCCACAAAATTGGGTTTTGTTCATAAAATGTTGCATACCTAATACTAGAGCTTCTAATAACTAAACCAATTAACTAAACCAAGATTACATGCAAGATCTAATAGAACACTTAGCAAGATTAGCATGCAAGATCTAATAGAACACTTAGAAAAAATTAGCATGCAAGATCCTAGTTAAATAAAAATAAGATTCTTATTAAATATCTCCTTTCCAGAAAGTCTCTAGAGGTGGAGAAACCTTTTAACAAGAATCTCAACAATTAAGCATTCATACAAATATATAATAAAAATATATGACAACTAAAAGAGTAAGAAAAGTTACAAGCCCTAGGTTGTCGTTGAACTTTAAGCACAAGCACAAGCATAGAGCATCAACACAAGATGAAGAGGAGCACTTTAGAAGAGAACGAATAATTGATGGTAAAAATAAGTGCTTTGAGCCTTCTTTTATAGAGCTCAGTCGAACGTTAACCCGACACTCTTCCAGTAGTTGGAATCCTTCCGGTCGCCTGAAGCATGCTGAATTGTTTGCAAATTTTATCTATATTGATAATCGTTTAGCAAACTCGGGTTGCCTAGACTCCCTCCTAGCGTTTGGAGCATGATCGACACCTATCTTGACCGTTTCTTCCGAATCGCTGACCACATCTACGCCGATCGCTTGGAAGCTGCTCTGGTTGTCTGCACCTCATTCAAGTCGCCTGGAAGTTCACGACTCTATTAGCCAAAACTTGTACTTGTCGGTTGCTCGGATCCCATCTAGTATCTTGGAATCATCAAGTAGCTTCCTACGATAAATAGTTAGTGCAAAAGAGTATTAATGCAAATACTCATTTCTGAATAACACTTGTTGCTTGAAACTTAACTTACATTTGCCTGGTACCTCTAGGACTTTAACCTTTACTAGATGTTTAATCTTTGTTGAATGTTCAACTCCCAACTGACTCATCTAGACTTCTATTGTCGGACCTCAACTCCCAATTAACTTTCTTGCACTTCCATTGCTGGGTTCTCGACCAGGTCTTCTATTGCTGCCTAGTCCCACTAGGACTTCGCCTAATCTTCATTATACTGCCCAGTCCCACTAGGTCTTTGTCATTACCTGGTTCTTTGCATCTTGTCAAGTTACTTAGACCTGCAAACTTGGCAACTTTGTTAGATCACAAACAAATTTAACTTTAAACTTAACCATACTTCAAAACATATGTTCGATGTGGTATTCCCAACACTATTACTTTTCACATCTTCCTAATTTGTTTAATGGAAGCATACATAATATGACAGACATGGTGTATAGGCCGTGTTATGTTAACATATAATTTGGTAGATCTAGGGATTAGTCATGGTAGGAGATAAGGGAGGATGAAGGTGTATAGTTTTCAATTATAACAATTAGTTTAGAGATAGGATGTGCACCAACCATTTTAACTTGTTTGAGAAGCCCAACAATGCATTTGCTTTGGGAGAGGAAATAACTTTTAGTATGCGGAAGAAGCTCAATATTGAGGATTGCCCATATCTCGAGTAGGAAATACCTAATTAAGGAGTTGTGATGCCTTATTGATCTACCATTGCATTTGTAGAATAAAAACTAGTTAAATCCCCTGAGAATATAGTCAATTAGACAAACAATAAAATCATGCACGAGGGACTTGTTGAAGACCATATATAGGTTTCTTGAGTTGGCAAACATATGTTGGAAGTTGCAAGCAAATGAACCCAGGTGGCTGCCCTATAAATATGATTTCCTCAAGATAATCTAAAAGAAAGGCAAATGCCCAATTGTCATAACGACCAATTTTAACTCATAGCTATTGATAACAATAAATTGAGGTATGTAATTTAATGACCAATGTGTCATTATAGTAAATATATGGCTTTGGATTGAATCCTTTATTCATAAGTCAAGTTTGTAACATTCAAGAGAGCTATTAATTCGATACTTGAGGCGAAAGCCCATATGGAGCCTATAATATTCAGGGAAGAAGTGTGAAGAACTAAGCTCCATGTTTCACTACATAGGAGAGTATCAAATTCTGCAATCATTGTAATACACCAGTTTGGATCCTTGTATGCTTGTAAAGAGTAGGTTGGTTCAGTAGATTTCAAAGAGACCATTAGAGCATATGGAAAAAGGTTATCGAATGGCCACCGGTGGACATCATGTGATGTGAAGCATCATTGTCAAAAACACTTATTGATGGTGATGAGTGAGTAGGATGAAAGGGTGATGGAATGGTGAATTTACATTATTTGAGGTATAGGACTAGAGAGTGGGTCATCTTCAATAAGTGAGGTTAGATCATTGAAAATGGAGCAGGACTGAGAATGTCATCTTTTTTTGTATACCTAGAGCGCCTTGTTAAATTAACAACTTGTGGGGATTTTGGTGTAACATTAGGTGGTTTTAGAAAAGGCACCATTATTCCTTGAAGAGGAAGCTAAGGTAGCCGCTGCAAAAGGGGACAAAGACTCGCTAAAAATAATATTTTGAGGAATATATATCTAGAGCCGTCAATTTGGGTTGGGTCCGCCCTGCCAAATAATTTAAGCCGGTTGGGTTGGAATTTTATCAACCCAAGTCCGCCGCGGGCCGACCTGCCTAGGCTCGCGACCTGTGTGGGTCGACCCACGACGGGCTTGGGTTTGCCCGCGGATTGAGAAACATATGCAAGCTAAGTTTTATGCCAATTTATTATCTTTCTTTGTTATAATTTCAAAATAAAAAAGTACTTTTCATCCCACATAAGTACTCGTTTGTGACCATTTTTATTTAAAATACATGTTTATGGATATATTTGATTGATGAAATATTTTCGAAGTAAAACGTTAAAGATATGAAATATTTTTTAATTTTTTTAAAAAAAAATTAATGGGCCCGCGGGTTGGCTCCCCAAACCTACAACCCGCCTTGGATTGAGTTGAGTTGGAAATTTCCCAACCCGCCAAGTTGACGGGTCGGCCTGCCTTGCCCCACCAAATGGTTGGCCCGCGACGGGCCGACCCGTCCCGCCACGGGTTAACTCGTCTGACAGCTCTATATATATATATCCAAATTAGTGTAATCAAAGGAAAATACAAAGTCTAGTTTATGTTTAGAGTATGGGGGGTAACCAAGGACAATATTCATAACTAACAATTTGAAGGAAAGTGTAGTTAGGAGATAGTAGGTTGGTTATAATGTTTTTCGAGGGAACATTTTTTGATAGTGTAATGGAGTTGGATATGGATTTATGTGGTAAACTATGGTGTCGACATTTTATCCCAAAATTTACAAAGGGATTGATGCATGTTTAGAAAGAGCTAAAGTAGTTTTTTATTATATGACAATGTTTTCTCTTTGCACAGTTATTTTGCTCAAGAGTGTGAAGGTAAGAGACGAGGAGGTAACATGATGAAGAGCTTGATATTCTCCTCCCCAATCATAACAAAGAGTGACTATTGCAACTACACTAGCATTCAATTTGGTTTTAAAAGCGACAAAATTTATCAAATAGATCATTACTTTTTAATGGAAAAAGTCAATTGAATTTGCTAAAGTGGTTAACGAGTGTGACATAACAGAAAAAGAAACCTTGATTAGACAAGATAGGTGCAAGATTCCAAAGTCCAAACATTAGAATCAATAATTTCAAGTGGAGAGTTTGAAACATGATTAGATGGGGAAAAAAAGGTAAACTATGATTCTCAGCCTCCATGTAGACCCTACATGAATAAGATGAGGAGATAAATGAAGTGGATAGACTATATCGATGAATGATTGTATGAACAATATAAAGAAAAGGATGATCATGTGGAGCATGACAAGTCCGTTTGTTTGTGCCTTAATTGGTAAGGGCTTTAATGGAAGAACATTGAAGATAGTATTGAGCATTGTTATCTCTCCATGGAGTAAAATAATGGTTGTTTCTCAAGGTAATGATTAGGGTGAAATTCAGCAAAAACATTCTTATCAAGATTACTCACTCACAACTTATCAAATGCATGGTAGGACATTGTTTTTGCAAGGATGTATTCTGGCGTATATGATGAGTTAAACTAGTATCAAGATATCTTCTTGTAGTTAAAGATTTTAGTGGTTTTATAGGAAGAGTAGAGTGGCTATGGATGAGAATGCTTCTAGGTAGATTTGTAGAGCGGTTTGTTGCCTTAAGGATGCAAGACCACCAACAAAGCTTGAGTCATATCTCTTGAGACTTTGAAGACCAATTTGTCCAATAGTGAGACAAATTTGACATCTTTTACGACTATGTAAACCACTACAAAATTTGAGTCGCATTTCTTGGGACAATGAAGACATATATCCAATGGCGAGGTAGATTTGACATCATCCTGATGATCTCGTTGACCACCTCGATAACACATATAAAGACAAAGACAGGATTGTAGTCAAAATAGATGATATCTCTTTTTCTTATAAAAAAAGAAAAAAAGAATCAATTGAAGGTAGTAAACATCTTTTTTTGTTGGTTTATGTGGTGCTCACCATTGTCATCACAAGGAGAATTATGGCATTGATGGTTGAGGTAAACATAAGTGAAGCAAACATAAAAGAGGCTGAAAGTTTAGCAGAGGCAAGGGGCTTCTAAAGGAAATAAAATTGTAGCTGAATGGTAAACTTAAGTATGGCTAAGCAAAACAACAATGGTGCAAGTACTAGAGATTTGAAAGATAGAGAAGTTGTAAATAGAAAAGAGACAAAGGAAAGAGAAATGGATAAAACAGAAAAGAAAAGAAAAAAAATAGATGGACTAATTACTTTAATTATAGAGGAAAATAGAACAACTAGGAGAGAAAAATAGAGGAGTTAGTGTGTGTGGGACAACGAAGAGAGAAAAAGAAAACAAAGAAAATAATAAATTATGGTGGTGTGGTATTCAAGATGAATAGGGAAAAAAGTGAGATTTGGATAGGAAAGAAAAGAGAAAAAAACTTAGATTGGGACTTGAGAAGGTTGATTGAGAAGATGCGGTTGCTAATGGGGGAGAGAAGATTGTCGTTGGCTCTCACTACAACATTCTTGTTGTTGTAGGGAGCTCCCAATAGGTTCAAGAATCAAGAGGATAGTGCTCGTTATGATGTTGTAGGAAGGGCATTGTTGGATGGAAGGGTCACATGATGTAGAAGTTGCATATGATATAACCCTAGTTGGGTGGAGAGGAAAAAAATTATGGCTCTCATACCCTGTAAAATTATGAGGAATAAAGGTAACAAAGAAAAATAGAGAAGTCGAAAAAAATAAAGAGATAAATAATTATCGTAATTAATTTGCCAAAAGGTATTTATAGACATATTATATTGCCTAGTCAACAATATTGATTCCTAAACATAAATTTATCTATTTTAATAATTGTTTTATTCTAGGATAATAATTTAAGTTGACGAAGTAATCTTAAATAATTCTCTTATGATATTCCTATAGGGATTCTTCGTAACTAATTTCATAAAGAAATTGTTGGATTGACAATATGCTTCTTTATTTTAGAAGTCTGTATTATTCCTACTTGTCAATAAGCAAAAAAAAAAAAGCACAAACATTGTTTAGCTATGAAAACATTGTGATTTCCCCACATATAAAACTTTTTTGTTATAAAATCATTATGCTATGTCATATATATCTGTTATGCTTTTAATTTATGTTTACATGGACATATTTTAGATTTTGAATATAATGTAAAGTTTTCTAATATTGCATTGAATTAAAGATGATTTATGTGCGAGCACGACCTACACGTGTCGAATGTCGTATCGATCGAGGTAATATTTATCCAAGCGAATCAATCAACGTTTTGCCATCCGAATTATTTTTTTTGCTTGCTGCTCAAGTGTAATGAATGCATTAATGTGTGATTAATCGAGAATTCATTACCGCCGATTTGAAACAGTCAACTATTGATGGTCGAGCAACTGAAGGCAATGAATGACCATTCCTTGGCTATTCAATGCAGCAGAGGGATGAAGCTCATATATAAGGAGACCATGACCTTAGCAGAAAATAAGCAAACACATAAGCAAGAGATGCCAAATTCTTCCACCTTTGTTGCTTGTGTCGTACATTCTGCTTGACAGATCTACCCATTTGGGTACTCAGTTCTCCACAAACAACCAATGCTTAGTGTGACATAGTTTTCTCGTTATATCCTGGAAATAGACATCCAACATAACCTCGAAGCACAAATGGATGGGATGAATTGTTTTAGGGAAACTGTGTCAAACGCAAACCTTGGTGTCTCTTCCCACTCAGTCTCAACCTCCTACTCAGTAACTCGGCAGCACGATAGCTCTCGCCAGTTTTACTGACACAGCAGCTAGGTAGCTCAGCGACTCTACAACTCGACTGACACAGTAGCTCGGCCATACAAGGCAGCTCAGTCATCCCAAGCAACTCATCCTTCCCTACTTGGTATCTTGAGATTATTAACTCATATCATCTCGACAAATAAGTCTTTTTGTAATTTCAATTCAACAAATTCCTTTGTAACTTCGCAACAATCTCCAATAAATTGTAGAATAATCCAAAAGCCTTAAAACAGATTCGTTCTGTTGAGATGACCAAAATAATATTGAGATGCAAGAGGCTCAATACGCGAAGGCTCTCTCCACCTCGATTGGAGATGTTTTAATCAACCAAAAAGCTAGAAAAGTTTGATGGGTTAAACTTCAAGCAGTGGAAAAAGATGCTCTTCTACCAAACCACATTAAACCTGGCTCAATTTTTTATAAAGAAACCTCCCAAGCCAATTGAGGATGCTACTGATGGCATGAAACCATTCAGAGTTTCTATATCGAAATTACATCCTCAATTGCCTTGTCAACTCGTACGTTGTGTATAGTATGAAAAGAACGACAAAGGAATTGTGGGAGTTCCTCGGAGGACTGGTGTTGAGTGACCTAGGTGGTTGCTATCATTGAGAAGTTATCACCCGACTGAAAGGATTTCAAGAACTAGCTAAAGCATAAGCGGAAGAGATGAATATCGAGGAACTCGTTGTTAGATTTCGCATTGAGGAAGACAACGAAAGGAAATTATTCTCTCAAGCTACTATTAAAGTCAACATGGTTGAGCATGATCAAAGCTCGAAATAGAAGAATCTCAAATCTTCCAAAGTGGGACCCAATGGAGGTATAAGGAAAAAGAAATTCTTTGGAAGTGCTACAACTGTGACCACTGAAGAACAAGAGGCTAATCTAAATGAGGGACTAGACATGGACGATCTCTACGCCGTAGTCTACGAACTAGTTGGCTCAAACCTGTAGCAATGGTAGATCGATACCGGTGTCACCAAACGTGTACTGCAACAAGGAATTACTCCACAACTTTGAAGAAGTTGAAGATGGGGACAAGTTGTTCATGGGGAACTTGACAACGGTCAAGGAAAAGTGGTATTGAAGATGACCTCGGGCAAGGAGCTAACTCTGAACAATATACTGTATATTCCAGAGATTCAAAAGAATCTAATATCAGGATCACTTCTTAGCAAGCACTGCTTCCGCATTATTTTTGAGTCGGACAAAGTTGTTTTGTCCAAAAATGGAATGTTTGTAGGAAAGAGCTATGTAACTAATGGGTTGTTAACTACAATGTGTTGTGTAAATTAATTAACATACATTCCGCCTACATCTAAAACACAACTGTGAGACTTGTATTGAAGTGAAGATGACAACATCATTCTTCCAACATTTTGAAAAAAATAATGAACCACTCGGCCTAATTCACACCGACGTGTGCGACTTAAAGAGTATGCTGGCACATGGTGGAAATAAGTACTTCATCACTTTTGTAGAAACCCAGTTAAAATGTGATATGATTGCATCGCGGTGTCTAAGGACATGATCTAATAGATCATTATATTGAGTAGTTTGATTGTAATCTCTTACCATTAAAATTATTGCATGTGCAACAACACCAACTATATGTAACCCACCGATCCACATGTGATGGGTGAACAACAAAATTGTGTACCATAGTCAATAGCTAGGTATGGATAGGGAGGCATGAAATATATATGGTGAGCTATAACAATGGTTAAAGAACCTAACATAGCGAGGTTAAGAGATAATTTAGCACAAAATATTATTATGTGTACATTCTCAAAAATAAGGATGAAGTTATAGAAAAATTTGCTCTCTATAAGAATGAAGTTGAAAATCAACTTAATAAAAGGATTAAGGTGGTTCGAAGTGACCAAGGCAATGAATATGTATCATCGTTTGTTGAGTTGTGTTGAACATGTGATCAAACACGAAACAACAGCTTTTTATACTCTTCAACAAAATGATGATGTTGAGCGAAAGAATCACACTCGAGATGATAAATGCTCTTTTATTGAGCTCTAGACTACCACAGTACATATGGGGATGTTGTGTTAATAACTAATTAAATAAGGTACCCCAAAAGAAAATAGATAAGAACCCTTATGAGTTGTGGAATGAAGACAACCATCCTACATATATTTACGAATGTAAGGTGTCTTTCTAAAGTTTTGGTATCTGATCCAAAAAAGATTAAGATAGGATACTGTTATTGCATATTTATTGGATATGCATTTAATAGCAGTGCCTACCGGCTCCTTGTGTATGAGTCTCAAATACTAGAGATACACAAGAATTCGATTATTAAATTAAGAAATATCTCGTTCTTTGAACATGTGTTCCATATAAGATTCAAGAGGTTCCTCAAAACGAGCATATGAACCATAAGAAGAAGAAGAAGAAGCAAATGAACAGGTTGAGCTTAGACGAAGTAAAAGAACTCGGGTGAAAAGATCCTTGAGAATGAATTTTATCACTTTCCTGTTGGAAAGTGATCCCAAAGTTACTAGAAGCTCTAAGCTCTTCTGAGGGACCACAATAGAAAGAGTTAATTGCATCTGAAATTAACTCTGTCTTGCAAATCACAAGTGAGAACTTGTGGATCTTCCTTCGGGAAGTAAATCACTGAGTTACAAATTGATTTTCAAGAAAAAAATGAAATCAGATGATACATTTAATAAGTACAAGACTAAATTGATCATTAAAGGTTATTGACAACGAAAGACCTTGATTATTTTGATACGTATTTTTCAGTATCGAGAATAATTTCCATTTAAGTGTTATTGGTTATTCTCGCTTTATGAAATTTGAAAATACATCAAATGAATGTAAAAATGGATTTTCTAAACGAGAATTTAGAAGAGGAAATTTACATAGAACAACTTGAAGGGTTTTCTGTGCTAGGTTAAGAAAACAAGGTTTGTAGATGAATGAAGTTATTATAAGACTTGAAACAAAAAACAAACTCCAAAGCAGTGTTAGCAGTGACATGAAGAATTTAATAATGTCATAAAAGAGAGTGGATTTAAGATCAATGAATGTGATAAATGTATCTATGTTAAAAACACGGAGGTTGATTATGACATCTTATGTCTTTATATAGATGACATGCTTATCATTGGGAGCAATAATAAGATAATCAAATCTACTGAAAATATGTTGAATTCAAGATTTGAAATGAAAGACATACGCCTACTTGATGTGCTTTTAGAAATCAAAATTCTTAGAATATCAAAAGGAAGATTCTTGAGAAGTTCACCAAGGGTGATATTGCATTGACACGAATTCCAAAAGATACCGGTTAACATCTATCGAAAAATCGAAGAGTCTTTTATATAGGGTATTTTACAGTGATTAGAAGTCTGATGCACTTAATGAGTTGTACACGGTGAGTAAACTAAATAGATACATGAGTAATTTTGGTGTTGAATTGACACGAACAAGAGTACTAAGATACTTAAGGTATACTCGTGATTATGGATTGTACTATATGAGATATCCTGTTGTGATCGAAGGATACAATAATGCTAATTAGATATTAGACATGAAAAACTCTAAGTCTGCTAGTGAATATTTATTCACTTTGGGAGATACAACTATTAAATCTTCTAAACAAACCGTACTAATCAGATCCACGATAGAATCTGAGTTTGTAGCTCTTGACAAATATGGTGAAGAAGTTGAATGACTACAATAATTCTTAGAATATGTACCTAGATGACCGAAATCTATGTTGGCAATTTACATACATTGTGCTAGTCACTCAGCAATTAGTCGGGCACAGAGCCATATACCATTGGAGTAGGATGGAATATTCTTGAGAGATCACCTATGTAAGCAAGGAGTGGGGTCGCTTCAAATAGAATTGAAAGGCGCAATTCTTAGAACTTCTCACAAAACCAGACGTGTTTATGGCCAAGAACGCGTACACACCCATGAGAAATGAGATGTATCAGGGAGAGTCATGGGGTGAAGCATGTAAATGCTTACAGAAACGAGCAATTCACTGTCAGCTAATAAGAAAGTCTTTATAAAGGAAGGTTTAAAGGATAAAACTTACTTATCCTATACCGGACTCAACTGTTGAATTTTATTACATACCCTGTTTTCATTCATGCGGATTAAGTGGTGACTTGTTGGAAATGTGAATGGAAAAATAGTATAAAGGGAGGAGATTCCGGTGTGTGTGGGAGTTTAGTCCCACATTGAGAGTTTTATGGCATTATAGTTGGTTTTAATGTATCACAAGCATTAAAGTTGTGAACATATGCATAGGGAGAGGTTCTCTCTCACGCACGCTCGCGTTCAGGGTCTGAATTACACTGAACCATAATAACTGGTGTATAAGCACGAACTGCGTGCGTTGAATGTCGGGCCGATCGGGCAATATTTGCTCAAGCAAATCAATTAACGTTTGGCCACCCAAATCATTCTTTTGCTTGCTACTCAAGTGTAACAAATTTATTAATGTGCGATTAATGGAGAATTCGTAATCTCCGATTTGAAACGATCAACTATTGATGGCTGAGCTATTGAAGACAATGAATGGTCATTACTCAATCATTCAATGCGGCGGAGGGGTGGAACTCCTATATAAGAAGACCATGACCTTAGTAGAAAATAAGCAGACAGATAAGCAAGAGATGCTGAATTCTTACACCTTCATTCTCTCGTTCTTCCTCTTTGTAGTGCATTTCGTTTAACAGATCTACTCGTGATAGTATTGGAGTACTCACTCAGTTCACCACGAACAACCCGTGCTTGGTTGTGTACATTATTTTTTCGTTGTATATTGGGAAACAGACGTCCATCGTAACCTCAAAGCACAGACAGAGGGGATGAATATGTTTTAAGGAAACTACATCAAATGCATGCCTCAGTGTCTCTTCCCACTCGATCTCAACCTCCCGCTTGGTCACTTGGCAACACGGCGGCTCGGTTGACACAGGACTTGACAGTTCGGCCGACACAGCAACTTGGTGACTCTGCAACTCAACCAACACAACAGCTTGGTCGATACAACAGCTCAGTCAGCTTTGTATCTTGGTAGCTTAGCCAACTTTGCAGCTTGGCCATACAAGACAGCTTGACTATCCCAAGCAGCTCATCTTTTTCTATTCTGCCTGGCAACTTGAAATTATCAACTCAAGTCATCTCTGAGTTGTTTTCTGTAATTTCAATTAAACAAATTCCCTTGTAATTCCGGCAACAATTTTTGATAGATTGTGGAATATAATCCAACATGTCTATCATAGAGCCTCTATATCTGTGATTAACTTAAGAATGAAAAGTAATGAGTAAATGACTATATATAGAGATCCTCAAACTATGGTCTGAATAGTTGGTTTATTATTATGTGTAAGTGAATATCATTTTACTCTTCCAGTTTTCTTAATGGTTCCATACACTTTCTTGGTTGATTCATAAACCGAAACAAAGTTGGATAAGAAAGCTTGAGAAAAGTTTTTGACAAATGGGGTGTAGCCAACTTGAAAAACACAGCATTTTCTGTTAATTGTGTTTTTCAATAAATCTTGGTTTCATGTGTTCTTCATCCTGTAAAAGAATTGATATGGATAGTCTTCTTTATAGTTTTTTCTGCATTGGCACTCTATCCCCTTAGCAGTATTCTTGTTTCTGATAACAACCATACTCATGTAGGTTGTCCCTTGGATATGAGTTGGTGGAATTTAACTGCAGCAAATTCTGTATGTTCAAATCAAAATGAGCGAGCTAAATGTTGCCGCTATATCAATGCCTTTATTGCAGTTTCTGTTGCTCATTATGCAAATTCAACAGGAATGTTGGGAGTTCCACCAGAGTTATCGGATGTTTGTTACAGTTCTATCAATGAAACCTTGATATCAAGTGGAATGCCTTCTAATGCAATAATGCTTTGTGGATTGGGGCTTAAAATTCGTGTCTCCTATCAATGTGCAGGAAGAGGAACTATCTCAGATATGCTGCAGTCCCCAAATTTTGATGAATTTAATAAAAATTGCAAGCTTGCACTGTCACTAGATAATAGTTGTAGGATGTGTTTAACCTCTGGCTTATCATATCTTCGACACCTTGTGGGAGAACAAGATAATGTTACCTTGAATACATGCCATGATGCAGCTTTTGTAGCAATTGCAAACCAAGGGGACAACTCATCAGTTATTGATCTCGCAAGTTGTTTTTTTAGTGTCAAAGTGCTGAGCATTTATCCAGGTGCGCTTTATTTAGTTATTTGCTTCCTATTTTTTCCCCTGATATTTAATACAAGAAGGGAATGATATGTTTTAGTAGTGGATTTGTTTATGCTTCAAACTACATCAAACATGGTTGAAACACTTTTTAGCTCATTTTGTTTATGGAGGAAACTAACATTTGAATAATTTCAATCAAAATTTTCCAGAGTTTACTTGCATGAAAGAGTATCTTTTTTAATACAATGGTTAAGGGCATTAGAGTTATTAGTTATTATTGTAGTGGGTTTAATGCCACATTGGTACTTGTCGGCGTAGCCTCTCCCTTGACTTGTTGATTCCCCTCATTTCATATTCTTCCTCTATTTCCACTACCTCTTGATCTGTCGATGGTTGTGACATGTTAAAGACCTCAAACTCCCACATGAGATCATCAGTTGTCAAAGCTTGCTTGTTTACATCGCTGTCTAAGTTGCTCATGTATCAAGCTCAGCATACTGACAAGACTAGATTTTCAGACCTTGCTGCAATATATAAAGGGGCAACATCTATTGTTAACTTGTTAATGCTTAATAGTTGTGCATAGGAAATGATTGCCACTTGTGTGATATCTTTTGAGATATACTAAAGCACTTAGTGGATGGTGGGTATTATTCTTTGTAGTGCTAAACAATTCAAACATATTTCCATGTAACATTGTTTTAAATGTCAATTGGTATTGGCTAGCTCATTTAAATATATTGGTCCAGCTATTGATCAATATTGATATTTGTTGTAATAAAGAGAGTTTTAAGATTCATACATTCCAGTCGGATTACATATGTTTATATATCTATATAACCATACAACCCTAAGAATCAACTTATTAACAAAAGATAAAAAGATAAAAAAGACCTATCTACCCTTGCTTCTCACAACACTCCCCCTCAAGTTGAACATATATATCAAACATGTTCAACTTGCTAAGAGAAGACTTGAACACAGCTTGGGGTATAGCTTTTGTAAACATATCAGCAAGTTGGTCCTCAGACTTAACATAAGGCAGACATAGCTCTCCAGAGTCAAGTCTCTCCCGAATAAAGTGACGATCAATCTCAATGTGTTTAGTCCGGTCATGTTGTACCGGATTATTTGCAATATTGATTGCTGCCTTGTTGTCACAATACAGCCTGAGAGGTAATTCAGCCTTTAATCCCATGTCTGTCAACAGAAAACTCAACCACAACATCTCTGCAAGACCATGTGCCATGGCTCGATATTCTGCTTCAGCACTGGACCGTGCACAAATATTTTGTTTCTTACTCCTCCACGTTACCAAGTTTCCTCCCAAAAAAGTGCAATAGCCAGAAGTGGATCTTCTATCATCTCGAGAACCAGCCCAGTCTGCATCAGAATAGCATTCCACCTTCAGATCACCACCTCCTTTAAACAGCAAGCCTTTTCCAGGACATGATTTCAAGTACTTTAAAATCCTGTCAACGACCTTCATGTGGATAGTTTTAGGAGCATGCATGTACTGGCTTACTACACTAACAGCATAGGTGATGTCAGACCTAGTCATAGATAAATAGAGTAATTTTCCAACCAACCTTTGATATGTTCCCTTTTCCAGATTTGTAAGATCCTCCCCACTAGAACTAGTAAGATCATGATTTACTTCTATAGGAGTAGACGCTGGCCGAGAACCCAGCTTCCCTGTCTCCTTGAGTAATCCAACACATATTTTCTCTGACATACATAGATTCCTTTTTTGATCGAGCGACTTCAATGCCCAGGAAGTACCTCAATGATCCAAGATCTTTAATTTCAAATTTTGATGTTAATTTGGACTTAAGAGCCTGGATTTCTACCTCATCATCACCTGTAACTATCATATCATCAACATAAACCAAAAGAATGGTAGTTCTGTCTTCTTTCTTTTTTATAAAGAGTGTATGATCAACATTCCCTTGTTTAAAGCCAAACAATATCATGACTTTGCAAAACCTATCAAACCATGCTCTGGGAGATTGTTTAAGCCCATACAAAGCTTTTCTTAGCTTGCAAACCTTTCCTTTTGTTTCAATTCCAGGAGGTGGTAACATGTATACTTCTTCATAAAGGTCACCATTTAAGAAGACATTTTTAACATCTAACTGAAACAGAGGCCAATCATATTGAGCAGCAAGAGAAAGAATTACCTGACCGAGTTCAGCTTTGCAACTGGTGCGAAAGTTTCCAAGTAATCCACCCCATATGTTTGGGTGAATCCTTTGGCAACAAGTCTGACTTTATATCTGATCACTTCACCCTCTGAGTTATACTTGATAGCACAGACCCATTTAGAACCAACCAAGTTCTTCCCCTTTGGGGGATCAACTAATTCCCAAGTACCATTTCTGTTGAGAGCCTCCATTTCTTCATTCATTGCTTCCTGCCACCTTGAATCCCTTACAACTTCATAATAGGAAGAAGGTATAGCATGATTTGATAACCGTGAAACAAATACATGATATGAAGGAGACAAACGAGAATATGAAACGTGGTTGGAGATAGGATGTTGAGTACATGACCTGACACCCTTCCTAACAGCAACCGGAAGGTTCAGCTCATTCATATTTTGAGGTGCGGTTGGCTCAACTGATGAGGATAACTGCTTCACAGGATCAGGAGCCGGAGCATCCGATTCAACTAGCCGATCAATAGTAGGTCCTTGCTTGTGTCGTCGTCGTTTGTAAGTAATAATATCTGGTGAAGACTGTGAGCCCAGTGATGGAGCATCTTTTCCATTTTCCATGACATCCAGTGAAATAGGAGAAGGAACCACATGAGGAACTACTTGAGGTACAAAGGAAGAGGTAAATTCTCCCCCTGAGGACGAGACTGAGGAGAATAATAGGACTCGGACTCAAAAAAGGTAACATCCTTCAAGATATATCTTGTCCTAGTAATAGGATCAAAGCACTTGTAGCCTTTCTGGCAAGTGGAATACCCTATAAAAACTCCTCGTATAGAACGAGGATCAAGTTTAGAGGACTTGGGACCAAGAACATGAATAAAACAAAGAGAACCAAAAACCTGAGGTGTAAGGGAGAACAACTCTACGCCAGGATGAAGAATAGTGAGAGGACACCGGTTCCCGAGACCTTTAGATGACAATCGATTGATGAGATAAGCAGCTGCAAGGACAGCATCAGCCCAGAAATATTTGGGTAAGTTACGTTGAAATAATAGGGCACGACATGGTCAGTTTCAAGAATATGACGATTCTTTCTCTCGGCCACTCCATTTTGTTGTGGTGTGTAGGGACAGGATGACTCATGAAGAATTCCTGAATCCTCAAGAAAAGTATTTAGAGACTGTGCAAAGTACTCACGGGCATTGTCAGAACGAAGAATCTTCACCTTTGAGCTAAATTGGGTTTTTCAACCATTCTATAAAAATTTTGAATGAGACGAGGAACTTCTTCCCTGGTTTCATCAAATAGAGCCATGTACAGTGGGTGCAGTCATCAATAAAAGAAAGAAAATATCGATAGCCATCCAAAGAAGTCACAGGAGAGGGCCCCCACACATCCGAATGAACAAGATCAAATGGAGACAAACTCTTCTTTATAGACTCAGAAAAATGGGTTCTACAATGTTTGGATAACTGACAGATTTCACATTGAAATGACTGAAGAGAAATAGAAAAGAAGAGACTAGGAAATAAAATTTTCAAAGACTGAAAAGACAAATGTCCCAATCGAGAATGACATAAAAGAATTTCTTGATGCTTATTTTCCAAACACTTGGCTGTAGATTTCATAACAGATGTTGTTTCAAGCTGATAATAATAAAGACCCCCTACTTCACGGCCAGTCCCAATCGTCTGCTTGGCCTCGAGATCCTGGAAGACACAATGATCAGGGAAAAAGGTTACGGAGCAGTGTAGTTGTTTAGTAATGCTACTAACAGAAAGTAAATTAATAGAAACGGAAGGAACGTGAAGTGCAGAGGATAGGAAAAAATGATCTGTAAGTTTTATGGAACCTTTGCCAGCAACAGTGGCTTTGGTTCCATCTGCAATGATCACTTTCTCCTGCCCAGAGGATAAAGAGTAAGAAATAAAGGAGTTAGCAGCATTTGTCATGTGATCTCTAGCTCCTGAATCAATGACCCAGGGGTTGTAAAAGTTGGGACCAGTAACACTTAATCCCAAGCCACGAATACCTGTGTGCGCTTGAACTGGAGTAGAGACAGAAGATGAAGCCTGAAGCCGAGAGAGAAGATGCTGGAGGTTAACAATATCAGTAGAAGACAATCCAGTGGTAGAAGGCACAGAGGAACCAATAGTCTCTTCATTTTCTAACTTTTGGATAGCAATATTACCACTATTAGGAGTCTTCTTAGCATTGTGTTTAAAATTTTCAGGTTTCTTTTCTGGATATTTTTCCCAACAGAAATCTGAATCATGATTAGTCCTCTTGCAGTGCCGACAAAATCTATCCCCTCGTCCTTTAGTTCCCCCAGGTCGAAACTTGTTTGCAGAACCAATAAAGACAGAGGTCTCCCCAATCGGAGGGCTTACAGTGGAAATCCCCTTGTTGTTCATTGTCCTTCTTCTACCTTCTTCACTTAGAATTTTGTAGTAAACTTGTTCTAGAGAGGGAGTAGGATCAAGACCAAGGATTTGCCCTTTTAAATTTTCAAACTCTGCATTAAGTCCATCCAAAAATTTAATAATTTTGTCTTTTTCCAGAAGCTTTAAATATCTCTGATGATCATCAGTGGAACTCCAATTTTCCATCCGATAGTAGTCAAACTCATCCCACAACCCCTTCAGAGTAGCAAAATAATTGGTGACTGACATAGAACCTTGTTCAAGTTTGAAAATTTGACTGCTGAGCTGATAAGTACGCAGCATATCATGTCGACGTCCATACATCTGCTCCAATGTCTTCCACATGTCATACGCTGTTTTGTTATGAAGAATGACTTGTTTGATGCCAGAACTAACAGAGTTAAGTATCCAAGTCATTAATTGAATATTGTCACGCCGCCAAGTGCGAAAGCTAGGATCCTTTTCATCTGGTTTCACTTTAGAGCCGTGAAGAATATCAAGTTTATCATGGCCTTCGACATAAAGTTCAATAGCAACTGCCCAAGATGCATAATTTGTCTCGGACAATTTTTTTGATACTATCTGAAGACCGGATCCTCCAGTGCCTGCCATTGTGAAAAATGGTTGTACCTGTCCTGAAGACGCCATAGGATTCGCAGAAATCCCCGAAGTTTCGCTAGCGTTGTCCGCCATTACAATCACAAAAAAATGCTAGAGAAATCACGGCGTTGAGAGATAGCCACCTGCGCCGCACAGGGAGATCAGAAGAGGAACAGCCGCCGGCACCGCACAGGCGATGACGGAAAAAAGGAAGAGAAAGAACGTGGCGGCATCGGGGAAGGAAGCAGAGATTGGCGAGGGAGGAGAAATAACCAGCGGTGAAGGGGATGAGGAAATCACAGCGTCGTGAGATGAAGAGATTGGGCGTCGCGAGATGAAGAGATTGGGCCGCTGTGCCCTAGACGCCGCTGGAAGAAATCGCGAGCAGCAGAAGGGGCGAAGGAACGCCGCTGTGCCCTAGACGCCGCTGGAAGAAATCGTGAGCAGCAGAAGGGGCGAAGGAACGCCGGGAGCAGAAGAAGAAGTGGAGGTGCTGTTCGGCGGGGAGAAATCAGGCTTCGAGAGAAAGAAGATGCGGCGGCGGCACTAGGGTTAGGGTCGCTGCTCTGATACCATGTTGTAATAAAGAGAGTTTTAAGATTCATACATTCCAGTCGGATTACATATGTTTATATAGCTATATAACCATACAACCCTAAGAATCAACTTATTAACAAAAGATAAAAAAGACCTATCTACCCTTGCTTCTCACAACAATATTGTATCAACACAAGCAAAGTTTTGTTGGTGGTGACTGAAACAGGCCTATTCAGGCTAGTACCATTTGATAGTGGTTGAAATGAAATATAAAGGTTCTTTTCCCTTGACTTATCCTTTAATTTTGTCTGAGCGGAGATGAAACATCATAAAAGAGGGGAGCGGAAGATGAGAAGCACCTAGCAAAGCACTAGTGGCAACAAAGACATGTTAAAGTTCTAGAAACCAAGATTTATCCATATTGTGTTTCTCTGTGTCCATTTCAATTCCAATTTAGTGAATCCAAGTCCAATGTCCATGTACACAGTGATGGACCGAGATATAGTCATGATTGAGGAGAAATCAATTTAAACAAGTGTCATAGAAGTAATGTTCTCATTTGATGCACTACAAACATTTTGGTATTAGTCCATCGTCATTAGTTGAGATACTTATTGTATTTTTTTTACTTATTCCACTTTGAAATTGATATAGAGTTACATTGCATATTGGCTAAGTAGAAGAAGATTATAGAATTAAACTCATTGGAGCTGATCTCATCATGTTTTAAAGTGTGCCTAGTATGGACACGACACCCTTTGAAGTGTGCTGAGTGTTGGCAGAGCACGGTACTCAAATTTTATTGTTCCTATCAGAGATCAAAATTTTGGCATAGAATGATACTGTGTATACTTTCTATTTGCCTTGAGTAAATGTAGTCATTTGCTGCTATACTACCCATGCATCAAAGAAATAAGTAAATGGTAATAAAATTGATAAAATGATTGGTTTCAATTTTCTAGCTTGATCATCATAAAGTCGCTCCAATATCGTTTTGGTCAATTATTGTTTGCTTAAGGGTTTCATTTAGTTTATACAATCCTTCAGTAGTTCTGATTTTCACATTGTACTTTCATGCTCAACTTTTGTGATTGAGAAATTGCTGTTTGTGCTATTGTATTAATAATTTTGAAAGTTTTGTGGCTTATAGAACAACTGATAAAGTTGTTACCATTGTTTTGCTTAACCATTGTTTCTGTTCTATGATATATGTGATGTATGTTTCTTCTCCAACACAACAGTTTGTTACACTGTGTGTTACTTGTTACATAGGAAGGGTCCACTTTGATTTGCATGAATTGGCTATTAGCAGTAAGTATCATCTAGGCTTGCTTCTAAAGCCTTCAGTTGTTATGTTTGACTATATTCTATTTTACTGCTATGTTTCCCTTTTTGTTACTGAACAAGTTGTAATCTAGTTCATGTTGCTTCACACCTCACTATACTTCTCTGTGTTTTGTTTTTCTAGCCTTAGTTATGACTATTTATGAACTCAAATGTTGCTGCAGTGAATTCTTCAGAGTCTTCATTTTTGTATCTTGCCCCAGCATCTTCACCGGCTTCATCCCCAATTCCTGTTCATGACCTTTTTGTTACACCATTTAAAGAACATCACCGTGCATACCAGCTCACTTTAATTCCAGGAATTGGTATTATAATTATTGGAGTGGCAATTTTGTTGCTCGTTATCGTTATAATACTCATTCAAAGGAAAAATAGACAGTTAAAAGGTGACAACAGTCCAGACCAAAGCACATTGTATGCCTCCTCTTCCCAACATGTCTGGAAGAACAAGAAAGGTACATTAATTTCATGTCCTACTGTGCATAATTTGGCAATCATATTATGTCACCATTGGAAATGCATCCACTTGACAAGGTCTGATCTTAAAATATTGAGGAAGTAGATTACATTATCTGAGTGTATCTTGTTTGCTTTAAAAGGGTTAAATGGCTATTATTAAGAAATTGTAAATCAGTTCAAAATTCTGTCATTTTTGTTACACCACTTATGATAATGATGCTCTTACCTTTATCTTCTGAATATTCATGAATGCTAAGTTTGATGATTACTTATGGTTTTTTGAGTTGAAAGAAATAGTTTGTAACTCAAATATTGCTGATTGTGCATGTCATTGAATCTTTTGTGACCTCAAATTCATTATGTATAATTTCCTTAGATACATTTACTTTGGATGATCCACATGGGAAATGTCCTTCCTCGTGTTTTCTGAGAAGAGGGAAAGTTTATAAATATGTCTTCAATTAGTGGGAAGATAAGTATTGACAGGATTTGCCAACCAATCACTTACCAATCTGCTTATTTCAGTTTTTTTTTTTCCTTCTCCCTTTTCTGCCCGATTTGGGAGGTAAATTTTCAAAAATAAAGTCATCCTCTACTTTTCCTTCCAAGTGAACATAGAAAGTATATTTTCTTCCACTTTTCCTTCTCCGTCCCTTTGCTCCCCTTTTTTTTTGTTGCAAAGTTAACAAACCCTTGAGGATAACACAATTTTACCTGAATCTTTTACAGGCACGTCACCCATATGCTGTAGGTACAGTTACAAAGAAATAAAGAAGGCGACTGGAAATTTTAGTACAATTATAGGACAAGATGGATTTGGAATGCTGTACAAGGCACAATTTGATAATGGATTCCCTGCTGCTGTGAAACTGAATAATAATCTCTCAGAACTAAGTGAGCAAGAGTTTTCTCAAGAAATGGAATTCCTTGGCAGATTGCATCACCGTCATATTTTGACACTAAAAGGGATTTGTTATTCTAGGCAGGAAAGGTAGTTGTATCATTGTGCAATACTAAAGTGACACAACTGCTATGTAGGCATATGTACTTCAGTTTCTTTTTCTTTCAGGTTCATGGTTTATGAATTTATGGAAAATGGAAGCCTAAAACATCAACTTCATTGTAAGCTCTATTATACCTCAATTTTGATTCTTACTTTAGTCTCATGTGTTTAATTTTTGGTAATTTCTTCTTTTTGCCTACAGCTTCATCTGGGAGAACTCAATTAGCATGGAAAACTAGAGTTCAAATTGCTGTTGATGTTGCCAATGCTCTGGTAATCTTGAGACTGGACCTGCTATTATAATTCAGTATCAAGTGCATCAAACTTGTTATCTTTGTCTTGGAATGCCTATGATAGTAAACATCATGTTATTCTAATTAAATTAAAAAAATCTTTGAAGGTAATTATGCTATTCTCTAATTAATTCTAACATCTCATCCCAAATGGGTAAATCACTCTCGATAATGTTCATCCATCTGTTTGTAAGTGATCAAATCATACATCAAGTGTTTACCTGCAAGTCTACCATCTAGGTTCAGTTATCCTATAACTAAGGATATTGCTTTGCTCACTGCTAGATCAGTTTATTTTGTGCTTCTGCGGAACATCTCACTAAACTCTTTTTTTTTTTTGTTTAACAAAGTAACTCCATTAGGTATTAAAAATGCGATGAGTTCACTGAAAATATATGATTCGTTTCATTCTCTGTCCAAAATAATTGTTCATTTTATTCTAGCTTTCAAGTGGGCTCTGAGTGTTGATATTAGAAGTTCTATTTGTATCTTCGGCGTTGAATATTTCAGAATAATTAAAACAATCATTGCTGATATATGTCAATGACAATGAGCAAGAAGATGTCTTCTGTGTGATATGAGTGTGGTTCTCACAATTTAACACATCCAAAATGAACGAAGGTCATTTTGAAGCAACTTAGGGCCTTGTGGAGGAGTTCAGCACTCTGCTTGCTTTTGGGAAAGAAAAAAGGACTGTCATGGTTGACAACATGCTGCCAAGATATTATGCAACTGTTCTCAAATATGGCAAGACAACATTGCTATTGGTTTAAAATTCAGATAATATGTTTCCACCCATTCATTATTATTTACTATATCTTCTCACATGGTTATTTTAGTTGGGTCTTGGCAAGTGTAGTATCGGGCAACAACTGCACCGGACATCATTAAGTTGCAACATGAGTTCATCTATCTTGGTTTTTCATATGTGCCTATGATGTTATAGGCGCTACCAATAAGGAAGACCAGTAGCTAAGTGGGTAGAATTCAAGATTGTAAGTTCCCAATCAAGCTAATTACTGAGACATTGTTTATCAAGATAGTCTTTGTTCAAATGAATGCCACCTACTCACGATTAACATTATTTGATCTTGGGTCAGCTGGAATAACGTTCAATGGTTCATGAATGTGTGCACACTTTTGTTGAACTTTTAATATGACATACAATTATACCACTCCAAATCTTGAGTAGATCATGTGATTATTCTCTCTCAATAGAACAATCTCACACGTATAATATAGAATATTCATATTTAGTAATAACTTTCTAAAGTTGTTTCTACATAATTTGGATTCAAGTGAATATGAGATCGATATATTTCTTATTTTTGAGGTAAGTAAGGCAACTGGAAAAAAATCATAGAAGTGAGACTTCAAAATTTGGTTTGCAACTTGGGTTCATCTGATCCATGCTGAGATGTATTGCATGTCAATATAGGTTGACATCACTAGCTTGACCAAACTATTTGGTTCAGTTATAGTGATTTTTCCCAGTAGTTGTCTGACTGCATATCCAGTTATATCAAAGGACATTTTATGTCATTTATCATTTAAAATAAAGTCGCCTTACATTTTCTTTATCCTTCTTTGCTCCAGTAGTTGCAAAGTAATTCTTCATGTTTCTAATAATTCCATTTATGGGTAGATCTAAGATTCATTATACTGATAATGCAGGAGTACCTTCACTTTTATTGTGATACCCCTATTTGTCATGGGGACCTAAGGCCAAGCAATGTCCTTTTGGATAAGAACTTCTTAGCAAAGGTTCTTATTGTGCTCAAATGTGAATTTATCAATGCTTGCATTTGTTCTAAGGGTTGATAATTAGTGACCTTATATAGGTTGCATATTTTGGTTTGGAACATTCTACAACAAATGCTAAAAGATTCTTAGATCATAATGAGAATGCCTTGGGAGCTTCAGGTTAGTTTCTTTTAAAACTGACACTTGTTCTAGTATTATACTGATTTTTTGTTAACATTTCGCAAATAGGTAGGAAAAGTATTGTCACTTTCTGACATAGGTTTTGTGGCATTTTTGCTCGGTGCTCATAGCCACATTGAGTAAAGCAAAGACAAAGTCCTCAACAAATTTTACTTGACTAATTTGATTAAAATTGAAAACAATTGTTTGCTCTGCTATCCTGAAATTCCTCATGTTGGCTTGATAGACATTTTAATCACTAGTTGAAACTGTGGGAAATTGTCATTTGATGTGTTTGGTTCAGTTTATTCTGTAAATAATTATACTTTGTGATTATTACTGATTGGTGTTACAAAGTTTTCATACTTGGACAATTCATATATCCTCATTGTACCCATGTTGGACACTGACACTCTAAACTGATACATTCTTATTGATTACATTTAGAAGTTTTTAGAAATGCCTGTGTCACACATTTGATCCACATCCGTGTGGAATATACTCGAGTCCTAGTAATATAGTGGCAAAGTATACTGGGAATCTTTTTAAGGATCAACACATTGCAAGTACATACTTCCTTAAGTTCAATATGTTTTCTCATCCTGAAAATAAGATTATGGAGTAAGCTAAATAAATGATGGAAAAATTGCTATTTTCCTTTTTGACTTGTCAGATTTCGTTAGCTGATATAAACACAACAATCTAATTATGAAAATTGATTGTGAGAACATTTTGTTACTTGGTTTTGACCAATCTTCCATGAGCGAGGTTATAACTTGCTAATAGAAATTTCACTACATGACACCTTTAACTTAATTTCATTGTTGAGTAGCTTAGCTCATTTTTGAAACATGAACTCATTGGTCAGTTAATCAAGTTAAGTGATTTATAAATGCAACTCAGCATGCCATGTGACAAGATTTGATAAAATGGCTTCTTGCCTCTTTCTTTGACAATCTCTTCTTTAAATAAGAATTACAGTACAACCTATTTTAAACAAGAAATTATTTGCAGCAATTGCATTAATTACCGCTAATCTACTTTATATAAGAATATATACTTAGATTATGGTAAATTAGATCTTGAAATATCAGCCATAATTTCTGTCATAATCTTAACCATTGATATCCATAATTTCTTCCATAATCTTAGCCATCGATATCTCACCTCAAATTGATGTTGGATGATCAGAAAGCATCAATTTGGTAACTAGAAAATGATGTTGTTGTCGTGAGAGAGCCTTAGTAAATATATCAACAGTCTGTTGAACAGTGGTGATATGAGGTAGAGAAATGGCATAAGCATCATATGCTTCACGAATAGAGTGACAATCTACTTCTATGTGCTTGGTGTGATCATGAAACACTGGGTTAGCTGTAATTTGGATAGCACTAGTATTATCCGCATGAAGCGGAATAGGTTTCATTTGAGGAAACCCAAGCTCACCCAACATCCCTCGAAGCCAAACAATCTCAGAACATGCAGAGGATATAGCACGATATTGATATTGACACCCGATCTTGTTTCTTGCTTTTCCAAGAGACAAGAGAGTTGCCAATAAACATGCACCAGCCAGTAATGGAACGTCGAGTATTAGAACAACCAGCCCAGTCAGCATCACTATATGCAACCAAGTGAATAGGAGAATCCATAGGAAAGAAAAGACCTCTGTAGAAGTGCCTTGCAAATAGCGAATAATACGATGAATAACAACCAAGTGAAGGTGCCGAGGGGCCTGCATAAATTGACTAACTTGTTGGACAACAAAAGAAATGTCAGGCCAAGTAATAGTTAGATAATTCAATCTCCCCACTAAACGTCTATATAAGGAGGGATCATGAAGAAAATCACCCTCATCACGACGATATTTAACATTCACTTCTAAGGGAGTATCAACAGATCAACCATCTCGAAGACCTGCCAATGTAATTATCTCCTGAATGTATTTATGCTGATTTAAGAAAATACCAGCTGATGTACAGTTTACTTCAAGGCCTAAAAGATAACGTAAAGGACCCAGGTCCTTCATATGAAAAGAGCTTTGAAGGCGCTGTTGAAATTGAGAAATCAAATCAGAATCAGTCCCTATAATAATAATATCATCAACATATACTAGGAGCAAAACAATTCCTTTAGCAGTCTTGCAAAGAAACAAAGATGAATCATATTGACTCTGGACAAAAGAGAAGCGAACAAGCGTGGATCGGAACTTATCAAACCAAGCGCGTGGAGTAGACCTGACCATGGTTCGGAACCGACGGTTCAGAACTACCGGTTCGACGGTTCCAGACAGATCGACCCTTAACCTTAATCGCTCAAGACGGTTACGGTTTACGGTTCGGAACCGCCGATTCACGGTTCGGTTCACGGTTCATCATGGTTCGCCATGGTTCAAGATTATTATGTTAAAAAATTAAAAATTAAAAATTAAATATTACAAATTACAAATTACAAATTAAAATTTATTGGAAAAAAGGGCTTGCACTCATTTAAGTTGTCTACATATCCCTTTAGGGGAATCAAAGCCTGCGTAGTTCTTTTACATTTTTATCCTTTTACATTTTCACTCACTTCCATTTCCTCCTGTTGTATTTGTTCCTTCAGTATCAAAATCTTCAACTTCGTCATCTGAAAGTTGCATTCCTTGGATTCTTTTCTCTACTCTGGTCCAATCGTCCAGTAATGCTTGGGCTTCCAATGAGTCGGGAGATAAAGTTGATCGTCGTTCATCTAATATGTTGCCGCCGGCACTGAACGTCTGCTCAACAGCAATAGTTGACACTGGACAAGCTAATATTTCTTTGGCGATCACGGAGAGGACGGGAAAACTTTGAGTTTTCTGTGACCACCACTTTAAGATATCAAAATTTTCGCTATCCGCTTCATTAAAATCAAAAGAAATCGTAAAATAATTCTCAAGTTTCTGTGTGGAACTTGAGGATCCTCGTGGACGTTTTGTCCGTTCTTTTAATAAGAGTTGTGCTTTTGTAAGTTTTAAATTACTACTAGTAGCTTATTGTATTTCAGAAATATTAGTTTGTGTTCCATATTTTGCATAATATTGATTATAAATATCATATAAATAAATTCTAACATTATATATAATATTAACTGGATCAGGGGAAGAAGAATCTTTAATTGGAATTAAAGCGTCATAATATAAAGTTAACATTTCTTGTAAAACTTCTAATTTAAATCTAGGATCTAAAGCGAATGGAATTAAATCAATTTCAGGAATTAAATAAAAATATTTTTCTCATTTAGTTTTCATAGCTAAGATGCAAGTGTAGGACCGTGATCGTTCGATAGAGGGGGGTGAATATCGATTCGAAAACTCGAGTGTAAAAGTACGCAACGGAAAAATAAATGAACACAGTTGATTTTACTTCGTTCGGAGCCTGTGACGACTCCTACTCGAAGGCCCATGGTCCTTGACCACTTTCGTTGGGCAATCACTAGCAATTCGAATATGATTACAAAAAGAGTACAAGAAATGCTAATGAAACAAAGTGATACGGACAAGGAAATTAACCAAAGAAGAAGGAGCACTTTGTCGGAGCTTTGTTAGCGTCGTAGGAGCGTAGAGCAGCAGGGCAAGCAGTCGAAGAGTTCTCAGTTATATTTGAAGCTCCACCCCTGGGGCTTCTTTTATATGCTGCTCCGGGCGCCCTGGTGCGACGTGGGAAGTCCAGTCAGGATGCTCCACGTAGTGAGGCGACGCAGAGGATAAAAGTTGCTTCCGGGCGCCCGGACCACCTTTTTCCAAAGATTCCTTCTCCTGCAAAACAAGGTTAGTCCGAGGCAAAATATACCCTGCAACACAGATTGTTAGCACAATTTATAAAGTATGAATTAACAGAAAAAGTATGACTTAGATTCCGTCTTTCCGAGACCGGAATCTAGTCACGATCTCGACTTAGATTTCCGAAATGGATCTAAGCCGGATCGACACCTAATGTTCCCTTCCCGGGAACGCGTCCTCGCAGTCACTCCCCTCCAGTGACTTACCTCACTTACCTGCCAGACGTCCTTGGACCGTCTGGACCTTTCGCCACCATCCGGTCGGCCGTCGACCTGGTGGACTTCTTCAGCCCGTCGACCCGCTTGGACTTCTCGCCAGCTATCCGGTCAGCCCGTCGACCTAGCTGGACTTCGTGCCAGACATCCGGTCAGCCCGTCGACCTGTCTGGACTTCTCCTGCACACTCGATCAAAGTGTCAGACAATAACAAACCTAACTTAACCTATTTGTCATTCATCAAAACCTAGGTTAGACCGTTAGTGTTACCCGCACCAACAATCTCCCCCTTTTTGATGGAATGATAACCTGGTTAAGTTAGTGAAAAGACGCAAAAAATAAATAAAACAGGTACATGGTTTTTAAAGTTAGTTTTAGTGTTTTCAATTTGGTTTAGCCAATGTGGTTTAGCTAACTTAACCACCTAACCCTCCCCCTTTGGCATTCAGCAAAAATAGACAAGGGTAAACAAGCATAGTGTAGAGTTACTGTTAAGAAACAGCTAATTTTGGAAAATATTTAAGTTTGATTCAAAATTCAAAGATACTGATAAAAGTACAATTTTAAAACCAAGTTAAAAAGATAGTCAAGTTGACTTGGGGGATTTAAGTTGAATTAAAAAAGTATACGTTTAAAGTTAATCTAGTTTTTAAATTTGATTTTTCAAAACAAAGCAAAAAAAATTTTAATTTTTCAAAAACAAGTAAAGTTTTAGCCAAAATAAATTTGTTAAGGCTAATTTGATAAAAGCTAAGTTTTGGAAAGTTTAATTTTCAAGCATATGTTACAAAACTGAATAAGTTTAAGTTTGTAATGATTTTCAACTTTAAAATCAAGTTTAAAATTTTGGTGGGATTTTTAAACTTCTAATTTTTCAAACACTCAGTTAATTTTAACTTTTTGAAAACTAGTGTTCAAAAATAAGTTAGTTTTAAAATAGATGTACAAAAATATACAAAATTTTAATTAATTTCCCCCCCTGAACTTGACACTTAAAATTAAACAGCTGTCTAACCAATTAGGTATTAACTAACTATCAGAAGATAGTAGCTTTCACTTGGTTAGTCAGATTAAGTTGATTATAAGCAGTCAGTGTTTGACTTGACTGATGAACTTAATCTGATTAATGTCTGATTTGTATTTAACGTCCAGACTTATGCCGATGCACTGAAATAAGCATCTTAAGTCCAGACAGTTGGCCTATGCATCTCATCCCTTTCTATGTTTGTCAAACACAAGCAAGGTAAACCTAAGGTGTTGGTGAGATGCTCAAAAACTAGTCCTATGGGTACATGCTTTCTAAGGATTCAAAACTAGTCTAAGGCCAAAACTGTTTTTGAAAATCTAAAAATGGAAAGTTTTGAAAACAAACAAGCTTAACTTATAATTTGAAAACAATTATTTTTGAAAACAATTTTGAAAAATCCTAGTCTATTAAGCACATCCCTAATTTTCGACGTAAGTTGCTAAATTCACTTTCAGGGAGTGGTTTTGTGAAAATGTCAGCTAAATTTGATTTGGACTCAATGTATTTGAGTTCAATATCACCTTTAGTAACATGATCCCTGATAAAGTGGTGCCTAATTTCAATATGTTTGGTTCTTGAATGATGCACAGGGTTCTTGGTTAAGTTAATTGAACTTATATTGTCAATTAATACTTTTACATTTGTGATATTTAAGTTGAAATCTTTTAGAGTATGCATCATCCATAATAATTGTGCAACACATTCGCCTATAGCTATGTATTCTGACTCAGTTGTAGATAGAGCAACACAATATTGCTTTCTACTAAACCAGCTAACAAGTGATGAACCTAATAATTGGCATCCACCACTTGTGCTTTTGCGGTCTAATTTACATCCAGCATAATCTGAGTCAGAATACTCTATTAGTTCAAAATTATTTATCCTAGGATACCAATTTCCTACATTTGTTGTTCCCTTAAGATATCTAAAATTCTTTTAACTTGTGTCAAATGGGATTCCTTAGCACAAGTTTGGTATCTAACACATACTAACGCTAGAATAAAATATCGTGAAACTGCGATTAAGTACGATGAGCTACTATTGCATTCTATAATATTTTAAATTGGTTTTCCATTTGGGTCATTATCTAAAATTGTGTTTCTGCCATAGGTGTTTTATTTCTTTTGTATTTTCCATTCCAATTTTTAAGTAATTCTTTAGTGTATTTGTGTTGATAAATGTAATTTCCTTCGTTTGTTTGTTTGATTTGTAATCTTAAAAAGTTAATTTTCCTACTAAGCTCATTTCAAATTCTTTTTCCATTAGATTAATAAATTCTTCTAAAAAATCTGAATTTGTTGAACCAAATATTATATCATCTACATATATTTGTGCAATAAATATGTTTGTATTTAATGATTTAATAAACAAGGTTGGGTCAATTTGACCTTGGTTGAATCCTTTAGATGTTAAGTAAGATGTTAGCCTTTCATACCATGCCCTGGGTGCTTGTTTAAGTCCATATAATGCTTTCTTTAACTTAAAAACATAATCAGGGTGTTCTAGACTTTCAAACCCAGGAGGCTGACCTACATAAACTTCTTCTTTAATTAGTCCATTAAGAAAGGCAGACTTAACATCCATTTGATATAGTTTGAATCCCTTATGGGCTGCATAACTTAGTAACATTCTAATGGATTCTATTTTTTCTTTCTACAATTCCATTTTGTTGGGGGGTTTTAGGACATGAGAATTCGTGATGGTAGCCATTTTCAAGACAGAATTTGTTAAAATTATGATTTTTAAATTCTCCCCCATTGTCACTCCTAATTCTTTTAATTTTAAGGCCTTTTTCATTTTCAATTTGTTTGCAAAAGTTTGTAAAGATTTCAAAAGTTTTGTCTTTATGTTTTAAGAATTTTACCCAAGTAAACCTAGAATAATCATCTATTATGACTAAACAGTATAAGTTTCCATTTATAGATTTGACTCCATGGGAGTCAAAAAGATCTAAGTGTAGAAGTTCTAATATTGAGTTGGTTTGTGGCTGATTTATTGGTTTGTGAGTGAATTTAGTTTGTTTACCTTGTTGACAAGCATTACATATGGTTGAATCTATGTTAGGTAATTTTGGTAAGCCTCTTACTATTCCATTTAATTTGCTTATATTTCTAAAGTTGGTGTGAGACATTCTTCTATGTCATAACCATGTTTCTTCTTTTTGTGTTAAATAACACTTAATGGAAGAAGTGGTTAAGTTGATGGCATAGATGTTGTATTTTCTAAAACCTTTTAGGCTTATGGTAGGATTATCTAGATGTTTTATTAAACACTCTGTGGATAGAAATTTGACCTTATACCTAGTATCACATAATTGACTTATACTCAGAAGATTATATTTAAAATTTTCAACAAGTAAAACATTTGTAATTATAAAGTCTATTTTTAATTCAATATTACCTATACCAATTACCTTGAGTTTGCCGTTGTTTCCAAAGGCAACTGTTCCTAAGCTTTTGTAAATGAGTTGAGTGAACTTGGTGTGATCTCCAGTCATATGTTTGGAGCAACCACTGTCCAAAATCCACTTGGTTTCCTACAGTAAGTAGGATTTAAAGTTAGTCTTTTTATTTTTTAGCCGGCATTATTTAAGTTAATTTTAAGTTTTAAAAATTAAAGTTTTGACATTAATTTTTAAGTTTGAAATTAATTTTTAAGTTTAAAATTTAAAATTTTGAAATTAATTTTTAAGTTTAACATTAAAATTTTGAAATTAATTTTTAAGTTTAAAATTAAAATTTTGAAATTAATTTTTAAGTTTGAAATTAAAATTTAAGCCTTATTCATCTCACCCGATCTATATTATCAATCAGGGAATCCTATGATTTTGTGAGATGAAATTGGATTGTTAATTATGGAGTTTTGGTTTAACTTGTGTTAGATTCAGCTTTAGCTTTGGTTTCAATAAGCGATCTTCGGATAAACTTAAGCTTGGTGAGTCACATGGGCGTCATTAGAAGTAACCAACCTTCGAGGTTTTCCGAATAGTCTATCCATGAGCTTAGTACTAAATCTTGGTCTAACGGTTAGGATTCATTAAGGGTAGCTTGGTCGGTTCGGCCAAATGCACGGATCGAAACCATATCTTTCTAGAACTAAAGTTTCCCTAACGTACTATCATCCAAAAACTTCACCAGTACCATGATTCAAGTTAAACTTGGTCTCTAATCCTAATTACCCTGCCGGGTTAGTTTGTTTTAGGTTACCTGTCGGGTAAGTTAGTTTTAGAGGTGCCAGCTATTCTGGAGCCTCCCCCTGAATTATTGGTCATTGATTTAAATTTTGGTTTTAGGTTTGTGTCGATTCCTTTTATAGTTATGGTTAACTTGGTGATAATTTTGTTGATTTTTAAAGTGTTTAGATTTTGAATTTGATTTAGGTTTGTATTTTGGATTTTGGTTTGGTTTATTCGATTTTATATAATGTATTTTTTCTTTAGGTATATAATATTGATTAAGTCCTATTTGCGTGGTTAAGCACGCTTTCGGAACCCAAGCTAGATTGATTGATTTGTATTGGGTTATTAATGATTTGAAGGTTTTATTTGAATTCGACTTATATCCTAGTCCGGTTTTATTATAGCATGCTTTTTGATTATTTAGGATTAAGTCTAGATTTTTTGATCTTGTTGTGAATTTTTCTAACATTTCTTTTAAATTGTTAATCTCATTTTTTAATGATAAATTCTCCTCCTCAAGTGTTAGATCTTGAGTTGGATTTGAATTTTTGATTTGTTCCTTGAGGTTTTGATTTTCCTCAAGAAGTGATTTGTTTTCATTTTCTATTTTAATTAATTTACTATTTAAACAGGAAATAATTCTAAAAAAATTTTGTTTAAATTAAAATATACCTCATTCGGCCTGAAACGAGTACGGACTCGTGACTTGTTTCGGGTTCACCCGTCTTCATCTTCCGACTTGTCTTCTGTTTCAGCTCGTGGGCCATCAGTGCGAGATGTTTCTGCTCTTCCTCCTCCGATTCGTCCGAGGAGTCGTCCCCTGCTTTGAGTGCCTTCTTTTGGTTGGCTTGGTTTGTCGAACTTCAGTTTTGGGCATTCGTTCTTGTAGTGTCCCTTTTATTGCGGTGAAGCAAGTCGCGTTCCTTTGTTCGAGGAGAACCGATCTTTTAAAGGTTCTTTTCTGAAGCTCCTTTTCTCTGGTGAACATTTTCTTACCAAGTTCACCAGTGTTCTTCTTCTGAGTCTTGGTCGGAATCTTCTTCAAATTCAGGCTTGCTTTTCTTTTCTTTGGAGAAACAAATAAAGCTATACCTTTCTCGGCTCCAGATTAGTTTGTTCATGTAATTCTAATTCACGGAAAAGCTCGTCTAATTTTAACTTAGAAAGATTTTTAGAAATTTTGTGGCATCTACGATTGATGCCTACAAACTATTACGTGGAAAAGCATTTAATGTACCTTATTAAGTCTCTATTTTCCATTTGGTGGCCTATCATAAAGCCCGTTGAGGATGTCCTTGATCCTCGCGTGGGGCTGATTCGCCGTTTCACCTTCCTGCGTTTTATATTAAAATTTTATTAAGCAAGTCTCGTTTTGTTACCTTGGCGTCGCTCGTTCCTCGTGCTCGATCAATTTGTCCCACAACTCTTTAGCATTTTTGTGTGGCGATTCAGTTCTTCTCTTGTTAATCCGCACTGTAGAGTGTTGATCGCTTTATTTTCCGTTGACGCCTTTTTCTTCATGTCCGAGTCCAGGATCCAGTATATTCTCGGAGTTGTCCGTTGGAATTTTATAGGGTCTCGTGACGCTCATCCACTGGTCGAAGTCTGTTTTGAGGTAAACCTCCTTGCGCTTCTTCCAGTACGGAAAATCATCCCCGTTGAAGAGTGGAGGTAGTACTGTGCTGAATCCTTCTGTCTGAGACATTTTAGTCCTGCACACAGAAGAAAGAAAAAAGATCCCAAGACTTGGTCTTGGATTAGTAGTGCGGAAGAAGAAAAATATAGAAGTATCTAAATTGGTGTTGCACCAATTTTGATTTAATTGCAACGAAAAAAAAATCGTAAAACTAAAAACCGAAAAAAATTAATTTTTCACCCCCTGTCTGATTGGTGGTTGCACCAAATCAGAGCGGTACCTGCTCTGATACCACTTGTAGGACCGTGATCGTTCGATAGAGGGGGGGGTGAATATCGATTCGAAAACTCGGGAAAAGTAAATGAACACAGTTGATTTTACTTCGTTCGGAGCCTGTGACGACTCCTACTCGAAGGCCCGTGGTCCTTGACCACTTTCGTTGGGCAATCACTAGCAATTCGAATATGATTACAAAAAGCGTACAAGAAATGCTAATGAAACAAAGTGATACCGACAAGGAAATTAACTAAAGAAGAAGGAGCACTTTGTCGGAGCTTTGTTAGCGTCGTAGAAGCGTAGAGCAGCAGAGCAAGCAGTCGAAGAGTTCTCAGTTCTGTTTGAAGCTCCACCCCTGGGGCTTCTTTTATATGCTGCTCCGGGCACTTGGATCCCTTCCGGGCGCCCTGGTGCGACGTGGCAAGTCCAGTCAGGATGCTCCACGTAGTGAGGCGACGCAGAGGATAAAAGTTGCCTCCGGGCGCCCGGATCCCCTCCGGGCGCCCGGACCACCTTTTTCCAGAGATTCCTTCTCCTACAAAACAAGGTTAGTCCGAGGCAAAATATACCCTGCAACACAGATTGTTAGCACAATTTATAAAGTATGAATTAACAGAAAAAGTATGACTTAGATTCCGTATTTCCGAGACCGGAATCTAGTCACGATCTCGACTTAGATTTCCGAAATGGATCTAAGCCGGATCGACGCCTAATGTTCCCTTCCCGGGAACGCGTCCTCGCAGTCACTCCCCTCAAGTGACTTACCTCACTTACCTGCCAGACGTCCGGTCAGCCTTTCGATCCGTCTGGACCTTTCGCCAGCTATCCGGTCAGCCCGTCGACCTAGCTGGACTTCTTGCCAAGCGTCCGGTCAGCCCGTCGACCCGCTTGGACTTCTCGCCAGCTATCCAGTCAGCCCGTCGACATAGCTGGACTTCGTGCCAGACATCCGGTCAGCCCGTCGACTTGTCTGGACTTCTCCTGCACACTCGATCAAAGTGTCAGACAACAACAAAACTAACTTAACCTATTTGTCAATCATCAAAACCTAGGTTAGACCGTTAGTGCTACCCGCACCAACAGCAAGGAGATAAAGATTCATTATTAATATGTTCTTTTAAAACTAATACTATATTAGAAAAAATTTGTAAAACTAATTGAGCAGTGGGGTAATAAACACCGGAAAGTTGTTCGGTTGCATCATTAAATACTTTTAAAATTTCACAAATACTAGTACAAATATTCCATTGTTGTGAAAATAAATATATATTAGTATTAGTATTTTGTGCAAAAAATGAACATAATAATTCTTTATATTGAAATGAATCTTGTAATAATTGGTATGTTGAATTCCAACGTGTTGGTACATCACGTGGAAATTTTTTAGGTCTCATTCCATTAATTTTACAAAATCTACCCCATTGTTTCATTATAGATGGATGAGACCATAAATAAAAAATTACAATTCTAATTGGTTTAATATAACTTTTTAAAATTTTTAAACCATCTTGAACACATAAATTTAAAACATGACATACACAAGCGGTATTGGAACTAGCATTATCTAATGATATTGAAAATATTTTATGAGTTAAGCCATATTCTTCTAAAATTAAACATAATAATTGTGCAATGTTATGAGCATTATGTGATTCATCAAAAACTCTATAAGCTAATAATCTTTTTTGGAGGTTCCAAGAGTTATCGATCCAATGGCAAGTCACACCCATATACGAATGTGTTTGCCAATGATCACTCCAAATATCGGAACATAAAGAAACTTTATTATCTAATTTACTAAATTCATCAATTAAATTCTTTTTTCCTTGTTTTACTAATTTTTTAATTGTACGAGTAAGTGTAGTTCTAGGAACATGTTTAGCACATGGATTAAGAGATTCTTTACAAAAATCTTCAAATGTGCATTTAGATCCAAAACTAAAAGAAAAATGTTCTACGGAAACAAATTTAGCTAATGATTCGCTTAATTTATTATCCGAATATAAAAATAAACTGGAATCGGTACTACTGCTAGTTGAAGAAAATCTTGATAATTGTGTTTGAGAACGGTCGAGTACATATTCTGTCGGGTGCTTCATTTCTACATGTCGTTTCAACGACCCATAGCCACCGCCGGCTTGGAATTTGTAGGAAGCATTGCAGTGCTTACATTTTGCACGCATTTCTCTCGACGGAAGAGTGACCTTCTCAAAATGTTTACTGAAAATAGAAGACTTTAGAGGAGGAAGTTCCCGAACCTTAGTAGTAATTGCATCGGTACTTCCTTGTGTTTCGGGTGTCGGATTCGGAAGATGCTCGATCTCATCATCGGTGGATTGAATGTTGGGGTCCTCCTCTCGCGGATTCATTATTTGCTTTCCCTTCCGAGCTCGAGATGATGCACCTCCGCGACCTCCTTCCATTGTAATTGAAAATTGGAAACGAAAGCGTGTAGAGAATACGAAATTGAGATTAAGAGTAAGAGCAGAGAAGATATGTGTGAAAATGATGAAATGAGTTCTCTATTTATAGAGTTTTGATAGTAACAGACACTAAATCATAGTCATTGATCAAAAAACGGTCAAATGATCCTAACCGTTGAAAAAATACCCAAACCCCCCCAACGGCTATGAACCGCCGGTTAACCGGCGGTTCAAGCCGTTACAAAAAAAAAAAAATTACGGCTGAACCGGTGGGTTGAACCGCCGGTTCGCCCGTTGTACAGCAAATGAACCGGAACCGGCTCGACAACTTGTCGGGCCGGTTCCGGTTCGACCTGGCGAACCGGGTCAACGGGCAACTGGCTCGTTGACCTGATTACGGGCCGGGTCCGGGCCAGACCCGGCCCGGGGTCGGATCTAGCGTGGAGTCTGTTTTAAACCATAGAGTGACTTTTTTAGTTTACAAACATCAGAAGAGGGTGTAGAAAATAATCCTGGTGGTGAAGTCATATAAATTGCTTCCTTAAGATCCCCATGTAAAAAGGCATTCTTAACATCCATATGTCGTAATGACCAACTCATAGAAGCAGCAATAGCTAGAACAAGTCACACTGTTGTCATTTTTGCTACTGGTGCAAATGTCTCATCATAATCAACTCCATACTCTTGTTGATTTCCAAGTGCCACCAACCTTGCTTTGTATCGATCAAGTGAGCCATCAGATCTTAGTTTAATAGAATATACCCATTTACAACCAATGGGTTTAATACCAGAAGGACAGGGAACAATATCCCAAGTATGGTTCTCTTGAAGAGCTTGAAGTTCCTCTTGTATAGCTTTCTCCCAACATACATGTTTAGTGGCCTGAGAATAAGAGGTAGAAAGTGTAATATCAGCTAAAATAGCAAAAAAATCATACCAATCAGGAGGACGACTGATACGATTAGATCTTTAAGGAGCCACTGAAGTGGGCACTGGATCAGGGTCAGGAAGGATTTGCAATGATGGGGTTTGTCGTCGCCGATAGACAAAACCATGTTTAAAACGCTCAATGGAGGGAGATATATCATCAAAGCTAGGAAGAAGAACGCCATTTGAAGGGAGATCTTGTTGCCGAAAATAGTACTCATGTTTAAAGAAAACCACATTTCTAGAAATACACAGTCGATTAGTGGCAGCATCATAACACAAAAATCTTTTTTGAGTAGTGTTATATCCCATAAATGCACATCTTACTGATTGAGCTGTAAGCTTCTAGCGTTCATGAGGAGGTAAGTGAACAAAACAAACACATCCAAAATTGTGAAGCATATGATAATCAGGTTGTATACCAAAAAGACGAAAGTAAGGAGAATCAAAATCTAATCGTTGAGATGGTAACAGATTAATCAGATAAACTGCAGTCGACAGAGCTTCCACTTAAAATCTAGGTGAAACTGATGTCTCTAAGAGTAAAGTGCGAACCATATCCAACAAATGACGATTTTTCCGTTCAGCCACCCCATTCTGTTGAGGGGTGTAAGGGCATGATCATTGAGATATAATGCCTTTCTGTTGTTGGAAAGCTTGGAAATCATGTGGCATATACTCACAACCATTATCAGAAACCTTAATGGAGGTGGAAAATTGAGTCTCAATATAAGCGTAAAAAATTTTAAAAACATTTAACACTTCAACTTTGGTACGCAAAAAATATATCCATGTGAAACGATTATAATCATCAATGAATGTCACGAAATATTTATACTGCGCATGTGAAATGATAGGAGGAGCACCCCAAGCATCACTATGTATAATCTCAAAACATGTATTAGCACGAGTACCATAAGTAGGAAAAGATTACACTTTACTCTTTCCTAGTTTACAAACAGAGCAATTAAGAGAGAAATTATTAAAAGAACACTGATTTTTGTTGTCAAGAAAACCATGCTTCATCAAATGAGACAATATCACATTATTTGGATGTCCCAATCGTTTATGCCAAACGTCAGTCTTATTTTCAACAATAATAGAAGTCAAAGACAAAGTTCTAAGAATACTAAATTGTAATGGAAATAATCTGTCTACTTTAGGCCCCCTTGCGATCACCTTCCCTGACCTCTGATCCTGCACAAGACAACCACGACGAGAGAAATTTACATCACAGTTATTATCCACCAACTACCCAATAGAAATTAAAATAGTAGACAATCCAAGAGAGACAAATACATGATGAAATGAAGGTCCAATATCACCAATGGCTGTAATTGGAAGATTACTACCATTAGCAATCTGAATATTTTGTTTACCAGTATACTTCTGAAAATTATGCAGCCAATCAGGCGATATAATCATGATTTGATGCCCCAGAATCAACAAACCAAGGAGAAAAAACAATCTTACCTTGACCATGAAGTCCAAGAGTAGAAAATGCCGTGATGATCATCTATTGAACCATTTCTGGAGTAGCAAAAGATTGATTTGTGCCAACAATTGTGGCTGTAGAACTGATAGTGGTAGAATCTGAGATAACAACTTGAAAAGCTTGGCCTTGTCGATTTTCTAGGCGTGTAGGACATTGCTTGATAATGTGTCCATTCTGTTTACAATAATTGCAAAATTTCTTACCACAATTACGAGTAATATACCTGAACTCTTTGCAACTATAGCACTGCATTTGTCCCTTTTCTCGGTTCTTCACTTGACCCACATAAGCAACATTAACAACCTCAGATATCTCCTTGGATGAACTTAGAACAGCTTGTGTAGCCATTCTTTGCTCTTCACGCAACAATTCTCCAAGAGATATCCACGGAAGGGACAGGATTTCTATTCAGTAATCCAGCCTGTGCAACTTCAAATTCTGGCCTCAGTTTCATCAAAAACTGATGGCATCTACTATCTTCATGAATTGCTTGAAGGCTGGTTAAAGTCTCTTTACGTACCTTTGAATAGATAAGACCAGAATAATCGTTCCATAGATTAATAAATCCAGAATAATACTGCTCAATAGGGAGATTACCTTGACTAAAGTTACCAATCTCAAGTTCTAGTTGAAATCGTCTTGCAGTGTTATCTTGATGATATATGCGTTGTAGATAATCCCACATCTTCTTAGCCGTACTGAAGGAACGTAAATTGTTCACCATATGAGGTTCAATAGAACCTAAAATCCAAGAGATGATTCGAGCATCCTTTGCCTCCCATTGACTAAGTTATGTACCTTCTTTAGAAGCAGGAGCACACCCGTCAATGTGATTCCAAAGCTCCTTCCCTTTCAGAAACGTTCTGAACTGAAATTCCCAAGCTGCATAATTCTTTCCTGTGAATTTGATAGCCAAAGTCTATGTAGACATTCTTCCAAGAAAATTCTCAGCAGACATTCTTCCAAACAAAATAAAATCTCAAAGCCAAAGTTGTTGATCAGAAATTAATCAACCAAAAAAAAATGACAGCAAACCAGAAAACTCTGTTAACACAAAAGCAAAAAGAAACTGACAGAAATTTGAAGATTCAGTTATGAATTTCATAACCTGGTTCTGATATCATGATAAGATTTGATAAAATGCCTTCGTGCCTCTTTCTTTGACAATATCTTCTTTAAATAAGAATTACAGTACAACCTATTTTAGACAAGAAATTATTTACAACAATTATATTAATTACTGCTAATCTATTTTAGGTAAGAATATATATTGCTAATATACAGATTATGGTAAATTAGATTTTGAAATATCAGTCATAATTTCTGCCATGAAATATCAGTCATAATTTCTACCATAATCTTAATCATTGATATCCATAATTTCTACCATAATCTTAGCCATTGATACCATGCTCTGGTTATTATTGACTGGCCCAAAAATGTTCACTTCCCCTAGTCCTTTTAATTTGTCATCTTGTGAACTGAATTTTAACTGAAAATTAAGGGTATCATTTGTATTTTGTGTTTGAAGATCACTTTACCACCACTTGTTGGGAATAACACTATTGATAAACGACCAACAGGATCAATCATAACAAACTAGATGCCTTGACCTGCTACCTCGAATTGCCATCGTAGATCGATACCAGAAAGTGATTAATCAGGTCATGTGACGTCGAACTTGGAATGACCGATTCGGCTCCACGAAAGTTTTCCACCGGCTGCCCGGATAAATTAGGGAAGTATACATGGAGATCCATCCTGATAGCTAGCATTGCCAAATCCGCTACCTATTTAAGAGAAAAATTCTCAATAATATGCAGCAGTTGAGTCTCGAACACTAAATCCCTAATCTATCACTCGAGGACCTAACCATGACACCCTGCCCTCGGGGGCTCGTAAATTAATACCAGATAAACCCAGCTAGTCTTGGGGTGACCAGCCCGACCCCATGGAATTTTTCCACCAGCCACCAGGATAAATCGAAAAGCGCTCTTAGCGGGCGGCCCAGCATCCCTTGATTGCGTGCCCCATTTGGAGGAAAAATTCCTGCAAATACACCATAGCTAGGGATCGAACCGCGGGTGCCTAGGTGACAATTTGGATGTCCTGTCGCTGTACCATAGCCCTAGGGGCTCATAGATCAATACCAGAAAAAAAATAATTAACCAAGCTGGGTAATGTCGAGCCGGGGTGATTGGTCCGACCCCATGGAAGTTTTCCACCGGCCACCAGGATAAATCAAAAGCACTTGCGGCGGCCGGCCTAGAAGCCCAGCATCTCATAGTTGCAAATCCCATTGGGAGGAAACATCTCTGCAAATACAGCCCCGGGGCTCGTAGATCAATACCAAAAAAAGAAATAAATCCAATTAGTCTCATTGACTAACACTGGGGTGACATGCCCGGCCCCATGGAATTTTTCCACTGGCCATGAGGGTAAGCACTCACAGTGAGCAGCCAAGAACCCCAACATCCTTTAGTTGCGCGTCCCATTTGGAGGAAAAATTCCTGGAAATGTGTCATAGCTGGGGATCGAACCGTGGATGCCTGGGTCCTAAATACCCCACCGCTACACCATAGCGGGGGCACGTAGATCAATACCAAAGCTCTTAGAAGAGGAAGTCATGATGAAATCATACATCTAAAATATTTTTCTCTTATAATATAAATAATGCTCTAAAATGTTTGTGTGTTAATGAGAATAACTCCTTCAACCCAAAAGATAACAAACAGAAACACACAAGAATAAATAGCACAAATGTTTTATTGTGGTTCGACTTGAGCATTAAACCACACAGAAAGTTCAAGCATGTGTGAAATGGGAGATCATATTGCAAATCAATCCCGTTAGAATCTTTTCTGAACACTGAAGAAAGAAATAAACAAACTCTCACCTTTCACACACTTAGGATCCCAGAGGCACTCTTCATGAAGAAAATTCTCTTCTCTCTAATCACTGATCTTCAATAATCATTGCCTGGGTACCAATATGTCATCATAGCTCACTGCCCGATGCATGTATCCCTAGGTTAAATAGGTTCTAAGTATTATGTTACCTTGAATTAAAGAGGGATTAGGACTCAAACAGTTTGAAATTCAAAATTGGTTCACGATGCACTGCTGATTGGATGCATGCACAGCTCCATTGTATAAGGCCATGCTATTTGTCTGCGTCTGGACTGCAGTAGCAGGCTATGCGCAGGCCTAACTTGAGTTGAACCCAACTTTAGTAGTCTTTGTGAGCTTTAAGTCTAATCCAAGTCGTGATAGAGTCTTACTATAGTAGCTCTATGTATTTTCTACATAAGAATGCCAATAGATACTCATGGAATAGGAATGCCATAGACCATGATTCTATAACCATCTAAGTGTAATTGATAGAAAGTGTAACAGCGAAATTGAATAAACAAGCATAAAGATCCATAGTCACACCTGTGTCAATTTTGTGAAGAACTACACAGTAATAATATAAAGGAAATGAATGTATCATATCAGACAATTCTTTACAGCTTTAAAGCAAGCATCTTCTGGGAGATATGACAATTAAATGGCTTTGATCTCATGGTGGATGGATGTTTAAGTTATTATTCAGCTAAGCAGATATTACGATTCCTTTTTTACTATAATATCCTATACCACTGGAGAATTTTATGGATTGTTGTGTAGGGTATCTGGATCCAGAGTATATGGTTTCCCAGAAAATGACTAACAAGAGTGATGTATACAGCTTTGGGGTACTGCTGCTAGAACTTGTGTCAGGAAAGCAGGCATTTGATAACAATAATCTTGTCCAGTGGTTTCAAGATCTAGCCGACACTGGACTAACTGAATTGGCGGATCCAGCAATTGCAGATTCTGTCAATCTGGAGCAGCTCCATGTGGTTCTACAGATAGCAAATATGTGTACTCAGAAGGAAAGCAGAGAACGGCCGTCAATCAAACAAGTTCTGAGGATGCTGTATGAGCAGTTGGATCCCTTATATATTGGCTTCGCAAAGGCTGTGCAAGATGAAGGATGTTATGGTGGTGGAAGAGTATTCATTGAGAAGCAGCCGGTGAATGAGATCATTGCTTTCAGTGGAGATGCTAGATGTCTTCAATCTTCATCAAGCACTTCGAGATCCTACTGCAGTCGAAGCATATTGCTGGAATGCAATTCACCGCAGTCCCCACATGGTATTTAGTCCATCTATTACTATATCAGCCACATGAATTTTGTTTGTTCCTCCATCATTTGGCGACCAAAGAATTACAAGTGATGGTTACGAATAGCGCATTTGTTCTGTTTTTTTTAAGTACTTATGAATACCTTAATTATTTGCGTGTCCATGAGTATTTATTTTTCTTCTACTGATTCTACAGCATTCTTCTATCATGTTACTACTGTACTTAATTCTCTTCGTTGCTTCTATGAGCTATTAGGAATGTCTTAGGTGTGTGTGTGATTCATGTATTTTTGCACAACAGTAGTTGAACCGTTGAGGGAAATACATCTGAATGCTTTGCCACTTGGGTAAACATGTTCCAACTCGATTCATTCATCCTTGTCGCATGGGTTTATTTCCGAATGCTTTCAATATTAATTTCCTGTAAATTTCAAAGGAAGATGTTCTTTAAATTGTAACAAAATTTTGATGTGGCTACATTTTCTATATATTTGTGGAGTAACATCCCTAGCTTATCACTAGATTAGGGGTGTCAAAAATAAACTTGACCTACCAATTCAATTCGAGTCTATTAAAAAAAAAATCATGTTCGGGTTGGAGTTGGGGATTTTTGAATTGGTTTAATTTCAAGTTCGGGTTGATTTAAATTTAAAATTTGGAGGTTTTTTTATTAAATTAATTTTTATTTTAAAAATTAAGATGTTTTATGTACATAAATAATATAATATAGTATAATAATAATAAAATATTGAGATAAAAATGGAAAAATATAGAAAAATAATAAAAAAAAAATTAGGTTGTGCGGATTATTCGGGTTTTGGGTTTTTAGATTGAATGCAAGTTTAGATTAGGAATTCTTTTGATAATCGATTTTCAATTTGATTTAAACTCATCCAATTCATACTATCTTTCCATTTCACAAATTGAGTTGAAATGGAAATAACGGATTACTTAGGAAATTCACTTTCTAAATTTTGAATGAATTGCTAAACTATAAAAGAGTTTCATAATGCTTAAGTATGAAGTTCACTTGCTAGATAATGAAAGAGTTGAAACTTCCAAGTCTCGTGGCATTCAATTTAGTGAAAGGAAATGAGAAGAAAAAAAGGTTTGGCTTAAAACTCTTTGTTAGACATAAAAAGGTTATACTTAAATTCTCTTGTTTGTTAGAACTGAAAGAATTAATTTATGTAAAATATTACTTAAGAAAGATAAATTTAATTAAAATAAATCGTGTTTTTTTTGTTTGAATATGTTTGTTTTTTTTTTTGTTTGAATATGTTTGTTTAGCATATGAAGGGGAAAATGTCTTCCTCTTCTCCAAGTCTATCGACAAATCTAGTCAAGTCACGTGAGTAATGAATCCAATCCATTTTGGACTCAAGGGCATAGAGTATCGATGAGGTTTAAGAATCAGAGGCATGAAAGCTTGACAAATTATGAAAGTAATTTGTAATCTTGAGCTATTGCTTTGGGCAATATCATTTCATTTAGCTAGATAGAGATAGGTTATCTAGTGGCATGAGCACTTCTTGATTTATCTTGACGATTGGTAGAAAATTTTTATAGGACCGGACCGGCCTTCTCAGGTTCAACGATACGATTAATCATTTTTTGTTTACGGTCTTCAAGCAAGTATTGGTTTCAAGTTGTAGCGTGTGACTTACCTCTATCTTGGGACATCAGATAGGCCTATAGGTGTGGAAGTTAAGTGAAGGGATCATCAACTAAATTCAATTGTAAAATAGTAATTCAATCATATGGAGAAATTCAGGGTCAACTGAATGCAAGGAATTGTTAAATAGAACATTTTGTTCAAGCAAAAGATGACTTTTAGGCTCCGTTTGGTTCGTAGGATAGGATTAATGGTGTTAGAAATTATTGATGTAATAGAGAGTGTTTGGTAGGTGGGTTTAGAGCTGTCAGACGAGTCAATCCGTGGTAGGACGGGTCGACCTGTGACGGGCTAATCATTTGGTGGGGTGGGGCGGGGCGGGGCGGGCCAACCCGCCAACTTGGCGGGTTAGGAAATTTTCAACCTAACTCATTCTAAGACGGATTACGGGTTTGACGGGCCAACCCGCGGGCCTATCAAAAATTTAAAAAAAAAAATTAAAAATATTTCATATCTTCAACATTTTACTTCAAAAAAAAATTCTACAATTAAATATATACATAAATGTGTTTTAAATATAAATGAACACAAATGAGTACTTATATTGGATGAAAAGTACTATTTTTATTTCAAAATTATAACAAAGAAAGATAATAAATTGACCTAAAACTTAGCTTACATGTATTTTTCAACCTGCGGGCCAACCCAAGCCCGAGCGGGCCGACTCGCGCGGGTCGCGGGCCTAGGCGGGTCGGCCCACGGCGGACTTGGGTTGATAAAATTTCAACCCAACCCGCTTAAATTTTTGACAGGACGGGTCAACCCGACGGGCCCAACCCAAATTGACGCCTCTAGGTGGGATATGATTAATAGTATAGGGATTAATGGTGTGATAAATAATCATTGGCTCTCCCAAGAGATTATTTATCACACCATTAATCTCTATTCCACCTACACCATTAATCATATCCCATAAATCAAACAGAGCCTTAGTCAATTGGAGGCTTTAGCAATCGAGTGGAATAGAAATCTAATCGATCGTCAATATAGTTTTGGCAACTTAATGAACTATTCTAGTTGACTAAAGGTGAACAAAATGTGTTTGTTGGAGCTATTATTATATAAACACTTGGGGAGTTTAAAGCCAACAAATTTGCTCAAAAACATCTTTAATTCTCTTGTGAACAAATGATCAAGATGCTTAAACTCTTCAAGGGTTTTTAATCAAACTTGAATGCTTTTAACGCAAATCCTTGGTTATCCCTAGTCATCTAAGCTTTACGTTTCATTATCCATTAGGTTGATGCATTTGATTGATGCAAAATGTGATAACGCTCACTCCAAGCTCTTCTCATCATCAACCCCACAATAAAATAAAGAGTGGTAAATCAGGTACTGAGTGATTCCTTAAGTGGGAGCATTATTTGTCAGATTTGAACCCTTGCCAATTGATGTAAGTCTACCACTTGAATACCAACTTAGCCACGCCTTAGGAGCTAGTTGATGCATTATATTGCAGCAAAAAGGTGAAACCCTCGCCCCCAGGGCCCCCACCAACCGGACCCACGGTCATTGTGAGGAAGGTAAATCGCAACACCCGAGCTAACATGGGACGGACCAGGTGGGATACAGGGATAGGGGATTTATTCCCCCGTTGCCACTGAGTTTCAATCCGGTGGCCTCATTGCAACAACTTCCGTCCCATGCCATCTCGGATGACCCACGGGGTCTAGTTGATGCATTATATGAGTCAATTGGTGGTGGATTAGGAGAAAGGAGCTATGAACCCTACTAAATTATTGTGTTTGCATTGTATTGTTAGAATACTAGAATGCATACAGCTAGACACAACAATCAAACGCGCACACGAGCACCATCGAACAACTAACTCTTAAATTGTATATATATATATATATATATATATATGATAATTTGTTGTTTTAGGATCATATTACCAACTATTTATATGGATCTTGCATATTTTACTTGATGGACCATCACAAGCCATAATACAAGTGTCATGCTATCAAGTTGGCAAAAGATGATTACGCTCACCTCAGTATCCCCGTCAATCCATCTCAGGACTAACACAGAGGAGGTAGATGACTACTAGCTCTTGGAATAGTGGCTGACGCATGAGGGAGACATTTACTTCGACTATGCCAAGATTTGAATCCAATCTTAAGTTGACAATAACTCATGCACTAACCACTAGACCATCTCAAGGAGACAAGTGTCATGCTATCAATGTACTATTGAAGATCACGCAAACTCACATATGCTTTTATACTTAAATTTAGAGCAAAGTCAATTTATGCTATTTCACCTTAACATTCACCAACTATATTGTTTGGCTTAGCTGGCATGCCCTTCCTGCCCAACTCAACCAACCCAGTAGGCCAATCCAACTCCTCTAAAGTATTGGTTATGCTCTCCCTAACTAGCCCAACCAACTGAGGTCAATGCTCACAAATAACATTAGGGCAGGAAGCTACGGCGAAGTGATTGTGAGTGCAAGGGCTTGTGAGGTTGGCTAGCATTGAAGATGGACACTCCTAAATTCCAGAACATCAAAATAAGGGTACTCCTTTTGTTAAATATCAAAGGGTATTCCTTTAGCCCTTTCTTAAATCTTAAGCTGAATATATAATTTTGTGGAAAATAAATTAAGGTCCACACCTATTTCAAGGTAAATTTCCTCTCTTGTTGATGTTTATGGATGTTCACTTTCCTTTAACAATCCCCTCTAGATGCTTGTTCATTTTATTATTATTATTATTTGTAAGAAGAGGCATTCAGACATGGCATGCGTAATCAATGTTGATACAGAAAATATCCAACGATCGAACTTAAGTTTTAATAATAACAAAAGGTCCAAAGTTAAGGTTATTTATGGTCTAACATCTTTGAATGAGTTTGCATGAAAGTCCTAAGTGTACTTAGGTAAAAGTCCTAGCTGCGGTTAGACAAGTGAAAAACCATAGGAGTGGTAACCCTAGGTCCTAGAGGGTGGTAACTCTAGGCGGAAAGTCTTGGCGGGTCGAGAGCTTCGGGCAAAAATCCTAGAGTCGGAGACTCTAGGTGAAAAGTCCTGATACCGCGAACCGGGTGGAAGACTGGACGGGTCGTTGAGCGAACGTCCAGCAAAAAGTCTTGGAGCCTCGGGCGCTGAGCAAAAGTCTAGTCGATTTGGAGGACCGGTCTGACAACAGGTAAACTCTCCCGAGTGGAGTAGGTGAGGATGCATTCCCCGGTGAAGGAACAATAGGCATCGGTTCGACCTAGGGTTTCCGGAAGGAAATCCAAAGTCAGAACCAGACAGTCAGAGGCTGTCGTAATTTCATATTACATATATATTATTTTTGTCTGGACTAACTTTGTTTTATAGAAAATAAGAGATAGAAAAAGTTGGCCCGAGCGCTCAGAACTGGTCCGAGCGCCCCGAGTTGGTCCGAGCACCCCGAGCCAGTCCAGGCGCCCGGAACCCAAAAGTTATCGACAAGCTGATGTGACGCACACGGAGTGGTCGAGCAACGTGGTCCAGGCGCCCCGAGGGATTCCGGGCGCTCGTAACAACCTATAAAAGTAGTCTTGGCCAGAAGCTTCAATACAACACAACGAATGACTTTCGCTTCTTCGAGCTACTCAGAAAACGCCTCCTAGATGCTCAAAAGCTGCTCCGATAACCATCGCGCTGAAGATCAATATTTCCGAGTTGTTGGTATTCTTTAAAGTTTTTTTCCTTGTAATCAATCATTGTACTTGTACTTATTCCGGATTGATTAGTGATTGTCCATTGAAAGCACTCTTACGTACGGACCTTAGAGTAAGAGTCACCACATACTCCGAACCAAATAAAACTCTTGGTGTTAACGATTGTTTCGTTTACTTCTATTCCGCTGCGTATTTTCGAAATATAAGTGAAAGCCACGAGCGCTATTTTCTCCTCCCTTCCTCTTCTAGCACTTTCGATCCTACAATCAATCAAGAAGAAGAGACACGAGTTAATCATTATTATTTGACCTTCTAAGAAAAATACATGGGGTATGCAAGCACAAAGAGTAGGGTTGTAAGTGAATCAAACATTGGTCAGTAAGTTTGATATTTTACTTGGTAAAAATTTATTTATATTCGTTCAATATATAAAATATCAATTAAATGAATAAGCTTGAACTTATTAAACTACATGAATAAACTTAAACACATACGTTTGACTTATTAATATTCATAAAGAAAAATTATGAATTATTTATGAATAATATTCATGAACAAAAATTGTAAATTATATTCATCAATAGAGCTCTTATTAAACAGGTAAATAGACAAACAAACAAGTTTGTAATATTAAGCTCCTAAACCAACCAAATAAGTTTTTAAATGTAAAAAGTTTCAAACAAGCTCTAATTGAGAGTTTAATTACATCTAAACAGACTAAGCTCAAGTCAAATTTTAACCAAGTTCAAGCTCAAAAAAAAGAAATCATGTCAAACTTGAACAACCATTTCAACAGCTTAATTCATTTTAAACTTGACTCGATTACCTTATCAACAAACTTGAACAACACAAAGTTTGACTCAACTTAACTCATTTAAAACCTTATCAAGGAAAACACAATGCAAAACTTAATTAAACTAAAAAGAAGGCACAAGCATAGGAATCAAATGGTGTTAAGTACACTACAAAACATTCTAAAGACAAAAATAGTTTTAAAAAATAATATGATTCATCTTTACCTCGGTTCACCAAATTTAGATGCTTCTTTATCGATCTATCTTTCCAACTGAACACTCAAAAGAATGAATATGTAAATCCATCTAACTACTCTTCCATTCATCCTTGGGCTTATTTATCCAAACAAATAGGTCATTTAGTGAATAGGTTTTGATATAAATTTAATTGAAATTGACAAAAGCTAGAGAACACCCACATTTCATTAAACAAACTAGATCATCTTGGCATATTAACAATATTTTGACTTCCCTCTACTTTAGCCTGAGCATAAAAAATTCTTAGAAAGCTCTTCATATTGGTTCAAATGATGCTTTCTTCGAGTCATAACACAACTTTAACTCAAATATTATCAGCAAAACCTGTCGAGAAACAAATCATTCCAAGAACAATTTTGCATCATCATTTCTCTTTAGGGTGAGTTGCAACCAACAGTCAATCTCTGGATGTAAATTCACAATATATCAACCACCAAAGTGGTTTTAGGTGAATTTCTATTTCCTATTGTTTCTAACAAGTGGTGCTCCTACTACGAGATAATAATGTTCTAGTAATTGCAGATGAATTAGGGGAAGAAGCAGAAGAAAGCAAAGACGCTGAAGAAGACTCTACCGAACCTCTCTCGCTGCCGTTTGAAAATTTGTAACTTCCTACTACCTCCAATGGATTATTGCAAAGGAAACCATTGAATGCATTGCTACCATCGTGATCTTGAATGCTAACACGGTGTTCTAGCATCTCAGCTTCAAGGATGTCACCATCCAAAGTCGTCAACGATTTCAACTGTCGATTTAGAGAGGCTATCGTCTTCTGACATTCTTCCAATTTTCCAGCAGCCACAACAAGTTCTCTTTCCTGAAACAAAACAAACATGTTGAACTTGACTAAGTATGGTACTGAAACTCCATCTAATGTAGAATGCCTATTAATGAGAAATTTAGAAGATGAGAAACAGCATTCTGAAGCACTGAACTATTATGGTACAAGGGAAAATATTAGTAAGCCACTGAAACATAAGATTTGACAGATTGATGGCGAAGGCAGATCATTGATAGTAAGAAGGTTCACCTGTTTAATCTTAAATTCTCGATTGGATCTTGAAGTTCTATAAAGATCAGCTTCTCGGCTAATCCTTAAGAACTCACCTTCAAATTTATGACACTGAGCTGCATATTCTGCAGACAGTGCTCTCTCCTCGTCTACTCTCCTTTCTAGAAAACTCGCCTTATCACTCAGCTTCTGAACTTCTAAATGTGCTAATTCAAGCTGAATTTCCACCGACAGTTTTGCTGCCTCTGTAGCCTCTATTTTATTAGCAAATTCCTTCGCTGACTCGAGATCAAGTTCCAGTTTCATAATTGCTGCCTCTGCAGCTTCTAGTTTAATTGCATATTCTGCAGATAATTTTGTCTCCTCGTCAGCTTTCAATTCCCAGAAATTAACCTTCTCCTTTATCTTCCCAACTTCTGAATTTGCATGATCAAGCCGAGTTTCCAATGCCTTATTTGTTGCCTGTAAAGCATTGACTTTTGCTTCTAATTCTGAAGACAGTGCCCTTCCCTCCTTTAAGTGGCATTCCAAGACTCCAATTTTTTCATTGAGAGTACCAACTTCTTGATGAGCTGACTTCAGCTGGGAATCCAATTCCAGTCGAGCAACCACAGCAATCTCTAATTCAGCTTGATATTCAGCAGACATGACTCGATCAGCCTTGAGCCTTTCTTCTAATAAAGATACCTCCTCATAAAGCTTTCTATTTTCTGAGTATGATAACTCTAGCTGAGTCTCGAGCTCCTTCCACATACCCTCCAAATCCACAACTGTCCTCGCTTTCAATTCATTGGCCAAGTCCATCTTTGTCTGCATTTCAACTATTTTATTTTCGGCTTCCATCAGCAGATTGCAAGAGACCTCAAGCTGGCGATGTGATTCTGCCAGAGCTATCCTCATTTCTTCTTTCTCATGTTCAAGCTTCTCAACCTTCTCTTCTAACTTAATCAATTTATGGTCCTTGATTTCATTTTTGATATGCAAATTGTCGTTAATAACCTGGCAGGAGTTGTCTTCCAGCTGAATGATCCCAGTATCTGTCTCAGGCAAGGCAACGAGTCTCTCCATCTCAAGAAAATCATCCATAAGCTCAATCTCGTCAGAAGCATCAATATTTTTTGAAGTTGGTTTCTCACCCTTAAACTGATCAAGCTCAGCAATTAAAGCAGATGCCCATGAATCTGAGCATCCAAGTTCAATATCTACACAAGTCAACCTATCTCCGCTATCTGATTTACTATCTGTGAAAGATTCCACACAGATTGAGCTTCCAATTACTTTGGGATCACTGGTGGATGATAGCTTATAATTTATATGGTGTAGCCAACGACATTCGGCTTCAAGTTTGGTGATCTTCTTTATGCTCTCCAAGTGTTGCTTACTAGCCGTCTCAGCTGCTTTGTTACTTAGCTCCCTCTCTAGTAATAAAACATGGAGATCTTTGAACAGTGAATGGACTTCACTCTTCAGAGCTGTGTTTTCTTTCTCAACAGTTTCTAGTCGTGCCTGAAGTCCATGATCAAGTGCTTTCAATTCAATTTTTGCAGTATCAAGATGTGGTTTGGTTTCCGCAAGTTGTTTTTCAAATTCGTGCTTCTCAGATTCCCACTTACATCCCTTATCGGTGGCCAAATCATGAACTTTACCCTCTTGGTCCTCCCTGAATCGATGGCGTTGGCTGACACGTTCCTCGAGAGCCCTTTCAAGTTGGTTAATTCTATCTTCAAGGGAAGTGTTCTTTTCGACAGCAGTTTCAAGCTGCTGCTTGAGTGTTACAACCTCAGCTTCAGCCTGTTCCCAGCCTATCAAATTTAAGAGTAGATTAAAATGCGATGTGAGAAATTAATAAATGAGTAGTAGCAAAGAAACTGCAGGCAATGTTTAAGATAGTGATTCGCATAACCGAGGCAGATTACCTGAGACAGCATCTTCTGCAACTTTAGCATGCTGCTTGACAAGTTCCTCTTTGGCACTGATGTTGAGAAGAGCAGCCGATAGTTTCTGGGTCAATCTCTTCACAGTTTCATCAACTTCAGAATCACAAGTGTTGGATGCAACCTCTGGTGATTGTGCATGGCTAGTTGAAGTATCATTTGGAGAAGCCTTCGTCGCTTCCTGTTTTACAAAGAACATCCATAATCATTCTTACGATATAGCATTTTTTCAAGTGCCCGCTGGTAAAGGTGAGCACAGCCAAAACATTTCATCTTAGCCACTAACGGATACTCATATCACGTATTGAGTATCAAGTTGCATTGTTCTTGAATACAGCTTATGTATTAGTTGAGTTTCCCTTCTAGTTCACATTTTATTTATATTACGAAATAACAGATTCTCCTTGCGACAAGAAAATCACTTCAAAATTCGGAGATACATGAAAATGAATCATCTGCCTGAAATCCATAATTATAGTAGCAGTCTAGAATATAACTTCAGTTATTTGCCTTGAAGTAGGAAGATCAAAAGACGAGACATCTCTACAAGATATTAAAATTTGTTAAGAAAAGATTCAACATGAGAAAATATGCATTTCCCTTTTTATGTTATGAACACAAACTATGGTAAAATGTTATCAAACATATGGGTACAGCATGTGATGCAACATGTCGGTGAAGGAATATCAAACACTTGAAGGATTATTTCCTTAGGCCGCCATGTCATGGTGAAGTTTTTCCCTGTACTATTGGAATTATGCAAACAGTTGGGACTCAGTTATTGAAAATTGTTGCTTCTTGTTGTTAAAGAAAGTTGATATGTAAATGTTAATGAACTAACCCGACAATTAAATTAGTGTAGAACAGTGAAGAAAACAAACATGTAGAGCATAACAACTATTGATGATTAACATGGCTGTAAAAACTACAGGATGTGAACAAACCATCCATAGAAACTGCAGGATCTAAAAGATAATAACACATCACAAGTTATTATATTTTGGTTACAGGAAGAGGTCACCAGATTAATATGATTGTACCAAGGTTCAAAATCTCGAGCCATGCCAAACCAGAGTTTTGATTTTTGACTAGAAGAATATTGTTTTGATAGTGTGCTAGCGTTACAATCTATGGTGTCAGTGACAAATTTGAGATGCTAAGAGGAAGGAAATGGAGAAGAAAAAGAAGATAAGAGAACAAATACTTAGGTTCAAACTTTATATTCAATCTAGAAAGACACAATTTTCACATTATATTTATATACACAAGCTATAAAAAAAATAGCATTAACCCAATTCATCTTGATGTGTGTTGTACTATGTCAAGAGGTAAGCGTCAGCATGCCATGATACTCATTGACATGATTATCATAGCTGTTGGAGAGATATTGCTTGTGTTGAAAAGTATCGAGTTTTGGTAGCTTCGACCATGCCTCAGAGATTTCAAACCATGGATTTTACTAATCTGTTTGTCGTGGGTAATAGTTATCCTAACCATGTCTTACATGATACAAGATCAAACATTCGACAAAAGTGACCCTTCCAAAGGCCAAGACATCAAGAGACATCTAAGATTTCTAAAAAAAGGCAAGTCCAAACAATTCCAAACTTCAACCAATGACATCAAGAAACCGTACAAGATGTAGAATAGTCCCATATAAGAGGATAGCACCCTTTGCAAAACAAGAGTGTCAACAGTATAACAACTGCAGCCAATCATACCCATGTGTCCTAGCATTTTGGCGGCAACCTTCAAACACAACATTATGAATTCATATTGAAAAAAAAAAAACAAGTTTATGCTATGATATAAGTCAGATTCTTGTATAAAGTTTCAAACCCAGTCCTTCAAGCTGCAGGCAAGGAAGAATCAGCCCACTGTAGATTAAAGCATCTAAATTCATCCTACACCCTCTCTTGGCAATGGCACAACTGTTAAACGCATGTTCCCGTGACTGCTCGAAAGGCCTGGAGAGAAAGTAAATAAAACCAAGCTATGGGGACACTACTACACTAATCAATGCTGATGAAGAAAAAGTCGCGCATTTCACCATTCGTAGGAGTGAATGTTTGATGGAGAAAAAGGCATGGAGAAAGAGTCACAAATTTCACGCATTTCACCATTCAATGCTGATGGAGAACAAGTGCCATGAGGAGCTGGAAATGAGTTTTTTTCTCAATCCTCTTTCAAAGGCCGAGAACACCAAGTTGAGACCCCAAGTAAGAAATTGAAAATATCTAAAAACCGCATTTAAATTGTAGGAATTTGCACCACTATATGAAAAGGACTTCAAAAAATTAATTAAAAGACCAAAAAAGACAATTGAAGATAAAATGAGGATGCAAAGATTGCACATATTGAAGGCCTTCACCTTCTCAAAAAGCAAGGCAAATTGAAAATTCTATATGACATTCCCCGGAGTATAAAGTCCGTTACCACTCCATAATGAAACCCCAAAATAATATCCTTTCGTGAGAATTCTATGAAGAACATTAGTAAAAAGGATAAAGAGATAGAATTTCCCTATCTCAAACCTTCCCACGTGAAAACCACACACTAGCCCAACCATTAACTTTCCCTTTGTTTCCTTTGGCAGAAATGAGAGAGTTTTCCACTAAATTGCGATTTGGGCGAAATATTTGCCACTTTCATGTGAAATGGAACCGAATCCAAACTTCAAAAAGTTATTTTGTTAATTATTTATATTTTAATCAATAAAGATTTGAAATTTAAGTTTACCTTCCTTTTTCTTTCCCTCCAAGAGTCAAATGGACAATATTTTACTATTTTTCCTATGAGCATTTCCTCTATCTTTTTCATTCCCTAGCTTTTTCCTTCCTTTGTAGGGAAATCGACAACTGAAGACCTCTACCAATGAGGTAGCTAGAAATTTATTTTCGTGGGGTAAAACATTTTGACACAAATAAAAGATTACTTTTCTCTTTGGATGATAATTAAGGGTGAGCATAGCCTTGAAAAGGTTCAAATTCTTGAGAAAATTAATGTCAGTATTTTGGTGATCTCATCTGTCGTTGATCGTTGTTGTTTGTATTCTCGTTGCTTGTTGACACTCTCATTCCTCACCTCTCTGACTTGCCTTACTCATTTTTGCAACCTTGTGGTCCAAACATAGTTGCCTTCCCATGCAAACATCCTTCACCCTCCAGTGGGGTCAATCTACCGAAGTCACCAACAATACAAGAACTCTCTAGCTTTAGAATGAGAGGAGAGTAGAAGTAGTTCAAGGAATTTGAATGAGCTCAATCCTCCTAGAATCAATAAAAATTCAAGAGAAGTTAATTTTACTATGTCCCAAGTTCCAAAAGATGGTGAAACCAACCCATTTGGAGAGCTCAAACTAATAGGGAACAATATGGAACGAAGCCATACAAAATTTTATGAGCGCCCCCCATATGACACCTAAAGTGATCCCAGAAACCTTATAAAACTTGGACTCTCCTGGAATCACAAAACGTGGATGCATCAAAAAACAATAGAGCTTCCACACTTGCTCTCGGTAGCAACACATTGAAAGTATTTACAGTTATTCATCTTTATCTTGAATTCAATGTACCTTAGCACGATGCTAACCTTTACTAGTAGAAGTCCATCAACTTGGAAGACACCTCACCACCAAAATAGCTTCAATAGGTAGGTGAAACTCTGTAATCATAAATGTTTTCCTGTTCATATCTTAGAAATATCTTCTGATGGACACAGACCCTACTTACCCATCCCTTCAGCTAGTGTCATAGCTCGTGGAGCTAGTGCCTTGCCTAACTTTAATCAACAAGAACAGAGCTTGGCATAAAAATCCTACCAACGGATCCAACAACTTTCAAATTTGCCTCCTTCTGCCTAAAAGTACATAAACTGCCAACATTGAAGATTAAGGGAATATGATCAGGAAGAGTCACCATGAGACCCACAACCCTACTTCCATGGAAAACAACAACTTCCACTGCATTTAGACAAATGCAATGGATTGTAGCAAAACATAGGCAACCCTCATAAAAGCAACTCCAAGTGAGGCATGCCCAATTAAAGGCATATCAATTTATTCATCTATTAAATAAATAAGATGACACTCTATTGTCAGTGAATTCAACCAGTCATTAGGATTTGAAGTGCAGTTGAAATTTCCCCACTAGCCATAATCTATCCCCAAGTCCACTGATAAAATGGCCATTAGTGAATTTCTCCTCTCATGACTCATATGAGGTCCATACATATTAGTGATCCGGATAATCAAAGAAGATCATAAGTCTTTAATACAGTAAGATAGAAGAAGCATCTATGCTTCCAACACTCCATCTGAAAGCTAAAAAGACCAAAAAAACAACCCACTTGAATGGATTTATTTTATTAGTAGTCCAACTAATGAATCTTGCAGATCTAATTTTAAATTAGTTAAAAATCACTGTTAAATTTTATATAAATGTAATAAATTTACAGCACTACAAAATCAAGTTTATCTTAAACAACTTTCTCAAGAAGATCTGATATTTCTTCTCATAACAAATCCAAGGAGACTTGTCTCCTAACAATGGAAGCTAAAAGAAGCCATACCCATACTTTGATTTTGTGACTTTGATATTTCAAGGTTCTAAAGAAATATTGTTTATTTGTAACCTATTTTTGAGCAAACAACAAAAATGATCACATTGAAGTAAGGGTGTATTTCCTCAGTAAGAATACAGAAGTGGATGAGGAATTTAGAGAAAGGAAAATATTTGAATCCCTCAAGAGAGCTGTCTTGTTATCTATATCATAGATTTCAATTAACAAGTGCCACTCTTGAGATATTGGTGTGCCCTATAGCAATTTGTTTCACTGAGCATGCAAGTAAGTTATAGATCCAATCAATTACTTTTATGCAACTAAATAGAATGACTGTATGAGAAGGGCCAGGAACAAAAATCAGCTCTTGGTTCTTGTTCTGACTAGAAAATCAAGAGCAAACACTCAACAATAAACAAACTTGAAGTAACGACAACTCCTCCAACATCAGACCATCGGATCACAGTTGCACAGGTTGTTTGTTAATATGTTTTAGATACTTCTAATTTACCATTATTGAAACTTCAGGGGCATAGCAGAGATCTCATGATGAAAAGACATTATGTGAAATGCAGTGTAGGAAAAATGTCTCGCATGAAGTACTCTCTAAATGTTAATCTTAATTTAATCTCAGCGAAAGATCTACAAACTCTAATTACTCAAACTTGTGATATCATCAGAAATAATGAAAAATGGCCCATCGAAATTGCAGCTCAGACAAAGGAAACTCCTGATGCAACATGATAGCCAGCCAATAGCCACCAGAGATGAACAACTCAATACCCACATAAATAAGAACAATTTCAAACTTTTTACTGAGCCTTGCACATTCCATAGATTCACCATGAAAGTACCGTGCTGCAAAACTCGATCGCTTCCAAAATCCAAAACAAGAAGAAGAAAAAAAAAAGAGTTGGCATAAAACCAAAATGAGTAAAGTACTAACCTGGTCATCTGAGTATCTTTCGGACTGAGAGGATACCGATCCCGAACTCTCTGTCTCACCGGGGCTCTTCTCTGATGACTTGCGCCTCCACAACCAACTCCGGCGGTCCATCTTGAGATGTCAATCATCAAATGAAGCAGCAGCAATTTTCCGACTCCACCTCCCTTTTTCCGCCGAAGTCTAAAGCCCAAAAAATTCACACTTGGCCAGCACACGAAATGCCTACGAAAAAAAGAGCGCCGATCAAAGATCGGAATAAAAGACAAGAGAAGGCAACTGAAACCAAATGAAAATTTCATCACAAGATCCAGAAAGCAAAGTCGAAGAGAAGCTTACGGTCATATAAAACTCCACTTTTTCCCCCTCAGTTCCATCTTTTCCGACTACTAACATCAAGATGCAACATCCCCCCAAAAAGAAACAGAAAGGAAAGCGCAACTCGGATCAAGTACTTCTTCGCGTCACTCCAAGGACGCCGCTGAAAAAGCCGTCATCATTCACACCAAATGGACGGAATGCGAGAGGACACGAAATCGGCGTGAGTTTGTCGTTGTCACTCCGGTTTCCTCGCAAAATTCTCATCTTTTTCGCATGCCAAGGTTGGAAAAGCCACCCAATCTATCAATAAACCTACAAACTACCACCTTCTTCCTGAGGCTGCCTACGCATGTGAACAGGAGAGGAAAGTCGCCTCCTTGGGCACACTTTTCAGCTTTATCTGCGCGGTTTACAAGGATGGCACGGTTTTTCTGGACGCTTTCAAAACGGAACCGGCAGCATTATTCCCGCCCTCTCCTAATTCCTCTTTCTGGGCTCCTCCAGCTGAGCTGCCGCAACCTGTAGTTCCTCTTCCTGTCCGCTCTATACTTTTGCCTGTTCTGCTGTTCCAAAATAGAAAGCTCATGCATTTCAAAGACGTTAATTCGGCAGCAGAGGACAGCGATGTGGCCTGCTAATCCCACGAACTGTTCCTGAACGGGGATGAGATAGATTTGCTACATAAAGAAGAAGAAAAAACGTCTTTTTTTTTTCACCTGGGGCATTTATATTTAGACGAAAATTAAAACCAAGTTACTTTAAATAGAGTCGTCAAAGAATGAATATCTCTTTCTCTTATATTACCGTCAGAAAAGGACTTTAATTTTTTGATCGTATATAAACGTTTAAATTTATCTATCTAATCTACGGCTTACATCTTGTTCTCCCTAGGACCGTAAATAAGTCGAGCCGAGTTGAATTTTAAGATATTCAAACTTATTTATAAGATAATCAAATCGATCCCAGCCGAACTTAAAATGAATCAAACTTTTGAAATTAGTGTTCAAACTTGGCTTAGTTTTTATGAGCTTGAGCTTGTTTGAAACTTAGTTTGAAGTTTGTTCATTTAGATGTTATCAAACTCTCAATTCAAGTTTGGCTTAAGCTTGATTCAAGCTTAGCTTGAACTTGGTTCAAGCTTGATTCATTTAGATGTTATCAAGCTCTCAATTCAAACTTGTTTGATTATTTAAAACTTTTAGTTGTTTGATTGGTTATTGAGCTTGATAATTTAAATTTATTTATTTATTTTATTTTATTGTTTATTTAGCATATTGAAAAGAGTTTTATTAATGAATATAGTTCGTGAACATTGTTCATGAACGTTGTTCACGAATATTGTTCACGAATGTTGTTCACGAACGTTAACAAGCTGAACGCATATGTGTTCAAGCTTGTTTGTTTAGCTTAACGAGCTGTTCAAGCTTGTTTGTTTAATTAATCTTATGTATATTGAACGAACATAAACAAGCTCTTATCAAACCGAACACCAAGCTTGTTCACAAGCGCTTGATTCATTTACAACCCTAGTTCTCTTGCTGGTGATGTCGTCGTCTTAGCGTTTTTTCAGAGCGACTCCTAACACGCAGAAAGAAAATAAATTACCGAAACTTATTTAACTTTAGTCAAACGACCTTCCTAAATAGGGGACAAAGGATAATTTAAAATAGTATTTATACCTATCAGAAATCTATTTGACAATAAATTTGAGTACGAATCTTCTGGTCTGTAATTTACGAACCAAAGGATGATCCACTTTATAGATTGATCCATTTTACCCCATCACTTAAATAGATGGGGTCCATCATAGTCCACTAATTACGATCAATGGATAATCCTCTGATCCGTAATAAGATAAGGTCTATCATAATCCACCAATCTATCAAAATATAGTGTAATATTACTTATGTAGTCCTTTAATTTTATCAATACTCTAAATGCCATTTCATTTGTTTATCATTGAAATAAACTTCTCCCTTCTCTTTTTATTATTAGTCATCGTGCGCACACGTTTCAATGTGTTATATTAAACTTGGTAAAGGTGCATCATGCTCATGCAGTAGTGTAACGTAAGGGTGACGTTTGAGAACTCCAATAGCAAGTCATTGTAACGAACTCTCCCTTAGAATATATTATACTGATAATAACATATACTGCATTTGATCTCAACCAAAAGACTAAAAAATATATGCTTTCTAATGTCACCGGCCTAAGATATTTATAGAATCTTCTCTTTCATGTTGTCCATCCTAAGATATGAGACTAAAAAGAATCATGACATTACATATTTTTATAAAAAATAATTAGGGAAAATTACTAATAAATATTAAAATTTATTTCAGTATGAAAAAAAAGACATTAACGTTATTTAATTTTGGCCTTCACTAAAATTAATTTTTAAAGGATCTCTATTCTTAATTAAATAGTAGAGTAAGATTATTATTATTATTATTATTATTATTATTATTATTATTATTATTATTATTTTATCTTTATTTTTCTCTATTATGACACAAGAGCCAAGTTTTTTTTATTTATTATAAACATCAATAAATGGATGTATTTTATTTTTTTGTCCGGTCCTGCACAATTGGGACAAAAGAATTCGTATATCTCCATACTGATATGATATTATTCATTTTTGATATAAATTCTTATGAATTTATTTTTAAACTCTACTTAAATGATCTCATACTAATAAACTCATTATTTTTTCATGTATTTCTTGCTCATGGAGAGGCATAGTTAGTCGTCATCTGGTGAATAACTAGTGGTGGTCTATGTGGATTCCTTTTCGTTTTCTCTTTATTCGTTTACTTTCATTTTCTTCATTTCTCCATATTCTTCCCTTTCCATGACGATATTTTTCATTGTTGATTTCTTTTTTTGCCCTTCTTGAGGTTTGAATTTGTTCTTGGTGTCCATTCTTCTTACTAGCAAAACTTGTCACATTTTTCTTAGATCTTTTTACACAATTTAATGTTGTAGAGGTTGAAGGCATCTTTTTTCTTCATGTGTACAATTATAGCAAAGATGATTATTCTATCCCTAAATTACGTGAAGAAGTCTTCACTGTACAATAAATCAAAGGGGAGGATGGTCTCTAATTTTTATTATTCTATAAGCTCACGATTGAGCATTGGTCTTCAATTTCTCTAACTCAACTTGTAATTCTTTGGGTTCATCAACTTTAACAACTTCAACTTATTATTGCAAAGGTTTGTCATGAAGATTCACGGCTTATTCCAAAGATCCATTGGATCCATGAAGTCCCTAACCTTGCTCAATTCCTCCTTTAGAAATTAAATCCACACTTTAAGATTACCTTTGCCCATTTATCCGCTTTGAACTTCTCGTCTTAGATTCACTCATCTACTTACTCTCTTGCCTAGGATGAATGTGATGCATCACTGCTTGCGAGGATTCCACTAATACACCCCTTCACAAGATGCAGTAGGGCAAACCTCTACGAGTCGCAAGCTACCTTAACCTAATGGAATTTCCACAAACAATTAGCAAGATTTAACCTAAGTGTGATTTTTCTCAATACAACAACTCTTACCTCTCCTTAAAAGCCTTCTAACCTTGTCCAAGGGATATTACTAAGAGAAAGATCTTAGATTACTTTGGACACTCAATCAACTTGAGTACAACAAATACAAAGAGCTTATATATGTTAGGATCAAAATAGATATAGATATCTCGATAATTATACGATATTATTCACTTTAAGTTTAATCTTTTGTGATTTTATTTTTAGACTCTACTAAAAATGTCTCATACTAATAGAGATATCTTTCTCTTATAAATTCATGATCTTTTTCATATATTTTTAACGTGAGACTTTATTTACAACCATTGCAACCCAACAATCCCTCCTCAAACAAAAGGTCGTCCACTTAAGCCTACCCGCTTGATGTCATTTAATCCTTGACCTACCAGAATTTTCCTACCCCTCAACTGACCTACTAGGACTCTTTGCCTATAATTGTAACTAGGACTTCTCTGTCTGGTGTTTGGTCGTCTCTCTTATGTGTAGTCGACAGTTAATCATTCTAGTAGTCCGAGTTCTATGCTAATTATTAGAATAAAAATAATTTAAATATTTCCATAAAGATAACCTAAATCCTAATGATTTTATTTTAAAATTTTATTAAAAAATTTTATATCAATGAAAATATCTTTTTGTTAAGTACATCATCTTTTGATATATTCAAAATATAAAATTTTATTTACAACCATCAACCTAATAATATATATATGGCCCAATGTTAACGTGCACATTTGAAATGACTAGACCTCTGATCAATTGGAAACCCTACTCTAATTGACTGGATAACACAAATATGGGCATTTAAGACTAATGGTTGGAAAAAACTGTCACTCGACTCTAGTTGAATAAAAACTCTTTAGTTGGCTATTGCTGAAACCAAACTATTGAAATGTTGTATCTTTTTGAGAGCATGAAATAAAACGAAACAAAAGTGGTAATCATTCACAATGATCTCTTGAAGAAATTGCAACTGAAGACACCGGCCGACAAAAAGGCTGTCGCTGTCGGAAGCACGATCACGGGGCAACCGAAAAGCACTACTTCAAAGTTCACGAGCCAAATCCCAACCTCTAGACGTTCACCTTTGCTCGCTGATCACCTCACACTTCGCTGCGCTCCTCTTTGATCACCTTTCAAAACCTTTGCACCCTCGCCCTCTTATCAAAGGCTTGGACGCACCTTTATAAGAGGACTAAGGAAGACGAAGGGGAAAGGACGCCCCTTCGTCTCCTTGGCGTTTGCAGCAGTTTGCAGCAACGAGAGAGACGAAAGGACTTCGTTTCCCTTCGTCTCCTGTAACGTCCAACATCTCTCACTCATCCAAGTCAATCCATAAGGTTATATGGTCACATAGACCATGTCAGTCACATAGACTACAAGGTGATCATGTCACGAAGACCAGAGCAAAATTAATTAGTCACAAAGACCAAATAAGAACATCCATTCCATACATTAGGGAAAATAGGTCATGCGATAGCAAGCACACTGAGCATTCAACTGCTAAGAAGATTGTCACACCTTACTTAGCTGCTCCATAGAACGAATCAGAGACATAAATGTCCATAGAACGAATCATAGACATAAATGACTTGTCTTTATCCCAGATTAAATTATTTACATCATTATGAACATCTCTAATCCCTCATATTGACTATATGTCAAGAGCATGTTCAACATCTCCAATCAAACAAATTATGCACAATTATATTTTATGTACTGAACTAAAAATGTAACTGGTACCAGTGAATAAATGTTACAGATGTAAATCAATCTTAATCTTCCTTTTTAGCTAGAATCTATTCATTATGATCAGTCGCTTTCCTAATTATGCTCCATAGACCGAATCATCCATAGCCAATAGGAAACATGCTAAAGTAGCAGACACTGATCAAAACTTCAAGTAAACAGCTAAATAGTCACTTAGGGTAAGATTGAGATTAACTTATAATCTCAAAGGTCTCACACAGTAAAGAAACTGGGATCCATTCTTCTACTACCCTTCTTGTCGCCATAACACATATTGTATGAATCACATGCTACGATGTTATCCTCTTTACTAAAAAGAGCACATGTTTTTCCCAAATTTAACATTGTACAGATTTCGATCTAGACATACCTAATGTCTAATCCTGAATTCAACATATGAATTCTAATCTGGCCTTTAAGCAGATTCAGTAAATGGTGGGTGCATTTACTCCAATCATTACACAAATGATCTCATCTTAACACAATTATCAAGGCGGCCTTAACTTATGGGTATATCTCTATTCACAGCTACATAAGCTATCCCATAAGCAACGGTCTTACCTCTATTTGTACTTAACAAATAAAGATGATTGTCCATGTGAGTGGACCAATCCCAATCTGCCAACATGCTTATCGAGACTTTTATTCAAATGTAAAAAAGACATATACACTGAATAGATCATGACATCTTTTATTTATCAAAATGTCTTTACAATTAGTTACATTCTTCGAAGTCCCAAAGACTTCACATGTCTATGAAATGACTCTTTAGTCAATGGCTTAGTAAAAGGATTAGAAAACATATTCCGTATAGGATTGTACTCAAGAATTATCTTTTTCTTGTCAACAATATCTCTTACAAAATTATACTTAATTTCTATATGATTGCCTTTGCTGTGATATTTGGGTTCATTGGAAAAAACTATTGCATCTTGACTGTCACAGTACACTGTAACAGGACTCCCACTATCCTCAACAATCTTCAGATGCTTCAAGAACCTTCTTAGCCAGACAGCCTCTTGCATAGCCGCTGCACAAACCACATACTCAGCTTCCATTGTTGACAAGGCTACACAAGCCTGCTTCTTGTTGTTCCATGAGATGGCGCCACCATTCAGCAAGAAGACATAGCCAGATGTGGATTTTCTGCCATCAAGGTCTCCTGCCCAATCTGCATATGTGTAGCCACTTAGGCTCATTTTTGATCCTTAGAAGCAGAGGCAATAATCCATTGTTCCTTTGAGATATCTGAATATCCTCTTCACTGCTTTCCAGTGTCTCGATCCTGGATTTGACTAGAAATGACTAACTAAGCCAACAACATAGCTTATATCAGGACGAGTACACAACATAGTGTACATCAAACTACCAATAGCACTGACATATGGTTTCTTCTTCATTTCGGCTATTTCCTCAGGAGTCTTGGGATACATACTTTTGCTCAAAATAGTACCTTTCGCTATAAGCGTTTATTCAATATTGCAATCTGATATATTGAAGTGTTGTAGCATCTTAGTGATATAAGCTTCTTGAGACAAACTCAAAAGCCTTTTTGATTGGTCTCTAACGATCTTCACTCCTAAGATGTACTCTGCTTCTCCCATATCTATTATGTCAAATTGTGATGAAAGCCAACTTTTGACCTCTATCACACACTTTATGTCGCTTCCAGCTATTAGCATATCATCAACATATAATGATAAAATGACAAACTTTCCTTTCTCCTTTCTTAGGTAAATACAATGATCCTCATTGACCATTTTAAAATCATAAGACAATATTACTTCATTGAATCTTATGTTCTATTGTCTTGATACTTGCTTTAGCCCATATATAGACTTCCGAAGTCTACACACTCTTTTCTCTTGGCCTTCAGCAACATAACCTTCTGGTTGTACCATATAGATTTCTTCATCAAAATTACCATTAAGGAAAGCTGTTTTTACATCCATCTGATGTAATTCCATGTCATATTGTGCTACTATAACTAGGATGACATGTATTGACACAAACTTCACAATTGGAGAGAATGTTTCTTTAAAGTCAATACCCTCTATTTGGGTATATCCTTTTGCAATTAATCGAGTTTTGTATCGATTAATCGATCCATCTGCTTTCCTCTTTACTTTGAAAATCCACTTATTCCCAATAGCCCTTCGGCCTGGAGGTAGATCGACTAAATCTCAAACTTGATTCTTTCTCATTGACTCCATTTCTTCATCCATTGTAATTTTCCATTCTTTTCTAACAGAGCTTCTCAAAGCTTCCTCAACTGTTCGAGGTTCCTCGTCATCAACTGGGAGAACCATCAATGCCTCATTCTCAATATCAAACATTCTCCGAGAAATAATCTGACGACTACTTCTTTGAAGGTTAGACTGTTGAGAAACTGACTCATTCAGTGGCAAATTACTCCCACTCGATTGACTAGATTCAGGCATCTCCTGATCTGTTGATAAAGGAACATTATCCTTCTCCTCTATCTCATATAGAGGAATTGTTTTATCAAGTTTACCTCATGTTGGGAACTCAATTTCAAGAAAAGTAGCATCTCTTGATTCTATTTCAGAGATAGTTCCATCTTGTCGCTCACCAATAAGAACATAACCCTTAGAAGTCTCAGAGTACCTTATAAAGATACACTTCTTAACTCTGGATCCTAATTTTCCATATTCGTGAGTCTTATCATGAACGTAGGTAGTTGACCCCCAAGGTCTCAGATTACTTAAATCCTGCTTTCTGCCTGTCCAACGTTCATGTGGGGTAGATGGAACTGACTTTGAAGACACTTTGTTAAGTATATAGGCTACAACTAATAATACATCTCCCCAATAGGAGATTAGCAAATTAGCCTGCGTCATCATATACCTAATCATTTCAAGAAGAGTCCTATTTCTTCTTTCAACAACCCCATTTTGCTGTGGAGTTGCAGGGATAGTTAGTTGCCTAATAATCCCTTTCTCATTACACATTGTCTTGAACTGATCAGACAAATATTCACCTCCACGGTCAGTACGTAAGGTTTTAACCTTACGTTCCAATTGATTCTCAACTTCGTTCAAGTAACGAATAAAGCAATCAAATGCTTCAGATTTGTGAGAAATCAAATACACATGACCAAAACGCGTGAAGTCATCAATAAATGTAATAAAATAAGAACTCCCATTTCTAGTTTTCATATTCATCAGACCACAAATATCCGAATGAATTAATTGCAATGGTGATTCAGCTCTAATAGCCTTACCAAATGGTTTTCTAGTCGTCTTTCCAGCAAAATAATGCTCACATATAGACAAATTAATCTTAGCATGAGTGCCTAAAAGGCCCTCCTTAGATGATCTATTCATTCGTTCTTGTCCTATATGTCCTAGCCTAGCATGCCAAATTTAGTCATTAACAGCAGCATTACTAGTAAGAGTAATGTTTGAAAAACAACCATCATTATTATTTGGTTCTACATCAAGAACCATAAAACTATTTGTTACATAACCATACCCAATTAACACAGAGTTAATTCGAAATTCCACACAACGGCTATAAAAAATTACATTATAACCTAAATCAAGAAGACAAATGACAGAAACTAGATTTCGTCGAATCTCAGGAGCATACAGGACATCATGTAGAAATAAGGTGCCTCCACCACGTAGGTTGAGCTTGCAAGTGTCAATTCCTTTGACTTCAATTCTTGCATTATTTCCTACATATATCCATTTGTTGCCAGCTGGTACTCGACGGTACTCCACATATGTAGCTTGATCACGTGCTACGTGGTTCATTGCTCCTGAATCTACAATCCACAAAGGATACAAATCAGCTAATAACACTGTACTTGCAACATATTGCTTGTGGAAAGAAGACAAAGTTGGATCTACCTTTTTAGGGTCAGCACACTCCCGAACAAAATGACCCTTCTTGCCACAGTTGAAGCAAGTCAACTTGCTCATAGGTCTTTGTCCATATCTCTTTTCTTTCCTCTTGATTTGATTTTTAACAGCAACAGCACTAGCCTCCTTTCCTTTTCCCTTTCCTTTCTTAAACCATCTTTTCTTATTCTTGGAACCAAAACCTTCAACTACAAAAGCTTGACCAGAAATCCTTGCGGATTCAATCCTCTCCGCCTCAAGTTCAACATGCCGTGAGACATCGGTGAAAGTCTTGATACTCTCACTATGGGTCAGATTCTGTTTCATCATTTCCCAATAATCAGGAAGGGAACGGATAACTGTCTGAACCTGTTGTTCATCGGTCAACGCATAACCAGCAGTCTTAAGCTCTCGAATCATGTTATCCATCTCCCTGAGATGTTGGGCCATGGTAACATTCGAGCTCTTTTTACAGCTATCAAACTTGATAGTTAGCTGACGGAGCTTACTCAGACTTACTCCACTGTACTTCTCTCTAAGGGTTGCCTAGACAACATGAGCAGATGGTAATGGCTCATACTCAAATATCAGGTCATCCACCATTGAACTAATCAATATACCCTTAGCAATGGAGTCCTTCCTTTTTCATGCCTTATAGGCATCAAGGTCACGTTTGTGATGTGTTGTAGAACCATCAACCGGTTCTTCCATGATTTGATTTACAGCCTCTAGAACTTCTTGTTCCTCAAGAACATATTGTATCTTGAGGTGCCAGATTTTGTAGTTATCCCCATATAATTTCTCACCCTTATTGAGTTCAACTATGATGTTTTTAGTTGTCATGATATAATTTCTCACCCTTATAAAGTTTCCAAAATAGTATATCAAGCCGTCTAATATGTCCGTCGACTCCATAAGTAGACTTATACTCTATCTCCTGAATCTCCTCTCAGAGTTGGTTTCGCCGCACTTCGCGACAAGTCAATATGGTAATAGTCCGTGTCATCTGAAAAATTAAATTTAAACAAGTTAGTACAAAACAGACTAACCAGTACAAAACCAGTTTAATTCAATTTATACAGGCATAATACCATCATTATAAATCAAGAAAAATAAATCTTCTTGATTTTCAAGAGTTTAAGTCGACTGACCCATTGGACTGGTCAATCAGGAGTCCGAATCTTAAGCTTAGTTTATTGTCCTTCTTAGAACTAATCTAATTGGACAGAGATTTCTGACATATGTTCTGCTATTGTTTAAGCTCATTTGAGTCAATCTCAGACTTATTGATCAAACTTAGGTCCGTTTGATTCATCCAAGTCTGACCCATTAGAATAAATCTAATTTTTTATGATCAAATCTGACACAACAGAACTAATCGAGTCATATTTGATCAACCCAACTTCTGTAATCAAGATCACCCTAATTAATTCAATAATAAACCGAGCTGGTTAAACTAACAAATAATTTGAACCAGCTTTAGGTATCATTGAATAAAACTGGTCAGCTTAAATCAATTAATAATTTAAACCATACTTGGGTTTGATTGGACAAGTTGGTATGATTCCATTTTTAGTAAATTGAACTATAACTTAATTAAATATTTATTTATTAATTAATAAATACATTTCCTTTTATATTTAATTAATTAATTAATATATTTAATTAAATTTTAAGTACTGTTCATGCACGTGAAGAAAAAAAAAATAAAACATGCATGCATTTTATTTACATGTTTTTTTTCTTCGTTATTGTGCTTCGTCAAAAATACTGTGCATCTTCTTTCTTCAATTGATTCATGAATCGATTAAGGCTGTGCATCTTCATTTTTTTTTCTTTTCCGATCGATTCATGAATCGATTCAGCACTGTGCTTCGTCAAAAAAAAACGGCGTTGTTCACGTTTTTTATTTCTCTTCAATCGATCCATGAATCGATCGAAGAACTCTGTGCGATTTTGAATCGATTGAATAATCGATTCAATTGATGAACATTATTCACTGTTCATCTTCTTCTTCGCGACAGAAGAAGAAAAAACGCGAGAGTGATCTCCGCGTCGATTTTCATGCATTCAAAACTATGCTCTGATACCATTGTTGTATCTTTTTGAGAGCATGAAATAAAACAAAACGAAAGCGGTAACCACTCACAGTGATCTTCCGAAGAAATCACAACTGAAGACGTCGGTCGACGAAGAGGCTGTCGTTGTCGGAAGCACGATCACGGGGCAACCGGAAAACACTTAAAAGTTCATGAGCCAAATCCCAGCCTCTAAATGCTCACCTTTGCTCGCTGATCACCTCACACTTCGCTGCGCTCCTCTTTGATCACCTTTCAAAACCTCTGCACCCTCGTCCTCTTCTCAAAGGCTTGGACGCACCTTTATAAGAAGATTAAGGAAGATGAAGGGGAAAAGACATCCCTTCGTCTCCTTGGCGTTTGCAGCAACGAGAGAGACGAAAGGACTCCATTTTCCTTCGTCTCCTGTAACACCCAACATGAAATGCCTAAACCTTATATCCAATTGACTATAAACCATTGATTGTCAACTGATCTTCTCCAATCGACTCAAATTGTTTAGTAGTCTCCTTACTCTACTTATAACATGCTGTAAGTCATTGTGATGTCTAGAACTAAAGTAGGTCGATTAACACTCTTTGGAACATGCTAACATTGCGAGATTTTGTTTCCTAGACATGGCTTAGTGATTAATGTATGGGAGTTTCACAATAGAGCTGGGTCGATCCTCGGTAAAAATGTTGAGGGTTAAAAAGACCCTCTCATACATTCATTATTTATAGTTTCTTGATTTATCTTCTCCGTATTGATCATGAGACCAGTTAACAAAGGACAGGTTCTCTAGTCCAAAAAAAAAAGATCAGGGGATAGATCACTTGTAATTACTGCTGGATTGTGGTTGTGATTCGACCGTAATTGGTTATGATCCCTCTCTAGATTCACTATTCCTTGATTATAGTTTGGGTCAAGGTAAGTGGCTAGAGGCCGTCCAGAAGCTACCAATAGTGGGCAAGTGGTCAGGCAGCCTGACGCCGAGCAAGGGCTGCCTCCAGATAGCCTCCGGTCACTCATCCCGATCCCAACTATAACTTGGGGGAACATTGAACCTAAGGAGGGATCGCAACCGATTGCAGTCGAATCGCAGTCACGATCCGACTGTAATTATAAGTGGTCTATCCCTTAATCCACTTTTTTATTGACCAAGAGATCTAGGTTCTACGGATCCTCTGGTCCGCAATTTGCGGACTAGAGGACGGTCCACTTTATGGATTGGTCCATTTTGATGGATCCCATCACTTAAACACATGAGATTCATTATAATCTACTAATCATGATAAGTGGATCATCCTCTGGTCCATAAATTATGATCCACAAATTGTGCATTAGAGGATTCCATCTGTCGATTGATAGGGACGCTGGAAGGAAGTGTTTTACCTTTTTGCCCAATAACATTGTGAAATTTTAATGATCAACTCATATGTACTCAAACTTATACCTTGCCAATCACAACATCTTATATTTTAAGTCCAAAATTACATTGTTAAATATATCATCATGAATATGTAAATATACTTGAAATTTATGTTTCTCCCTCTTTACTTCTATTATTATTTAACAATTTTCATGTAGAAAAAGATTTATTTAACGGGTAGAGGGAAATCAATTTTTTAATATTTCATTACTCGTTAATTTCAATTAAAATTTTTTATTTTCACCTTATATGAATACTAGAATTGTTATCCCTGTAAAGAATATAAGTAATCATTTAGATATTTATGTTTCGATCTCTAATTATAATATATTTGTAAATATTTTTTTCAAATAGGGCACGTAATCACGAGGTGTTCAATTTCTAGGTTGTCTATTGTGAATATTTTTTTATTTATCTTGATAATTAATAAAAAACTGTGATGAGTAGAATCGGTCACTCAAAATTTATTTACCTTGATAAGTAGACAATTTTGATGGGACGGACCAATCCATCATGATTAGTGTTATTTGGTTAAAACGGTCTCTAATCAATATTAATAAAGTAATTAATTATAATAAAATTAAATAATATGGCTTTTGAATAAGAAAATAAATGATAATAAAGTCAAACAAGGTTGGCCATTTAATGAGAAATAAACGATAAAGATTTAAATAATGTAGGACATTTAATAAAAATAATGTGAATCATTTAATTAATAAGAAATAAAATTATTTCTAACATGTGGGCCTTTTACTAAGAAATAAAATTAATTTGTAACATACATAACACAATCACAATATATAGGTCACATGTATGCAGTTCTTGAGTCCTAAGCCTCCAAAGCTGCCATAAGAAAGAGTTTTAATTAGCCTAGAATGTTATTATTGAGATTCCTTAATCATTTTTTGGGGCCTAAATTTTTTGAGTCATCAAGGAGGATAAAACTCAAAGATAGGTATTTTTTAAAAATTTTATTTATAAATTTTTGAGGAAAAAATAAATTATTTTGGATACATAAAGTACCTTTAAATCATGCTAGTTAAATCTGAAATGCTTTTTTAATTAAAATGTTAGTTCCTGATTATTTAAAATCAAAATGATTTTGTTATCTTAAAAATATAAAACTAAAATAAGACTTTAAGATGTTTACATAATTTTTTTTTCATGTCAATAAGAAACCTTAAACATATTAAAATGTTAGTTCCTGATTATTTAAAATCAAAATGATTTTGTTATCTTAAAAATATAAAACTAAAATAAGACTTTAAGATGTTTACATAATTTTTTTTCATGTCAATAAGAAACCTTAAACATATTGAGACTTTCAAGAAAACAATATACTTTTACTAAAATGCATTATTTTAGGGTTAAATTAAAGAAAAATCTCTAAATCAAAACTTTAACTTCATATGTAGTTTCCATCTTTAAAAAAACTTTATTTTCATTTTTTGTAAAATTTTAGTTACATCAATTTCCTTATACAAACATTGTTACCTAATTATTCCTCATATTTTTTAGTATAAAAAAATTTAAAAGTCTAAAAATGAGCATAATTCCTCTTAAATTCAACATTTTAAACTAGAATCGAGTATATTTGCTATTAAATTGAGCACAATTTTTTTTCTCTTAATATAATTCCTCCTAAATTCTTTACTATTTAAAGAGAATCTAGTATATTTTTCATTCAATTTAGTATTATTTAAAAAGAATCTAGTATATTTTCATCAAATTGAAGTGGAAAAAAAGTTGTGCTCAATTTGATATAAAATATACTAGATTCTAGTTTAATGTGCTGAATTTAAAAGAAATTATACTTATTTTTGACCTTTTATACCTAAAAAATATGAGAGGTAATTAGGTAAATTGGTATATATATATATTATGTTGGCTAGGGAGAGAAAAATTGAGCATGATTTTTTTTTCACTTAATATAATTCCTCCTAAATTCAGCATCATTTAAAGAGTATCTAATATATTTTCCATCCAATTGAGCATTATTTAAAAAGAATCTAGTATATTTTTTATCCAATTGAGGTGGAAAAAGAGTCATGCTCAATTTGATAGAAAATATACTAGTTTCTAATTTAATGTGCTGAATTTAAGAAGAATTATATTCATTTTAAAATTTTTATACCTAAAAATATAAGGGGCGATTAGGTAAAATGATATCTATTATATTTGATTAGGGAATGAAAACAAAGATTTTTTTGACAATGAGAACTATATGTAAAATTTTGTTTGTGTTTGGGACTACATGTAAATTTTCCCTTATTTTAGACTATACATGTTTTTATTGTTGGAATTTATTTCTCTAAATATGGATTTATTATAATATAACACATAGATTTATCGTTACAGTTCTAATCAATATTTAAGAAGGGGTTAATCAAGTGTTATAGATCTTGTGTGGCCTTAAACTTCTTTTCATCCCATTTGGAAGGAAGATCAACCCTATGAAATGACTATAGATTTGATAACATTGTTATTATTATTTTTTTATTGATATCAGATATTCAGTTTACACCGATTAATCTTGAATGTAACTGACTCGATTCGACGAAAGTTTTCTATCAACCACTAATAGATAGTCCATCAGCCCAGCATTCTTTGGTCAACGACCTATTAAGAAAATTTTATCTGTTAATTTACTAAAGATGAGAGGAAGGGGAGCCTTGACACAACGATAAAGTTGTTGCTTTGTGACCAATAGGTCATGAGTTTGAATCCTATAAACAATTTTTTGTAAAAAAGAAAGGTAAAACTATGTACAATAAATTCTTCCCCGGGACCTCACATAATAGGAGCTTCATGCACCGGACTGTCATTTTTTTTTTCACCGAAGATGAGACTCAATATCCTTAGATGCATAAGAAGTCATTACTACTATTGATGATACTACTATTATTATTCAAGTAGATTGTTTTAGCTCCTGAGATAATGATGTAGTGACATATTGTCTTTTTAATTTGTTAAACATCTAAAAATCAAGTCTCAATTTCGACAAACGGATGAATAAAAAATTTTTACAGAATCAAATCATTATTCCTAGTATATATGTTATTTTAAGACATTCAAGAGTTTGGCCAAAATGTACCCAAATTTTATTTGTTAAAAATAATAAAATTTTCCCTCTCATTTTATTTTAAAGAAAAGGGTTCATTATTATGCCTAAAGCAACTAATTTCAATTTTTAAAAAATATTTCCCAATATACCCTCTCTCTCACAATTTTAACGGCACTAATTTAATTTGGATAAACTGATTATTTTTAACTGTTAAAAGAAATAACAATGTAGGATTTAGTAAGAAGCACAATTAGAGGAAAAAAAACAAAACTTATACAATTCATAAGACTTTTATTTTAATTTTTTTTGTATTTCAAACATTTATTTCTCTATATACCTTCTACTATTTCTCCTTTAAAAAAAATTACAAATCAACTACTGGAACAGTACAACAGTGAGACTCAAGCTAAGGTGCATCTTGGAGTTCATAAGAGCTTCGTCTGGTTTGCAGTATACCTGTGAATCTTAATCAACTTTTAAGCAGTCAAAAAAGTTTCAGATCTTTCCATCCACCATTTCTGACATCAACAGGTATTAATGTGGTATATCAGATCAGATCAGTCATTTAAAACCCTATCGAAAACTTTATTTAATCACTCACTCGATTTCATGTATCTCCATATCTGACAGCTCATTGCCACTCCACCAAACTCATCATGCAAATTTCAGTATCCTCCCTGGCCTTCTCAGTGTTTTTAATTCTGAAATATTTATCTCGAGCATGCCACATGGTGGTTAGGGCATCCCTTTTCTCAGTCACTTCAGCAAAGTAGGGTTCACTCTAAGAAAGAAAGGTGGTGCTGGCCAATGGAATGATTCTGTCAGCAGCTTTATTGAGTTTTAGGGAGGCAAATGGCATGCATGCATGTGTATTATGGCTCCACTGTTGGTCCTAATGGCAGTGGTGCCAATTTCCTTATAGTAAAAAGAAAAGAACTGCTGCATTTAATTTCCAGGCTTCAGAAATCTATTCATTCAAGGTTTAATTGGGTTAAGGTTCTCATGGCATTTGCTAAATGGATGCATGCTTTTGTCAGGGTTGAGGGGTCAGATAGTCAGCATTATTTAATTGTCCTTGCAGCAGAAATGTTTGCTGCTGGGCCTGCATGAAGAGTTGGATTTGGTAGGAATGACAATTATTAAGCTGGTTACTGTCAACCTTACAGTCTTCTTTCTGATACTGATGATCACCTTGTTTCCAGAAACCATCAATTGAGTTTATATCCATCCTGTAAAATTTGTTTAGTTGTGGTAATATAAATACATTTAGACATGGAGGAGATCAGTAGATCATTGCTTGCTGCAGCATAATTGAGCAGGATCTATCTATCTGCAGCTGATAAAAGTACTCTGACAAACAAAGTGCTGCAGCAGCATGAACTTTGAATCCACTGTAGGAAGCTCAAACAAACAAGCAGTGGAACAGTGAGTGAAAGGGGAGTGTATAGTGCCTTCAAACTGCTAAAGACCAAATAAACTAAAAAAAATTGAATTTTGTGTCATTGATCTTCCTCACCTAGAAGATCAGGGAGATTAGAGACCCAATTAATCAAGCTTTGTGTCATCATGATTAATCGGTACACAACGATATTGTGAAATCATAAGTCTTGCATAATCATGACACTAGGTATAAACCCCATATGACTAATTTATGTCTTGGATGCCTAATTACATTGTGAAATATCATGATAATATATATCATTAGATACAATTGGAGCACATCATATATAATTCTTGGCACCTAATGGTACTATCTCTAAACATTAAGTGTAAGTAAGAGGTCTAATTTAATCATATGGCATCACTTAGAACTTATTCTTGATCTTATGAATCATTTTGGAGAAAATAAGGATTAATTATGAGATGAGAAGATGCTTGATATATATATTAAAAATTTCAACACTTCTCAATTTTGTATCAAAGCGCATCCAAAATTAGCATTTTTCATGGTTTCATATTTTCCTAGTAGAGGGCCAAATTGCATATTTAAAAAAACATAAAATTTTGAATAGCTAAAATTAGAACTTTGTGTTCTTGGACATTAAGAACAAGTTAATCTATTTTTTGAGATGTTTGAGTCAACTTGATTGATGTTGTTTCATATGACATGCTTAACTTATGTACATGTTTCTCCATGTTCTATTTTAAAATTTTTAAGAAAGTTAAGGGTGTGTTTGATTTACGCATGTTCCATTTTCATTTTCTAGAAAACGCGTGTTTTCTAGAAAATAGAAAATGACTTTTCGTCATTCTCTATTTTTCCAAAAAATGCTATCTATTTTTTTAGAAAACATACATGAAAAATGCAAACTAAACATTATTTTTCAGAAATACGTATTTTTTAAAAAATGAAAATGAAAAATCTGCAAACCAAACACACCCTAATGTTTCATATGACATGCTTAACTTATAGTCTATGCTGATCATGAAGCTTTGTGTGAGCTTACAAGGCATAAGTTGAGCAAATTTGGGATTCTCAAGCAGATTGTGTCAACTGATAGTTATCCACTCGACTAGAACTTTTAAGTTACGTTGACTGTTTAGAGTCAAACTAGAATCTTTTTGCTCAAGAACTTAATGTTAAAAAGAAGTTTAGTAGGCTAATGACTTGGTTGAGTAGACTGAACCGTCAACTATTGGAACTCAGTGATAGTTTGCAAATTCTAGCTACGTGGTGTAGTGTTTTAGTCAACTAAACTTGTTAAAGAAAACTATTAGTTGGAGGCATATTTATATAAGCAATGCAGATGTAGTTTGTGGAATTTTTTTTTTTCACAATTTGCATAATAACTTCAAATGATTTGCATTATAATTATGTGAAGTGATCATCTTAGCGGTTTTTTCAGGACGGACTCATATACTTTAGAAGGGAATAAATCATGGAGACTTATTTAACCTTAGTCGAGAGACCTTCCTAAACAAGAGGCACGAGAGTATTTGCACTTGTCAGGAATTGAACCATGCCTTTATGTTGCATTATAATTATATTGTAGCAAAACCTCAGGTATCCCTCATAATTTGTTCTCATAGTATGTGACGGAAAATAAATTATAGTGTCAACTTATATGCATTATAAGATGCTAAATGTGATGGTATTCTTTGTTAATGATGAAGCTTTAGCATTCTATCTCTAGTTTTATTAGCTACATTGGTATCTTTCACTTCTCTCTATCTCAAAAGAGTTCCTTAAATATGTGAACTAGATGAAACTAAATCTAGAGTTAATAAACTAGACTATGAAACAACATACACGAGATAGTTACAACTAAAAGGTAGAATTACAACTAATAAATTGCTTGCTGCATAAAATAAAAGGAATATATTGGAAAGTTCCAAGGTTTTTTTTTTTTTAGCAATTTTGAAATATTAAAAGTATAAACTAAGATAAATTTGTTTGAGGTTAATTGTTGCTTGAAGTAGATTAGTAGGGGGAGAAAGGAAAAGCCATTGGGCTCTTATTTTTGTGCCCACAACCTGCTTGGCCCAACGATCACAACAATCTCCTAAACCCATAAAGTTAACTTTATGTTTATGATTTTGGAGTGGCCGTCTACAAAGTTAAAATTTCACTATAGATTTTTTTTTTTTTAGACTTGGACGCTGTGAGATAATAGATATGCAATGCTCAAAATATAAGTGTGATTTTTTTTAAAATTTTTTTTATCTTAACGAACATTTGGAACTCAAAAATGCAAGCAACGGCGAACCTACCTACATCCGAGGGAGACAATTGTCCCCCTCAAATTTTTTTTTTATCGGTAGAGTCACTTGTGAGTTAGCTCTTTTATAAATTTAATTGCCAAATCGCTAAATAACAATAATGATGACGACGTGGTTGAGAGTCTGGACGAAGGTAAATAAAAAGTAAAGGGTTAGAATGATGACCAGGGGTTCTCGGTACAACCACTCCAATGCTCAAGTTAAAAGATGAAAAAGATGATTATTAGGGTTTTGATATATGTAGGTGTACGTATATACCTGGATACTAGAAAAGACTACTTTTTATAAGGAGATCACATATTTTTTCCTTTTGTTCCCTTTTCCATGTCACCATTATTTAATTTCTTAAATAATGCGAGACTTGTTCATACCGTTGTTTTTTCTGAAAAAAATTCAAGATTTATGCAATAATTTATTCTTTTCCTGAAATGATATGAGATTTATGCGATGATTTATTCTTTTCTTGAAATAATCCAAGATTCGTGTGATGATTTATTCTTTTCCTAAAATGGTCATGTGTCGTGCAACGCCAAGGAGTTGGGAAGCCAAGGAGACAGTGACCCGGGAGTGTGGAGATGAGAGGCTAAGGAGCTAGGAGTCCGAAAGACCGGGAGGCTAAGGAGCTTGGAGTCTTGAGAGGTTGGGAGGCTAAGGAGCCGGGAGGCTCGAGGGGCCGGGAGTCTGAAGCCGAGAGGCTAAGGATCTGGTAGACCTAAGAGGCCGGGAGGCTAAGGAGTTGGAAGGCTTGAGAGGCTAAGAGATTCAGGAGTCGGGAGGCTCGAGATTTCCTCTGTTAGAACCACCTTAGCAGGTTTCACCGTTCTTCTCTTATCTATGCGGCACCTATTGATCATTCTCTGGATACAATTCTTCCCTTCAAGTATAGTCGAAGGAGGCAAGAATTTGACTGACTAGACTATTGTGTAATCAGAATAATCTTAGCTGCCTCGACTGCTTAAGCCATGTGACAAATCCATTGCATATTTATGAAAAAATTACGTATTAAATGTCAAGATGTCCCAATCATCATGTCTTTAAATACAACCATTCCTTTTAAGCATGTTGCCCGCGTCATTTGTTAGAGCAATCGGTGTGACCATAGGTTTTGATGTTCCGGCAAAGGTTTAAGTTAGGTCTATTGTTATATTTGATATATACTTGTGAGTATACAGGATGCAAGTACAACAAGGAAAGTCCAAGTGTAATTTTGGCAAAGGTGAAAGTCCAAGTGGAGTCTTGACGGTGTAAGTCTAAGTATGTAGTCTTGGCAATGTAAGTCCAAGTGTGACTTGACAAGGTTGAAGTCCCGGAGCGAGGAGCTCTTGGCCAAGGATAAAGTCTTGAAGGTGAGGAGCCTCTTGGTAATGAAAGATCCGACAATAAGGACAAGGGCAAAGGAAACTCTTGAAGGCAAAGCATGAAAGATGGAAAAACTTCTGAGAGATGTAAGACTGATGGAGGAGGCTAAAAGGCAAGGTCAAGGTTGTGCGGGAGAGAGTCCGAGTGCAAGAAAAATGTACTCAGGAAAGGAAATCCTAAGTTTAAAATTTTACCAGTCGACTGGAAACTGGACCAGTAGACTGGGACAGGAGAAACTTCCTGTCTGTGCCTTTAGCTTTGCTCGCGCAGGACACATATACTTCTTGTCGTCCGCGGGAGGGGAACTTTCTCGAAAGGTGCGCTCCTCAACCTCGCGTGCGTCTATCCTGCTAGGATTTCCTTGAGAAAAGGAGACACAGTTAGAAGGGTTGGACAAATCAAATTCAATTCTTTCTTTACCGATCTCCAATGATAGCTTGTGATTCTTCACATCAATGAGGGCTCCTGTCGTCGCGAGGAATGGTCTTCCAAGGATGATCGGTATTTTGGGGCCCCCTTCATATCCATAATGATGAAGTCTGTGGGGATGACACAACCCCCCACTTCTACTGGCACGTCTTCCACTATACCCATTGGGTATCTACATGAATGGTCAGCCAACTGTAGTGACATAGTAGTCAGTTTAATGCTCTGGAGTCCCAACTTCTTGCACAGAGAGTACGGGAGTAGTCTGACACTAGCTCCCAAATCGCAGAAGGCTCTCGGTATGAGTTCAGAGCTAATTTTGCACGGTATGGAGAAACTTCCTGGATCCTGAAGTTTTAGTGGGGAATTCGTCATTAAAAGAGCACTGCAGCCCTCTGTCAATGCTATGGTCTCGAAGTCGCCTTTTTGCCTTCTATTGGATAAAATTTCCTTTAAAAATTTTGTGAACTTCGACATTTGGTGCAACGCATCTAACAGTGGTACCTCAACGCAAATCTCTTTAACCTTTTCCAGAAACCGGTGAAATTCTTCATCCTTTTGGGATGCTTTAAGCTTATGAGGAAACGAGATCATCTAATTCTGTGGGGGTAGTCTGACAAAATTCTCCAATCTTTTTAGTACCCTCTTCTCCATCCCTATTTTGAGTCTGATTGGGCATTAGGAGAGTGAGTTCCTTTTCTGAGTCAAGCTCCATCTGAGTGATGATTTGAGGGTTTCCCACAGTACGTCCGCTCGCAGCTCAATGCGATTGCAATGTTCCACCGGATTTAAATATGGTTTCCTTGGGAATGTACCCTGTGCTCTTGAGACGGACTAAGCTATCTGGGCTATCTAGCTATCTTGCATCTTCTGGTGTTTTTCTGAGTTCTTCAGCCTCTGAGTCAGTTGTTTGATCTCGCTCCTCATCTCCTTTTGCTCTGAGAGAGCTTCCTCAAGCATCTTTTCAATCCTAGACAGCTGTGTAGGTTGCTATTGTTGATGAATCTGTTGTCCAGGTTGGTAGGTCTGATGTGCAGGCCCCTGGTCCTGATTATTTCGGTATGAAAAGTTGGGGTGATTCCTCCATCTAGGGTTGTATGTGTTGGAGTACGGATTGTTTTACCTCTGATTGTAGCCTATTATTGCATCGCATTGCTCAAGCTGGTTTATCTGTGCCTGTATTGGCCCAAGGGGGCAAGTATCTTGAGCGTGGTCCGCACTTCCGCAGATGTCGCAAGCACAGACTATTGCATTAGCTGTGTTGCTACCCATGGCTTCAAATTTCTTAGTCAGGGCGTCCAGCTTCGCAGACATGAGTGTGAATGCATCCATCTCGAATTTTCATAACACCATCATCTGATTTCCTGAGAAAGCACCGCTAGATCTTTCATATACCCACTGATGGTGGTTTAATGTCACATTTTCTATTATCTCTTCAGCTTCATCAAGGCTTTTGTTCATCAGTGCTCCTCCTGCCGCATAATCCAATGATACCTTCGTGTGATAATTTATTCCATTGTAGAAGGTGTGTAGAACCAACCACTTCTCACGGTCATGATGGGGGCACTGTCTCTACATGCTCTTGAACCAACCCCAGGCTTCAAATAGGGATTCTGAGTCTATCTGCTTAAAATTGGCAATCAGGTTCCTCATGTGGGCAGTCTTGCTTGGGGGTAGAACTTGTCTAAGAATTTCTGCTCACATTGCTCCCAAGACGATATGCTATCTGCTGGTAGAGAATTCAGCCACTGCTTGGCCCTGTCTTTCAGAGAGAATCCGAAAAGAAGCAGTCTCACCGATTCTGGAGGAACCTCATTCACCTTCATCGTGCCACAAATTTCATAAAACAACTCTAGATGATGATTCGGGTCTTCGTGTGGCCCCCCTCCGAATTGATTTCGCTGGACCATGTGGATTACTGCGGGCTTGATCACAAAGTTGTCAGCATCGATGGGTGGTCGAGTGATTCTGGATTGGACCCCTTGTGCATATGGTGCTGCATAATCTTTTAGTAGTTTATCGGCCATCCCTGAGGATTCTTTTGCTGCTTGGAAAGCTTTTTGTAAATTCCTTCTCCTCAGAAAGGTCCTATCAATCTCTGGATCCAATGGTAGCAACTGTCCTGAAAGGTTAGCTCTACGCATACAGAAGAAAAGAGAACAAGATAGAAAATATGATAGCAAGAAATAAAAAAAATGAATGCAGTAAGGAAGAAGAGTGAAAATATTTTATTAATAGTAGATTTTTTCCTTTTTTTTTATATGCAGAGAATAAAGAAAACAAAGCCTAGTCTAATCCAATATGACTTAGCTAGTGTTATGGACGCAGTTCCCGGCAGCGGCGCCAAAAACTTGTTACGCTTCCGCAAGTACACGGATTCATCGTCAGTAATAAAAATATCGATCCCACAGGGACTGGCTGTAAGCACTAGCAATCGTTCACTTATGGTTAGCTAGACTACCAACGGTCTTGATCAGGCTAAGGGAAAAGAAAGGTCGAGGGAGAGAGTCGAGAGTCGCAAGGTCGAGATATTCACTTGGTGATGAGGAGTTCTAGGGGGTCGGTTTCGTCGTGGTAGTATTGATGTGTCTCCGTTTATCTTGCTCTTGTTGTCCTTATTCCTGCTATTGTCGGAAGCTAAGTAGGTATTCTCAAGCGTCAGAATGGGGCAATGTCCTAAGAAGTCCTGTCACGGTTTACCCCTGTCATTAGGGCACCTCGACAAATCTTGAGGAGATAACTCTAACTGGTAAATTAAGAATAGTGAGTAGAGTTAAGCCTTGTCTCTCGCTCCCTTAGGGAGAATCTGCCTTCCTCTCAAGGAGCTATCCTAGATGCCCGTGAACGGGTTACCCCTGTCACTAGGGCCCCTCGGGTGTACGATCTAGAGGTAATCCTCTACGGGGCTGACAAGTTCTTCTCAATCAAAAGTAAGCAATTAACAATTGAAACAAAGCATGAAAGTTCATCCAACAAGTATAAACATAATTCGAGTTTTACATCAATCCGTACCACGAATACTCTCTAATCCCAAAACAAGGGATCTACTCCATGAATGCTAGAGAGATATCCGAAAACATAGTATAGACAAACATACAATTCTCAACAAGTAAGAAGGAATATGCTTATCGGGTGTCGAAGAGTGGTCTTCGGATCCAACTCTCAGCTTCTGGAGTCGATGTGGTGGTGGAAGTTCGCTGAACGACGGTCCAAAGCGGCGTAGAATTGCTCCAAGATCTTTTTCTCCCTGACGGCTCACCTCTCCCCTGGAAAAAAGGGTTAAACCCCTTGATCCTGCCCTGAAGCTGAGTGGACGGCTGTCGGGAAATAACGTTGATGTGGATCTCCGTGTGCGGTGGAAATTCCTCGCTCCTGCAATCACAAGTCGTTAGTGCCAAGCCGGGAAGGGGTTTCTGGCGACGACCCTCCGACGCTCAAGTCACACAACAGCAGGAAGAAAAATGAAGGAAATGAAGAAGTGAATGGTGGTGCTCAAAGACGTATCTGTGCGTACCTCCGCGAGTGGCCACTCCTCTTCTTATATAGAGCTTCGACGGGTTGACTACACATTTCCCGGGCGGATGCGACTTCCTAAGCTTTCCTCAATAGCTAATATCGGGAAAGGATCCCTGACACCTTACCATAACGGGGCGGACGCATTTCTGCCAAGGCGGCGTAATCTTCTTCCATACGATTTCCTGTCCATTCGCGCCATCAGCCGGCGGCATTGACTTCCAAAAGGATGTTAAGACATATTTCCCTTCTTAAATGTCAGCCGCTAATCTGATGACACTTCCTTTGGTCTATCCGGCCGACCAACTCTTTGGCCTTCTACGGGTATATCTATTCCGATCGGCTTGAGTATCTCTTTCCTCGGCCCGTCTTAGATTCAGCCCGCCTTCCTTGAACTCTTTAGGTTGATCGGGTTGTGGGCTCGGCCTCACTGCCACAAACTCCTCCTGCCGCTCGGCTTATGGGGACTTCGGCTCGGCTAGTCTCTTAGCTGACCACCTTTTGACTTTGACGACCATCCGAACATTGAATCTCCTCGGCGGTGGGCCCTCCTAGATCATCACCGGATCACATGCCTCCCCTTTAAGTCTAGTCGAAGGAGACTATAAGTCCGACTGACTGGACCAAATGGTGCGAAAAGACAATCTCTTGCCGGGTTTTTCGGTCAACTATGCCTCTTGGCCAGCGCTCGGTTATCTGGCCCTAATTTTCCTTTCAACGGGGTGCTCTCGGCTAGCCGATCGGCAGGAACAAAGGACTGTCTGAGCTGTATAACTTGCTCGATCGGCTCAGGGAGCCGTTGCCTGGGTGATCTCCACAAAATCTCTTGGAAATCATATCACCCTAATGCATTGATGTGTCGCATGCTTCCTTAATTACTCTGGCAACTGCCCTATTGAGGCACGCCACGCGTTTGACGTGACCCGTTGGGATGTGACCTTTGGGCTATTTGAATTTGAACGGCCAGATCTGCCTCTAGATGTTCGTGCGGTCTATCGGACGGCCAGGCGAGATCTCTGGGTGTTTATAAGTTTGCCATCGCCGTCTTCTTTCTTGCTTTCATTTCTAGCGGCTTCGTCTGTTCTCCTCAGCGATTTCTTCCGTGTTCTTCGGCGAATCCTCTGTGTTCTCCGGCAAATCTTTCTACTTCCCTTGTTGCTTCCATCTCGGGTGAGTTTATCGCCCTCTTCTGTGGCTCCTTTTTGTTATATCTTCTTTGCTTTTCTGGCGAACTCCTTTCTTTGCCCCTATCTTCCTTTTCCGGCTTGTTTTTCTTTCCATCTTCTTTCACTTCATTCCTTTTGCTATGGCCGACACATCCGAGCCCTCGTCTTATGCCCCTGGCCCCTGGTACGATACTACGGAGTCCAGGTTTGATGAGCAGGATGCTAGAACTTTAGCCAACACCTTAGAATTTCCTCCCGGCTACGAGATCCATGTCCCGCTGTCCACCGATCGGCCTTCTGTTCCACCGACCGGCTTTGTCTGCTTCTTCCGTGACCAATTTGCTACCGGCCTACGACTTCCTCTCCATCCATTCATCCTGGATGTTTGTAAATACTTTGGCTTATCCATCTCCCAGCTAGTCCCGAACTCCTTTCGCCTTTTGTGTGGGGTAATCATCTTATTCCATTTACATCGCATCCCCTTGACCCCCTCGATTTTTTACTTTTTTTACTACCCGAAGCTTTCCAATCAGCCAGGCACCTTTCTCTTGCAAGCTCGACCGGGCCTGGTCTTTTTTGACATGATGTCTTCTTCTAATAAGCATTGGCGAGAATACTTCTTTTTTGTTCGCTTCCCCGATCGGCCTTCCTTCCAAACCACTTGGCAACTTTTGCTGGGGCCTCAACCTTCGTTGCCTCGGTACAAGAATACTCCTGCCTACTTGCTTGTTGCCTCCATGCTGGCTGGCCAGAAGTTCAACATTCACAAGTTGTTGGAGGAGGGAGTTTTGGCACTTTTTGGCCTTAGTCGATCAGCCCGTCCGAGCCAGTCAACATAGGTACATCATCCCTTTACCTTTTTCAACTTTATCTAACTGATTTCTCTCTTTATTTTGCAGCTGACATCATGATGAGGGCACGCTTGGTCGGATAATCGAAGCTTACCACTGCCGATGTTGACAAGGTAGTGGTTGAAGTCTTGGCTGAGCGGGGGTTTCAGCCGGAAGATCTCCCCGAACCGCTAATGCCCGAGCAAGGGCTTACTCAGGAAGCTGGTGGGGAGTCGAACCTGGTGTCGGTCGAATCAGCGGCGGTGGGAGCGCCAATCGTAGAGCCTCTGGCGGCTCAACTTGTTCCGGAGGAGGGCTCGCAATCTGAGGCGCTGCTCGAGAACGCACGCAAGAGGCGTCGAGCGAAAAAACACTACAAGAAAACGGGGCTTTAGAGACGAAAAAATCTGTCTCTGAAAGTCTTTTTTCCGTCTCTAAAGAAAATTTGAGACGAAATTTTTCGTCTTAAAAATCCGTTAGTGAAAGCCCCGTAGCTAATTTTGAGACGGAAATATTCCGTCTCTAATTTTAGAAACGGATAAAAAAAATTGTTTATAAATCTGTTTTTAAGTTAACAAAATAAAATTGATTTTAAATGTAAATTCTGTCTCTAATTTTGTTTTAAATTTGTTAGTAATCTTGTTTATAAATCTATTTACAATTCCATTTATAAATCCGTATATAATTTTATTTTTAAATTTATCACTAAATATTATTATATTTCTCATCAATATATTAAAACAAATCTTCATTTCAAATAAATTAAAATTATTAAAAAGAAATGATTTCTAATTCCAAATGTATGATACAATTAACATTAAAATAAATAAATATTTACATTATCCAAATAAATTTGACCAATAATCAAACTATAAACAACTATACAAATTTTTAAATCTTACCATAAGTAATCTAATTTTTATATTACATTGTCTATCACGACCCTCCATGTCTTCGAACTCCATGAGAGAAATTGCTTCTCTTGTACAAATTAATAAATCAACCAATTTTGTTGAGACAATCTAACAAATCAAAACATGAAACGAGTAAGTCTTTCAATATCAGAATTTTTAATACAAATAAATTGAAATGGTACAAAAGTCATAGTCAATCTCAATGTCCATCCACTAATTAGTCCATAGTTAGTTGACAATGCTAAAGAATCAACAAGTCATGAAGACTCTTTTGACTCTGAAACAATAGGCATAACAAAACCATACAAATTAGGTCAATGTGAACAAATACTTAAGTAGGATTTTCTTCGAATTTGAATCTTAAACTTAGAATCTCTAAGTACATATAACAAAATCAAATACAAGACAATAGAAAAGATTCGTTGGTCTTCTTATTGCACATTAATTAATTTAAATCATAAACTAAAAAATCTTAATATCCACAAACACAATACCACACAAACTATAAATATTGCTAAGAAATAATCTTGTAATATTAATAAACAAGACTATAGCAGATAGTAAGTAAATATTACCTACCAAAAGATTAAAAGATGGTTTTAAATGCAACATTTGCTCTTGGTTGTTGTGGCTAATGCAACATTTGCTCTTGGTATCCTGCATGATACTAACGAGTGAAACATAAGTCACAATAGAATATGGAAAAGTAGAATGACCTCATTAAATAATTATGGATCATTCTTGGATAATTTGATTGCCTCTAACCTCATTCTCATCTACAAATTAGTTACAATATTATGGCTATAAGGAAACAATATGTAACAACTTAAAATACAATACACACTAAACATAGAAATGAAGACATAAAACTAACTGCATTTAAATGAAGACACTAACTTAACCTAATTGCATCTAAATGAAGACATAAAACTTAGCAATTGAAAGATCAATACAAAGCAAGAGTTAAGCAAACTAAGATGCGTCAAATTGAACCAAACTATTGAAAGAGACATTTTACCGAACACGTTACATGCAGGAATTAGAAGATTAGAACATTTCATCAAACAAGTTGTGTGCATGAAACAATTAAAATCAAGTGCGTTCAATCTAATTAAAGAAGATCAAGTTTGAAACAAGCATTCAATAAAAAATATCAACACAGATCCGTGATAAAAGAAACAACCCAATTTCTGTGAGGTGCATATGAAGTTGTCTGGTGGTGAAGGGAATTGTTGCGGACTTGGCGAAGAAGAGAAGACTGCTGGATCGAAGATGGATGAAGAAGATAGCTGTCCGGATCGAATACGAAGCTGAGAAAGCCCAAGAACTTGTAGATCGAAGAGCAGATATGGAAGAGATGTGGTGGAGCTGCTGTTGGAAGCTTGAAGGCTTATCGTGGAAAGAAGATGAGAAGAGGAAGGAGATGCGCGATGGGCGATGACTAGAGGGAGAAAACCCCTTTCCTTGGTGTGCCGGTGGTGGTGGAGTTAGCATTGGGCAGCGTTCGCGTCGGTAAGAAGATGAGGCCGGGATGGAGGAGGGTGACGGGATACAGATGGGCGAGATGGAGAGGATCGATCGACCGGAGGTGGAGTGGTAGATGAATTCGTTGGCCGATTGAAGGTGTAGTTCGATGAGAAGGGGCGGCGTCCCGGCAACGATCGTGTGAGGAAGCAGAGAATAGGTGAACAAACTGTGCTTCATCCACTCTTATTTTCCCAGATCTGATCGGACGGTCAGGATTGGCCCGGATCTAGGTGAATGGATGAGATCAAATCTGATTGAACGGTCAGGATCGGCTAGAACTAGTTGAATGATCAAGATGGCTAGATCATAGTGAGCGGCTCTGAAAATCCCAGATCTACACAGATCGACCAAAATCAATCAGATCTCGATGAACGACTAAAATTAATTAGATCGGAGTCCTTTGATTACTTTGCTTCATATTTGATCCAATGGCTCATATTTCTCCATATTAGACTTCTCCTTGACTCAAGTCTTTAAGTTTAATTTGGTCCAACTTGAGTTCAATCCCTAAAAAAAAAGTGTACAATTATAAGAAGAAATCCATAAAATAACAAGAATTATAACAAAACTCATAATATGCATCAAACTTAATAAACATGATAAGAATCAATAATTAACCATATGAGTGGATTAAAACATTAAAATATAGGGGAAAATAATGCATCAAAATGTTAATTATCACATATTAGTAGTAGGTGACATCCAGGGGCCGTAGGGTGCACAACCTCTCGGTTGCATGAGGGGGTCGATTGAAGCGGTCGCGAACCTTGTGGCCATGAGAAGTGACAACAGTCAACCTCTAGTAGCCGCGACCGACCTCACAGTCGCTGCTGACCTTGCAGCTACGACCAACCTTGCAGCCGCATGAGATGGCCCCAACAAGAACGAGAAAAAAAAAATCAGAGGCAGGGGAAGAAGAATGCGTACCTATTCTACTAAAACCAAAGACAAATTAAGGCAAGGAGGAAGGGTTAGAAAACATAATTCATATTTATTTTTGTTTATAAAAAGTTATATGTAATTTCATATTAAATTTCGTTTAAATTATGTTTAAAGTTTTTTCATATATTATATTTTATCAAAGTGAACATATTTACAATTTTGCATCAAATCTGTCTCTGATTTATATAAATCTAAAACTGATTTTATTTCCGTTTTAATTTTCATTAAATATTTAAACAAAATTTGTAACAGAGATTTTGCGGTCTCAAATTCCGTTTATAATCCATATTTATTTTTTGTATATAAAATTTATATGTAATTTCGTATCAAAATTTATTTTAATTTATTTTCAAATATTTTATTTTATTAAAGTTAAATAAATTAATGATTTTGTAGAGAATCTGTCTATCTGATTTATATAAATTTGAAACAGATTTTATTTCTGTTTTAAATTTTAATTAATTTATAAACAAAATTTGTCACAGAAATTATACCGTCTCAAATTCTGTTTATAATTCGTATTTATTTTTGTTTATAAAAATTTATATGTAATTTTGATTCAAATTTGTTTTAAATTCGGTCTTATTTTTTTTAAAAAAATTATAATTTACTAAAATGAAACAGATTAATAATTCCGTATCAAATCTGTCTTTGATTTATAAAAATCTGAAACAGATTTTATTTTCGTTTTAAAAATTCGTTTCTGAAGCCATGTTTTCTTGTAGTAAAAGTTGCTTGCTCTGCGTCTTCAGCTGAGAGGGTAGTCGATCGGACCGGCGCTTTTGGCCCGATATCGTTGGAGGCCGTCCACGTCTCGTCCGACCGAACACCTTCCGACCCTCTCGTCGCCTCTCCTGTCGTTAGTCTGCCACCCTTATCGGCTCAAGGCCGCATCTTGAGGTCAAGCATCAACCCCATACCCACCTCCTCTCGCGCGGGCCGATCGACCTCTTCCCATTCAGCCACGACTCGCCGGAGACATGTCACAGCCACACTCCACCTTCCTACCGAAGATCTTTTGGCGCCGGGTGGCTCGGCCGATCAGACTGAATATCGGATTATCATTCGGGGCCAATTGGCTGAGATATGGGAAGATGCCCGCGCCCGGGCGGCCGCCGCCCCTCCCGGCGTGTTAGCAAATAGTTACACTAAGCAGATCATCGGGGTGAGTTTTCCTTTTGGCTTCCTCACTTATTAATTTAGCCTTGCTTTTGATCCACTTCTGCCTATAACTCCCACAGTTTTGGGTGGACGGCCTGGCTATGAGCCAGAGGCTCGCCTTTGTGGAGGATGAGCTGAAACGGTTGCAGGAAGCCGCCGGTCAGTCGGGTACCACTCATGGTTTAAATGACACCCAGGTGGCTCAGCTGCAGGCCGACTTGGCTAAGAGCAAAGAACTACTGACTGCCAAGCGGGGCAAGAGCGCTGAGCAAGTCGGGTATATTAACTGACTCAAGAAAGAGATATCCACCTTTGAAGGCAAGATCACCCTGGCCACCAACCGCAAGCGAAGGGTTGTTGAGGATCTAGAGAAGAAAAATGTGGAAACCCGGGCTCTCGAGCAAAAATTAAAGCAGACAGAAGACAAGTTAAAAAATGTTGAAGGTCTGATGTTATTCGAGCGGCAGGCTCGCGAGTCTGAGGAAGCCACTCTAAGAAGCCAGCTGTCCGACAAGGACGCCGATCTTGTGATGGTGAAGGCGGATCTGGAGAGCGCCCGGTCGGCCTTGGAGGCTCATAAAGAAAGCGAGTCTAGCCGATTCGAAGTGATGAAGGTGGCTTACATCTGGTCCGACACCTTCGTGAATAAGTTCGTCGACCGAGTTCTCCGACTTTTCGGCTGCGTCGTGGATAACATTTTTGATCAACTCAAGAAAAAGGGGCATCTGCCTGCCGATCTGCCCGGCTCTACGATTGATCGTGACCAACTTAATGCCTCTATCCCCGACGATGCTTTGGATTATTTGGAGTGAACCCTTGAAAGCGTTTCTGTTAGCTTGATTCACCAAGTGATTTTTTTGGGTTGTATTAGTCGACCACCGTGTGTATCCGGTTGGCATAAACTTTTATGACGTGACTCGTTTCTGTCTTATCTTTGATGATTTTCTTCGATATTTTGCTCGTCTTTGAATATGCTTAGGCGATCGTCTTGCTTTTACTTGGCGATCGATCACGCGAGATTTTAAGGTCTCCAATCGACCACCACTGACGCGAGGGTTTAAGGTCTCCGCTCGACCGCCGATGACGCGAGGGTTTAAGGTCGCCGCTCGACCGCCGATGACGCGTTTGATAGGAAGGGGTTTAGGAGAGATCCAATTGTTTTCTTCCTGCGTCCAAGGAAACATACATACATGCACGTGTACATGAATTCATTCGCTCACCTCTCATCCGGCTCTGTAAGGTTGGAGGTGATTTGCGCTCCACGGTCTATCCAGCCTCCTTCCCTCCGCGTCCTCCAAGTAGTATGCACCCAACCGCAACCTTTCTACGACTTTGAATGGACCCGTCCACGGAGCTTCAAGCTTTTTGACGTCCTCGACCGGCTTGGCCCTTTTCCAGACTAGGTCGCCCACCTAGAAAGATCTGGGGATTACCCAGCGATTATAGTTTTGCCGCATCCTTTGTCTGTAAGCTGTTAGCCGGGCGGCCGCTTTGTCACGCGTTTCGTCAACCATGTCAAGCTCCATCCGTCGCCTTCCCTGTTTTCTTCGTCGTAGCGAAGCACCCGATCAGACTCAATCCCGACCTCGACTGGGACGACCGCCTCTCCTCCATATACTAAATGGAATGGCGTGAAGCTAGTTCCTTCCTTGGGAGTCGTTCGTAACGCCCATAACACACTGGGTAGCTCGTCTACCCAGCTGCCCCCATGTGATCGAGCCGAACCCGAAGTATTCGCAGGATCTCCTGATTGGCTACTTCGGCTTGACCATTACTCTGAGGATACGCCACAGAGGTGAAGTGTTGTTCGATGTCGTACCCTTTGCACCATTCTCCGAGCTCCTGACCAACGAATTGTCGTCCGCTATCCGAAATGAGCCAATGAGGAATGTCGAACCGACAAATTATATGCTACCAGATGAACTTTTTGACCATCTGCTCGGTTATTTTGGCCAGTGGTTCGGCTTCCACCCATTTTAAAAAATAATCAACAGCCAACAGCAGGATTTTCTCTGACCGGTTGCCATAGGAAAAGGACCGACTATGTCTATTCCCCACTGGTCGAATGGGCATGCCACAGTGGACACTTTCATCTCGGAGGTTGGTCGATGAATCAGATTAATATATTTTTGGCAGGACAATCAAGTAGCTACTGCCTTGCTCGCATCTCTCTGGAGTGTTGGCCAAAAATACCCTGCTAGGATAATTTTCTTCGCTAGTGATCGTCCGCCCAGATGTCCTCCGCAGGAGCCCTGATGTACTTCTTGAAGGATGTATTCGGCGTCCTCAGTACCCACACACTTGAGCAGAGGGCGTGAGAAGACTTTTTTATACAATTGCTCGCCAACCATAGTGAACCGAGTGGCTCTCCTTCTTAAAATTCGCTCGGCTTTGCGACCTCCTGGTAAGGTTCCAGACTGGAGGAACCTAATGATGGGTGTCCTCCAGTCTTCCAGAAGTAGTATTTCTACAGACCGATCAACATGCGCCACTAGGGAGACTTGCTCGATGGGACAACTGGTGACGATCGGTGTCACCACGCTAGCCAGCTTCGCCAGTTCATCCGCTGCTTGGTTCTCCGATCGGGGTATTTTGTGAATAAAGACCTCTTGGAAATTCGCCTTGAGCTTTTCAAAGGCGTCCGTATATAATCTGAGCCGAGCGCTATTGATTTCGAACATTCCATTCAGCTGCTGGGCTGCCAACTGTGAATCCGAATGTAAGAGTGCCTTGGTGGCCCCGACATGCCGAGTGGCTTGAAGCCAGCTATGAGAGTTTCGTATTCAGCTTCGTTGTTGGTGGCTCGGTAGTCCAATCGAATGGATAGATGCATTCAGTCTTCTTTCGGGGATATAAGTAGGATACCTACTCCACTACCCGGTCGGGCGGACGATCCGTCAACGTATACCCTCCATGGGGATTCTGGCTCAGGGTCTAGTACTTCTGTAATGAAATCCGCCAACGCCTGTGCTTTGATAGTCAACCGGGGTCAGTATTGTATGTCGAACTCACTGAGCTCAGTGGTCCATTTGATTAACCGACCAGGCGCTTTAGGATTGAGCAGGACCCGACCCAAGGCACTATTAGTCATCACGATTAAGGGGTGAGCCAAGAAATAGGGTCGAAGCCTCCGGGCAGCGAGGACCAGAGCATAAGCAAGCTTCTCGAGACTTGTATAGCGTAACTCAGCGTCATTCAATATATGGCTTAAAAAATACACCGGTTGCTGATTCCCCCCTTTCTTAGTGATTAACACTGAACTGATGACATGCTCGGTGGACGATAAATAAATTAAAAGTGGCTCCCCCACAGTTGGCTTGGCTAGGATGGGCAAGGAGCTGAGATATTGCTTGAGTTCTTCGAATGCCCTGTCACATTTGCCATCCCACTGGAACTTGGTCGCTCGCCTTAAAATCTTGAAAAATGTCAGGCTCCGGTCAGCTGATTTTGATATGAACCTTGATAGAGTTGTCATTCTCCCAGTCAGCCTTTGTACCTCCTTCAGGTTGCGGGGCGGTGCCATGTCTTGGAGAGCTCTTACTTTACTCTGGTTCGCTTCGATTCCCTGCTCAGTGACTATGTATCCCAGTAACCGTCCACCTTTAGCGCCAAACAGGCACTTGGCTGGGTTTAGCTTGATCCCGTACTTTCGCAGCGTTCGGCACATTTCTTCCACATCTGCACACAGGTCGACAGATCGGAGTGACTTAATGAGTATGTCGTCGACATATACCTCCAAATTCCGTCCGATCTGCTTCCGGAACACCTTGTTCATCATTCTTTGATAGGTGGCGCCTGCGTTCTTTAATCTGAACGGCATGACCTTATAACAGTACGTCCCGTCGGCCGTGACGAAACTGACTTTCTCCTGGTCTTCGCGCGCGAGTGGCACCTGATGATAGCCTTGATAGGCATCAAGCATGCAAATTAGCTCGCATCCAGCCGTCGAGTCCACCATCTGGTCTATCCTGAGTAGCGGGTAGGAGTCCTTGGGACAGGCCTTGTTTAAATCCCTGAAATCGATGAACACCCGCCATTTATTACCTGGCTTGGAAACCAGCACTACGTTGGCGAACCAGGTCGGAAACTGAATTTCCTTGATGTGTCCGGCCTCCAGTAGCTTCTCTACCTCAGTCCAGATAATTAAATCTTGCTCAGCGCTAAAGTCACGCTTCCTTTGCTTGACCGGTCCGGCGTCTGGTCGAACGTGTAGTTCATGCAACGCCACACTTGGATCGACGCCAAGCAGTTCGTGCGTCGACCAAGCAAACACATCGTGATTTTTTTGAAGGTAGGCAACCAACTTCTCTTTTTACGGGCCGTTCAGATCGGAGGCTACGAAGGTGGTAGTCTCCGATCGACTCAGATATATCTGCACCTCCTCCTTGTTGTCGTATACCAGTGGGGGCTGCTTCTCTCTGATGGCATTTACTTCCAATCGGGGGCACTTCTTGGTAGCTTTAGCGTCCACCTTGACCATCTCCACATAACACCGTCGGGCTGTCACCTGGTCCCCTCGCACTTCGCCTACCAGATTCTCCACCGGGAATTTAATCTTCTGGCAGTAGGTCGATACCACAGCTCGAAATTCATTGAGAGCTGGTCGGCCCAATATCACGTTGTACGCCGAGGGCGCATCTACCACGATGAAGTTCGTGGTGCGCGTCCTAATCAGGGGCTTTTCTCCGAGCGAGACAGCCAATCTTGTCTGACCGATTGGCAAGACTTCATTGCCAGTGAAGCCGTACAGTGGTGTTGCCATGGACAAGAGCTCAGCCCTATCAATCTGCAATAAATCGAATGCTTGTTTAAAAATAATGTTTACCGAACTTCCTGTGTCGATGAAAGTCCGACGGATGATGTAGTTTGCGATCACCGCCTTGATGATCAGCGCGTCATCATGAGGGATTTCGACCCCCTCCAAGTCCTTAGGGTCGAAGCTGATCTCGGGCCCCTCTACTTTCTCCTTGCTGCATCCTACAGCGTAGATGGTCAGCTGCCGCGCGTGGCCCTTCCGGGCTCGGTTGGAATCTCCCCCGGTCGGGCTACCCGAGATCATCCCAATTTCTCCATGGGAAGCGTTCCTCCTGTTCTCCTCCTCTCGTGCTGAATGTCTGTTCCGATCGGCTGAGGTGCGAGCAAGGCTTCTTTCTCGGGGACGATGCTCCCGCGGCTCCTGAGGCCTTCGACTCTTGACTTTTCGGTCGATTCGGCGCTCGGGATGTCGATCCAGCGTGGGCGACCGACGTCTATACTCCTTGGGCGCGTGCCGATGCACATTAGGGTCGCCTCGGCACTCCCATGTGTTGTGCGTCCTTGATTGATGGAACTTACAGAACATCGGGGTTCACTTTTTGCCCTTCTTGAGTTGGGCGGCCTCCATATGGACTGCATGCGTTCTCGGCTCGGGATATGGTTGCGACCCCGTGGCCCTGGGACCGGTCGGAGGCTGGTGGTTGCTTGGTCTCCTCCGATCGGACGCCTGTTGAGGGTCGGTTGGCGCCTCTTTCCTTCGGGTTGTTTGTGTCTCTTCTACATTGATGTATTCTGTGGCCTTCCTTTGAAGATGAGCGAAATCCTTCGAGGGCCTATGAATGAGGGATCGTAAAAACTCACCTTCCACGAGCCCTTGAGTGAAAGCATTTACCAGTACTTCTGATGAAACTGCTGGTATGTCCATTGTCATCTGGTTAAATCGCTGGATGTATGCCCTGAGTGCTTCTTGAGAACCTTGCTTTAGTGAAAACAAGTTGACGCTCGTTTTCTGATGCCGGCGGCTACTTGCGAAGTGGTGCAGGAAAGCGGCCCGGAAATCCTTGAAACTACGTATGGACCCGGTCAGTAACCGGGTGAACCACTGTTGAGCCGGTCCCGAAAGTGTTGTCAAGAATACCCTGCACTTTACTCAATCGGTGTACTGGTGGAGAGTGGTCGCGTTGTCGAACTTGGCCAAGTGATCATCTGGATCGGTGCTCCCATTGTATTCCCCAATCGCCAATGGGGTGTAATGGCGAGGTAAGGGGTCCTTCATGATTCCTTGCGAGAACTGCCCGTTGATCCGCTCGGGCGAATCCCCATCTCGCGGCACTTTCCCCTTCCTTGCATCCCTCTCGGGCGCCTCATCTGACGAGGAACCTCGGTCTCGTCGGGCTCCGCCTTCTTCCTCTGAGGGTGTCCTAAACAACGCTCGGTGAAACAGGATTGGTGCGTTTGGTGCTGGTCCAGTCGTCTCTGATCTTTTGCCTCCGACTGGCTGGACTATAGGTTCAGCCCTACGACCAGGATCTCCGGGCTGGCCGGACCCTGAGATGGCTGGCTCTTGTGCTGGCCGCTCGGCTAGCATTCGTTGTTGCTGTTCCATTGCTTTTGCTATTTCGGCTTGGATTAACCTTTCAAACTCTTCTGTCGTCAGCGTTACGGTTGTTGATCGTCCGACGTCTTCCATCCTCTGCTTCCGGGTTCAAGTTGATTTCCCACAGACGGCGCCAATTTGATCATGCCCTGAAGCTGAGTGGACGGCTGCCGGGAAATAACGCTGATGTGGATCTCCGTGTGCGGTGGAAACGCCTCGCTCCTGCAATCACAAATCGTTAGTGTCAAGCCGGGAAGGAGTTCCCGACGACGGCCCTCCGACGCTTAAGTCACACAACAGCAGGAAGAAAAATGAAGGAAATGAAGAAGTGAATGGTGGTGCTCAAAGACGTATCTGCGCGTACCTCCGCGGGTGTCCACTCCTCTTCTTATATAGAGCTTCGACGGGTTGACTACACATTTCCCGGGCGGACGCGACTTCCTAAGCTTTCCTCAATAGCTAATATCGGGAAAGGATCCCTGACACCTTACCATAACGGGGCGGACGCATTTCTGCCAAGGCGGCGTAATCTTCTTCCATACGATTTCCTGTCCATTCGCACCATCAGCCGGCGGCATTGACTCCCAAAAGGATGTTAAGACATATTTTCCTTCTTAAATATCAGCCGCTAATCTGATGACACTTCCTTTGGTCTATCCGGCCGACCAACTCTTTGGCCTTCTACGGGTATATCTATTCCGATCGGCTTGAGTATCTCTTTCCTCGGCCCGTCTTAGATTCAACCCGCCTTCCTTGAACTCTTTAGGCTGATCGGGTTGTGGGCTCGGCCTCACTGCCACAAACTCCTCCTGCCGCTCGGCCTATGGGGACTTCGGCTCGGCTAGTCTCTTAGTTGACCACCTTTTGACTTTGACGATCATCCGAACGTTGAATCTCCTCGGCGGTGGGCCCTCCTAGATCATCACCGGATCACCCCTTATATAGCCTTAGGGTTTGGCCGCGGTGGCACGACCGTGTAAGGGTGGCATGGTCGTGCCCTTCCTCGGTTCTGTGCATGGATGCACGGTCGTGCAGGGTTGCACGACCGTGTAGCCCTTGGGCTCTGTCTCCTGAGGCACGGCCGTGCAAGGGTGCACGGTCGTTCAAGTCTCCTTCTCTGCCTAGGGTGGCATGGCCGTGCAGGGTTGCACGGCCGTGTGTTGACTGGCTATTGTTTTGGTCGCACGGTCATGCAGGATTGCATGGCCGTGTGCTCTTCCTCTCCTGTTTGGCCACACGGTCGTGCAGGGTCGCACGGTCGTGTTGTCTGGTTGGTTCCGGTTCATCAATACTATCCGTTTAAGCTCTGAAAATATTTCCTATCAACATAAAACCAAACAAAGAGCAGATATCTGAACAAAACAATAGATATGATGAATACAAGATAAAAGATGCGATCATGTGAAGAATATATGTGCATAAGTCAAGTGAATGTGCGCTAAAACATGCGTAGAAGATCATAACATTTGTGCACATCATGCTGCCAGCCCTAGGGTTCATGTCGTCGGGTTCATCGAGCTTCCTTTTCTGCTGCGCCTCTGGTCCTCCAATAGTACCACGCATCGTAAGGATACGATCCGCGACAAAAATAGAATTTTATATTTATCGATCCTATATTCCTCAAGGGAATATACATCTAATCTAGATCGAAACAAAAATGTAAAATCCTAAAACTAATACAGCTCCTGTTGTATTTAATGCATACAATCATGCACATACATAAAATGCCCTTGACATGTCCAAGGGTCTAATCACACACAATCACTATAAGCTATAATAGTTGGAGCCTGCAACCACAGAGTTAACATATCCTACTATTATCCTGCCTAAATTATGTATGACATGTGCATAATTAAACTGAAAACCAAACACACAGAGGCAAACCCTAGCTCTGATACCAATTGTTGGTTGCTACTCGGAATGTCGTACTGGTTCCCCTGTACAAAATTTTTTGTACAAGTCCTGAACCTTTTCCTAATAACCTATTGTGTTATTTAGAAATTAAATTTGGAATCACAAACAGAACTTAATATTATTGATTCCAAATTCAACTTATCTGTTCTTAGAGGTTTAGACTTGAATCGCAAACGATGCTTAACATTATTAATCCAAAGCCACCCATGTTACAAATTTGATTAAATATTTATTTCAGAGATTAGTTTCCAGGTTAAACATGGCGAGACACTAGGCCTTCTTGGGTATGGGATCATCCACCATTTCCTAGACAAAATCTTTCAACGAAATTCAATATTTAATCTCCTTATAGTAACCCTAGGTTTAACCACTAATAACAATCGAATCACAAGATAAAAAAAAAATAAAAGAAACACAAAATTTAAACATAAATTCGATAGCCTAGAATGATTAGCCTCTTGTGTTTGGTATTTCAAGATCTAAACAAAAGAATAAACTAGTTATAATGCGGAAACTAATAACTAGTTATACCTTTTGTAGCTTATAGATCTCACGATCTTCTGTCGTATTCCTCTTCTTATCTCGGACGTCGTGTGGGCGACGATCTACCGAGATGAGAATCCACCCAAGCCTCCTTCTTCTTCTTGCAAGTTTCGGCCACCAACTCTTCTTCAAGGGAAGCTTTCTTTCTCTTCTTCTTCTCCACAAGCAACCGACCGCTAAGATGAATAAGACCTCCCAGTGCCACCGACCTCAACAAAAGGAGAAGAGAGAAAGAAGAGAGGAGAGGGTCGGCCACCACTGAGGAAAGGAGAGGAGAGAAATAATAGATCTGTTGTAAGGTGAAGCACCTCTACCCTCTTTTTTATATTCATTGGTCTTGACAAATAAGGAGAGTTTTAAACATTAACACACTTCCTTATTTTCTTTGCCAATAAAAGGGAAATTTAATTAAAAATTCCTTTTATTCTTTTAATGGTCGACCCCTACATGTCTTCCAAATGAGGAAAGTTTTAAACACAAAATTAAAACTTCCTAATTTATTTCCGGAAATTTTTAAAATACAAATTTCTCTTTTAAAAAATTCCCTTCATGGTTGGTTATAAAAGGAAATTTTTATAAATTAAAATCTCTCTATTAAAACATGTGGATGATTACAAAAAGGAAAGTTTTTTCCAAAATTAAAATCTTCCTTTTAACTACAAATAAGGAAAGATATCAAACATTTCTAATTAATCCTTTTGTAGAAACTATAAAAGGAAAATTTTAATTTTAAAACTCTCTTTAATTATGGCTTCCACATAAGGAAAGATTTTAAAAAATAAAATCCCTTTTATTTTAATTGTGGTCGGCCACCTTAGCTTGGCTTCCAAGCTAGGGTCGACCACCACTTGATCCCATTTAACCTTGGTTTGGTTGGCCCTAACTTGGGCTCCAAGCTAGGCTTGGCCTCCAAGCTAGGCTTGGCCTCCAAGCTAGGCTTGGCCTCCAAGCTAGGCTTGGCCGACCACCTTAAGGTGGGTAAGAAATTAGGTTTGGGTGAGTATAAGACTTTATAAATAAGAGACTACGACAGGGACCGAGAGGAGGAATTAATTTTAGTCTCCCGATGAACTTGAGCTTCCCGTGTTCGCCCCGAACACTTGACTCAAGTTCATCAATAATAACACATACCACTAAAGAGTTATTATTGAACTACCGCACCAATCCCATATTACTATATGAGCTCGTTCTTATCATGAGTGTGTTAGTCTCTCTGTGTTTAAGATATAGAATGTCCACTAATTAAATGAGTTACTGACAACTCACTTAATTAATATCTAACTCTAAGAGTAGTACCACTCAACCTTATTGTCATGTCAGACTAAGTCTACCTGTAGGGTTTACATGATAATCCTTATGAGGTCCTCTTGGGGACATCATCAACCTAGATTTCTAGGACACAATTTCCTTCTATAATTAACAACACACACTATATATAATATTATTTCCCAACTTATCGGACCTATTGATTTATCGAACTAAATCTCATCCACTGATAAATTAAAGAAATAAATACTAAATATATGTGTTTGTTATTATATGGGGATTAAGAGCACACACTTGCATAATAACAGAGGTCTTGTTCTTTTATTCAGTCAGTATAAAAAGAAACTACCTCAAATAGTCCTGCTCAATACACTCAAAGTGTACTAGTATAATTTTATAGTCAAGATAAACTAATACTAAATTATACTACGACTATTCCAATGGTTTATTCCTATCCATCTTAGTCGTGAGCTACTATTTATAATTTATAAGAAACTGATAACATGATCTTCTGCGTGTGACACCGCACACCATGTTATCTATAATATAAATTAATTGAACAACTATACTTAGCATATAAATGTAGATATTTGACCAAAGTGATTCTTTATTTCAAAAATAAATGTTTACAAAAAACTAGGTTTTTAGTATACACTCTAACAGAGATATCTTTTCTCTTATAAACCCATGATCTTTTCCATGTGTTTTCAATGTGGGACTATGTTTGCAACCTTGCAACCCCAATAATCCCCCCTCAAGCAAAGGACTACAGGCTTCCCACGTCCGATCCTCCACCCACCAGGTCTTCCTACCTCTCAGTCCACCCGACCTACTAGGACTTCCTTGTCTAGCCGCAACTAGGACTTTCTGCCTGATATCTGGTCCTCTTGATCCCAACATAGGAGCCCCCACTTTCTTTGTTCGAGGTCAATATTATACTCACATGGCTCAATCAAACCATAGCTCTTGTGCACAGTCGGCGGTTAAACCTTCTGGCAGTCCAAGCTCTGATACCAATTGTAGGATCGAAAAGAATTTAGATATCTCCATAATGGTATGATATTGTCCACTTTGGGCCTAAGCCCTCATGGTTTTGCTCTTTGGCTCTGCCCAAAATGCCTCATGCCAATAGAGATATCTTTTCTCTTTTAAACCCATGATCTTTCCCATGTGTTTTCAATGTGAGACTATGTTTGTAACCTTGCAACCCCAACATCGCCTATGACAAGTGGGATGCACAAACAAGAAGAAAATTTGAGGCAAATGCAAAAGCAACATATACTCTCCTATGCGGACTAACAAATTCAAAGCTTGATCGAGTTGGAAAGTTCAACAATGCTAAGGGCTTTGGAAGAAAGTGCTCAAGCTTCATGAGATTACTTCAGAGCCAAAAGATCAAGTCAAACCTGAGTTTGAATCTGAGTACGAATCTCCAGAGTCAACCTCCGAACCAGATTTCGAAGAATCAGACCAGACCGATTTTATAGCACTGATGGCTAAAGAAGAGATAGTTGAATCTGAATCCGAATTCGAGATGACAACAGTCGCGGGAGAGAATCCTATCATGGATCTAAAAGGTAATATTGTAAATTCAAATAATAAATTTCATATAACTTGTTTTAAATGTAGGGAGAGAGGGCACTATAGAAATAAGTGTCCTACTTGTAAGATTCAGCCGACACAATCGGAGGAGAAGGAGGAATCGATCTGGAGAGGGAAGAAGCACATTGAATGCTCCAAGTGCAAACGAATGGATCACTGCAAAAGATAATGCCCAGAAAGAAGATCCAAGAATCCAGGGGGAGAAATCAAGATTAGTAAATTTACACTATATGAAAATCCAATTTTTGCAACACATGTCGGTACCCTAACTAATGCTGATTGCACTAGTTTAGATGTCTCTAAAAAATTAGATATGCGTGCTAATAATGTAATGAATAAAGTTGATTCAAATAAGACTAACTCAAAATTGTTTAGTAAAAATAAGAAATTAACTCTTAGAAAATTAGAAATACAAAATAATATTTTAAAATATAAAATTGATAAATTAGAAAAGATTATTAATAATTTAACCAAATTACAAAATCTAGACTTGGATTACAATTCTAAGGTGAAACTTAAACTCTACAAACCAAGCTATAATCAAGTGTCTTTTAACTATGAAACCAATTAATAAACACTAAATTAATCGGTAAACTTAAAACTCAATATAAAAGTTAACTTAAAATTGTAATTTGTTAACTTAACTAATAAATTCTTGATTTGTGTGATGCCTATGTTACTGTTTTCACTATTCATGCTTAGATTATGCTAGATAAGGACCTAGCCATGATTTGCAGTTGACTAGTTATACCTAGGAGTTACTGTAAGAAAATTAAATATCTAATTTTTTTGAAAGATTTTGTCTAGAAGTGGTGGATGCTCTCATACCAAAGAAGGCCTAGTGCCTCGCCACATCCTGGAAGTCAATCCTTGAAATAGATATTTAATTGACTAACTATAAAACCTTAGTCTAACTCAATTATAAATATATCCTTATATGATAATTCAAAGATTAAATTAACCATTTCACAGAACTATTAAGGTTCCCTGATTGATAACTTAGAAAGTGTGAGATAGACCTAGGTTTAAAGTAATTTCAAATTAATTCAATTAAATAAACTTAATTAATTTCAAAAATTTAATTTCAAAATGCTAATATTAATTTCAAAATGTTTAAATCATAATTAAAGTATATTTTTTAAATTAATTTCAGAAATCATAATTAATTTCAAAAAAAAATATTATTAAGTTTCAAATCATAATTAATTTTAAAAGGCTAATTAATTCAATAAAAGTAAATTATAATTTTTTAAAATATCAAAATTCAAAATCATTATTTATAAAATTATAATTTTTAAATCATAATTAAATTTCAATTTATTAAATTTTCAAAATCAAAATCTTAAAATCATATTTAATTCTTCAAATCTTAATGATAATTAATAATATTTAATTTTTGAAAAACTTAATGATAATTAATTTTCAAATTATATTTAATTTTTCAAAATCTTAATGGGTAAGATTATAATTTCAAACTTAATTAATATATTTTCAAAATCTTCAAAAATTTAAATGTTTACTCATATTTTAAATTCAAACTCATTAGAAATTCAAACTGATTTTAAATCTCAATTTCAATTTTTTTAAATTTTGCTAAAATTGAAATAAAGTTAACTCCGTCTCACACTTACTCATAAGTTAAACATGCTTGATAATATAGAATGAGTGAGAAGGAAAATTAGGAAAATAAATATATATATAAACAATAATATATTTTTTAATTTACATACTTTGATTAAGGGGAGTGCAAAGAAAATTAAAGACTTTATTTTTTTTATTTTGTTAAAACAGTGTTTTAGTTAAAAAGTTCAAAACATTTCTAAAAAAGGAAGTTCTTTTAGCTAAGTATTTCCTAAAGTTTTTTATCAAAATAGTTTTAAAGTTATGTTTTTATCAATTTTTTTTTTGCTAAAGCTTTTATCAAGTCAAGTACTTCTAATTAAGTTTTTAAATTTATCAAAGTCTTTTTAAAATCTAAGTTTTGAAAGCTAAGTACTAAATTTGTCAAAATCTTTTTAAAAGCTAAGTACTAAATTTATCAAAGTCTTTTAAAAGCTAAGTTTTTAATTAACTTATTTTAAAAACTAAGTTTTTTTATCAAAGTCTTTTTAAAAGCTAAGTACTAAATTTATCAAAGTTATTTTTAAAAGCTAAGTTTTGAAAGTACTAAATTTATCAAAGTTTTTTTTAAGTATTTTCAAAACTAAAAATATTAGCTAAGTTTTCTTGGAAAGGCTTGATAGCTTCAAAACTTACGTTTATCTAAGTTTTTTTTTTAAAAAAAAGCTACGTATTTAAAAAAAAAAAAATCTCTACTTTAGCTTAGTTTTTTTTTTAAAAAAAAAAGAATTATTTTCAAAGCTAAATGTCACTGAGTGCTACCCCTTCAGGGGGAGCTTAAAATCAGATAGAATAAATATTTTTTTCTCTTTTTAGTATTCTTTTTTATTTATGTCAAAGGGGGAGAGAAAAGTCAAAGTTAAGAAGTTAAAAAGTTAAACAAATTAAGAATTTATACATAATGAAAGGGGGAGCATACAGTTTTTTTTTTTTTTAATTATTGCATAGATGCTCATGTTTAACTTTCTTTATTTATTGTTATATTTTTACTTAACTTTGAACCATGTTACCATAATAAAAAAGGGGGAGATTGTTGGTTCGGGAAGCATCTAACGATCAAATGTGTGTTTTGATTATGTCAAAGGGTCCAAAGGTAAGATGTTTTGTTATCTGACAAGGTTAAATGAGATTGTAGGAAAGTCCTAAGTGTACTTAGGCAAAAGTCCTAGTTGCGGTTAGGCAGGTGGAAAACCCTAAGGGGTGGTTACCCTAGGTCCTAGGGGGTGGTAACCCTAGGTAAGGGAAAGTCCTAGCTGCGATTAGGCAAAGGGAAAATCCTAGGGGGCGGCAACCCTATGTCCTAGGGGGCGGCAACCCTATGTCCTAGGGGGCGGCAACCCTATGTCCTAGGGGGTGGTAACCCTAGGTTGAAAGTCTTGGTGGGTCAAGAGCTTCGGGCAAAATCCTAGGGGGTGATAATCCTAGGTTGAAAAGTCCTGGTGTCGCGAATCAGGTGAAAGACTAGGCAGGTCGTGGAGCGGACGTCCAGTGGAAAGTCCTGGAGCCTCGGGCGCTGAGCAAGAGTCCAGTTGATTTGGAGGATCAACTAGCAACAGGTAAACTTTCCTGAGTGGAGTAGGTGAGGACGCGTTCCCCAGTGAGGGAATAGTAGGCGTTGGTTCAACCTAGGATTTCCGGAGGGAATCCGAAGTCAGAACCGGACAATCTGAAGGCTGTCAACTTATTTGTTTGATATTATTTGCTACTTACCTAACTCTGTTTTGCAGGGAACTAACGATTCTGCAGGGTCGAACTTAGCCTTGATCGGTCGATTGAATGACCAGATTGGTCAACCAAACCCCAGTACAACCAGATCAGATTTCCATATTGCAGACTGGGTTCAATCGAGGGATCGGTCGATCGAACCCGGGGATCGGTCGACCGAACTAAGGATCTGAGTTGACTTGATCGAAGCAAGGTGATCAGATCGGATGAGGAGGAGATCATTTGATTGGTCGACCGAACATTAGGATCAGTCAACCGATCCGCTTCAGGTCAAACTTGATCCGGAGTTTCGAGGATCTGGATCAATTCTAAAGAGGCTATAAAAAGGATCCTCGGGCAACACTTCGAAGACAACAAAAAGAATAGAACAACTTGTGTTCCTATGCGCTGCTCCGAATGCCTCAACAACGCTCTGCTGTTTCGATAATCGACAACTACTTTCTTCATTTTGTATTGTCGATATAATCATTCTTTATTCTGTACTTGTACTTACATTCTTGTAAAGAATTTTGGATCTATAGTGATTGTCCAATGAAAGCGATCAACGATCATGGGCCTTGGAGTAGGAGTCACCATAGGCTCCGAACCAAGTAAAAGAAACAGTGTTAGTGTTGCTTCTGTGTATATTACTTTTTCGCTGCATATTTACTCGATAGTTTTTAGAAACGAACGAAATAGCCACGAGCGCTATTCATCCCCTCTCTAGCGCTTTCGATCTAACACAACCGAGTCAAGTTAGTCCTGTTATCTTTTGATACGTTGTGTCTAAGTGTGCAAGAACTAAGGAGCACAGGAAGTCAAGCGAAAGAAGCAGCTAGCGAGAAGGACGACATAGGAGAGAGTCAATAGGCTCGGTGCGTCCGAGAGATAAGATGCCGCGGAAGAGTACGTTGGTGGACGAGAAGGGAGCGTGCGACATTTCTGAAGGATGAGAAGTCGGAGAGGAAGATTGCTTGAGGAGAAGGCCAGAAGATGAGTTCAGATGATCCTAATTCTGGATGATAGAAATCACCCAAGTGAGCAGAGCCAAAGCAGAAGCCCGAACACAAAAGTCAATTTAAAGTTGACTGGGGTTCGGGTGCCTTGACCTGGTCTGGGCGCTCGGACATGGTCCAGGCGCTCGGACCCCCGAGGCATCTTGGGGGCGCCTCAACTAGCGACGCTACAGATAAAAGTCAACAAGGGTCCAAGCGTCCGAAGTTGTTCCAAGTGCTCAGACTAGAGAAATTTTATCCAAATCAAGCTATTGTGATCCATTACACCGTGGATAAAATTTTATTCACACCTAGGCAGCTAAAGCCCTTCCAAGCGCCGGAGCTTGATTATAAATACAACCTTGATCTCAATAGTGAGAACAACACTTGTAAACGACTTCTGTTCTTCAGTGTTCTGAGCTTTCAACGTTGCAAGAGGCTACTCTGCTTTTGGAAAAAGGAGATTTTAGTGAGCTATCTTTGTCTTGAATTAACAATCCTCTGATTGCAAACCAAGTAAATATTCGGACTTCTATCTTTATTTCATTCATTTACTTTTTGTTGTTAAAACAAGTGTTTGCCTATTTAGTTTGAAAAATCGAGAAATGTTTGATTTTCATTTTTAGGCAATTCACCTCCTCTTGTCGACCGCCAAGGGACCAACACAAGATGCCTCGAACAGTTGGAGGCGCCTCTAAGTGGATAAAGCTTTGTCCACACCAACATTCATTTTTATGATCTGGCAGATTGGAGGCACCTCGAGTAATCTTTGGCAACTTGTACTCAATTATTGTTCATGCGAAACACCTTAGATCATCTGAGGTGCCTTGAATAGGCTGAGCTGGACTCTATAATTTATCTCTTCGCCAATGGCTCTAACTTGTTGGAGGCGCCTCCAGTTGACCTGAGGTGCCTTGGGCCAGTCTCATTTGAGGTGTCTCGAATACTATTCATTTGAATGGTTAATTTCAGCATTGACCATTCTGTTAGGACCAAAAGTAGCTAGAGGGGGGGTGAATAGCTCGTCGCGTTCGCTCGGTGCTTGGCGTTGCTCGGCGTTGATTGTTTCTTCAAGAATATGCAGCGGAAAATACAGAAACAAATACAACCACGCTAACACTAGGATTTTACTTGGTATCCACCTCCAAAGGAGGTGACTAATCCAAGGATCCACACCACGCACGCACCCTCCACTATGAAACACTCCTTTTCGGTAACTACCGAGGGCGGAGAAGCCCTACAAGACTCTCGGTATAAGAAGAAGGAAAGGGAAACAAAATACAAGCACAAAGCTTACAATGAATGCAGAAAACCCTAACCCTAGCTTCTCTTCTTGCCTTTGATCCGCCTCTTGACTCGGAGAGCTTCCAAGAGCCTTCAAGAACTGGCGATCACGAGCTTTGAGAGTGCTGTGGAGGAGCTGGCGAAGATCTGAGATGAAACCGTGAAGAGATGCCGAAGGAAATGAACGCCTGCGGCCTTTATCGACGCCAACGGTCGGATCCCGATCGATTCGAATGTTCCCAATCGATCGGGGAGGCTTTGGATCGATCCACGGATCGATCCAGAGCGCCTGTGCTCGCTGGAAAACCGGATCGATCCACGGATCGATCCACGGATCGCGAAGCAGCGGCGTCCCAATCGATCCACCGATCGATTAGAACATCTGGATCGATCCACGGATCGATCCGAGGCTCTGCTCGCTAAAGAAGCCGGATCGATCCACCGATCGATCCAACACTGTTTTGCCCAAAACCAAGTTCCAAGCCTCTCAAACCAACATCCGTCAACCTTGACCTGTTGGTACATCATGCCCAGCATCCGGTCACCCTTGACTGGCTAGGACTTCCCACCAAGTGTCCGGTCAATCCTTTGACCCACTTAGACTTTTCTATTCATGCCAAGTATCTGGTCACTCCTCGACCTACTTGGACTTCCCAACACCGATGTCCGATCATCCTTGATCCATCTGGATTTTCCCTGCCGGCTTCACTCACTGGGACTTTCACCTAGCTTCACTCACTAGGGTTTTCCATCCGCCTAGCTTCACTCACTAGGGCTTTCACCGCTTCACTCACTGGGACTTTCACCCAGCTTCACTCACTAGGGTTTTCCTTCCGCTGGCTTCACTCACTGGGACTTTCACTCACCAAGACTTTCACCCAGCTTCACTCACTAGGGTTTTCCTTCGCCTGCATCACCGGGACTTTCACCTAGCTTCACTCACTAGGGTTTTCACCGGTTTCACTCACCGGGACTTTCACCCAGCTTCACTCACTAGGGTTTTCACCGGTTTCACTCACCGGGACTTTCACCTAGCTTCACTCACTAGGGTTTTCACCTGGTTTCACTCACCAGACTTCGTCTAGCATCCGTCAACCTTGACCTACTTGACTCTTCTTCAATCAATTTCTTATTGTCAAACATCTAAACTCAAACCAAGACTCAGCTTGGTCACCCAGGTCAACCTTGACCGAGGGATGTTGCACCAACAATCTCCCCTTTTTGATGTTTGACAATACCACAATAACACTTACAATACCACATGTAAGTTAGGCTAATCCTATAGCCTCAATCTTCATGCCACTAGGTAATGAACATATAAATTAAGCTCTTCATTCTCCCCCTACGAGGGCACACTCCCTATAGGTAATGAAAGCCTAACTTACACCCATTCATAGGTCCTTTCATTCTCCCCCTATTGGCACACATCAACCCATCTTTGGCCACACATCAACCCATGCCCCAATTTTGGGTACACATCAACAAATCCATTTATTGACGACTCTCCCCCTGAAGAGTTACTCATCATTGTTCACAACATCACTCGTTGTGATCAACACGATAATGAAGGTCCCATACCCTTCATTTATCCTTAACTTCTCCCTCAATGTAGACAAATACCCAACCTTGAGCATTATCTAACCACTTGAGTTCCCACTTGAAATAATGAGGATATCCACTCCCCATTTCAAGTTCAAAAGCTCATACATGAGCATTTTCTTTAAAGAAGGTTAACCACCTTCCAAGGTTCATGAAAAGTAATTTTTCATGTCTTTAAAGAGTCCCTCCCCCTAAAGACATGGTGGTAACTTCTGTCATTGCACCAACAATGACTTGGAATTCCTAAACCTTCAGGAAACCCAAATTTAGAAGTTTTGAGGTTCAAATATTCAAAATTTGAAACAACCTCAACCTAAACTTCTATGAAGTCTTCCTTAACCAATCCATCCTTGTTTTCACATGAAAACACCCTTTGTATGTATACAAATGTATTTTAGGGGTTTGGAATGGTTACCTAGACTTAAAGAGGTTCAAAGATGCTGAAATCAAGCCTTCCCAGCCAAAATCAGCAACTTGGATCGATTGGAGTTGGGTTCCAATCGATTGAACCTTTCTGAATCGATCCACTGATCGATTCAGACTACCTGGATCGATCGGCTGATCGATCCAGCGAGCTTCTGCTCGCGGGAGTCTTGCCTTCTGAATCGATCCACGGATCGATTCGGGCACTCCAATCGATCCATGGATCGATCGGAGCTCTGATAGTTGCTGAAATTCCATTTCAGTCAACTTCAGAAACCCCTAGAAAATTCTACAAAAATCCAAAAATCATGAAATTTCGTGTAGACATTATTTAGGGCATACTTAATCATGGAAAAATAGCTTTCTATGAAAATACATCATATTTTCAAAGATTGACACAAACTTGAAAACTTGCAAAACTTTAGTGTTTTTCTTCAAGTTTGTGTCTAACTATTCAATGGTGATTACTATCAAAAGATAGCCTTCACCAAGGTTTTCCAAAAACATTTTAAAAACATTTTCAAAACCAATATCCCATCATGTTCCTTGGGCATAATGCACATGACTTGTACATTAGCTTTCCCAATGATGGGAAAACACATAACTATGTGTTTTGATGAACCTAAAAACTCAAAAGAATGCACTAAATCAACATTTTGAGTTTTGTTCATCATCCTAACATCTCACTTGTATCTAATGTGTACTAATCACATACAAGTCACCTTATAGTCTTTGTGAGATGTAGATTTTGGTTTTTGCCCTAATCTAGGGATCATGCATATCTATCTAGGCATTCTACAAATATTAGACATCCACCTAGGATGTCACTTGTCAATAATTGTTGTTAAATGCCATTCGTCCTTAATTACAAGGAATTAAACTTAATGCATGATTATGTTATGGCATACATCAAAAGAAAATAATTTTCAAAAGAAAATATCCTATTACTACATGATGTATGAATGTCATGACATGGTATTTTTGGATTTTTCATATTAAAACAATGAATTCAAAAATAGACATGATGTCATGGCATATGATGGGCAAACAATCATGGCAAGATTTAGCATAAATAAAATATACCTAGATTAACTATCTAAGTATCCTTAAAGTCTTAGCTAAACTTACACCTTAAACCTAGATTGCCCTAAAGTGCTACAAGAGAATGCCAAAGCCTAAATTTGGCATTTCTAATTTCCTTGATTTAATGTATGCCAATTGAAAATAAACATGTCCTCAAATGTTGGCATATTCCATTTTTCCTCAAGAGTAGCACTTTTAAATTAAGGCCCGGATTGCCTTAAATTGCCTAAGAACATACCAAAATCCCAACTTGATAGTTCTTATGAATTTCCCAATATGTGTCATTTAAGATTAAAATCAATTCTTCCACCATCAGGCACATTTTACTCTTTCAAGGAGTAAACAATAATTCCATTTCATTTTCAAAGGTTAACTAAAACCTTGAAAATGCTCCTTGAGTGTCAATTTCCTCAAAGTTGGGTTAACTACCCTTCTAATCGGAGTTGACACTCTCTAACCCATCTATGGGGTAGAGAAGATGCTCCTAGGAACCCAACACCTATTGGTGCTCCTTGGATGCTCTAGGTACTCACTAGGGATAACTTCCCTACATACCTTCCTAGTGACCTTGTTGGGCTTTTTAGAAGCCTTGGTCACATTTTCTAGGTCAACTCTAGGGATAGCTTCCCTTGTAACCTTCTTTGTGACTTTCTTAGACTTCTTAGAAGTCTTAGTCACATTTATTGCAAAAATACTCTTAGGGATGACTTCCCTAGTATTCTTGGCTTGACCACTAGACTTAGGGTTTGTTCCATAACTATATGGAACTCTATGGTAAGAGGGCACATCCTTCTTAGCCTTTGGTTTGTATCCCAAACCTCTATGGCCATTAGATGACCTTTGTGCTCCTAGACCTAGGCTATGCTCATTTTGCCCTTTTAGGATATTTTCCATCCTTTTTAGGGTCCTTTCCATTTTATCAAGCCTTGACCTCAATACTTGATTTTCTATCACTAAGTCCTTAGTTTTAGATTTTTCATTTGATTCATGAGCATATTTGTTCTTGGGCTTGTATCTAAAATCCTTAGAGTTCTTGCCTAGACTTTTACCTACATTCCTAGCCTTAGGTGTAGTGGTTTTAGCATGAAAAGCTATATGTTTTTCTTTAACGCTATCATGCTTTCTATTTTCATGGTAAATAGCATTAAAATGATATAAGTTAGAACTATCATGCTTTTTACCATAATGTAAAGGGGTAGGCTCAATAAATGTTACTTTCTTCTTTACCTTGGAGGCTCCCCCTTGACGAATGCCTCCTTGAGCCTTGACCATCTTCTTCCCCTTGGGGCATTGACTTTGGTAATGCCCCTTTTGATTGCAAGAGAAGCATATAATATGCTCCTTGCTCTTCTTTGTGTTGGGGATGATCTCCTTGGGCTTCGCCTTGCCCTTTTGTGCCACTTGGCCCTTCTTCTTGGCCAATATAGGGCACTTGCTCTTGTAGTGCCCATGTTCCCTACACTCAAAGCATATAATATGATTTTTATTTTTAATTGAAATATTTATACCTTTGCTTGTAGGGGTGGCATCTTTCCCTTTGGATCCGGAGGTAGAAGCTTCCTCTTGATCCGATCTTGATTCTCCTCCATTTGATTTTTCTTGACTCGTGGAGGTAGAAGCTTCTTCAATCTCTTCATCTCTTGACCCGGATGTAGAAGCTTCTCCTTCTTCTTGATCCGGTGTCACCAAGGATTGCTCCCCCTCAATCCTAGAGGTGGAGGCTTCATCATCTTGAATATGAAACAAGGAGTATGCTCCCTCCTTGTTCCCTTCGTTGCATTCCCTTGAAGATGAAGCTTCTTCTTGAACTTCTTCTTCGGAGGTTGAGCATCTCTCAACCTCGGAGTCCTCCTCTTGGTCTTGATCCAATGAGTCGCCCTCTTTGGATTCTCCTTGATTTGGTACAGTGGAGGGGATCTCATGAATTCTTGCCAATTTGCTCCAAAGCTCCTTGGCATCTTCAAACTCTCCAATTTGTTCCAAGATGTTGCTTGGCAATAAATTGACCAAAAGCTTGGTCACTTTGTCATTGGCCTCACATCTTTGGATTTGGTCTTTGCTCCACTTGCTCCTTTTGAGTACTTTGCCCTTGGAATTTGTGGGAGCCTTCAAACCTTCCATGAGAGCAAACCATTGCTCTATCTCCATCATAAGAAAATTTTCGATTCTTGATTTCCAAGAATCGAAGCTTGTAGATGAATATGGTGGAGCCACCCTTGTGTCAAATCCAAGTCTATCTTGGAATTGCATCTTGAAGTTGAGCTTGATAAAATCTTGAACTTGAAGAATTTGCTCCAACTTCTTCACCCTCTAGCTTTTCTTGTTATGCTTGACCCTTCCGGCGATGATTCCGGTGAAGAGCGGCCTTGCTCTGATACCACTTGTTAGGACCAAAAGTAGCTAGAGGGGGGGTGAATAGCTCGTCGCGTTCGCTCGGTGCTTGGCGTTGCTCGGCGTTGATTGTTTCTTCAAGAATATGCAGCGGAAAATACAGAAACAAATACAACCACGCTAACACTAGGATTTTACTTGGTATCCACCTCCAAAGGAGGTGACTAATCCAAGGATCCACACCACGCACGCACCCTCCACTATGAAACACTCCTTTTCGGTAACTACCGAGGGCGGAGAAGCCCTACAAGACTCTCGGTACAAGAAGAAGGAAAGGGAAACAAAATACAAGCACAAAGCTTACAATGAATGCAGAAAACCCTAACCCTAGCTTCTCTTCTTGCCTTTGATCCGCCTCTTGACTCGGAGAGCTTCCAAGAACCTTCAAGAACTGGCGATCACGAGCTTTGAGAGTGCTGTGGAGGAGCTGGCGAAGATCTGAGATGAAACCGTGAAGAGATGCCGAAGGAAATGAACGCCTGCGGCCTTTATCGACGCCAACGGTCGGATCCCGATCGATTCGAATGTTCCCAATCGATCGGGGAGGCTTTGGATCGATCCACGGATCGATCCAGAGCGCCTCTGTGCTCTGGAAAAGCGCCTGGATCGATCCACGGATCGATCCAGCGCTTATTGCGCGAAGCAGCCGCGTCCCAATCGATCCACTGATCGATCCACGGATCGATCCAGAGGCTCTCTGTTCGCTTAGGAGAAGCCTGGATCGATCCACTGATCGATCCAGCTCCTGGATCGATCCACTGATCGATCCAACACTTGGTTTTTGCCCAAAACCAAGTTCCAAGCCTCTCAAACCAACATCCGGTCAACCTTGACCTGTTGGTACATCATGCCTAGCATCTGGTCACTCCTTTGACCTGCTAGGACTTCCCACCAAGTGTCTGGTCAATCCCTTTGACCCACTTAGACTTTTCTATTCATGCCAAGTATCTGGTCACTCCCTTGACCTACTTGGACTTCCCAACACCAGATGTCCGATCATCCTTGATCCATCTGGATTTTCCCTTGCCTGGATTCACTCACCAGGACTTTCACCTAGCTTCACTCACTAGGGTTTTCCATCTGCCTAGCTTCACTCACTAGGGCTTTCACCTGGCTTCACTCACCAGGACTTTCACCTAGCTTCACTCACTAGGGTTTTCCTTCTGCCTGGCTTCACTCACCAGGACTTTCACCTGGCTTCACTCACCAGGACTTTCACCTAGCTTCACTCACTAGGGTTTTCCTTCTGCCTGGCTTCACTGACCAGGACTTTCACCTAGCTTCACTCACTAGGGTTTTCACCTGGTTTCACTCACCAAGACTTTCACCTAGCTTCACTCACTAGGGTTTTCACCTGGTTTCACTCACCAGGACTTCCCTGTCAAGTATCCGGTCAACCTTGACCTACTTGACTCTTCTTCAATCAATTTCTTATTGTCAAATATCTAAACTCAAACCAAGACTCAGCTTGGTCACCCAGGTCAACCTTGACCTGAGGGATGTTGCACCAACACATTCTTCGTTCCCACTCTCTTGGGAAATGATTCGGCTATCCAGAGTTGAGCTCACCCGAACCAACACTAACTTTCTCCTTGAGCAGACTTCCTTCTCAACTTCTCATCCCTTTGATGCACCGTGCACATCCTTTTTGCTCCACCAGTGCACTTTTTTCATAGTTTTCATTCCTCGGATGCACCGAGCCCGTCAACTCGCTTCCCGTTCCATTCTTCTTACTCACTACGTCTTCTGCTTGACTTCTTATGTTTCTAAGTCTCTAAACACTTAGACACAATGTAGCAAATCCGCAAAACCTAACTTAACTCTATTGACCACATCAAAACTAATCCAGGGTACTTACAAGAGAATGACCTTTGAGAATGGAGAACCTCAAGGAGCTTTTGATCCTCCAAATTCGAGGACTTTTCCCACATATGACGTTAATTTGATCCTGCCTGTGAACGTCGATGAGTGAGTCACCGGTGAGTTGACTATGTTGCCAACTTAATTACCAATTGTCAAATAACAACAAGGATGGTGATGTGGTTAGGAGCCTAGATTAAGGTAAACCAAGAAGAAGAGGGTTAGATTGACTGCTAGAGAGTGTTGGTGCAATCGACCTAGGTTTTGATCGGTACGATCATAGTTTTGATGTGTGTGTCAAAGAGTTTAAGTAAGGTTCACCCTTGTATCTGATATGTGTATTTGAGTTGTGCAGGTTCGCAGGATACACATGCGACTCAGGTTGATGACTTCGGGTCCGGTGAAGGATGAAGCATCCGAGGGACCGTGGACAAGGCAGCGAGGACAAGGGCCGAGGGAAGCAATTTCGAGGCATACGCGAAGGATGACATTGAGGATGAGCCGTAGGCTTGAATGCATCCGAGGGACGAGAGCCAAAGAAAGTATGCTTGAAGGTTCTGTTAAAGCTGCAAAGGAAGCGTCAAAAGAGTCGTAAGGGTGAGGGTACGAGTGCACGAGAGATTGTACTCGGAATAAAAGCATAAGTTTTAGGGTTTATTGTAGCAGTACTGTAACAGTCGACTACATGTTTTGGCAGTCGACTAGTGCAGTCGACTGCGCAGTTGACTGGCCGCGAACAGAATGGTTCTGTTCGTTCGGTCGGTGTAGATCAGTCGACTACAAGTTTTAGCAGTTCACTGCACCAGTCGACTGCACCAGTCGACTGCTAGTTTTAGCAGTCGACTGGTAAATGACCGTTCATGCTGGAAAGTAGCCGTTGGCTACCTCTAACGGTAACACCAGTCGACTGATGGTTTTGCCAGTCGACTGGTGCCGAGATGAGTTGATATGATGATCAACTCTCTCCTCTTATTTAAGGGATGCTTTGGGGGCTTGAAGGAGGTTACTGGTGCTAATTGTAAACCTTCTTAGACTTGCCCAAAGCTTCCAAGTTCATTCTCGTCCTCCTAATCTAATTCTCCATCTTGTAAGAGGAAGAGACGTTTGTGAGAGGTTTGCTCCACCGAGAAGGAGAAAGCTATAGCCGGAGATTGCCGGGGACTGATCCACCGAAGGATCAAGGGCTCGTCCACCTCAAGGACACGCCGTGGAGTAGGAGCAAGCAATCTCCGAACCACGTAAAGGATTTGTGTTAGCGTTTGTGCTTTCTTGCTTATTCTTATTTGTTTCTAATTGCTTTAGTTTTTAGTATATTCCGCTACGTACTAACACCTTGTAGAAAAGAAAGTTAATTGGGGGTGACCTAGTTATCCAACCCCCCTTCTAGCCGGCCACCGATCCTCCAACAGAGAGTTCCACGATGCATCCACTTCTACTCTTAAGTTAGATAATAAAAAAAAAAGAGTATTAGAGTTTTAATATACATAGGTACGCGTATGTATCTAGATACCAAGAATGACTACCTTTTTTAAGGAGACCATAGACTTTTTCCTTTCTTTCCCTTTTCTATGTTATTATTATTTAATTCCTTAAATAATGTGAGACTTGTTCACAATGTTGCTTTTTCTTGAAATAATTCAAGATTTGCGTGATGATTTATTTTTTTCCTAAAATGATTCGAGATTTGCACGTTAATTTATTCTTTTTCTAAAATGGTCCTGTCTCCTACGATGCCAAGGGGTTGGGAAGCCAAGGAGTCAGTGACCTAGGAGTTTGGAGCCAGGAAGCTAAGGAGCTGGGAGTCCTAAGAGGCTGAAAGGCTAAGGAGCCGGGAGGCCAAGAGGCTAAGGAGCTGAGAGGCTAAGGATCCAAGAAATATGAGACTAACCATCTCAGCAGATTTCACTAATTTCTCTTATTCACGTGACACCTATTAACCATTCTCTTAATCAATTAATATCATTATAATTTATAATTTTGCCTCCCTTATTTACACATAGGTTCAATAATTTTATATATTTTTGGCTTAATGCTAGTATGATTCCGTACATTGAGAAAAATATTTTAATGGAATTGATAATGAAACTATTATGTAATGATTTTAGATTACGACTTCTCGTTATAAATACTTGTAATTTTAGTGTAATTTTTTTTAAGATATATTTATCGCTATTTTAAAATTATATATCATTAACTTTTGCTCCCCTCTCCACCGCTATTTCCTAGCCCTCGCCCTTAATACAAGTGTGTAACAACAATAATATCATCTTTAGGAAACTTTAATATGACTTAATAGAAATTGGAGAGGATTAGATTAAGGAGATACAAAGAACAAACTAATTGTGTGCACGCGAGATGTGCTTAATCTTAAAAAAAATGTGACGATGAGTTTTACTTAATAAAAGCTTCTAGTAAAAAAGCTATCTAATTATTATTGCAAAAAAGAAAAAAACAAAAGAGGGAGAGAGAGAATATTTTAGAGATAAGGAAGAAGATAGAGCCGAGACAAAAATAAAAGTCACTATATATTGTAATAATAAATATTTTTCATCAATTTGACTAGAAAACAAGCCGATTGAATAAAATTTTATCATTAAAACTTACAATATATATTTTATTTATCATGATAAAACTAATACATGATATAGCAATCTCGATCATAAGTTCACAATAGCCAAAACAAAATAAGCATAATTAAATTAATGATAATAATTGAATTAGTTACTGAAAAAAAAAATCAAGGATTAGAATCGAAAGGACAAATCTTTTTTTTTAAATGATAAAACAATACTCCTATATTGAAAATACTTTTATAACATATAAAAGTAAATTAAATTATTTTTAATATAATATAATTTAAAACTAATATATATAGAATATTTTTATATAATTATTTTATCTACTATTATTTAATAATTAATTAAAACCACTTTATAATTGTAACGACGACCAACAATTAATTTTTAAAATAGTTGTAGCAATTAGTAGTCATTAATTAATTAGTGTAGTAACTAGTTCATGATTGCTATAATAATTTTAGTTAAATTTATGAAATCAATTATATAAAAAAGATATATATGAGCAAGTTAAATCTATTTATTTTTATATATATAATAGTAGGTGTTTTATGGGCTGTTATAATAATAATATTAAAATGAAAGTATTTTTATTAAAAAAATGATGGAGGTTATTTTAATTTTTTTTAGAAGTAATGGTGCTCTTTGACATAATTGTTATAATTTTTCCTAATTTAAGTGGATATGAAGCTTATGGAGGGTCCTGATTCAAAGGTTATATCATTTGATAAAAAAAAAAAAATAGAATAGAGGATAATCATTTGTAATTACGGTTAAATCATGATCACAATACGATGTAATTGGTTGTTATTTTTTTCTATGTTCATCATTCTCTTAAATTATAGCTTAAATAGGGAGAGTGACAGGAGACTGTCCCTGGTAGTCTGTCCACTTGTCTACTACATCCGAATAGACGACCTCTGAATATAATTTAGGAGGTGGGAATTCAAAAAAATAATAACTAATTACGAGATCTAATTACGAGAATCAGATTTTCTATTTTAAAATTTTTATATCTCTGTATTTTTTCATCGATCGGACGATCATAATATTCTTGTGATACGTATTATATACTTAATATATGATCTAACTCAGTCCGATTAATTAATGACGAGACACGGTAACACAGAAATATTGGGACAGGAGATCTGATCTCCCGATCACGACCACCGTCCAACCCTTTATCCATTGTTTTTATGGACCGGATCTGATCTCCCTGTGGCATCCTTGTATAGGTACATCGAATGCATTGCCATTTTAATTTCATCTTCCCAGTTCCCGTCGCTCGAATCCCGATTTCTTGCGCTGCTCGTGGTGTGTCCTTTTGTCACATTCCACTTCTCGAGAAGCGGCGATTGAGGCAGAGAGATCGCTGAGGTGAGCGATTTTATTACTAGATGAAGTGGACGAGAGGAGGATGATCGAGTCGTCGGCTCAATTTTCCCCCATCGCGTCACGTGAATCCGCCTATTAAATTGGGGATTCGTCCGATTCGCCTTATTTAATAAGCAAACCAAAAGGGTGCTCCGTTGCGTTGGTCCCGTCGATTTCAAAGAATCGAGTGTTTTCTGCTGAGAAGCTTCGAAACAGCTTTTGCTCCGACTGCTATTCGACCGGTGTCTTGGATTTAGGGCAAACTTTTGTGGAAGTTTGTTGATTTGAGGAGGGGGGACATGGATAAGTACGAACTGGTGCGGGATCTGGGGTCAGGGAACTTTGGGGTGGCGAGATTGCTGCGGAACAAGGAGACGAAGGAGCTAGTGGCTATCAAGTACATCCCCAGAGGCCTCAAGGTCCTTTTTTTTCATTCTTTCTTTTATTTTTCGCTTGATTTCGGTTGATGAATCTGATTGGAGATTAATATTTCTTGTTTCCGTTTGGTTCCTTGTTGGATGCGTGTGTAGATCGATGAGAATGTTGCAAGAGAAATCATCAACCACCGCTCGCTTCGCCATCCTAATATTATCCGATTCAAAGAGGCGAGAAGACCTTCTTTCATGTTGCCTTTTTTTTTCTCTTTAGGTTCTGCACAAAAAAAAATATCTCTTTGAGAATACATGAAAAACTCTTATTTTCTTTGATTTTTCTAGGTTATCTTAACGCCTACGCATCTTGGCATCGCCATGGAGTACGCTGCAGGAGGCGAGCTGTTCGAGCGGATCTGCAGCGCTGGAAGGTTCAGCGAAGATGAGGTTACTTTTCTTGAGGGAATCATCTGATTGTTTGATATAGAAGATTTTTTTTTTACCTTTGCATATCTATGATCGTTCCACCAGGCCAGATACTTCTTCCAGCAGCTCATATGCGGCGTCAGCTACTGCCATTTCCTGGTAAAATCCCCTAGAGGATGCTAAAAAAATTGTATTTTTATCATCGCCTCTGGAAAATCTCAATCCCACTATTGCAGCAAATATGCCACCGAGATCTGAAGCTAGAAAACACACTGTTAGATGGTAGCCCAGCACCTCGCCTCAAGATCTGCGACTTCGGTTATTCGAAGGTAAATCAAATATATACATACACCACCAAACTTATCTCATAAAAAGTTGATAATCTTTTATTTTTTTCTTATGAGGCAGTCGTCGTTGCTGCACTCGCGGCCCAAATCCACGGTCGGGACGCCCGCTTACATCGCTCCCGAGGTGCTCTCGCGTCGGGAGTACGACGGCAAGGTCAGTCTCCCTCCCTCTCTTACACAGCATCCTGCGTGCCGGGAAAGCGTGCGGCGACTCAATAATGAAGCACGTGCTCGGCTTCCTCACGACATCACGTGATGCATGCCATTGGCACTTACTAACTTAGATCGTAAACTTATAATTAAGTGTGCCACCGAATGGCACGTTGCAAACCGGGACCCCCGGCAGCGTTTCTCTTTGTTTGATAATTGCTGTGGTTGAATGGATTCATTTCATGGGAAGAACTGGGTGGTTATTATGGTGGCGTGGTGCAGTCACCCACAGTTGGTGGGCCTGGTGGGGCCCGACACCCAAAGGGTGATGTGGTTGCTTTAAAACTGATGTGATAGGTAACATTGTTGCTTTCTCCTCCTGTCATTATGGGTTTGATGCTCTTGTGCCGTTTTGCGTTCCCTCTTATTCCCCTATTCCGCTTGTTGCTTTCCTTTCTCTTTCGTTGATAAATGTGTTTTTATTATTTTTCCCTTTAGGACTTGTATATTCTCTGTGAGCCACTAGAAAATCTCTGTTTTTATGCAACAGAGTGCGATTATGTTATCTGAGATGATGTTCTTTGAGTGATTGATGTTTGATCATCAAAAATGGGACAAAGGAAAAGTGGGAGAAATTTATGGTTTGTGAAAGTTTTATCTGTTGTTATGTGTTGACTAGGACTTGATCTCGGTGAACTTTGGGTGATTGAATTTGTGATGCTTAAATCTGGAATACCGGAACTATGTAGACTAGAATATGGACTGTTTCCCAGAGTTCTTAGGATTAAGGTTAGAAGATGTCACTTTTATCTTAAATAAGACGTACTGCTTGATGAACAGAAAGAAAGATAGTTGAAAGAGGGAGAGGAAGAGAGATGAATTAGAAGGTAAATATTATTAACCTTATCGCATTACATATCTGATTAAGCGTTTGTTTATTATTTTTGGCATGACTAAATACTATTCTGTTACATAGTGTTGTTGCCCGAACCATATGGATATGGTTTATATACAGCTTCCTAGATCTCATTTATCTTGATTTGGATTTTTGTTGTTATCCTTACAGACATGTGCAAATTAGTAGCCAACATTGGTTGAACTCAAAATTGAGTTGCCCACTTCTAATTTGAATTGAGTTGCATCTCTTCTAATTCAAATTCAATTTTATCACTTGTGACCCTTTGGAATGACTCTCCATCCCCATAAAGGTTCATTCTCCTATTCCAGCCTCAAACTATGTAACTCTCTCCCCTTTTGTTTCTTTTTCTAATTCTCTAAAGGAAGGTTCAAGTCTCAGAATTTGGAGTGTCCTATAGATCTGCTCGTGATCTATTGATGGGCGCTAGTTCTACGTCTTTTGCTATTTCAGTAGTTAGAGTAGTGGCTGACGCATCGCTAATGGCGTAAATAGTGGCAGACTCGCAATAGCTACACATAGGGGAACGACCATTGCAGTGGTTCATATGACTGACAAAGACATCACATCGCTTCTTCATGGCAATTGGGTAGCTATGCTAGAGAAGTCTGACCATAATTCGATAGCTATTGCTGTTACCTAGGAGGACATTTGCTTCAATTGGTTCACTTAAGGACAATAGTATTGTATGCAAGTGCTATGTGTTTGTGGGTTTGGTTCCCAACAAAAGTTGGGAGGCACTGAGCAAGTGCCTCTTCGTTGTTTGATGGTGCCAGCTTGTGGTGTGGTAGCTGGCTGCAGGAGACAAGGAATCAAGTGCCAATTGAGGTTGTCTATGTCATAAGCAGATGCAACAACATCAGTCCTGATATGGAGCTCTGCTGCTAGTTATCATACTACTTGTCAGCAATCACCTACGTGCTGCAGGCATAGTAGCACACTTGTCAATTTTTGCACGGAGCTGCTGGATGGAGAAGCTTCAGGAGATGGGGAAACTTCTTCAAAAAAGCATTGCTTGTATCAGCAGACAAGAAGCTTCTGGAGATGAAGGACAAATGTTCTTGTTTAGAATATGTTTAGGTTCATAACCATATTGTATTCCACTGCCTAGTATTAGTTATTTGCCAAATCTTATTGGTATGTTTTCACTAAGTTGTGTACTTCTCTTGTTCCTCTTGAGTTAGTTTTCTATTTGTTCTGATTATGGAGAATTATTCCTCATGTCAACCTTGGTAGCCCCTAACTATTCATATATAAATATTATTAATGAATGAAATGTTAGAAGTACTCCCATAGTTTACATATACATGACTTGTTTCCATAACACTCCCTCTCAAGTTAGTTTGAATATATTGTTGCTTGTTACAAATATATTCAATTGTAACATCTCATAGTGCTTTGGTATTCAAATATAATTAGAATTAACAAGAAAAAGTGATAATCTCATTAAACTTTACTTTCTCTCTAATGAAGTGACAAATTGTCTATTATGAAATACGAGATTTGAGGTTATATGTATCACAACTTATGGCTTTGTAAAGGCATATCCTAGGTTGGTCACCAGAATTTTAACTCAAATAAGCTCATATGTTGCTAGCTCATGTCTTTATATTCTATCTCTGCATTCAACCTTGTCACCACTATTTGCCTCTTGCTCTTTTAGAAAATAAGGATACCTTCTAAAACACAATAGTCAAATATTAATTCCCTGTTTATAAAGGAGCTGATGCAATCAATATTAGAGTGCCCTATTATCTGAAGATGATCTAAATCATGATAGTAAGATTTTTTTTTTTTAGTTCATGTAATGTTGGATTCTTAGAGTAGATACCCAGTGTTCATGATTTTGATTTTCCAAGAATTAAGAATGAACTGATCACACTAATAGCAAATGAGATGTTAGGTCATGTGACTATAAGATAATTTAGTCTTTCTACTAGCCTTTTATATTTTTCAGGGTTAGTGACTATCAGACATTTAGGATCCATGGGTGTTTATATTGGTTTAGTCCTTAGTAGTTCAACCTCCTCGAGTACATCTAATACATAGTGAAGGACCATTGTAATATGTGGCACACATCAAATAGAGGGGAGGTGTGAATACCCATGATCTAGAAATTAAAGCTTCCTTGCAAATACAAAGACAATTAATCATTTGTACTCACATGCGATGGAACTATAATAAATAAAAAAATACAATACTAACACAGATTTATGTGATTCCTAGTCTCTTATAACTTGTTGGGTGAGTCAATCCGATAAATCTACTACAATTGCTACTTAATTAAAGCCAATTGAGGAAGCTTCATATACTTCCAATCCTTAGAATAACTACAGGTAACTCTCCTCTCAATAAGAAATGAAATGAATAGCTAAGGAGAGGAGACTGCTAAGAGTTTATAAATAAACCTTCACTTTGGATTGTGATCCTTAGAGAGTTATTTCAATCAAGTAGAAGTACTTGGATACTGAAAATTCTCAAACAATTTCGTGCACTTTTTTACCACTCAAGAAACCTTCAAATCTTATACAAGAAAGTTTCTAACGACACTATTTATCCGCTTCTAGTTGATTTGAATAATCTCCATGGGTAAATGTAGCTATTAAGTAGCCAATGATTGTCAGGGCAATTAATTGGAAATCTTGTGTAGCTGATGCTTATCTTCCAGTTGACTTGTCAAAGGCTCCAGTCAACTACTATTTGAATAGAAATATTTTATTTCTCAAACCTTTGCAGTCAATCGACTCATGAATCTACTGAACTCTCTAACTCTCCAACTGACAGATATTCCACTTTAGTCGACTGTAATTGCTTAAAGGTTCCTCCTTCACTATGCTTACCCCTTGTAATCATACGTGAAGTTCTAGGATCAAACTAAACCGACTACAAGCAAGAACCTATTTCCCTTAGTCGAAGGCTTTCTATAAGCCATTGGGTAGTCTAACCCCTACCTAGTTATGCACATCATCTCTGATGATGTTACCTAAAAGTGAAAACCCCAAGATTTAATTCCCTCATAATCACTTGTAGCTGGCATTCATTTCAAGTCTTCAACTCTATTGATGCTCTTCATTGCCCTTGAATCCATTTATGTCATGTCCTCGAACACTCGGGTGCAGCATATCATCTTTCACTCTTTACTAACGAATCCACTTCCTTCTGGTTACCTTAGAGTATGCCTTGTGTTCTTTGCTAAAGAGTCCACTTCCTTCTGGTTGCCTCAAAGTAGATACACCAAGTTCCACATGTCATCTTTCTTCACTCACTTATCAAGTTCATCTATGAAGGATCCTTCTTATGTTTGTGGTGTTCCTTGTAAGACCTCGTATCTCTTCCATTGCCACATTAACGTTAAGCTCCAATCTGAAGCCACCATTCCATAGATCATGGAAAATCCTTGGTTTAAGAAAGGGTTATTTTTCTCCAATTCTAGATTAAGTCAACCAATTACATAACTATGATGATTTAGATTCAGAAGATGATAAATTGTTGAGTAATAAGTCTAAGCCAGATAAGATTTGAAATCAGGGTGGTCGGAAAGGGTAGTTCGATGGAATCCTATTTAAAATTGTTCTCTAATGAGTCATTCATCATCATCCATTGCCGAGGTCACCAAACATTACTACATTTGATGCCATGTCTTTCTCTTGTGGCTCTGGCCTGATGGGTTTTTTTTCAAAGAAATAAGGGAAATGACCAGATTGCTATCCAGGGAACCTGTGTTAGAAATAATGTCAAACTTGGATATTATAAAGTTTGTAATTTTTAAGGTAAGGAAGAATGGATGTTCGATCTTTAGAAGGAACTAGTGAAGAGGGTGAGAATGGATCACTGATGATTAGTGCGAATGTATATGGGCTTACACCATCAATGGTTATGGTTGAGGTGAAGAAGAAGAAGGCTCACGATGAAGAGAAATGTGAAGTCATGCAAGGGGCTCAAGCCAAGGTAACAATGCATAGTCTACTAGTTGTCTCCAATTGCACATATTACTAAATAAAAGAACATTTATTCTTTTGAAGCTACTTTCCAGCAATCATTTGGTGTAAATTATTTTTAAAAATAAATAATAAATTTTGAGTAAGGTAAATTTCTTCACATGCGCATATGCACAACTTGGCAGCAACTCCTTTTAAGTCGATGTCAAGCATCCTTTGGGTGCTATATGCATTAGAGGGTAACACTCTCTTAAAAGTCAATGATCTTTTGAGGTTATTGCCCCTTTCGACTTTACCTTCCTAGTCTACTAATGTGGTTCTTGGCCTTGACATTTCATGGTTGTCATATGCAAGGTTTAAAATTTCAAGTGTGTTAGAGTTTCGGTTTATGATCAGAATGATATGGTTTTAGTACCGTATCGTGTCATGCCTGTACAATTTCGCCATTTTTCTAAATATAAAATATATTAATTTTAAAATATTTTTATTAATATTTGATTGCTATGGATGTTTTTGCTAAAATTTGCCTCTATCTTCATTTTTTTCTTAGTCTATAATAATCCATAGTCTCTATTGTTTATTTTGTATATACATGGGAGGAAAAGAAATAGACGATAGAGGAAAATAAATTATCGGAGGAAAAGGAATTAACTATAAAAAATAAAAGATAAAAAAAATTAACTATCCTAACCTAAACCTAAAAAAGATGAAAATAGCCCTAAACTATAAATTCTAAACCTAAGAGATGAAAATAGCTATAAACTCTAAACCTAAAAGAGATGAAAATAAAGGGGCAAAAAGAAAGAAAATAAAATAAACCAACAAAACGACAAACCAGGTTGCGATGACCTTTGCATGGCTACCACAAGGTTGCAGAGAGGTTGTTTTAGCCTCGCGGTCCAGCTGGCAAGCGTAATAGTAATTTGCTCGTGCCGGTTGGCATGACTTGGTATCACAAACCTTGGTCATATGTGTAGTTTATTGGGTTGCCATTTGCATCTGCATGGATTTCCATCATGGACGTTTGTGGATCCCACCATGGGTTCATGTGACCTCTTGTGCATCTAAATGCTTATCCATCCTTTTTCCATCTTGTGCAATTTCACATGTTGGAGTTCTCAAGTTTACCTTTGCAAAGTGGTGGACTTTTCCATGATTGAATTTGTGCTTGCAGCCTCATTTGATCTCAAATTGACTTAAACCAAACTGGCAATACACACACATGGTTTCTATATCATTTGAGTAGCTTAATTTTAGGCATTAGTTTTCCATTCATTCAAAAAATTGATTTCATATAATCTATTCATAATATAGATCATTTGTGTCCAACTAAACATCCATTGTTAATTTAACAGTCATTATGGAAATCAATTTCAGACATAGGATGCTTTAGTCTCGCCACTTTTTGGTTGCTTGTTAGAGAGCTAGAATCTTCAGAACTAAAATTTACTCTTGTGAAAGCTTGCAGATCATGTGAAAGATGCAAGATACAAAATTTTTTATTTAATATGGTGGATCAAATCCATCAAATTGCAAAGCAATGTGATAATCAACCTGCATATGCTTGTTTATTAAATATGGCTATCTTTTATCTGTTCTTGTTATTGAAGTCACTAAATTTTACCATGATGCATTTAACTGCAAGGATATCTTGTTATCATAGATGGCTGATGTTTGGTCGTGTGGGGTAACATTGTATGTAATGCTGGTGGGAGCCTACCCCTTCGAGGATCCAAACGACCCAAAGAATTTTAGAAAAACTATTGGGGTAAAATCCTCCTTTCTGCCTTTTTTCTTATGATGCTAGGTTCTTGCTTCAATTTGTTACACTTGCTTCCTCCACAAGATGCTAAGTACTTTGCTTGTTTGGATTGCAGAGAATAGTAGCTGTTCAGTACAAGATACCCGAGCATGTTCATATAACTCAAGATTGCAGACAATTACTATCAAGGATCTTTGTCGCTAACCCGACTAGGGTAATTCTCTATGCGGGGACTTTGTTTTGAATACACTATCACTAAATTGTAATATCTAGCAAATACAATGTTTAGGAGACAAAAAAATTGCACTTTTTGTGCTGATGTTATTTTAATAAATTTCATGACTTTGTTTTGCCTGCAGAGAATTACGATAAGGGAAATAAGGAACCATCCTTGGTTCTTGAAAAATTTGCCTAGGGAGCTAGCTGAAGCCGCACAAGCGCAATACTACAAGAGGGATAACAGTGCGCCAACATTCTCCCTACAGAGTGAGGAGGAAATTATGAGAATTGTAGGTGATGCACGGATTCCACCCTCATCATCAACACCCGTGGCAGGCTTTGGTTGGGTCGAAGAAGAAGAGGATGAAGGAAAGCAAGAGAAAGAGGAAGAAGAAGAAGAAGAGGAGGAGGAGGACGAGTACGATAAGAGAGTGAAGGAAGTCCATGCGAGTGGCGAATTCTCGTTGCCCGATTAATTAGTTGGCTATTAAAATCAGTGAAAAATAGAAGGTAAAGACTACCTTTCCTGTACCACTAGTTATAGCCGTGAAATTCTTCTTCAATAAATGTTTCAGTTATGTCCTTGCGTAGCATTTGCTGTGAAATTTGTAAGTGATAGCAATATTACTCCACTCAGAGACAAGCCATTTGAACTATGATAACTTGCATATTTGTGATTCTGAATTCAAAAGATATTCTCATTAGTTTTGTTGGTGCTCCTGTGAATCTTTTCGTACGCTCTTGTCGAAGGCTTTCTCTTTTCTCATTGGTGTTGACCCTCCTGTGAATATTTTCGTCTGCATTTAATCTGCCACTCCAACTCCATTTTGATGTTTTCTTTTTCATCTTTTCACCTGTTTCATTTTTCCAAAACCAAAGTGTTTCTCAAGAACTTCACAAGTTAGAGCTCAACATTCCTCTCCCGTCAGGATAATACTTTAGACTCAATAATATGTTTGTTCTCTTTTCTTTTAATATGTGTTCTTAGATCCACTATGCTACGTAATGAACCATTATGGAATTTGTTGAATATTTTTGTTCTTTTGTTTTCCATTATTGGTTTCTTTTGTATAATGAATCATTACATTGATCTTCTAAATGGATGATTTGTGTGAAAATCGAGATTTGAACTTTCAAACAATTAAGGTGCCTTTTAGTACTGATCCGGTGATAAGGTCGGGCCCCGTCCCACAGGAGGTCAACGTCACGTGGAAAGGCAAAGCTAAGGCGATCAACGTTCCAGGTCAGCGTTCGATCGAACGACCCCATCAGCCGATCGGACTAAGGAATGACTGGTCCGAAGTTACTGCAGCTCAGTCTCGCATCGAGCTTTCGACGCTCAAAGGCCCAGTATCACCAAGACAGGAGCCGACCGCGCGGGACATGTGCCAGGCGGACATCTCGATCGGCTAAAGATCAGATCATAGCCAACGAAACGGAAACACGACCCATCAAACCTAGACAGTGGAAGTAGTCGAGCGGTCGCCCCGCTCGGCCTAAACAGCGAAAGTAACCGAGCGACCTCCCTGCTCGGCCCAGACAGTAGAATTAGTCAAGCAGCCACCTGCTCGCCCCACTAGTAGACAAAAGTTGGCCGAGCGGCCCACTAGCAGACAAAGGAAGGATCGACTGATATCCTCCTTGAGACCCGTGCCGCAGACAGACAGCATAGTCGACGACATCATCAGGCAGAGAATCGTACGACGGAAGCTTCCACTGTCTTGTCAAGATATGCTCGGGCTGTTGTGATATGGTGTCAGGTACACTTTTCTGACCGTCCTATCAGGGAAAGCTTTGAGATGCGTGCACGCACACCTTGGGAGCCCTATATAAAAGACCTTAAGCTTCGGCGAAGGTATGCTCATTCTACTGTAGCTACAGTTACGCTGCCATTTTCGTTTCTTTGTTTGCTTGCTGCTTTCGTCGGAGATCTGACTTGAGCGTCGGAGGGCCATCGCGAGGGGACCACTCCCTGACTTGACATTGACGCTTTTGTGCTTGCAAGCTAGTCTCATCGGAGATCCACGCACGATCAACAGGAGTATCACATCTCCAAAATCCGTCACCTCAACTCATGGACAGAATCAAGTACTATTTTTTTCCGACATTTTCCTTTCTAAATGAATGGTATAGCTTGCAAGTTCCCTTTCAAATTTATTTACGCAATGAAAAGTATAAAATTTTACAAGTTACAAAGTATGATGCACATTTTATTGTAGTAAAATAATTATACTCATTTTAGCCATCTCTTAGAGGCTGTCTATAGATTATATTAAAGGAAATAAATTATATGTTAATTTATAGTCGATTGTCCATTAAAAGAATGAGAACTGAGAAGTTTTTTAAAATAATATATACCCGTTGAAAATTAATTTATTACCCAATGCATATCTTATTAATCTATTTGAGTCCCGTAAATGTGACAAAATCATGTACATAAACTTTTAAAAATAAATGAAAATATCGATAGTGAGGCATTATTTTTTCGTTTTTATAACAGTGTCCAATTCGATATGACTCCCCATCTCTCGGCGGTTTGATGGCTAAATCCTTAATAGAGTATTTATAATAAAAAAGTATTAACTAAAATCATACACTTTTAAAAATTATTTAAATATCAATTTAAATAAAAAATTTGGAAAAATAATATGAAAATCTAAAAGGTCAATTGGCCTTCCTATAGCTGTCGGCACGTCATGAGACGACGCCGCCGAGTTCCGAAACTCGCAATATCTCATTCGCTTTCTCTTCCTTCCCTCGGAAGAAAGAAACCCTCTCTTTGTCTTCCCCTTCGCCTGCAGATCACTGCTATTTCCTGACCCCTCCCTATCTCGCTTGCTCCTTCCAAGACCCAGCAATGGAGCGGGCCGAAACTTCTCGCAGCAAAGACGACTCTCGTGTGCGGGCCAAACTAGGTATTCCCTTCCCTTGTCTCAACATTGGCATGACTTCTAGTCTTTCAGTTTACTTCTTGCAACAGGATCCTAGGGCTGGATTCTTACGCTTTGTAGTTTAAATTTGGTTTTTTATTGCTGCCCGTTACCTCTCTAATCGAGTGTTGATTATTTTGCGCGAGGCAGTCCCCACTGATTCTGCATTCCCGTCCATAAAGATTGAATCTTGCGAGGCCCTTATATGCTCGGCGACTGTGAACAGCTCGGATGACAAGCACCAATGGTGCGAAATTACGTGGAAGAACGATAGTGATATCGTGACGCTGAGAAACTTGAGGTTTGTCTATTCAGAACAGTAGAAGACAACATTGGTAGGCGTTTATTATTATTATTATTATTATTATTTTAATGTGAAACTTTACTAGGAGATTCATCGTTTTGATAATCAGGATTCCTTTGAAATGGAGAATGTGAGTGTATGTAATCTTTCAGGTTGTATGAACTTGTGAGAAGACCATTTTGGGTAAGAACAGAATCGGTTGAAGAGTTAATGAAGAATTAACAGAAATGCTACAAGTAAAAGTTTTGGATATTTTAGATGTGTTATTTGACTAGAAGATAGCATAAAGATTATTGAATGGGTGGTTGAAACAGTAGAGTTTCTTAAGTACTCTGTGATGACTAAAAGAAAGCTTTGATAAGACCTGGTAAGCTCCCCATTCTTTCTTATGTATCTGTGTGTTGGGCTGTTAGGTACCAACACATGCAAATATTCAATGTTAACAGGGATCAAACTGTTAAGCAGGATGTGTATACTTACTAGAAAAGATAAATAAAACAAAAAACTAAAATTGGATAGAAATTAGGTGAAACTTCAATAGATTATAGAATGAGGGAAAATAAGTTGTGATTATATGAACTTCTCCAAAGGTGATTGGTAGAATGATTTGAATATTGCCATTAATATATCCTTGGATAAATTTAACAGAAGAATACAAATCATGTAGCTTAACAGAATAGTGACAAACATAGCTTGACCATGATGATGAACTTGTGGCAAAGACCATTTTGGTTAAGTGGAGAGATATATGCCGAGTATAGATGGAATTGTACCATTTTTGAAGGATTAAACAAGCTACCTGATAAAATGTACAGATTTGTATATGCTTACTTGATAAATGCTACATGATTTTCTTTTCCTGGAGGACTGAGTAAACTTAGATGATGGAGAAAGGTGATGTAATTATGAACCACTAGTTTCCTCTCCTCTCTGAATGAACTATAAGACGGAGAAGTTTCTTTACAAATTTTTCTTGAGTTGAAATGGTTCCTTTTCCTTCCATAGTTAATAAAATATAGTAGATTTTTCTTATTGTTTCCTTCATTTTTAGGTTTTGACCATTAGATTGACCGGGGAGACCTCTAAGTCTGAACAAGCAATGTCCTACTTTAGATTTACTTGTTCTAGAGGTCTCCTGACCATTAAATATTTATTACACTAAAGCATGCAATTCACTTAGCTGAAAAACATTATAAATTATTGTTTGATTTTCTTCTTGGTATTATGCTTTCTTGCTGTTATGTTTCAAATTTGAATTAGAGCTGACATGGAAGTCAGTGAGATCATGCATAAAATTGTCAATAATTGAGGTGTTCATCCTAAACTAACACACTACTGACCCAAGGTAGATGCACTTTGCTGTTTAAAAACATGGGAGTCTCTTGCAAGAGAATACTCGTTCCATTTTTGCCAGAGTAAATTTGAATATAAGCTATTGATCATAACAATCATAAAATTCTTTGATATCTATTAGAATGCTTGTGTCCATGCGCCTATCCTAATCCTATGTCCATTTATCATTAATTTAACACAAGTTATTTCATATTGGTAAGATACACAGCTACTTGGCTAATTTTATTTTATTTTTCATATCACCAACTACTTCCTTGGTGAAGTTCAAATCCAATAATTGTTGATGGGGAGTTAATTGAAGAAACAGTGGTTATTAAAAGTGGCAGTGAAATCACTTCAGGTCCTGATAAAGAAGGTCAGGATAATCTGTCCAGCTTTTCTCATCTTGTCAATCTTAGTGAGATTATTTGATCACACATTATTTATTTATTTGAGTTTTTTCTTGATCGAGATCTTATATCTGTTTCTAATAATAGCTGGATATTTATTAATTCATTTTTGTGGGAGCTAGATATTATAAGAAAACTTCAACATGTAATCTAGAATCAAGACATAAAATGAGGAAAGACTTCAATTTGCTTCCTAATATTGATTTTGTTCTTAATTTATCATTGGTTTTCTTCAATTAATGCGTCGATATACACTTTGGTTAAAATTTGGTTCTTTTTACAATATTATGAACTTGGTTGAAGACATCCTGTCAAGAGAAAGTTTGACAATTTCACCCAAATAATACCTTTGTTATAACTTTAGATGGAAAAGACCTGAATTGATATCGACTATCATACCTAAAATCGAGAAAGGAAATTTAAATGATCAAAAGCATAAGGTGTAAAATGCAAATTATAATTTTCTATTAGGGAAAAACTCTGAGAACAAGTTTAAGATGGTACGGACATGTAGGGCAGTAAATACCCTAGTTAGGCAATGTGAAACTATGACAACTAAGCACATCAAACGAGGAAGACCAAAAAAGACTTGATTAACATTAATAAAATAAGATAAAATTTATTTAAATATAGATGATAATAAGTAAGGGATAGAGCACAATGGTATAGAAGGATCTATATAGCTGACTTCACTAGTGGGATAAGGTTTAGTTGTTGTATCATCTTCACCTATGGGATGAGGCTTGGTTGTTGTATCATCTTCACCTATGACTGTCCAGACAAACTGAAAACCCACGGACCTTACCTTACCCATCCTTAAATATTTCTTGATACATGGATTAAGTTATTGTTTCGATATAACTTTTTGGCTTTGCCAAGTCCTGTGCTTTTGTTATATTCAACCTGATGTCTTGACCTACCTGGACATATATTACTTTGAACGTTCCCAACTTGAACCCAGCATAATTAATTTTAAGTTTTATCTACATCTGCAGCTGGAACTAGATCCAGTAGATTTCGATAATTCCCTAAATCTGATTGATTTCGATAACTTATAAAGAATCTAAAAGTATAAGGTGTCTAGTTTCATAATAATCAAGCTTTTGTGATAAGTAGTCATCTAATCAGATTTAACATGAACTCAAAGAATGTAGTTACCGATATTGCCAAATCCACTAACATAAGAAGATATATATTGCCAATTAGGTTGGTATAATTAGGCTTGAGTTATTTTTGAATTCACTAGATTATACACAGGAGTGCTAAGATGCCATAGTCTATGCCCTTTCCTAGTAGCTTGATAAGTAGAGGATTTAAATTTAGGTTCCATTTGTTTGCTGGAAAATATTCTCCTAGAAAATATTCTTCACTTTTCTAGTGTTTTGGTGCGATGAAAAATTATAGTCAACAAAATAATTCTTTTGATCAATGAAAAATATAAGCATTTTTTACGGAAAATGATTTTCTCTTAAAAAGAATGAAACTCAATTTCCCTTATCATCTACCAGCCCTTCACTTTATCAATAAATCTTTCTCAGTCCTTCGTCCTCACCCTTTGTCCGTGAGCCCTTTGTTCTCATCCTCGAGTCTTTGTATGTCGTTCATGAGTCCTCTTCTGCAAATTTGTGTCTCAAGATGAATTAATCCAAGGGGGCCGACAAGCCGGTCAACCTGAGCTAGTTGGGAGGTCCAATGGAATCAGACGGGTTTGTTGGGCTTGATTATTGTCTAGGTGAGGCTTATGGTTCAAGTGTGTGATCGAGTCGTGCAATCCGGTTGGGTTGAGCGTGTTGATTGTTTCAATTGTCTAGTTGGCCTAGTGGGGTTGAGTTGAGCCAATCAATTAGGTATGGCAGGTCAAACTAGTATGGTAGTATGAGTTGATTGATTAGGCTGTTCAAGCTAGGCAGTTAGGGCAAGCCGATTTTATTTGGTAGGGTTGGCTGGACCTAACAAGTCAGTCAGATGGTCAGTTCAGTTAGGAACAATTGGATTGGGCATGCTAGGTAGGATGAGAGAGGCGATTGGGTTTTTAAGGGATTAAAGTTGGTTTGACAGGGTGTACATGTTTTTTTTTGAATTTCTTTAACAATTCTCATCCAATGCCAATACTGACAATCATGCGTATTATTAAATTTGTAATAATAATAATAATAATAACTTGATTACAAGAATAATTGCAATTTCTAGCACAATCTTTTGATTATAACAAATCTGTGCACACACTTTAAATTGTCACAAAACATTTTGTAACATTACTTAATATTTTTTTGAGTAATTTTAAACAATGAGAATATTAATATATTGCCTATTCGATTTAAATATTATTTTTTTACTACAATGATCAAATAAGTTAAAATCTAATATGTTAATTGATTTAAAATTCTTCATAGAATATTATGTAATGTGCTAATACAATAATATGCTAGATTTGTTATAGATTAAAAATATATGAACAGATTTGTTAAAAATTAAAAGACCGTACTAGATGTGTTAAGATACTAAAGTTTATGCCACATTTATCAATTATCCCTATATTAGATTATCAATAATAAAAAATGAAGCTTCTCTATATAGATTAATATCGTAATTATTTATATTTTAAAGATTTGTTGTCCTAGTTCAAGTGCCTAAAATTTGAACCTTTTTAGATAAGTCTAGGAAACATAAATAGATGTGTTAGATACTTATATCCAAGTTAGAGAAAAGATAGGTAGCTGCTTGCAATTGCTTTTTACCCGATTTGGATGGAAACTAAGGCCCTATTTACTGTGGAAAGATTTCCACAATAGAAAATTTTCCCCTGTTTACTTCATAAAAAAAGGTGAATTACTTCCATTTCTTATGTTTGCTTTTAATCCAATTTGGATGGAAACTAAGGCCCTATTTACTGTGGAAAAATTTCCATGATAGAAAACTTTCCCAAATTTACTTCATAAAAAAGGTGAATTACTTTCCTTTCTTCTGTTTCTAATGGGTATGGGTAGAAGAATTTATGAATCCATCAATGGATCATTTTTTGATATTTTTTCGTTTGCTCAAATTGGGCGGAAATCAATTTCCTCCCTCCTAATTGGGCAACCGAATTTCTCCTAATTCGCAATTGGGCCTCACACGACCGCAGACAGCGGCCCTACACGAGGTCGCTTTGCGCGGCCGCGTGTGGCGGGCAAGCAAGCTTGCCTCGCGCTACCGCTAGGCGGGTTGTTTTTTTTCTTCTTCCTTCGTCTTTCTCTTCCTAGTCTTTTTTTCTTTTTGTTTTCCTTCCTTTCCCTAGAGATTTTTTTCTTTTCTCTTTCCTCTGCCTAGAGATTTGTTTTCCACTTTGAATTCCTTTCCTTCTCCATTCCATCATTCAGAGTAAACAAAGGGTAAATGTAGAAGGGGAAGAAAATTCTCCCGCCTCTCCCTCCCTGCCTCCCACCCTTTCCAAATTCCCTACCACTCTTCCTCCATCCCATGTTTGTTCCCCTCATTGTTTTCCACAAGGAAACATAAACTAAATTCCAGTGTCCTTAGCTGTTTTCTTCCTGCTCTTATTCTTCCTCCTCCTCTTCTATTCTTCTTTGTCTCCCTTCTTCCTCTTTCTTCTTCCCTTTTCTCTTCATCTTCATCTTCTCCTTTTCACTGCTCTGGTTCCCAGCTTAACAAAATGACAGGTTCCTCCCTTCCTCAGGCAATATCTATGCTCTTATTCTAGTCCCCTTCTTTCAATTCTCCTCTCTCTCCTTAATAGGTCAAATGTTAAATGTTTCTCATCCAAAAAACCCGTGTGTGCGCGCGCGCGCGAGCTTTTGCAGTAAGTAGTAAGCCAAGCATTTTAATATGGTAAGAGTAAAACGCCCTATGGTTGCTAGGATTTTTCATATCACCATATTGAAATTAGGTTAATCCACATTTTGAATTTGGGGGTCAGTCCAATACATACCTAGAATTGCTTAGAATACAATGCATGAATTCGTTTCTTATCAAGCAGTTGAACTTGTGAGGTAAGTAGTTACCTTATCAATTTGAACGCAAATATTGTGTTGTTAATTGAGTTTCACTCATGCCTTAAAGTCATGTTGCTTGATGAGCGTGGTACCCTTAACATGCTTCAAGTTTCAACACATCATTGTATGGACATTAGAATTCCAACTTTTTTCATCTATCTTTTTGAGTTCAGAAACTAATAATACTTAGTTGTCTTCTTCTTTCATTTTGAGCCCTTTGAATTGAAATATTCTTTGGGGAACCAAATCATAGATGACTGATGCCATTTTTGAAACATAATGACTGATTTTAAACTTCATTTTATTTGTTTGCTTCTTTGACTTATTAGGATATCTTACATATATTTTTGAACCATTACCTTCACGAGGAAATGATAAAAAGAGAATAGAGGTTTGTTCTTGATAATTTCTGAGTTTAGTTTTAATTTTTCTCTTTTCTCCTTCCCAAACAATTTTATTACTTGTTAATGCCAGATATCTCTTGATGTTGAGCATGCAAAGTGTAGCATATGCTTAAATATTTGGCATGACGTTGTGACGGTTGCTCCTTGTCTTCATAATTTTTGGTAATTTTCTTCTGATATTTTCTCGGATTAGTTTTTTTTTTCTGTAACACTATATTAAAAACCTTCTCTTCTACTGCATAGTAATGGTTGTTTCTCAGAATGGTTAAGAAGGTCATCTACCAGGTCCAAGGAAGGTATCTCGTGTCCACAATGTAGATCAGTTGTACATTCGGTGGGAAGAAACCACTTTTTGCATAATCTTGAAGAGGTTGTTCCTTTCCCCATGTTATGTACTTTTGTTCTTGATCTCCTTGTGTTTTTTGCATTTATATTTGTTGGATGAGGAATGTTTTTAGCTCTCCAAGGGTCTGCTAGTTTTGTGGAAAATATTTTCAGAAAATGTTTTTTTGAGTTAGTGTGTTTTGTGGAAAATAAGGGTTAATGGAATGTATGGACATTTTTTCAAGGGTGTGTGTGTGTGTGTGTTTTGGACAGAAATAGATGTTGTTCTCAACTGCCTGGCAAGGAAGCTATTGGTTATGACAGGGCCCAAATTTAGGTTGAGCTCAAGAAAGAAGCAAAGGAAAGGAATGAAAAGATTATCCTTGTATCATGCCAAACAAGGGAAAATAATAAAAATGAATAGATATGGTAAAAACAGCTTATAGTTCTAGGTTTTCTTTGAAAATTAGTATGTGTTCTAAGATCTTACGAGTTCAGTCTACTTCCAACTGGCTGGGTTACACGGTAAGTTAATGTTAATTGATTCTTTATAGTGCATTGGGTGACTATAAATTGCCAGCAAACACCAACCTATTTGTCCCAAATATTGTGTTTGCTATATAGCTCTCACCAATCTTAGAATCTTACAGCACAAATTGGCATCAGTAAATATTAGGTTATTTAGATCAGTCAAAAGAAAAACTTTCTTTGGTCATCCTTCGTTTCTCTACCATGTTTTCATCTAACTGATTCAACTTGTGTTGCTAAAATTTATATTGATCCTCTACATATCCCGCTCGCATATTTCTCTTGATGATTTGCACCTTGTGACTGAAATTTTTATTTATTTGTATTTTTTTTTTAAGTTTTCTTATCCCTGCTATACCGACCCTGTTAATTTTTTTTTGTTAGTTATTGAGTGAGATGCAGCATGACAGTGTATTAAACTTCACACAGATTTTTGAAATATGAATAAATAAGTTAAATAAGAATGGTCCTAGAATAGTTGTTATGGGGCAATTTGAATAAATAAGTTAAACTTCATGCAGGATATTTACTGTAGTACTAACTAGATACTTTGTATGATTATTACTCATTGCACTCAAGGTTTAAAATTTCGATCCGTGCCGAGGTTTCGGTATCGTATCGTGCCGTGCCGATATAGTTTCGATATTTATTTATTTATATATAATAATTATAAGATAAATATGTTTATGGTGTATATAAAAATAAGTTATATATTAATTTTGTATAAGTTCTCAATTATTGAACAATTAAACATTGTTAGAAAAAATAATTAAGAATAGTTTTATTTAAATAAGATCGATATATCAATAACTCGAATTAAAATGGATCTATCTATAATAATTAAGTATATAAATTAATATAAGATATTACTTTATATATAATAATAATTATTATTATTATATAAATTAACTATTTATTCATTTAATTAATTATTAATTAAATAATATATATTTTAAATAGTAACAAATATCAAGTAAAAAAATATAAAATAATAAAAAATATCAGAATATAAATATTATTTATTAGATTTTTTTAGAATTTTTAAAGAATTTTTTTAATTTTAAATGAAATTAAAATAATACAAAAATGTTAAAAAGAATATTAGAAATTTTTAAATGAAATTTAAAACATTTTTTTTTAAAAAATCAGAATATTAATTAATAAAATTTATTAAATTTATTTTAATTTTAAATATATTTTTTATATATTTTATTAGGATAATTTAATTAGAGTTTATAAAAGTCTGTTCGAAATATCACACATCCTTAGGATTGTTTAAATTAATTAAATAAAATAATTATTTATCGGGTAAAAAGGAAAAAAAACGTGATCGTACGGATCTCTCACTCGCGATTGCTGCAGGGGTGTCTGGCAGCGTCGGAAGCGTCGCCGAACGCATTCGGTGGCGCCAGAAGGTCGCCGGACGCATCCGGCGGGTGGTGCCGCTGACAAGGTCGTCTAGTGACGCCTTCGGCGCCGCAGAAGACTTCCCGCGACGCCTCCGGCGCTGTCGGAGGCGTCCCGCGTCTCCTCCAGCGCCATCGGAGGCGTCCACGACTTCTTGAGACTGGGACGCCTCCTGTGCCGGTTTTGGCCAACTGACAGAACGGTAAAAAATGTCCGTGCTGGGCGGCACGGAACAACATTTGATTCCTTGATTGCACTTGTGTTTTAAGTATCGATATACACCTCTCTTATCAACTTAATAGAAATTTCAGTATGTGGATAAGTTGAAGACAGAATATCTCTCTAAAGTGATGACCTTTTGAAGTGTAAATAAATAAAAATGTATATCAATGAAAGTTATAATTGATTTCTTAATTGCCAAATGATTTTCTTGCATTCTTATTTTGTGATGTTTGTTCTGCATCAAGTATCAAAGTGAGGTTCCTAGTTCTGATTGGATCTAAATTGGTGCAATACAACATTGTATCAAAGATCATTAACATGAGCAGAATTGAGTCCTTTTCTAAAGTCATCAACCCAAATTGGAAATAAACAAAACATAAGCATCTATAGAAAGAAATAATCTTATACCTAAATTATACCTAAAAGTCATGTTGTAAAAGCAAAGTATAGAGAATATAACTAATGCCATAAAACAATCAAGTAAGTTCATAGGGTATAACAAAAACTTTAATCTCTCTAAGAGGAGAAAATCCATCAAATTTATTAAAAAGTTGGTTTTTCTTCATAGATCTGCTTGGACTGCCTAGGCAGTCTGCTAGGCCTATTTTCTAAAAGGCTGCCTAGCCAGATGGAGAAACAACCCTTTGTTGAAATTGCTAGGTGGCATCTCAGGATGCCTTTTAGGACAATGCGTAGAATTGGTCTATGTTGTATTTCATATTAAGTTTCTAGCTCTACTCGCTTTGTCTTTTAGAGTGTGATTATTCAAGCTTTAATTTATACCAAGTAACACAAATTAAATGAAAATAACACATACAATGGATTATGTAGTAGGTTTATGTTTAATATAAACCTAAACCGATGTAAAATATTAATATTTTATTGTTTTTAATTAGCTGATTTTGAGATATCTTCCTATAATTATAAAGATACTAAATTTGCTTGTTATTGAAACAAATCAACATAGTGTCAGTATGGTACCAATGGTCACAGTGTGAAGATTGGTAATGGACTGTAATGTTTTTTTTGAGCTAGGTTGTTTAATTAAGACCTGAGAGTGATCGATAGCTCTTGTTTCTATCTTACTTCCTCAAATAATTTGTCCAAAGTTTTATATGTTCACATTTTGGCGGAGGAGTTCACTTTAACCTTCTTATGTAGGCTATCTTGCAAAAGTTTTCTTCCTTAAAGCGTTCTGGTGAAGAAATTAATTTGCTGAATAAATATGCTTCAATTAAGTCTAATATTGTGAGTTATCTACTCTTTAATTTCTATTCCTAACCTTATTTTTTGCTTGTAGATATTAAGTTTTAAAATCCTGTATGTTCTATTTGTCTATATGTAACTGTTTGAGTCAATCCAGTTCATTGTCTGAGAAATTCTACAGCATATAAATTAGCAACATCACACAGTCTGACATTAAAATGGAATTAATGTATTTAAGAAATCGTCGTGTGTACTAATAATTATTTATTACTTAGACATTTCCCTGTTGATATTTTGATATGTTTCAGATCTTTGGAACCGTACTTCATGAAAACTTTTTAGTTTAGACATTGGTCTGAATTAAATTTGTGCATCTTTTTTTACTTACCAGAGATATCTATCATGTAACGGAGATCGTCAAACTAGGAACTCATGTAAGATAAACTTGACATGGCAACTGATTTGGGTAGTTTGCTTCTTAACTAATAAGTTCTATTGATTCCCTTTTCAGTTCTACTAATAATTGCAAGCACTTAGTACTCATGATTTACTTAATCTTTGTGCTTTCTTACACACCGTTTTGCTAATTGTTAATGAACTTCATTCATGAGTAACAATTCTGTGCATGAATATCCAAAATGATGTATGGTGTAACTGTTGTCCATTTGATCTATCCCAATACTCTGATATTGTTGTGTCTTTTAGGTTTTGGGGATGCCGAAGTATCCATCAAGAAAGAGACCACACACATTCTCAGACAATGGTGGCATTGAAGTTGAGCTTCCATGTTTTCAATGTGGTAATTTGTGCATCTGTCTTCTCCTTTCAAAGATGTGTATTTGCTTCTGGGGGATTCGAATGGTTTATGTCCACTCCAGTTGTCATCCTGACGTGGCAGTTGTCTTCCATGTCTAGGAGGTATCCCGCTTGGTGGCAATTCAATAGAAAATATCGACATCCATATGGCAAGAAATAAGATTAGAATCCATATATCAGACAACCAAAATACGCATTTTGTACCTTTTTCAAGTAAGAGCACATTTACCAAGTGTAACCAAAATCGTCCATACAAGCAAGGAAAGTGTTAAATCAAGTATTTATTCGACAGAGGAAAAATACAACAAGATGTACAGAATCAAAATGGTAAACGAGATGAAGTAAAAGACACAAACACATTGAGGAAAATCTCTGAGCAAACGCTACACACTGGCAATTACAATGGTAAAAGCTGACTTGGTCTATAAAACTGGAGTCTAAAAGAAACGAGAGTAAGCACAGCTTGCTAAGTGCATAAATAGAAAATATGGGTATAAATTGTAATCTAAGAAATAAAATTTGTTACACATTTCATTTCAAGTTAAGATTTTACTTGAATATACATTATCAAAGTCTTAATCGGTATATCACTTGTTAATAGTCATCGATGTGTCTGTTTCCATCTTTACTTATCTCTTTACAATAAGAGAAATTCACTAATAAGTGAATTATTAAAGTAAGGTCCTCAGACTTGAGACTAGGAATAGTGCCATCTGACATGTGGGCTAAAGTCCTTACTGATAATATACAACAATTAATGTCATGCGTAGAATAAATATTGGCCATGAGTCTTAGTGGGCAGCTAGGTTTTCTTATATACGGGTATGCTCATGATTTCAGCTTTTAGTATTTATTTCATCATTTGTTTCCTTTGGGATTTTTTTATTGACTATACAAGTATCAGAATAAAATTCAATCTCAAACATGGAAGGTGAAGCCAAATATACTTGATGAGTATACAAGTATTGGAATACCATTTCACTAATTAAGCCACATTTTAATATCCTTTTTAATAACAGGGCACGAAGTGGGGGTAGGGTCACGAGAGGGTTCCATGAACTTGGTTCAATGTACATTTGATCCTGAGTATAAACTTGGTTCAATGTCAAAATCACAAGTCTGAATCGATCTTAATTTGAATTGATCTTAGTCTAATCACCACGTTTATCTGATCGACTCAACCTAAATTCATTCCAACTACTAAAGAATCCCTGAAAACTATTCTAGCAGCTAAAATAAAAAATTAAATTATGAAAATAAATTAAATAAAATATTCAATATATAACATCAGTTTTGTTCATTTAGCAAATATTCAAACAGAAGATTATGACCTTTTTGAACAATTTTTTCAAATAAAATATTAGAGGCCATAGATATCACGTAAATATATTTTTAGAACTCATACTAGCTTGCATAGAATCTGATTACATTAGTTAATCTTAAGAAGAACTGTCCATTCGTATTGAGGTTTTAAGTAGATATTGGAAACTGATATCATGTTTCTACCGATGCTTCTGAATTACAAGATGGAAGCTCTGTCCCCTGGTCAGTTCTGCAAATTCAAATTCACACACGCTATATTAGCTTTGAAATATTGATTTTGCTACTAAGATCTAGTTGGAGTTTTTGATTCAAGACTTGGAACAGGCAGTGAACTTGGTGGATTTAGGTGCAATGGAACTACTACTCATTTAAGTTGTCATGGATGTGGTGCAAAGATGCCTTCTCGACCAGATATTGGTGTACCTCAAAACTGTAAGTGTGTTTATTATCTTGGTTTTTTGTGTATTGTTGTGATTGCTAAAACAGAATTTTCAGCGCAGTTTGATAGAAACTATTTTGTTTTATGTGCCGGTTAGCATATCTGAACTTTAATAGCAAATAACCACCTTTGCTTTTATTCTTATTGGATATTATAAGGAGTACTTTAAAAAAAAAGTTAAAAAATCAGATGGTAAAAAAGTAAATTAATATATTATTTAGAAAATAATTTATAAATCATTCAACAGAAGCACACCTGTACAACATACATAATTATTTACAAATAAATCAAAATTTCTTTATACTATTGATATTTAATATATATCATAAATAATATCAAAATATTTATTCATATATAAATTTAGAATTTAGCTGGTTAATATGTATAATTGATTTGATAATATAAGTTATTTTTTTCACTTTCATTCTTTATTTTTTTCTCCATCAAAATAAACAAAGAGAAAAAAATACCTCTTAAGGTAAATAGGAAAAACAAACCTCTTAACCTCTTCAAAGATGATTATCCTTTTCCTTTGATAATTTTTTTAAATGTAATATAATTTCTAATGGAAACAACTTCTTGCAAAAAGCAGGGTAAGGTTGCGTACAACGGATCATTCCCTGGGGCCTCGCATGGCGGGAGCTTCGTGCACCGAGCTACTCTTTTTTTTTAATATAATTTTTAATTTTATAAAATTTGTTATTACTACAACAACAATCAAGCCTTATTTTACTAGGTGAGGTTGGCTATATAGATCCTTCCACTTATATTGTTTTATTGTTGCTAACTAAGTTTTTTTGTTCTTCCTCGTTTGATGTGCGTATTTGTTATAGTTTCACATTACCTAACTAGAACATTTATTAGTCGTCTAAGTACATGTTAGTACCATTTTAAATGTGCCTTTTCAGAGTTTTCCCTCGGTAAATGCAACTCATGTGTTCGAGTTATAGCCCAACATTCGCTATATAACATAGCAAGTCTAACCGCTATAATTTCTCTTTAAGTTTTAGAGGTACTTTATGATCACATAAACATCCGATGCTCTGTTTCATTTCAACCATCCTCCTTTTATTCTATGTAAGACAAATGATCCTAAATACTTAAAGCTCTTAATTCTAAATAACTTGTCATCTCCTATCTTAACAATTGTCTCATTACATCTAATATTATTAAACTTAAATTTTATATATTCTCTGTTTTTACTCTACTAAACCCAAAATCTTTCACTTCTAGTGTTTCTTGCCAAGATTCTAATTTAGCATTTACTCCGCGCACCTCATCTAACAAAACAATTTCATTTGCAAATAATATGCACTACGGTACTGTGTCTTGAATGCGTTTAGTGAGCTCGTCCATGATTAATGTAAAAAGATAGAGACTTAGAGATGATCCTTAATGTAATCCAATCTTTATTAGAAATGTTTTAGTTAATCCCGCCTAAAGTCTTCACTCTGGTCGTTACGTCCTCATACATATCTTTAATTAGTTCAATATATGCTACACTGACTCATCTCTTTTCTAGAGTTCTCCATATAATTTCTGACTATATTATAAACTTTTTCGAAGTCAATAGATCTTACTTTTGCTCGTGATACTTTTCAATTAGTTGTAAGATGTATAACTTCTATTGTCGACCTTCCAAGTATGAACTCAAATTGTTTTTTGATCACCGTGGTTTCCTTCCTTAATCTTTTTTCTATTACTCTTTCCCAAAGTTTCATGGTATGACTTATTAGTTTAATACCTCTATAGTCCTTACAATTTTATACAATTTTATATAAGAAAACTAGAGTACTTATCCTCCATTGATCATACTTTTTTTTTTCAATATCATGTTAATTGTTAAATAATTTTGTAAGTTATTTAAAACCTTGTTTTCCTAGCCACATCCATACCTCTATCGGAATATCATTTGACCCAACACTTTTTTATTTTACATCCTATATAAAGCTTATTCTATTTCTGAATTTTGAATTCTATAATAAACATTTAAATTTCTATAGTCAATCTACTTAAATTATCTATGTTAAGTTGGTTACTTAAACCATTATTAAAAAGTTGATGAAAATATTTCTTTCATCGTTCGTTTATTTCTCCATCATTTATTAGTATCCTATTGCATTTATCTTTAATACATCTTATTTGGATAAGATCGCTTTTCTTTCTCTTTCTCACTTTAGCTATTCTATAAATGTCTCTTTTCTCTTTTTTTATCCAATTTTTTATATAACCTTTCAAAAGATTCATTCTTTGCTTCATTCATTGTTTTCTTAGCATCTTTTTCTTGGCTATTATATATTTTTTTAAGTTTTCCTTGTTTTTACAAATATATAATGTTATTTTTCTTTTACCTTCTTTTGTATTTTTTCATTCCACCACCATGATTCTTATTTGATGGTGCATGCTCCTTTAACTCACTATTTTTAACTTTGATATCATCTTATCTCATGCCATATTAGAGTCGCCGTATATTTCACATAATGTTTGGACTCCTACTTTTTCTTTAAATATGTTTTGCTTCACATACTTTAACCTCCACTACTTAATTTTAGGAGTCGTGTATATTTTCCTTCTATTGATACTATGATTAAAGCGTATATCCAACACTACTAATATGTTGGGTAGATAAGCTTTCTCGATGACCTTGCAATTTTTACAAATCTTTCTATCATCTTCCTAACTATAAGAAAGTCAATTTACAATTTATTATTTTTAATTTTGGCATGATCGCTTTTCTCTTTTATTAAAAATATATTAGCTAGTATAAACTCATATGCTATCACAAAATTCAATATAGTTTTCCCTTCTTCATTTCTTGTTCTGAACCTATAACCCCATGCATCCTCTCATATTTCTCATTTTTCACCTTGACATGCCTATTTAGATTGTCTCATATTAAAATCATTTTATTTGATGAAATACTTTGTAATACTTCATTTAGGTCGTCTCAAAATCTTGATATGGTACCTTCATCTAATCTTACTTGAAGTGTATATATGCTAATTAGGTTCATTTGGTCCACAAAATACTAATTCTTCTCTTAATCATCGTATCTATTACCTCCAGTGAGGGTTCCTATAGACGTGCCCACGAGTCGGGTCATACCCATCTCCATTCGGGCCCTTAACCGGGTCTGGGTTTCAAGCCTGAATGGTAACCGACCCGGTCCCTTGCCGGGCAAGTTAAGGTTCAGGGGTGCATTAACTCATTCGATGTTTTTTTATAGATGTTAAAAAGAAATTTGTTGGTGTTGGGACTCGAATCCAAGTCTCCATAACCGAGTATCCTAACTAACTAGACTAAACTATTAATATTTTCATGTGTTAGTTGATTATCTAATAACTAATCAATAGTTTTCTATTGTTATATTATTACTCTTAATAATGGGAAGAAGAGTAAGAGAGACACTTGTTCATTTGTTAGTTAATTTATAATCATTTATCAGTAAATAATTTCATGTGTTAGTTAATTATTTAATAACTAATTATTAGTTTCTTTGCTATATGATTATTCTTAATAATCATGGTTCAACAACGTCCAACAAACAATTTAAATTGCTGCAATATAACCTAGTGGTCACGAGTTCGAGTCGCAGAAACAACTAATGGAAGGTAAGATTGCATAAACTTTGTGCACCGAGCTGCATTTATTAATCATATTATATTAATTATAATAAACGTAAAAACCATTAGTTAAATATACTAAATATAATATAATTAATAATAAAAAATAATTATGTATCAATTCAAAAACCAATTTCAAAATTTTTAATTATATTATAATATAGAATTTTTAATTTTTATTTATTAATTAATTTGATCAACAAATATGATTATAATTAATCAAATTTATTCATTACAATGAATTAACTACATTATTTGATTTTATTCAATTAACTTAACTAAATGATTAACATTTATGTTATAAAATAACTGATTTTATTCGATAAATTTTATTATTAACTGATTTAATTGATTATAAATGTCGATTAATTAAACAATTTTTATTTCTAAAAGAAAATTAATTAAAATAAAAGGGCTTGGGAGTCTCTTAATGAGACTATTGTCAGTTTCTAGTTCAATTTTGATATCATACCGAGTCAATATGACTTGGAGACCTTTAAATCAATTAATTCATAAAATATACTTTACTAATTAACTATATATTATTCATAAAATTAATTAAACAACAATTACATATAATTAATTAATTAATATAATTAGTTATATTGATATATTATTATGCCAAGGCTCCTCTTCTAATATAATATGATTAATACAAATTACAATTAATATGATTAATTATCTCATTTAATAATGAAAATTAAATTAACCGATTGTAATCAAATAGATTTTAATTTAAATTAAAATTTAGTTTTGGTTATGTAATTAATTAATACATACTGTATTTTATTAAGACTGTAAGTAATTAATATTGTAACTGATGGACATGTGGTATAAATAAATCGGTTGAGATGCTCATACCAATTTATAACATCCCAAATGTTAATGCAAATTCATTTTTATTGGTATAGATTTAGATTTGTATGTAAATAAGTAGCGAACTGTATCAGAGTACAGTCCCAAAACCATACTTTTCCACTCAAAAAATCAAAACTCCAGCACGCTTTGAAACTTTTAACCTTGGCTTTAGAATCAACCAATACAATTGAATATGCTGTAGGTGTTTCAATAAAGCTCGTATATTATTAACAAACCATCTTTGTTAGATGCTGCAGCAACAATGCTATCTCATCGTTGTGTTCTTTATTGCCAGTATTTCAATATTCGACTGAGTTTTTTATTATCGGAACCTATTCCACGAGGGTGCTATGTTTAAGAAAATTCAACAGTAATTTTCAGGATGTTTATTTGACTATCCATCTTATATCTTTTGCCATGGACCAATATCTTTTGATTTGTTTTTTTGCTTAATCATCTTAAAGAGATTTTTTACATATTGATCCTGTTTCAATCCGACGAGATGAAGCGCTGGTGTTCTGGTGGATGAAGATGGTGAAGAAGATGAGTCCCGAGGATCTAAAGAAGCTCCGGTGCGGTGGATCTTCGGCGAGACTCCGAGGGGTGACTAGGAAGGCTGATGAAGAAGATCCCAGTGCTGTGGATCTGAAGAATAAAACCTCCAATGAAGTAAATTTGAAGAAGATGAAGTCCGGCGAAGTAAATCCGGTGAAGAAGAACTTCGGCGAAGCAGATTTGCTAGAGAGGACCTCGCCTGCGCACCACGAGATCCGTCAACAAAGCGTTAGTGACCTAGGACCGGGGTGGGAATCCCTAGCTAGGTCCTTCGACACTCAAGTCAGTTCCCTCTTTTGAAGATGAAAGAAGAGGAAGAAGAAGAAGAACAGTAAGAGAGTTTTTTCTAGAGTTCGCTTACTGATCCCTCGATGATCCTCCAAGATACCTTGCCCTCGGAGAGAATTCCTCTTTTTATACCACCTCATATAACCTCCGTAGTCATGAGGTGGACCCCGGTTCGTTAGAGTTTGTTAGGAGATGGTGTCATCTGTAATAATAGTTTAAAGAATTTTTTTTATACCCCAGATGTACCTTCTTTGTCGTTTAATTTACCTACAGAAGTCTCTAGAAAATATTTCCCGCTAAATGAAACAGGCTGTCATATGATTACATATTGTTCATATATCATTAATATAACAGATGTATTTGTATATCGAGAATATTTTCTGTTAAGTTAATTTTGGTCAGGTATATGTAAAGGATGTAACAAGGTTGTTTATGCCCGACCGGGTTTTGCCAGGTCGATCTTATACTAATAGCCTTAGGAAAGTGTGTGTCTATATGCCCGCCCAGAATTCAATTATCGAGCATATTATGCCTATGCTCGGCCGGACTTCTACTACCGAGTGTGTTATATTTATATTGTGTTTATGCTCGACCGAGCTTTGCCTGCCGAGCATGTTTGAGCCTTGTTATGTTCAGTCGGCATTCATTCGGCCGATCATATGCTAGAGATTACTTAATCTTAAATGCCTTTTAAGCTCGGCCAAGCTTTGCCTACCGAGCGCTCCTAGGTTCATTGGCACTCTGGTGCTTTAGTTTGATCGGTACTTTATGCTCGGTCGGACCGCGACTACCGAGCGCATCTAAACGTGCTAGTCCTTTGTCTGTTTTAGTTCAGTCGGGCTTATATTCTCGACCGAGCTTATATTCTCGGTCGGGATTGCATGCTCGACCGAGGCTTGCCTGCCGGGCATATGTGCGCGTGCTAATATTTCACCTATTTCAGTTCGACCGGTACTCCATGATCGACCGTGATTTGCCTGCCGAACATATCTACATGCGTTATGTCCTTAGTCGGTTTTAGCCCGATCGGTCCTACATTCTCGACTGGGATTTGCTTACCAAGCGTATCTATTTTACCCAAGCCTCCCTATTTCTTCTTTCTTCTCCTTATATCCTTTTTCACATTATTGCATGGGATCTAATCCATATCACATATATTTTGTTAGTCTCATCCATCATGGTCTCTAAGGATGGTTGAAATGGAGATTAGCATCGGGTGTTTTATGTGATCATAAAGTACCTCTAAAATTTAAAGGGAAGTTTTACAAAACGGCGGTTAGACCTACTATGTTATCTGACGCTGAATTTTGGGCTATGACTCGAGCACATGAGCAGATGAAAGTTGTAGAAATGAAGATGTTAAGGTGGATGTGTGAACATATGCTCGTATGGACAAAATAAGAAATGAGAGCATTAGAGAGAAATTCAGAGTTGCATGAGGAAAAACTCAGAGAGACACATTTAAAATGGCACGGACATGTACTTAGAAGACCAATAAATGGCCTAGTTAGACGGTGTGAAATTATGACAAATACGCACATAAGAGAAAGACCTAAAAAAAACTTGGTTAGCAATAATAGAATAAAATAAAATTTATTTAAATATAGATGATGATATAATAGGGGATAGAGCCCAATGACGTAGAAGGATCCATATAGGCTACTCCACGGTTGGATAAGACTTGGTTGTTGTTGTCGTCATATCCATCATGGTCTCATCTCCATTTTGAATTACCTTGCAGGCTTAGGATGCAGTAGGACATTTTGTGGTGCCTACTGGACTACTCAAGGTTTAGATGCACAACAATTCAATGTGATTTGTCCTGAAGAAACATTCAAACCGGTATGGCTTTGTTACTAAAATTCTCTTTTATAATTTCCATTTTTCTCATGGAAATCTGTTTCTGTTGCTCAGTGACTGAATATTGTACCAAATTATTCCATTATATTGTTTGCCATGTGAAAAGTTAAAAAGAACCAAGTGTCTATTGTGATGCACTACTAAAATGTTTGTTTTAGCTATGTATACATTGTAGAATGGGAGTTTTTTTGGTTTAAGAATTTTCATAGCATCTATCTCTTGAGATCAATTTATTTGGTTTATTTTTGTCTTCCGTGTCAAAGAGTACAAAAGAACCGTGTTATGTATTGCAATAAAATATTAACTCTTAAAATGTTTGTTTTATCCATGTATAGACGGAAAATTTTATGGTTTAAGAATTTTCTTACTAATTATATCTTGTGGTCAAGGGTAGTGTACTAGTGTATGTTCTACAATGTATCCAATATTTTTTCTACCTGATCATGTTTATTTTTATTTTTTATTGTTATATATTTGACATACGATTTTAAGGTAGTTCGTCTTATATTATCTTGTTTTTTTATAAGTAAAATAGTAAAGCACAAATCAGGAGTACAAGAATTGGCCTATAGGAGCTACTTATGTCCGACATAGTTCGTCTTGTATTATCTCAACATTCTATTTGTTGTTCCTTTTTATATGAAGAGGCAGCTACTGTAGTGAATGATTATGCATTGTAGAGTATGTAGAAATGTGAGTTAGCATAGAATTATGCTAAAATTTTGATGCTATTATTTTGAATGGTCGTATTACAAGCCATTGGTATCCTTGGAATTTTGATTTCAAATTATATTGGTTTTTATCATTTTGATCTGTTTTCATTTGATTGAACTGAAAATGCACTAAACAAAATAGAAACTGGTATACAGGCTTATAGTTGCCGTTAAACTAAGTGTGTTTCTTCTGATTAGGCCAATTTGGCTATGCCAATTGTAGTAAAGTTGGCCACGTCTGATCTTGTTCTATTTTTGTTGTCATTTCATCTATTACTATCATATCATTGGAACTTGGTTGCTTGACTGTAGGTGGTGGGATTGTGTTAATCTGAACACAAGAATTTGCAATACTTAACTGTAAGTTAATTGTTAGCTTGTTTGAGGAGTGTTGATAATAGAAATATTATCATGTTCTAAGGGTGCCATATTTTGTTGAATGTGCATCCTATTTTTAATTGTTTTAACAATCTATTCTTGGGAGAGTTAATAATGGCTTGCATAACTGCAATCTGTTTACATAATAAACTTCTTTGGCATTTTGCAACTTGGTTTGTTTTACAACATCATTATAAGACATCTTTAAACCGCAGGTTTTTGAGCGCACAATTTTAAGAATTCCTGATTCAGTGCACCGGAATAATCGATATGAAAAAGATGTATGAATAATTTACATAACTGTATTTACAATTTACAGTAATTTGAGCTCTTATGATGCTAAAAAATGTTATTTAGGTAACTGAAAGGTGTATAGAGCGCACAGGGAAAACATTGCAGGTTCTCATTTCTGACTTGATCACAAAGTTTGGCAATAAAGAAATTGGTAAGCTTTCGATTATGATAAAATAAGGATTGAAACTTTGTAGTCTCCATTGCTCTGTTCACTTTGTTAGTTGGTCAGAAGGGAAGGTATCTCATGATGGACTGCATCTTGGTGAAATGCTACTCCTGATTGGATTTTTTGGTTAGACCAAACAAATTATATGCTTAGATCCTGTCAAATCTAATTTAAACCTAAAATATATTTTTATTTATGATAAAATAAGTATTGAAACTATGTAGTTTCCATGCTATTCATTTTGTTAGTTGAACGGAAGGGAAGGTATCACATGATCGACTGCATCTTGGTGAGATGCTACTTCTAGTTTGGATTTTTTAGGTGACCATACCAATGCTATGCTTAGATCCTTTAAAATATAATATTTTGTCTCAAAAAAATTTAAAATTTTTGAATCTCTTTATTTTTTTTGTTAACTTTAATAATTATAATTACGTAGAACAAACAAAGCCAAATTAAAATTAATGGTAGAATTTTAAATTATTTCATCACATCTAATAGCTTTTTTCATTTAGGGTTCTATCATAGCAAATATGAAAAAATGACATTTTACTCAAAGTTCTTATCAAATGCTCGGAAATAAATTTTACACAATTAATAAAAATATTTGCTCATTTTACACAAAATTACACCATTAAAAATGAAGATTCTCAACCTTGAAATTTGAAATTGGTTAAAATTTACAAAATTTGCAAGTAAAGCATGCCTCAAATTTAGAGGACTAGAAAATGTCTCATTTTTCATTGTTCATTTCAACATTCTAAGTGCAAAAGTTGAATAGATTATGTGTAAATTATTATAAAACTAAAGAAGTATAGATATTACAAGGAATTATAGATAAAAATTAAAACTAAATGGTTACAAACATTTTTAATTTTACTAAGGTAATTAAATTAATGAATAAAAATAAACAGGAAATTAAATATGAGTTATAACTATATAATTAATTATAATAAAAAATTAATTAAAAATTACAATTTATTATTAAGTAATATTAGTTATTTTATTATTATAATTCAATTAACTAAGTATCGAAATCGTTTCAACACATACAATATGATATTGAAACTGTATCATTTTGTTATAGACCGAAATTCCAAAATTCTTGCTTGGTTTGAGATTTTAATTATTCGTATAATCTTCATTTGGTTACTTAAATTGGTTAAGGTTTTCTAAATCTAGTTAATAGTGTTTCCAATCTATTCTATATTTGAGTCTTCCTCAGCACTGTCAATCCTATTTCTTTGGATGAGATTGACGATAGTAATGAATGGTTAATGAGGGGATTGGATAATAACACTGATAAAGAAAATGATTTAGTATTTGATGATGATAATTTGACTTGGAGTGAAGTTGCACGAACTTCTGGAGTTGGTGAAGATGCCTACAGTTTTAGATCTTGAGTTCATCCTCTTCAAACGAAGGGCAGCTACATCAAAAGGAACTAAGAGAAGATATTCTACAAGTCAATTTATTGATGAAGAAGAAAAAATCATTCTTGAGGAAATTGATGATTCAGCTATACAAATCTAATGATGATAATGATATGATTAAGGAAGATGATGATGATTTAGATATTTGATGTTTTTTTTTAAATTTGAATTGTGTATAACGTATTTATTTGCTAGTGAATTTTATATTTATATTATTGTTTAATATTTTATGGACTATTTTTATTAGTGAAATATTTTGATAGAAATTCCTTGTATATGTTTGAATGTTAAAAAATTTTTACTTGGAACGCCTTACTTTGGTAAGGTGTACACCTCACCTTGCACCATGCGCCCCCCATAACAACTATACTCTTTTGGGCGCCCCACGCCTTAAATAACAATGATAGGCATCATCATTAATTGTAGAAGTGCAGGATATATTTAAGGAAGTTTATCTAAAAGTACAAGGATCTTCTGTACTTCTGGCCACATAAACAGCTATTATTAATTATGGCTTGTGAGATTTTTCAAAGTGTAAAATGCAGAAAATATATAAGAAAGTTTATCTAAAACTACAAGGAACTGTATCAGGCATTTTTAGTGCTTATTCCTTTTTCTTTGGTTCACTAATATATACAATTTTCCATTACATAAAACTTATTGTTGCAGATAGAACAAATCTGCAATTAAATCATCCGGAAATGATCACTCCCAGGACATACCTTTGCAAGTAAGTTCGTAGAAACATCCCATGCAACTACTTGCATAGTTTTGCATTGTGTTCTAATTCTTTGTATAATTGAATGTGTCTATAGTTGATACTTGAAAGTGAAATTTGAACTGTTTGCCATCTGTAACATATTAGATTTTTTTTTTTTAAAAAAACTCAGTTATCTAATCTGATCTGGCTTACATGTTTACACACAATTATGTGAAATGGAGGGTTCTCACCTTGGCAGTTGTGCTTTACATCCTTGTATGCTAATCCAAGTGGTTTCTGCATTTGGACCATCATGATCACTTGGCTTCCCTCTTGGGATGTTCAAAATGTTTTTGGCATCCTCTTTCGAGTTGTTTTGGTTCAGTGGATGGGTCAATGGATCAGCATACAACAAGGTCTGATTTAGTTGTAGTTCAACAATGTAGGGTAAGGAAATGAGAGAGAAGAGTTCTATGGTGCATACAATGAATCCCATGGAAGCTGGAACAAAGAAGGTGAGGTGTGAGGTGGTGCGTTTCACTTAGCTTTTTGTTAGGGGACTTTTGGGTGTTTAGTGAAATTTCTTGTATAAAGTCATCACAAATGCTTATAGGCCATGCACCTTTTAAGGTTATTCTTTATGCACAGGTTCTGTTATGGTCATTTTTCTACAGCCAATGCTAGGTTCTAAATTTTGAAGTCTCAATCCACATGGGAAAAGCTAAAACATCATGGCAATTTTGTGTCACTCTAGGGTGAGTTGAGGACAAACCTATGGCTAGGGATGTAAATGAACCAAACGGTTCGCGAGCTATTCGAAGCTCGATTCGGTAAAAAGCTCGTTCGAGTTCGTTCGTTTATCTTATCGAGCCGAGCTCGAGCTCGATTTCGAGCTCGATAGTTTTATCGAGCCGAGCTCGAGCTTAAGGATATTCGGCTCGTGAACTCGCGAACATGTTCGTTTATAAGCTCACGAGCCAAAAAAACGAGCCTTAAATCGAGCCTTAAACGAGCCAAAAAACGAGCTCTAAAACGAGCTCTAAAACGAGCCTTAAAATGAGCCAAAAAACGAGCTCTAAAACGAGCCAAAAAAACGAGCTCTAAAACGAGCCTTAAAATGAGCCAAAAAATGAGCTCTAAAACGAGCAAAAAAACGGACTCTAAACGAGCCCGAAAACGAGTCCGAGCTCGCTTAACGAGTTAGGCTCGTTAACTTTGATAATCGAGCTAATAACGAGCCGAGCTCGAACTGTTCGCGAGCCTGATAATTCTAAAATGAGCCGAGCTCGAGCCTTGTGATAAAAGCTCGATTCGAGCTCGAGCCGAGCTCGAGCCTGATACTGTTCGGCTCGGTTCGGCTCGTTTACATCCCTACCTATGGCCTGGCATAACTAACAATAGCTAGAACGTTGGGATTCAGAATGAGTACAATTTGATCTGGTTTGTTTATTTTGATAAAAATTTTAATTAACCTGAATTGTTTTGTGGCCTTAGTGATTGATGCAAGGCATGGATGTTCATGAGCAAAAACAACGCATGTTTTGGAATCCAGATAATACATAACTTTTTTGATCAAGTGATGTGGATGAGTACAACGGATTAAGTTGAATAGTGACTACTTTACATAGGATGAGCACAACGGGGATTGGGTTTGAGCAATTAAGGATGAGTACCCTGGATATTCAAGATGGGGACTACCATGATTTGGCATATTTTGTTTGTAGAAATCATTACCTGTTTGAGGGTACGCACCTGTGCATTCTCTGAACCTTACATAGTGACTTCTTAGTTTGGGAATCACACATTGGAGCATTTCCATACCCTTGCTTTAGGCTGATTTATTAGACATCTTTGAGCTGAGATGTTGGTCAAATTGTGCGAGAGTGTTCGGCTTGTTATGCAGTCAAAGATCAAAATTAGGTCCTTACATGCCTTTACTAATTCCCTATAAACTTGAAAAGACCCTAGCATGGATTTTATTCTAGGATTATCCAATTCAATTGAATCGAAATCATGACTCATCTTTAATAGATAGTTGGTATATTTTCTAAAATTGTGACGGTTAAATGCAAAAATTAAAATCTCGTGTCTTGGATATCACGAGTTAGGCCTTTTTATAGGAAAAAAGATATATAACATAATTACAGAAATACTCCTATATATATATATATATATATATATATTAACACTCCCCCTTAAGTTGGAGAATATTGATCATATGCACCAAGCTTTTTACATATGTAGTCAATTCGGGGAGCTCTCAGTGACTTAGTGAATATATCTGCTAGCTGATCATGTGAGTTGACAAAATTAGTAGATATTTCTCCAGATATGACTTTCTCTCTGACAAAGTGACAGTCAACTTTAATATACTTTGTTCTCATGAAAAACTGGATTTGAGGCAATATGCATAGCGGCCTGGTTGTCACATATGAGTGACATTTGTGTAACCTCTCCAAACCTTAGTTCTTGAAGCAACTGTTTTAGCCGTATAAGTTCTTGACTAACTATAGCCATAGCTCGATATTCTGTCTCTACACTAGAACTTATCACAACATTCTGTTTTTTACTTTTCCAAGGTTACCTCCGACAAATATACAAAACTCAGAAATAGATCTTCTATCAGAGGGAGATCCTGCCCAATCTGTATTAGAATATTCCACAACTCGAGTATGCCCTTTGTTTTCATATAGAAGACCCTTTCCTGGTGCGTCTCTGATATATCGAATAATGCGAGTCACAACATCCCATGTTCTTTGCATGGAGAATTGAGAAACTGACTTACTACACTTACTGCAAATGAAATATATGGACGAGTAACAGTAAGGTAGCTTAGTTTCCTTACTAATCGCCTATACCGTTCAGGGTTTGGAAGTGGCTCCCCCTGATTTGGCATGAGCTTGACATTAGGATCCATAGGGTTGGCGACTGTCTTTGAGTTTAACATTCATGTTTCTTCTAAAATATCCATTGTATATTTCCTTTGGGTATGACGATCCCTTGTTTAGACGGTGCTACTTCTATCTCCAAGAAATATTTGAGTTTGCCGAGATCCTTTGTCTGGAAATGTTTGAAAAGATGTTTCACTTGTGAAATTTCAAGATGATCACTGCCTATGATAACAATATCATCAACAAAAATCACTACGTAGATGCAACCAGTAGATGAGTGACGATAAAAGACAGAATGGTCAGCCTCGCTCCGAGTCATGCCAAACTGTTGAATAATAGTACTAAATCTACCAAACTATGCTCTGGGTGATTGCTTGAGGCCATATAAAAATTTCTGCAGGCGACATACATGACCAGAAGACTCTCCCTGAGCAACAAAACACGGAGGTTGCTCCATGTAGACTTCCTCGAGCATATCACCATGTAAGAATGTATTTTTGATGTCCAATTGATAAAGAGGCCCATGGCGAATCACAACAATTGACAGGAATAGGCGTACAGAAGACATCTTGACAACAGGAGAAAAAGTATCCCCATAATCCAATCCGAAGATCTGAGTATAGCCTTTAGCGACGAGACGCGCCTTAAGTCTGTCAACCATTCCGTCTGAACCAACCTTTACTGTATACACCCATCGACAACCAACCACTGACTTCCCAGGTGGTAGAGGAACGAGGTCCCAAGTCCTACTACTTTGTAAAGCACACATTTCATCGAGCATAGCTTGTTTCCATCCTGGATGGGCAAAGGCATCACCTGCAGTCTTAGGAAGAGAAACAGACGACAAGGAAGAAAGACAAGAATAATAGGAAGGAGAAAGATGATGATAACTCAAAGAAACATAGTGAGGAGAAGGATTACGAGTGGAACGCATACCCTTTCAAAGTGTAATAGGAATATCAGAGTCAGGAGACGGGATCGGAGGAAACGGCGAAGAACTTGGCTCCAAAGATGTATCCACGATAGTATCAGTGCTAGTCGGCGGCAAAGCAGGACGAGGACGACATTGATAAACCTGCAAAGGAGGAGATGAGGCCGGTGATGATAGAGGCGCTTCCGGAGGACAAAAGATGGCCACTGGTGCATGTGGAGAGGAGGGAGAAACCTCGGACTGGGAAGTGGGAGTTCCAAAAAATGAAACCGAATCAAAGAATGTGACATCAGCAGAGATGAAGTACCGACGAAGAGTAGGGGAATAACACTTGTACCCTTTCTGAGACCGTGGATACCCAAGGAAAACACACTTATGAGACTGGGGAGAGAGTTTATCAATGCTAGGATCAAGATTATGAGCAAAACATATAGAACCAAAAATCCGAGGTGGTAAAGGATGAAGAGGATGATGAGGGTAGAGGATATGATGAGGTATTTTACCCTGGAGAGTGGAGGAAGGCATGCGATTGATGAGATAACACGCAGTAAGTACGACGTCACCCCAGAACTGATGAGGAACATAAGAATGGAGAAGAAGAGTCCGGGTGATCTCGAGAAGATGACGATTCTTGCGTTCTGCGACCCCATTTTATTGAGGGGTATGAGGGCAAAACGTGCGATGTAACACACTATGAGATGTTAAGAAGGTACGAAACTGAGTAGTTAAATACTCGCGTGCATTATCACTTTGCAAAGTTCGAAGGGAAGTGCTAAATTGAGTTTTTATTTCATGAAAAAAAGATTCAAAAATAGTAAACAACTCTGAATGATTCTTTATCAGATATAACCATGTACAATGGGAAAAATCATCTATAAAAGTAACAAAATGCCTTGACCCCATCATAGAAGAAACATGACTCGAACCCCAAACATCAGAATGAACCAAAGCAAAAGGAGACATAGCCCGACTCTCAATGCGAGGAGAACAAGAACTACGAACATGCTTACCTAACTGACACGACTCACAAGACAAAGACTCTAAGTGAGAAAGACTAGGATGTAATTGTTTCAACTTATCAAGACTTGGATGTCCCAACTGAGCATGAATAAGAAGTGGAGATGTCGCCGCCGAACCAACAAGAGAGGGTTGTTGAAGCCGATATAGGCCATGAGATTTACATCTGAAGCCAATCATCCTCCCCGTACTCCGGTCCTGTAAGGAAACAAACATTTTAGTAAAAGAAATGACACAATTAAGAGACCGAGTAAGTTGACTTATTGGCAATAAATTAAAGGGAGCTCCGGAAACATAAAGAACATTATGAATGGAAAGAGATGAAGAAGGATGAACAATGCCAATACCCTGGGATTGAGTTTGGGAACCATTGGCCATGGTAGCCATTGGCCATGGTAGCCATTGGTAAATAATCAGAAGTAGTGAGAAGAAAATAGGGATTTATTCCCAGTGATATGATCGGTGGCCCAGAATCAAGAACCCAAGGACCTGAAGAACGAGATATGCCATCAAAGGAATTACCAGCATGTGCAACAGTAGTAGTGGAATCAGAAACCTGACGATCCTCAAACCATTTCAGAAAGTCATTATAAGAAGGTAGTGGGGTCGGCGCCGGTGTTAATTGTGAAGCGGAAGCTGAAGAAGCAACAATAGAAGCTAAAGAAGCAACAGAACTCTGAACGATCTGAGCAGCGCGAGGAGGTCGACCATGTAGACTCCAGCATTTATCAATCGTGTGCCCTGGTCGGTGGCAATGATCACACCAAGGACATCCTTTGCCACCCTTGTGAGGTGGATGTCTGTTGTTATGTCGAGAGACCAAAGCTGATGAGTCAACAGGAATAGAAGAAGGCATCATCAAGACTTTGGTCGGGACACGGAGGAGAGTCGTCCTAGTATTGGCCATGGTAGCTTCTATGGGGCTGCCTAGGATCTGATCACGAATATGAGAATAATTTGTGGACATACCATATAAAGCCAAAGACATAAAAAATTTCTTCCGATTTTCAAGCTTTTCAACAGGAGTAGCCGCAGGCGGTAGCAATTCATTGAAGTCACAAAGAAGGCTAGAGACCGAACCTAAATAAGTTGACACTGAATCCTTAATTTGATGGCCACTGAGGATGGTCATGAGATCTTCACAAACTTGATAGAGTCGCCGAGAGGTGTTTGTAAAAAGTTGTAGAGCTTGTGTCCAAATAGCTTTGCAGGTTTTGTGAGTACGGAAGATATTCCTAAGAGATGGATGGATGGTGGCTCGGATAATGCAACATAACTGAGCGTCAACCTTCTTCCATAGAGAACAATCGGCGACTTGAACATCTTCTTCAGTTTGAGTGAGATGTGTCTCATAACCCTGTTCAACAAGTCAAAGCTCAATGTGAGAGGCCCAAGAGGCGTAATTCTTACCATCCAACTGCTCGGGAGAAAGGGGTGCAGTGATGTGGTTGGTAAAGATTGAAACATCTGGCTTTGGGACATCGGATGTAGCCATTGATCAGTTTGGAAAGGACTGCGAAGTACGGCTGAGGACTTCGGACAGGTGGACAGCGCTGTTGGATGGCGGAGAAGATGCTGATGATGTAGCCGGTGCAGTGGGTCTGAGAGAGATGTTGCGAACCCTAGCTGCGCTTGTGAGAGCTTGTAGCAGCGAGAAAAATCACGAGCTATAGCACAAAGGCGGTGGCGGTAATGAAAGGACACAGTGACAACGTCGGTTAGTCCGCGCGATGGAGCAGCGCTGCAGATGCGTGGCGATCTTCTCTTTGATCGTTCGGGACAGAGATGGCAAAACAAAGCCAGACAAACTTGGGCTATCGACGATTAGGGCTCCGCCGCACAGGTACGTGGTGAAAAAAAAGGCGAAAAACGAAAACAGCCAGGAGCGGGGAGAACACGCTGGCAGAGGAGGTGGGGCTGGGCGAGGGAGCGTCGACGCGATCGGAATGCCCGCGGCGGTGGCGCGACAGCAAGAGAGGATTCAGAGAGGAGAAAACGGAAGGGAATCGCAGAGAGGAAGGGCTCGGGGTAGTGTCGGCGCACATAGGATGTTGAGTTCGTAAGCTTTTTTTTTGGAAACCTCATGGATACTAGAATCTTATATATATATTTTTGGATAAGTAAATCAAATTTATATCTCAAACCAAAAGTACAAGAATTGATCATTAGGAGTGACTTGTGCTCTCAAGGACCGGTATACATGAGTTTGCACACTTCTAAAAATCTTCTCACAATCTATCTGCCCCTCACCAATGAAACTTTTATTTCTAGCACTTCATATATGGTGTATCATAGACGACGAGGCAAGATGATGAGCCTTTGTCAGCATTTTACTCTCATGATAATATCTCCTAAAGACCCTCATCATCCGCCAGTATGTAGACATCTCCTGTCCCATTTAGATCCTCTGCTATAGGGGGGTGCTCGAAGAATAGATGCTCCTATGACTTCAACATCTATCAACAAAAGGTGCACTGCCGGTCCTCTATGTACTCCAGTTTGTCTCTCATGGGAAACCGCTTCAGTGCCAACATATAGAGGGTAACTACATGACTCTGTTTCTTAGGACTAGGCTGCCTAAAGAAGTCATATACCTGAGCCACCCCACCATCCTGATCAAACCAATCTGCTAGCTTTTGTCCCCTTTGATGACCCAGCAACCGATAATATGAGATCCCATATCTGCAGTAACTGTTTGACAATCTGTGTGGGCAGCCTCCGAAGTCCATAAATTTACACTCCTTACTTAAGTGTGATTGACCTATTTTATCCAAAGTGCATCTTCCTTAGTCTGTATCCTCCAAAGTACTTTAGCCAATAGGGCTAAATTCCAAGCTCGCAAGTCTCTGAATCCCAAGCCTCCTTCATCCGTCGGTCTGCACATATCCGCCCATGCTACTGGAGGATGCTTAGGTGTCCGCATAAAAGACCTGCAAATTTTGTAGATTCTATCAATGTTGTCAAGGAGCAAAGGAAGGATGGATAGTCAAAAGCACTCAAACTCCTCGTAAGATTGACGTGATCAGTTGTACCTTGCCAGCGTATGACAGAGTCTTTTTTTGCCAAGCATTGATTTGGTGGGTCAAAGAGTTAGTTAGGGGGGATATAATTAGAAAGTTGAAGGCGCACCACTGCTAGTGGGACCCCCATATATCAAAAGGACATGGTCCCCTCTTGGAAACTAGTGATGGTAAGAATCTACTAGTGTGTTGAGTCAACAACTGTAGACTTAAGGAAGATATTTTACTTTAGTCTATTAACTTGAAGTCCGACTGCCACACCAAAATCTAATAAACAAGTAGTCAACTCACCCATGGATGCTACATCACCTCGGTTGAAAAGATCATCTGCATAGGTCAAGTTTGCTAAACAAAGTTGCCCACACTGAGGGTGAAAATTGAAGTCCGCTCTTGTGGTGCACATTTGTAGTTTCCTATCAAAAATCTAGACATAGATGCCGAAAAGATAAGGCAATAATGGGTCTCCCTGCCTCAAACCTCTAGCCCCTTTGAAGTGCCCAAAAGTCCCTCCATTGATAGCCAAAGAAAAAGATGTAGTGGTCACACATTCCATGATCCATGATACAAACTGCACAGAAAAGTTTTGTCTCAACATAGCTTCTCTCATAAAGTCCCAATTGATTGAGTCAAAGGCCTTTTAGAGGTCAATCTTTATGATGATCTGAGTGATATCCTCTTTAGGCTTGGTTCGGTATACCGATACTGAATTTCCATACCGTATACTGTATCAAAAAATTCGGTATAAAAAAACTTATACTGATATTGTACACCGAATTTTTGGTATGGTATGAATTTCATACCAAAGATTTTGGTATATCGAAAACTATGTTGTAGCAGCTACTAGATAGTAGCTGTTACAACAAAGAAAATTGTGTTGTAGCAGCTATTGGTTAGTAGCTGCTACAATGTGTTGAGTGAATTTTGTGAGGTCATAACTTTTGATTGAACCACAAGATTCAGAATATATCAAATCGAAGTTCGTTTAGAAATCTTTAATTTGATGTATTGTGCATTATATGGTTCATTCATAATCAAAAGATATGACATATCAAAGTTTACTCAATAAACACATTGTAGTAGCTACTAACCCATAGCTGCTACAACATAGTGCTATTGTAGCATCTACCTGTTAGTTGCTACTATAACAGAGAAAATTGTGTTGTAGCTGCTACAATGTGTTTGTTGAATGAACTTTGAGAGGTCATAACTTTTAACTCAAATTGAACCACGAGACACCCAATATCAAATCAAAGCTCGTTCAGAAATCTTCGATTTGATATATTGTGCATTATATGGTTCATCTAGAATCAAAAGGTATGACCTCTCAAAATTTACTTACAAATATATTGTAGCAGCTACTGGTTAGTAGCTGTTACAACACAATTTTCTCTGCATTCCTTATAGCTTTAAATTGAAACATTAAGCTCCTTCAAGTCATCCTTAACAAGTAAGTATATGACATGCACACCTCAAGTGCAAGTATTTCCCTTCAAACAACAATGAATTTTCACTTTTCATTTTTCTTTTCAAATAATCAATTGCAATGTCGTTAGAGGAAGCATTGTCAACTACAATTGAAAAGACTTTTTCTATCCTCCACTCTATGAGGCAAACCTCAACCATCTTACTAATTTCTTCCATTACATGACTAGTGATTTTTGTGAAGTTAATTATTCTTTTATGTAACTTCCAATCACTATCCAAAATGTGAGTTGTCACTACCATGTCATTTATGTTTTGAATGGTTATCCAAGTATCAGTTGTGAGACTTACCCTTTGATTGTTGATCACACTTTGTATCTTAACTTTCTCAACTAAGAATAGATCATAAACCATACTTGCAACTTTCTCTCAGTCAGGAATTTTGAATTTCGGTTGTAATTCATGTAATAATTCTACAAATTCCTTCCCTTCAACAACTCTAAAAGACATTTTATCGAGAATCACATACCTTGCTAATTTCAATTCACATCTTTTCTGATTAAAAGTACGAGGAACTAAGACACTTCCTTGTCCCATAATCTCATTCGTCAATGTAGGTTGACTTATCATTCCCACTTGCTTTGTAGAGCGGACTGGACTTACACCGCTTTACTAAGTGATTTTTCAACCCATTGGTACTTCCGTAAACGGCTAGGATCTCAACTTTACAATATTTGCATATGCCTATTTGTTGTTCGCTTCCATCACACAACTTCCTTTTTCCTTTTTCACAATGCTCCCAAATCATACTTCTGGATTGTTTAGGAGCTATAGGAGGCTTTGATTTTGAAGATTTTCTTAATTGATTCCAACCTATAGACTCCTGTGTTTCAGATTCTATTGCGTTTTGATGTTTGGGATGAACTTGGTAGTGTGTTAGACTCCATCTTTAAAAACAATAATAATTCATATGATTTGCTAGACAATCTGAAATATAACTTGTAAATACAATGCTAAATCCAAAAAAGAGAGGAAAAAGTTCAAAAATTAAGGTTATATAAGGGAAATCAAACCTTTGGCTTTTTTGTCAAAATCTGAGAACAAACTTGGTGGAGAGTGGAGTCGATGAATGGGGTTGGGAAAAGAAAATTTTAAACAAACTAACACCTATTAAAGCCCCAAATCCTAATTGAAAAAATAAATAATTTATAAAATAATTTATTCAGTATTTCGGTATATACCGAAATATTGAATAAATTATAGATTTTATACTGATACCGATACGGTAAGGTATGCGCGTTATGCCGAAATTTTTGGTATTTTTTCCACCCCTAATCCTCTTCCTGTGCTAAGTGGATGTTGTCAATGATGAGTCTGCCCTGCATAAAAGTCGCTTGAGACTAATGAAGAATTTGACCCACGACTCTTGACACCCTAACCGCCAATACCTTAGAAATAATCTTATAGAATAATGTACAGGAGGAGATAGGCTGATAATCTAACACGCTGCTAGCATGGGCCGATTTGGGAAAAAGTGCAAGCAAGGTATGGTTCCATTGATGCAATAATTTCCCACTACAAAAGAACTCTTGTACAACAGCAACAAAAACTGGCCCTATAGTGCCCCATAACTGTTTGAAAAACTTGGACCCATATCAGCGCCCTCTTAATTTCATCCAGGGTTGACATACTCACAAATTCATCATGCTGATCAGAACTCAACAACCGGCCAAACTGCAAGCTATTTTGTGGAAATTCAGTCCGGTCCACTTCCATGCCAAGCTGTGTTTGAAAATGGTCAGAAAAAGGCTTTCACAACTTCCTCAAATGATGTGGTTAGTTGCCCATCCGGCTTTTCCACTACCATGATCTCATTTTGCCGGTTGTTCCTCTTCACTAGAGCATGAAAGGAGTTGTGATCCACCTGCTTGAAATATCCCACCTATGCATGTTGCATACAAAAACTGTGTTCAGTAGCACTTAAACGTGTCACATCCTATAGTACGGCCTTGTACTTATCTGTCATGGTGCCATTTGCAAGCCCCTCAATCTGAGTGTCTTCCAAACGTTGATGTGCAGCTGCTGCCCTTGTGAAATGTGCTGGAAATGGTTAACGTTCAGCTGTTTTAGATCAATCTTCAGTCGGTTCAGAAGTTGTAGAAGCCAAAAGTGCGCTGTTCCATTCCGTGTTTGCTGGGAGTGTTCTGCCCATTTGGTCTCCACAAGCTGCGAGAACAGTTCATGCTTGGCCCACATGTTAACAAAACTTAAAAGGTATAGGAATCTGGTTGGCACCATCTAGAGTAGAAAAAATGCAAGCCGAATGATCTGAGAGGCAGCCCGGTGGAGTGAATTCCACTAAGCTGTGAAGCTCCGCTTCTAAGCATGGTTTGTTGGTAAGAGCTCGATCTAACTTGCTACAAATGTGTCCATTTTTCAGTGTGTATCGGCAGCCCGTGTATGTCAAATCTTCCAGCCCCACAGAAGACACGAAGCTGTGAAGTCTGAGGTACAGTAGGGAGTCCTCCGCATTTGTCGTTAGCTGATAAGAATGAGTTGAAGTCCCCTAACACGAGCCAAGGCCTCCCCATAACAGAGGCAAGACGCTGTAAGCCATCCCATAACGGTCTCCATCCAACAATAGTAACTTTTCCATACACGAAGGTGATCGCAAAATGTTTGTGAGACACTTTGCAAGTCACCATGCAGTGAACGAATTGATCATGCCATTCTTGCACCTCTAGATCAACCCTTTGGTCATCCCACCACCGATAACATTCGACTTCTGAATATCGGATTATCCTGTTGCTCCACCTTAAGTCGTTGAAACCTTTGAGATCTTAGTTTTTGATAATTCGAAACCGTCAACACTCCTAGAATGCCCAGTTTATTTTTTTCGAACAAGGTTTCCACTACTAGAATCTTTTATTATGTAGATTGTAAAGGGATAATGACATCTTGATATAGGACCTAACTTAGAAATCTTAAATTTAAAAAATTGGGACTAAATCCATAACACCAATAACCCATAACCTGGTATCTATTATAGACTTTAATTAATTTAACTTATTTGATTGTGAAATACATCAATTGCATCCTAGAATTGTTAATCAGTTTCACTTCATTGAATGTGAAATCCGTCAGTTCTAGAATTGTTAAGTGTTCTTTGTATTAATACACGTTTGATTTGTTTAATGTTTTTTATATTCATATTCATTTCATTATTTGAAAGTATGTTGTTTTTTAGGATTGTATGATTGTTCATGATAGTAGTAACATTTTTACCTTGTCTTAAAAATGAATGCAGTGATTGTTATGACAAGTTGATCGATTATCTACTGTACTGGTTTCGTGTCTCATTGCCCAGTCATGTAAGTGTTTCCTTTTGAGAATTTTGCTGAGTTTTATGCTTATATAACAGTGTGCATCAAGCTATTGCTATTTCCGAGGAACATTTCAGAACAATGCTTTCTGTTATTTCATTTGAGTGATCAATGCCACCACATTTTTATTGAGAACTGAGAAGTACGAGGGCATAGAAAACAGAGGGAGAGGCTACTCTTGACCCAGATTAGATCATCAGCTAGATTGCAGAACTATATACATTGAAAGACTAGGACTCTCATCACCTCATAAACTGGCCGTTAGGTTGCCCAGTGCCAACATGTACGCTCTCCTAGATTTAACTAGGACTCTCACCTTCCAGAGGTGAATAGTACAAATGCATCTATGAATTAATCCTCCACACTCGAGTGATCATTTTGAAAAAAATAAAACTTGGTCAACGGGCCACACAAACCATATACAACCAAACATGCAAAAGTGTTAAAAATTTTGAGGTTGTTCTACTTGGAGAGCTCCACATAGCTCCATCCAGTCTAGTGCCAAGAATCCAGCATACCATGATAAGGATTTGGAAGAGAGTCAAGTGTACTGACCAATTCCTGCAATTGTTAAGAAGTGATGTTGGTTTGACAGTCTTGGAGGATTTATTGCCCATGATGTAGAAGAAATTCGGCAATTGGATATGTTTTTTCCTCAATGTTACCCTCGTGTTTAGTCGGTTCCATGAGATCAACCAAACTAGAACCTTCAACTTGATAGGAGAGATATTATCCCACACCCAAATGGACCACCAAAATGTTCAACCATTGTTCAAGAGCATTTGATAGGGTGGACCTATTGAAAATATCCCATGCTCATTTCATCTCCAGATGGTATCTGACTCTTTCGAAGCAATGAACCGTCAACTGAACATATGGGAAAAACAAATCTAAATCACCATAAGCCACAAGGTGATTAAATGAGAAGCCCAAAGTCGGTATGGAGAGATCAAGCTGCCAAAGTTTTATGCCCTCGTTCGAGCATATAGAGAAAGTAGAGGAAAGGTTCTTTTTAACATCATACCATTCTATGATACCATCCGATACCCGTGCATGCTAAAGGTAGGTGTTTGTGATTTTGAATGTGTCAAATTCAATGCTTAATTGTCATAAATCTCTTGCCACCCAAATGTTTATCCAAAGGAAGTCTAGGACCGATTTGGAACCACCAGTCAACAACCTCTAGTGCCAATGTTTGATGAACCATTTTCCGATGCAGGCTAACATTTGAAAAGTATAGCCAACACCAGTTGTATAACTGAGTTTGATTTTATTGCTTTAAGTTAACGATATAAGGCCTCTCAATTTCACCAGTGAGCAAACTGAGCTCTAAGAAGAGAGATATCTGACAAGTGATGAGTCCAATTGACAATGCTTTTTAATATGAATAACCACTGATTAATCTTGTGCTATGCGAGTTGGAACAGTCAATATTTTTTTGTTTCGCTCTCGTATTGAGACACAAAAGAAGTCAATACCAGCACGGACAATGGGAGATATAGGGCTTGAATGAAGTTTACACTAAAGTTTTAATTATTGTTCTTTCTAAGGAAAATAATATTTGACATAATTATTTTTTATGCAAGACTTGCTTACAAAGATGTTATAGTTCCAGCAAATTAGCTTTATTTAGATATTAAAAATTATGCAAATAAACTAAATAGATGAATAGTTCAGTAGAATAGTTGGCAATTTTACATGAATTTTGAAAAGGAAACAAATATTTTGATTTTTTTCCCTCTTTAGATGAAAAAGATTAGAATAAGAGATTTTGATCGCATTTTGATAATTCTCATCTTAATATATATATATATATATATATATATATATATATATGTTTGTTAATAGAAGCAGTAATGTACATGAACACAAATTTGACATAGATCTACTTTTTGGTTGTAGATACACATTTTGTATATGGCGAAACTCTTTTTAAGCTAGTTGTTGAGTTTTTACTTGTAGAAACAATTATTGAAACAAAGAAACTAATTATTAGGGTTTTTAACCCCAAAAGAAACACATAAAAAGGAAAATTATAAAAATATATATAATTTATTTATAGAAACCAAAATATGATATGAGATATAATATAGGTGATAACTTTATAAGCAAAGTGATCAAGCTTCTTGTAGTAATTATCAAATATTAATGGAAATGATCTTTTTAATTGGTATACTCTTATACTTACTAAATATTGAAACCGTATTGGTACGGCACGATAGTATATCATTCCGGTTAAGGTTTGAAACTTGAGATTTTAAATTTTGATCCAAACAATCTCTGAGCCAAGTCTGAATCAAATACACTAAACTTCTATAACCACAAGATAACTTAGAAGGTTGATCACTAGCATAGGTCTACCCCCTGGAGAGAGAGGCTTATTTGCAAGGGTCAAAATGCCTACCCACTCTATCAATAAGGTTGTCCCAATAACCTCTGTTCGGCCTATTAGTCTGAGTTGAAGAGAAGATATGTCAGTGGAAAATGCTACAATGGACATGAAAATCCCTGCCTGATTGTCTCCAACTTGTGAATCCCTCCCAATATAAATTATAGAGGACTTAGATTGAGCTAGAGGGAAAAGCCAGCCTCCTTTCCCTTAATGATGACTCGATGAAAGGCATCCGTTTGTAGAATGAAAAGTTATGGTTAAAGAAAATTGCCTTGCCTGAGATCCACTGCTGCACTGAAACCAAGAGCAAATCTGATTATTGACTATCACAACGGTCTGAGCACTAGATTTCATAACCTATGAAGTCCATTGCATTGGGAAGAGAAAGAACATTCTTGAGAGCTAACCAACTGACATTATTGAAGGCCTTCTCATCTCATAATCGAGTTTAATGATCGCTGACTCTTCTTGCCTGGATCAGCACCAACTAATGATCTCGGCTGCACACGTGTAACTATATTTAGCACTTTTATTCTTTGCAAAGCAAATTGTGACTCACAAATGAGATAGAGTAATTTTTGTAGCCAAGTAACAAGGGTTTTGATATCAATTTCACTGGTAGATGCTCCAAGATGGCAGAAAGTCACTTAGCCTTTTACTCCAACTTTGGGGATGAGAATGATATTGAATTGGTTGATGTAATTCAAATTTGCTTTCCCCTCAAAATCATGGAAAAGTTTAACTCCCCCATCTGGATGTAGACTTTTAAACTTGTGGAGACCAGAAAAAGCTTCCTAATTCCCATCTTCAGAAAGGAGCCACAAGGGAGTGCGCCATTGCTTGCCAAAGTCATCAATCGAAAAAGGATTTAGAAAAAAATAGATGTTGAGGGGAGGGTGTAGCCAAATCACTAGGAAATACTGCCTAGCTTGAATAATATATAAGTGAGGAAATTTATCCCCTTGAGTTGATCTTCTTCTCCCTTGAGTTGACAGAACTAATGTGTAACTTCAGTCATAGATTGACAATTTCCTATGTACATATATACTTGTGTATATGGTATATTGAAATCATCATTTCTCTTGATGCTTCTCCAACTTTTGCAGCTTCTCCCACCAGATGCATCTGCGAGAGAGAATTGCTGGTATGGCTATCTGTGTCGCACCCAACTTCACAACGAAGAGCATTCGAGGAAGAAAAACCATGTTTGTCGTCCAACAAGAGGCACTGGGAACATGTAGCTACTCTCAGTATTTGAAGTAGCAAATTACTCTCCGGTTATGCTGTAAATGTGAAGGTTTAGTTTATGGCTACTTCCAATTCTTCCTTTTGTATCTAATGCTGCAAATGTTACATGTTTGTTATGTGACCATGATTCAATGTGCCAAGAATGACTAGTCAGTAAATTTTTTCCTTGTTAGTTATTTTGTTTTGCAATGGTATTCCATTCAAAAGGATTTAAAATTATCTCCAATGGTACTGAGTTTATGAAATTCCAATGACTAATTAAGATATTTTTGTTGATTTTTGATATTTGAAAAATGTTCATACAAAATTGAGTTAATTCAAATTATGAAATTCTGGATCCCATATTGAGTTTTATTTTTTTGTGAAAAAGTTTGATATTTTGTTGATGATAAATCTAATATTGTTATCGAGAAATTATCACACCTTAATTTTACATTAACCCACGAGTTATAATTTTATTTTTCATGCAAATTTAAGATACCAGAGATTCTAAAATAATCATCTTAGGTTGGATCTAGTTTTACTATAAAAAGGTTCGTAGTAAAAGTTGATTTGCAACTGAGTATACGAGTCATTTGATATTATTTTCTATTAAAATATTTAATTTCTTTATTAACCTTAGGTGTGAGAAAAAATAAACATTTGATTTCTATTAAAATATTAATTTTTGAGACATTTTATCTTTATATACAATTTGATTTAAATCAACTCAACTATTAAAATCTTTTATATATATAAAGAAAATAATGTGAGTGATTTTTAGTGATTTTTTAAAATAAGGTGAGAAATTATTTTATCCTTTTACCATTTTCCCTTATGATGTGACATTGTTACGTTATTTTTATTTTTTATTCTCATAGTATTCATTGGATTTTTTCTGACTTTAGTATAATCGTCGAGTAATGTTTAGACTTTGAACGAGTCAAGATATAAAGTTGATCGTCTTTCATCTAATATATTACCATCGACACTAAACGTTTATTTTATAACAACTGTTGACATTGAACAAGTTAAAATTTCTTTGACGATCATGGAGAGGTAGGGAAAATTTTAAATTTTCTATGACCATCACTTTATGATTTCAAAATCTACTTCACTATCTGCTTCATTAGAATCAAAAGAAGTCGTAAAAAAATTTTAAGTTCCTGTGTGAGAACTTGAGAATTCTCATGGATGTTTCGTGCATTCTTTTAATAAAATTTATTCTTTTATAAGTTTTAAATTATTACTACTTGTATTTTGTGTTTCAGAAATATTACATTGTTATACTATATATTCTTTATAAATATCATATAAATAATTTTTAAGCTTATATACAATATTATTAGGATGAAAAAAAAAGAATCTTTAAATAGAATTAAAAAGTCATAATACAAACATAATATTTCAAGTAAAACTTCTGATTTATATCTAGGGTCTAAATCAAATATAACTAAATAAATTTAAGGAATATGAAATATATATATATATATATATATATATATATATATATATATATATATATATATATATATATATATATATATATATATATATATATATATATTTTAATTTCAAATTTTTAATATGATAATAAATTAATTGGTATTATTTTTATTTAAAACTAATACTATATTACAAAAATTTACTAAAATTAAAGGAGAAGTAAAATAATAAAAATCGAAAAGTTGTTTGGTTGTATTATTAAATACTTTTAATATTTCATAAATACTATTAAAATATTCCATTGTTGTGAAAATAAATATGTATATTACATTATTAATATTTTTTTATAAAAACTGAACATAATAATTCTCTATATTAAAATGAATCTTGTAATAACGTACTGGTATATCATGTGAAAATTTTTTAGATCTCATTCCATTTTTTTTATAAAATTTACCCTATTGTTTTATTATAGATGGATGCAACCATGAATAGGAAATAACATTTATAATTGGTTAAATATGATTTAGTTAAAATTCTTACAAACCACAAATAATAGATTAACATATAAATTTAAGTTTTTTAATACTAACAATATTAAGAACTAACATTATCAAATGATATTAAAAATATTTTATAAGTTAATCCATATTCTTTTAAAATTAAACATAACAATTGTGAGTATTATACAATTTATCAAAAACTTTATAAGTTAACAATCTTTTTAGGATATTCTAGGAGTTATCAATCCAATGATAAGTTATACTCATATATGAATATGTTTACCAATAATCACTCCAAATATCGAAAGAAACTTTATTATTTAATTTACTAAATTCTTCAATTAATTTTTCCCCTTGTTTTACTGATCTTTTAATTGTTTTTGTAAGTGTAATTCTAGGACCATATTTAGCAGATAGATTAAAAGACTCTTTACAAAAACCTTCAAAAGTATATTTAGATCTAAAATTAAATGAAAAATATTCTACGGAAACAAATCTAGCTAATAATTCTCTTAAATTATTATTAGAATATAAAAATAAACTAGAATCATTACTTCCACTAATGGAAAATCTACATAATTGTTCTTAAGCATGATCAATTCCATATTTCATCGGGTGCTTCACTTCTATGTGTTGTTTCAATGACTCATAGTCATCGCCGGCTTGGAATATGTAAGAAGCATTACACTGTTTACATTTTACATGCAATTTTTTCGACGGAAGAGTGACCTTATCAAATGTTTAGTAAAAATAGAAGATTTTAAAGCACAAACTTCCTAAACCTTAAAAGTAATTGTATCGGTACTTCTTTGTGTTTTAGGTGTCACAGTCAGATTCGAAAGTTGCTTGATTTCATCATCAGTTGATTGAATGTTTAGATTCCCTATTTCCTTACCCCTCTAAGATTAATATGATGAACCTCCTCAGCCTTCTTCTTACCCTCGGTCTCCTTCCAATTGTATTTAGAACTAAAAAGAGAAAGTCAAAAGTGTGTAGAATTAGAGTCAAAAGTATACAAAGATTGTAGAATTTAGAATGAGAGAAGAGAAAATGTATGTGAAAACAATAAAATAAGTTCTCTATTTATAAAATTTAGAGAGTAACGGACACCAAATTGTAGTCATTAATCAAATGATCTCAACCATTGAAAAAAATAAAAAAAGAACCCCTCTTTTTCATCCTAAACGGCTAAAACCGATGGTTTCAACTATCTGAACGATCCAATACCAAAAAAAAGAAAAAACCAAACTTGAACTGCCGGTTCAAAATGATGGTTAATCATCGATTAGCAATTTTTGGAGGGGTTGAGCTGTAACCGACCTGGCACCCTGCTAGGCCGGTTATAGTTTTTAAACCGAAACCAGGTCAATTGTTATCTAGACCGTTGACCCAGTTCCGGGTCACATTTAGAACTGGCCTAAGGTCAGGCCTACTACTCATGACTAGAAGATGAGTGTATTTTATACCTAAGGAACACAGTGCATCGCTTAAATTTGCATATGTAGCACTTTTGGTCAAAATTGTTACATGTTTTTAAACAGCTTAGGATTGAAAGATGAATGCATTTTATTAGTTCATAAGGTTAAAGGAGCGCAAGAGAGTACTTCAATGAGCATTCGGAGTAGTTTTAGTCTAAACTTTTATTTAAACTTGGATTGCTTAGGATTGCAAGATGAATGCTATATGTAGCAGTTTACAACACTTTCAGAGTCAAGAATTGCATAGGAGTGCTTGTGTGTCCAAAATTTGAAAGTATAAGACCCTAATTTAGTTTTAAGTAAAATTACTACAAGACACTATACATTGGATTTTTAACAATTTACATCATTTTTGTTCGAAAAAAAATATATACATGTGGTTTTTCTTATATGTGCCTTCTAGGTCTCTAACAATTGTAGCAAAAAATATGATAATCCACACCCCAATGTCCCCTCCCGGATTGCCCCATGCAAAGGATTGCCCCATGCAATCTAGAAGGAAAATAAATCACGTGGAGTTTCGATTGCATGGGGGAGGGGTTGTAGGTTTCAAATGACATAAACCAAAAATGAAATTCAAGAGATATTTTTTCCTACACAAGTATACAAGTGTCAAAATGGGTCTACAGGGTCCGGCATAACCTGGCCTCTGTCAGTATAGTTCTGGGTCATGTCAGGTCAAGCACAAGGCCTGTGCTGGCACCCATCTATGCCTGCTATCTAATATATGATGTGCAATTAGGTTAAACATTTATACATAAGAAAAATAAATAAATTGAAAAGGATCTTGTTACATAATGAACAACAAGAAGACAGAATTTTCATTTAGATAATTGCCATAGAGAGAACCAACAGACTTCAGACAGGATAACAGAGAGAATCTGAACAGTTTGACTATAAAATTGGCTTATGAATAGCTTTTCCTTGCACAATATTAAAATGCCAATTAGTATATTTGATAGAGCCAACTAAATCAAAAGATGGCTCTTGAACAGTTTTCCAGGTAAAAAATATTGGTAAATAATCTGTATTAGTGACTGAATGTTGCAGTTCATACTCAAAGTGTTAAAGTTGATGCAAATACAAAGAGCAAAATTTCAAAATACACAATCCACATTCATTTCAACATGCTTCAGCACATAAAGAACTAGATACTGAAATTATTCCTCACCAAGTTCACTGATGAGCTTCTAAAGTGATTTGTCATGGAAGATGGCTTGTAATTCGATAGGTCTTCTATTCTCTAATTTTGGGCCACCAAACTCTGCTGAACAAGTATGCACCACCTATGTATGGATCACATTCTTGTTAAAACTGCATGAATTCCTCTGAAAGAGAGACTTGCTATTCTGCAAGTAGAATGTACAAGGAATTGCTCTGAATTTTGAATGCAAACATCAGTTCTTGGCTAAATACTCTGTAAAAGGAGTCTAAACATCAGTAAATACTCAAAAAACCAAAACTTGAGAATGATTACAGTTGATCATGACTACATAAAAGTGAGAACTAGGGTACCATGGCATATTTTGCTACACTGTCATTCAATTAAGCTTCTAAACCAGTAACCAAGCAGGCTAAATATGCACATAAAGCCACATCATTCAAAAGTTTAAGTTGGATCAGTTAATTCTGAGACATCATCCTATATATCACATTCAATCTATATGCTTCAGGAGCTCCAAAAAATGTCTTTGTCTTCTCTTGATCTGCTGAGAGGAGCAAGTATGCATCTACAATCTTTGAAGGATCAACTTCTAATCTTTCTAGCTCTGCAAAGATCTCCTTTCTTGTAAACTCCTCATCGACTCTTGGGCGGTCAGCTTTCCTAATTGTCAACTGACCATTTTCGAGGGCTGAGGCTATCCGAAGCAGTCCTGATTCAGAATCCTGGAGCCTTTTATCAATAGTCTCACTGACAGCTGATCTTTTCCTTTTGGACTTGCTGGAAATTGCATCATCTTGAAATGAGCTTGCTTCATCACGTGTCTCGTCAAAAATAACATTATTTTGCAGAAAGGGGTCTTGTGGAGTCTCATCTTCTGGTGCATTGTTGAAGAATGCACCAGCAAATGCATCATCACCTGTGGCGCGGTCTGGGGCAAATAGCACACACAACTTGTCATAGTTGTGAATGGGTTTGGTCCGCCATTTTTTTGCCTGTGGTTTGACCTACATACAAGTACCGTAAGCATCACGTGATATATACTCATAAGGAAGATAAATTTAAGAAACAACAAACCTTGATAAGTTCATCCCATATTTCATTTGTTGCATCAAACATCTTCTTCGATTCAGACCATTGAACCCCACTAGCATTCTTAAAAATCTCATATGCAGCAACAAAATTGTTTTTCAAAGTTTTTATTCGATTTTTTAAATGATCTTTTGTCAGAGAAATGCCTAACTTTTCTTGACAAATACTGGTCATCTGTGTGTAGGCCGCTGTTGTAAACATGCCATCCACCCTATTACCATTATTTTGCTGTTCTATCATTGCATCAACAAACACATCATCCATCTCTTCCAACCATTTCAATGTATCCTTCTTTGATGATTGCCCTCCAGAAGGTTTTTTGGATGGAGTAGTCATGCTTGAAAACTAAGGACAATATTAGTAACATGTCAGAAGCAATGATCATACATCATGCTAAAGAAAATAAACAAAGCAAATGAAGCTGTTAACTTTGTAACTTATCAAGCACATAATAGCCACAAACAATCTGAATTTGAAAACGGACAATTCACATCTAGTATGATCAAACAAAAAAACATCATATAAAAAAAATACACATATAAATTACACGAGAGAACAGCTGAATTCATTCATAGTTTGATCACTCATGATCACTCTAGCTATATTATCACTTTCCATGAGAAAACAGATTAATTAATCATTATCAGTTTGGTAACATGCACCATGTAAATTCATCAGTATTATAGAGGTAGTATTAGACAGCTATGGTCTGCTAGCTATAATTGAAATCTTATGGTACAAAGGGGACATTACATGGCTTTGGTCAACTAGCTATAATTGAAAATCTTTTCTTTAACACGCCAAACACACATTCAATTGCAGTTTTAAGGGATGCATGTCGATAATTTAACACCGAGTCATTACATGCTTAATTGGAAATCTTTTCTTTATCCGCCAAAATGCTCATTCAATAATATTTTGAAAGCATCCATGCTTATTATTAAACAATTCCTTTGAATTTTATGCACCACGTTGCAAGTATTCTTTTAAGTGAAGATGCCAAAAAAATGTAATTAAAGGGAGCAAGGGATAAAGGGAACACTTGATGAAAAAAAAAGGATTAAAGGATCACACAATACAAAAAATACTAAAATGAAACTCATGTGCCTCGAGTGAGAATTTTGTATTTAATAATTTTAGATAATCAAATTTTTTTCAAGTTAATTATATTACAGGCTTTAATTCAATACATAATATAAAATTTAAAACTGATTATAGTGTAACAATGTAAAATTAATTTATTATAACAATTTAAAATTGATTAAATTCAATATCATAAATACTAAGTTAAAATTAATTATAATAATTTCATTATACTTGATATATTCCATGTTGCTGAATTTGAAAGAAAGATGCATATATAGGACGTCCCTAGAGTCATCAACGGCAAATGCACAAACGATTATGCACAGACGATTAAACACTGTCTGTGGATGGTTTTATTGCAAGTGACAGGTGAAATGAGAGGAGAAAACTTGATGACAACCTAGGCAACCTCTCAGCACTTGACAACAAAGGATATTAGCCATTGTGTAAAGATCATATTTCGGATGTCGTGATAGGTTAGAACAATATCTCGTGCAATACTATGTGATCTCGGACTTGAGGACAATGATGATGACCCCTGAATAGATTCTCTTTATTTTGACACGCATAAGAAACTTGTGTACCCCAGCATTGATCACCGAGACATCGGCGACATTAATAATGAATAGGTTTTCTTTTCACTTCCTTCCATGAGCTCTTTTCAATGAAGTTGATTGTGTAACTCGACGTCAACAGGGTTGAATAGCTTGGTGAATATTGTGAGGATCAATGGTCAATTCAAATTAGGCTCAACTCCAATTAAAGGGGGAAGGAGTAAATAGCTAATGCCTATACTAAAATTTGCAAATTATAAAGAAAATGCAATGGTTAATTTGCACAAGGTGCTAATGTGTGTTTGATTGTTCATGTTATATATAAACACAATGAAAATAACAATAATTCAAATAAGAATAATGCTAACATACAATTTAACATAATCTGGAGGCCCCGCACCACGACCTATGACACATCTAGTATGCCAACTTTGCAAAGGTCCACTAACCACCCCTTAATGAAAGGTAATAGAAAAAACCCTAATACAATCCCACTGGGGTGTTTACAATACAAACTTTCCTCTCAATATAATTATGAAATATAAGCAAAGTAAAAAAGATAGCAAGAGTGAGTTGGAGTTTTCATCTTTGTCCAAACCCTTGAAAATCTTTGAATCTTGTTAGCAAAATAATAGGAGTAAGAGAATGTATTCGAGCAACCTCTTATTCCTCAATGCTCTCCACAAGATTTTATAGACGTTGCAACAATAACTCTATATTGCTTGCCTCCAATTTAATAACCCAGCCTCCAATTGATCGATCCAGCAAATGTATCGATTGACCAAATGTATCGATTACGCAAATATAGTCATAGGGCAGACAACAGCTATCTGCAAACCAACTAGAAGCTTTCATCTAATCGATTGAATTGGCTTGAATCAGCTTAAATCAGCTCGATGATCCCTCCTTTACTCGACTGATCTCATTGTAAGCTTACACAATGTCACATGATCTAATTCAGCCGCTAACTATGGTCCAAGACTTGTTGCCCCTAGATTGAAGGCTTCAACTAAGCCATTGGGTAGTTTATTCCTACCTAGCTGCACAAGTCATCTCTAATGATGTTGCTGAAAAGCAAAAGTCCAAGCTACACTTCACACAATCTCACACATAACTTTCATGTCTCTAAGTCTTCAACCTTGTCGATGTTCTTTGTTCCTCTCAAATTCACCTTATATCTGGCCCATCTCTCAGAAGCACCAAGTCCTCTAAACTTGCTCCAATGTGTTATCCTTCACCCCTCACTTTTGAGACCATCTCGCTTTGTACTGCCCTAGAGTCATTGATTATCCTTCTTCTCTCGCCTCGAGTCGTGCTGCTCGAAACGGGAGGTTTTTACCATTCCGACGTGGGACCATCACTGGCACCGGCACAGCGCGCACAAAAATTTCGTGTGCGTCACGTGCGCACAGCAAAAGGAAGAAGAAAGAAGGAATCAATTTGGGGATAAGAACTTACCTGGAAGCATTGGCGAAAGCTTAGCTCGGTGAGGCAGCAACGAGGCGATGAGGTGGCGGCAGCAAGGCGGCTGCGAGGTGGCGGTGGCGACGTGAAAAAAAAAAAATCACGATGGGAGGCGGAATCGCGAGGTTGAAAAAAAGTTAGGGGTTTATTAAAGCTTTTAAATAAAACCATTATATATATATATATATATATATATATATATATAGATAGATATATATATATATATAATTTCTAATTAATTATTAGGGAAAAATACCTTTAATCCCCTCTATTTTCTATCATGTAGCATTTTGCCCCCTGTATTTAAAAAATAACACTTAACCCCGCCTTTGACCAAAGTCAAATGTGAAAAAATTTGTAAAAGACAATTGTAACCTTATATTTTTGATATTTTTTGATAATATTAAGAGGAAAAAAAAAACATATTGAATTGACGTGGAAAATAATTACATATATCTTCGGGGCCGACACTTTAATTATTGATTAGTTAGATCGATGGTGTACACATGAAGAAAAATATACATAAAAGGACAAAAAATATATATATAGAAGCATTCAGTGATGGTGCCTTTCGTCACTCGCTCGGATCTATGGTTGATGTCAGTTTGTCGGTGGTTCGCTCTCGGTGTCTTGCAAAGCAAAGTTTGTTAGCTGAAGGTGGACATTGTCGGTACTACTCTCTTTGACTATCAAGTCAATGTTGAACTTAGATGTGAGGCTCGCGTGCATGTATAAGAAAGCAAAAGAGTTCAAAGAAGTCAAAGAAAATTTATCTTCGCGTAAGAAAAGAAAATTATACCTTCACATATTTTCGCGGAACCTTATATAATCGTGGAAATTTTAAATTTAGAGGGAAGTGAAGAAAATAATTATTATACATTGTATTCAAAAGCTGCACAGTAGAGGCGACGAAAATATACATTTTAAACTACTTAATTTTATTTTATTCGTATAATTAAGTATTAATCTTTATATATTGTTGGAGGTTACATATAATTTATTGATTTTAATTAATAAATCAGTAGTCATGCACATGTTGTAAATATCAATTAGGGTCTTGAATTGTCTAGAATTAGTTCAGATATCAACAAAAGAAACAAAAGTGAACGTAAATCATCAATAAATTCAATATGATTTTTTTCCTCTTAAAATTATCAAAAAAAAATCAAAAAGACATAATTATCTTTTGCAAATTTTTTCACATTTAACTTTGATCAAAGAGGGTTAAATGTTATTTTAAAAATACAGAGGGGCAAAATGCTACTTAATAGAAAATAGAGGGAGGTTAAAGGTATTTTTCCCTAATTATTATATAAATTATAATTATATATTATATAAATTAATAATTAATTAATTAAACTATTAATTAATAAATATAATTATAATATGTAATTTTATATTTTTATAATTCCTATTTAAATTATAAAAAAATTAAAGTAAAAAAATAGATAATTTAAAATAATTTTAAAAACAAACTCTAAATTTTTTTTATAAAAATATTTAAAACAATTTTGAAATTTTGTAATAATTTTGAAATTTTATAATAATTTTAAAATTTTATAAATAATTCTTAAAAAATAATTGTTAAAAATTTTAAAAATATATAAATTTTTTAAATAAATTTGATTTTAAATTCAATATAAGCTATATATATAATATATTATTTAGAATATTTATAAACTATAATTATATATTATATAAATTAATTAATTAATTAATAATTTATATAATTATTATAGATAATAATTGTTTTTATCTTAGAACCAATTTAAGATTTGAAATCATGAAAATTAACATACTTAGCATTTTTATTTTTAAATTTTTGGTTCCTAACCATATGAAGCACATTTTTGTTGATATAAATATCTAATCTTTATTTTAAAAGTTTTGACAAACCTATGCTGCCAAGTTACATAACACTAGTATAACAACAACCAAGCTTTATTATATATATATATATATATATATATATATATATATATATATATATATATATATTGATCCGGTGGTAAGAATCCGGAACCCCATAACGAGGGGTCAACACCACGGGGAGGTCAAAGGGCCCAGTGGCCCGCCGGAGAAGGACGAGCCGACCGGATTTAGAAGAAAGGGACATCTGGTAGTAAAAGGCACCCTGGTAGGGACCAGGGTTCCGACGCTCAATGAAACAGTACATAATGACCGAGCGGAGGGACGGGCCGCCCGGACGACGCAGGGAATTAAGGTCATCCGGAAGACGTTCTTCGCCCGGTCGGCCGAACGGACGTCCCGGCCGGGCGGTGGGTAAAGGAAGGGAACACCCTCTGACAGCCGTCAAGTCGTATGGCTACGCCATACCCCTAGTCTGGCGACGGGGTGTCCTGTTGTCCCATCGAAGACATGCTCGGACTGTAGCAGTATGGTGTCAGGTAAGCTCTCTGACAAGTACATGCCGAGGTATGGGTTGCTGACACGTCTGCACCTCGGTGAACATGCATTAGTTCTCTCCTCGCTCTATATATATAGAGCCTCTTACTTCGTCGCAGGTACGCGAAAAATCATCTCTGGAGCCACCTTTTGCAATATTTGCTTGCCTGACTTGAGCGTCGGAGGGTCGAGACTTCTGTGCAGGTTCGCCGAAGATTCGTGCGACCAGACGGAGGCCTACGTCCTCGACTAGGAGCGCGCCACGTGCCCAGCGTCCTTTGGTTCGGTGATTCGGACAGGATCAATTTGGCGCCGTCTGTGGGAACGCTCCTGCATCCGATCGGGAACAATGGACGAGGCTGGAAGACAACACGTGGTGACGCTTTCGAAAGAGGAACTCGACGCTCTGATCGAGACAAGGGCCGCTAAACTCGTGGAGCAAAAACAGAAAGCCGCATCCGAGCGGCCGGAGCAGCAAGTAACATCAGCATCTGGTGGCCGAACGGAAGCACCACTTGCCACCATCGCATTTCATCGGGCTCTGTTCCGCACCCCTGAAGCCTTACCAACTCACAGAGATAAGGGGTCTTCTTCGGAGGAAATGCCTCGACAAGACGACAGGAAGGGGAAAGCCCCCCGAGCGGACGCGTCGCCCGAGCGGATCAATCGCCAATTTTCAGAGGTCATTCTACGAGACCCTCTGCCCAAGCACTACACGCCCCCGACGATCGGCGAGTATAATGGGACAACCGACCCGGATGATCACCTGGGTAAGTTTGATAACACGGCAACCCTCCATCAATACACAGATGGAGTAAAGTGCCGAGTTTTTCTCACCACTCTCTCGGGATCGGCTCAACGGTGGTTCCGGAGGCTGCCGGACGGATCCATCACAAGCTTCAAGGACTTCCGAACGGCCTTCCTCCACCACTTCGCCAGCAGTCGGTGTTATGAAAAAACAAGCGTAAGTCTGTTCGCCATCAAGCAAGAGGTCCGGGAATCGCTTCGAGCTTACATCCAGCGATTCAACCAAGTGGCGATGGACATTCCAACGGCCACTTCGGAAACCATGATGAATGCCTTCACACAAGGCCTAGTGGATGGAGATTTCTTCCGATCGCTCATCCGAAAGCCACCCCGGGATTACGATCACATGCTACATCGGGCTAACGAGTACATTAACGTGGAAGAAGCACAGGCGGCCAGGAAGAAAGAAACTCCCGCCGAGCGACCTCCTCCAGCCGAGCGGAAACAGCACGCCGCTCATCAGCCGCCTAGAGGACCAAGGGCTGAAGCAATCCGATCTTCCCATGTCCGGTCCCATGTGCAGGAGGTAGCCGCCGCCCGGCCCAAGCCGAAGAAGAGGTGGACCCCAATGTTCTGCTCCTTCCACCGGACGGATACGCACAACACAAGGGATTGTCGAAGTCTTCCCTTCGTGGCTCATCCTGTGCCACGGAGTGCTGAACGGCGATCTCCCTCAGTCGATCGGCGACAGAGAATTCAGGAAGCCGATCGGACGCGAGTTGATAGGCCACGGCAACAGACTCCCGATCGGCATCGCTCTCCCAGGCGAGAGAATCGCCGAGCGTCCAGAGAACGGTCCCGACCATCCGCTCGGGAAGAGGAAAATAAAAGCAACACTTCCCGAGGCGAGATCAATGTCATCGCTGGCGGGCCGACCGGAGGAGACTCCAATCGAGCTAGAAAGGCGAGCGTGCGGCAGCTCCAAATCCATGCCGTCGGTTGCAGCAGAGAGCGAGCAAGCGGACCTGAAATCAGTTTCGGGCCCGGGGACTTGGAAGGAGTTGAAGTGCCTCACGACGACGCTCTGCTCATCAATGCGGTAATAGCCAACTACACTATTCACCGCGTATTTGTTGACACAGGGAGCTCAGTCAACATCATATTCAAGAGGGCGTTCGATCAACTGCAAATTGATCGATCCGAGCTGCTACCTATGACGACTCCGCTCTACGGGTTCACGGGTAACGAAGTTCAGCCGGTCGGCCAGATCCGGTTAGCTACCTCGCTGGGAGAAGAGCCGCTCAGGAGGATGAGAACAACAAACTTCGTGGTGCCTCGCCCTACAACGTCATTTTGGGACGACCGGCACTCAGCGAATTCCGGGCGGTCGTCTCAACTTTTCATCAGAAGATCAAATTCCCCGTGGAGGACCATGTGGGAGAAGTACGAGGAGACCAGCTAGCAGCTCGGCGATGTTACATCGAGATGGTCCGAGCAGAGGCCAATTCTGCTCGGAAAACGCCCCGGATCGAGGTAAACGCCATCACCGAAAGGCCACCCACTTTAATTTATGAGGAAAAAGAAGAAGTGCAGATTCATCCAACCCGATCGGAGGCCACAACCTTTATTGCGTCCGATCTGGAGGAGAAGCAGAAAGAGGAGCTGATCCAGTGCCTCAGGAGAAATCATGATGTCTTCGTCTGGTCGACACATGCGTTGCCCGGAATTTCGCCAAACATAGCGCAGCATGAGTTGCATGTCCGACCGGATGCTCGGCCGGTAAAACAAAGAAAAAGAAATTTCAGCGCCGAGCAGAACGCCATCATCCGGACGGAGGTGGAGAAACTTCTGGAAGCCGGTCATATACGTGAGGTGCAGTTCCCGAGCTGGCTTGCAAATGTAGTATTAGTCTCCAAGCCGGGCAACAAATGGAGGGTGTGCATAGATTTCCGGGATCTTAACAAAGCTTGCCCGAAGGATTTTTATCCTCTGCCTCGGATAGATCAGCTGGTGGACTCCACGGCCGGTTGTGAATTAATCTGTATGCTAGACGCCTACCAGGGCTATCACCAAGTGTCGCTCGCCCGTGAAGATCAAGAAAAAGTCAGCTTCGTGACGGCCGACGGCACTTATTGCTATAATGTGATGCCGTTCGGATTGAAGAATACTGGAGCCACATATCAGCGCTTGATGAATAAGGTATTCAGAGAGCAGATCGGGCGGAACCTAGAAGTTTATGTGGACGACATTCTAATTAAGTCTGTCCGAGCAGTCGACCTCTTCAAGGACATGGAAGAAACCTTCCGAACGCTGCGTAAGTATGAAGTCAAGCTGAATCCTCAGAAGTGGCTGTTCGGAGCGAAAGGAGGACGCTTCTTGGGATACATAGTGATCGAGCGGGGCATCGAAGCCAATCCCAGCAAGGTGAAAGCTCTACAAGATATGCCGCCTCCCAAAAATACAAGGGAAGTTCAGCGATTGACCGGTCGGATAACTGCTCTGTCTAGATTCATCTCTAAAACCACCGACGGGAGCCTTCCTTTCTTCAAAATCTTGCGCAAAGCCACAAAGTTTCACTGGGATGAAGAATGCGATCGGGCGTTCGAAGACTTGAAGGCATATCTGAACTCTCTTCCGGTGTTCGCCAAACCAACGGCGGGTGAGCCGCTTTATATGTATTTGTCTTCAACCGAGCATGCGGTCGGCTCAGCATTAGTAAGGTCGAGCGGAGAAGAGCCTGTGTATTTCCTCACCACATTCTAAAAGATGAATCTCGCTACACGGGCTCGAGAAACTAGCATTCGCCTGGTCCGCCGGCCGCTTCGCCCATACTTCCTGGCGCATACGATCGTTGTCAAAACCAATAGCCTGCTCGGACGAGTGCTACTAAATCCAGAGGCATCCGGCGGCTCATCAAACGGACGACGGAGTTGATTTCAATATCAGCCCCGATCGGCGATCAAAGCTCAATCCTTGGCCGATTTCGTGTGAGATGCAAAGGCAGAGTCGAAGCTATGTGGAGAATATATTGGATGGATCATCTACTCGGCAAGGCAGTGGAATATCACTCTCTCCTCAAGAAGAAAAGATGCACTTATCCGTCCTACTGGATTACAAAGCTACCAACAACGAGGCAGAGTATGAGGCCCTCATAGCTTCTGCCGTGCATGGAGCCTCGGTAACTATTCACTGATTCGCTGGCTCAGCCTCCTCCGCACCTTCAAATCAATAGCTCGGCTTAAACTCTACGCTGAAGCCTTCGAGAAGCTCAAAGCTGAGTTTAGAGAAGTTATTGTCCGTAAGATACCCAGAGCGGAAAATCAGCAGCCGATGAGTCACCAAACTCGAAGTAATAACGCCGACACAAAGAACCCATCGAAAAAAGGCGACGCCGACCGGATGAAAGGTCTCACATTTCCCATTGGCGGACACTCATCATAGAATTCCTCCGTCGGGCGCCACACCATCCGATGAATACGCAGCCCGGCTTCGAAGGAGAGCCGGTCGGTTTACACTCATCGAGATCGCCTTTACAAGAAAGCTCGCCGCCTGCTGAAATGCGAAGCTCGGAGGACTCAGCTTACATCCTCCGTGAAGTACATCAAGGATCATGCGGGGCATCCGGCGGCCGTCTAAGAAGATCCTCTCGCCGATACTTTGGCCAACTTTACAAACAGACGCCACCGGACAAGATTCACTGCCTTCATGCCGTATATCACAACTTCTCCCACCGACCGCCAGAAGAAATGAAGGCGTCCGCCATCTCCTCTCGACCAACGGGGAATGGATATTGTCGGTCCATTTCCGATGACCGGACAGAGGAAATTTTACTAGTGGCGGTCGACTATTTCTCCAAGTGGGTGGAGGCCGAGCCAAAGATCACCGAACAAATGGTTAAAAATTCATCCGCAACACATCATTTGTCGGTTCGCATCCTCGCCGACTAGTGTCCGGCAACAAGCAGCCTGTGGAAGATGTTAGAGGATCGCAAAAGCTACGGATTGAGCAACATTTCACGCCCGCCTATCCTCGTAGCAACGGGCTGTCAAGTGGCCAACCGGAAATTCTTCAGATTCGCGGCCGGCCGACCATTTGGGAGGAAGTCACGGATGGCGCCGAGGCCTTGTGGGCCATCCAACGACGCCAAAAGAAGGGACAGGAGTCACACCGCTCCATTTGGTATACGGCGGCGAGGCCATTCCAGTTGAAGTCGCTGAGTCCGCCCGATCCGAGCTACGGCGATGACAACGAACGGAGGAATGGAGTCGGATTTGGTAAGAGGAGAGGGCAAAGGCGTCTGCTCTATGATGGCATACCGCAACGGATGAAGCGTAACTACAACCGACGAGTAATCCCTCAGATCGCTTCGTGTCGGCGATCTCGCTTGAAGAAAGTCAAACCAACATGACGCTGGAAGCTTCGCCCTCGCAGGTCCCTTTGGTTATTGGAAGTCCGTCGAGCCTATTATCCGGAGGATGAAGACGGACGGCACTCGGAGCGACCGTGGAGTGCAATCACCTCCACTTATCGGCCGGATGAAAGGCACGAATGTAATTTATTCCGTGTATACGCTAGCCGCCATGTACGTGATGCAGAAGCAAAGAGATGGAAACACATCGAGCATTCTCCGCCGAAGGATTATCACAGATGACCCCTTCGGCTCGGCAGGGCATATAAATTATCCGCCAAGCGCCAGAGAGCGAAGGCCCCGAGCCGATCGGCCGAGGGGTATATTTAAACTCATAAGCGAACGACCCGTGGTCTCACCGGCATAAATATTGTTCGAGCTGGATACGCGCCAAGGTCGCCGCCCGTAAGGAGTTAGTTTAAAAGCCGACGAGCCCCGCTGGTTAAAATCGAGTCAGCTACCGACCGCTATAATAATAACCGCCCGTCGAGCACCGACGTTAAATATCGAGAGACGAGCCGCGCCTATAAACGTCCGAAGCGAAGCCGACGAGTCCTCGGCGTAAAAACGAGAGCCGCTACCGACCGCTATAATAATCGCTGCCGAGCACCGACGTTAAATATCGAAAGACGAGTCGCCTATAAACGTCCAAGCGAAAGCCGACGAGCCCCGTCGTTAAAATCGAGCCGCCGACCGCGGTTATAATAACCGCCGCCCACGAGCACCGACGTTAAATATCGAGACGAGCCGCCCATAAACGTCCGAAGCGAAGCCGACGAGTCCTGCCGTTAAAATCGAGAGCCGCTACCGACCGCTATAATAACCGCGCCGCCGAGCACCGACGTTAAATATCGAGAGACGAGCTGCGTCTATAAACGTCCGAAGGAAAGCCGACGAGCCCTGCCGTTAAAAATCGAGAGCCGCTACCGACTATCATTATATGCGCCGAACACCGACGTTAAATATCGAGACGAGCCGGCTCTATAAACGTCCGAAGGAAAGCCGACGAGCCCCGCCGTTAAAATCGAGAGCCGCTACCGACCCGCTATAATAATCGCACGCCGAGCACCGACGTTAAATATCGAGAGAGGAGCCGTCTATAAACGTCCGAAGCGAAAGCCGACGAGCCCGCAAAATCGGAGTCGCGCCGACCGTATATAATAACCGCGCTACCGAGCACCGACGTTAAATATCGAGAGACGAGCCGCTGCCTATAAACGCCCGAAGGAAAGCCGACGAGTCCCGCTGTCATAAAATCGAGCCGCGCCGACCGGCTATAAATAACCGCGCCGTCGAGCACCGACGTTAAATATCGAGAGAGGAGCCGGCGTCTATAAACGTCCGAGCGGAAAGCCGACGAGCCCCGTCGTTAAAAATCGAGAGCCGCGCCGACCGGCTATAAATAACCGTGCCGTCGAGCACCGACGTTAAATATCGAGAGACGAGCCAGCGTCTATAAACGTCCGAGCGTTATTTATATATATATATATATCGTTAGATATATATATATATATAATTTCTAATTAATTATTAGGGAAAAATACCTTTAATCCCCTCTATTTTCTATCATGTAGCATTTTGCCCCCTGTATTTAAAAAATAACACTTAACCCCGCCTTTGACCAAAGTCAAATGTGAAAAAATTTGTAAAAGACAATTGTAACCTTATATTTTTGATATTTTTTGATAATATTAAGAGGAAAAAAAAACATATTGAATTGACGTGGAAAATAATTACATATATCTTCGGGGCCGACACTTTAATTATTGATTAGTTAGATCGATGGTGTACACATGAAGAAAAATATACATAAAAGGACAAAATATATATATATAGAAGCATTCAGTGATGGTGTCTTTCGTCACTCGCTCGGATCTATGGTTGATGTCAGTTTGTCGGTGGGTTCGCTCTCGGTGTCTTGCAAAGCAAAGTTTGTTAGCTGAGGGTTGACATTGTCGGTGCTACTCTCTTTGACTATCAAGTCAATGTTGAACTTAGATGTGAGGCTCGCGTGCATGTATAAGAAAGCAAAAGAGTTCAAAGAAGTCAAAGAAAATTTATCTTCGCGTAAGAAAAGAAAATTATACCTTCACATATTTTCGCGGAACCTTATATAATCGTGGAAATTTTAAATTTAGAGGGAAGTGAAGAAAATAATTATTATACATTGTATTCAAAAGCTGCACAGTAGAGGCGACGAAAATATACATTTTAAACTACTTAATTTTATTTTATTTGTATAATTAAGTATTAATCTTTATATATTGTTGGAGGTTACATATAATTTATTGATTTTAATTAATAAATCAGTAGTCATGCACATGTTGTAAATATCAATTAGGGTCTTGAATTGTCTAGAATTAGTTCAGATATCAACAAAAGAAACAAAAGTGAACGTAAATCATCAATAAATTCAATATGATTTTTTTCCTCTTAAAATTATCAAAAAAAATCAAAAAGACATAATTATCTTTTGCAAATTTTTTCACATTTAACTTTGATCAAAGAGGGTTAAATGTTATTTTAAAAATACAGAGGGGCAAAATGCTACTTAATAGAAAATAGAGGGAGGTTAAAGGTATTTTTCCCTAATTATTATATAAATTATAATTATATATTATATAAATTAATAATTAATTAATTAAACTATTAATTAATAAATATAATTATAATATGTAATTTTATATTTTTATAATTCCTATTTAAATTATAAAAAAATTAAAGTAAAAAAATAGATAATTTAAAATAATTTTAAAAACAAACTCTAAATTTTTTTTATAAAAATATTTAAAACAATTTTGAAATTTTGTAATAATTTTGAAATTTTATAATAATTTTAAAATTTTATAAATAATTCTTAAAAAATAATTGTTAAAAATTTTAAAAATATATAAATTTTTTAAATAAATTTGATTTTAAATTCAATATAAGCTATATATATAATATATTATTTAGAATATTTATAAACTATAATTATATATTATATAAATTAATTAATTAATAAATAATTTATATAATTATTATAGATAATAATTGTTTTTATCTTAGAACCAATTTAAGATTTGAAATCATGAAAATTAACATACTTAGCATTTTTATTTTTAAATTTTTGATTCCTAACCATATGAAGCACATTTTTGTTGATATAAATATCTAATCTTTATTTTAAAAGTTTTGACAAACCTATGCTGCCAAGTTACATAACACTAGTATAACAACAACCAAGCTTTATTATATATATATATATATATTGATCCGGTGGTAAGAATCCGGAACCCCATAACGAGGGGTCAACACCACGGGGAGGTCAAAGGGCCCAGTGGCCCGCCGGAGAAGGACGAGCCGACCGGATTTAGAAGAAAGGGACATCTGGTAGTAAAAGGCACCCTGGTAGGGACCAGGGTTCCGACGCTCAATGAAACAGTACATAATGACCGAGCGGAGGGACGGGCCGCCCGGCCGACGCAGGGAATTAAGGCCGTCCGGACGACGTTTCGGCCTGGCCGGACGGACGCGTCCCACGGGCGGTGGTAAAGGAAGGAACACCGACCAATTGTCAGACATACGCTTATACCCCTAGTCCGCGACGGTATCCTGTCCCATCAAGACACGCCTGACCGTGCAGACGGTCGTAAGCTCTCCGACAAGTACGCCGAGGTACGGGTCATTACACGCCCGTATACGGCGCCAAAAGAAGGGATGGAGTCACTGCTCCATTCGTATGGGCGCGAGGCAATATTCCATTAAGTTGGCTGAGTCCGCCTTGATCCAGAGCTACTACATGCCCGAACTGAGGAAAATGGAGTCGATTCGCAGAAGAAGAGAGGGCAAAGGCGTCCTGCTCTACCGATGGCATACCGCAACTAATAAGGTAACTACAACCACGAGTAATCCCTGATCGCTTCGTGTCGGCGATCTCTGCTGAAGAAAGTCAAACCAACCATGACGCTGGTAAGCTTTAAAGCCCTCGGGTGTCCTTCAAGGTTATCGAGAAGTCCGCCTCGGAGCCTATTATCCGGAGGATTTAAAGACGGACCACCGAGCGACCGGAGTGCAATCACCTCCAAACTTTATCGGGCCGGACGAAGGTAACGAATGTAATTTATTCTCGTGTATACGCTAGTCGCCATCATATGGCGCAGAAGCAAAGAGACGGAAACACATCGAGCATTCTCAAAGGATTATCACATGACACCTCGCTCGGCTGTGGGCATATAAATTATTCCGCCAAGCGCCGTAGAGAGGAAGGCCCCCAGCCGATCCACCGAGGGGTATATATTTAAACTCATAGTTGAACGATCGCGTGCTCGCCGGCAAATATTGTTCGAAGCGGATACGGGCGCCACAAGGTCGCCTACGGTAAGCGAGTTAGTTTTAAAAGCCGACGAGCCCCGCGTTAAAAATCGAGAGCCACCGACCGGGCTATAAATAACCTGGCCGAGCACTCGACGTTAAATATCGAGAGACGCGGCTGCCTATAAACGCCTGAAGTGAAAGCCGACGAGTCCCCGTAAATCGAGCCGCTACCGACCGCTTATAATAACCGCACTGCCGAGCACCGACGCAAAATATCGAGAGACGAGCCGCTTCATAAACGCCCGAGCGGAAAGCCGACGAGCCCCGTCCGTCGCTAAAATCGAGAGCCGCGCCGACCGGCTTATAATAACCGCTGCCGAGCACCGACGTTAAATATCGAGACGAGCGCCCTATAAACGCCGAAAGAAAGCCGACGAGTCCCGCTGCGTAATCGAGAGCTACCGACCGGCTATAATAACCGCTACGCGCCGAGCACCGACGTTAAATATCGAGACGAGCCGGCTATAAACGCCCGAGCGGAAGCCGATAAGTTCGCTGTTAAACGAGAGCCGCTACCGACAAAGTGCTATAAATAACGCGCGCTGCCGCACCAACGTTAAATATCGAGACGAGCTTGCTATAAACGCCCGAGCGAAAGCCGACGAGCTAGCCCCGCTGTTAAAAATCGAGCCGCGCCGACCGGGCTATAAAATAACCGCGCCAAGCACCGACGTTAAATATCGAGAGACGAGCCAAGGCTTATAAACGCCCGAGCGAAAGCCGACGAGTCCGCTGCCGTAATCGAGCCGCGCCGACCGCTAATAATAACCGCTACCGCCAACACCGACGCAATATCAAGAGGAGCCGCTATAAACGCCCGAAGTGGAAAGCCGACGACTGCTTCGAGAGTCGCTACCGACCGCTATAATAACCGCTACGCCGAGCACCGACGCTAAATATCGAGAGACAAGCCGCCGCCTATAAACGCCCGAAGTGAAGCCGACGAGTCCCGCGTTTAAAATCGAGAGCCGCCGACCATAACCGCCGAGCAGCACGACGCAATATCGAGACGAGCCTGCGTTTATAAACGCCGGCGAAAGCCGACGAGCCCGGCTGTTAAAAAATCGAGCCGCTACCGACCGCTATAATAACCGCGCTCGGCCGGCACCGACGCTAAATATCGAGACGAGAGCCGCCTATAAACGCTCCGAAGGAAAGCCGACGAGTCCTGTTAAAATCGAGAGCCGCTACCGACCGCTATAATAATAACTGCTACCACGAGCACCGATATAAATATCAAGAGACGAGCCGGCCTGAGCGTTTTCATCCAAATAAAACCCTTCGAGGTGCGAAGCAAAGGACGGTTAATCGGAATTAAAGAGGCAACAAGTTCGCGCTGAGCGGCTGATCAGAATGAGACATTAAAGATAATTCGCTTGTCTGGCATAGCGAGGTGCCGAGCGGAATGGTTATAAAGAATACTTAGTAAGTTCTGTCACAATAAAGGTGACATCTATTTATTATTGCAGCAAGCTCGAGAAGTCGATCTGAATACACAAAAGTTTATAAAACGCCTCACACATCAAAATCAAAAGAGCGTCAGGGATGGTGTCCATCACGGCCAGCTCGGCGGGCAGTGTGACCTTTCGTCTTTAGATATCCCACCACGCCATCGCCTCCTCGAACGCGAGGGATATCTTTCAAACTTTCTCCGGCCTCCGAAAAGGAACGCTCCTCACTTCAGACAGGCCGACTCTCTCGTATTCCTCGAGCGGGCGGATCACGGCCGGCTCGAGCTCGCCAAATCTCCGCAATCTGAGATCCGCCGAGCTCCTCCTCTCCTTCTGCGGCCGCAGGCGCCCAAGTTCACGCGTTGTTCCAACCCCCGATCACCTTCATACGGTCCATATCATTAACGGCCTCGCTTCCGAGTGGTCGCCGCTTTAATCTCCTTCTCTCCGTGCTTGATCATCGCTCAAGCCGAACGACTTTGCTCACAAATCGTAGCCCTTTCCGTCGCTATCCAAATTTTTTTCGCCTTTCTGCAGAGCGGCTCGATCGCCTGCTACTCCCGCGCGTTTTTGTTTTTTCAACTCGCCTCCAGCCAATCGATCGCTAATAGCGATCCGCTTCCACCCGTCTACCAACAAATGTCCACAGAAACATAATTCAATACGCAAACAAAGAAAAGGAGAGCATACCCTGGCTCGTCTGGTTGCTATCGCCGAGCCGCCGGGAGTCATCTTGGCTACGCGACGACCTATCCAAGCCGTCTCCCTGAGCTCGGACCATCTCTTCCGCCAATCGCCACTCCTCGGGAGCGCAGAACGCCGCCTTCGCCGCCGCCGCCGCCAAGCTGGAGCGTTATCGGACGCCCACCCAGTAAGAGGAGGGAAGTCCACCCATACCGATGCGCGCAGTTCGGAAGGGCCGGACGCGCACTGTAGTTGGCCCCTGAGAACCCCGAGGTGGGGTACTCGAGGGAACCGCCCCGACACTGCGCCCTCCGCCCGCCGGCCGTGGCTCATTAAGTTTAGAGGCAGAGATTCTCGTCGCCGGCGCTCCGGAAAAGTAGGCACATCATCGCCGAACGGCCCCACCGCCCAGGGAGGTTCCGTCGCCCGCTGGCCTCATTGGCAAGGGACATCCGAGGCTTCGGGACAATGGTGCCCTCACCTCTCCGCCGCGATCGGATGATGGCAAGCGGCCCCGCCTCCTTGCTCTCACCTCCTCAACTGAGCGGCCTCACTGAGTTTCTAGCTCGCACGCCACACACGACTTCAGCCGCAATAAAAAATAAATCAAGAACAAAATAAATGGGAAGATAAGGAAACTTACTCATGTCAGAGGCGATCGCCGGATAAAGATGTCAATATACGATTACTCTTGAAGGAGCATCTCGTCAATATACGATAAGCCGACCGACCAGCCGCTCTTCGTCGCATGGAGATAGTCCGCCGCTTCTAAACTTGCCGAGCTCCCGTATAGGCGGCATAGCCCGCCACTTGCGCGGAAAGTCGCCGCCGGAAAACGATATAGAAAAAATGCTTCCAATGTTCATTGAGCTCGATATACATCAAAAGCACGGCCATCCTAGATCGGAAAACAAAGGTACCCCACCCTACTTGCTTGGATAGTAAAGTAGTGAAATATTTTGGGTCCAAGGATGTTGTTCAGCTTGAACAAAACTATCACCCCCCAAAAGAAATTTAATAGAGTTGAACCACCGCCAAGCGGAACGGAAATAGCGCAGACATTTCAAGAAAATTTGTAGGTGGAAAACGCAGCCGAAATCGTCTCAAGAAAAGCACCTGCGGACGGCGGTTCACGAGGTCGATCGGCCGTGGCTAACACTATTTGGTTTCGGCTAGTCATAAGTCCTGACGAGACGCAATGCCTTCTCATCAAAACGGCTTCCACGGTCGTGGTACCATAGACCGGAGCGCCACGGCCGATCGCGGTGCTAGTCATGGTCAAGGGACGAATATAGATTCCGAGGGAAGGTGAGCAAAGAACGGAGAAAAGCCGATCAAGGAAACGGTAACAAAAAAGAAGAAAGCGCTGAACAAGAAAAAGGCCTTACAAACAAAGAAGATGATCGATAAGGGAGGTTTGCTCAAGAGTCGAGGGGCGAGGTCGCCAAGAGAAAACGAGCAGAAGTGCCGAGGAGAACGGCGAGGCGGCGCGAAGTGAGCAAGCGAGCCAAGCTTTATATTGCCGCCTCAAGCAACCTCCACCGTCCGATCCAGTCGCTGATAACGAGGTCATCATCCGCCGTTCATTTCAAACGGCGCTCCGTCCCATCGAAGCGACGCCACCGCCACGCTACCGACAAGCGACGATCGCCACGCCGCCGAGATATCGTCCGATTTAACGAAGCCCCTTACCGCGCAAAGCAGCACGGATAAACAGGGGGGAGCATCGACATGGATTCCGAGAGAAGCACAAGGCACGACAAGATATCACGAACGGACGAGCATCCTTACGCCCGCCGAGCAGATAACGCAAGGATCATCGTCACCGACGGCATCTGGCTTGACGCCTCCTTCGACTAGACTCGAGGGGAGGCAAGTGATCCGGTAAGAACCACCCATAACGAGGGGTCAACACCACGGGAGGTCAAAGGCCCGTCAGAGAAGGACGAGCCGACCGGATTTGAAGAAAGGGACATCCGTAGTAAAGGCACCGTAGGGACCGTGGTTCCACGCCAACGAACAAAGACATAACGACCGAGCGGAGGACGGCCGCCCCCGACGCAGGAATTAAGGCCGTCGACGACGTTTTCGCCTTGGCCACGGACGGACGCCCCACCGGTGGTAAAGGAAGGAACACCGACAAATGAGACATTTATGACCGTGACAAAGGACATGAGTGTCAGGGACATGCAAACCGTTAACCGTCGAGTACAAAACACAAAGAGGAGTTTTTAAACCATGAATTTACCTTCTCATATATATTTTTACTTCGCCGCAGGTACGCGAAAAATCATCTCTGGAGCCACCTTTTGCAATATTTGCTTGCCTGACTTGAGCGTCGGAGGGTCGACGCCGGGAACCCTTCCCGGCCCGACTTCCGTGCAGGTTCGCCGGAGATTCGTGCGACCAGACGGAGACCTACGTCCTCGACTAAGAGCGCGCCACGTGCCCAGCGTCCTTTGGTTCGGTGATTCGGACAGGATCATATATATATATATATATATATATATAAACCATATCGGGATGGTACAATACGATACTGAAACCGTATCATTCCGGTCTGAAACCAAAACCTCAACACGGGTCAAAATTTTAAGCCTCGCATGGTACACCTCGTGTCAACCCTCAATCCCTTCACATTACCAAATTTTTCATTTTTTCCAATATAACTTATTGTTTATTTATTTTGAACCATTATTTAAATTTTAAAAGTTTTGTTTTCATTTCATGAATTTAGTCTCTTTCTTTTAACAATTGTGCAGGTGTTTAGTATAACTTAATTAATTAATATCATTACAAAAAACTCTTAAAATTTTGTAGCATTACAATTTGACCTTCAAAATTTTAAATTAACAATTTAATCCTTTCATCATGCAATTATTAATATGTTGTATTACAAATTGAACCTTTAAATTTTATAGTATCACAATTTTAACCTTAAAATATCATTATGTATTTTTCTTTCCTATGCAACATATTAATTGTCAATATTATTAAACAGGTCTTTTAGATTTTTTGTGATTTTCATTTTTATCCAATATAATTTCTACTTCAACGAAAACATATTCACTCACCTAGGCTGCAACAAGGAAAGCCCTCATTCTTAAGCACGGTTGACCTAGGCGTTGTCCAATGAACGGACGCCATCGAGGTCGTGATATTTCAAGATCGTCATTTTCACCAAGCATTACAACACATTAGTATCATAAGCACCACTTCGATTGTCACTTAAGATACATGCTAAAAGAAAGTAAAAATGTTTGTGTGGTCATACTACACGAGACATTGCCCTAACCTCTCACAACTTTTGCAACGTGATTTTCATGCAATGATCAGTGTCATTGCCCAATGATTGATGCATTGGAAATGTGCTTGTCACTCGTGATAAATGTTGGTGCAAGAAGCACTAGCTGATCGAACCTGAGTTTTGATATTGACAAAGAGTTCTAAATTAAGTCTTATTATTGTTCTAACAAGTTTAACTGAGTGTACAAGAAAGTTCTAAGTGATCTTAGGCAAAGAAGTCCTAGTGGACACTAGGCAGGTGGAAAGTCCTAGTTGCGGCTAGGCAACGAAGTCCTGGTTCAGATGACGGGGCGAAGCCTTGGCAGGTCAAGGATGTCGGGCAAAAATCCTAGGGTCGAGGACACTAGGTGAAAGTCTTGGAGATCACGAACACCAGGCGAAAAATCCTAAGATCGAGGACACTAGGTGAAAATCTTGAAGTCTCTGCTGAGCAAAAATCCAAAGGAGGACCGGCTTGTCAAAAAGGTAAACTCTTCTGAGAAGAGTAGGTGAGGACGTGTTGCCTGTTGAGAGAACAGTAGGCGTTGGCTCGATCTAAGGTTTCATGGGAAATCCGAAAGTCAAAACCGGACAGTCCGGAGACTGTCAAATATTTTATTTCTATATTATTTATTATGTTAACTCTATTTTACAGGGTATCTTTGTGTATTTGGACTAACATATTTTGAAGGAGCTGAAACACACAAGTTAGCCTCGGGTAAACAGTGCTCAAGACGCCTCAGAGCTACTCGAAGGCACCTCAGATCTAATGGAAGACGCCCTGGATAGGGCGGTGGCGCCCTCGCGCAAATAAACCTTGGGGATAAGGTTTTCGCTGTGGGGAGACGCCCTGGAGCATATGGCAAGCGCCTTGGAGCATTGGAGGCGTCCTGGAGCACATGGAAGGTGCCCTGAAACGCCTAGAAGGCATCCTGGAGAGAACAAAAACCACAATTTGCACGATTTATCGCTACCGAGGCTTTGAGGATAACATCTGAAGCTGGAGGCGCCTCGGACACTGTTGGAGGCGCCCTCAACACTTTATAAAAGAGTTGTTCGAGCAGTTATTTGAACAGAACTTCAAATCATGATCTCTTGCGCGTTGCTCCAAAGACAATTCTACAAAACCGTAATATTGTTCTGACAACCGAAAGCTCGTAACTTCAACTCTTTAGTTGTCGGTATAATTTTCATTTATAGCATTTAAACTATTATTTCATTGTACTTGTCTTTGTATTTGAAACTATCAAATTATTAGTGAATTACTCATCGAAAGTGATCGTTGATCGCGGGCCTTGGAGTAAGAGTCGTCACAGGCTCCAAACTAAGTAAACCAAAAGTGTCAGCTTAGTTTCTATCATTCTTACTTTCTTTCTCAGTTCCACTGCATATTCTCTCTCGATAGTTTTACGAAAAACGTGAAAAGTCACGAGTGCTATTCAACCCCCCCCCCCCTAGCGTTTTCGATCCAACAATAAAGCCATCTATAATCAATGTCTAATCCTTTGTGTGTCTATCATTGATGGTTTAAGGGGTCGTATATGCACCTTTTACTTATAAATTTAGAAATGAGGAATACATCAAGTGATAAGTATTAAGTAAATATAATTAATTTAAATTAGTATATGAATATTTGACTAAATTGGCATATAAATGTTTTATTAAATACAATATAATCATTTTAAAATTGTTATAATAAATTATTGAATATTTGTCATAGTTTTAACGTTGGCTGACAATCTAACACAACCCTTCTCTTTTATCAGGGTTTGGGACCGACCATGACCGGTAGTCATGGGCAGAGTTTTTATATATAATAAATTAATATATAAATATTTAATATTTGATTAAATTAGTATATAAATATTTATTAAATATAATCATTTTTAAATTGTTATACATATTAATTTTATATTATTATACTAGAATCATTTTAAAATTATTGCACTATGTATCAAATTAAAACCTAAATTATGATTATCCAAAATTATTAAATAAATGTATTAAATTAAAAAAAAAATCTAGAATGAGGTGTGACATCATTCTAGTTGCATTTATTATAGGACATAACATATTTATCTATTTCACTCTCAAATAACATCATTTTAAAAGATGAAATTTAATGTATTAAGTAGAAAAAACATAATCAAAACATTGGATAATGATGAAAGTGGTTTGAGGGAGGATCAAGGGGATAAAAAAAACCTTAATGGAGAATAAAAAACCATCTACATTCATTGGACTTTATTTAGAATTCATTAATCAAACATTTAATCATAACTATGTATAATTGTCAGATTAATCAACCATATTTAAATTAATATGATAATACATTATTCATCAACAACAATTCAGACATTTACTCGTACTCCTACTTTACATATAATATGAGCTAACAAAAGTTGGATAGAAAAGAACATTGCCAAAAATATGAATGAATTAAGAGGTTAATCAATGATAAATAGAATTTTTGTTTCATATAGAGAAATAAGACAAGAACAAAAGTAAAGAAAAAAATAATTAAACAATAAGAAATTATATAAGCACCCTCCATATATACAAAGTTTAATATTTTTTCGCTATAAATTTTGTTCACAAAGGAAGAATTCCTTCACATGTTATCAATCTATCTCTTCTTATGTGAACATATGAACAACATATTTCAAATGTAGTTCATTTACAACAATGAGAATGTCTATGGAAAAAAGTAAATTAAATGAATGTGCTGCCAAAATGTTTGTAAGCCACTCTTTCCTTCCTCTAAATCTAAGTACATCATTATTTGGTAGCTTTAATTGACAGTAAAAGGTGAAACCATCACCTCAACGGCCCAATCAGGGTGGCTCTCCATGGAAGGGAGGTAAATCACAAGGGTTTCACCCAGCAACATCAGCGCATACAAGGAAGGGTTAAGGCAACCAGCGGAGCATTCTACACTCGTTTGGAATCGACCTCAAGTCTATCGGCAGCAATACTGTTGCATGAACCAACTACGCCCGTCCGTGGGGACTGGGGACCATACTTGGTAGCTTTAATTGAACATACATATGATCAACATGATTTTAAAAAATGCATTGTTGTATGTTAGTCATTTTTATTAACATAATATCTTTTTAGATTTTTATCAACATGATTTTTGAAGGAGAGCCTGGTGCAATGGTTCAAATCCTGAAAACAACCTCTTGCAAAAAGCAAGGTAAGGCTGCGTACAATGGATCCTTCCCCAAGATTCCGCATGGCGGGAGTTTCGTGCACTGGGTTGTCCTTTTTTGTTTTTTTAGATTTTTAGCATTGACGGTGTGTTCTCAAAGATCCATATACATTATGCAGTAGGTTAACCGCACCCTTTTTTATTTTTTTAGATTTTTTAGCATTGACTGTGCGTTCTCAAAGATCCATATACATTATGCAATAGGTTAACCGCATATCACCTATTGTGATTTTCCAAACCTTGACCATAAATACAATCTTGCATTTATACTAGTCAACATATTAAAAAATAGACGTCTACATATTAAAAAATAGCATTTGATTATCTCATAATTACATAAACGTATGGTGTGAATCTACTACTATTGTAAATCTCTAGTTGTACTTATGTAAATCTTTCTTTTGTAAATTTGGCATGCATGTGCATTGGCTCATAGAACTTTATGGAAATGGGAACTCATAATTTTGGTCGACCAAAAGAAATATGAAAGTCATTTAGTAGTTCCATCACTATCAAGTACAAGTGTGTCATATGTAACTTGGTTAATTACAGCATTTTCATATAACAGTAACAACACAGTCACAGTTGCAGTCATTTGTTTGTTTATGACATAATTTGGTCTTCCCTATCATTTATCATAAAAGCTAAAAGGCAGTTTAAGAAAACCAATGAGCATAGGCAAAGTTTAAAACACGATGAAGAATCAAAGTAAGAACTATTACTGCTTTTATACCAAAAAAAAACATATGACTAAATAGCTCATATCATATCTGTTTTTCTCACCAAATGAGAGTAAAAACATTAACTCAATAGGTCATATCACATTTGTTTGACTCACCAAACTGGGAGAGTACCCATATTTATGTGGAGATATACATTGTAACTTAATCTACACAGAATTGAGGTGGAATCAATAATTTGTTCAGTGTATAGTTTATAGCAATATAAATTTTTTAAAAAGTGGCCAAATGAATTTATCAAATGTTAATGACAAATTGCAGCTCCAATTAGTATACTCAACCATTAAACTTCTACATCAACCTCAAATAAATAATTAAATGAGATTGCATGAAACTTGCATGCTGATTGCTGAGAGTTGGGATGTTATTTTTAAAGTTTGAGGCAATAGGCCTTTTTTCATATGTTGTCCAAATGCTGCAATGGGCATGTGTTTTAAGACTGCTATCACCATAGATATGCTGCCTAACAGGCTTCTTTTGGCTGATTGGAATTGAAAAACTGTAGTCCAATTTCATAGCAACGTCAGGAACTATGAGCTAGCTTTATCAATGTATTGAACTTGGCTGCCGCATTCATTCATCCAAAAAATAGGCCTTATCGTGTCATTCCACTACTTGACTAAAAGTTGATGGTCAAAGCAAACTTCAGACTGCAGTAGCTTCTCAATTTTACATAGTTCTTACTGGTGTTACAAAAAAATTATGATGACTAATTGTTTTAATTGGTTGTTAAAAATTCAAACATCAAATGATATTATATTTGAAGCTAATAAAGTAGTTTATTTGTTTTATAGTCTCCATATTTATCTTATTTCCTGGAAATTGTTAAGATTGGTGTTGGATTAGAGCTACAGTAACATCCTGCATCATCTGATGTCTTGATACATAGAAACTTTATTTGATTACCCATCTAAATCAACTATTCAGCGTACAATCAAAATAAAGAGATTGGTGTAACCTTCTATTTACCTTTTAGTTATTTAATGCAAAGTTGTGTGCAAATGTTCTGTACCTATGCAGTATTTTGTATCCCGTGTTATCTTGCAGCCAATTGTGTTTTTAGCTTTCAGACACTTAAGGAGATATTAAACACCAGACTTATGGAAATTGTCATTCCAAATCCCTTACCGGTAGCTCTCATGACTGTCTTTCTAAACTATTATTTAGCACATGAAATGGATGTTGAATCCTTTCTTATTACAACTTTGGCAGCCTTTGAATGCATAGATATGCAGTTCACATGCCAAGCAGCCATAACATTTTATCATCCTTGACATTCCTATTTTTATTCGATGAAATCATCTGCATGATTAGAATTGCTTCTTTTACATTTTGAAAAAAAAAATTGAAGATTAGATAGATGATCTATGTAGTAGAATGAAAATACTAAGATGAATGTGTGGAATTACCAGAAAAGAACCAAAATAAAATCCAAATATTGATAAGAAATTGAGTGTAGCTCCAAAACCAATAGAAGATAGATTGCAGAAAATAGATTGAGATGGTGTATTGGTCAAAGATGACCAAAAAATACTATACTAAAATAGTTAAGCATATTAGAGTGGAATGTGTTTAGATAGAAGGTGACCCAAGAAAATATAGTGAATCTAAAAACGATTTAATTAACTAGAATCTTACTAGTCATGCAACCTTGCATAAAGCTCAATGGAAGAATAAAATTAATGGATCTGACCACAAAAATTGGAGGAAAAACACAGCTTGATTGATGATAATGATGATGATGAAGATTATTCAAATCATGTTTGGAATATCTTAACAATTTATATAAAGCCTTATTGGACATTTATTTCCATTTTATTATCAAAATGCAAGCAAGTGTTACTCACAGCAGGTAAAAGAGTATGTGAAAAATTGAAGGAACAAAGACAAAATAACTCGCCGCTCAATATAGTTGGATCAAAAATAGGGGTTTGAGGTGGTTGTTTCAGCCATCAACTTTTCCTTCCTTCCCGAACCCCGTCCTCCCAAGTAAATTGCAGGAAGATTAAAAAATTCAAGTGATCCATTCATCTTAGGTCTTTCTATCTGCCCAACTAAACAGGTCCTTATCACAAAGCTCAGCAATTGCTATAATAATACCAACGTGCCCCATCAATAAATGCCAAATTCAACTTCGTTTGACTGAAACTTCATAAGCTTTTGCAAATAAAGAAAGAATGAACTGAAGAATCAACTCTACAAATCATAAATTCCAAAAAAAAAAAGAAAAGCTCCAGAAGACGGATAAGAAATTATTACTCTATAATCAGAGAAGCTATGCCACAGAGATTTGAATTCCAAATCAGATGTCGTCAATGCCACGGGGACGACCCTGTAGCACGCTCCACAACATACCCTGCAGTCCACATTAACATTAGGAGTCTGCAATTTTCAGTACACAAAAACATGGCGGACCTAGATGCGTACCTCCGTGACTACGACAGGTTGGCCATGCCGAACATCTACATGACAGGATGAGAAAGAAACGGCGCCGCCGACATGAGCAAGGGGGGGAGGAGCAAAGAAATTCGGAAGCAATATCTGATTCTACCTTGATGTGCTCTAATTCGAGATTGATGGTGAGCACAAGGGCGAGGTCTGTAAAGAGGATAACCACCAGGAGGAGGAGCTGTTGTTAGAGTTTTATGTGAGGAGGGACTCTGTTTGCGTTAGTATCGCAGAGCCTTGGAGCCGGAGGAGGCGTCGACGGAGTATCGACGGGACTTGCTAGGGTTTGGATAAACGACGGAAGATGAGGCGGAGGACAGGGTTTTGGAGTTCATGTTCTGCAGCTTCAATCCCATGCGATCGCGAGCAGCGAACTGGCGGCGTTTCAAGGGTATTTTTGTCTTAAAATTTTTAATTATTTTATGTAAAATTGCAAGTCTATTTTTTTTATAAAACAATAAAATTAAATTCTGACATTTTAATCACAAAACAATAATTTTACCCTAAAACTCCCCTTCATTAATATGAAATAATATTAATAATTAAAAATATATATAAATATTGCAATTAATAAATTATTTTTTTCATTGATCACTTATCCGGTGGTAAGAGCCCGGGACCCCTAACGAGGGGTCAACGCCACGTGGAGGTCAAAAGGCCAGGTGGTCCGTCGAAGAAGGGTGAGCCGACCGGACTCATGAGAAAAGGGCAAGCCGATCGGCCCCGCCAAGAACATCGGATAGTAAAAGCGCGACAGGATCGGGTTCGACGCCAACGAAACGAAGTAGTGGCCAGCGAAAGGCCCAAGAGAAGGCAGATAATGGCGCGCCCTACGGCCGCAGGAATTAGGGTCGTCAACGGGCGCTTCGTCGAGCCACGGATGGACGCCTGGTCGGCGGTGAGTAAATAGACAGAACATTCGCCGACAACCGCCAGTCGTATGACTAAGTCATACTCCTAGTCCGACAACGGTGTCCTGTTGTCCCATCAAGGCGCTGGATGGGATCATTGCAGTATGGCCGTAAGCTTTCTAACAAACACATACCGAGGTATGGGTTGCGGACACGCACCTCGGTGGGCGTGTAGAAACTCTTTCACCGCCTATATAAAGAGCCGCAGACTTCACCGGAGGTACGCGTTCTCTAGAGCTGCTTTTTCCACCACTTGCTTACCGACTTGAAGGCCGGAGGGTTGCTACGGAACCCTTCCGCCCGACTTCAAGTGTTCACGGAGCTTCGTGAGACTAGCCGAGATCTACATCGGCGACCCGAGAGCGCCACGTGCCCAGCGTCGATTGAGCGTTCGGACAAGATCAATTTGGCGCCGTCTGGAACGCTCCCGCATCCGATCGGAAGCAATGGACGAGGGTGGACGACAACACATGGTGACGCTTTCAACGAGGAACTCGGCGCTGATCGAGATAAGGGCCGCCAAGCTCGTGGAGCAAAATGAAAGTCATGCGAGTACGAGCAACAAGCAACATCTCGGTGGTCGAGAAGCACCACCGCCACCAGTATTTCAATGAGCCCTATTCCGCACCCGCCGCCACCATAGAGATAGGGGATCTTCTTGGATGAGGTGCCTAGGCGAGATGACGAAAAGGGAAAGCCCCGAGCGAACGCATCACCCGAGAGGATTAATCGTCGATTTTCGAGGCTATTCTGAGATCCTCTGCCGAAGCACTATGTGCCTCCGACGATCGGCGAGTATAATGGGACAATCGACCCGGATAATCATCCGGGTAAGTTCGATAACACGACTACTCTTAATACACGGATGGAGTAAAGTGCCGAGTTTTTCTTACCACTCTCTCGGATCGGCTCAGCGGTGGTTTCGGAGGTTGACGGACGGATCCATCACAAGCTTCAAGGACTTCCGCGGCCTTCCTCCACCATTTTGCAAGCAACCGACGCTACCAGAAAACAAGCGTGAGCATGTTCGCCATTAAGCAAGCTCGTGAATCGCTCCGGATTACATCCGGTGATTCAACAAAGTGGCGATGGATATTCCAACGGCCACAAACCATGATGAATGCCTTCACACAAGCCTAGTGGATGGGGATTTTTCCGATCACTCATCCAAAAGCCGCCCGAGATTACGATCACATGCTACACCAACGAATACATCAACGTGGAAGAAGCGCAAGCTGCAAGGAAAAAGGAAACACCAGCCCGAGCGGAAACAACACGCCACTCATCACCGCCTAGAGGACCAAGGGTCGAAGCAATCCGATCACGCCAGGTCCCATGTGCAAAAGGTAGCTGCCGTCTGCCCAAGCCAAAGAAGAGATGGACCGATGTTCGCTCCTTCCACCGACGAATACGCACAACACAAGGGATTGTCAAGTCTTCCCTTCGTGGCTCATCCTGCGCCTCGGAATGCCGGACGACGGTCTCCTCCCGTCAGGCGATAGAGAACTCATGAAGCCGATCGGACGCAAGTCGGTAGGCCACAAGAACAAACTCCGGCCGGATCGTTCTCCAAGGGGGAGAATCGCCGAAGGCCCAGAGCGGTCTCGACCGTCCGCTCGAAGAGGAAAATAGAAGCAATACTTCCCGAGGTGAGATCAACGTTATTGTTGGCGGACCGGAGGAAACTCCAACCGAGCTAGAAAGGCGAGCGTCCGCCAGCTCCAGATCCTGTAGCTGAGAACGAGCGGAAGGACCCAAAATTAGTTTCGGGCCGGAAGGAGAAGGAGTCACTGACGATGCTCTCTTCATCAAAGCGGTAATAGCTAATTATACTATTCACCACGTATTTGTTGACAGGGAGCTCGGTCAACATCATATTCAAGAAGGCGTTCGATCAGCTCAAATTGATCGAGCCGAGCCGCCCATGACAACTCCGCTTACGGTTTACGGTAACGGGTTCACCGGCTGACAGATCCCCTGGCTACCTCTGGGAGAAGAGCCGCCAGAGGACCAGGACAACAAACTTCGTGGTGGTCGACTCTCCCTCGTCCTACAATGTCATTTTGGGACGATCGACGCTCAGCGAATTCCGAGCGGTCGTCTCAACCTTCCATCAGAAGATCAAGTTCCCCGTGGAGGACAAAGTAGGAGAAGTACGGGGAGATCAGCTAGCAGCTCGGCGATGCTACATCGAGATGGTCCGCTCGGAAGGCGCCCCGGATCGAGGTAAACGCCATCACCGAAAAGCCACACTCTTTAATTTATGAAGAAAAAGAGGAAGTGCAGATTCACCCAACCCGATCGGAGGCCACGACTTTTATTGCGTCCGATCTGGAGGAGAAGCAGAAAGAGGAGCTGATCCAATGCCTCCAAAGAAATCATGATGTCTTCGTCTGGTCGACACATGAGCTGCCCGGAATTTTACCGAGCATGGCGCAGCACGAGTTGCATGTCCGACCGGACGCCTGAAAGGGAGAAAAGAGATTTCACGAGAATGCCTTCATCCGGGCGGAGGTGGAAAAGCTTCAGAAGCCGGCCATATACGCGAGGTGCAGTTCAGCTGGTTGGCTAACGTAGTATTAGTCTCCAAGCCGGGCAACAAGTGGAGAGTGTGCATAGATTTTGGGATCTCAACAAAGCTTGCCGAAAGATTTTTATCCTCTGCCTCGGATAGATCAGTTGGTGGACTCTACGGCAGCTGCGAATTAATCTGTATGCTCGACGCCTACTAGGGCTATCACCAAGAAGAAAAGTCACCATGACGGCCGACGGCACTTATTGCTATAATGTGATGTCGTTCGGATTGAAGAATGCGGGGGCCACATATCAGCGCTTGATGAATAAAGTATTCAGAGAGCAGATCGGGCGGAATCTAGAAGTTTATGTGGACGACATTCTCATTAAGTCCGTCAGAGCGGCCGATCTCTTCAAGGACATGGAAGAAACCTTCTGAACGCTGCGCAAATATGGAGTCAAGCTAAATCCTCAGAAGTGCCTGTTCGGAGCAAAAGGAGGGCGCTTTCTGGGGTACATAGTGACCGAGCGGGGAATCGAAGTAAATCCCAGCAAGGTGAAAGCTCTGCAAGATATGCCGCCTCCAAGAAATACAAGGGAAGTGCAGCGTTTGACCGGTCGGATAACTGCTTTGTCCAGATTCATCTCCAAAACTGCCGACCGGAGCCTCCCTTTCTTCAAAATCTTGCGCAAGGCCACTAAGTTTCACTGGGATGAAGAATGCGATCGGGCGTTCGAAGACTTGAAGGCATATCTGAACTCTCTCCCGGTATTAGCCAAGCCAACTGCGGATGAGCCACTTTATATGTACTTGTCTTCAACCGAGCATGCAATCGGCTCGGCTTTAGTGAGGTCGAGCGGAGAAGAGCCTGTGTATTTCCTTAGTCACATTTTAAAAGATGCTGAATCTCGCTACACTGGGCTCGAGAAGCTGGCTTTCGCTCTAGTCCTCGCCGCTCGGCGCCTTCGTCCATACTTCCTGGCGCATATGATCATTGTCAAAATGAATAGCCCGCTCGGACGTGTTCTACTAAATCCAGAGGCATCCGGACGGCTCATCAAATGGACGACCGAGTTAAGTGAATTTGATATCCAATACCAGCCCCGCTCGGCGATCAAAGCGCAATCCTTGGCTGATTTTGTGACTGAGGTGCAAAGGCCGGAGCCGGAAGCTATGTGGAGAATATATGTGGATGGGTCGTCCACTCGGCTCGGAAGCGGGATTGGAATGTTGTTACTCTCCCCTCAAGAAGAGAAGATGCACTTATCCGTCCGGCTGGATTATAAAGCTACCAACAATGAAGCAGAGTATGAGGCCCCCATAGCCGGCTTGCAGGCAGCTCGGCATGTGGGAGCCGGTCGGGTAACGCTTCACTCAGATTCGCAGTTGGCCGCTCAGCAGCTCTCTGGTACCTTCGAAATCAATAATGCTCGGCTCAAGCTCTACGTTGAAGCCTTCGAGAAGCTCAAAGCCGATTTTAGAGAAGTTGTTGTCCAGAAGATACCTAGAGCAGAAAATCAAGCAGCTGATGAGTTAGCCAAACTCGCGAGCTCAATAACACCGGTCGCCATTCAGCAGCCAATTGAAAAAGTACTGTTGGTGGCGCACGTCGACCGGATGGAAGGCCTCACATTTCCAAGCGACTGGCGGACACCCATCATAGAGTTCCTCCGCTCGGGCGCCACACCGTTCGACCGGAACGAAGCTCAGCAGTTAAGGAGGAGTGTCGGTCGGTTCACACTCATCGGCGACCAGCTTTACAAGAAGGCTTTCTCTCGCCCGCTGTAGAAATGCGTGAGCTCGGAAGACTCGGCTTACATCCTCCAAGAGGTACATCAAGGATCGTGCGGAGGACATCCGGGCGGACGATCACTAGCTAAGAAGATCCTCTTGGCCGGGTACTTTTGGCCGACTTTACAAGCAGACGCCGCTCGGACCGTGTCGACGTGCCTCTCATGCCAGAAGTATCATAACTTCAACCACCGACCGGCAGAGGAAATGAAGGCATCAACAGTTTCATGTCCGTTCGATCAATAGGGAATGGATATTGTCGGTCCATTTTCGATGGCGACCGGGCAGCGGAAATTTTTGCTAGTGGCGGTCGATTATTTTTCCAAGTGGGTGGAGGCCGAGCCGCTAGCCAAGATCACCGAACAGATGGTCAAAAAATTTATCTGGCAACACATCATCTGTCGGTTCGACATCCCTCGCCGATTGGTTTCCGACAATGGGCGGCAATTCACAAGAAAGATGCTAAAGGATTGGTGCAAAAGCTACGGCATCGAGCAACACTTCACGTCCGTGGCTTATCCCCAGAGCAACGGTCAAGCCGAAGTAGCCAATCGGGAAATTCTTCGTATTCTGCGCGCTCGGCTCGATCATTTGGGAGGAAGTTGGCCGGATGAAGTGTCGGGCGTCTTATGGGCCATCCGAACGACACCGAAGGAAGGGACGGGCGTCAAGCCCTTCCATTTGGTGTATGGCGGCGAGGCGGTCATTCCGGTCGAAGTCGGCGTTGAGTCCGTCCGGATCCAGAGCTATGATGATGGCAACGCCGAACGGAGGAACATGGAGCTGGATTTGGTCGGCGAGGAGCGAGCCAAGGCGTCCGTTCGGCTGATGGCATACCGGCAGCGGATGAAGCAAAACTACAACCGCCGCGTAATCCCCAGATCATTCCAGGTCGGCGATCTCGTCTGGAAGAAAGTCAAGCCGGTCGGCGACGTCGGCAAGCTTGAAGCTCCTTGGGCAGGTCCCTTCAAGGTTATCGAAAAGCTCCACCCGGGCGCTTACTATCTGGAAGATGAAGACGGGCGTCAACTGGACTGGCCGTGGAGCGCGAATTATCTCCAGCCTTATCGGGCTGGGTGAAAGGTGCACTAATGTAACTTATTTTTGCATATATTTTGGTCGCCCGTACCCTTATAATGCAGGAAGCAAAATTAATTCAATGGATGGCCAATGGGTTTGCCGAGCGGCCTATCTCCCTAATGTATGGTAGCCGAGCCAAGCGCTCGAGAACGAAGGCCCCGAGTCGTTCGGCCGGAGGTATAATATCCGAGCCAAAGCGCTCGAGGTCGAAGGCCCAAAGCCGTTCGGCCAAAGGCATGATATTCGAGCCAAGCGCTCGACAAAGAAGACCCCGAGCCGTTCGGCCGGGAGTACGTTATCCGAGTTGGGAGAAAGATATCGTTTCCGAGCGGCTGTATTGAAGTTAGCCTTAAAACGGCCATCGAGCTCCGACGTTAAATATCGAGAGACGAGCCGGCGTCTATAAACGTCCGAGCGGAAGACCGTCGAGCTCCGACGTTAAATATCGAGAGACGAGTCGGCGTCTATAAACGTCCGAGCGGAAGACCGTCGAGCTCCGACGTTAAATATCGAGAGACGAGCCGACGTCTATAAACGTCCGAGCGGAAGAGTCATCCATGTAATATATTCCGGCGGTAAGAAGCCGATCGACGACAAAGCTCGTTCTTTAAGACCCCTGAGTAGCCGAGCGGCTCGCATAGCAAAATCTATGGAAAACCCCTTTGAGGTAAGGCGCGAAGCAAGAGATGGTTAATCAGAATTAAAATTGCGAGCAAGTGAACGAGTGACGTTCGCGCGCCGAGCGGCTGCTTAATTGCATGATGAAAGACGTTATTAAAGACAATCAACTTTAGTCTGACAGAGCGTGGTGCCGAGCGGAGGAGTTTTAAAGAACACTTTAGTTATGAAGAGAGAAAAATTTCTTGCCAAAACAAAAGTTGAAGGAAAGGAAAAGATTATCTATTAAGCACAGGGCTAACCAAAAAAAGTTACAGCGAAAATAAGTTTGGCCGAACGGCGGGGATACAAAAAAGTTCATAAGAAACACTCCTCATGCGTCGAAATAAAAAAGAGCATCAGGGATGGCGCCCATCACGGTCGCGAGGTCCTCGGGAGAGATGGTCAGCTCGGCGGGCAGGTGGCCTTTGGCCTTTAAGTGATCCACAGCCGCTTTGATCGCCTCTTCAAAGGTGAGGGAGATCTTGTCAGTAAATTTCTCCCCAAAGGCATCCGAGCGGACGAATGCCTTCCTCACCTCGTCGGAGCGAGCCGACTCCCCCTCTTGATACTTTTTGAGCTCGGCGTGGGCATCGTCGCTGGCAGCTTGGAGATCCTTCAAATCTATATCAAATCTTTGAAGATCGGCCGAACGGCTCTCCTTCTCGGTGGCCAGAAGAGCATCCAGATCCTTGATGCGTTGCTCCAGCCCTCTGATCTGCACCTTCATTCGATCCATGTCATCGATGGCCTGTCGCTTCCGAGTGATCGCCGTCTTGATATCCTTATCTCGTTGTTTGACCATCGCTTCGAGCCGAACGACCTTGCTCGCTAGATCGGAAGCCCGTTTCCGTTCGGCTTCCAATAATTTTTTGGCCTTCTCCAGAGCGACCGTCGACTGTTGGCTGTCCCCCGCGGCTTTGAGTTTTTTCAATTCATCCTCCAGCTCGGCCAACCGATTGCTAACGATAATCTGCTCCCTACGAGCAAAAGCGAACAGGTTAAAAATTTAATTCAAATACACGAACAAAGAAAAAGAACATACCCGATGGCTGTTGAAGGTTCTTGCCGCCAGCCGCCGGAGTCATCGCTTATTCGGCGAGCGTCCTCCCAAGCTTTGCAAGAGGGCGTCAAGGTGATCTGCTCGGGATCACCGCCAATCGCCAGCGACCATGTATTCCTCTGAGGGAGGCACAGGACGGTTTTTAAGTTCACGCCGCTCGGCCGCCTCGAAGCATCGGCCTTACCGGATGGCCCACCGGTGACGAGGAAGGAAGTCACCAAACGCCTGATACGTGCAGAGTTCTTGAAGGGTTGACGGCGGCACCTCGAGCTTGCCCTGAGAGCCATGTGGGTCGGGGTACTCTCTAGGGAAACCGTCCGGACACGGAGCATCCACGCCCCGCTCGGGCGGTGGCTCATCAAGTGGAATGGAGGCGGATGCAGGCGTTTCCGAGTGACTAGCGGAACATCATCGGCCGAACGGCCCTCCACCTCGGCTTGGGTGGAAGGTTCCGTGTCGCCCGCTGCCTCGTCATGAGAGGTAGTAGCTGCTAAGGCTTCGGGGGCATCCCCTAGTTCGCCGGTCGGATCGGCTGGATCAAGGCCCCGCTCGGCGACCTCCTTGTTCTTCACCGCCTCAATCTGGGCGGCTTTCAACTTTCGGTCGCCTTAGCACGCCACATAACTTCAACTAAACAAAAATTAAATCAATTAGAACAAAAGAAAAGGAGGGATGAGAATCGCACTCATGCCGCAGGCGGATCGGTGAGGTGGAAGACAGTGATATATACATTACTCCGGAGGAGCAATTTATCAATGTGATAGCGGCCGACCCACCAACCGCTTCTACAAGATGAAGGTAGGCCGATCGCCTCTAAATTTGCCGAGCTCCGGCTTGGCCAGCCGTCTGTCATTTGGTGCGAAAAGTTGGCCGCTCGGGAAAGCGCACATAGAAAAAGTGCTCCTTCCAATGTTTGTTGGAGCTCGGCATATTATCAAAAAGGACGAAGCCTATCCTAGATTGGAAAATAAAGGTACCCCACTCGGCTTGCTTGGGATAAAAAAAGTAGTGAAAAATCTTAGGGTCGAGGGGGATGTTGTTCAGTTTAAAAAGGACTATCACTCCGCTCAACAGCCTAATGGAGTTAGGGACTACCTGGCCGAGCGGAATGCGAAAATAATTACAGATTTGTAAGAAGAACTTGTGGGGTGGAAAACGTAGCCCGGCCAAAAATTGGTCTTGGAAGAATAAAACGGTGTCGGGCGGCGGTTCATGAGGCCGATCGATCGGTGAGGCTAACACTATTTGGTGGTCGGTCGGCAAATCATAGGTTCGAGTGAGGCGCAAGGCGTCCTCCTCGTCGAACCGGCTTTCCATGGTCGAATACCAAAGACCCGGAGCACCGCCGGTCGGCTGTGAGGTGTTGGTCATGGTATAAGGCTAGGAAGGGACGCGCGATGGAAGGAGGGAGAAATAAAAACAGGGAAAGAATGCGGGATGATGAAAGAAATAGCTAATAGAGAGAAAAAAGGAGAGGCGGCAAGGAAGAGGAATCCTTACGGGCAAAGAAGATGATCGAAGGGGGTTGTAGGGTCGCCGGAGAGCTGGAACGCAAGGTCGCCGGAGAAGAAAGGAGCAGCGAAACGTCGGGAGAAGATAAGGCCGAAATGCGGCGGAAAGCGGAAGTCGGCACTTTATAAGGGCGGCCGCTATTAATTTCAGTCGTCCGATTCAGGTCGCCGATATCGAGGTCGTCATCTAGCCGTTCATTTCAAACGACGGCTGTCCCATCGGAAGTGACGCCACCGCCATACGCTGACAAACGCACGATCGCCATGTGTCAGCAGGATACTGACCGCATTTAATGAGCTCCCCTTACCGTGCGCAGCGCATGTGACGGGTAGTAGGGGAGAGCATCGAACATGGATTCCAAGAGAACACAAGGCACAGACAAGATATCGCCGAACGGATGAGTATACCTATGCCTGGCCGAGCGGACTAATGCAGTGATCATTGCTCAATCAGATTGACAGTCCAGTCAGTCGGACTTCGCCTCCTTCGACTAGACTCGAGGGGAAGGCAAGTGATCCGGTGGTAAGAGCCCGGGACCTCTAACGAGGGGTCAACGCCACGTGGAGGTCAAAAGGCCAGGTGGTCCGTCGAAGAAGGGTGAGCCGACCAGACTCATGAGAAAAGGGCAAGCCGATCGGTCTGCCGGTAAACATCTGATAGTAAAAAGCGCCCTGACAGGGATCGGGGTTCCGACGCTCAATGAAACAGTAAGTAGTGGCCGAGCGTAAGGCCTAAGAGAAGGCAGGACATAATGGACGCGCCGCCCGGCCGGCGCAGGGAATTAGGGTCGTCCGAACGACGCTCTTCGTCGAGCCGGCCGGATGGACGTCCTGGCTGGCGGTGGGTAAATAGGGACAGGAACATCTGCTGACAACCGTCAAGTCGTATGACTAAGCCATACTCCTAGTCTGACAACGGGGTGTCCTGTTGTCCCATCGAAGGCGCAATGGGACTGTTGCAGTATGGCGTCAGGTAAGCTTTCTGACAAACACATACCGAGGTATGGGCTGCGGACACGTACGCGCCTCGGTAGGCATGTAGAAGCTCTTTCACCGCTCTATATAAAGAGCTGCAGACTTCGCCGGAGGTACGCGTTCTACAAGCTTTGGAGCTGCTTTTTCCACCACTTACTTACCTGACTTGAGCGTCGGAGGGTCGCCGCCGAGAACCCCTTCCCGGCCCGACTTCTGTGCAGGTTCGCCGGAGCTTCGTGAGACTAGCCGGAGATCTACATCCGCGACCCGGAGAGCGCCATGTACCCAGCGTCCGTTGATTCAGCGTTCGGACAGGATCAATCACAATTGTAACATCCCTATAGGTACTCAATCAAGTCGGCTCAAAGTTAATGATGCAGTTGATTATCATGTAGCTTGGGCCGACTCCTTATGTAACATCCCTATTGTAACTTTGAGCCGACTGCATCATACAAGATAACTTATAAATGATAGGTCGGTCGGGCATATATTCCTGAATAAGATAACTTATAAGTGATAAACTGATTGGCCTTATATCACTGAAAGAAGTGAGATAAAGATAATATTCATAATCCATATACTTTGATTAACTTGCTGAGAGTTTAAAGTCTAGGTTCCCCTTAAGGAAACATGTTCGGTCACTGCTTAAGGTCCCTGATCGACTATATGATAGTTTAAAGTCTCCGGTTCCCCTTAAGAAAGCTTGTCTGGTCACTCCTTAAGGTCCCCGATCGACTAGATAGAGGTTTAAAGTCTCCGATTTCCCTTAAGGAAGCATGCCCGGTCACTCTTTAAGGTCCCTGATTGGCTAAATGGAGGTTTGAAGTCTCCGGTTCCCCTTAAGGAAGCTTGTCCGATCACTCCTTAAGGTCCCCGATCGACTAGATGGAGGTTTAAAAAAGAGTATATGACCTCTCCAAATAATACTGTTATTTATATTAACAATGTTTGAACAAGATACATAAATGACTTACAGGCATATTTGTTAAGTTCTATATGGTTGTAAACGATTAGCACTCTAAGGCCGTTCAAGTTTTCTTCCTTCTATATCTTGGAGGTAATATGAGTCTGATACAAGTTTTTGTATTATTTTATAAGGTCCTCCCCATTGGAGTTCCAGCTTGTTAACATATCCAACAGGCTTGTGCGCTTCCATATGAGATCACCTACCTGAAAAAAATCTTAGAATAACTCTTTTGTTATAATTTTATCTCATTCTTTAGTGATATGAAATGAGTCGGGTGGCCGCTTTGTCCCGTGCTTCCTCTATTAAGTCAAGTTCCATGAGGCGCTGATCTGCATTGATGTTATCATAAAGCCTCCTTCGGTCAGATTCCACTCCAACTTCAATCGGAATCACTACTTCACTCCCATAAACTAGGTGGAAAGGAGTAATTCCTGTGACTTCTCTAGGAGTGGTACGATATGCCCACAATGCACTGGTAATTCATCTACCCAACTTCCACCAACATGATCTAATTTGATTTTGAGTCCTCTGAAAATTTCCCTGGTCAATTCAGCTTGTCCATTACTCTGTGGATACGCCACAGAGGTAAAAGCCTATGTGATGTCATAATTAGAACACCATTTTTTATTTTTCTTGCCCTAAAATTGTCTTCCATTATTAGAAACTATTTTATCTGGAATACCAAATCTGCAAACAATATGCTGCCATTGAAATTTGATAACTGCATGTTCAGTAATTCTAGCTAATGGTTCTGCTTCTATCCATTTAGAAAAATAATCGATAGCTACTAATAAGAATCTCCTTTCAGCAGGTGCAAGAGGAAAAGACCCAATTATATCCATGCCCCATTGATCAAAATGACAAGATACTATAGAGGTCTTCAATAATTTAGTGGGATAATGAGGAATATTTTGATGTTTCTGACAAAATAAACATATTCTCGCGAGTTGAGCAGCATCTGCTTGCAGAATAGGCTAAAAATATCTAGCTAATAATATTTTCTAGCAAGAGATCAACCTCCCATATGGCTACCATAAGAGCCTTGATGCATTTCTTGTAAGATATACTGTATGTCATCTGATCCAACACATTTGAGTAAAGGACTAGAGAAGACCCTTTTATATAGATGATCTTCAATCATAGTATATTGGCTTGCCCTCTTCTTGAATACCCTAGCTTGCTTCGCATCAGTAGGTAGAATTCCTTGCCGTAAAAATAGAATGATAGGTGTTTTCCAATCACTCTAGATTTCTAGATTATCCTGTTGCTTAATACAAGATACTAATAATGTTTGTTCTACTGGTCTATCTAAATCCCAAGGTATAATGGCAAAAGCTAACTTAGCTAATTCATCTGCTGCCTGATTGCCCGCTTGGGGGGTTTTCTTTATATTTACTTCATGAAATTCAGCTTTTAATTTGTTGAATGCCTCTGCATATAACTTGAGTCGTTCATTACTAATTTCAAAGTTACCTATTAATTATTGTGCTGTCGATTGAGAATTAGAATGAATTACCACACGAGCAGCTCCCACATGCTTAGTAGCCTGCAAGCCTGCTATCAATGCTTCATACCCGACCTTATTATTGGTAGCTCTATAATTCAATCTAACAGATAGCTATATTCGATCTTCTCTAGGAGATATAAGGAGAATCTCTATCCCACTACCTTGCCAGTAGAAGATCCATCCACATAGATCATCTAGGTTTTCTCTATTTCTGAACTTGGTATTTCTGTTATGAAGTCCACCAAAGCTTGAGCCTTGATGGTCGTCCAAGGCTGATATTGTATATCATACTCACTTAGCTCGGTTGTCCACTTGATCAACCTCCCAGACGCTTCTGGGTTAATGAGTATCCAACCCAAAGTGCTATTAGTCAATACTATAATTGGGTGTGACAGAAAATAAGGATGCAATCTCCGAGCTGCTAAGTCCAATCCATAAGCCAACTTCTCGAGTGTTGTATATCGACACTCAGCTCCTTTTAATAAATTACTCAAAAAATACATAGGTAATTGTTCTTTTTCTTCCTGCCTCACTAATACATAACCAATAGCATGCTCGTTAGCTGATAGGTACATCTACAAGGTCTCTCCTACTACTTGTTTAGCTAATACAGGGAGAGTAGACAAATATTCTTTTAGCTCTTCAAACGCCTTGCTGTAGTTCTCATCCCATTGAAATTTAGTTGCTCGTCGGAGTATTCTGAAGAAGGGAAGACTCGTATAAGTCAATCGAGAGATGAAGCGAGACGGGGCGATAATCCTTCCCGTAAATCTTTGGGATTCCTTGAGGTTCCGTGGTGGAGCCATATCTTGCAATGCTTTCAATTTACTGGGATTGACTTCTATTCCTCACTCGGTCACCATGTATCCCAGGAACTTCCCACTCTTAGCCCCAAATAAATATTTGTTGAGATTGAACTTGAGTCCAATACATCCTTAGAGTCCTATAAGTTTCTTCAATATTAGCATATAAACTAGAAGCTCGTATAGATTTAATAAGGATATCATCCACATAAACTTCCATGTTTCTTCCAATCTATTTCTGAAAAACCTTTTTCATAAGCTACTAATAAGTAGCTCCTGCATTCTTTAGATCAAAAGTCATAACATTATAACAATAGGTACCTTTAATAGTTATAAAGCTAACATTTTCCTGATCCTCTTTAGCGAGCGAGACCTGATGATATCCCTGATAAGCATCCAACATACTGATAAATTCATATCCAACAGTGGAATCCACTACTTGATCTATGCAAGACAGAGGAAAATAATCTTTCGGGTAAGCTTTGTTGAGATCCCAAAAATCAATGCAAACTCTTCACTTGTTCCCTGGCTTGGAAACCAGGACGACATTAGCCAGCCAGCCAGCTCGAGAATTGTACTTCCCGAATATATCCAGCCTCCAATAGTTTGTCCACTTTTTCTTTGATAATTTTATTCTGATCAGCTCTGAAGTCTCTTTTCTTTTGTTTGACCGGCTGAGTGTCTAGATACACATGAAGAGTATGTTCCATAACTGTTGGTGCCACTCCTTTTACCTCTTTAGGTGTCCATGCGAACACATCACTATTCTTCATTATGCATTTTACCAAGTCCTCTTTGAGTTCAGGAGTGAGATCATATGCAATGTGAGTAGTAGCTTCCGGTCGACCAATTTGTATTTGTACCTCTTCCTTTTCCTCATATACAAGGACGGGCGGCTTTTCATGGATGGTATTAATCTCCATCCTTTGTGCCTTCCAAGCAGCATTAGCCTCCATCCTAACAACTTCCACATAGTATTTGCGCGTCATTACTTGATCTCCCTTGACCTCGCCCACTTGGTCATCAATAAAGAATTTAATCTTCTGACAGAAAGTAGAAATGATCGTCTTGAACTCATTCAAGGTCGGTTGACCCAAGATAACATTATAAGCTGATGGAGCATCCACCACCATGAAGGATGACCGACGTGCCTGCATAAGGGGCTCCTCCCCTAAAGATATCACCAATTTTATTTGACCCAGTGGCTGCACTTCATTGCCTATAAACCCATATAATGGAGTAGTCATAGGCTGAAGTTCACTTTGGTCTATCTACAGCTGATCAAAAGCTTGTTTAAATATAATATTAACAGAGCTACCGATATCAATGAAAGTTTAAAAAATATTATAATTGGCTATAACAACCTTAATTATTAGTGCATCATCATGGGACACCTCTACCCCTACTAGATCTTTAGGCCCAAAACTGATTTCTAGTCCAACCACCTTCTCAGCACTACATCCGATGGCATGAATCACTAATCACCGAGTGTGCGACTTCCTCACTCGGTTGGAATCACCATCAGTGGGTCCTCCAGCTATCATATTTATATTACCTCGAGCAGCATTATTGCAATTTTCTTCTTACCGAGTTGACGATTGTTCTTGTTGTATTTGATCCAGCACTTGAGTTTGTCCTGCTAGGAGGGGTAAAATTCCCGCCTGTGATCCACTATGCTAATATTCAATTTTGAGAGGACTATTCTGCGATAGATATCGTTGGTGATTTGGAATTGGGGAATGCCGATGATAGCGAGTATTACCTGCCTGCTGATTCTTCAAAGTAAAACAATTCTCCGTGTTGTGAGTGTTTGTCAGATGATACGTACGCCACCTGTGGGAGAAATTTGGAGGAGCCTCCACATGTTTTACTGCTTGAGGCCAAAGCTCTGGGTGTCGATAATGCGGATATGGTCGAGGTCCTTTAGGAGGTTGAGCAGATCCCACCGGACGTGCTACAGTAGGAACTGGCGTAGAAGTGGCAGTATCCTTCCTCCAGGCGACTTGAGCTTCCTCCATATTGATGAACTCTGAGCCTCGCTCAATTAATATATTAAAATTTGTAGGAGGATTTCTGACTAAATCTTTAAATAAATCATTATCGTTAAGCCCCTGAGAAAAGACGCTTACTAAGATTTCTGTGGTGGTCGTACGAACATCGATGGTCACCTGATTGAACCTTTTAATATAGGCTCTGATGGATTCTTTATACCCTTGCTTGATTGGAAAAAAGACTCCAAGGAGTTTTATGATACCTCCGATTGCTAGAGAAATGATATAGAAATACCTTGCGGAAGTCCTTAATGCGCCGAATAGAATTATCCGATAATCGATTAAATCATCTTTGAGCTGCTCCTCCAAACATAGTAAGAAACATTCAACACTTAATGCCATCAGAGAATTGTTGAAGCAAAGCAGCGTTTTCAAATTTCAATAGATGATCCTCAGGATCAGTTGTTCTCGAATATTCTCTGATATTTAAGTTCTGATAATGCTTTGGAAGTGGGTCATCCAGCACTCGCTGAGAGAATGGAGTGACGATTTATTCTGGAGAACTATTGCTAGCCACTGTTTTCCCTTTGTGCTTATCACGCACCGGCACTTCTCCAGAGGATTCATGGGGGAATTCTTTTCGACCTCCTTGTTCCAAAGGGGTATGGAAGAATGCTTTAGTGTGTCACACCAGGGAGAGAGGAGCAGGGAATAGATGAATCAGATCTACTTCTTCTACTCCCCTTTCCTTCGGATGAGCAATTGTGGATATAGTAGGATTTGGAGCTACAAGCATCGTACCTCCAGTATTTGCTTGATGTTGTTGGAAAAGTTTTTAAGTTTTGGCCTAAATGAGCAGATCCATATCCTCCTGCGATATAGTGATAGTGTTGAGTTTTTCAGCTTCCTCAATCTTCGTAGTTTCAAATTCAGGTGAATACTATCCCATAGATGACGCCAAATTTGATCATGTCTGAAATTTACGAGATTGTACGCTAGCTCTGGTGAATGATGATCCCTAATGAAAATAACCTTCTAAAGATCTGGAAGCACCCCTCCACGATCCCGCACACAGTGAGACAAACCAACAAAGCGTTAGTGATCTAAGACAGGGGTGGAGATCCCTGGTTAGGCCCTCTGACGCTTAAGTCAGTTTTTCTCTCAAAAGTGGAAGATGAAGAAGAAGAACAGAAACTAAAGTACTTTGAAACAGAGTTTAGATACTAGAATTTGCTTACCTTACCAACGGAGAGGATTCCCCTTTTTATACTACCTAATGTAACCTCCGTAGTCACGAAGCAGTTCTCGGTTTATTAGAGTTTGTTAGGAGATAAAGTCATCTCCTAAGCTTTGTGCAATAATCTTTTTAAGAAATCTTTTTTGTATCCCAGATATACCTCTTTTATCATTTGTGACTTATATTTATGATGAGATATGTATATGAACACATCATTATAATTGAAAAAGCTTCTAGAAGACATTTTCCTCTGAATTTACCAGGTTGTCACTGTTGGTACCCCAAAGTTGTTTTGATCTTATCAAACAAGTTAGGTTAGATCCTATTGTGTTTAATCTTGTGTCTAAGTGTGCAGGAACTTAAGAGCATAGGATGTCAAGCAAAAGATGCAGCTAGCGAGAAGGACGACACGGAAGAGAGCCGACAGGCTCGGTGCGTCTGAGGAACAAGATGTTGCGGAAGAGTACACCGGCGGATGAGAAGGGAGCATGTGGTGTTTCTGAGGGATGAGAAGCCGGAGTGGAAGATTGCTTGAAGAGTAAAAAACACATCTAGCGAGAAGGTCGGCACGGGAGAGAGCTGACGGGCTCGGTGCGTCCGAGGGACGAAGAGCTGCGGAAGATTATGTTGGCAGACGAGAAGGAAGCACGTGGCGATTCCGAAGAACAAGAAACTAGAGCAGAAGCTTGCTCGAGAAGGCTGAAAGTTGAGTTTAGGTGAGCCGTATTCTGGATGGCCAAGATCATCCAAGCAAGAAAAGCTGGAGCGGAAGGCTCGGACTGAAAAAGTCAACTTGGTTGATGATGTGCGTAGATCTTCTGATCATTTATACATGTTTTAACGCATATTCACTTACTTCATTCACGTATATTCTATGCATGTTCACCTCTCTTAGCATATATTCAACATAAATACTCTTTTGTTTGAAGATATGCTCTTTATGTGTTTTCTTGTTGATAGGACACGATTTGGAGCAGAAACAAAGCTTAAGTGGAGTCTAGAGCTTCCAAGGTGTTGTGTCCAGGCCGTGTGAAATTTCTACATTGCAGATTAAAACCAAAATGTTCATAACTTTCTGCTTAGTTAGAGTTTTGGGTTGTTCTTTATACTAAATTGTAGATAACTTCAAGATCTACAACTTTGATGAAGACCTCAACTCAAGAATACCATGTTAAGATGTGATAAAATGATCTACAAGTCCACATGGCCTTGATACATGGTCGTGTCAATTCGCACGGTCGTGCGGTGTAACCAGAGCAGAAGGAAGGCATGGTCGTACCAATTCGCACGGTCGTGCAGTGTAACCATAGCAGAAGGAAGGAACGGTCGTGCCAATTCATACGGTCGTGCGGTGTAACCAGAGTAGGAGGAAGGCACGATCGTGGCAATTCGCACGACCGTGCGGTGTAACCAGAGTGGAAGGAAGGCACGACCGTGCCACTCAACCCGAAGGGAGGAGGCAGTTGGCCATGCGGATCTTGCACGGCCGTGGCACGGGTCGTGCGGTGTCCGTGCCCTAACCTATATAAGGGTTAAGAACCCTATTCCAGGGGGCTTCTTTGGTTCGGGACTTCGCCCCTCTCCTTGGGAAAGGTTCTCCCCTTCGGGGGAAACCCTAGAGCTCTATCCACCGCCATCCCTTGACGTTCCATCCAACTCCAAAGCAAGGAGGCATCCCCAAGACATCAGAAACCTCGGCAAGCATCTCTTCTTCCCCTTCTTCTCACATCAAGGGTTGTAAGTATGCTTTACTTTATATTTTGGGGTTGTTCTTCCCTCACAATGGAGTAGACATCCTCTTCTAGGATTAGGAAGTATTTGTAATGTGATGGAGATGTAGAACTATATAGATTCGCCATGTTTTTATTCAATGACTTGTTAATGCCTTATTTATGAATTGTGTGTGTGATATATTTATATTTCTTTGCATGTTTTGTTGATTGATATGGAGGATTGTTAATCACGCAAAGGGGATTCCCTAGAGCGTATTGACCAAGGTGCCCTAGTGATAGGGGTAACCCTTTTCGGACGTCTAGGACGTTCCCTTAAAAGGAAAAACAATCCCTTAAGAATTCCTGCTCTCGTAGAAAGAGTGTTCTAGATCGTACACCCAAGGGACCCTAGTGACAAGGGTAACCCTTTTACGGGCGTCTAGGATATTCTCTTGAAAGAAGAGACAATTCCTCCATAAGGAAGTAGGAAACCATACCAAATCATCTATCTTTATCCTTATTGTTATTTACTAGACATATATTCCTGTGATCTACCAAGATGTCCTCGTGACAGGGGTTAACCGTTATAATTTCACAGGAATCGTCTCTATTTGATACTTAGGGATATTGACCAATTTAACTTCTTACGAGAGCATGGACATAGAGGGTAGACACTAAGTAATCTATGTAACATCTTCTAGTATTATAATGAAACCGAAATCCTATAATTCATCTCCCAAAGCTCATTCCCTCCCAGATCAATTCCCTCTCTCTCCTCTCTCTTCGTCTCAACCTTCTTTCCCTCTCTTTAATCATATTCGTTAGTTCGTAAGCATCAAAACCAACTTTCGATCGTCTAGATAACTTACTTTGTGATATCTCTAGTGCCTAATCAACAGTCCTTGTGGTTCGACAATCTTATATATTACTGACGATGAAACCGTACACTTGCGGATCGTAACAAGTTTTTGGTTTCGTTGCCGGGGACTATTCGCATTAACATTAGTAGATTAGCAATTTAGTTAATCTAGACTTGTGAATAATTTTTGTTTTTCCATTTTCATAATTAAAAAAAAATATTGCAATTTGTTTTCCATAAAAACCTGCATTTTCTTTCTTGTCTTTAAATTCTACATTTATTTTTTTTCTTGCAATTTAAATTCTGCATTTTTTTTATATATCCATGAGCACTAACATGTCAAGCGGGGCCTTAAGAGATTTCTCTGCACCCATTTCCACAAGATTTTTATCGCTCATTGTGCAGCCTCACATTGAAGCAGAAAGTTTTCAACTAGACCCAGAATTAATTTTCATGATACAAGGTCACAAATTTGGAGAAGAAACATCAGAAAGTCCTTATCTACACCTTGAGACATTTCTAGAGCTTTGTGATATGGTGAATTGTGAAGGAGTGTCAGCAGATGCAGTTCGATTGATAGCATTTCCTTTCAATATCAAGGATAAAGCAAAGACTTGGTTATATTCCCTTCGTCCTCAAAGCATCACAAGTTGGAAACAATTGGAGAAGTAATTTCTGGATCATTTTTTTCCTCCAAGTAGAACAATTTATATGAGGAATTGCATCACAAATTTTGCTCAAGTATATGGAGAATCATTATTTGAAGCACGAGACAGATTCAAGAGTCTATAAAGACAGTGCCCTCATCATGGTTTGGAAAAATGACTGACCCTGCACATATTTTATAGGGGAATTTCTTTCTCAGATAAGTGTTTGTCAAATTCATCAGCTGGAGGTTCTTTTATGGACAAGAGTGTAGATGAAGCATATACATTAATTGATCAAGTAATATTGAACCTCCATGAATGGTCGAACAAAAGTTGGATGGAATACCTCTAAAAAATTCGAGAAGTGCAAGCCATAAATACAAGAGAGCCTGCCAAACAAAATGCAGTTCGACCATCCAAAAATGTTGAAATTCACAAGTCACAGAATGAGGAGTTCAAACATTTGGGGGAAAAGATTAATAGCATAGTTTCAAAATGGTTCAAAGAAGACCTTCCTCCTACACCGACAAGATCTAGTGTAAATGATAATGATACTAAGTTGAGAAGTGGCAAGAATTATGAAGAACTTCTGAAAAAGGACTTGTACAGAATTGAGGAGATGAATAGTAGAAGACCACAAGAACTCAGTTTCATTACTCTGGGAAGTTCCCAAAGGCCACAAGTACCTTTCCCTCAACGGTTGATCACATCAACACTAGATAAGCAAGTTGGACCTCCTCCGTAAGCTAAAAGGGAATATGGAAAAAAGGAAGTACCTTTCCCAAGACCTTCACTAATGGTTCCTTTTCCACAAAGGCTAGTGAGGGTCAATGAAAACGAATACTTTGGCAAATTCTATGACAGTAATATGATTGAGTGTAGATTTCTGGATGTGTATGAAGATGAGGACTCTTCATATGAGGATTGTGATGATAATGCAGTGGATAATAAGTTTTCAGATTTACCTTCTGGGTTTACAGGGTGTTATGATGAAATTAAATTTTCAGATGATGAATGTGATGTTGGTTGGTCCTAGGAAGATCGTACCGGTTCGACTGTACAAAAATTTTGTACAAGTCCTGAACCTTTCCTAACAACCTATTGTGTTCTTTAGAATTAAATTTAGAATCGTAAACGGAACTTAACATTATTGATTCCAAATTTAACTTATCTATTCTTAATGGTTTAGACTTGGATCGCAAACGATGCTTAACATTATTGATCCAAATCCACCTATGTTATAAATTCAATTAAATATTAATTTCTAAAATTGGCTTCCAGGACTGCATGGCGAGGTACTAGGCCTTCTTGGGTATGAGATCATCCACCACCGTTTAGACAAAGCCTTTTAAAGAAATATAATATTTAATTTCTTTATATAACTCTAGGTTTAACCAAAAGGAACAATCGAATCACAAATTTAAAAAAACAAAACAAAAGAAACACAACTTCGAATATCTAATCCGAAAATCTAGAATCACTAGCCTCTTGTGTTTGGAATTCATACAAAGAAAACTAGTATGATGCGGAAAATAATTACTAGTTATACCTTTCTTTGTAAACAATAACCTTTTAATCTTCTACGTATTCCTCTTCTTATCTCGGACGTTGTGTGTGTTAGAATGTATACTAAAACCCTAGCTTTTGGTATAAAATATTTATCTAGAAATAAGAATCACATTGGTCAAATGTCTACATTTGTGATAAATGTAGTTGTTTAATTAATTTATACTGTAGATAACATAGTATGTGGTGCCACATGCAGAAGATGATATTATCAGTACCTTATAAATTATAAACAGTAGCTCACGACCAAAATGGAAAGGAACAAACCATTAGAAGGTCGTAGTGTAATTAGGTATCAGTTTATCTTGACTGTATAATTACACTAGTACACTTAAAGTGTATTGAGTAGGACCATTTGAGGTCATTTCTTTTATACTGACTTTATAAAGAAACAAAGACCTCGGTTATTATGGAAGTGTGTGCTCTTAATCCTAATATAATAACAAGCACATATATTTGATATTTATTTCTTTAATTTATCAATGGGTGAGATTTAGTTCGATGAATCAATAAGCTCGATAAGTTGGGAAATGACATCACTTATAGTGTGTGTTGTTGATTATAGAAGGAAACTGTGTCCTAGAGATACTAGGTTGATAATGTCCTCAAGAGGAGCTCATAAGGATTGTCATGTTAAACCCTGCAGGTGGACTTAGTCCGACATGATGATAAGGTTGAGTGGTACTACTCTTGGACTAAGATATTAATTAAATGAGTTGTCAGTAACTCACTTAATTAGTGGACATTCGATATCTTAAACACAGGGAGACTAACACACTCATAATAAGAAGGAGCCCAAAAATGTAATTTGGGATTGGTGCGGTAGTTCAATAATAGTTCTCTAGTGAAATGAATTATTATTGATAAAATTAAGTTGTGTGTTCGGGGCGAACACGGGATGCTTAATTTTATCGGGAGACCAAAACCAATTCCTCCTCTCGGTCCCTATCGTAGCCTCTTATTTATAGAGTACTATACCCACCTATACCCACCTTCTATACCCACCTAAAGGGGGTCGGCCAAGCTAGCTTGGGAACCAAGCTAGGGCCGGCCTAGGTATAAATTGGGGTGGTCGGCCCTAGCTTGAACCCAAGCTAGAGGGGCCGGCCAAATTAAATTAAAAAAGGATTTTAATTTTAATTTTTATTATGTGGAAGATATAATTTATTAAAGAGAATTAAAATTAAAATATCTCTCTTGTAAAAGATCTACAAAAGATTAAAGAAAGAGATCTCTTTCCTTATTTGTAAATTGGTGAGATATTTTATTTTCTCTTTAAAAATTATTCACATGTTGTAAAATTAAAATTATGGAAATTTCTTTTTATCAACCATAAAGATATTTTGAAGAGAAATTTTAATTTTAAAATTTCCGGAAACAAATTAGGAAGTTTTAATTGTTGATTGAAACTTATCTAATTTGATTTCATGATGTGGCCGGCCATTAGAATTTAATTGGGGAAATTTTATTTTATTTTTCTCAATTAAATCATGTCAAGGAAATTTTATTGTAATTAAATTTCCTAATTTGCTTAGGCCAAGGAATATAAAAGAAGGGGTGAGGGTGCCTTCATGAGAGATAACCTCTATTATTTCTCTCCCTCTTTTGTTCCTTGGTGTGGCCGGCCATCATCCTCTCCCTCTTTTCCTCTTGTGGTGGCCGGATACTACTTGGAGAAGAAGAAGAAGGAGGAGAGAAAGCTAGCATCTCTTGGAGCTTGGTTGGTGTTTTGATCTTCTTCCTTGGTGAAGCTTCCTTATTGTTGGCCGAACCTAGCTAGGAGGAGAAGAAGGTGGTTGGTGGTTTCTCATCTCGGAAGATCGTTGCCCACACAACGTCCGAGGTTAGAAGAGGAATACGGTAGAAGATCAAGAGGTCTTTCTAGAAGGTATAACTAGTAATTTTTCTTTTCCGCATCATGCTAGTTATTTATGGAAATAATATCAAATACAAGAGGCTTACGTTCTAGTATTTCGAATATGTTTTTCGAAGTTGTGTTCTTTTATTTTTTTTTCCCTTGTGATTTGATTGTTCTTTTTGGTTAACCTAAAGTTATTTTAAGAAATTAAATATTAGATTTCTATAAAAGGTTTTGTCTAGTCGGTGGTGGTTGCTTCCATATCCAAGAAGGTCATGTGTCTCGCCACGTCAGTACTGGGAACCAATTATGGACATTAATATTTAATGGAATTAATAACTTAAGGTGACTTGGGTCGAACGTGTTAAGTTCCGCAGGAGATCCAAGTCAAAACCTAAAAGAACAAATAGATTAAGTTTTGGATCAAACGTGTTAAGTTCCGCAGACGATCCAAAATTTAATTTAAAAGAACACATGGTAGCTAGGAAAAGGTTCAGACCTTTGTACAAAATTTTTGTACAGTGGAACGTCTAGGTTTTCCGAGTAGCAACCAACAGTGTGGACAACAATCTACCGAGATGAGAACCACCAACACCTTCCTTCTTGCAAGATTCGGCCACCAACCTTCAAGCTCCAAGGGATGCAAGAGCAAAGCCTCTTTTCTCTCCTTCTTCTCCTAGCTAGAACCGGCCACCAAGGACTCCTCTTATGCTGATGCCGCCCGCCACCAAGGAGGAAGAGAAAAGGAGAAGAGCAAGGACTAGTGTCGGCCACCACCAAGGAAGAGAGGGAGGAAAATAGAATAGAGTTGTCTCTCATGAAGGCACATCCTCCTTCTCTTTTATAATCCTTGGTCTTGGAAAATAAGAAAAATTTAAATAAAAAACTTCCTTATTTTCTTTGCCATGAAAAGGAAAATTTAATTAATTAAAACCAATTTCCTTTTCTTAAATCATCATGGTCGACCACCTCATAGCTCCAAGCAAGGAAAGTTTTAATAACACAAGAATTAAAACTTCCTAATTTGCTTCCGAAGTTTCTAATAAAAATTTCTCTAATAATTTTTCCTTTTATGGTTTCTTATAAAAGAAAATTTTATAAATTAAAATCTCTCTATTAAAATATGTGGATGATTTCCAAAAAGGAAAGTTTCCTTTAAAATGAAAATCTTCCTTTCGATCTACAAATAAGGAAAGATATCAAATCTTTTCTTAATCTTTTGTAGAAACTTATAAAAGAAAATATTTAATTTTAAAACTCTCTTTTAAATCATGAACATGGTTACAAAGAAGGAAAGTTTTATAAAAAATTAAAATCTTCCTTTTAACTATAATTAAGGAAAGATATCAAATCTTTCACTTAATCTTTTGTAGAAAGCTATAAAAGGAAATATTTAAATTTTAAACTCTCTCTTTTAATACCATGATATCCACATAAGAAAAAATTTTAAAATAAAATCCTTTTAATTTTATTAGGGCTAGCCACAACAAGCTTGGGCTCCAAGCTATGGCCGACCCCCTCAACTTGACTCAACCCTTGGCTTGGCCAGCCCAAGCTTGGACTCTAAGCTTGCTTGGTCGGCCACTTAAGGGTGGGTAGGAAATGGGTATGCGGTGGGTATAATTCTCTATATACAAGAGGCTACGATAGGGGCCGAGAGGAGGAATTGGTTTTGGTCTCCCAATGAAATTAAGCTTCCCGTGTTCGCCCCGAACACCCAACTTAATTTCATCAATAATAATTCATACCACTAAAGAATTATTATTGAACTACCGCACCAATCCCAAATTATATTTTGGGCTCCTTCTTATTATGAGTGTGTTATGTTGGACCCCGTTGGTGTTTTGATGTGATCAACCAAGTTGGTTAGGTTCTGCGTTTTGTCTGATCCCTGTGTCTGAGTATGCAGCAGTTTAGGAGCACAGGAAGTCGAGCGGAAGACGCAGCTAGCGAGAAGGACGACACGGGAAGGGAGCCGACGGGCTCAGTGTATCCGAAGGACGAGAGAGCTGCGGAAGAGTACTCCGGTGGAGCGAGAAGAACGTGCGCGGCGTTCGAGGGATGAGAAGCCAGACGGAAGCCTGCTCGAGGAAGGCCAGAAATTGGGTTCGGGTGAGCCCTATTTCGGTTGGCCGGAATCACCCAAAAGACCGGAACTACGGAAGACGACGGAAGACGAAGCAAAGAAGCAAAGGAGCTGAAAAGGCAGCTCAAGGCATCTTCATCATGCTTGAAGGCGCCTTCAAGGCTTGTTTAAGGCATCTTGAGTCTGGTCAAATCGACCGTTTGACTTCGGATAGAGTTCTATCCGAACACTTGCTTGGTGGCGCCTTGGACCATTGTTGGAGGTGCCTTGGAGCTTCGGGATAGACTTTCCATGGGCTATAAAAGGACCCCTAGACCTAGGAATTCATTCATTGATTCAAGCTTTCAATTCCTAGCAACTTGTGAGTTCATTAAGTGTGTAAAAAGGCTTCTCCGCCTACAGTGAAGGAGACTCTGCTAGTGCGATTTTCGATTGTCCTGGATTAACAACCTCCTTGGTTGTAACCAGGTTAAACCTCGGTCTCTCGTTTTATTTCTGTCTTTAATTTTATATGGTTGCTAGTTATTTTTACTGCTGATTTTATTTTTGAGTTGGAATCCGAGGATGGTATAGTTTATTTCTTGATTTGAGCAATTCACCCCCTCTTGCCGGCCTCCGCTGCACCTACAAGTGGTATCAGAGCTTGATCGCCTCAGAAGGACTAACCGCCAACTGAAGCACTACGATCAAGACGATGGCCGGAGTGAACATCCATCCCCTGAAGTTCGACAGAGACTTCGTCACATGGAAGCGCAAAATGGAGGTATTTTTTAAAATGGATTTGATATTCTTATTACAATGAAATATGGTTTTGCAGCGCCGAAAAACAAAGAAGAAAACACATGAAGCAAGAAGGAGCAAGCCGATTTCGTCGCCAACGGAAAGACAGAGTTCCACCTTCTCAGTGTGCTGCCACCACAAGAGGTAAGTCGAATCGGAAGCTACGACTCCGCAAAAGATCTCTGGGAGAAATTCCTGGAGCTTCACGAATGTACCTCCGAAGCAAAGCTGGCGCGACGCGATATCCTCCGGACCCAGTTGACGAACCTCCGGATGAACCAAAGCGAGAAGGTAGCGCAACTCCAAGCGAGGATCAAAGAGATGCTCACTCAACTCACCAACCTTGGAGAAGAAGTAACGAACCGGGACTCAATTCGATACGCGCTCAACGCCTTCCCGAGAACTCCCGAGTGGGCCTCCTTAGTAGATGCTTACTACATCTCTAAGGATCTCGAGGTAAGTACATTGGAACAATTGTTTTCAACCTTCGAACTGCATGAATCTCGACTTGCATAAAATCTAGTAGAGAAGTCGAACCTCAACATTGCCCTACGAGCCGAAAAGGACGATCCTGACTCCGAAGCGACAATCGACGAAAGCGAAGCTGCATTAATGGTAAGACGTTTTAATAAGTTTTTTAAATCTAACAAATTTAGATCGCAGTCAAAGTAAACATCGTCAAAAGAGAAGGACAGTCCGTTGCTACAACCACAACGAAGAAGGGCACATTAAGGAGGATTGCCCAAAATTGAAGAGCAAACAGAAGGATAAGGAAAGGAGCAAGAAGCCAGCTCGAACCAAACACAACCTAAAGGCCACGTGGGATGATTCATCATCCTCCGAATCGGAAGTCGAAGAATTCTCGAGACTAGCACTGATGGCCAATCATCAGCTAGAAGAAACGTCCAGCTCAGAAATGAGCATCGACGAAGGGGGAGGAACGTCAGAAGAGAAAAGCTGCAGTGAAGGGGGAGCATCACCGAGTCAGGTAAGTAAGGTACGTAATCTAACCCCGATTCAGTCCTTTAAATTTATAAAAGCACTTGCTAAAGAGTTAGATAAATTTGAAAAGGAAAATGAAAATTTGAAATTAGAAAATACAAAATTAAAAAATGATATTGAAAATTTGAAAAATGATGCATGCTTAAAGAAGTTTCCAAATTCGAAAATTAGAATTTATGGTAAATTAAATTGGTACATTAGAAATCATCAGGGTCAACTTAGAAAAGTACCAAGAAATTATGTACCCCCTAAATTTTTGAATAACCCTGTAGGAAGGAACCTCTATTGGGTTCCAAAATCTGTGCTAAATTAATATTTTTTTTAAGGCTTTAAGAAAGAAAATTAAACATTGAAATTCTTTATGGAAGCTTTGTCTAAAGAAGTGGTTGTTGCTCCAATAACTAAGAAGGCCTAGTGCCTCGCCACGACCTAGAAGCTAAAATATTGAAAGAAAATGTTTAATTAACTTTCTGAAAAAGCATTAAAAACAAGAATTAAATAATGTTTTGAAAGTTTATCAAATATTTTTTTTTAAAAAAAACTATTCTTGAAAATTCTAACTTAGAAATTTTTTTTAGTTCGAATTTTTTTTTGAGAAATTCTAAATAACTTCATTTGACTTAAACATTTTTTTTTGGGAAACATTCAAACAGTTTACTTAGGTTTTTTTTTACTTAGAATTTTTTTAAAAAAAATTCAGTTTAAACTTAGATTTTTTTTTGTAAAATTCTAAAAATTCATTTTTGCTTATAATTTTTTTTTTAAAATTAATTTAACTTAGAAATTTTTTTAAAAAAATTCACTTTTGCTCAGAATTTGTTCTACCTTAATAATTTGTTTAATATTCTCTTATTAGTACCCCATTTTTTTTGTGATCAAAGGGGGAGAGAAAGGTACAAGTTTAAGGGGAGTATGAAAATTAAAAATTTTAATATTTTTTCTAAACTGTGTTGCAATTTTATTTATTTGCAAATTTATGCTTAAATATGTTAGTTTAGTAATTTCCTTTAAAATTACTATTTATGTCTATTTATCCTAACTTGAACTTGGGTTGATGCACATCAAAAAGGGGGAGATTGTTGGACCCCGTGGGTGTTTTGATGTGATCAACCAAGTTGGTTAGGTCCTGCGTTTTGTCTGATCCCTGTGTTTGAGTATGCAGGAGCTTAGGAGCATAGGAAGTCGAGCAGAAGACGTAGCTAGCGAGAAGGATGGCACGGGAAGGGAACCGACGGGCTCGGTGCGTCCGAAGGACGAGAGAGCTGCGGAAGAGTACTCCGGTGGAGCGAGAAGAACGTGCGCGGCGTTCGAGGGACGAGAAGCTGGACGAAAGCTTGCTCGAGGAAGGCTGGAAATTGGGTTCGGGTGAGCCTTATTTCGGTTGGCCGGAATCACCCAAAAGATCGGAACTACAGAAGACGAAGCAAAGAAGCAAAAGAGCTGAAAAGGCAGCTTAAGGCGCCTTCATCATGCTTGAAGGCGCCTTCAAGGCTTGTTTAAGGCGCCTTGAGTATGGTCAAATCGACCGTTTGGCTTCGGATAGAGTTCTATCCGAACACTTGCTTGGAGGCGCCTTGGACCATTGTTGTAGGCACCTTGGAGCTTCGGGATAGACTTTCCAGGGGCTATAAAAGGACCCCTGGACCTAGGAATTCATTCATTGATTCAAGCTTTCAATTCCTAGTAACTTGTGAGTTTATTAAGTGTGTAAAAAGGCTTCTCCGCCTACAGTGAAGGAGACTTTGCTAGTGCGATCTTCGATTGTCTTGGATTAACAACCTCCTTGGTTGTAACCAGGTTAAACCTCGGTCTCCCGTTTTATTTCTGTCTTTAATTTTATATAGTTGCTAGTTATTTTTACTACTGATTGTATTTATGAGTTGGAATCCGAGGAGGGTATAGTTTATTTCTTGATTTGAGCAATTCACCCTCCTCTTGCCGGCCTCCGCTGCACCTACAAGTTAGTCTCCCTTTGTTTAAGATTTTGAATGTCCACTAATTAAATGAGTTACTGACAACTCTCTTTAATTAATATCTTAGTCCAAGAGTAGTACCACTCAACCTTATTGTCATGTCGGACTAAGTCCACCTGCAGGGTTTTGTTAGAGTGTATACTAAAAGCCTAACTTTTGTAAACATATATTTTTGAAATAAAATAATTATATTGGTCAAATGTCTATATTTTATTTGTTAAGCGTAGTTGTTCAATTAATTTATATTATAGATAACATGGTGTATGATGTCATACACAGAAGATCATGTTATCAGTTCTTTATAAATTATAAATAGTTGCTCATGACTATGATGGAAAGGAACAAACCATTGGAATAGTTGTAGTGTAATTAAATATTAGTTTATCTTGACTAATAAATTACACTAGTACACTCTAAGTGTATTGAGTAGGACCATTTTAGATAAGTTCTTTTTATACTGACTTAATAAAAAAACTAGACCTTAGTTATTATGGAAGTGTATGCTCTTAATCCTAATATAATAACAAGCATATATATTTAGTATTTATTTCTTTAACTTATCAAAGGGTGAGATTTAGCTTGATAAATTAATAGGTCCGATAAGTTGGGAAATGAAAATGCGTCCTAGTAATCTAGGTTGAGAATGTCCCTAAGAGGAGCTCATAAGGATTGTCATGTTAAACCCTGCAGGTGGACTTAATCCGACATGACGATGAGGTTGAGTGGTACTACTCTTGGACTTAGATATTAATTAAGTGAGTTGTCAGTAACTTACTTAATTAGTGGACATTCGTTATCTTAAACACAGGGAGACTAATACACTCATGATAAGAAGGAGCCCATAATGTAATTTGGAATTGGTGCAATAGTCAATAATAACTCTCTAGTGGAATGAGCTATTATTGATGAACTTGAGTTGTGTGTTCGGGGTGAACACGGGATACTCAAGCTCATCGGAAGACCAAAACCAATTTCTCCTCTAGGTCCTTGTCGTAGCCTCATTAAAGCCTCAAGTATATCCAAATAAAAGTCCTTCTTGGTGTCCAAGAGAGGGCCGGCCCAAGGCTTGGTGACCAAGCCAAGGGCCGACCACCATCTTCTCTTAAGGGGTCGACCCCTTGCTTGGTGTCCAAGCAAGAAGGGGCCAACCATATTAATTAAAAAATGAAGGGGTATTTTGAATTTTTAAAATTTTATCTTTGTAAAAAAACTATAAGTTTTAAAAGAGAAATTTTTAAAATGAAAAACTTTCCTTATTTGAATTATGTCACGTGGTTTAATAGAGAGTTTTAAAAATTTTAAAACTTTTATTTTTTAACCATCCTCATGATTTTAGAAAAAAGGAAGAGAAGTTTTAAAATTTAATTTTTTTATTTTTGTAAACATGTTATAAAAGAAAATTTTTAAAAGAGAAGTTTTAAATTTTAAAACATGATTTTAATTTTAAATAAAAGCAATAAATATGGAAAATAATTATATATATATATATATATATATATATATATATATATATATATATATATATATATATATATATATATATATATATATATATATATAAAACAAAAAATATATATATATAATGATTTAAATTAATCAATTAAAATTTTAATCAAATTCTAATGTTCTAAACTCATGTCGATTCTGTCGATTTTATAAGATTCCATTGATTTTATTCCGACTCGACTACAAAATTAATTCTCAACCGACCCAGGTCAATTTTCTACCTTTGGATCATGATTTTACAAGCGTGAATCTACATAAGAAGTGGAGCAACTACATTGAGTTGGTACCCGAATGGAGACCGTTTGATACTTACGTCGACCTTGGTGTTGGTGTTCCACGTCAACTCGGCTATACTATAGGACGACCTTCCATGAAACTTGAGACATCTAGTATAGGGCTTGGTTGATTTTGATTAACTATTTGCATCACAGAACAATTACATATTTGATCATTTCTTGCCTCAATTATGATTTTACCTCTGGGACTATGGTGTAATGGTAAAGCATTCAAGACATCATTTATGATAAACTTATAAAAAATTTTTCTCGACGAGTATTTTTTAATTTATCTTTAGTGATTAGTGAAAAAAAATCATGACTTGTTGGATTTATTTACTTTTTTTTAATTTTTCGCCTGTGCCGAACTCACATATTCCATCAGTCTACCCCCATTCTCGTCTTGGGCAAGGGTTCCCGCTCCCTTCGTGGTACCTTCTCAAGTTTGCTTCCCGTCCAGGACGCTAAATCCCGTCCAGGTCGAATTCCTTTTTAAACCCGTCCTGGACGCTAAATCCCAACATTTCTGTAATTTCCCGTTCCTTGCTTCGCTTGACGCTACTGCCGCCGCGAGGAGAAGGACAAGCGGCTAGAACCGCCGGCGAGGAGGGATCTCAACTACTCTTTCTGCCTTCGCCTACAACCGGTAGAGTCGCCTTCCTTCCTTCCTACGACACCTTATCCTCCTCCATACAGCAGATCTGTGAAACTGCTAACGTATAGTCTTTAAGAGAATTTGGCCCTTTTTATTCTATAAAAGAGGATCTTCACCCCTCGTGACATCTTATTGGCTTTATTAAAGTTTTTCGCCTTATCAGATTTTTTGTTGTAGAATTTTTTTCCTCTGTTATATCATCACGTTATTATTATTATTATTTTTTGTTGTCTCTGATTAGGATTTACCTACAGGTTGAAGAAATTCAGAATGAGGCTGTTGAAGGTAGCAACATGTAATCTAAACCAATGGGCCATGGATTTTGATACCAATCTGCGGAATATCAAAGAATCAATCTCCAGGGCTAAAGAAGCAGGAGCTGTTATCAGGATTGGCCCAGAGCTCGAAATTACTGGTTATGGTTGTGAAGATCATTTTCTAGAACAGGACACAGTGACCCATGCGTGAGTCCTCTATATTTGTAGGATCGTAGTTCTTGGTTACAATTTAATTGCATTTGGGCAGCGTTATTTTTAATAATAACCATTTGATAAAACAATTCTGTTCTCGACATCCTAGGAAATTCCCTCTCAAAATTGAGAAGAGTTTTTTGTTTGGCTACATTATGATGGCTGAACTGATATTTTATTATAGGTACAATAAATCCAAGTACTAATATCATTGATTAGGACCTCGTGATTACTTTGACCAATTGAGTTTATTACTTTGATATGTGTAAAAAGGATTTTGACTCACTTTTGTAATATACATATAGTCTTTTTCATCTTCAAGAATGAACCGTTTCTTAGTATAAAATAGAGTGAAACTTATGAAAATGTCAGAAAATTTTTAAATAAAAATTGATAATAACCTATGCTAATGTTTGATTTCAGTTATCAAGTTTGGAATAAATAGATCTTTCAATGTCATACAGTTGTATGAATAACTAAAAGAATAGAACATGTGAATTTTAATGAGACATTGATTTGTAATATTGAACTAAGTGAAATGGTGGATAGCATTGTAGAGCCTTTACAATTTCATAAAACATGATACCTAATTGAATGTTGAGAACATGTTAGTAATAATGACTAAAGATGATTAAAATTAAAACGGTCTCTCACTCTCTCTACTTTCTACGAAGAATTGTTGTTGGGAAACTTATATGGTGAATGGTAATTTAAGCTTTCTGCCTTCTTTAGATGGAACCTAATTCCAAATTAATTGGGCTTTTCTTCTTGTAGGAGTTTCCAAAGTGGTACACCCAACTAGTAGGTCAATCGTTCTAGTGACTATTCAAGTTAGCTTGATAAAAAATTTTGAATTACTATATACCAGTCAGCTAACCAAGTATTTTTGAAGTCGTGCTAACATAAAATGACTTAATCAACACTGTTTGTGACTATGAAAAGCTATTCAAGTTCCCACGGGCCCAGTTGGCTAGAGGGTAGCATATTTGCTACAATGTGGCAGGGATCTTGGCGGTTGCATGCCTTCGGGGAAAAACTCCTCCTATCCCCTAGCCACTTGGTGGTCGGTTATAAGCCGACCCTGCGATTTACCTCCTTCACGTAACTTAGGGAATGACTGTGAGGGGCGTCTAGGGTGAGTGTAATCACCTTTGCTACAATGAAAAGCTATTCAAGAATTTTTGTACCTCACTGCATGAGTGAAACATTAAGTAGTTTACATAGTTATTTAGTTAACATAAAATGACTTAATCAACACTGTTTGTGACTATGAAAAGCTATTCAAGATTTTTTTGTACCTCACTACATGAGTGAATGTTAAGTAGCTTACATATTTATTTAGTTAATAATTGATAAAATAAATGATCAGAAATTGTTTTAGAGACGATTGGTTTTACTGGGCATAATTGCATAGTGGATGTACCGTGCTTATAAATCTTCTTTTTAACTAATCAAATTTATACAATTGTCTGCAGATGGGAATGCTTAAAAGATATTCTTCTGGGGGATTGGACTGAAAACATATTGTGTAGCATAGGTATGCCAATTATTCACGGTGGTGTTAGATACAATTGCCAAGTTTTCTGCTTGAACCGAAGAATACTAATGATCCGACCAAAGATGTGCCTTGCAAATGATGGAAATTACAGGGAATTTCGTTGGTTCTCAGCTTGGACTCCTAAGGACAAGCTAATTGAGTTCCAAATCCCCATAGATATTTCTGAGTCCCTATCACAACAGTCGGTGCCATTTGGCTATGGCTATATTCAACTTTTAGATGTGTAAGTAGCTTGTGGATGATTCTTAATCAAGTAGCATGATGTTTATCTTTTTACTGTGTTTTCCTTTTTACTGCATTTTCCTTGATTATACGTGTAGTTGTTATTTTATAATGTAACATCTACTTGCTAAATGATAGGTTATAGTAAAACATATTTTATTTCTGCAATTTTTCTGTGTTATTTCTAACACCCTCTCCTGGTTTTATACACTTTAAAAGTTGTATTTTTTATGCTGTCACTCCTTTGTAAATACTTGGCTTATCTATGATCAATACTTAACTGGAACTATTGGGTATTTATTATAATTCTACATGTCTAGCCATTGCTTGGTTCAATTTGGGGATTGTTTGTCCAAAAGATGTTTTTCTTTATATCATTACAGTTTGACATTCCTTGATGGGAGAAGTATATATTTTAATGGTAGAAAGCTGAGTTTCCTGATTAAAACCATAGAAATGATGCTAAAATATGCTTCAACTGTCATGAATCGATGATGACAATATAAATGAGCATAGGAATGATCTAAATATAATCTGATATAATCTGATAATAAAATAATATATAGGTAGAAGGGACTAGCTGAGGGGTAGCCCTAAGAATTAATCCCTAATCAATGTTGTCTAGGAGCAGCCAATTCCTAGGATCTCCCATGCATCATCTTCCCCATTGCAGTTTGTACTGTGCGCTGTGCTCGAGCCATGGTTTCTTTCTGTTGGTCTTCAGATCTGGGCCATCTGGCCACCACCTATTCCTGTTATTGATTTAACTGCAGTGAGGCTTCTTAATTGCAGCAACTACTAGCAATGTACTAGATCCAGTGTTGTAGATTGCATGGTAACTTGTGGCTTTGGCCAATCCAGCTTGGTCTAGAGCTGTCCTCACATCTGATTTCTACTGTGGCTAATTTCTATTGTTGATTGATCAAGTAGAACTGAAAGGGAGGTCATGATGATATGGCAGTTCTACTTTTTTGAGAAGTACTTCAAGAAGCCTTAACAGCAGCTATATGGGGCTGTCTCTACCCCACTTTTTAATATAGGAAATTATAATGCCGTTGGCACAATAATCTACTCTCATCTTTTCCATTCTGAGCAGCAGTCCGACTCATGGAAAGAAAGCCTAGGCGTGTTGCATCTTCTTTTGCATCAGCTGTCAAGATCACATGTAGATTTTTTAAGAATATTGCTTCCTTCCATTCAAAAAATGGATTTGACTACTTCAGCTTTCTTATCCAAAACTCCTATGACTTTTTTAATAGTAAGCCTTTTAGTAGTAAATGCATTGTTTCTATAATGCTTACTTCAATCCTAAGCTTCTCAAAATTACTTGTCTCAATCCATGACACCCTTAGTAGCAAAGAGATTTTAGCACCTGTGTGACGATTGACTCTGAGTTAAATACCACCAATATTTTGTCTTATCAATATCTCTTTTGCATATATCACTAATCGGTAAAGGGAATTGATCAGGTCACTCCTTTTTGTGTCTACTACACCTTAGCAAACTAAGGAATTGTTTCCATTTAGGGTGGCAGCCAATCAAGTTGACTTTATTTCCATTTAGGGACAACAACGGGTCAAGTACCAACATATTGTCATATTTAGATTTTACCCAAACCTGTATCTGTTTAAACATTCACTATCTGTTCCGGCTAGCATGTGTTTCATATGATAAAGGGGTACCAAACCTGTTGGTACCCAACATAAGTGGCTTGAAGATAAGGGCACTTATGTGTACCTGACTTAAATGAGAAAAATATGTGGGTGCCTATGGATACCGGGTGCCTACAATTTTAAGTGTACCTGAAGATCTGAATCCAATTACAAGTATAATCGGATACCTAAATTGACATAAATAAGTTGGGTGCTGGATATATGATTATTGGCGATTACTGGGTGTTCATTGCCATCCTTATTTCCAGTTAAGAGTTACTAAACATGCTTTTTTGCATTGTTTTCTTTGGTCCAATATGTTATTTTAGGTTACTAGTCATATGATACCAGATTTTGACCGCCAGATTTTGGTTTGGTGTGTATTTGTTGTAGAAAATACCATTATTTAATTAAATTTTATGTTGTCGAGCTTGTTAGTGGGAATTAATTCTTTTCTCAGACTACAATCTGGATTGACTTTTTTGACTTTAAATATTCTCTGTCAAACTGATCGTTTGAGCCTATATCTCATTATGGTCTCATATGCTAGTGTTTTTTAGATGAAATCAGTAGTAATGAAACCATTTTGGTCATACCAAATATAATGTCAGACAACTGCTTATTGCTAAACTGTTTAGTTTCTGTCATGGCTTTTTATCAGATCTATTGCTGCTGAAACATGCGAAGAGCTTTTTACAGCTAATGGTCCTCGAATTGCATTAGCATTGAATGGTGTTGAAATTTTTACTAATGCTAGTGGAAGCCACCATCAACTAAGAAAGCTTAATCTCCGAATGGATGCAATTAGAAATGCAACACGTTTTTGTGGAGGTGTTTACGTGTACAGTAATCACCAAGGATGTGATGGTGGTCGCCTTTATTATGGTGTGTGATCTATCTTCTTGAACATTAATCTCTAATTTCTCTATTCCTGTTTTTCATGGTGATGTTGTTTGTTAAAATTACTTAATAAAAATATTTTGGCATCTGCTTTTACTATTTCCTAAACTGGATCTATGTAAAGTTTGACATCCTTCAGCATTTTTCTGATGGATGCAGAATGCTAACGTTCTAGTGGTTGACAAAGGAGAAAAAAAGGAAGGTAAGAACAACAAAGTAAACTAAAATATTAACCAGGAATGGTCAAGGAAATGAAGAACAACAATGTAATCTAAAATATTGACTAGAAATGGTCTTATCTCCTATTCTCATCGATAACAGTTAATCAATGTCAATGTCATTAACTTAGGAATACTTGAACTACTAACTGCAAAGAAAATCTCTATATGATGAAGATTTGAAACTTGGTAAGGTTGTATTCATAGATTTATTTATCAGCTTGGACATGATAGGTGGGGCTAGAGTTGGTTACTAATTTTGACCATGCTATCTATTGACCTACTATAAGTTGACTACTTAACTACAAGATACTTTGATTTTCTATCTATGGCCTCTCTTCCGTCAGATCACATGGATGACTATCTGTTTATTTCACGAAGGCAGAAACAATGGTGGTTGAAGACACTGATTGTGTTGATTTTCTTCTAATTGAGTACCATATTTGTCATAACTTTTTCCAGTGTCAAGCTTGTAAGGAACTCTCCTGCTTGTAAGGGAAGGCGTGGTTCTCCAAATAATTGCACTATGATATATGGACCAATTTGCTTGCGGATTGCTATGTATCTTATAGTTCCTTAAACATTATTTTTCTACTTGCTGCTATATTAAATGACCTTATCAAGCAATAACTGAGAAAAAGATTAGATGGTTTTACCAGAGGTTTGTGCTTACCTTTTTCCCATTTAGCTTATTAGTTTATTTATATTTCAGGGAGGAATGCCACTCTCTAAAGCAGTATATATTTTTCTTATACTTAGATAAAATAGTTTGCCTACTCACTCACACAATTTCTCCATCTTTTAATATTTCATGTTCTGTCTACACATCGTTGCAGATTGTAGTTTGATTTGATCAATTTTTTCTTGCAATTTGATTGTTGTTGTTGCTTTTTTTTGTACAGAACTTTTTGCTCTACAACAGTGAATTACACTCGATCCTTTTTTTTATTTAGCATCTTCTTCTAACAGATGGATGTTCTTGCATTGCTATAAATGGTGACATTGTTGCACAAGGGTCTCAATTTTCCTTGAAAGATGTTGAGGTTTCAACTGCCATTGTTGATCTAGATGCCGTAAGTTGTTCTTTCCAGTAAATATTATTGTCTTTCTTTCTAGCAGATTAGCTATTGGAACATTGTTGTCAATCTTTGTTGTAGACTTGTAGGAGAAAAAACTGTCAAGATAATCAACAACATAGATTCCCTTTGGTTACCAACTTTGATTTTAACTAATTTGAAATACCTTCAGTGGTGTCAAGAAAGACATTGTTGACGCCCCCGAGGCTATGGTGTAGCGGCAGGACATCCAAGTTGTCACCCAGGCACCTGTGGTTTGATCCCTAACTATGACGCATTTGCAGAAATTTTTCCTCAAATAGGGCACGCAACCAAGAGATGTTAGGCTTTTGGGCTGTCTGCAGCGAGCGCTTCCCGATTTACCTGGGTGGCCGGTGGGAAAATTCCGTGGGGTCGGGCCGGTCACCTCAGGGCTACTTGGGTTTAACATTTTTTCAAGAAAGACATTGTTGATACTTCAAGTATTGTTAGAATGCAAGGCTGTCATGTCATCTTAGTCTAGTCCCACCTTGGATCAGATGAACTTCTCAAGTTGTCTAGGACATCATAATAGAATTGAAATTAGAAATAAAAAAAGAATGCTATGTAGAAAAGTATGAGAGATGTAATGAGAAAGAGGATATGAGGTGCTACATTTATCAGTTAACTTTCTTTGGAAATAGGGAGGTCATGGTCTGGGGAAGAATCTAGGACCATGAAAGATATTGGAAGAGAAACCGAGCCCTGAGGGATGATTGTGACTTCGCTCTTTTGTCCTACTATTGGTCTTAGTGGTTGTGACTCTGGTCTTGTTGCATATGTAGTAGGAGATGGACAATGTGGAATAGTTAAGAATGGTGGTGTGGCTGAAAAGAAAAGGAGTTGATTCAAAAGAAGTCACATTTGCAGAGATGAGGACATATTGCAATTCAAGAGAGTAACATTGACACTCCTTCATGTGGTAACTAAGAAAATTATATTTGATAAACCTAACATGCCAAAGAGATGAATAAAGTTGGATACTCAGGCATATATGGTGCCAGTATAGTGCATCACAAGGAAAAGAAGGGTGAACATGATTTGACAATATAGAAGTAAAGATAACATACAATTTATAAGATAACATGCATACAGTGCAATGAGTATGACATTTTTTCAAAACTTGTGAGCAACTCTCATTTAACCAATAGTGTCTGAATTGTCTCAACTAAATGTTAACTTTCAGCAACATTATCCTTTTAGTGTGCAAGAAGATAAATGAAGGATGCCCTACCCTAATAGAAACGAGCAAAATGTATGTGAAAATGCTCCTTGACATTGCCACTTCTTAGAGTCTTAATTGACACACCAAATAAATATCTTATCTAAATACGAAAGGAATAGAAAATGGAAAATATTTTGGAAAATTCTCTAAATAAGAAAATTTATGTCATTTGCAAAGCATCTAAAATTAAGTTGTAATCATATTTGACTTGGACTCAAGTATCAGAGTGCACCAAGCAAACAAAATCAGAAACATGTTTGTGGATACTGTTTTTTACCTAATTAGCAACATCATGCCCCAGTGGGTTGCTGCGACAATAGGCATGGTATGATACCCAGGACAACCATGCTACAATTTGTCTCAACACTTGCTAAGTCAACCAACCACGCAAAAACGACATGGTTTTTCAGAAAGATTACTTCTAAAATTCTTTATTGTATGAAACTATAACAAAGAAAATCAACTTACTAACTACCAAATGAAAGTCTTTATACTGCTAGTGATAAGTAAATGTAACACAAACAATAAAATATATACAGGTAACGAGAAATAAATGATACTAAAAAAAATGTTTGAAATCCTCAAAAAAAGATCGTGAAATATCCTGAGAGCTTCCACATAGATGTTGTTACATCTTACCTACCTGAACCTAAGTTTCTGCTTGTGACTGTAGAGTAGCAAGGATAAAACAGTCAGTAGAGAAAATTGAGCAAGTCAAGCATCATGATGGATGACAATAATGTAAACAACAAAGTGAATATCGTGCAATGAACTGCAAGTTAAATAACTACTTCATGCAGAAAAGAAAATAACTACACAAAAAATGCAAGCTACAAAGTACCAATCGATGTGTGTATTTTGGTGTGAACCCTTGCATTTTCTTTCTGTGATAATGAGTGGTGCCTCCAACACATACATTACTACCGAATTAGCCTGAGCGTGCTGCATCCAACATCATTCTCACCAGCAAGCCAAGCACAGTTGAGGTGGAAAGAAGCCAGTACAAATTGCTAATGTTTCACCATCATCTTAGTGGGACAAAGCACCCATCTACATATAATTCAGCAGCCACTAAAACAATTTGCATTTGCAAGAAAGTTGTCCAATTGTAATTTTTTGCCTTTGGCTTACCATGTTCTAACCTAAATTGCATCACTTAACAACAACAAAAATAAGCATGCATTATACATCTAAGATACAACAGTAATATAACAATCAGAACATGTGTTGCATATAAATAATCAACATTAATAACAAGTTATGAATTTGTCTAACATGATGCTTATGTTCAACAACAGTAAATTGAGTTCAACAAGAATTATACAAGCGATTCATGCAGCCAAATAATAAGGTAACATCGGGACTTCCTGTAAGGATAGATATATAGTATGACACCACTCTTTTATGAGTTCTCTTGATTTGACGAATGAGGAAAAAGGGAATCTATCTTTAATATACCTTGATTTACATAGTATGATGCCACTCTTTTATGAGTCCTCTTGATTCGATGAATGAGGAAAAATGGAATCTATCTTTAATACACCTTGATTTACCATGGATAACTAGAAGTAAGCTACTATGGTTGGATGAGTGCACTCTTCTGTTGTTGAACACTCAATAAATTCTAGATGGAAAATAACAAATAATAAAACTTCCAATCATTATAATGCATACAGACCCAAAATCACATCAAGGGCTAGTTTATGTTGCTCTCTCAAGGAAAACGAAAAGGGATGAAGAGGCCACTACTTTGAGGAGAGGAGGGTCTATCGACATTTGCTAAAAGGTCAGCCAGCTAGAGGTCAAATGGTGGCACATGATGGAGCAACAACTACTCAAACATTGGGCGACTACCAACCAACTTCAAGCGACGACAACGTCGTCAAGGTTGGCCAAACAAGATCAGACAAAGGGAGCGGGAGAGCTTGAAGGTGCTATTGATGGTTGGTGGGGTATCCTGTATGAATGATGACAGACACAATACAATGAGTAAACAATAACAGTCAGAACATTGACAGTGACTATGTGTGGTGGTGTGCAGTGATGACAACAAGCGGGCGCTTTGGGGTCTTGTACTAAGCAAGAGAAGAGGGACTTGCACTAAGTTTAGCAGGAGAGGAAGAAGGGGTGGTTTTACCCGCCAACTTAACCAGTCCTTGAGTAGAGGGGGGCATGGAGTGGCGCCAAATAGGGGAAGAGGGAGGAGTTACGTGCAACTTGTGGATAAGGGAGAGTGGATGGCTATTAAATAACACAAGACCCTAATTCAAAAGCTCAATTAGTGGAACCTATTAAACTTGGTTCACCACCGGCTCAACCATAAATTTTCGATTTGAAATCCATCTGACCCTAAGTTCAAACTGAGATTAAGTCAATTCTCACCCAACCACGATATACATCCAATCCCTAAAACTAAAATAATACCAACAAAACAACTCTTAGAATATTTGGTTCAGCAGGAAAATTCTTATTTAATCTGAATAAAAAAATCTGATCCTCCCCAATTAGATTGATTTAAATCTTATTTAATGTTCTAGAATACAGGTAAGACTCTCACTCTAGGCTCTGAAGACTAGAAAAACTGTAGAACATCTTTTGTATATTTTGTAGGCTAACTTAATTGATTGTAAATCAGGAGCGAAGAATCTACTAGTAGATAGACTAATTGTATTGCCATGCTAATTGATATAAGTGAATTGTAGTAATATCTCTCATGCTGATTGAAATCAAGAAGGTATCAAGTGATACCGACCTTATCTCATCTAGTATGAACTAAACAAAGAGGAGAGCACCAAAGAGGAAGATATTTATATTTTGGCAAGCAACAAAGAGGAACAACAAGAAGTTGAGGAAATGAAGGTGGTGACACAGGTAGGTAGTCCTTTTATTTTTCCCAACCACACGGGATTGGTAGTTGTGACTTTTCCAGAGTTGTGAGAGGACAAGGGATCGTGTATAACATGGATGGCACAATGAAGGGGAGCTATGTATGGTAAGGTTGGTCTAGGTTAGTTTTTTAACTTATTATCAATATTAGTAAGTTCATGTTAGCTTATCTTATACCATTATGACTTATAATATAGATTTTAGGTAATAAGTTTTATTAATTAACACTGACTTATTAAGTAGTAATGGATAATTTTATAATTTATTTATAAACTTATGGTAATTAAGGTATCAGTTATAAGTTATGCCTATAAGTTTATATAAGTATAATTATATTAATTAAGTTATAAATTATAACTAAATTATATATATAATTATATTAATTTTAAGTGGATTAGTATCAATATATTGATTTATTAAGTATGCTTTTAATATTAAATAAAATTAATATTAGAAACATCTTTACCTGTTCGACTTCTATAATATCTAGATATTGTAATCATCATATCTATAAGTATTAGCAAGTTATATTGTTGCAATTTATAAATTTATATCAATTAAATGGATTAAATATTTATAATATTATAAATTTTATATCAATTAGATGAATTAGTATTGATAATAAACTATATATTGAGATAACAAATGAAGTATCACGGGTTATAGTTAGTTCTGGATACGGAGATTGTTTGACAATATGTTAGAATTAAATATTTGGTTTTAATGACATGTTGCTACAAATGGTTTATAAGTATAACACAAATTCTTGATTGGCAACGTGCAACATGATCGGGACTATCTTAGTGCTAGGATCATATTTTTGAAGAAAAGAAACAAATAGGAAGGGTATAAAGGCACAAAGTCATCATAATTCATCTCGGATGTTTTGATGAAATCACATCATTTTGTCTAGTAAGTGAAATTCCAGAGTACTCTCACCCTGGACAAAGGCAGGGAAGGAGCCATAGCTGTCGTCCATCATTGGGAAGTCAAAGCTAGAAACTGTGAAAGTAACAGGGCTCGTAATGGTTTTTGACTTAGCAATTGACAACTTGACATGGATAACTTAGATGACTTTCCATAATGACAAGTCCTGAACCTTTCCTAACAACCTATTGTGTTCTTTAGAAATTAAATTTGGAATCGCAAACAGAACTAAACATTATTGATTCCAAATTCAATTTTTCTGTTCTTAAAGGTTTAGATTTGGATCGTAAACGATGCTTAACATTATTGATCCAAATCCACCCATGTTACAAATTCGATTAAATATTTATTTTAGAGATCGACTTCCAGGTTAAACATGACGAGGCACTAGGCCTTCTTGGGTATGAGATCATCCACCACTTCTAGATAAAGCCTTTCAACGAAATTCAATATTCAATCTCCTTATAGTAACCCTAGGTTTCACCAAAAAGAACAATCGAATCACAAGATCGAAAAACAAAAGAAACACAAATCGAATCACAAATCCGAAAACCTAGAATCACTAGCCTCTTGTGTTTGGTATTTCAAGACCTAAACAAAAGGATGAACTAGTTATGATGCGGAAACTAATAACTAGTTATACCTTTTATAGCTTATAGACCTCACGATCTTCTATCGTATTCCTCTTCTTATCTCGGACGTCGTGTGGGCGACGATCTACCGAGACGAGAATCCACCCAAGCTTCCTTCTTCTCCAAGCAAGTTTCGGCCACCAACAATCTTCAAGTGATGAAGAACTTTCGGCCACCAACCAAGCTCCAAGGGATGCTAAGAAACAAAGCCTCTTATCTCTCCTTCTTCCTCTAGCAAGATCCGGCCACCACCAAGCTCCTTGAGATGAAGACGTCGCCGACCACACAAGGAAGAAGAATAAGAGAAGAAGAGGAAGAGAGGGCCGGCCACCACCAAGGAAGAAAAGAGAGGAATACTAGATGATATGTTATGAGGTGAGGCACCTTTACCCTTTCTTTTATATTCCTTGGTCTTGGCAAATAAGGAAAGTTTTATAAATAAAATGTCCTTATATTCCTTGCCAATGTTTAAGGAGGAAAATTTAATTAAAAATTTCCTTATAAACCTTTCAATGGTCGACCACCTCATTGTCCTCTAAACAAGGAAAGTTTAAAACAAAAATTAAAACTTCCTAATTTGTTTCCGGAAATTTTTAAAATAAAAATTTCTCTTTTAAAATTCCCTTCATGGTTGGTTATAAAAGGAAAGTTTTATAAATTAAAATCTCTCTTTTAAAACATGTGGATGATTACAAAAAGGAAAGTTTTATCAAAAATTAAAATCCCTTTTAATTTTATTGTGGCCGGCCACCTAAGCTTGGGATCCAAGCTAGGCCGGCCACACCTTGGTCCATCCAAACCTTATCTTGGCCGACCCTTGATTGGGCTCCAAGCTTGGCTTGGCCGACCACCTAGGGATGGGTAAGAAGGTGGGTTTAGGTGAGTATAAAACTTTATAAATAAGAGGCTACGACAGAGACCGAGAGGAGGAATTGGTTTTGGTCTCCCGATGAACTTGAGCTTCCCGTGTTTGCCCCGAACACCCAACTCGAGTTCATCAATAATAACTCATACCACTAAAGAGTTATTATTGAACTACCGCACCAATCCCATATTACTATATGAGCTCCTTATCATGAGTGTGTTAATCTCCCTGTGTTTAAGATATCGAATGCCCACTAATTAAATGAGTTACTGACAACTCACTTAATTAATATCTAGCTCTAGGAGTAGTATCACTCAACCTTATTGTCATCTCGGACTAAGTCCATCTGCAGAGTTTACATGACAATCCTTATGAGCTCCTCTTGGGGACATCATCAACATAGATTCCTAGGACACAGTTTCCTTCTATAATCAACAACACACACTATAAATAATATTATTTCCCAACTTATCGGGCCTATTGATTTATCGAACTAAATCACACCCTTAGATAAATTAAAGAAATAAATATTAAGTATATGTGTTTGATTAAGAGCACACACTTCCATAATAACTAAGGTCTTATTCTTTTATTTAGTCAGTATAAAAAGAAACTACCTCAAATGGTCCTGCTTAATACATTCAGAGTGTACTTGTAATTTTATAGTCAAGATAAACTAATACCAAATTACACTACGACTATTCCAATGGTTTGTTCCTATCCATCTTAGTCGTGAGCTACTGTTTATAATTTATAAGGAACTGATAATATGATCTTCTGTGTGTGACACCACACATCATGTTATCTACAATATAAATTAATTGAACAACTACACTTAGCACATAAATGTAGACATTTGACCAATGTGATTCTTTATTTCAAAAATAAATGTTTAAAAAAAGCTAGGCTTTTAGTATACACTCTAACAATATTGTTGTAATTTATAAATTTATATCAATTAAATGGATTAAATATTTATAATATTATAAATTTTATATCAATTAGATGAATTAGTATTAGTAATAAACTATATATTGAGATAACAAATGAAGTATCACGGGTTATAGTTAGTTCTGGATATGGAGATTGTTTGACAATATGTTAGAATTAAATATTTGGTTTTAATGACATGTTGCTACAAATGGTTTATAAGTATAACACAAATTCTTGATTGGCAACGGGCAACATGATCGGGACTATCTTAGTGCTAGGATAATATTTTTGAAGTAAAGAAACAAATAGGAAGGGTATAAAGGCACAAAGTCATCATAATTCATCTCGGATGCTTTGATGAAATCACATCATTTTGTCTAGTAAGTGAAATTCCAGAGTACTCTCACCCTGAACAAAGGCAGGGAAGGAGCCATAGCTGTCGTCCATCATTGGGAAGTCAAAGCTAGAAACTGTCAAAGTAACAGGGCTCGTAATGGGTTTTGACTTGGCAATTGACAACTTGACATGGATAACTTAGATGACTTTCCATAATGACATGGCATAGTTAACAGTTGATGAATGAAAAATTAATAGATGATGAACTTCTTATTAATTTTGAAAGTATATGATAGTTTTGATAAAATTAAAATTACATGATAAATTTGTTAAAATGTGAATAGCATGTGATATATTTAATAATTAACCTTATTTTTAGTATGAAGTAGGTAAAAGGTAAGATGAAATGATGAATGTAGTTCCTATCCAATGTGAAAGTTACATAAGTTCTGGTCCCACTAACAAATTATTATGATAATTCTTCAAATTATCAATGCTATCTATTTTCAAATAATTTCTAAACAAATAAGATTACAGAGTATTTCAAGAATCAGTCAAGATATGGATATCGTAAGTTGCACTCCACATTGTTAATTTTTTAGTGTGTAGGTAAAAGTTAAGATGAAATGATGAATGCAGTTGGTATCAGATGCGAAAATTACATAATTTCTGGTCCCACTAACAAATTATTATGATAATCCATCAGATTATCAATGCTAATTATTGCAAATAATTTATAAACAAATAGGATTACAAAGTATTGCAAGAATTAGGTGAATATACTGTCATAGCTAGTTGCACTCCACATTGTTTATACATGTTAAATAAACCACCCTTTGCACTTATAAGCGCTTATCATTATATAATAGTATGAATGAATACCTAATGCGAATATGTATTACTTGTGTCACATGGTCTCGTTTATATGTTTCTCTTTCTCGATGTTAATGTGAATCTGGATAACATTTTTCTTCTCAGTTTTTCTGTTTCTGTTATCTTGAAAGAGTAACTATATCCACCGGGTTTGATACTACACAAGAGATACACTTGTCATCATCCATTCATTAGTACTTCAAATTCATTGACATTTTGCCATAAGCAGGTATCTAGTTACCGGGGATCAATAAGTAGCTTCAGGGAGCAAGCAAGTCATCAAGAAGAGGTTCCTTCAATTAAGGCACAATATAGACTTTGTCATTCATTTAATCTAGGATTTGTTCCTAGTATGCCAATAGAGGTCAGCTCTTGACTTAAATCACTTGCAAATCAATGCAATTTTCTTTCTTTCTTTCTTTCTTTCTTTTTTCTTAGTATTTTAACTTCCTCCATTGAATACTGGTTTGGTGAAAATAGTGTATGACTGCTAGTTGTCTTTTGTTACCTATTTTTAATTTTTTACACTATAATTTGTTTGTTAATGGTATGTATTGAGTACTTCAATTGTAGTTTTACATTAGAAAATTTTTTGATAAACATATTTTAAGCACCTTCACGTTTTATTTTCTTTTAATGACATCAGGCTTTCTTCTGATATCCTTTAATCAGATCATTTGCTATAGAATAGTCTAGCATAATGATGAAACTTTTATTTGTTGTCCTCATGATAAGATCCTCTTGCATACTTCTGATCAGTAAACTTTGACATGGTAAGATTGCTCCTCTGAGTTGCGGGTGGAAAAGGGAGTCACTTTGTAACGGTTGCAGCAATGCAAAATTTCAATTAACCACTAGGTGGCCACCTGATCAAAATACTCTTGATGATTACTAACATCACGTTAATCATTTGGGCACAGGTGTATACTTATCAATTTTTGACTGCAGACTTGAGTACTAGTTGGGATTTTTTATAGTTTTTTTAATAACCATCAGCACTTTTATGCGGTTGAACCAAAAATTCTAATGTAGTATGTCTGTTCTACTTATGAACCAGCTTGAATTAGTTGGATGATAACGTATACAGGTGTTATTAGTCAACTCACTGCATAGCACATATGCAGTGTGAGAGGGCATATGTGGGACTATATAATCAGAATTTAGATATTATATTTATATTAATATGTGATCAACCCAGTGCAGAACACATGTAGTGTGAGAGCATATGCTGGGCTTTATGATTGTCTGAATTAAATATTAAATATTTATATTGATATCTATAATATTTCTCACTTGCAAGACAAGTGTATAACTTAACACTTACAAGTTACAATAATAACAACAACAACCGAGACTTATCTCATTAGGTGGGATCACTTATATGGATCATCTTAAGCCATTACACTTCTACTATATTATAATCATCTATATTTAAATAACTTTTATCTTGTATTATCATTGCTAACCAAGTTTTCTTTAGTCTTCCTTTTCTTTGTTTAACGTGTATATTTATCATAGTTTCAAATTACCTAATTACAATATTTATCGATTGTCTAAGTACATATTTATATCATCTTAAATGCGTCCATCAGAGTTTTCCCTTAATAGGTGCAATCCGAGTTTCTCTAATATTTTCATTTCTTATTTTGTTCTTCGAATGTTTGTACATTCAACTTAACATCCTCATCTCTCCGACTCTCAACTCCATATAATATAGTAGGTCTGTTCGCTATTTTATAAAACTTCTCTTTAAGTTTTAGAGGTACTTAATGATGATAAAAAACATTTGCCGCTTTCCTCCACAACCATCATTCTATATAAAACATCTCTCAACCCCTCCTCCCTTCTGCAAAAACGAACCTAAATACTTAAAGCTCTCTCCGGTACAGGTGACTTGTCATCTTTTATATTAACAATTACCTTACTATGTCTAATATTGTCAAACTTAAATTTCATATATTGTCTTTACTCTACTAAGTCTTCTTTCACTTTTAGTGTTTCCCACCAAGATTCGAGTTTGACATTTACTTTTTCACATATCTCATCTACCAAACAATTTGATCCGCAAACAATATGCACTATAGTAACGTGTCTTGGATGTGTCTACTGAGTTCATCCATTAATATAAAAAGATAGGGATTTAGAGTTGATCTGCAATGTAACCCCATCTTTATAGAAAATGTTTTAGTTAATCTACCCAGAGTCTTCACTTTTGTCATTATATTCTCATATATATCTTTAATTATTTCAATATACGTTACATTAATACTGTTTAATATAATTCTCCATATAATTGTCCTCGGACTCTGTCATAAGTCTGTTCTAGGTCGACAAATGCCACATATAAGTCTTGCTTCTGTTCCCAATACTTTTTAATTAGTTACTTAAGAAGATGCATAACTTCTATTCTAGGCATGAATCCAAATTGATTTTGGGTCACTGTGGTTTCTTTTCTGTCTTTTTTTATTATTTTTCAAAGTTTCATGGTATGACTTATTAGCTTAATACTCTAATTCTATCATTTATCATTTCTCACCTAAGGCACCTGTTTGTTCTCCATAACAACTCTTGCAACCTGTTGTGTACGCTTTTGGAAGGTAGCTGTTTTGAAGTATGAACTATCTCATTGAGGTGTATTCATACAAAATTTTGTTATCAATATGTATGTACATTTTACTGCAGGTATTTTTTTTTCGAATAAGTTATATGACTCCTGTTGGTTTAGTAATTTCCTTATTTTAATATATAAATTTCAAATGTTTGTCTTGACAGGTGAGGTATCATTGTCCAGAGGAGGAGATTGCTTTAGGTCCTAGTTGCTGGTTATGGGATTACTTACGAAGAAGTGGAGCATCCGGTTTCTTACTTCCTCTTTCTGGTGGAGCAGATAGTTCAAGTGTTGCTGCCATTGTTGGTTGTATGTCCCAGCTTGTAATAAAAGGTGTGTTCTATGTTCATGTTAATGCTATTTCAGGATTTTTCATGTTGGTGTTTTTACTGGAAGATGCTGTTTATGAAAACAATTGCAATTTACTACATAGTTGAATTGTCTGCTTGATAGGGGCACAAGTTGACCTGTGAGTTCAATCAGCTTGGTCAGCCTCTCGATCAAGTACTGACCTATTCTTGCCCTCCATTTCCCCACTCCACAAGTGGGGTATTGCCATTTTGTAACATTCTTACGACCTCTCCACCCTCAAGAGGGAAGATGCCCTCAGGGACATGGTCACCTCTAGGAACAAGTTTGTGCTCCATGCATTGAGCATCTCATAGAACCACCAGTTTGATATGTTTTTCAATATCTCCCTTGAAAGAAACTGATCCACCTGGCCATCAATGAGCATCACTGTCACTACCAGACATATAATTTCACTTAGTAATTTCCCATCCGTCAATCTGTCTACAATTTACCAAAGAGTTGGTCTGAAGCATCTTATTAGGAGCTGATTAACAGTTCTTTAAATGTTGTAATTTGCTGAACTTTTAGTCAAACTCATTAGCAACATATAACAACACCTTTGCTAGATCATGATTTTACATTTTCCCAGGTTGTTTGAATTATATCGTGCTTATAATATTCTAATAGTCTTTATTATGACAATAGGACAAGCAGGTTGTTGACACAGCTGTTAGCTTTGGAGTGTTTCAACATGTATAACATGTTTACACTATAGGGAAAATGGAAATATGAAAACTAGTTAAAGTTTTTTTCCTCTGTTCAATTGGAAGTATGACGGAAATTATAGCGAAGGGATATATGGTGTCTTCTTTTCCTCCAAAAGTACTTAAAAATGGAGAGAAAATAAAAGAGAAGAAAAAATTGTCAAACTCTATGTAGTAAACAATAGGAAAAAAAAACAAATTTAAGTACTTCATCTTTATGAGTATATGATGTGAATTATTTAGTGGTCTTCTGTATATGGGCCTTGTCAAAAGCTTTTTTTCCTCTCTCTTGCCCATCCTTTCAAATGAACAGAGTCATTGAAGCTTAATGTTCTTAGATATTACTGATGCCATTCATGCCAACCAATATTAGAATATGACTTATTCCAGCATGTTGAGCTTTGTCAAAGATTGGATTGGCTTGCTCTGTGGAGTATCAGATAGGAAAAGTAAGATTGGCAAAACTCTGGGGTTTAAAGTGTCAGTTCTCGAATTGATATTGCTTGTGGCTTCTAGGTTGCATCAACCAATCAGGAGATTGATTTGATAGTCCATTCCAGGATAGTGAGATTGTCTATCCACCTTCTGTTTCATGAGCAAGACAATGTTGAATTGTTGTTGTAACTTCTCTCCCAAACATGTGTTGGTGCAGCGGAGGCCGGCAAGAGGGGGGTGAATTGCCTGCACAAATTAAAACTATCCTCCTCAGATTTTTCAACTCGAAAGTACAAGCAATAGCAATAATAATAAAAGAATTAAAATAATAAAGCAAAACAGAAAGACAGAGAAGACAAGGAGTTAACCTGGTTACAACCAAGAAGGTTGTTAATCCAGGACGATAAAAAGCGCGCACTAGAAAAATCTCCTTCTCTGAAGGCGGAGAAGCCTTTTACACTCTAACAGCTCAGAACTATTGCTAGGAATTGATTACAGAGTTGATGGAACAGTTGATTCTGACTTCCTAGCTCCAGGGGGCTTTAAATAGCCTCTGGAAATCTGATCTCGAGGGTCCAAGGCGCCTCCATCGAGTGGGCGGATAAAACTTTATCCGCAGCGCAAACGGTCACTTTTGACCAGTTGAAGGCGCCTTCATCAAATCTGAAGGTGCCTTCAAGCTTGAGGCGCCTCCAAGGCAGATTGAGGCGCCTCCAAGGTGGAGGCGCCTCCAATACTGGCTTGAGGCGCCTTAAGTTCTATTTCCAACATCCTTTCGCCTTGCTTTGACTTCCGTAGCTCCATGCGATTGGGTGATTTCGGCCAACCGAAATAGAGCTCACCCAAATCCAATTTTCGGCCTTCCTCGAGCAGCCTTCCTCCTTGACTTAACGTCCCTCGAACGCCGCGCATGTTCTTCTTGCTCACTGGTGTACTCTTCCGCAGCTCTCTCGTCCTTCGGACGCACCGAGCCTGTCGACTCCCTTCCCATGCCGTCCTTCTCGCTGTCTGCGTCTTCCGCTCAACTTCCTGTGCTCCTAAGCTCCTGCACACTCAGACACAGGGGTCAAACACAAAGCAGGACCTAACCAACTTGGTTGATCACATCAAAACACCCGCGGGGTCCAACAATCTCCCTCTTTTTGATGTGCATCAACCCAAGTTCAAGTTAGGGTAAAAAATAGACAAATAGTAATTTTAAAGAGAATTACTAAACTAACATTTTAAGCATAAATTTGCAATAAGTAAAATTGCAACTAAATAAAAGTTTAAGAACAAAAATTTTGAAAAAAATTATCTCCCAAGAGAGAAAAAAAATTTTGAAAAAATTATCTCCCTCTAGACTTGTACTAATCTCTCCCCCTTTGATCACAGCAAAATGAGGTAAGAGTATGATATTTAAAAATATTTAGCAGATTTTTAAGTTAGAAGAATTTTGAGTAAGATGAATTTTCCAAAATTTTCTAAACAGAATGGAATAATTTCTAAGTCAAAATTAATTTTTAGAATTTTAAAAAAATTTCTAAGTAAACTGAATTTTTTAGAATTTTTCAAAAATGTTAAAAAAACTTTAAAAGCATTATTTAATTCTAGTTTAATGTTTTTTTAGAAAGTTAATTAAACATTTTATTTCAATATTTCAGCTTCCAGGTCGTGGCGAGGCACTAGGTCTTCTTGGTTATTGGAGCAACAACCACTTCCTTAGACAAAGCTTCATAAACAAATTATTTGTTTAATTTTCTCTCTTGAAAGCCTTAATTAAATAAATTAATTTAGCACATATTTCGGAACCCAATAGAGGTTCCTTCCTACAGGATTATTAAAAAATTTAGGGGGTACATATTTCTTGGGCACTCTTCTAAGTTGACCCTGATGGTTTCTAATGTACCAATTCAGTTTTCCATAAATTCTAATTTTTGATTTTGAAAATTTATTTAAACATGTATTATTTTTTAATTTTTCAACTTCAATTTTTAATTTTTAATTTTCTGATTTTATATTATCGTACATCTCAAGTGGACATGCTTTTGCTAATTTCATTTTTAATTCAGTATTTTCTTTTTTTAATTTAAACAAATCTTTAGAAAGAGATTTGATAAATTTAAACGACTGAGTAGGGGTTAGGGCGCGTACCTTACTTACCTGACTTGGTGATGCTCTCCCTTCACTGCAGCTTTCCTCTTCTGATGTTCCTTCCCCTTCATCTATGCTCATTTCTGAGGTTGACTCTTCTTCTGATGGGTTGCCATTAGTGCTAACCTCGAGAATTCTTCGAGGTCTGATTCGGAGGATGACGAATCTGAAAAAGTGACCTTCAGGTTCTTGTGCTTGGATGATTCTGGTTTCTTGTACTTTGTCTTTACCTTCTCTTTCTCCTTTTTCTTTAACTTTGGGCAGTCATCCTTGATGTGCCCTTCTTCGTTGCAATTGTAGCAACGGACTGTCCTTGTCTTTTGATGACGTTTACTTGACTGCGATATAAATTTGTTAGATTTAAAAAACTTATTAAAACGTCTTACCATTAACGCAGCTTCGTTTTCGTCAATCGATGCGTCAGAGTTAGAAGCGTTTGTTTTTGCCTTTAAGGCGATGTTTTGACTAGTCTTCTCTACTCCATTGGGCTCTGCAACTCGAGATTCGTGAAGTTCAAAAGTAGAAAACAAATTTTCTAAAGTACTTACCTTGAAGTCCTTAGAAATGTAGTACGCATCTACTAAGGAGGCCCACTCTGGAGTTCTGGGGAAGGCGTTGAGCGCGTACCGGATTGAGTCCTGGTTCGTTACTTCTTCTCCAAGGTTGGTTAGTTGAGTTATTAACTCCTTGATTCTTGCTTGGAGTTGCGCTACCTTCTCGTCGTTGTTCATCCGAAGGTTCGTTAACTGGGTCCGGAGGATGTTGCGCCTCGCTAGCTTAGCTTTCGAGGTACCTTCATTAAGCTCCAGGAATTTTTCCCAAAGGTCTTTCGCGGAGTCATAGCTTCCGGTTCGACTTACCTCTTGTGGTGGCAGCACGCTCAGCAGGTGGAATTCTGCCTTTCCGTTGGCGACAAACTCAGCCTGCTCCTTGCTCCACTGATGCTCTTCTTTGTCTTTCAGAACTTCAAAATCATATTTCATAGTTAGTAAAATATCGAAGTCGGTTTTAAAAAATACCTCCGTTCGGCGTTTCCACGTCGCGAAGTCTCCGTCGAGCTTGGGGGGATGAATATTCGCTCCGGCCATCGTCTTGATCGTTGTGCTTCAGTCGGCGGTTAGTCCTTCTGAGGCGGTCTTGCTCTAATACCACTTGTTGGTGCAGCGGAGGCCGGCAAGAGGGGGGTGAATTGCCTGCACAAATTAAAACTACCCTCCTTGGATTTTTCAACTCGAAAGTACAAGCAATAGCAATAATAATAAAAGAATTAAAATAATAAAGCAAAACAGAAAGACAGAGAAGACAGAGAGTTAACCTGGTTACAACCAAAAAGGTTGTTAATCCAGGACGATGAAAAGCGCGCACTAGAAAAATCTCCTTATCTGAAGGCGGAAAAGCCTTTTACACTCTAACAGCTCAGAACTATTGCTAGGAATTGATTACAGAGTTGATGGAACAGTTGATTCTGACTTCCTAACTCCAGGGGCCTTTAAATAGCCTCTGGAAATCTGATCTCAAGGGTCCAAGGCGCCTCCATCGAGTGGGCGGATAAAACTTTATCCGCAGCGCAAACGGTCACTTTTGACCAGTTGAAGGCGCCTTCATCAAGTCTGAAGGCGCCTTCAAGCTTGAGGCGCCTCCAAGGCAGATTGAGGCGCCTCCAAGGTGGAGGTGCCTCCAGTACTGGCTTGAGGCGCCTTAAGTTCTATTTCCAGCATCCTTTCGCCTTGCTTTGACTTCCGTAGCTCCATGCGATTGGGTGATTTCGGCCAACCGAAATAGGGCTCACCCGAATTCAATTTCCGGCCTTCCTCGAGCAGCCTTCCTCCTTGGCTCAACGTCCCTCGAACGCCGCGTACGTTCTTCTCGCCCACTGGTGTACTCTTCCGTAGCTCTCTCGTCCTTCGGACGCACCGAGCCCGTCGGCTCCCTTCCCGTGCCGTCCTTCTCGCTAGCTGCGTCTTCCGCTCGACTTCCTGTGCTCCTAAGCTTCTGCACACTTAGACACAGGGGTCAAACACAAAGCAGGACCTAACCAACTTGGTTGATCATATCAAAACACCCGCGGGATCCAACAACATGTGTTTTCTCAAAATATCTAATTTTCTGAAATGCAAGCATATTAGCAAGTTTGAGAAGCTTACCTGCAACCTTGATCAATACTATTCAGAATTTTGGTTACTGGATAACCCAATTTTGCAGATATTCAAGAGGATGGAGATGAACAGGTAAAAGCTGATGCATTAAGGATTGGCCTTTATAAGAATGGTGAGATTCCAACGGACAGCAAAGAGTTTGCAAAGAGGATATTTTACACTGTTTATATGGGTTCTGAAAACAGGTACTCTTGCAAAAATCACAAACCCTCTTATTAGTATAAAGAATTCTGAATTCTTTGTTGATACATAATTGTACTATTAGTTCTTAGTCTTGCCTTTAATTTCTCAAGTTGGATAACTGTCAACATGAATTTCGACTTTCAGTTTTAATTTTCTGAGGATGAGTTTATCTTTTGATTTTGTGACTTATTGTAGCTGCTGGAATTTTGTTTTGAACTACTTTGCAGTTCTGAAGTAACCAGGTCTCGTGCTAAGATACTGGCAGATGAGATTGGCTCTTGGCATCTAAATGTAGATATCGATGGTGTTATTTCTGCATTACTCTCTTTGTTCCAAACTCTGACAGGGAAGTGTCTGCGTTACAAGGTAATTGTTATCAAGTTAGTTCTCCAATCATTCACTTATTTACATTATCATTTTGTTTACCATTGTCAAATTGGAGTAACCTTCATGTGGCTGACTCTTATGATGTACTATTTACTTAAGAGAACTTGGAATTCTCAATGACTACAAACTTTGTACTTTTTGGTGTGTAGGTTGATGGAGGATCTAATACAGAGAACCTAGCACTGCAAAATATTCAAGCTCGAGTTAGAATGGTGCTTGCATTTATGCTAGCTTCTCTTATGCCATGGGTTCATAGTAAACCTGGGTTTTTTCTTGTATTAGGCAGCTCAAATGTGGATGAAGGATTACGTGGCTATTTGACCAAGGTAAAAAAACTTTTCTTGTTAAAGGCCAACTTGTTCTTGTCTCAGTAAACTTGGTGGAAGATAACTTAAGTATTAAGAACCATGAGAGGCCATACTAAAAGTTGAATAAGTTCAAAAATCTGGAGGACCCTTTGTTGTAAATTTTATGAAGATTTAATGCAACATGATCAACATTCAACAAATTTTCCTGATGTGAAAAGGAGTCGTATACTCTAGCTATTTGGGTTTGTTCACATGTCAGGAGATTGAGATGTCACGAATTTCCTGTGGGACTTATTTGCCTCTCCTTTAATTTTCTAATTAGGCTCGTTGAACTCATGATTTTTTATTGGAGAATGGTATGATTAATACTAGCAATATTTTTGTAGTATGATTGCAGTTCTGCAGACATAAATCCCATTGGGAGTGTAAGCAAGCAGGATCTCCGGTCTTTTCTACGTTGGGCTTCCATACATCTTCACTATACTTCTTTGGCAGAGGTTGAAGCAGCACCTCCAACTGCAGAGCTTGAGCCAATTAGGTCTGACTACAACCAGGTATAAATTTATATCCATTGACTGATCTATTAGTTTATTTCTATTTGCCATTCAGTCTGTATAAGTACCTGTTTTTTCTAAAAGAACTTTGCTCCTTATTCTTGTTCTTTGTTAGTTTTGACTTTGCAGTATTTTTTTTTTCTATTAGTGTCAAATGATTGAAGTGCCTGCGTAGTAGATATTAACATATATTTTAGTATTAGCCAAGCCACAACTGTCAGGTTCTTTTTTTCTGATGGAAAAATTAGCATGCATATAGACATTTCTAATCCCATATTATTTTATGTGATTCTTCGGATATCCTATTTAGTCTGTGGAAAGTTGCCAACCATTAAGGGTTTGGCTGGCAAGGTGCTATGAAGGCCAAAGAGCCTTGAGTTCAAATCCATAATTTCTGGTCCTCTCCTGGTTCCTTGTGCAATTTGCATGTCGGATCGTAGCCGGAATCCAGCCAAAATGGGCTACGATCCCCCTTGGGTTCACCTTCCCACCCAGGTTGTAGTTTGGATCGAGGCAGGCGGCCAGAGGCTGTCGGCGGTGGACGGATTGTATGACATTGAGCAGGGGGCGGCCCGCCCACCACCGGCAACCTTCGACCGCCTGCCTCGGCCCAAATTACAACTTAGGTGAGAAGGTGAACCCATAGGAGATCGCATCCAATTTTGGCCGGATTTCGGCCGCGATCCGACTGCAAATTGTGGAAATGACCAGGAGGGGACCAGAGATTGCGGACCAGGAGGACAAACATATTATTTTATGAAATGCTTTCTTCCAAGAAGCACATGCCCAAACATATCATTTGACTCTAGCACTTTAATAATTAGCAAAGTAGCTCTTAAATAAATTTTAAAAATTAATTCCAACTAATACAAAAAATCATGAATATTAACTAAATAATTATTAATATTAAATATTACAGTGACAAATATATAATTTGTACTATCTTATGAAATATAATAATTTTTTTAAAATTTTGTATGAAATCAGTATTCATTAAAAAAACAAATTACAGCTTATAAACTACTATTTATGCATCGATAATTGATCAATTATATTCTATGAACAATTTTTTTTTTAGATATATTATAAAATGTGTTTTTGTTCATTAAAATCAAGTTATACAATATAACATATCATTTATTGCTAAAAATATGTAAAGGATACTAATTAAATAAAAATATTTTAAATAGATTAATAATCTAATCAAAATATTATGTATTTATTAGTACAATATAATTATCAAAATATTATTTTAAATAATTAAATTACTTCAATCATTCAATTAGACTAAATAATGGAGTAAAATTAAACCTAGGTTTCTTCATTTAATTTAATATTTAATAACAAAATTACTAATTATAGTAACATAAAATTATTTATATATTGATTAAAATTAAATTGATTAAATTATTAAAATATTATAAAATGATTATTTCATTCAACAATCAATGTTATTTTGATGTAATGAAATTATTCATGTATTTATATAAATAATTATACTAGAATCATTATAATTTTTTAAATTATATTATCACTATCCAATAAGTTATTTGTTGCATTTAGGTATTATATAGGTCATTATATGGATTTATAAATAACATAGAAATAATAAAATATCACTATGGGTATTTATATCCTAAAATATTTATGACACAAAAATTATATCATATTTCATACTCATAAAAGTACTATTTGAACTGTAATTATATAATTTTATTTGTACAATAATTGTAATATTTACTGAAATGAAATCATAATGCATTGTATTTCAATTATACTTTCATCGAACACTATAAGGTAGAAAATTAATTTGCAAAGCAATTTCAAAATGTAGGTTGCCAAAAACTAAGAACTTATATAGAATGCACTTTGGAACAGTGCATTTTCTAAATGCACATTTCAAATACAAATCCAATTCCAAACCCAACTTTTACAAGTTTAGTTGGAACAGTTAATTAGTGAATCAAACGAGTTAGATTAACAACTTAGCTAGATTTGGGAATTCACTCATTAACTCATCATAGGGTAGATAGGAAACTCATCCATTAACTTATTTGGTGTAACCACTAGCCCCAAATAGTCGATTCTAGTCAATAATAAGTTCAGTTATCTAACTTTATAAATGCCCTTAATATTGTTATCTCCAATTAAACTAGAGCTTTAAATTTCTAATGTATACATTGGAGAATGAATTTATTTAGGTAGTTTTAAGGCTTTTTTATTTGTCATAACATATTTGCTGAGATGAGTATTGTCCAATTCTACCATGACTTCCGTTTATCTTCTATTTTACATATTTTGCTATTAATGCATTAATATTCTATCTAGGCCTTTTTCTGAAGATTTTTTGTAAAAAATATTATACTCGCTAAGATTTTGTATCTATGTGACTAGCTGGATGAAGTTGATATGGGAATGACCTATGAAGAATTATCAATTTATGGGAGACTAAGGAAAATTTTCCGTTGTGGTCCTGTGTCAATGTTTCAGGTGATTTTATAAAAAGCTTCTTTAATTGCTATTTAACTTGAACACCATCATCTGCAATATATATAAAATGTTCTGCGATGAAGATGATGCTGGTCATTTTGAAATCAATCTTTATTCAAATGTGTTACTATGCTTTGAAATAGATTATTCAAGTTGCTAGAGTCAAATGATTATAACTGCAAAGGCTTTGTGGTTGACTTATTCCTTCCAGTTTTAGCTGTGGGTGAGTGCAAGAGGAATACAAAGGAAGCTTCAGATCAGTAGCTGTAGATAATAGCAGTAGAGCTGAACAGGCAAGCTATAGTGAATTGGCCTGCCATCACTTTTCCTAGGTAGATACGACTTATTGCACCACCTCTCATGATCATAGGAGACAAAGATATGGTGACAAAGATATTATGCCTAACCCACCAAACCCTGATGAAACATTCACTATTTGCATTCTACCAATGGTCACATAGAATCATAATTTTACATCATATAAAGCTCGAAAATGAAGATCAGGGCAATGAATACAATGTTAACCCTTTAGATGACTAAGAGAGATGGAAATGAGGAAAAGTTACGATGATATTATGCAATGAATTTCAATTCTCCCACACTAATCAGTAAATGATTGTAAGGTTATTATAGATGGTAAATGCTACACAATTGTAATCTCGATCAAACTCGCCATTTACATTTCACTCTTGAGCCACAATCAAATAACTACAAAGTTGCTCAGATGCATTGGATCTCTTTATCAATCATAATGTAAGTGGTGCATATCTCAATGATGCCTAATGAGAGCAAACAATGTATATTGAAAAAGAAAACATAAGTTGGCATAAGGCCAACCTAACAGATCAGACTGACTCCTTAAGTTTGACTTGCAATGAACATTTGTATTAACACAGTTGACTCTTAGTCAAGGGTCATCTTGATCAAAGTTATAGAAACTGAACCAACCCAAACTCGAAAATACTGGAACCAAGTTTCTTTTTGAATTGGTTTGGCTAAAAAATTGGATAAGTAAAGGTGGCCTTAAAAACAGGCCAGTCATGTTTTGTTTTTTGAAAATCAGAAAAACTAGGCTAATTTTTTGAAATCATTCCAGGCTTGTGAGTCCAAAATGCACCCCCAGTATAAAAACAATGATATCAGGGGTATGTCAGTTCAACTAGAATTAATGGATTAATATGACAACCCTTTCTTTTTTCTTATATCAAAAACATCCTTCTCCTTTTCTTCAAATCTTTCATAATGGTCACCAATCGTGTTAAAATCTAGTACTCAAAATTTTCATCTGCTTGCCATTCAACTCTACCATGCCCTTTCAAATTTTTTTTTTCAAATATTTTGTAATGACCACCCTTTGTGTTAAAATGTAACACTCATTTATGTTTCATACATTCATCGTCTTACGTGACATCCAGTGACATTACATTTTTTTCTTTTTAAAATCTATCGTAATGACCATTATTTGTGCTAACATCTAACACAAAATTTTCATCCAACCGTCATTCAGATCTACTTCATTATTTTGTTTTTTTTCCAAATCTTTCATAACGGCCACCATTCATATTAAAATTTAGTAGTCATTAATTTTTCATCCATTTGTCATCAAAACGCTTACATGAAATCCATGTGACTTTATGTAAAAATTTAGTACTTGTTCAATCATTGTGGAAGAAGATGGCTGCGTTGCTGCGTGTCTATGATCGGTCATCTGCAAATGACAATGTGATTGCTGCAATTGAATTATTTGATCTATGCTAACATATTACCATGTGGATACTACACCAATCTTTTAACGACGGATGAGTGAAACATTAATGGATGCTAGAGTTTAACATGAGCTATGGACATTATGCTAAATTTGAAAAAAAAAATGTGCCAGATATGAGAAATTATGTCAAGATTGTGCTATGTTAATCTAATAACTCTAAATTAGTTTTTTTTAATATTTTATTTTGATGGAATGAAACCGTAAAAATATCATATTGCGTCACATCTTAAATTTATGTTATTATTTCTTCATACTTGGATCCTTCAATTATGCCACTGATTGTTGTTGCCCTTTGTAACCTAGCCTTAATGCTTCAAATCAAGTTGCTTTGATCAATTAAATTATTTAAATGTATAATTTATGAGTAGAATTAATACGTTTGCAGCTTATCCAATTAACTTGCTTTACCATTGGACTTGACCAAGTTACTGCCAAATTATAAAGTTTAATCCTTCCAATTCTAATCAAACCAAAATAAATCCCCTAGAAACAAATATCTATACTGTCATGAAGACAAACCCCTCATAGAGATAGCAGTTGGGACTTGGGAGCCTGTATTTCCTTTGAGTAACCCTTCTTTATTAAAGAACCTTTAAATGAGTTTTGAGACTTCAAATCCAGGAGAGCTACCCAAGCCCTTTCTCCTTTGAGAGGCATTGGACGTGCTACTGATCTCAGCCTAGGCCTATACCTATCAAATCCTTCCTACTACCTTGTGGACTCGGAAGAATAAAATATATTCAGATACATAGCACAAACACATCAGGTAAAATGCATAGCTACAACTCTGGTTTATAATTAGTGTTAGGAAAAAGCTTTTTTTAGTTTTGAACAGCTCGGACATTTTATGTTAATGAACACTTGTGGCCTCATGTTGTACAGTTGTTCATTCATCAAAAATGGCTTGGGAAAATTCAGATATCAGTATCTAGATATACCTTCAACTGAATAACTAGTCAAAGCAGAAGATTAGAATGTGTGGGGGAAGTATTTGGAGAAGCTGGCTAGATGGGTAGCGGAGATTATTTACAAAGTAAAGACGAATGAAGATGATGATATAACCTTTTTGTACTTTGCTATATAATATGAGCTTAAAGTTGATACATATCTGGATATCTGTGTTGTTAAACAGAAAGGTGGACAGAAGCGTGTGTGAAGTATTTGAATCAATATTTATATGATCTATCTCATTTCTGTATAATTTTCTCATGTTGCAGAATCTGTGTCACAAGTGGTGTGGTAGATTAACTCCATCCGAGGTGGCAGAGAAAGTGAAACACTTTTTCAAGTATTACTCAATTAATCGCCATAAGATGACTGTGTTGACACCTTCTTACCATGCCGAGGTGATTTTACTCTGGGAGTTTTTATTTTTCAATCTCACCTCAGCTATCATAGATTTTAATCATAAGTCAATGTTGTAGAGCTACTCTCCTGAAGACAATAGGTTTGATCTTCGCCAATTCTTGTACAACTCAAGATGGCCTTATCAATTTCGGAAGATTGATGAACTTGTACAAGAAGTGTCTGATCAAAGAACAGCTAGATTCCCTGAAGGACTAGAAGATTTGGATACTGACTCAGCTAGTGGTAGTGGTACAGGAGTAGTGGCAGCGGGGTCTAGCAATCCAAATGCTGGCATTTAGGAAAAGAAATATGATCAATAATAGTAATAAGCTTTTATGCTGATCATTTGTGTTTAAGGTTTACATTTGCTTTTTATAGATCACAGGGATTTGAAAAAAAAAGAAGTATTTTGGTCCCTTAATAATCTTATAGTGAAGTTGTAAGTGTATCAATTGCTACCTGAACATTCAACATTTGGTTGTGTTCCTGGAAATCAATAAATAAATGGCTAGGTGCTGATTCTGCTTTCTGAAGAAAGCCGGAATACATATTCTTCAATAGTCCATGTTAAATTTAAAGTGGTTCTCATCCTCGCCAGAGTCGATAAGTGGTATGGTAATTGGCCGTCATGTGAAGGTCATAACTGTTGGTGATCTTTGTTGGTTTCTAGTTTCTTCATTGTGATGATCTTGACTGCCTTTTGGTCTGTTAAGCAATTGTATGATGTGTGCAGAATTTTCATTATCATTGTTCATGTAAATAGATCATGACTCGATCTCAAGCAGACAAAGGGGTGACTACTATATATGGCTATGTTCATATAACTATCTACTTATATGTTAATAATTTAGTTTTATGTTCTATGTTTAGTAATTTAGCTAATTTTCTCCAAGTGAGTTTGTAGTCGTTAAAATAATACCAATAATTGTTTGGTCTATTGGTAAGCAAGCTACACTAAAAGTCTAAAATAATTTAATCTTGTTTCTTCTGTCCAAATGAGAAATAACCTCATCTTCTGACCAAGAACAAGAAAAAGAGCATCTCACATTCCAAGTATTATTGGTAAAATTTAATTATAATTATGATGAATATGATATACACATTTAGGAAATTAGGTGACACTAATAAAATAAATCTAAATTATAAAAATGATTTGGTAAAATTATAATGCATATTTTTCTCAACAATCTAATACATGTAAAATCTATATGATTTTTTAAAAGTTGAATAAGTTGCATCTAATATATTCTAATTTTTTATTTTACAATTTCTAATTCTAAATTTCATAATATTTAATTATAATATTACAAAAAATTATATTTAATTTAAAATAACAGTTATACATATAATTTTAAAATACTAGAATAATTTCTTAAACTTTTCTTCCACAACTTTTAATAACCTCATGGAATAAATATGAAGGTAATTTATAATAGCTTTTATTCTAAAACCTTGGTTATACAAATATGTTTATATATATATATATATATATATATATATATATAACTGAAATTCGTTTGTACAAGAATATATATATTTTTAAAGGTTACATGGGTTTTCAGCATTAATCTATCATTATTTTTCTAATTGATTAACAATAAACTTATCAACCAAAAAAATATTTAAGTAGTATGGCTGATTTAATTATAAGGTATATTAGTATATATATAATTTATTTATATTTCTTTAAAAAAATTAGGTAAAAACAAAAAGAATGTCTTTCTTTTTTTTTAAAAAAAATATTATTATTATTTTTCAATATTATTGTAGTAATCATAGTACAACGTATAATAGTTACATCATAATTATTATAATGTGTTAAAATAAATTATTATTTTCAACTTAGTAAAAAACATTATATATAGAATATTTTTGTATAAAAAGGTTATTTATTAAATTTAATCATCATCAATTAAAAAAATAATAAAATTAGCCACCATTTTTGTTGGCTCAGGAAGACAGTTATCCTGAGATAGCTCAGTTATTTTTTTTTTTTAGCAGAATCTGAAGCAACGAGGAAAGATATGCTGTCTTATCATTCTTTATCTGAAAAAAAATCATTTTTTCTACATGTTTAAGGAATTCTTTTCCCCTTAGAATTTTCGACTAATGGGATTCAGACAGTGCTTCTTACACTATATGATAAGTGGTTCCAGTAGAGGTTAGATTAGTTTCTTGAATTGCATTAATGATTGTATAACATATTTCTAATGTTATTACCCAGCTTTACCATGCATGCTACTTGATCATATAAATTTATTTTGACGTATTACTTAGTTGAGATTGATTCTTTTTTTACATTGCATAGACCTTTTTAACTTTTCATTAGAGGAGATGCACATTACGATCCATTTTCATATTACTCAGTGTTTCTTCATTTTCATATCAGTGTTAGCTCCATTGTTATCGGACCTTGTTTCCATTTGATCTTGCATATATAATTTCCAGAAATCTCAAGTGTGATAAAAAAAAAAATCCCTTGTGTCAAAATTTCTTATTTTTCTTTAACTATTTCTAATCAACAAATTGCAGCTTGTTGAAAATCTGAAAGAAGCTGTTGGTTTGCTATCAAAAGTTTCAAGTTAGCTTATCACATATTAAACCTTCTGTTGGTAATTAATGTCTCAGGGCAATGTTTTTTGCCCCATAATAGTTTGCAGGTTATCTATCGTATGTTAGGTTATCATAGTTTGCAATGTTTCTGTTGGTAATGTCTCAAGGCCATGGAGGGGTATCCCACAGTGTTATTATTTTTATTTTCATGTTTTATTTTTGCCACAGATTGTCTCATTTACCTTTCTCCATTCATGTTGGCATTATAAATGAATCTAACTAGTGCTTTTACTTAACAATGTGTATACTTTTGCTTCACAGAGCTGCACATGAAGCAGGTGCACCTTTTACTTATCAAAATTTTGGAAATGGTATCAAGGGAATAAGTCCAGTGCCCAAATGGCCAGTAACATCAAGCGAAATTCTAATGAGTCTTTTGGCTGAGGAACTTCTCAAGTGGAAATCAAATTGTTCCAGCAAATGCTCAAGGAGAGAGAGGGGGGTACCAACACCACCTCTCATCCAATCCTCCTACAATACAAGATCAAATTAGAGTGAGGAAAATGACTTTCGTATGACATTCATCAATCCAAGCTCGAGGAGTCGTCTGCCTTACAGATACTCCTTGAGGGATAAGCTTGCCATTGGTGGCTCTATGCCGCTACCCGATGACGAGCCATCTTTTATATGTTCCAAAGCAAGAGCAATATGAGATTGGATGTCGTTATTTCCAAATACCCCCTCATCGTCCAACCCCTCCGACTCTTTTGAATTTTGAACTTGTGATTTCGCCAATCGTAAAACCTCATCATCACCTTTCAGTAGTTTCAGCACCTACAATACAAGAAGAATAACATATCAGAAACTAAAATTTGAGCTATTACCAAATGCGAGAATGTTTGGGATATAATGATGATGAGTCTTACAAATGTTATATGAGGCCGAGATCGAGAGGCACGCTTAATACAGAGGGAGATGGCTAGGATGATACACTCCAGTTGGGCCTCATTGTAACTAGTTCTTAAACGTGGATCGAGAAGCTCCTTAACTTCTCCACCTTGGAGGATTGGCATTGCCTGTTATCAGGAACAAACTGTTGTTTACAAACAATAGAATCTTAATAAAGAAAATTCAACACAATACATCGCCGATTCTAAATAAAAATCTTACATGGATAAACAAAATTTTCAGATAAGGACATACCCACAAAACCAAACTCTCTTGGCCCTTGGGGCAACTTGTGCTGACAGGTTTCCTTCCTGAGAGAAGCTCCAGAAGTACCACACCAAATGCGTAGACGTCAATTTTTTCATTCACCTTTCCATACATGAAATATTCTGGAGCCAAATATCTACAATAGGAACAAGACTTGTCACATGTAAGCAAAATCAATACTTAACTAGTTCACTCAACATCTCAGGATGATTAACAAACAATGCGCTGCTCACCCGAAAGTTCCTGCTACATCACTACATATCAGTTGTGATGTTGAAAGTGATGCCCATTTAGCAAGTCCAAAATCAGCCAACTTAAGCATAACAAAATCAAAGTATAAGCAATTGGTGATACAAAATGGAGAAAAAAATTGTTTTTTTAAAAACTTTGTCATGTACCAGAGGTTCAAAATCTTCTGACAAAAGAATGTTGGAGGACTTTACGTCTCTATGGATAACAGGTTGAGCATTGCTGGCTCCATGCAGATAATTCAATGCCTCAGCGATGCCCACTGCCACCTTGTACCTCTCAGACCAGCCAAGATAATTTTTGCTCAATCTATCACCTGACACCAAAGAGAATTTACAAGCCTGATAATTGAGTTGAAGCACATGAAAAACGAGTATTTCCATAAATTCAGATGCACCCACCATGAAGGTTGTCCTCTAAACTACCTCTTGGTAAGAAATTATAGACTAACATGAGATTCCCCTCTTCAATGCAAAATCCAACCAAAGAAACAATGTTCTTATGATGCAAGGATGTCATGATCTCTATTTCTGTTACAAATTCATTCATCACATCCACGGAGGGTTTTAGGATTTTCACAGCCAATTCCTTGCCATCTGAAAGACACCCTTTATAAACATGACTGCTACCTCCTTTGCCAATCAGTTTATCTACATATTTTCACAGCACATAAGCATCAGGTATAGACCACAAATATCAAAATCAGAGTTTTTCTAATGTTGATTATCCAATCAAATCTACAGGGGCGATAAAAGATGGAAGAAAGTAGAGAACCTGGTGAGAAGCCAGAAGTCATATGAGCGAGTTCATTGTAGCTGAACAATCTACAAACTGATGAGCACCTGTCTCGGAGATGTTCCAATTCCTTGGGAAATTCCCTTTCTTCTTCTACAAAATGTGAGTGCATGGGCTTGGAGTCAGGATGAACTGTGGATGCTGCTGAGAATCGACTTGGCAGACGCATCGCCCATTGAAGCACCGAGTTCTTCGATCCATCAGCTGGAACAGCTCGGGTGTCAGGTGACACTAATTTTCTGAGGAGAGGCCAACCAGGACTGTCTTCCTCATGAACAAGCAATGAAATGGAGCTTGAAGAAGCAGATGCAGGCTCAGGTTTCCTCTCCAAAGACGGATCCTTGTCAGACATCACAAACCGCTGCTCCTTTGCCTCCACTGTGAGAATTCCTTGAGTTGCCGAGCCATCACATCTCTCTATGATCTCACAGAAAACAGAGCTGCTTTTGTTCAGATTAGAGGGTCTTGTTCTTGCATTCCGGAGCTTTGAGTAGCTCCCATACAAGGTTTGCCCACCTGCATATGCTGTTGTGATGATCTTAGCTTCGTTGTGGGTTTTCTTATCCTCTGTCATCAATTGAATCATAGTCAAATCAGAAGTGTATCAGTGGATGAACACCAAATCATCAACCAATCCAGAAAACAATAAACAGGCCAACAACCTACGAGCCGAGAAACCGCCGAGGCTTCTCTCTTGAACACGGTCTTGCCGTTGCTCACCGCGTAAACAGAGCAATCTTGAGGTAGCTTCCTCGCACAGTACTTGGCGACCGAGTTGAATGAACACCTAGACGAAATCAATAGGTTTTGAATCACCCAAAACAGCGATCAGGGGAAGAATTTGTAGAAAATTACATCAAATCGAATCAACTCACCCGATGCCACGATCGTTCTTGGAGACGCCTACGACAAGCTTGCCGGCTCGGTAGGAGATGGCTTCGCGGACCAAAACTTTACGGACGGAGAGCCCTCGGGCTATCTTCATCTTTAACTCAACCTATCAAGGGATCCTTATTTGTCAGAAATTCAATTAGCGTGGCAAAAGAGAGCAGTGGAGAAGCCTCAGAAGACCACCTTTTTTAGGTTGCAGAATCCCTCGTAGACTGCGAGCATAGCGTCGAACTCTTTGATGAGAGACAAGAGAGGTCGATAGGAGCAGCTGAGGCCGTCCTCCGACGCGTCTACCGGCGAGAAGAAGAGGAATTAGATGGCCAGAAAAAGAAAGAAATAAAAAGAAGAAGATGAACAATTAATCAACGGAGAAAAAGTACCGGGTGGGGTTAAGGGGAGGATGTGCAGGGCGACGACGCGATCGCCGGCGTCGGCGTGTTTGACGAGGGCCCAGGTGAGGAGTTCCCGGCTATCGGCTTCCATCTTGAATCCCACCACCAGGGTCTTCCCGCCGCCTCCGCCTGCATCGTTCGGCTGCGTCTTCTCCTGCGACTCTTTTAGGCCAGCCGGTTGCAGCTCCTGCGCCGGCATCTTCGATGAGCTGCTGCTTTTCTTCTTCTTCGTTGTCGTCGTCGTCGTCTCCTCCTCCTCCTCGAGCACTTGGATCTTCATCGATGTTGCATATCTGCTCTGCTTCTTCTAGTGGAAGAGAGGGATGGAGCTTGCAGAGTTGACGGAGAGCGGAGTGTTGAGCGTGCCTTAAGTTGGAGGGGATCCAGCCGCCCATCGGCTGCGGGTCAGAGTGAGGATGCCCTGCAATTGTTGTTTTAACTGGAATTGATGTTGTGCATCGTTTGCCGTTAGATTCATTCATTCTGAGTAATATTAGAATTTCATAAATTAATGATAATTCAATTTTTTAAAAACAAAGAAAAAAAACAAAACAAAATGAATAAAAGTAGAAATGGTATATTTTTTTTGTTTTGTTTTTTCCTTGTTTTTGGTAGGGTTGCACATGGACTTGTGGGAAACCGGCTTATGGTCTCCAACCACAAGTTCAAAAAGTTAGCGAGCCATCACTGTTTTGTGTGGGGATGGGTGAGGCATGACTCATGAGTATCTATTTTTAGGTTCGATTCGATTCTTTTTTTTTTAATCAATTTTGCTATGCTATAGTTTTTTTTTAATTCAACTTTAATTTATTACCTAAATTAATTTAATTGTATTAATAGAATACACAAAGGGAGTATTTAGTTGATAAGTTTGGGAATAAGGGAATGGAATGATAGTAAAAGATAGTATTTAGATTGTGGGTTTGAGAATAATATTTTGGAAATGATTACTAGATTTATGGAAATCAACCAAACTCATATAACTTGATGGGTTTCATTTCCATTCCTATTTCCATTCCATCATACTATCAAATCCATATCCATAGTCATTCCCATTATTTAACCAAACACCTCCTAAATATTTAACTAAACTATATAAGAATAAAAAAACATAAAAATAGAAAAGAAAAATACTTTATTAACTAAAAATTTGATATTTACATGGTTACAACATCACATCTTTATTTTTTTAATACCATATCAATGTTATCTGTTACATTTATTCATATGTTTGTACAAGAATATTAGGGTTAGAATTTGGAGGAGAATATTAGGGTTAGAATTTGGAGGGGAAAGAGGGGAGATACTTATATATGTATTTCAAATTTGACCTTTTTATTGTTACTTATTTATTTATTTATTTATTTAATCAATTGAAAGAATAAGAAAAGAACCGTTATGAGGTTTGGAAGGTTGGATTTACTTAGATCTGAAATGACAATCAATTGAGAGTAAGATCAATCGATTGAGAACCCTAATCCACGGGATATGATGACGTTCAAAAATTCAAATCAACACATCTTCTTCTCTACTCTTCATCGTCAGTCCTTGAAGCTTCTTGAAGACAAGTGCTACTACACTATCCAAGTATCAAGAGACAATCCACATCGACAAGAGATCAAGAGCATAGATCATTTATTGTTGTGTTTATTTCCTTGTTCTTGTTGCATTTCGTATTGTATTTCTCGTATTTGCTTATACGAGACTTTTCCGCCTCCTAAAAGGAGGTTTTCATAGTGGACCCTTAGATTAGTCACCTCAAGGAGATAGATATCAAGTAAAATCAAGTGTAGTATCATTGCTTCAAGTTTTCAGTTGCAAATCATCATGAACGAAACGATTAGAGCTAATCATCTCCCTTCTAGCTTTTAAAATGTCCTAACAATTATTATAGATATTTGTTTTTGAATTAAAGAATTCAATAACTTCCGCTACTTCAACTAACCTTTAAATTGGTCATCTTGTGAACTAATGTAATATTTTTTAGGTTGAATACGATTATTATTATTGTGTTAATAGAAATCTTATACTATTTTATTTTATGATATGAAAGTATAAATATTATTGAGTGCTACTGTACTATAATGATAATTTATTTAATAGTTAATTTAAATTTGTAGATGTAATATTATCATATGTTGTGTGAAGTGTGGAAGGTTGTATATATATATAAAATTATTAATCTATTTATATATAAATAATTTTCTTAGATATTTTTTTTAATTATTAATTATATACCATAAAATTTTAAGAATTTTAGATAGAATCATATGATTTTAAGATTTAATCCTGAATCTTAAGATTCAATCCCGGTCGATCCAAACTAAACCTAAATTGATCATGATTGTACAAACTATAATCTCTATAAAACATTTTAAAATCTTAGGCATTGAGAGTGATGAATAAACAAATCTAAGTACACTAAATTTCTTTTTATAAATTATTATAACTTCATCTTGTATATACAAAGTTACAAGGTGTTGTTAACGAAAACGTACGCAAAGCATGATACCATTATAATTTTGTTTTAAACTAACATTGTACAATCATTTTTATTTGTTGTATTTGCGGTGCAACGAAACAATACTAAGTTGTTAGCTAGGTACTTACAATTTAATCTCCAACTATGATATATTTATAAGGTTTTTTTTTTTAAATTAGATGCGCAGTCACAAGATGCTGAGATTCTTGATGAACATTTTCTGATTTATCTTAGTAATCAATGAAAAATTTTTATGAGGTCAAATTGATCATCATAAGTTTGATATTATCTGATTTAATATTTTTTTTAACTCTCGGAGGTATAATTCAGTAGTAAATACTTGGGATAAAGCTACAGTGTGGTCAAACCTGAGAGTCCTGGAAACTGCTAATGGGGAGCTTAAATAATTTTTTTTTATTATTTCAATCATTATTTGTTCATTATCAAATGCAAACGAAAATTTCTTTTTCACGTTCGCCATGCATGAAAAGATAAAATGAATAACCTGAAAAAAAAAGGGTGGGAATAGCATGGTAAAGATGAAAAAAAAAAAAAATTAAAATCTTTAAAATTAATTATTCATTTTTGGATATGTCAATCATTGTCTATATATCAATCTATTCAATATGCAGTGCAAAATATATATATATATATATATATATATATATATATATATATATATATATATATATATATATATATATATGACTTTAGTTAAGAAGTTAGAGTTATTCTATATTTATGAGGTGCAAAATCATTAGTTAAAATTTCTTTTGCCTCATTACATATTTTTGGAGTGAATTTATTATTGGAAAAAATAATCAGCCGAACATATTTAGAAATTTATCAAATTTAAATTACATAAAATTAAATTCAATTTATCTATAGATATGACCTGAGTTGATAATCTCAGGCTGTCAACAGGGGTTGGTTTATGCTAACTAATTGCTGAGTGCAGACTGAGCTTTGAGTTCAAGCAACAAAGTCTGAGCGGACTGATGGGTCGGGTGGGCAAGCAATAGATTGGTTGATCGGGAAGAGTGCAAAGCGTTTGACCGGCCAGTTAGGCCGAGCAGATGATCGACCAACCCTGCGCCCGAGTCGCATAGCAGAGAGGCCGACTGAGTAGTAAGGTTGAGCAAGTTTGATCAGACAGAGCAGCCGATCGAGCGAGAGGTTAGTCAGGCGAGCAAACAAGCCGAGTGAGTGGTCGATCCGGCGAAGCAACCGAGTGGCCGATCGGGCAGAGCAGCAGAGCGACCGAATGAGCAAAAGGGTGGTCGAACGAACGGGCGATAGGGCAAGTGTGTGACCAGTCGGGTAAAAGCCGAGCAACCGGGCGAACAAGCGACCGATCGAACTAGGTGAGCGGCCGAGTGAACTGAACGAGTGGCTGAGTGAGAAGCCAACCGGGCGAGCTTGAGGCCGACCGGGCAGAGAGGTCGAGCGAGCTTTTGTCGGACGAGCTGGGCAGAGAGGTCGAGTGAGCTTCTGCTAGACGAACGAAACAACCGGGCGGGAGAAGCAGAAAACTTGGCTGGGCGAGCACACTGAAAGAGCGGTCGCATGAGCACACTAAGCGAACTGAGGCCTACGATGAACGCAATTTCCTTGAAATAGATTTGCCCCACATCCGGCTGTGCTTCTAGGCTTTCTCGAGTCGTCTGTGTCCCATGATACAACGGTGAACCATGATTCCCACCAAACATTAATGTCACGGCGAACTGAGAGCTACCCGATTGCTATCACGGGTTCTCTGCCGAGCAAGAGAAGCACGACAAAGGAGAAGGGGAGCGTAGGTGGAGAGCTTTAGCTTTTTGAGTGTGTAACCTTTTGCCTGTGATCGCAACCTCCTTATATAGGAGCTCAAACCAATGGGGAGCGCTAATGATTATTACTCGCCGAGCTGTGAAATGCCAGCGTTCACTCGGCCATTTTGATTCTGCATTAATTTTACTTTAATGCATCTGTTACATAAGCAGCAAAAAGTTTACGTGACAAAATATTGGTTGTTTTACTTGGGCAAATTTTGCCCTGACTGGTTCGACATTCAGACGCACGCAGGTCGTGCTTGCACACGAGCCAACATGGTTCAGTGCAATCTGTGTCCTAGATTTGCACCCCCTGCGAACTCACGCGTAAGAAAGAATCTCTCCCTATGCATATGTTCATATCATCAATGCATGTAAATCAATATAAACTAACCAATATGCCTTTAAACTTCTAATGTGAGACTAAAATCTCATTCACAATGAAACTTCATGCTCCTTCTACCTCTTCTCTATTCATATATATTCAACAATTATTCCAATGAAGAATGGAGGATGAGATTATAGATACATTTATAGGGAAGTTTTAGAGTTTTTTTTAGGTTAATTTAGTATATTTAGACTTAATTTGACTAAAATATTCTTAGCTCATCCTAGAAGATGGATACTTGTCATCTAATCCAACTCGATCTTCTAGTCAAGCCTAACATGACACAAACTAGACTATGTCGGGCATGACCTAGCACAACTCATACTATGTTGTATGTATATATAATTTACATTAGGCTCGTGAATAAGAAAAGATATTAAGCAATACAAAGCTTAATTGTTATAGAACATGAATGATTAATAATGGTTAGTTTGATTATAGTTAAGATATGGAATTCAAAAGTTTATTATCTCCTCACGTCTAGAATAATTATGCTTGCCGTCTTGGGAACGCACCTAAAGTTACAAAAAAAAAAAAAAAAAATCACAGAGCACATCAGGCACTTAATTATATAATTAGCTAGGTGCGCATCTAAATAAGTGATCTTTCTTGGATACGTTAGTATTCAAACTGTCCCTCGATTCAAACAGTCACTCAATCGACGATTAAAAGTGATCTTAGTCGACTGAAAGTCCTCAATTGATGGTCATGATTTGACAAAACTTCTATAGTCATCAAATACTTTATCATCGTAGAATCAAATCGAATTTAATTATGTTCAAACTTATTTATTTACGTATTGAGTTGTTCGAACTTACGCATGTTTGAGAACATTGTTCAAAATTTTAATTGAGCTTAACTATCAAGAACATTATTATTAAAAAAAATATGTTAAATATTTATCTACTCATGAAATTTATACTATTTCTTTGTTTTTTTAATATTATGATTAGTAGATTTAGAAAAAAAATATATCTACAAAATTATTAACGAACATTTTTCATATATACTATTTTTGGCAATTAGATTTTATATAAGTTAATAAATAAGTTTATTTGTAAATTATTCATAAATGTTGGAAATTGTTGGTGCAATCATCTTCGGAGCAAGGTTGATTAGTTTAACTAAACTTGAGTGGGTTCGAGTTTGAGTTTCTATATTTGGACAATATGTGGGACAATACGTGAGAAGAGGTCAAATAGGTCAAGGTTGACCGGATATTTGAGATATGTGAGACAGGAGTCAAGTAGATCATGAAGAACTTGATACTTATTGGAAAGTCTTAACTCGAGAGTTAGGTAAGAGCAAAGTATAACGGGAGGTTAGACAATGCAAAGTCCTAACTGCGGTTAGATAAAGAAAAGTCCAAGTGGGTCAAGGAGGATCGCACGTTGGCAAAGGAAAATCCAAGTGAGACAAGGAGGACTGCACGACGGCAAAGGAAAGTCCAAGTGGGTCAAGAAGGACTACATGTTGGCAAAGAAAAATCCTAACTGTAGTTAGACTAAGAAAAATCCAAGTGTGTCAAGGAGGGCCTCACACTGACAAAGAGAAGTCCTAACTGTGGTTAGACAAAAAGAAAATCCAAGTAGGTCAAGGAGGACTATACTTGATGATCGAAAGTCCAACGAGAAGTTGACACAAGATATAAAGTCCAAGTGAGTCAAAGGTTGACCGGACACTTTGTGATGAAGTCCCAACAGGTCACGATTGACCAGATGTTGAGCAAAGGAACCCTAGACTTGGATCAAGCAAGTTAGGTTTAGGCAATCAATTAAGATAATCAATTGGACCGAGCCTAATCGATTAGGATGGATTGATAATCGATTAGGAGTTTCGCGAAGAGAAATCGTAAAAATAATGGCGAAATTGATTGGCCTAATCCATTTAGCCATTGCTAATCGATTGAATCAATCAATTAGGCAGTGTTTATTGGTGTGGTTAGCATTGACGGTCTAACTCAGGTTTTGATGAATGACAAAATAGGTTAAGTTAGTTTTGTTGTGATCTAACATGCAGCCTGATTGGAGTTTATACAATGATGAAGGTCGATCGAGAAGAAATTGACGCACACTAGTTCAGTCAATCGCACTGCAACCTCCTTCGACTAGACTTGAAAGGGAGGCTTGTGATGCGGTGATAAGGGAGGAAGGCCCCACCCCGTTGCCATGGTGGAGGTCAGTGTCATGTGGGGGCCAATCAAGGCGGTCAAACGCCCCTAGACCACTGGTCGATCAGGTAGCACGCTCGCCCGATCGGGATAAGGAAGACCCGATCCGAAATCATAACAGTTCGACGAGGTTTCGAGCTTCCGACGCTCAGAAAGACTGCTAGGTATCTGCAAGAGCACGCCGAGCGGCTTCCCCGCTCGGCCTTATATAGAGCTACAAGAACGTAGCGGATTTACGACTGAGCTATGCAGAAATAGAAGGACGGCCGAGTGGCTTTCTCAGGACAACAGAAGCGTCGGTCGAGCGGCCTCCCGGCTCGGCCAGATAACACACCCATCCGAGCCGAGCGTCTATCTCGTTCGGCTCAGTAAAAGACACTGCTAGCTGGATATTATCTTTTTGGGAGCATGTGCCACTGACAAGTGGCATGGTCGGCAGCTGGTTCAGACAGAAGATTGTATGGCAGAAGCTTCCACTGTCACTTCAGAGATATGCTCGGCTCGTTAAGGTATTGTGTCAGGGACATTTTACTGATACATCTTTTCAGGAGAAGCTTCGAGAAGCGTGTACGTCTTGGAAAGTGTGCGCGCCTTGGGAAGCGTGCACACGCGCTACAGGAGCTCTATATAAAGGAGGGGTCCAAGCTTCAACGGAGGTTGCGATAATCTACTGTTGTTGCTACTATTCGCTACTTTGCTCTATTCCACACATCGCCGATGACTGACTTGAGCGTCAGAAGGTCATCGTCGGGGATCCCTTCCCTAACTCGACACTGACGCAGCTATGGTTGCAGGGTCTCGAGGAGTCAACACATGATCAACCGGACCGCCACATCCTCAGCTTCCGTCACCTCGACTATCGGACAGTATCATCTATTATTATCATACAATAGTGAAAATAACAAAGATTCAAATTAAAAGCTCACTCTATCTTAACTTAGTTAGGCGTCTATAAAATTAAAGGAGTCATAATTTTTTTACGCTTCAATTCAAGATTTCAAAGAATATACACAAATTTCATTTCATCTATCCAGCAAGTCATGAATTTACTATTACTTTTGGGAAAAAAAATATTCTAAACTAATAATAAAAAAATAAGAGAAGAAGAAATCAAACCTTCCAACTATTAAAAAAATGATTCTATTATCAACGTATCTGAAAAGAGAAAGTAGAGAAAAAAGAATTCCATTTGCGAAAAGGATTAGAATGCGAGGAATTATATTGGGTCAATTTATATTATTATATAATAATTTTTTTTTTTCAAAATTATGGATCCCTAAGGAAAAATAAGACTGAGACGAATAACTCTTTGATCCTCTTAGTAGGCACGGAGGCTATAAATAGACCAACAATAGCCCTTAATGATTGGAAAAACAAAATTTAAGTATGATATTTCACTAAGTTTTTTTTTTTCTATTTCATACCCTAATGTGCCTTGTCCTGTTATATTATTATACAGACACATACTCGCCAGACCACGCTACGCGTCACACCGCACTGGCTTGGAATGAATAATGAATAATGAATAATGAATAATGAATAATTTCAGCGACGAGTTACGCAGACACGAAGCACGCAAAAGTGTTTGTTAAAATGCCAGACGCAGAGAAACATTAGGCATCTCCAACGCTTTGGGCAAGTAGGATTTTTGGTGGCCCCACTACAAAAGGAATAGAGATAATTAAGAAGCTGGGTTCAAAATCGAATTCAGCTTCTTAATTTTCGTTGACATGTAGGAAAGAGAAATATAAAATACCTCACAAAAAGTTCCGTCAAGGTGCAGAAAAGGTCACGTTCAAAATAATAAGGACAAACGAAAATATATATATATATATAAATCTTCAAAGGAAGATATTCTTAAGCACACAAGTATATCTTCAATGAAAAATATTCGAATGAGATATTTTTTTAAATATCCTCCCTTTTAAGTATCTCTCCTTGTGTGGGATATTTGAGGGATTAATAGAAATTATCGGGCACAGATGTGTGCCTGATGATTTCCTCATATGGGGCCTATAAAAAATGAATTGTCATTATTTTTTATTTTTTAATTGAATATGATGGATCCTATCATATTTGATTGGTGGGATATTTCATTGTGAAAGTTGAGATATTTAAATAGTGAAATATTTGAAAGATAATGTGAAAGTGGGGTTCACAAATACTTGAGAGAAATATCCCAAGTTATTATGGATGCTCTAATACATATGGTAGAGTGAATGCATGGCAAGGTTGTTTCCGATCGGAATGTTCCCAAAGATGGTGTATAAGCATGGCGGGAATGTTCCGATCGAGGATACTCCTGGAGGTAGCATATGAACATAGTGAGGATGTTCTCAATCAACAATGTTCTCATAGAGAGTGTATAGATGATACTAGAGATATTCCTTGTCAGGATGTTCTCAGAGGTCGTTTGAGTCATAATAGGAATATTAACTAGATGATGTAACTGCCGCATCAAATCCAGTTGGCTCTTCTGCTGAGTTGGTTGGGACGTCCGTGTTTCACAATTCACAAACAATAAAGAGGAATGTTGTTGACAAAAGATGCACATTGGCACTAAGAATGATCAGTTGTCTTAGATTTTTAATGCTAAGTGTGACTAGAACCATGAAGCTCGCTTGTGGTGTTATTCCCGTGAAAGGGAAGTCGCAAAAGGACCATGTATCATCTAGATGCATCCCCAAAAAACAGGTAAGATCTAGGACCTCATAATCAAGAAGCAATTAGTTTGTCATAAATGAGGAGGAGAGATCTCATGCCCTTTGTTCTTTCCGTCACTGCCATCGCGTGATCCATGCATGCGTCAGTCACTGCACGAGCAGCTGTCCTTACACAACACAATTTTCAGAATTTCTATAACCACCAATTGAATTGCATATCTGAGGTAGTTTGTGGTATAACAAGCGGGGTAGCAATTACAGCAAGGTGATAACCTTCGCCCCAAGGACCTTCCAAGACCGTCTCATGCGATCTGGAAGAGAGGTATATTAAGAAAAACTTTACCTGCAGGGATCAGATGCCCGATGCATTTCACTGAAGTCAAGAGACAATATATGGTTGGTACCATATAGTTGTAGACTCAATCACATGTGGTGGCCTTATTTTTATTTTTCAAATTTTTAATAATAAATTTTTCTCATTGAAAATAATTGTTATTAAGATTAAGAACATTTTTCTTTTTTATTTTAAATTATTTTTATATAGTAAAAAATAACAATTAAGTACCTCCACAAGCTTTTTTTTCTTCTTCTAGGTGGAATAAAAAAATTAGACTTGATATCTCATTTGAAGAAAAAATCCCTATAAATACACCGTAGATAGAAATCGAATCTCAAATATCTGGATGACAACTTGACGCTCTTCTGCTACACTATAGCCACGGGGGCTATAATGTTATTTTGATGATTAAATGGATAATGAAGATGAAACTATAATTTCAAGTAATGATTCGTTCGATTTCATTGATTTCAAATGGCACGATACATTTTATCTTTTTTATTATAGTATTATTTGCCATTTAAAATCTAACAATACTAGGAAGGGCTAGATGTTAGAGAGCTAGGAAGGCCAAGCAATATAGATGGGCCCAACGTTCAAGCATCTTTGGCAAACCAATTGATTTTAGTGAGCCAAATTGTCTTGGTGCATTAGGTCGATAGAATGTGTGATCATATTCACCCAGGTTGCCCTAGAATATAGTTGAATTGATACCCAAATAGTAGACTTCCATCAATGAGCCATAAATCATATTCACCCAGGTTGCCCTAGAATATAGTTGAATTGATACCCAAATAGTAGACTTCCATCAATGGGCTATGGCTCAAATCACGGTTGTGATGAATAACCCTCCCACTTAGAAAGCCGCTCAATACTTAATTTGCACACCTTTATCTCATCGTGGCACCAGCGATGAGGGACGCTTTTCGTGAGCGTTATCAATATTCACCCAAGCTACTTAGTTTCATTTGTCCAATCTACTCGACCCACTTGGCATACATAACTCACGTGGTTTGCCAAAGTAGGACCGATTGGGTCATGTAGATTGAACTGGTTAGATAACCCACATGAGTTGAGCGAGGTGACGAACAAGACCAGGCAATGACCAAAGTTATGGATCAAATGAACTGGGTGGATCAAGCAAATCAAGATGATTGAGTAGATCACACCATATGGGTTGGATGGGCAAGATGAATTAATGGATACAACAAATCAAACAAGTGAAACCAGTTGAGTGGATCTGAGTGTTCTACTTGTCATAACACCTTGTAGCATATGGGGTTTTAATAGAATATGGATTAGTTGAATACCAAACTCACCAAAGTGTTAACATATTTCCCCATAGCTGGAATTTGTAGCTCTCTTGAACATACCCTAATTTCAGCTGCTAAACAAATATCAATCCTGTACACTTCCATGTTTCTTTGTCTCGTCCCTAACCAGTAAACAATTATGTGTTAGAATCTTTGTTGAACAAACTCAGTACTGATGCTGAAACAATGCTTTTCAGACTGTAACGACAGAATCTTATTTTCGATTGAACCAGCCCAACATCTAATTTAACCAAAATGTCTGCACTTTGAGTTGAGAGTTCACCATCGAATTTCGTACCTGAGAAAGCAGACGACAGGCAACAACCGAGCTGTGGATTCTTGATGTCAGAGTTCTGGAAGCCGGCCATTTTGAGTAGTTGCACTGCAATAATTCACTGTTAGAATGTACTGAACCTGCAGACATGAACATGTTTGAGTTATAATCGACATTCCTCGTCACTCAGAAAATTTTACCTGTTCTGTTAATGAACACAATATTGTTGAAGTAGACGCCTGCTTGCCTGCTGAGATGCGACGAGAAGTAGAAAAAAAAAATTATTAGTTTCTGTCAGGAGAGCTATTAGCCAGAGGACCTAGGCATGGCTGATAGCTTCCTGTTCCACCTTCAAAGCACCACTTAAGGAATTATGTGACTTGCACCCATGGTCCTACCAATAATACAGTTGACTATTACTATACCTCCGTTATCCATCTCGATCATGGTAGGCAATTATTGAGAATATAAATATATAAAATTGGGCTATTCTGTCAAATGACTAGTCAATCAACTTTAACAATTATCTTACTAACAAAAGTTGATAGGGCAAAATTTTAAATGATCAATCGCCAAGTAAGGGCTGGTGCAATATAATATTGTTCCTAAATTTGATCAAAAGTTAAGTATTCCTAAACAATGGTTGTTCAACCCAATAACATTTTCTCTTTTACTTTCGCCACACAAAAAGCAAATCCTAAGAATAAGTGGAACATTGCAAGTGATATAAATTTTGAGCAATGGTGATCCACAAGACTTGAATGTGAAAAATTGTTGAGGAAATGAAATTAATGACATCAAACAGATAATACCATAATGAAGTATCGTCACAAGTTTGCTGTAGTGCGAAATTATATAATCCTTTCACACTTCAAGTATGTACACAGAGAGATAATATTACAAAATAGCCAAATAAAATATAAAAAACTTATGGAGATGAAGCTTTAAGGAAAACTCATCACTGCACAGTGATATTGGTTATAAGGATAAAAAACAAAGTAGAGAAAATATATATATATATATAATCTAACTACTTAAAAATTGTTGAGGAAATGAAATTGATGGCATCAAACAGATAATACCACAATGAAATATTATCACAAGTTTGTCATAGTGCGAAATTATATAATCCTTTCACACTTCAAGTATGTACACAGAGAGATAATATTACAAAATAGCCAAAGAAGCTTAATATAAAAAACTTATGGAGATGGAGCTTTAAGGAGAACTCATCACTGCACAGTGATATTGGTTATAAGTCTAAAAAACAAAGTAGAGAAAAAAATATATATATACAATCTAACAACTCTATACAATCTATCATTTTCCTTATGAAAACTCTATATAAGTTCTTTTAGAAGATTCTGTAAGAAAATATAACCTTGCACCATTATTGAAGCCCTAAAATCGCTTCCATTTATTCCACATTATGCATATTATTGTAGCATGCACAATTTATCTGATCCATTTGACCTTTAATAGTGTTGGTTCCCTAGTACCTTCTGAACAAGTCTCTTATGTGAAGAAAGCACCATGTTCTGAGAAGTGTTTTGTACTTCCTCCAACCTTGGAAGTACTTCCCAATTACCTTTTTGAAGCTTGGCCTCCGCTTAACCATGTTATAATAAGCTGATACATTGGGCCTGCAAGTGATGTATTCCTCTTTAAGATCCAGTAGAACTATTCGTGCCAAAACAGGAATAAACATGGAGTCAGCCATGGTATAATCTTCTCCAGCAAGATACTTTGTAATGCCCAACTGTATTTCTGCATCATCAAGAAGATGACAGAGTTTTTCCTCACTTTGTTTCAGATTTTCAGCGTTCTTCAACTTCTCATCTGTATCATAGGCTTCTCGAAGTTTTAAGTGGTAAACACTAGCTAGATCTGGAGCTTGGACCATCCGAGCAATCACTACACGGCGAACAAATTTGGAAACAAATAGTCGATACTTTTCTGGGACATGAGCCAGAGTGAATATTTTGGGACTCCATAGATCAATTCTCTCCACCCATTCTGTGACCTTTGTGTTAATGGGATTGTCCTCACCATTCAGAGACACAGAGAGCTTCTCTATGTACCTTATGTCAATCAGGTGTTGCTATATGAGAATTTATTTCCATTAATAATGATATAAAGTAAATAAAACATCTTTAAGTATCAAGACATGAAACTTACTGGATAATATCAATGGCTTGGAAAATGATATGGGAACCATTTTGGAAGACAGGAAGTTTTGCAGATTGATTCATGCGAAAGAACAAGACATCCATGTTCTTCCCAGTTAAAGGATTAACATGATAAGATGTGTAATCAATCCCTTTCTCTTCCAGTGCTAACCTCACTTTCTGACTGTCCATTGAGTAAGGATGATGATAGAGCTGCATGAATAGACCTAAACAAATCCAATCAATTTTACTGAGTAGTTTAATTGATGTGTCACACAAAACAAGCTAGCTATTGTATCACTACTCAATGACAAATCTAAAATCTATTAGATTCAAAAATTATGATCAGCTTGTATACTGAAGTGAAATATAGACAGAAGAGATGGTGCAAAATACTGTCCCTTCAGTGATGTAAATGCTTTAGGACAAAGTTACAAAGTTTTGTGCAAATTCAATTATAAGCTACAACAGTTTAGGTCATATTACCTACCTCCGCCAGGAAACTAACGAGTAACACCTCTTTTTCAAGCCAATGAACTACTTAGAATACACAGTCCTATGTTTGAATCTCTAGTATAAGTATTTCAAATAAAGCATAGCCCTAGTTAAGTCAGTTCAAATATGGGATTGAGTCGGTCTGCTCCAATTTTCTTATTTCAATGCACAACAACAACAACAACCAAGTCTTATCCCACTAGGTGAGGTCGGCTATATGGATCCTTTTACGCCATTGAGCTCTATCTCCTACTATATCATCATCTATACTTAAATAAATTTTATCTTGTTTATTGTTGTTAATCAAGTCTTTTTTGGTTTTCCTCTTCCTCGTTTGATATGCGTGTTTAACATAGTTTCACATCGCCTAATTGGAACATTTATTGGTCGTCTAAGTACATGTCCATACCATTTTAAACATGTCTCTCGAAGTTTTTCGTCAATAGATGCAACTCCGATTTTCTTTCTAATACTCTCATTTCTTATCATGTCCGTCCTCGTATGTCCACACATCCATCTTAACAGTCTCATCTCTACAACTCTCATCTTCTGCTCATGTGCTCGAGTCATAGCCCAACATTCAGTTTCATATAACATAGCAGGTCAAATTGCAGTTTTGTAGAATTTTCCTTTAAGTTTTAGAGATACTTTACGGTCACATAAAACACTCGACACTCTCCTCCATTTCAACCATCCTACTTGTATTCTATGTAAGACATCTCTCTCAATCCCTCCATCGTTTTGCAAAAATGATCCTAAATATTTAAAACTCTCGGTTCTGGGCAATTCGTCATCTCTTATTTGAACAATTGTCTCATTACGTCTAATATTGCTAAAACTTAAATTCCATATATTTTGTCTTTATTCTACTAAGCCTAAAGCATTTCTCTTCTAGTGTTTCCCACCGAGATTCTAGTTTAGCATTTCAATGGTTGATGCAGAATATCAAAAAATAGATTAACTTCTTCCATGGCAGATCATGCTTGTCGGGATTAGTCATTTAATCATATTTAACAATCATAAGTGGTAAGCTGTCTTAGTTTCAGAAAGGAGGAACATGATGGATAAGATTCATGCATACAACCTCAAATAGTTGGGACAAATCAACTTCTTAAAGAGGATGGAATGATTATATGCATTAAACTCTAAGTGTGTTTAACAAAGACGGGAAAAATTAGGGTTCTGAAATTCCATTGAACAAGGCCACCTCACAGTGCCTAGGTGTTAAGGGATATATATGGAAGGCTATTTGTATCTATGTGCTAATGTATGCCACTAAGTCTTTTTCCCATTATACATTTGTTGAGGTTGAATTTATGATATTGTTTGCCATGTAGAGAATAATTTGGTGATAACACCAAATAAACAATAAATGTTATTTAGAAGTCTAATTGTTTTCAATATAACAAGAACTTCCTCAACCAGCCAACTTGCCCTAGGGCCTCATCATAAGAGATAAAGGACCTCCCCAAGTCCTCCCCTTTAGTTCATTAGCCATTGCTTCCCCAAATGACATTCAAAAATAAACCACCTGAGAACTATAACTTCGAAGAATAAACCAACACCCTAATAATTTAGTTTAATGGTTTATTAGTTTGGTTTCTACAAATTAGGTAAAATTATCGGTTTCGATTTGGTTTCAGTTTGAGATTATACAAATTGTTATCCATTAAGGTTTTTATAATATATATGTATGTATCATTAGATAAATTAGTATGTTAATTAGTATCTGTTTTTATTTTTATTTACTTGTTCCCTTCAGTAATCAATATAATTCATAAATAAGAATAAGTTTTATTGCTATTCCAATAGAAATCTAGCTTGAAAACTAGTTGTTGATTAATAAATATTTATTTATCAATTTACAATTTGAAACCAAACTGAAATCAAATTAAACATGTCAATTCAGTTTGAAACAGAATCAAAACCCTTTTAAGTTCAGGCTTGAATTAGATTTTTTGAACTTTGTTTTCACTTTCACAAAACCGATAAAATAAATCATGCCCATCCCTACAAACCACTAGTGCCACTTGGCCTCCCTTCTTCAGACAGCATTCATGAAGTGCCCAATTTACCAATTTTATGCATATATATTTGCAGTTGGCTGTAAAATAAAAATAGATAATACTGATACTGATGCAGACTAGATGTTCAGAAGGGAATCTACCTATAACTATCAAACTCCATGCGACTAACCTCCTCCCAAACAATACTCACCAGTTTTGCTTCCCCCAAGTATGGAGAGGTGCAATCTTTTGAGAAAAAAAATAGCTCTCTCTCAACATTCTTCCATCCTGGAACTTATTCAGGAAAAGCATCCAACCATTATGCAGTTTGGTGATACCAGGAAAGAGCGCGCAGGTCAGAAGGTGAAGAAAAGTGAAACGAAAAGCACTTGATTTATTAGAACAAGGAGTACAAAGAAGTTAAAGCTTAGAAACCTAGAAACCCTCAAGTAAAGCTCAAGTGGATGCTTGATGCCTTGCAAGAGGAGATCACCTTCTTTCTTATAGCAAACGTCGGGTGCTCTTTGGGGCCCCATCGTCACGTTTGGTGATAAGAAGATAAGAAGGAATCTTGTTTTACATCACATCTATGCTACTTTACAACACACTTGATAGCACACCTATGCTACTTTACAGCACACTTGATTCTGCAAAGTTGCCGGAATCTTCTTTATTAAAGCTGAGTAGTCGTTTCATGGGTCCATTATGCTCGCTGCTTTAGACCTTAAAATTCTTCATCCTGGATACGCAATCTTGAAGGAGATATGCTGCCTGTGATAATTGTTCGTCGTTTTGTTTGACAGCAGATACTAGTCATTCCACCAGTTGTCCTTTCCTCTTCTTTTATTGCACTCTTGTTTCTTTAATGAGTGGATGATTCGAAGTTGCTGTAGTGCGTAGACGGTTTGGATTGCGGCTTTCTATTCAAGCATGTGTAATTCTTCTAAGAATTGATTGTACTTGTCTAGTGGGATTGGGTAGGAGTTATGTATTTCACTAAGCTTCCGTTGGTACTGCTCAGCGACGTTGAGAGTATCTGCAGCATCCTGTTCAGCGTTGCTTGTGCTTCTGGGTTGGGCTGATTCTCTACCTCCTTGAGTGCTGGAACCACCAAGGCTAGTTGGCCTAGCTCTGGTTCCGGCCATTCTGCCAAAATTAAACTGATGGGCCTGCTCCAGTGATATAATCAATAAAAGAAATCCACCGTTCTCTAGAGGGCTTGTGATTAGCGGTTTTGTCGAAAAAATTGATGATGGCCTGACAATCGGTTCTAATGAGTAGTTCCGATTTATCAAGGAAATAGATTTTGAGAGCTTCCATTGTATTCATCACCGCATAAATTTCAGCATCAATTGTTAATTTCGGAGGATTAAACTTTCCGCTAGAATAAGCACATATTTGAGGAAACTGGGTCAAATTTCCTTTTCTTCCACTTGCACACGCCTCCCCATCCATCCATACACCCATCAACCTCTAGAATTATATAGCAATTTGGAGGGGGTATTTCTAGGTCTGGGAGCTGCTTCACCTTCTCTTTAACTTGATGAATTAAATCCCAGTCTTGCTGATTTAGTCTCTTTTCTCCGTTAGGAGATGTTTTTGCATAAAGGGGTCCTAGGAGCTTTCCCAGGTTTGGGATGTAATTTCTTGCATAATTTAATAATCCTAGCCATGATCGCATACCTTTGGTAGTCTTGAGCTCATTATCTTTGAAGTCTGAGATCTTGGATATAACATGAGGCTGTAGTTTGATTCTGCAATTTCCTATAATGGCCCTAAGAAATTCAATTTCTGGTACACCAATTTTCATTTTAGTTGGGCTTAGAACTAGCTCATTTGCTTGACAGATTTGGAGCATTCTCTGAAGGTGTTGTTCATGGCTCTTTTCATCTGGTGAAAATACCAGTATATCATCGATGTATACAGCTATGAAGTCTTCTGTTCCCTTGAAGCATAAGTCCATTTTTCTCTGAAATACCGCAGGTGTATTTTTTAACCGAAATGGCATTACCAGCCATTCATATAATCCGTCAGGAACCAGAAGGTCGTCCGCTCAATAGAGACAGGTGCATTGCAACTTGATGAAACCCACTCTTTAGATCAAATTTTGAAAAAATGCAGCTATTACTGACCTTTTTAAGAATAGTGTTGATGCCAGACAGGCTATATTGATCTTTGTGAGTTATATCATTAAGGCGTTTGTAATTGAATACCAGCATTTCTTTGCCTTTCTTTTCTTTCTTGGTAATTGGATCAACTATCGTCCCGGAATTTACGATGATTGAAGTTGTCCGGTGCCTGCTCTTGCTGGGTCTAATAATTCCTAAATCCAGTAATGCTTTCACATGCTTTGTAAAGGCCTCCTTTTGGGTTGGAGTAAGATGCTTTAGAGGTCTATCCTCAATGGTGAATTCTGGATTTTTGATGTCTAGCTGACAAACAATTTTATTCTTCTGCAAGTGCTGCAAGGGATTCTCTCCAATAATTCCTTGTTCCTTGAGTTTTTATAAGAGTGGTTTGAATTTTTGTTCAAAAGTCTGACTTATCCTTCCTACAGAAATGTGAACCATCTCCTTAATCTGGATATACTCTTCTTCATCTAATTCCAATTCTTCTATTGCTGCATGGACAGATGGTAACGTATTAATAGTAGTCAGATTTTTATAGAATGTTATCGTATTTCCCTCGATTCTGAGTCCTCCATGCATAGCTCTTATAAAATTACATCCAATAATAAATTAGATGTTGTCGCCTAATACCATCGGAAAACTGTAAGTGTAGGGAATCCGGAAAATATTATCTACGATCATCATTCTTCCATTCCTTAGCTTCATATTAGCAGTTTGTTGTGAATTTATACCGCTGAAATTCACCACAAAGCTGTTCTGTTCTAATGCTTCTTTCGGGATTGATCTTTGGTCCACACAACAAGTAGTTGCTCCTGTATCAAGAATCGCCTTTAGTTTAAATATTGGGATTCCTGGAATTTCTTGGGCTCTGTGCAGCAGCTACTGTCTCTTCAATAAGCATGTGAGCTGCTTCTTCATCTTCTAAATCTTCAAAGTCTTTTTGCAAATCTCTTTCTAATTGCAGAGCTTCATAGTGAGATTTGTAATAATCGACTTCCTCTTTTAACCTCTTGATTTCTTCTTCGCACCATATAATATAATTTCTTTGCTCCTGTATAAGATTCATTGGATAAAATGGTGTTGATGGAGCAGGAGTAACAGGTACCTCTTTGTTGAAATAATATGGTCCGCATAAGTTGCAGACAGTCAGGAAGCAGTCAGGGCAGTGTATTCTTGCTCGTTGTATGGTTGCCCTTTTACAACAGATGCAGATATGTGATTGGGGGGCAAAAATACGTTCATTATGCTTCCATTTATGAAGACAGCTGGATTGGGCTTCAGTTAATCTTACTTGCTGTCTGTAACCTCCATCTTCTAATCCAAGCATATATATTGTATTTAACCATTTATGAAGACAGCTGGATTGGGCTTCAGTTAATCTTACTTGCTGTCTGTAACCTCCATCTTCTAATCCAAGCATATATATTGTATTTAACTGTAATGTTTGGATAGATTTTTGTACCTCATATATATCTTCCTCTCCTTCTGATATGCTAAAGATAGCGTCACTTTGGGCTTCTCCTTCTTGGACGAAGAAAATGTCACAATCTTCTGGTAGCTCTAGTTGCTCAAAAATAGCAACTCTTTTTATATTTCTTCTTTCGTTGGGGCAATCTTTGGCAAAATGTCCTTCTTGACCACAGAGATAACATTTGCATTTTTTGTTACGAAGTAAATGTTTTCTTTTCTCGATTCGAGCATGTGAATCGTGAGGTTTACCTTTGTAAGTCTTTGATTGTCTTACCCTAATTTTCCTTGGTCCAAATTTTTGATAATACCCTGGTATGGGAATTTGGCTACAGAAAGACAAATCCTTTAAAGATCGTTTAAAGGCTGCATCATTGCATTCTTGCTCAAGAAATTTATGGGCAAAGATAATTCTTGGAAATACTCCCACTGTCAATCCTGGGTGTCTTGCTTCAAATGCTGCTTTTATCCGGTTTCCAAGATCTCCGGGCATTTTAAGCCAAAAATTTTCGAATAATTATGGTCTTGCATAGAGTCATCCTGTTTTTGCTGCTAGCCTCATATAATCAGATTATATGATATACTGGATAATATTCTTCACATTATCACATGATAACTTCTCCAGATCTCTATATGCAGCATTTTGTATTTCTGTAGAGCCTTGAGTAGGATCTTCTGCAGAGAAAACCCGCCTCATTTGAGATAAAATGATTTGGGTTCCCTCCCTTCCTTCACTGATAGATATAAGGACATCATATTCAGTGGCATAGGTCATCCTTCATTGGACCCATGTTATTTTTTCAATTTCCCCCAATAGATTTTCTTTGAACTCAATTTTTTCTTTAGAATTTGTAAATGCTTGTGATGTCACAAAATTCTTGGTTATGGATTCCCACTGAGAAAAGGCGTCATCAAAGAGATTTAATTGTTCTGGTATCACAAATAATGCCCCACTTTGCTGTTGTGCAGAGGGTAGAGTTCATAGTTTATTATTCATTCCTCCCTTAAACTTTGCCCTTGGAGGTTGTTGCTCATAGATTGGTTGGAAGGCTGGAGGATTTGCCATATTATTTGCATGCGGATACCCTGGCGGTCCCACTGTAGTGTCTGTAGGGGGTCGGTATGGAGATATCATCGTACTTGTGGAATAAATTTGTTCTGATGCTGGTATTATTTCATCAACTAGGCGTCTTAAGCTTGGGTATTCCATTTCACAATTTGCTGCGATAAGCTCACTTTCCCCATGGAATACCCAAGCTTAAGACGGCTAGTTGACGAAATAATACCAGCATCAGAACAAATTTATTCCACAAGTACGGTGATATCTCCATACCGACCCCCTACAGACACTGCAATGGGACCGCCAGGGTATCCGCCAGCAAATAATACGGCAAATCCTCCAGCCTTCCAACCAATCTATGAGCAACAACCTCCAAGGGCAAAGTTTAAGGGAGGAATGAATAATGAACTATGGACTCTACCCTCTGCACAACAGCAAAGTGGGGCATTATTTGTGATACAAGAACAATTAAATCTCTTTGATGACGCCTTTTCTTGGTGGGAATCCATAACCAAGAATTTTGTGGCATCACAAGCATTTACAGATTCCAAAGAAAAAATTGAGTTCATAGAAAATCTATTGGGGGAAATTGAAAAAATAACATGGAGGATGACCTATCCCACTGAATATGATGCCCTTATATCTATCAGTGAAGGAAGGGAGGGAACCCAAAACATTTTATCTCGAATGAGGCGGGTTTTCTCTGCAGAAGATCCTACTCAAGGCTCTACAGAAATACAAAATGTTGCATATAGAGATCTGGAGAAGTTATCCTGTGATAATGTGAAGAATATTATCCCGTATATCAATGATTATATGAGGCTAGCAGCAAAAACAGGACGACTCTATGCAGGACCAGAATTATCCGAAAAATTTTGGCTTAAAATGCTTGGAGATCTTGGAAACCGGATAAAAGCAGCATTTGAAGCAAGACACCCAGGATTGACAGTGGGAGTATTTCCAAGAATCATCTTTGCCCATAAATTCCTTGTGCAAGAATGCAAAGATGCAACCTTTAAGCGATCTCTAAAGGATTTGTCTTTCTGTAGCCAAATTCCCATACCAGGGTATTATCAAAAATCTAGACCAAGGAAAATTGGGGTAAGACAATCAAAGACTTACAAAGGTAAACCTCATGATTCACATGCTCGAATCGAGAAAAGAAAACATTTACTTCGTAACAAAAAATGCAAATGTTATCTCTGTGGTCAAGGACATTTTGCCAAAGATTGCCCCAATGAAAGAAGAAATATAAAAAGAGTTACTATTTTTGATCAACTAGAGCTACTAAAAGACTGTGACATTCTCTCCGTCCAAGAAGGAGAAGCCTAAAGTGACGCTATCTTTAGCATATCAAAAGGAGAGGAAGATATATATGAGGTACAAAAATCTATCCAAACATTACAGTTAAATACAATATATATGCTTGGATTAGAAGATGGAGGTTACAGACAGCAAGTAAGATTAACTGAAGCCCAATCCAGCTGTCTTCATAAATGGAAGCATAATGAATGTATTTTTGCCCCCCAATCACATATCTGCATCTGTTGTAAAAGGGCAACCATACAACGAGCAAGAATACACTACCCTGGCTGCTTCCTGACTGTCTGCAACTTATGCGGACCATATTATTTCAACAAAGAGGTACATGTTACTCCTGCTCCATCAACACCATTTTATCCAATGAATCTTATACAGGAGCAAAGAAATTATATTATATGGTGCGAAGAAGAAATCAAGAGGTTAAAAGAGGAAGTCGATTATTACAAATCTCACTATGAAGCTCTGCCATTAGAAAGAGATTTGCAAAAAGACTTTGAAGATTTAGAAGATGAAGAAGCAGCTCACATGCTTATTGAAGAGACAGAGCCCAAGGTTAGTAAAAACTATGTTGTATAACTTACCAGTGGAAATTGAAATTCCAGGAATCCCAAGATTTAAACTAAAGGTGATTCTTGATACGGGAGCAACTACTTGTTGTGTGGACCAAAGATCAATCCCGAAAGAAGCATTAGAACAGAATAGCTTTGTGGTGAATTTCAGCGGTATAAATTCACAACAAACCGCTAATATGAAGCTAAGGAATGGAAGAATGATGATCGGAGATAATATTTTCTGGATTCCCTACACTTACAGTTTTCCGATGGTATTAGGCGACAACACCAATTTATTATTGGATGTAATTTTATAAGAGCTATGCATGGACTCAGAATCAAGGGAAATACGGTAACATTCTATAAAAATCTGACTACTATTAATACGTTACCATCTGTCCATGCAGCAATAGAAGAATTGGAATTAGATGAAGAAGAGTATATCCAGATTAAGGAGATGGTCCACATTTCTGTAGGAAGGATAAGTCAGACTTGAACAAAAATTCAAACCACTCTTACAAAAACTCAAGGAACAAGGAATTATTGGAGAGAATCCCTTGCAGCACTGGCAGAAGAATAAAATTGTTTGTCAGCTAGACATCAAAAATCCAGAATTCACCATTGAGGATAGGCCTCTAAAGCATCTTACTCCAGCCCAAAAGGAGGCCTTTACAAAGCATGTGAAAGCATTATTGGATTTAGGAATTATTAGACCCAGCAAGAGCAGGCACCGGACAACTTCAATCATCGTAAATTCTGGGACGATAGTTAATCCAATTACCAAGAAAGAAAAGAAAGGCAAAGAAAGGCTGGTATTCAATTACAAACGCCTTAATGATATAACTCACAAAGATCAATATAACATGTCTGGCATCAACACTATTCTTAAAAAGGTCAGTAATAGCTGCATTTTTTCAAAATTTGATTTAAAGAGTGGGTTTCATCAGGTTGCAATGCACCTGACTCTATTGAGCGGACGGCCTTCTGGGTTCCTGACGGATTATATGAATGGCTGGTAATGTCATTTGGGTTAAAAAATGCACCTGCGGTATTTCAGAGAAAAATGGACTTATGCTTCAAGGGAACAGAAGACTTCATAGTTGTATACATCGATGATATACTAGTATTTTCACCAGATGAAAAGAGCCATGAACAACACCTTCAGAGAATGCTCCAAATCTGTCAAGCAAATGGGCTAGTTCTAAGCCCAACTAAAATGAAAATTGTTGTACCAAAAATTGAATTTCTTGGGGCCATTATAGGAAATTGCAGAATCAAACTACAGCTTCATGTTATATCCAAGATCGCAGACTTCAAAGATAATGACCTCAAGACTACCAAAGGTATGCGATATGGTTGGGATTATTGAATTATGCAAGAAATTACATCCCAAACTTGGGAAAGCTCCTAGGACCCCTTTATGCAAAAACATCTCCTAACGGAGAAAAGAGACTAAATCAGCAAGACTGGGATTTAATTCATAAAGTTAAAGAGAAGGTGAAGCAGCTCCCAGATCTAGAAATACCCCCTCCAAATTGCTATATAATTCTAGAGGTTGATGGGTGTATGGATGGATGGGGAGGCGTGTGCTAGTGGAAGAAAAGGAAATTTAACCCAGTTTCCTCTGAAAAAATATGCGCTTATTCTAGCGGAAAGTTTAATCCTCCGAAATCAACAATTGATGCTGAAATTTATGCGGTGATGAATACAATGGAAGCTCTCAAAATCTATTTCCTTGATAAATCGGAACTACTCATTAGAACCGATTGTCAAGCCATCATCAGTTTTTTCGGCAAAACCGCTAATCACAAGTCCTCTAGAGTACGGTGGATTTCTTTTACTGATTATATCACTGGAGCCGGCCATCAGTTCAATTTGAATATATTGATGGAAAAAATAATCAGGTAGCGGATTCTTTATCTCGATTAATATCTGTGTTAATTTTGGCAGAATGGTCGGAACCGGAGCTAGGCCAACTAGCCTTGGTGGTACCAGCACTCAAGGAGGTAGAGAATCAGCCCAACCCAGAAGCACAAGCAACGCTGAACAGGATGCTGCAGATACTCTCAACCTCGCTGAGCAGTACCAACCGAAGCTTAGTGAAATACATAACTCCTACCCAATCCCACTAGACAAGTACAATCAATTCTCAGAAGAATTACACATGCTTGAATAGAAAGCCGCAATCCAAACCGTCTACGCACTACGGCAACTTCGAATCATCCACTCATTAAAGAAACAAGAGTGCAATAAAAGAAGAGGAAAGGACAACTGGTGGAATGACTAGTATCTGCTGTCAAACAAAACGACGAGCAATTATCACAGGCAGCATATCTCCTTCAAGATTGTGTATCCAGGATGAAGAATTTTAAGGTCTAAAGCAGCGAGCATAATGGACCCATGAAACGACTACTCAACTTTAATAAAGAAGATTCTGGCAACTATGCAGAATCAAGTGTGCTGTAAAGTAACATAGGTGTGCTATCAAGTGTGCTGTAAAGTAGCATAGATGTGCTGTAAAACAAGATTCCTTCTTATCTTCTTATCACCAAACGTGACGATGGGCCCCAAAGAGCACCCGACGTTTGCTATAAGAAAGAAGGTGATCTCCTCTTGCAAGGCATCAAGCATCCACTTGAGCTTTACTTGAGGGTTTCTAGGTTTCTAAGCTTTAACTTCTTTATACTCCTTGTTCTAATAAATCAAGTGCTTTTCGTTTCACTTTGCTTCACCTTCAGACCTGCGCACGCTTTCCTGGTATCAGAGCTTGTTCTTGTTTCGGCTTGTTGGTATTATGCAACTCGAAGAAGCAAAAGGATAGATCCTAACTTGGCGAGAAAGGCAGGAGGCCTAAGAAAGTCCAAGGGCACATCTATATGAGATTCTCCAGGAAGGAACTGCCCTCGTCCGGACTCCAGGAGTCCCTGTAAATCCTGATAAATTTTATGAGCACTTTATATTACAAGAAATACTACCTCATACAGAGAAGCAATTTCTTCAACTGATCCTATAGAAACCCCTTCTATTGGCTTTGCTAAACCAAGCGACTACCAAGGTATTACACCTGGAATCGCTGCAATCATCAAACCAAATAACACCCAAATCCAATTACTAGTCCAAATAGCTGAAACCTTAAAGGAAATCCAATCTGATCTTCGAAAACAGCATTCGCCTCCTTTCCCACAAGACCTTATTTCCAAATTACAAAATCTATCTCTTGGTCCCCCTAAACCAAAGGAAAAAGTAGGAGAACTCCGAGTATTCAAAGACCCTTACAAAATTCTGAAGGAGGAACAAGAAAAGCTAAAGGGAGTATGGCCACCACCAGAACAGAACAGCAAGCAGCCACAACTCCATTATTTGAAGATCAAATAAGAAGCTACCGAAGAACTCAACGAAGGCTCCACAACGCTCAACAAGTAGCACGAAGAATTGGGCGGCAACTCACTGGAGGAGCAGCTACAGGATATACGCTGGAACAACAAATTGAACCCGAAGCTCAATTACAATTATCAATGCAAGAACTTGCTTCCATAGTACCAGCTGAGGTACTTTATCATTCAAGATGAGGTGATGCACATCACAGAGTCTATGTGCACAGATCTGAAGAGGCTATGCTAGTTACTGACAACCATCAAGTTGATAGAAGCTTTATTCAAGAAGAAAGTTTTAATCAATTAAGAAGAAGCCGAATGCAATACATTCACCTGGGCGTTCTCCAGGTACGTGTCCAAATATTACATCGATAACGTGAAGGGACGATGGCTTTTATTGTATTCAGGGACCACCGATGGCAAGGAGACCAAGCAATATTGGCAACCATGGAAGTAGATTTAACATCTGGAAGCCAAATGATTTATGTCATCCCATAAATAATGATGACTATCGGAGACTTCTACCGAAACATTCAAATCTCTATTCTTACAAGAGGATATAAAGTCTGGCAAAACAGTGAAGCCAACCTCTTAATCACAAGAGAACTTGTAGGTAGACTTTCTAACACTCCTAATGTAGGCTTTGCTTATGAAATACAGGGGGTGGTAGACTATTTAACCTCCCATGGAGTTAATGCCTTACCTGGACGAAGTTTCTCAACAAGAAGCCTACAAGGTCTTAATTGGGTAATTAATCCTACCCAAATATCAATCCCAGTACAACCATCAGAAGTCAACAGTCAAACAATGATGGATGGACGAATCTCACTCAGCTTTAGCAATTATGCTACTGCATAGCCATCAGAACAACCAGTATACAATAACAAAGACGAAGAAATCCAAGAAATTCTGGCAGTTCTTATAGAAATAAAGCCAAGAGTCTTTACAAATTTTGAAGGAACAGCTGACGAGTATTATGAGGAATATGGAGATATTGATGACTATATTGAAAAAGGAAAGCAGATTATCGATCAAGATGAAAGGTACTCTTCAACACCTGAACCCCATATTCTTGTTAATAAAATTTCTCAGCATGCAACTTTACCACAAAGACAAACGGAGGGATCAGCAGGACTTGATGTTTCTGCAAGTCATGCTGCTGTAATTGAACCATATGATCGGGATTTAGTTCATACAGGGCTACGAATTGAAATTCTCTATGGCTATTATGGGCGATTAGCCTCACGATCAAGTTTCGCATGGAAAATGGAGTAGAAGTCGGAGCTGGAGTTATCGACTCCGATTATCGAGGTGAAGTCAAAGTACTTCTATTTAATAGAACTAATATTCTAGTTTATATTTCTCCGCAGCAAAAAAATTGCACAATTAATACCGGAGAAAATAGCTTTCCTAGAAGTTTATGAAGTACCTCACCTCAGTTACTCTGAACGAGGTGAAAAAGGATTTGGTTCTACAGATAAACCAAACACTATTCCTGAACCAGCTCAAAATAACGCCTCCACCTCACAACGACCTCGTCATTTTACAACCAACGACATTTTCTCTCTCCTAATGCCTCGAGAGACAGCTGCAGTCCTAGTACAAGATGATTCAATCCAAAATAATTCCGAGCAAGACCAGGCAGCGACTACAAGCCCATGGGCCTCTGTACCGCGGTCCCTGGACCCTACTCCTAATTATGAGGATATCGATGATTCTTATCTGGACTATATTGCATATTTGGCATCCCTTTCAACTTCTACACAACCAATTTGGGATGATTATCCTGAATTAGACACTGAATGGATAAACCCGTTCACTAGCAAAGGTGGTGGGGAAAGTGAGCTTATCGCAGCAAATTGTGAAATGGAATACCCAAACTTAAGACGGCTAGTTGATGAAATAATACCAGCATCAGAACAAATTTATTCCACAAGTACGGTGATATCTCCATACCGACCTGCGCGCTCTTTGAACTGAGGGCTACATTTAAGTAGTCCTGCCACTAAGTGTGGGAATCACTCGCACACCCAAGACACACATAATTCAGGAAAAGAACAAAATTTCTATTGCCAAGGAATTGTCTTTCTTAGGTTACAGTTTCTATAGAGGAAAAGAAGATAGTCTAAGGTTCATAAAACAAAGAAATGAACTTGGATTAAACTAGGTAGTTGAAACAAAATACTTGCTTCTAAGAGGAAAAATGCCTTTTGACTTGTGAGTGGCCAACCACCTCTCCCTATGTGTCCTCGATTTTGCTTCTTTCACCCACTTTATCTCTCAATTAAGGTTTCATCATGGAATGTGGGCTTTTCGGGTGATCCAAGCAAAATCAGTCTAACTTGAGTTGGCATTAATTTGCCTATTTAGTTCCTACCCTCCAAGAGAACAAGCAGATGGAAAATATTTCCCTTTTTCTATGAGTTTTTTCTATGGTAGATTTTCCTCATGTTCTCCTACCAGGCATGGCTCCAATTTTTATTTGGAAATAATTCACCGGTAATAAATAATAATGAATTATCACCTTCAACCGTTTCTCAGACATAAGAAATATACTAAATAGCATTAGTAAAGTTGATTTTAAGACTAAATATACTAAATATTCTAAGGGCCTATGACACTATGCCCCTCAAATATGATTTGACCATTTGAATCAAAAGGAAATCTGAAAAATCCTAAAGAAATTACTTATGGTATAGGTATAACTAAAAGACACAGGCTTGAGGGAGATTTGAGTGGAAGTGTAGGAATAACTTATCAGTAATATAAAGGGGAACATTGGGATTTGGCAACATAATTAAGTTGCCTTTGTGTTTCTATGTATATTTGTAGTTATATGATGACATTTTAATGAAATGAGATGGCATATTTTATGGTTGAAAGGCTTGAAGAATCTAAGAATAAAATAAAATTTTCTGTGATTTATGATTTTGTTTCCTTCTCTCTTCTCATTATTCTATATCATTTTTTTTCATTAACCAATATAATTCAGGAATGTTCAATGTGAAAGTTAATTGAGTAAATCCTAGAAGTGAGGATAGTTTGTTTGGAACAAAATCCATAGTAGTTTTAGCTGATTCATTTGATAATATATATTTCCTAAAATATGAGATATTGAATGCACAACGACCAAAGTCAAAAAAAATATAAATCATGTAGTAACAATATCTACAAGGTCATCTAGAAGATTTTGGCAGTGAGGATGGAAGGAGTTATAGGCAACATACTAGACCCAGCCAAGACAACATTTGTTGAGGGGAGGTCTATTACAAATAACATTCATCTCGCTGCTAAGGAAGTATGCCAGAGAGCGAATCTAAACGCGGTGTGTTCTCAAGGTAAATCTCCAAAAGGCTTTTGACATAATGGACTAGCACTTTCACAAGGCAGAACTGTATTGGAGAATTTTAGCTTCCTTAAACTCAGCATAGATTGGATCATTGAGTATGTCACCACTACCTCATGTTCAATGGCCATTAATGGAGAGATACATGAATATTTCCATGGAGTGAGTCTTAAGACAGGGTGATCCACTATCGTCGTTCCTTTTTGGTATCTATCTTGAGATATTGTCCGAGCTATTGTAACAAGTATCCATGCAGGCAAGAGTTCACCTACATCATATGTGCGCAGGGACTAGAGTCACACATCTAGCATATGTTGATGATCTACTAGTTTTTGGACACAAAGATGAGTCCACTGTCGCCCACATAAAAAAACTGCCTATGAATATTTGGGAATTCAACAGGCCTGAAAAGTTGCAGAAGTCCAGCATCTATATGGCAAGGGTTAATGAACTCACCAAAGACAAATTATTAGAGATGTCATGCTTCCAACTTGGGGCATTCCCCTTTAGATACTTAGGCATACCTCTGGCGGCAGAGCGGTTGCATACAATGGACTATGCGATGGTTGGACGTCTCACTTCTCGGCCGAGACACAGCTTGTCCTATGTTGGAAAGCTAGGCCGGTAAGGCGTTGAGTGTTTTTGGCTTTCCATCATGTTGATCCCCAATGGCATATTGGTCAAGGTATATTCTATCTGCATATCCTTTGTTTGGACATTGAAACATCATCCTATCTCACAGGTTGCTATGTGCCTTCCAAAGAAGGAAGGGGATATGGCTTGAGGGATCTTCGGGCATAGAACTCAGCACTGCTTTCACATGTCTTGTGGAACATCCAACAAAAGAAAGACATCCTTTGGGTACAATGGTGTGCGGCAAGAGATGGACACGGCAAGAAGAATGTTATGAGTTTTCAAGAGAGAGTTTAGGGGCAATATATGGTCACTAAGGCAAGGGTGTTAGCTATGTCTTGTATGGTGTATCTCATATGGTTCACTAGAAATCCATGTAATTTTGAGGGTGGTTGTCAAAATCTTACTCGGATGCTCATTAAGATCCGAACGCGTGTATTTAGATTTATGGTATCCTAACTAGTAGTACATTTCTTCTAATGCATTAATACATTTTACTTATAAAAAATATATATCTTTATATTGAATGACAAGTTTAGGGTTTAGGGTTTAGGGCTTAGTTGTTATTGTTGTTGTATTGAATGACGGATTGTTCTACAAAAACAAGATTGAAGCTCTAAATGGGAATCACAGTAATGAATGATCTTCCCTTATGTTTGTTGACAGTATTAAAAAAAAATAGAATTTCCCAGGATCATTCATCAGTAGCATAGTTCTTTCCTCCAATTTTGATAGAGTTCAGTTTTCACTTAAGTTATCTCAGCGTATATCCTGTTGATAAATGTTGTTTTAGCCTCCAAGGTTTATTTTATTTGCCTTTTCAAAATGTCTCCTAAGGTTTTAAAATTGTTAAAATGCCTGTCTTGTTATTTCAATCCCGCCTACTAACACCGTTAAGTGACTTAATAGAATGATGGCATAGAAGCTAGTGAAATGAATCCACATGTTCATCACACCGTCATTTCGATAAGTAACTTCACGGAGTCAGTGATTGAGATATAAATCATAAGTTTTCAACCTCGAAGGGTGTTTTGATAATATAAAAACTTTTGGAGGGGGTGACGGGGCATTTTGAAAAAGCAAAGTAAAACCCTGAAGATAATGAAATTGCCCCTCAGATTTTTGAGGAGATTCCTAAATCAGTATTGATGATAAAGTCTATAGCTTTAATATATATCAAATGAGAAAACCGAAGAACCGATGAAACCCATGCAACAAGCGTTTTGTTCTTCCTTAAACCACACTAAATTAAATTAAATCAGAGAAACAGAGGCGCACAGTAACCTCTTCTCTTCTCAAAAACCCCCGCAACTTGACAACTTTCACTCCATAAAGCGAGAAAACGGATATGTAACAAACAGATAAAATTTCTATCCAGCAGAAGAACGCCTTAATAAACTACAAGATGATAACAAACAAACAAACAAACAAAAAATCAAGGGGTTAGGAGAAACAAAATCCTAAATCTACTAAGCATTAGAAACAGAAACAGCAGTTAGAACAGAAAAAACGTGAAAAAGGGAGAACAGGATAGAGAAGGAGCGGACCTTGAAGGCGAGGAGGATCGGAAGAAGAGAAAGTAGCGTGCGAACTAATGAAGAAGAATCGGCCGGCGGAATCGCCTTTTGAGTGTTGAACTGAGAATAAATTTATTTATAGTTGGAAGGTTTTTCTTTATCTTCTTCTTCTTCTTCCGATCGCTTTCGGTTACCCTTTCTCGCCACTTTCCGGTCTGCGGGCGTGGCAGCGATTTGACCTCGTGATTTTACTTAAATGACCCTAAAATTTGAAAGATTCACGGAAAACATACTCACCGAAATTAATAAAATTGCAGATATGCATATTGCCCTGAAAAAAATATCAAATTTCCTTATGGTTTCATTTGAACAAAAATAAGGCTAGAAATAAAATAAAAATAAAGCATTCTTTATTTTCAACATGGTCTAATATTGGAGGAAAAAACAAAATGGAGCTGTCATCCCTTCTCATGATTAACCCAATTTTATAAAAAAGTTTCATCGAAAATAAATTGAGAAGTACTCACTTAGTTAGTTGTGAATCTTATTTAAAGAAAAATCTCTGTAAATATATCATAATTAGGAATCGAATAATACATATCTGAATGATAACTGATCACTTTTCCAGTGCATCATAACCTGAGGCAACTGTCATCCCCTGATCACATTATCGGAGAGAAGATAAATTATCTATTCCAAGTCCAGATAAAAAAAAAGGATTATATTAAGTTATCAGTTATCATTAAAAGTAGGATAAATATTCAATGAATGAATTCATTAAACTATGTGTTAATATTAGATTGTTCCCCGAAAAGAACATTTTATAGGGTGCTACTATAGCATTTCGGCAAGAATCGCTATATCTCCAGAACTCAAGTGTAGTGCTAAATATGCAAGAGTTCGTGCTACAGGGTCCGACTATAACATATTAGCAAGAACCACTACATCTCCATGAAAACTTGAGTGTAGTGTTAAATAGGCAAGAGTTCTCACACTATAGGTTGGATAAGATTAAATATGATAGGAAAACTAATAGTTTAAGATATTGTTGGGATTTTCGGGCCGCGAAAATCGCTTTTCGCGTCGCGGAAACCCCGAATCACCCATGTCACTGGATCTCATGCGAAGGATAGATTTCAAAAATACGAGTACGAGTTTCAAACTATGATCTACAGTAGATCTACAAAGGAAAAATATTTTATACCTTTGAAGCGTGTCCTCGCAAATCCCGCTCGTCCAACGGTACGCCGGATCTCGAAGTTGTCAACGTAGACAACTCTCTAGTGATATCCACACGAACACGAAGTGTTCTCTAACACTCAAGGATGGAGAAGAGAGCACCACAAGTGTGCTAGCACTCTCTAGGGCTCTCGGGTAGGATTGGAAGAAGAAGAAAGGAAAAGAAGAGAACACACTCCTCTAAAATCTCTATGTGACTTTCACTAACCTTTCTTCTTGGATTAGATTCACTCTCCTTTCTTCTCCCTTGCTTGAAACCCACGACCAAAAGAAGAGAAGGAGCAAGAAGAGAGCTTAGGAGGAGGAAGATCACTTGAATGAGAGTTACACTTGCAAAATGAAACTCTTTTCATCTAATTAAGTGGTTTGTAACCTCCATGGGATACCAAGAGTCACAACTCTTGGTAATTAACTCCCATGAGGTGGCACTTCACTTAAGTAACCATGATGATGTGGAGCATCATCATTGGTCCACTTAATGCCAACTCACCAATGAGGTGACATAAAGTCAAGTCAAACTTGACTCTTCATCTTCCTCTCAAGTCAAGTCAAACTTGACTTAATCTCTCTCATGGTTGATCTAATCCAACCATTTAATTCAAGCCAATTTAATATAATGAATCTGATTCATTTAATTAAATTAATTCAATGAGTCATAATCTAAATTAGACTCATTGAACACATGAATCAACTTAAGTCCAACTCAATTAGCCCAATTAGGATTACTCTTAATCTAATTTAATTCATCAAATAAATCTAATCCTCTTGGTTCATCATATGAACCTAATCTCCATCCACTTGTTCTTTGTGTGTGACCCAATGGGCTCTTGTAACATTGGCAATGCCCCTAAACTCATTTAGAAACATAAGTAATGAGCGGTATCTAGCAATATATCATTACTACCCAAGTTACAAAATGTTGAGATCCAACATCACCTTGTGACTACTAATTGTGACTCCTCACAATATATGACAAGTGTCCTTCTATCCTAGACATCTAGATTGATCAAGGTGAGACATAGACCGTGTCATCCTCTAATCAATCTAAATCTTGAACTCCAAGTAGACTCACTCAATCAAATGAGCTCAATATCTTATATTGACTCATTTGGGCATGGCCATGCACTTCGTGGTCTCACTCTATCAAGAATATCGATGTCTCTCCCGTCATATAGGAGGGATAGATCACATCTACATCACTCATATCCCTCCGCATAATTTGTTACATACCCAGTAATCGCCTTTATGGTCCACCCAGTTACGGGTGACGTTTGACGAAACCAAAGTACATAACTCCTTATGTAGGAAACCATGGTGACTTCAGGTCTAAGGACTAGTAGTCATACTAATAGCCACATGAGAAAGTATATGACACTCATATAACGATCCATGATACTTTCTCATGGCGGGTCATTCAGTATACATTCTCTAATGCATACCCATGTGTCAACTTGATATCTCTATATCCATGACTTGTGAGATCAAGTCATCGAGTTGACCTACATGCTAGTCTTATTACATTAACATTGTCCCTGAATTTTAATACTCGACTAGGAATGATTAAGAGTAGTGTTCCCTATATCATCTCACTATCGGTTCAACTAACCGATTGATATAGGTGAGAATCGTCTACTCTAGGACGTTATTATACTTAGTTTATTTGGCACCAATACAAGTAAGTATAATAACCAAAAACTAAATGCCTTTATTTATATAGAATATGATACAATAAGTCCAAAATACAATCATCAAATGATTGGCTCTAGGGCTCTAGCTAACAATCTCCCACTAGCACTAGTGCCAATCAGTGTAGGCTCTAAGCCCAAATGACCTAGTGTGACCATCATGCTTCCTCTGTGCCAAAGCCTTGGTCAAGGGATCTGCGATATTAGCCTCTGTAGGTACTCTGCAAATCTTCACATCTCCTCTCTCGATGATCTCTCGAATGAGATGGAAGCGCCGTAGTATGTGTTTGGTCCGCTAGTGTGAGCGAGGTTCCTTCGCCTGTACTATAGCTCCATTGTTGTCACAATAGAGCTCAATAGGGTCAACACTGCTAGGAACCACCCCAAGTTCAGTGATGAACTTGCGAATCCAAACTGCCTCCTTTGTTGTCTCTGATGCAGGAATATACTCAGCCTCTGTCGTATAATCAGCTACTGTGTCCTGCTTCGAACTCTTCCAGCTCACAACACCACCATTAATGCAAAACACGAACCCCGACTGCGATCTATAGTCATCCTGGTCGGTCTGGAAGCTAGCATCACTGTAACCCTTTACAGCTAGCTCATCATTGCCTCCATATATCAAAAAATATTCTTTAGTCCTTCTTAAGTACTTAAGAATATTCTTGACCGCTATCTAGTGATTTTCACCTGGATCTGACTGGTATCTGCTTGTCATGCTCAAAGCATACGAGACATCAGGTCGAGTACATAGCATGGCGTACATGATCGATCCTATGGCTGAGGCATAAGGGATCTGATCCATGCAGTCTCTCTCCTCTCTAGAAGAGGGACCTTGAGTCTTCGAAAGACTCACACCATGTGACATCGGCAGAAATCCCTTCTTGGAGTTCTGCATGGCAAACCGAAGGAGTACCTTGTCAATGTATGTACTCTGACTTAGGCCAAGCAATCTCTTAGATCTATCTCTATAGATCTGTATCCCTAGAATGCGGGATGTCTCACCTAAGTCCTTCATTGAGAAGCAACTCCCTAGCCAAGTCTTGACAGACTGAAGCATAGGGATGTCCTTCCCAATAAGTAGTATGTCATCCACACAAAATATGAGGAAGACAACTATGTCCCCTACAACCTTCTTGTAGACACAAGGCTCATCTTCATTCTTGATGAAACCAAACTATTTGATTGCATCATCGAATCGAAGATTCCAGCTCCGAGAAGCTTGCTTTAGTCCATAAATGGACCTATGCAGCTTACATATGTTGTGGATCTACAAAACCCTCAGATTGTGTCATGTACACATCCTCGAGCAGGTTTCCATTCAGAAACGCAGTTTTGACATCCATCTGCCATATCTCATAGTCATAGTATGCTGCAATAGCAAGCATAATCCGAATGAACTTAAACATCGCTACTGGAGAAAAGGTTTCATCATAGTCAATACCATGAATCTGCTTGAAACCTTTAGCTACCAAGCGACCCTTATAGATAAGTCCATCCATGTCAGTATTTCTCTTAATGACCCACTTACACCCAATGGGTTTTACCCCTTCAGGTGGATCAACCAAAGTCCATACTTGGTTGGTGTACATGGATTCCATTTCGGATCTCATGGCTACTAGCCATTTCTCGGAATCTGGTCTCATCACAGCTTCCTGATAGGTGGTAGGCTCATCCTCTATGAGCATAACGTCATCATGGTCATACAAGAGAAATGAGTATCTCTCAGGCTGACGACGTACCCTATCAGACCTGCGAAGAGGTATGTCTACTTGAACTGGTTGTTGTTCCTCAACTTCTTGTGGAACAACATCATCCACAACACTTTTTGGTTCCAGTTCAATTTCCATCGAGGCATCAGTGCTATTGTTCGCATCTTGAACTTCTTCAAGATCGAACACGCTCCCACTAGTCATTCTAGAAATAAAGTCCCTTTCTAGAAAGACTCCAGTTTTTGCCATAACTACCTTGTGCTGACTGGGAATATAGAAGTAATATCCCTTAGTTTCCTTGGGATATCCAATGAAATAGCACTTGTCGGATTTGGGTCCTAATTTGTCTGAGACTTGACGTCGAACGTAAGCCTCGCAACCCCAAATCCTCATGAAAGATACTTGGGCATCTCTCCCAGTCCATATCTTATATGGTGTCTTTATCACGGCCTTGGATAGAACTCGGTTGAGTATAAAAGCTGCCATGTCTAAAGCATAACCCCAAAGGTATGTCGGAAGATCTGTGTGACTCATCATAGATCGCACCATATCTAATAGGGTACGATTCCTCCTTTCGGATACACCATTCCACTGTGGTGTTCCAGGAGGAGTGAGTTGGGATAGGATCCCACACTCGGCTAGGTAGTCACGGAACTCATGGCTAAGGTATTCTCCACCTCGATCGGATTGAAGTATCTTAATACTCTTACCAAGCTGGTTCTATACTTCATTCTTGAATTCTTTGAACTTTTCAAAGGATTCAGACTTATGTGTCATCAAGTACACAGAACCATATCTACTGAAGTCATCAGTAAATATGATGAAGTATCTATAACCGCCTCTTGCAGCAACATTGAAAGGGCCACATACATCACTATATATGAGTCCTAACAAATCAGTTGCTCTCTCGCTATGCCCACTAAAGGGAGTCTTGGTCATCTTGCCTCGTAGGCATGACTCGCATATCTCATATGATTCTAAATCAAATGAGTCCAACAAACCATCCTTATGGAGCTGGGATAAGCGCTTGTCATTTATATGACCTAAGTGACAGTGTCAGAGGTAGGTTTGGTTCATGTCATTTGACTTGAACCTCTTGGTATTTATGTTATAGATAAGGCTCTAAAGGTCTAGAATATAGAGTCCATTTATCAGAGGTGCACTACAATAGAACATATATCATTTAAATAGACGGAACAACATTTGTTCTTTATTGTAAACGAAAATCCTTTCTTGTCCAAACAAGAAACTGAAATTATGTTCTTAGTCAAGGCAGGCACATAACAACAATCATCTAATTGTAGTACAAGCCCAGAGGGCAGAGATAGATGGTAAGTTCCTACAGCAATAGCAGCAACCCGTGCTCCATTGCCTACTCGTAGGTCTATCTCACCCTTCGTCAATGCCCTGCTATTTCTCAGCGCTTGTACATTAGTACAAATGTGAGAAGCACATCCGATATCTAATACCCACGATGAAGAAATAGAGAGGTTGACTTCTATAACATGTATACCTGAAGTAGAAATCTTATTTCTCTTCTTCTTAAGATCTTCCAGGTATTCTTTGGAGTTCCTCTTCCAGTGCCTTGCTTGTCCTTGATATAGGTGACAAAGATGTTCAACCATATCGTAAGCGCCCATCAACTTATGTTTCTTCTGAAGCTCAGAGTTCATGGTTGCAAGCATAAGACAGGACACATCTAATGCGTCATCTTGATGCTTCTTGTAAGCATCTAGGTCTGCTCACGTGGCAATGGCAGGAGGAGCCTCCGGAATGGGCTACTCCAGAACGTACAGTTTATGTTCTTGGGTGAGAACTATTCTCAGGTTCCTGTACCAGTCCAGGAAATTTACTCCATTGAGCTTGTCCTTCTTAAGGACAGATCACAGAGAGAAAGTGTTCGTATTTGACGTCATGGCAATTCTACAACAGAAATAAATGCAGAAATAAGTATCATATTCTTAATCATTTAATTAAGCCTTTAACTAAATGATGCTCCCACTGAATTCTATAATTCATGTGGGACAAGATCCACATCATACTAACCTTTGAGTTAGCTTTGGCTAATACACCCAAGATTTAGTATGATCGGTAGGTAACGATTACCAATTACATCTCTATGCAACTCTTGTTTATAGGATCGAAACCCGCATTTATATTAAAACTCGAGTTAGCTTTGGCTAATACGCCCGAGAGTTAATATATATGTGATTTTGACCTATCTTGAAGAATGCCTATAGTTATACTCGGTCCAACCGAGTTAACTAGGAATACTCAATCTAATTGAGTTGTACTCACCCATGCGTTGATAGGCGGGACCAAGATTGTCCCTCCGTACCCTACCAAGATAGTATGTGTTGCTCTGCTTTGGCAGATTCAACAACAACATGCGATCGAGGTAGTGGTAGGTATCACGGCATGGTAAGCATTACGAGTTGACATGATTTAGATCTAATCTAAACGATGATGTGTATCATATACTCGATAGATCTAATCTAATCGAAGGGTGCATCATGTGCACGATTTAGATCTAATCTAATCGCTAGGCACTAATTAACTACTTAATTAAACATGCATCACATACATATAAGCAATTAATTAAATTATTTTGTGATTGTGTCATGGCCCTACTACGATCTTCTCAAGCCAATGAGAAGATCGGATGGTCAACCTAAGGTCAACAGCTTCTCAAGTTTCTTCCTTTGACCACCTTGTGTTGCTCGTGCCCTCCTCGTAACTCCGTCTCGTGTGGACCTTCCACCGCTTCAAAATTACATTACAATTTTGAAACTCGAGTTACATTCGAGTCTAAATCTAATTTACAACTAGAATATAAGAGAAAAGCACGACGCGCAGACCGTGAAAATAAAATAAAAATAAAATAAATACAGCACGCACATCACATAACGACACGCAGGCCGTATTATGAATTACAACACATTTCCAAATCCAATTTGGGTCGTTTGGGCCATGACTATCACAAAATTAATATATAATTCAAAATTATATATTTCTATAATTTTCTGTAATTTTTTTATAATTTTACAGATTTTATGAGTAAATTTTTCCCGGCAGTCCCGATTAGCGATTTCGGGCGCAATCGCGGAGCAAATCCCCTTGTGGGGTTAGGGGCAGTACCCCTACCCGCGATCTAACCATCGCGAGTTGCTCCTAAACGATCCAAGAGCACCTTAGCCCGCTGTCCCAAAAATTTTTGGGGCGAAACGTTGCCGTTTTGAAAAATTCTTCTCGGTAGTCGAAGCCTACAAGTGCCGAAACACTTGTGCTTCGCTTCTACGAGAAAAATACCCATAAAAACTCTAAAAATCATAAAATTACAGAATATCACAGAACTGAATTTTTGTCATAAAAACAAAAACAAAACTCGTACAAGCTTCGCATGTGGCTCTGATACCACTCTTGGGATTTTCGGGCCGCGAAAACCGCTTTTCGCGTCGCGGAAACCCCGAATCACCCATGCTACTGGATCTCGTGCGAAGGATAGATTTCAAAAATATGAGTACGAGTTTCAAACTATGATCTACAGTAGATCTACAAAGGAAAAATATTTTATACCTTTGAAGCGTGCCCTCGCAAATCCCGCTCGTCCAACGGTACGCCGGATCTCGAAGTTGTCAACGTAGACAACTCTCTAGTGATATCCACACGAACACGAAGTGTTCTCTAACACTCAAGGATGGAGAAGAGAGCACCACAAGTGTGCTAGCACTCTCTAGGGCTCTCGGGTAGGATTGGAAGAAGAAGAAAGGAAAAGAAGAGAACACACTCCTCTAAAATCTCTATGTGACTTTCACTAACCTTTCTTCTTGGATTAGATTCACTCTCCTTTCTTCTCCCTTGCTTGAAACCCACGACCAAAAGAAGAGAAGGAGCAAGAAGAGAGCTTAGGAGGAGGAAGATCACTTGAATGAGAGTTACACTTGCAAAATGAAACTTTTTTCATCTAATTAAGTGGTTTGTAACCTCCATGGGATACCAAGAGTCACAACTCTTGGTAATTAACTCCCATGAGGTGGCACTTCACTTAAGTAACCATGATGATGTGGAGCATCATCATTGGTCCACTTAATGCCAACTCACCAATGAGGTGACATAAAGTCAAGTCAAACTTGACTCTTCATCTTCCTCTCAAGTCAAGTCAAACTTGACTTAATCTCTCTCATGGTTGATCTAATCCAACCATTTAATTCAAGCCAATTTAATATAATGAATCTGATTCATTTAATTAAATTGATTCAATGAGTCATAATCTAAATTAGACTCATTGAACACATGAATCAACTTGAGTCCAACTCAATTAGCCCAATTAGGATTACTCTTAATCTAATTTAATTCATCAAATGAATCTAATCCTCTTGGTTCATCATATGAACCTAATCTCCATCCACTTGTTCTTTGTGTGTGACCCAATGGGCTCTTGTAACATTGGCAATGCCCCTAAACTCATTTAGAAACATAAGTAATGAGCGGTATCTAGCAATACATCATTACTACCCAAGTTACAAAATGTTGAGATCCAACATCACCTTGTGACTACTAATTGTGACTCCTCACAATATATGACAAGTGTCCTTCTATCCTAGACATCTAGATTGATCAAGGTGAGGCATAGACCGTGTCATCCTCTAATCAATCTAAATCTTGAACTCCAAGTAGACTCACTCAATCAAATGAGCTCAATATCCTATATTGACTCATTTGGGCATGACCATGCACTTCGTGGTCTCACTCTATCAAGAATATCGATGTCTCTCCCGTCATATAGGAGGGATAGATCACATCTACATCACTCACATCCCTCCGCATAATTTGTTACATACCCAGTAATCACCTTTATGGTCCACCCAGTTACGGGTGACGTTTGACGAAACCAAAGTACATAACTCCTTATGTAGGAAACCATGGTGACTTCAGGTCTAAGGACTAGTAGTCATACTAATAGCCACATGAGAAAGTATATGACACTCATATAACGATCCATGATACTTTCTCATGGCGGGTCATTCAGTATACATTCTCTAATGCATACCCATGTGTCAACTTGATATCTCTATATCCATGACTTGTGAGATCAAGTCATCGAGTTGACCTACATGTTAGTCTTATTGCATTAACATTGTCCCTGAATGTTAATACTCGACTATGAATGATTAAGAGTAGTGTTCCCTATATCATCTCACTATCGGTTCAACTAACCGATTGATATAGGTGAGAACCGTCTACTCTAGGACGTTATTATACTTAGTTTATTTGGCACCAATACAAGTAAGTATAATAACCAAAAACCAAATGTCTTTATTTATATAGAATATGATACAATAAGTCCAAAATACAATCATCAAATGATTGGCTCTAGGGCTATAGCTAACAGATATGGAACATAGACGTAGGAACGTTCACTAGTAAATCAATGGAGGTAGTAGATACGATGATTAGAAGAAAAATTAATATTTTGTGTACAAGACAAAAGGGGTAGGCGAGAAGGCAAAGATGATAAAGAACTCAGCTTTTAAGTTATGATACACGGGAAGAGTAAAGCAATAAATGATGTGAGTATTGTTATAGATAGTTTGTTAAAGAATAAAATTGTAGGGGTAGTTAGAAAAATAGATCGAATTATAGCCCTTAAGATAATAGTAGCGAAAAAAAACTATGAACATAATTAGTGTATATGCACCGTAAGTAAGATTAGATGAAGCTACCAAATCAAGATTTTGGAACAACTTAGATGTAGTATTATAAAGTATTCCGTAAACTGAAATTATTTTAATAAGAAATAATCTAAATGGGCATGTCAGAGTAAAAAATGAAAAATATGAGAGGGTACATGGGGTTATGAGTTTGGAATGAAAAATGAAAAAAGAAAAACTATATTAGATTTTACAATAGCATATGACCTTATATTAGCCAATACATTTTTAAAGAAAAGAGAAGAACACTTAGTCACATTCAAAAGTGAGAATAATAAATCACAAATTGACTTTCTTATGGTTAGGAAGAAGGATAGAAAGATTTGTAAAAATTACAAGGTTATCCGATCCCTAGAGAACACTTAACTATCCAACATAGGTTAATAATGTTGGATATACGCCTCAATTATAATATCAATAGAAAGAAAATATATATGACTCCTAGAATTAAGTGGTGAAAATTAAATGATGGGAAACAAAATATATTTAAGGAGAATGTAGGAGTACAAGTATTAGGTGAAATATATGGTAACTCTAATACGACATGTGATAAGATAGTATCGAAGTTGAAAATGTAGCTAAGAGTGCACTCGGTGAGTCAGAGGAACATGCACCACTAAATAAGAAATCTTGGTGATAGAATAAGAAAGTACAAGAGAAAGTGAAAGGAAAAAAACGAACATCTTATAAGTAATTATATATTTGTAAGAACGAGAAAAATTTTAAAAATATATACAATAGCCAAGAAAGTAGTGAATGAAGAAAAAAATGAAACTTTTAAACGATTATATCAAAAATTTAATACAAAAGAAGAGAAAGAGACATTTATAGAATAATTAAAGTGAGAGAAAGGAAGACAATAAATCTTATCCTAATAAAATGTATTAAAGATGAATGTAATAGGGTACTAGTAAACTATGGAGAAATGATAGAGTGGTGGAAGAGGTATTTTTATCAACTTTTTAATAAAGGTTTAGGTGACCAACTTAACTTAGGTAATTTAAGTAGGTCAAATGAGTATAGAAATTTAAATTTTTCTCGTAGAATTCAAACTTAAGAAGTAGAATAAGATTTAAATGGTATGCACAATGGAAAAATCGTTGCACCAAATGATATTCCGATAAAGGTATAAAAGTGCCTAGGGAAACAAGGTATTGAATGTCTTACAAAATTATTTAACATGATATTGAAAATAAAAAAAAATGTCTGATCAATGGAGGGTGAGTATTCTAATTCCTTTATATAATAATTAGGGAGACGTGCAAACTATAGAAATATTAAACTAATGAGTTATACCATGAAACTTTGATACTACAGTGACTAAAAATCAATTTGGGTTCATGCATAGAAGGTCGACAATAGAAACTATACATCTTTTTAAACAACTAATTGAAAAATATCGAGAGTAAAAACAAGATCTACACATAGTATTCATTGACTTAAAAAAAATTTATGATAGAGTTCCAAGAGAAATTATATGGAGAATTCTAGAAAAGAGAGGTGTTAGCGTAACATATATTGAACTAATTAAGGATATGTACGAGGATGTAAACACTAGAGTAAAGACTTCAGATGGAGTACTAAAGCATTTCCAATAAAGATAGGATTACATCAAGGATCAGCTCTAAGTCCTTATCTTTTTACACTAATTATGGATAGACTCACTACATATTCAAGACACATTATAGTAATGCATGTTATTTGCAGATGATATTATTTTGATAGATCAAATACGTAAAAGAGTAAATGTTAACATAAAATTTTGGTAGGAAACACTAAAAGGAAAAGATTTTAGGCTTAGTAGAATAAAGATAGAATATGTAGAATTTAAATTTATCAATATTAGACGTAATGAGACAATTGTTAAGATAGGAGATGATAAGTTATCCGGAACTGAAAACTTTAAATATTTAGGATCATTTTTGCAAAACGATTGAGAGATTGAGAGAGATGTCTTACATAGAATACAAGTAGGATGAATGAAATAGAGGAAATCGTTAGGTGTTTTATATGACCGTAAAATACCTCTAAAATTTAAAGAAAAGTTCTATAAAATCGCTATTAAACATGTTATGTTATATAAAGCTGAATGTTGGGTTATGACTCGAGCACGTGAGCAGAATATGAGAGTTGCAAAGATGAGAATATTAAGGTGGATGTGAGGGCGTTAAGGTGGATATAAGGACATACGAGGATGAGCAGAATAAGAAATGAGAGCATTAGACAGAAAGTCGGAATTACATCTATTGAGGAAAAGCTCTGAGAGACACGTTTAAAATGATATAGACATATACTTAGATGACCAATAAATGCTTCAGTTAAGTGATGTGAAACTATGACAAATATACATATCAAACGAGGAAAAAAAAGACCAAAGAAGACTTAGTTAGCAACAAGAAAATAAGATAAAATTTATTTAAGTATAAATGATGATATAGTAGGTGATAGAGTTCAATGACGTAAAATATATATGTATATATATATATGAGTTTGGATATGTCACATCCCTTATATGTCGCATACTTTGTGAGCATCTAAATTTTTTTTTAGTTTAATATTATAACTGGACATCTAAATTCTAAATATAAAATTTAATTGAAATAATCCGTAAATAAAAATAAAATAAAATTTTGAGTTATGTTGGGTGCCCGAAGTGCAGATATGGTGTATCTACTCTGCACATCTATTGGATGTATATTTTTGGGTGACCCTTAAGGATCCCGATGTCCGTAGGTACGTGGAATACTGATTTCTTTTAGGGCGGATGTGAAAAAAAAATCTTTTTGGTAGCGTAGGTGCGTATGTGTAATTTCATATAACATTATTGGCAATTCAGTTGATCCACAGGACGCGTGTCCGGGTATCGTCAATGATTTAGGAACAGCTATTTCAAGCATAATTTATCTAAAATTATAATTTCAATATTTACTATGATATAAGGAATATCTTCTGGTTGAGAAAAAACGAAGGTTTTTTTATTTGGTGAAATAATTTATAATAATATTGACTCTCTCTTTTTTATTTAATTTAATTTAAATTTTTCTCCGAATCGATTTGAATTGATCAAGTATAAACATAAAAGTCAATTTGAAGTTCGACCAGTTTTCTTATAAACACGTTAGGGCAAAAATCAAAATCATCAAAAGATTATTTCTCCTTTTAAAAATATCAGAATAGCACTTTTATTTTTAAAGTAGCATAATTACTACAAAGTGGAAAATTAAATTATTATTTTATTTTGTTTATACAAAAAAATAATATATATAGTGCACTTTTATATTTTTAAAAAAAATACTAATTTGATCGTTATTAATTAATTTCAAGCAAAATCATTTTTTTAAAAAATAAAATCATGGTAAAAAATATAATCACTTTAAATAACTATTATAATTGTTTTAGCCGCTATGACTACAACAATTATAACAAACCACCTATTATAATAATTTTAACCATTTAAAACCAATTTTAATTAAATTTTGTAATTTTGACAAAATTTATAAAGAAGTTTTTGATATAAAAGTATATATTTTTCTAACGGAATTGAATAATCTAATTTTACACTGCTGCTGTAAAGAACCCTACGAGTATCAAAAAGACAAAAAAAAAAAAAAATTAAAAAAAATCAATAATTATCACTTGATAACTATTAAATTTTGTATACATATATAATATATTTTAAATTTTGTCATAACATTAATTAGCTTTAATTAAATAAAACATTAAATATTTAAAAACAAAAACAAAATGGTGTGGGTCAGCCCATGGCATGACTAATTTCTTATTATTTCGAGTCTATGATAATCCTATACCTCCACACTGAATGAAAAGAATAAATAATTACGAAAAAATTGAAAGAAGATTTAAGCGCCAAAGAATCAACAAGTGCTGGAAACAATAAGTACTCCTTTTGGCCTTAATGTGCAGAAAAATAATTTCAAATAGAAAGGAAAAAAAAAGGGACTAAATTGAAAGACTAGCCCTCCCCGAAAATTAGTAGAAAATTTACAACATACATGTCCCAAGGTCAGATTCTCCAAATCTTCCCATGCAAACTAAAAACAAAATGCTGGTCTGGTATGATGCAGTGGACTTGGCATCAGCACAGTCAAAAACTTCGCACTGAAATTCATCATGAAAAGCAGCATCCAGGATCATGCTGTGTACCCGCTCTCACCGATTGACAGTTTTCATCAATCCATGGCGAAGGTAGTATAAGCAGCTTCTTCGAAACTTGTCCTCTTTTTTCTGTCCATCCTCATGTAAGGCTCATCATCTTGCTGTGTCGGTGCGGATGTTCCTCTTCTCTTCTGCTCTGTGATGGAACAGTTTGGCCATTGATCGCCTCTCGCAGTCCTGACCATGGAGATTGTTCAGAATCAATTGATGGAACAGGGCAGAACAAATCTACTGGAGTACTCAGATATAATCAAGATGAACTCGGTGTACCTTGAACATATTTAAATGAAACAGTTTCCCAGGATTCATTCTTCTAAGTTTCAGATAAGTATATGCAAAGCTCAATTGGTCACGGGGTGTAAACCGGTCGACTTCATTAAACCACAGACAGGAAAACAAGTTGGACATTGGCGTATGTGCTCTTACAATGAAAGAGCCTTCTGGGACATCTGTTTGGAAAAACAAAGAAATATGTGAAATTGACAGAAGAAAATGTAAGTCTCGTGAGTGAGAGGAAGATAACGATTTCATACAGCTAGGAAGCAGCTTTTTCGGATCAGAAGGATCAAATCTCCTCAGTCCATCAGACTGGTAAAATTGAAATTGTTGATCAATGATAGTATGGTTGTATTTGTTCAGTTTCTTGTTTTGCATCACCTCTTCCCAAACACAGTGTCGATCATAATGATTGGAAATTGCATATTCAAAACCTCGTCGCCAGAGGAAATATTCTAAGATAAGGTAAGGATCATTCTGAAGCCTTAGCTTACTATCTAGCCAGATTGAATACCTGATTGGGCAAAAAAAACTAACATAGCAATGACTCCATGAAATGCAGAAATGCAAACGGTTCAAATTTGCATCAGATGGAAAGATTTAAAAAGACCACCGATTGGTTTTAAGCTTGTGCAATCTTGCATTCTCACCTGGCAGAAGGGAAGAGCCTGTGTGTCAAAAACTTTGGAATCTTTCCAACTCTTCTCATGTCTGTATAAGGTAAGTTCTTGACCACCACTATTTTCCACAATCCAATGGACCCATTTTCCATCTTCTGTCCTTCCGATAACAGAGTTTGCAGTGTGCTTTCATCCACGAACATGGCAAAGCAGACATTTTTCCTTGAGAGATGAGTGATCTGCAACGATTAAATAATGCCCCAGCTGATATCAGAAATAAAATTATACTGTTAACCATTTGACAAAGTCGCTATAATGACCTAGGTATTATTGCAGTCAATGTATGCTGGATGACTGATGAAATGGATATGGTATTCTTTGCTAAAATCATGTAACATCATTATGATCGTCAAAACACATGCATATGCACACACACATAATTGTAATTGTCAAAACAAGCACACATTGTTATAACCCTAAAATTTAATAAGGGCAAATTGTTGGAATAAACAGCAAAGGATAATTGTGATGTAATGGGTAATTTTGAGGCTATATTTAATTTATTTGAGGTAGATTAATTATAATTTTAATTATAAGTTAGCTCTGGGTTTGATCAAATTTGAGTTGGCTTGATTTTTATTAGAGTTGAATCAAGCACAATGGGTTTGATTAAATTGGATGCCAAATTATTTTAATGAGTCTGTTTTGTGGTTAGGAGTATGTAGTTTAAATTGGGTTCAATTTGAATTAATTTTGATTAGTTTAGGATTTAACTCAGTTTGCATTGGGAATAAACCAGTTGGGTCGCATTTTACTGGGTTTTAGTGGAGTGTTGGGTTACTTAGGATTATTTAATCCTGCGCCTCTTTTCTCCCCATGTAAATCTCTCTCAACTCTTCCTCTCCTTTCACCTCTCTTCACATAGCAAACTCACATGGACCCAGTGCTAGAAACCCTCAAAGCCTCCTCTCTCATGCAACTGCTGCTGAGAGCCCCTATAGAGTGAACCTTTCCCCCCTTGGCCACCGCAAGTTCTAGGCTACACTTTCCTCTATTGGGAAATAAGCATCCTATGTAGATATATGAGGTCACTTGTTCTTTAAGGCAGTGATTTAGGAAGTTGGACAAAGCTTTGATCGTCCCTATTCTTGGAGTTTGAGCATAAGGTAACCTTCTTACCATGATTTTTGTCTAGATAAAGTGGGGTCATAACTAATATTCATTCTCACTTACATCTCACTATAGTTGCTAATGGAGCCTTAAGGATTACACAGTTATTGCTCGTATGCCTTTCAAATGTGTTAAAAATGATGTTGGATTAATGCAATGGGTTCAAATGAATTAGATTATTAAGATTTAAATGTTAGCTGCTGTAAATAATAACTTTCTATGCTTTTCAACTTGTGGGCTCTCATGTGGGATCATATGTGAAAATGCTTTTAAATTATAACATGATTCTTTAGTTATTCATCTTTGACACCTATCTTTTATATTGTTTTGCCTTCCATGCTCAATATTAATTTTTATGTTCATGGTTGCAAGTTTCTTTTATGCTAAATCCTCTATTTGGAGACAATCTAAATATATATATATATATATAAAATGCAACTTTTAATAAGTGGTGATATAAGTTAATCCCTCAATCTAAATATACTCTAAAGTGAGACATTTACAATATAATGTGTAAATTTAAAGTGACATAATACTTGAACATGAAATCCATAAAGGGAATAAATTGTAGCAAAAGGTTATTACGCTTACCCCAGGCGTCCCTTACAGTTCGTTCCCAGGTTATGTGAAGAGAGGTAAATCACGGGGTCAATTATAAGTTGACAGTTAAGTAGCTAGAAGGTGGGAGGAGTTTTTTTCCGAGGACATTCACCTGTCGGAAATTGATCCTGCCCCATTATAGCAAATCTGTCATCCTTAAAAGGGAATAAAAATTATTATAAATGGTGAAATAAATATTAAAATGTGAAGAGTCTAACATTTTATCAGAGAGCTCATACTCTTTCCCGACCATAGAGACGTGAAAGGAAGAATCACTCGTGGATCAATATTTATTCTATTTTTGACAATTTATTATTGACCATATCCTTGTGAGGACTTTAGCCACTTGTGAAACCAAAACAAATTCCTCCTCTCGGTCCCTGATGTAGCCTCTATAAAGTGTTGTATCCACAAAGTCCACTTCTTACCCAAGTAATGGGTCGGACACATCCTTGCTTAGTGCAAGGGGGTCAGCCAAGCATTAGTTTGGAGCCCAAGAGGTGGTCGGCCAAGCTTGGTGCCCAAGCAAGGGGCTAGCCACATAGGATTAAAATGAGAGATTTTATTTTTTTGTTAAATTTTTTCCTTTTATAGTCATTCACATGGGTTTAAAAGAGAGTTTTAAATTTTAAAATCCTTCCTTTTATAGCTATCTACAAAGGTTTAAAAGACAGATTTTAATTTTGTTAAAATCTTTTCTTTGTTTGTAGTTATCTATTCACTTCTTAGTGGTTTATTTATTAAAAACAAATGTAAACAAAGATTACTTGCAGATATAATTATAGAATGATTATTAGAAATTGCCTACATATAAAACTATAAATAAATATTGTTTATCATCCTAAAAGGTAAATTGAAAGCATATGTAGAATGTAGATTCTTCAATGTGAATTTTAATTATTATTATTCCTTTAATTTCTTAATTTAAGATAATAATTCATGCATATCTTTCTACATTAGCCACTTAGTAATTTGTACTCACATTCTGAAATTTTTAGCCCCCAAGTTGATCATTAAAGTGTTCGTGTCAAGTTCAGTGTTGTTCCTTCTTATGTATGCATTTTAGTTAGTTTATTTTGTTGTTTTTGTTCTGACAATATTGTAAGCCACGCGCAACAAGCGAAGCTTGCCTTTTGGCAAGCTTATCTTGGACGCCATGTGTCATACATGCACAAACACGCTCACATACGTGCACACTTTTCATACATAGATTATTAGTTAGATACTTAAAACATAGGTTAGCAAGCCTATATTAGTGTCCCACAAGGTCAATGGATCAAATCTTACCTCCCTCGACCTCATGGGAAAAATAGTTCATTTATTCTAAAAAATATTTCAATTAACTGGTCAAATGGTTTGTGCATCAATTTATTGAAAAAACATATCTGTAATTGTTCAATAATAAATTCATTTCGCCCACGGACAAGGTGCAGCGGAAGATGCCTTCTCAATTCTCAAGCATCTAAGGATGGAATCCAATTTCAACGAATTAATGGATGAATTTCACTTAATGGGCGGTTGACCTAAGTTAATGGGTTGCCTATTGCGAGCGCTTCCCAATTTACCCTGATGGCCGGTGGAAAATTTTCATGGAGTCGGGTCAATCACCCACAAAATTAGTCAACGTAAGATGGATACCTAATGCCTACTTAAAATATATATATACATATACTTTGACTGAGCATCGTTAGAATTCACTTGTGATTTGTCTAAAGCACATAATGCCTAATGTTATTAGATATATTCCAAACTCTTAAATTTATGATGCACTGTGCCAATAGCCTCACATGGACAAGTGCACATATTGAAGGTAGAATGCTCCATGCCTATAGTTCCACATGAACAAGTAATATTCATTGCGCTTATATATTACAAGAATGTCCTCTCTCAAGTGACTCGTCATTTTGGAATCAAATAACACATCGAGACTTTATTTTTAACACATCAAAGTTAGCACCATCCTAGTACTACTAAGAATCATAAACTCTGATTAGCTTTTGCATATATCTACTTCCATCTGCATGTGCGTCCACATGTGAATACATATGCATGACTGGAATGTAATGCTAGAATTTAAATGACGAAAGCTCACAAGATGTATCCACAATTATAAACTTATTACTATAAAAAGTTGTGCTTTTTCCACTGTATGGAAAATAATGACTAATATAAAGTCCATTTGGTGATTTTCCATTATGAACTAACAACAAAACCATTGAAGGAAGAGAAGGGTAGGAGACAGAGTTGACAAAAAGGACTTGGCAATGGAAGAAAATGAAGGTAAACACAAAAAGACAAGAAATGCATAGGACCTAGCAACGTACTACCTAATGAAGTTAAAGCATCTTTTCACTAACCTTCCAACCAATTAGTGCTTCAAATTTACAAATACACCATATGGAGCGAAAGAAACACGCAATATAACTAAAAAAAATAAAGAAATAAGCACATTAAGGACAGACCATTTCCTGTTATGGTGTGATTAGCATGAAAAACCACAAAGGTGGCTCACTTTATCATATTGTTTGAAGACTTAGCATTGTCAGACAACAGTTCCAATAAAATTGAGTGTCATCAATGAACATTTTGCATAAGTGATCGTTCAGCTACTAGAAATGTGGTGGATATAATGCCTGTGGACAATAAACTACGCTGTCTTTGAGTAGTGTAACATTAGGGAGAGAAAAAAGTTCATTCTAAAATATCATGAATTCATAATCACATATGGAATAAAACTTGAAGAATGCATACAAAGTGAATAAGTGAGAAGTGCAGCCAGCATGAACACATAATACAATTACTTTCAATCAGGCCCTTTATCATTGCACAAAAAAGTATTTCTAATTAAAAAATACCTATCTCCAAGCAATTGTTAATGATAAAGCCATTGTGAATAGAACACAAAACATAAGTGTTTGAAGGAAAATTGAAATCAGTTTCAAGTCCAAGTATTAATGTTTAAGATTTAAGATAGTATCAATGACCATATTGTCCTGAATAGTATTATATGACAGCAATTCTAATGAATAGTTTGCTATCATGACCATTTTGGTCAAATTAATCATGACACTATTACAAGAATTGTTGGATAAACTGTCACTAGACAATAAACTACGCTGAATGTTTATTTGAGCGGTATGGCTTAAATAATCGTTCAGCAAATAACAGCTCCATAGTTCTAGAAGATATTATCAATTATGATATCAGACATGTAATCAGAATAGAACAGAACTTGAAGAATCAATACAAAATGGAGGCTGAACTAGCATTAGAACTGAAATGCTTATTTTCAATCAACCAAGTTCTAGGTCAGCACTGCCTGCACAAATTAGTGTCATATAAGTTTACGAAGTATTGTGTAGTGTGAATTTGGATAAAGAGCATTAGTTCAGAAGGAAAAAATTTTGGTCCTATCATACTGCCTAGTATGAGTCATATGTACTGATCGAACAAAGGGATCTTTTTTTTTCATTGTTTTATTCTCACTCATTTGTCACAACCTAGAGATCAACATCTCAAACTCCAAACTCACTCAAAGTTCTTTGTTAGTTTCCATTCTCAACCAAATTTAACCAAAATTCATCGTCACGTGTAAGCCACAGATTTGGTCATGCATGGTAACGTGGGTGACATTTGGAGCAAAACCATGGGCAAAAATTCACGACCAATATATTGCTCAAAGTGGAGGTGTTATATGTACTGAGCAACAAATTATTGGTGGTTGGCATGACAAATGCAAAAAAACACTTCTCCAAGAATCGAACTAGCTTTCAAGCAGAAGTTGGCTGAAAATATCTAAAAACTTAAAATATGAGAAAGGATAGGAGCATGATTGGAAGACAATTGGGCAATTTGCCGAGAACAAGTGCTAGGGGTATGGAGATTAAGTCAACCATCTCAAAATGGAAGTTACCTTAATGCTTCTATGGTTAAGCGTAAAAGCAAGAGAAAACTCATGCATACAATACAGCGGTCAATACAAGTAGAACATGTAAAGAAACTAAAATACTAGAATCTGAGCCACCAACCTACAAAGAGACCAAATAAGACCAATCCTACTTTGCAGTTGCACTCAAAGTGCCTTTAGCTCACTCAACCTAACATTTAATTCTTGTTGCAGATCCAAGTTTGAGGGCATTTCCTCCTAAGCTTGGGTGAGTTTAGTTTAAAATAATCCAACACAAAAGCAAATGAAGTAAACAGGATAACTGTTATCACATTACATTTATGTTTTATACTGACTTAAAAATTTTATTAACCGTTTCATTGTTGCACTAGTCAAACAAACACTTGGAATGAAGAGGTTAACAAGTAACCATCAGTTGACAATCCATATGATGCATACCAAGTGTCTATAAAAGGTATCGTACTGCAGTAGTCTGCCAAAGGACCAACATGGACAATAGATCAAGAGTCTACTAGCATTAGCTTTATTTATATGCATATATGAATGTTGATTTGAGGGATATAATATTAAACAAAATACAAACGTGCAATATGGACTAATATTAAAATAAAAAAGAAAATCATGGTATGATATCATACAACAACAACAATACCCAAAACTTTTATCCTACTAAGTGAAGTCAGCTATATGAATTCTCCGATACCATTGAGCTTAATTCCCTACTATATTATCTTCTATATTTAAATGAGTTTTATCCTAATTTATCTTTGCTAACCAAATCTTCTTTAGTCTCCTTCTTCCCTTATTAATGTGGGTATTTGTCATGCTCTCGCATAGCCTAACTAGGGCTTTTATTGGATGTCTAAGTACGTATCTATATCATCTTAAACAAACCTCTTAGAGTTTTCCTTGATAGGCATAACCCCTACTTTCATGCTTATGTTCTCATTTCTTATCTTGTCCATTGGATGTCCACATATTCAACTTAACATTCTCATCTCCATGACTCTCATCTTTTGTTTGTGTGTTCGCTTCATAACCCAAGATTCAATTTAATATAACATAGCAGGTTATCATTGTTTTATAAAACTTCCTTTTAAGCTTTAGAGGTGTCTTGCGATCATAAACTTCATTTCAATCATCCTAGTTGTATCTTATGTAAAACATCCCTATCAACTACTCCATTCTTTTGACATCATATAAGTTGTATGACCAAACTATTTATGGTTGACTACATGGATCTTATCTCGCCATGCACTCAATGTAAGGTCATGGCATTAGTAACTACATAAGAAAATTCTCAAATACCTTTAAATATGATAGCAATAAAAATACGAATAAATATTTCAAATTGTCCTAAAGAGAATTACACTTTAGCTATTCAAAATTTTAAAAAAAATATATAACTAATTTACAATTGTTGAACACATACATTGTTTTATTTTATACCTCATATAAAAAATTATAGAATATACTATTCACAAGTTACGAACCATTACAAGGCCCAAATAAGCTAGGGGTTTTTCAATAAGTAGAACTTGCTTTGTGAGTAGACTCTAAGTTCAAATTACTTTATCAACAAACTATAATGGAGATACAACGTATTGGTATGGAGCCAAAGAAATAGAGTGAGAGTAAGATAACTCCATCTCCAACAAATCTCAATTTGTTTTCATACTTAACTACATCTTTAACCTTCTTCGCCTTAACCTTGTCTTTCTTCACTACATCTCTTTTCCCCATATGCCAAGCCAGTGAACTTGAATAGGCTTACATGGAATTAAGTATTAGTCAAGTTCAGCAGATTCTGTCAACTCACAAGTTGTAACTTAAATGGCCCAGAGCCATAGAATAATGAACGTAGATGAACTAGATGGCGAATTTGATAGCTAATGGATCACTTTGATTCACTAAATCAGGAAGTTAATGTGTAGCAAGATCAGAAACTATCAATTTGATATGAAACGTAAGACCATAGTTAAAAAAGAGGCAGCTTGGTGCACGAAGCTCCTGCTAGTACGGGTCCTGGGGAAGGGTCTATTGTATGCAGTCTTACCCTACTTTTCAAGAGGTTGTTTCCGAGTCATAAGACCCTTGTTACAGAATATAATTTTCCTTGTTAGTAAATTGAGATTAAGAGCACTCAGCTAGAGTTCACTGGCCTTCTTGAATGATCAACGAGATGGGAAACAGTGACAAACCTCACAGTGTAGCCAGTTGCTCATGGCAAACACAAGTCAAAGAGTCAATGACACAACCGAAAGATTACTAGTCGATATCACAGTAGTTTTAAATTAATTGCCAGATGGCATAGCTGTGGTAACTTCTGGTGAATTTTAGGTCATCAGAAATGTCATCAAGTGTTTATCCTATTTATTTGGGGTGGGCTATATGAATTTTATACCTCCAATGTGTTTATACACAACTACATCACTAGTAATATTAAAATCAATTTCTTTCATTTACATTGACTTCTGTTACTTGAGTTTCTTTCTATCCCTTATATCTTTCCTTCTAATAGATTGAACTCTTTTAATTATAAAATCTATTGATCACATTCTAACATGTTCATACCATCTCAACCCTTTTTTCCATTTGGGTAATCCTTTGAGCTTTTAATAAAGCTAAGTTTATTGTTTCGCATAAAGTGATGTCTCCCTTTCTTCCCGTGTTTGATGGCCTACAACTCCCAGCTCCCAGTTTTCTGATTCATTTTTAGCTGCTTTTAAATATTACAATTTCATATTTCAAATAGTCAAAGAAGAATTGAACTTTGGCTATGCAAGATAAAAATAACTCTTTTACTAGTTTACAACCGCTTAAGAAATGCTGTCTTATTTTATAACTTGTATAAGCAAAATATATTAATACTAATGACAAAAATTAGGAGCAACCATAATACTTAATGGGCCAGAAATTTCTTCAGAAGTAGAACTTGCTTGGTATATAGGTTACCATCCCTTCATCAACAAAAAAATGGAGATACAACATACTAACACCTAGCCAAGAAATTACAGTGAGTAGGAAAACTCCAGCATCCAAAATTGCTTTTGCACTTGACTACATATCTGTCTACTGTAGGTTTCCATGACTTCATAAACAAAAGAGGGATATGCAACACACTAACAGTGAGCCAAGAAAGAAGAGTAAGATAATCCCAAAATCTCCTGCACATCTAAATTGCTTTTCTCCCTTGACTACACATTTATCCTTCTTCCCATCTTCAACCTTCACTGTCTTCACTGCTTTTCCTGTACCCATATACCATGAAAATGAACAGGCTGGCATGTTTCTAGTCAAGGTCAGCAAAGTCCATGTCGGCTCATAACTCGCAACTTAAATGGATTCCAAGCAATAGAATTGTGCAAAGTATATGAACCAGGTTGTGAATATGGCAAGCATAATACATCACTTCATATCTCTACATTTAGCTGTTAATACATGGCAAAACAAGAAAGTATTGACTTCATATGAAGCTTAAAGTCCTATCTACTGAATAGGATTCTTCTTCTCAGATTAATTGAACTTGAGAAAAGAAATTGTTGATGTCCATTGGACTTCTTAAATGACGAGTTGAGGAGAAGCAAAATGCTACATTGCCTAGCCAGTTGCTCATGGTAAACACAAGCCAAAAAGCCAGTGTCTCAGAGCCATAAGATTAGTGATAAATATCACAGTTGTTTAAAACTAAATTAGCCAGCGGAATCAAGATCCTAACAGCCACAAATTCAATTGTATAAGTCCAATGAGATTGAAGTAAACAGTTATCTTAAGGCATGAAATCGTTATTGATGTGTAAGATAAAGTTATTACCGTTTTGCTAAAAGGTGATCTCAAACGATCTGAATTTCCAAAGATGCAAGACGAAACAGCTATATGGCAACTGTTCAGGAATGTTCGGTCATCATCGGAAATATCAAAACCAGAACTTGGGGAATTGCCTGGCCCTTTGATAAACCCACAATTCATTGTTTGGTCACTGGCATAAAATGATCTCTCCCTTTCCTCCAGTGTCTGATGGCCAGCAAATTTTGGCTCCCAAGTTTCTGATCCATTTGGCTTCTTTTCTCCAAGTGTATACCGCAAAGAGAATCTTGCAAACTTCTTTCCACTTAAAGGCTCAACAATTGAAGTTGAATTCAATAATTTTATTGCACAGGATGAACCTGCTCAATGGATAACATACAGACCAATCAACACAAGAAAAATGACCTCAGTAATAACTAAATATTGTATGACAAGCACATACTATGGTCTTAGGCACATAAGGTTCATGATTCCTAGTGCAATATAAGTGAAACTACTGAAAACTTTCACTGGTACAATCTAATACAAAATGTATAAAAAGTGGAAGAGAAGTCAACTTAATATTTGACACGAATTTGCTTCCACCATAGTTTTTTAGAAAACTGATAAAACCTATCTCCATGAGTTTCACATTGTAGAGAATATTCAACATTCAATTGTCATGACTGTTTGTAAAATTGCATGTGTATCTTGCACTATTTCATTTTAGGCACAGATACTGTTAGAGAATATGATAACCACATACAGCATAGAACATGAGTAACAAAAATGTTAATAGCTTACTAGAAACTCTGTGGCGCTTTGATTTTCTTTTTGAGCCAGTCTTCTTTGTAGAACTAGAAAGCTTATGATCCTTCGTTGATTTTAAGTCACCAATAGAACCACCTTGTATCTCCCGAGAATCATTGTTGTGTATGTCGATAGATACATCTTTCTCTGGTTCATCTCCATCATCCTCATCCAACCTCCGGACTCCATCAGCATCATGAGTTTCATCATCATAATGCTGCATATCAATACCATCGTCGTACTCGTCATCGAAATTGTCCTCATCGCCCTGCTTCAGCTTGCTCTCATCCGTAGCAGAAGTTTCATAATCCTCATTGTAAGAATCCAGCTCCTCCCGCCCACCCTCATTGTATAATTCCCCATCAATCTTTGCACTTCTCTTCTCGTTCACTTTATCCTGGCGATCGTGCGCAGATATATGCCCACGCCGGAGCTTCCCACTCTCCAATAATCGACCTCGTTGGGCCGCTTGCTGCTCATCTGCTGGAAAATCCTTCTCGCCGAAACCCCCGCCCCTGTTTCTATCGTCCCCGTCCCAGTACCTCGAATCGCGGCCGATCTTGCCAGAGCCACGCCCGAACTTGAGCCGCTTCGACTGGTTGGATGCCACACGAAACTCCGTTTCGTTCGTCCCGTCATCATCCTGCCCCGAATCTCTTGCAAAACCTGCGAATATGGCAACTTTGAGGCAAAGGTCGCTGGACTAGAGTGGAGAGAGTAGGGTTGATGGGGGAAAGGCAGCAAGCACCTTTTCGAGGTGAAGAAAGGTGGCTGTAGGCAGCGAGGGCGACGAGGAGGACGAGGGTGAGAGCGACGACGAGGGCAACGAAGGAGAGGCGGCGGTGGGACTTGCCGGGGCGTCGGATCCGCGCTGGCCGGTGAGGGATCCGGTCGGCGGCGTCAGCATGGATCCGGACGCCGAATCGGTCCGCGCCCGATTGACGAAACTGAGCCATCACCTCATCATAATTTTTTGCCTTCTCATTATTTATACCCTTGTCCGGAGATCGATGAATCGGCACTGACCGGACCGACTGGAGGGAACCGACGGTTCAAACCGGGCTGAACCCGAGCTGGGTTAATCGATACTTTCTTTGCCAGAGTCTTTTTTCCAGAGTCACTCGTGCCGACACCCTCCTCCCCCGACGGTGCGTCGCCTTCGTCCCTTGATCGCGATGCTAATCAGATCCCCAAATACACTTATCCAAATAACTTTTTTAAAATATTATCTTTGGCAGTAGACGATTAATTTTATTATTATTATAATATATATATATATAATTTAATTTTTTTAAGACTATCGTCAATTTCATGATAAATCATAAAAATATTTTATTCGGTATAGTGATTTTACATGGATTCCCTCACCTAATAAAATATTTTATACCCAGGGGCATAACTATATAAGGCTTAAGGGGTAAGTCGTACTCTTGAAATTCAAGGAAAATATTAATACGGTAGGAAAAGAAATTAAAAAAATGTATAGTCATAAATTTTGAAACTTTCTCATTTTTTTTAGCAAAAAATTCCAATTAAAACCCTTTCAATCTAACTCATTTTCTTCTTTTCCCAAGTCAATTTTTCCTTTATTTGTTTTTCTTCTTCCTCCTCTAGTCCCGAACTTTTATTTTCCTCTTTTCATTTTTTTTCTTCCTATAATTTCTTTCATATTCTTTTTTCTAACTCTAATTTTATCCACAAAATCTTTCGCGACATATCGCTGCCGTTATAGCCCAAGTCGCTATCGTCGGACATCGATTGCTACCATCGAAATTGTCATTTGTTGCATGGTTGTTGTCTTCACTTGACTAACGTTGTCGCTTCGCTAATGCTCTATAAAAAAATACCTTTTAATTGAGATGAAAATTACTTAATTGATTTCTTTCGCTTAGCCGACACCATTATTTGTTGCCAGCATCACTGTCATCATTCGCCAACTCCGTCGCTTTGTCCCTCCTGAATGAAAATCCTAATTACGTTACTGTTTATACCTATGAAAAATTGATTCTAAAAATTTATTAAAATAAATACTTATATAAATATCAATTGTATCAACTTGTATTCTTTTATCTATTAAAGCATAAAGATGATAATACACATCCAAATGGTCAAGTATCACTGATTCCTATCTAAATACATATAGGTAAATCATAAAAATATTTTAATACCAATTATGCTAACTTGTGAAGGTATATATTCATTTATTTATTAGAGTACAATACCGTTCATCCCAACTAATCGAGTATCATCAGTCCACTAAATATAAACAGTAAGACCTTAGGAATCGGCCGGTTCTTTATGAGATAGAAGGGAGGTTATTTAATCTTGTCAGTTTATTATATTCGTCATCCATAATTCAATCATAAATCTTCCGATTACAATTGTATTTAAAAGGCTTTTTTTTTTTTATTTATTTCTATCATAACTTATTATTTATTTTTATTGGTAAAAAAATTATCGCGATGCTATATAACGAAATAAATATCACAGAAAGAATAATTTTAAAGAAAATAAATTAAAGATAAATTTTAAATTGCTTTATAAAAAGAAAAAATTAAAATTATCTGAGAATAAAAAATATTTAAAATTAACGAATCTATAATAAATCGAAATAAATTTAAAAATATTTAATATTTTTCTAATAAATTAAAGATTTAAATTTTATTATTTAGTATTAATATTTTTAATTTGATAATAAATAAGAAATAATTATAATCTCTATTAATATTAACTTATTTTTATTTAAAATATTTATTTCTATATAAAAGAAGTGTAAAGTTTGTATTTTAATAATTTTGAATTAATACAATTTTTAATTTGCATCAAGTTTTTTTTAATGTTTCCTTCTTAGTTTTGTTAACTTAGTTCTTAATTCGACATTTCAAATTTGATACTGCACCAATTGATATTAAAGGAGACATCCTTCACCTACTTACTTTTATCTTAAACGAGTTAAATCGAGTTAAATTTTATGATATTTAAACTTATTTAATAAGATAATTGATCCTGTTCGAATCAGGGGTCAACGAACGTTAGGGATGTGGCGCTTCCTGCTGGATCCTCGAGTGCTCCGGCGAACCTGCAACAAAACCGAACCGGGGGGGTGTCCCGGCGACGACCCTCCGACGCTCAAGTCAGGCGAGGAATGACAAAGAGGTGGCTTCAAGATGAAGACTCGCGTACCTCCGGTTGAAGAAGTGGAGGCCTTATATAGACTTCTGAGGAGGCTGATGCACATACACCGAGACACACACACGTGTCCTAAGCCCATACCCAGTATGGGCTTGTCAGAGGAGCTTGTCTGACTCCTTACTGCTACAGTACGAGCACGTCTTTGATGGGACAGTGAGCCCATGTCCTAAGATCCTGCATATCATCTGCTGTCAGAAGATGTTTCTATCCTTGTCTTTTCTTACTCCCCGTCGAGCGTCCGACCGGTCGGTCGTTTCCTCGCGTCCGGCCGGTCGGATGTGCTGATCCGCGCGGGAGCTTTCTGGTCATGTGCTATGGGCTGTTCGCAGTGTTGATGTTTTATTCCTTCGGCCGAGCAGGCCATCCGCTCGGCCTTACCTACTGTTCATCATGAGCGTCGGAACCCCGACTCTGGCGGGGTGTATTGCTTCTGCTCGGCCAAGCTTATGGTTGGCCTTTTGCCTTTGGACCTCCTCGCGGCGTTGACTCTGCTAAATGGGGTCCCCCATTCTTACTGCCGGATCACTTGCCTCCCCTTCAAGTCTAGTCGAAGGAGGCAGTGAGTCCGACTGACTGGACTATGTGTCCGAGCGGGCGATCGTCGCCTTACAGTCGCCTATGATATACCTAGAGCCGCTCGGCTCTTCGCTTTGGATGTCTTGGCGTTCAGCGTGGATGTTTGCTTGTCTAAATCTTCTCGAAAATCGCGCAAATCCTTTCCATTAAGTCGAAGCATGCGCGGTATGGGCGCATTAATTGCGCATAGTGACAGAGCGCCACGTGGCTCTTCTCGCGTGGCGGTGATGATCCGTACGATGGGACGCGATTACTTTGAAATGGACGGTTAGATGATGACCTCGTCTCTCGTGACCTGCATCCGACGGACGAGGTCGACCAGCCTCGTTCGCATAAAGCCTTCGTCTCCGCCCTTACGCTGCATTCTCTGTTTCATCGCGCATCCTCCATCACAGGTGCCCGCGGCTGCCTCCTTCTGGTTGTCCTTGTTCTCGCCTCTTGGTGGTTTTCGGCTTTCTGGTGATCTTCTCCGTTCATCTTCCCTCAGTAAGCTTCTCCCTTTCTTTCGTTCGGCCTTTCCCTTTCGCGTGGAACTCCTTTCGTTCCTTTGCTTGTGAACTCTTATCTGTTCTCCGTTTCCGAGTTTCTTTCGGCTTCCTTCTTTCTTTTTTTTGGTACTTCAGTCATGGCGAGCACTTCCGTACCCGCTGTTGATGTTCATGGTCCCTGGTATATGACCATGGAGAGTCAGTTTGATGAAGAGGGCGCTCGGCGTCTTGTTCGGACGTACGGGATCCCGGACAACCATGAAATAGTTGTAGCCGACCCGACCGACCGGCCCCATAACCCGCCGATCGGTACCATTTGCTTTTTTCTGGACCAATTCCAGGGCGGCCTTAGATTTCCTACCTATCCCTTTATCTTGGAGGTTTGTAATTATTTCCGCATCCCGCTCGGCCAACTTGTGCCGAACTCCTTTAGGCTGCTGAGCGGGGTGGTTGTCCTCTTTAAGCTGCACAGTATCCCACTTGACCCCAAAATATTCCACTTCTTCTTCTACCCCAAACAATCCGAGTTGGGCACTTTTATTTTCCAAAGTAGAATAGGCTTTAAATTTTTTGATAATATGCCGACCTCCAACAAGCACTGGAAGGAATTTTTCTTCTATATCCGACTTCCCGAGCGGCCAGCATTTCGAACCAAATGGCAGACCGCCGTGCCGACCCAGCCGGAGCTCGGTAAATTCAGAAGCAATCCGGCCTACCTTCATGCGGCGAACTGGTTGTCCGGTCAGCGGTACAAAATCGACCAGTTGCTTCTCAAGGGGGTGTTGTACATTTTCGGATTATCTCCCGTTCGGGCCAATCTCCCCTACCGCATGGGTAAAGACTCTTTACTCCCTTCGCCTTTTTTATCTAACTGATTTTAATTTCTTCCATTGCAGCTGAAGTCATGTGGCGTTCCAAAGCTACCGCTCATCTGAAGTTGAAGGCCGTGGAAATTGAAGCGGCTACCAAAAAAGAGCTCGCCGAGCGGGGTCTCATCCCCAGCCGCCTGGCAGATGCAGGAGAAGGGGGGGGGGGGGCGCAGTCCACCCCTGAAACAGAAGTTGCCCCATCCGCTTCAACGGAGGTTGAGGCGGATCCTGTTTCCTCTGCCCCAGCTGAGCTGGGAGTCCCCCATGTCAGGGATCCACCACTGGAAGTTCGGCGAAAACGTCGAAAAGACTCCAGTCTTTCGCCGACCCAAGAGGGGGAACCACAGGCGTCGATCGGGGTAGCTTCGCCAGACCGCACGCCGCCGCAGATCGAGACCCCAGTGGCTTCGCCCACCGCACAACCCTCTGGCTCTCCTCCACGAACTCGTCGTCGCTTACAACGGTTGGGCGAAACCTCTACCATAGGGGAGTCCTCGGGCCAAGCGACTGCGGCTGAGGAAGCGCCGGCCGGCCACCCGACCATCAAGACTACCCTTCGATTCCCATCGGAGGAATATTTACTGTCCGCCGATCGGCCATCAAGCCCCGTTCATGAAATAACCCTGACGGGTCCGCTCGCCAAGCTTTTCGAGGACGCGCAGATTCAGGTGGCCTTCATGACGCCCAAGCAGCTCGGCGATAACAACATGCAGCAGGCCACTCAGGTAAATTCATTTTTCTTCCTGTGCCATGCTACTGTTGGGTTGCTGATTTTATTATTTCCCTTACAGCGTTGGGCTGAGCAAATCGCCACTAGCCATCGGCTAGCCGAGCTGGAGGATCTCCTGGAAAAACTCCAAGTGTCGGGGGGTCCATCGGCCAAGCAGGAGAAACAAACCCTCGAGGCCGAATAGAAGAAGGTCGCCGATCTGGCTACAGAGGTGGCTCGGCTAGAGGGCCAAGTCAAGAAGTGCGAAGCGGATGCCAAACGCGCTACTGCCCGGAAGAAGCGAGCGATAGCTGATCTGGACAAGATGAAAGTAGATGTCCGTGCGCTAGATCAGCGATCCAAGGATCTGGAGGCCCAGCTGAACGCCGAGCGGGAGGACCGTTCGGCAGAACGCACAAAGGCTGAAATGGACTTGAAGGCAGTCCAAGATTCCTTAATCGCTTCCCGGGCGGTACTCAAAAAATATAAGGAGGGAGAGCCGAGCCGCCTAGCAACAGCGCGCCAAGAATACCACCGCTCGGAACGGTTCGGCGCAAAATTCGGCGGCAACGTCTCATCAACTTTCGCCGAGGCGGTCAAGGTCACCATGGCGTACTTGAAGAAGGGTGGCCACCTTCCTGCGGGAATGCACATTCCCGCCTCCAACCTGGCGGCCATGATTGACGATATCCCGGACGCCTTTTTTAATTTTGAGGATCCGGAGTGAGGCGAGTTCTTCCAAGTACTTCCTGTATTTCATCCGCTCGGCGGATGTAAAATTTTTGTACGTGCCGTTCGGCATAATTGTATTCCTTTGCTTCTACTTTTGTTTGTCCTTCATTGCCCTCCTCTGTCTGTTTGGTGCTCATTTGTAGAGTCAGTTAAGCTATACGTGTTTCCCACTAGACAGCCGATCAGGTTAATCAATTAACTCGTTTTCCTCGAAATCGTTTAGCGCTTGGCTATACTGTTTGCATTCAGTGAACGCGAAGTATTGACAAACCGACGACCGATCGGACTTAAACAATTTAGTATTTGCGAAAGCTCGTCGGCACGGATATTTATAGCCGGTCGGCGCGGCTCTCGATTTTTAACGACGGAGCTCGTCGGCACGGATATTTATAGCCGGTCGGCGCGGCTCTCGATTTTTAACGACGGAGCTCGTCACGGATATTTATAGCGGTCGGCGCGACTCTCGATTTGTCGGCACGGACATTTATAGCCGCTCGATTTTTAACGACGGAGCTCGTCGGCTTTCGCTCGGATATTTATAGCCGTCGGCTCGTCGCTCGATTTTTAACGACGGAGCTCGTCGGCACGGATATTTATAGCCGGTCGGCGCGGCTCTCGATTTTTAACGACGGAGCTCGTCGGCACGGATATTTATAGCCGGTCGGCGCGGCTCTCGATTTTTAACGACGGAGCTCGTCGGCACGGATATTTATAACCGGTCGGCGCGGCTCTCGATTTTTAACGACGGAGCTCGTCGGCACGGATATTTATAACCGGTCGGCACGACTCTCGATTTTTAATGACGGAACTCGTCGGTCTTCCGCTCGGTTTTTATAGCCGGTCGGCGCGGCTCTACGGTTTAACGTCTGGGCTAGACGGGCGTCAAGGCTAATTTTAACGCTTCCGTTCGGCGCAGCTTAAAATATACAGAATTAGCGCCATATTACACCACTTTGCTTCCCGCACGTGGCCTTCAGTTTTTGTGTCTATGCTTGGGTATCGTACGCCCGGCCGAACGGCACGGGGTCTTCAGCATTGAGCATTTTGGCTCGGACAATTTACCTCCGTCCGAACGGTACGGGGCCTTCGATTCTCAAGCTCCTGACTCAACCAATTTACCTCCGGCCGAACGGCGCGGGGCCTTCGTTCCTTCTTGACGGTGCCTTATATTTGTTCTCTAGATTTTTCGTTTCTGCATTTCAAGCATTCAGTCGAAAAAAGTATACAGGATGATTTACATTGGCACACCTTTCACCCCGCCCGGTAAGGTTGGAGGTGGTTCGCGCTCCACGGCCTATCTAGCTGCCGACCGTCCTCGTCCTCCAAATAATACGCGCCTGAGCGGAGCTTTTCGATGATTTTGAAGGGACCTGCCCACGGAGCTTCAAGCTTGCCAACGTCGCCGACCGACTTGATTTTCTTCCAGACAAGGTCGCCGACCTGGAAGGATCGGGGAATGACGCGCCGGTTGTAGTTTTGCTTCATCCGTTGACGGTACGCCATCAGCCGAACGGCTGCCTTGGCTCGCTCTTCGTCAATCAAATCCAGCTCCATGTTCCTCCGCTCGGCGTTGCCTTCATCGTAACATTGGACCCGGACGGACTCGACGCCGACTTCAACCGGAATGACCGCTTCGCCGCCGTACACCAGATGAAAAGGTGTGACACCCGTTCCTTCCTTAGGAGTCGTTCGGATGGCCCATAAAACGCCCGGTACTTCATCCGGCCAACTTCCTCCCAAGTGAATTTCCCGATTGGCTACTTCAGCTTGACCGTTGCTTTGGGGGTAAGCCACGGATGTGAAGTGTTGCTCGATGCCGTAGCTTTTGCACCAATCTTCTAGCACTTTCCCTGTGAATTGCCGCCCATTGTCGGAAACCAATCGGCGAGGGATACCGAACCTACAGATGATGTGTTGCCATATGAATTTTTTGACCATCTGTTCGGTGATCCTGGCTAGTGGCTCGGCCTCCACCCACTTGGAAAAATAATCGACCGCCACCAGCAAAAATTTCCTCTGCCCAGTCGCCATCGGAAATGGACCCACAATATCCATCCCCCATTGATCGAACGGACACGAAACGGTTGATGCCTTCATCTCCTCTGTCGGTCGGTGGGAGAAGTTGTGATACTTCTGGCACGAAAGGCACGTAGATACTGTCCGAGCGGCGTCTATTTGCAAGGTCGGCCAAAAGTATCCAGCTAGCAGGATCTTCTTAGCTAGTGATCGTCCGCCCGGATGTCCCCCGCACGATCCTTGATGTACCTCTTGGAGGATGTAAGCCGAGTCTTCCGAGCTCACGCATTTTAACAACGGGTGAGAGAAAGTCTTCTTGTAGAGCTGATCGCCGATGAGTGTGAACCGACCGGCCCTCCTCCTGAGCAGCTGGGCTTCATCACGATCGGCCGGTGAGGCTCCCGAGCGGAGGAATTCTATGATGGGTGCCCTCCAGTCGCTTGGAAATGTGAGGCCTTCCATCCGGTCAACGTGCGCCACCAGCAGTACTTTTTCAATTGGTTGCTGAATGGCGACTGGCGTTATAGAACTTGCTAGTTTGGCCAACTCATCGGCTGCCTGGTTCTCCGTTCGGGGAATCTTCTGAATAAGAACCTCTCGGAAAGTAGCTTTAAGTTTTTCAAATGCCTCAACGTAGAGTTTAAGCCGAACGCTGTTGATTTCAAAGGTGCCAGAAAGTTGCTGAGCGGCCAACTGTGAATCCGAATAGAGAGTCACCCGACCGGCTCCCACATGCCGTGCTGCCTGCAATCCGGCTATGAGGGCCTCATACTCTGCTTCATTGTTGGTGGCTTTGTAGTCCAGCCGGACGGATAGGTGCATCTTTTCTTCTTGAGGTGAGAGCAGCAATATTCCAATCCCACTTCCGAGTCGAGTGGCGGACCCATCCACATATATTCTCCACATAGCTTCCGGCTCTGGCCTTTGCACTTCGGTCACAAAATCAGCCAAGGACTGCGCTTTGATCGCCGAGCGGGGATGGTATTGGATGTCGAATTCACTTAGTTCTGTCGTCCACTTGATGAGCCGTCCGGACGCTTCTGGATTCAACAGTACTCTTCCTAGTGGACTATTCGTCCGGACAATGATGGTGTGAGCCAAGAAATATGGTCGGAGGCGCCGAGCGGCTAGAACCAAAGCAAAGGCTAACTTCTCGAGCCCAGTGTAACGAGATTCGGCATCTTTTAAAATGTGGCTCAGAAAATACACCGGCTGTTCATCGCCGCTGGACCTTACAAGTGCCGAGCCTACAACATGCTCGGTTGAAGACAGGTAAATATAAAGTGGCTCACCCCCGATCGGCTTGGCTAGTATAGGCAGAGAATTAAGATATGTCTTCAATTCTTCAAATGCTCGGTCGCATTCCTCGTCCCAGTGAAATTTAGTGGCCTTGCGCAAAATTTTGAAGAATGGCAGGCTCCGGTCGGCGGTTTTGGAGATGAATCTGGACAAAGCAGTTATCCGACCGGTCAACCGCTGCACTTTCCTTGTATTTCTTGGAGGCGGCATGTCTTGCAGAACTTTCACCTTGCTGGGATTGGCTTCGATTCCCCGCTCGGTCACTATGTACCCCAAGAAACGCCCTCCTTTTGCTCCGAACAGGCACTTTTGGGGATTTAGCTTGACTCCATATTTGCGCAGCGTTCGGAAGGTTTCTTCCATGTCCTTGAAGAGATCGGCCGCTTGGGCGGACTTGATAAGGATGTCGTCCACATAAACTTCCAGATTCCGCCCGATCTGCTCCCTGAACACTTTGTTCATCAAGCGTTGATAAGTGGCCCCGACATTCTTCAATCCGAACGGCATCACATTATAGCAATATGTGTCGTCGGCCGTTACGAAGCTTACTTTTTCTTGATCTTCCCGGGCGAGCGGCACTTGATGATAGCCTTGGTAGGCGTCGAGCATACAAATTAATTCGCAGCCGGCCGTAGAGTCCACCAGCTGATCTATCCGGGGGGCATACTTTGTTTAAGTCTCGAAAGTCGATGCAGACTCTCCACTTGCCGCCCGGCTTGGAGACTAATACTACATTAGCCAACCAGCTCGGGAACTGCACTTCGCGTATATGGCCGGCCTCCAGAAGTTTCTCTACTTCCGCCCGGATGATAGAGTTCTGCTCGGCACTAAAGTCTCTTTTTTTTCTGCTTTATCGGCCGAGCGTCCGGTCGAACATGCAACTCATGCTGCGCTATGCTTGGCGAAATTTCGGGCAACTCATGTGTCGACCAGACGAATACATCATGATGTCGTCGGAGGCATTGGATCAGCTCCTCCTTCTGCTTCTCCTCCAGATCAGAGGCAATAAAACTTGTAGCCTCCGCTCGGGTCGGGTGAATCTGCACTTCCTCCTTTTCTTCATAAATTAGAGAGGGTGGCTTTTCAGTGATGGCATTTACCTCGATTCGAAGCGCCTTCCGAGCGGAGTTGGATTCTGCTCGGATCATCTCGATGTAGCATCGCCGAGCTGCTAACTAGTCTCCCCGTACTTCTCCCACCTTGTCTTCGACGGGGAACTTCATCTTCTGGTGGAAGGTTCGCCGAGCGCCGGTCGTCCCAAAATGACGTTGTAGGATGAGGGAGAGTCGACCACCACAAAGTTTATTGTCATGGTCCTCTGAGTGCTCCTCTCCCAGTGAGGTAGCCAGCCGGATCTCGTTGCCCATAAACCCGTAGAGCGGGGTTGTCATGGACAGCAGCTCGGCTCGATCAATTTGCAACTGATCGAACGCCTTCTTGAATATGATGTTGACCGAGCTCCCTGTGTCAACAAATACGCGGCGAATAGTGTAATTTGCTATTACCTCTTTAATGAGCAGAGCATCGTCGTGGGGCACTTCAACTCCTTCTAAGTCCCCGGGCCCGAAAGTGATTTCCGGTCCACTTGCCCGCTCTTGGCTGCAACCGACTGCGTGGATCTGGAGCTGTCGGACGCTCGCCTTTCTGGCTCGGTTGGAGTCTCCTCCGGTCGGCCCGCCAGCAATAACATTGATCTCGCCGCGGGAAGTATTGCTCCTATTTTCCTCTTCCCGAGTGGACGGTCGGGACCGTTCTCTGGATGCTCAGCGATTCTCCTGTCTTGGAGATCGGTGCCGATCGGTCGTCTATTGATGTCGCCTCTCGGTGCGGGTCCGGTCGGCTTCATGGGTCCTTTGTCTCCTGTCGATGGAAGGAGACCGTCGTTCGGCATTTCTGGGAACGGGATTAGCCACGAAGGGAAGACTTCGACAATCCCTCGTGTTGTGCGTATCCGTCCGGTGGAAGGAGCAGAACATAGGGGTCCATCTCTTCTTTGTCTTGGGCCAAGCGGCAGCTACCTCTTGTACTTGGGACCTCACACGAGGGGAGCGGATTGCTTCGGCCCTTGGTCCTCTCGGCGGTTGATGAGCGGCCAAGGGTCTCCGCTCGGCATGAGGAGCCCGTTCGGTTGGTGTTTCTTTTTTCCTGGCTGCCTGCGCTTCCTCCACGTTGATATATTCATTGGCCCGGTGCAGCATATGATCATAATCTTGGGGCGGCTTTCGGATGAGCGACCGGAAGAAGTCCCCATCCACAAGGCCTTGCGTAAAGGCATTCATCATCGTCTCCGATGTGGCCGTTGGAATATCCATCGCCACTTGGTTGAATCGCTGGATGTAAGCTCGAAGCGATTCTCTCGGCTCTTGCTTGATGGCGAACAAGCTGACACTTGTCTTCTGATAACGCCGACTGCTGGCGAAGTGGTGGAGGAAGGCCGTTCGGAAGTCCTTGAAGCTAGTGATGGATCCGTCCGGCAACCTCCGAAACCACCGTTGAGCTGATCCCGAGAGAGTGGTAAGGAAGACTCGGCACTTTACGCCATCTGTATATTGATGGAGCGTAGCTGTGTTATCGAACTTACCCAGATGATCATCGGGGTCTGTTGTTCCATTGTACTCACCGATCGTCGGAGGCACGTAGTGCTTGGGCAGAGGGTCTCGTAGAATAGCCTCCGAAAATTGGCGATTGATCCGCTCGGGAGATGAGTCCGCTCGGGGAGCTTTCCCCTTTCTGTCGTCTCGCCTAGGCATTTCGTCGGAAGAAGATCCTCTATCTCTCCGAGCTGGTACGGCTTCAGGGGTGCGGAATAAGGCCCGATGGAATGCGACGGTGGCTTGAGGTGCTTCCGCTCGGCCACCAGACGCAGATGTTGCTTGTTGCTCCAGCCGCTCGGCTGATGCTTTTTGTTTTTGCTCCACAAGTTTGGCGGCCCTCATCTCGACCAGAGCGTCGAGTTCCTCTGTTGAAAGCGCCACCGTGTGTTGTCGTCCAGCCTCGTCCATTGTTCCTGCTCGGATGCAGGTGCGTTCCCACAGACGGCGCCAAATTGATCCTGTCCGAACCAGGGGTCAACGAACGCTAGGGATGTGGCGCTCCCTGCTGGATCCTCGAGTGCTCCGGCGAACCTGCAACAAAACCGAACCGGGGGGGTGTCCCGGCGACGGCCCTCCGACGCTCAAGTCAGGCGAGGAATGACAAAGAGGTGGCTTCAAGATGAAGACTCGCGTACCTCCGATTGAAGAAGTGGAGGCCTTATATAGACTTCTGAGGAGGCTGATGCACATACACCGAGGCACACACACGTGTCCTAAGCCCATACCCAGTATGGGCTTGTCAGAGGAGCTTGCCTGACTCCTTACTGCTACAGTACGAGCACGTCTTTGATGGGACAGTGAGCCCATGTCCTAAGATCCTGCATATCATCTGCTGTCAGAAGATGTTTCTATCCTTGCCTTTTCTTACTCCCCGTCGAGCGTCCGACCGATCGGCGGTTTCCTCGCGTCCGGCCGGTCGGATGTGCTGATCCGCGCGGGAGCTTTCTGGTCATGTGCTATGGACTGTTCGCAGTGTTGATGTTTTATTCCTTCGGCCGAGCAGGCCATCCGCTCGACCTTACCTACTGTTCATCATGAGCGTCGGAACCCCGACTCTGGCGAGGTGTATTGCTTCTGCTCGGAAGCTTCAGCAGGTCGTCGCCCTCATTATCCGCTCGGCCAAGCTTATGGTTGGCCTTTTGCCTTTGGACCTCCTCGCGGCGTTGACTCTGCTAAATGGGGTCCCCCATTCTTACTGCCGGATCAATAACAAAGTCAAACTGTACGTAAAATGAATTAAGTCATTGAAATATTTCTTTAAGTTTAGTTTGATTTTTTTTTTTTTAAGCTTGAGTTTGATTCAAATTTAATTTGGGATTAGTTCATTTAGATGTAATTAGGTTCTCAATTTAAGTTTGTTTGATTGTTTGAAATTTTTAGATTTTAAACTTATTTGATTGATTATTGAACTTGATAATACAAATTTGTTTGTTTGTATTGAAACTTTTTTTATTCTTTTAACATATTGATAAGAGTTTTATTAATTAACATAATTTATAAATATAAATGAACAAATATGTGTTCAAGGTGGCAAAAGACGAATACGCTCACCCCCAGAGCCTCTACCAACCCGTCCTAGGACCAACACGGAGGAGGTAAATCACGGACGACTACTAGCTTTTGGAATAGTGACTAGCACATAAGGAAAGCATTTACCAAGGCTTTGCTGATATTTGAACCCCAGATCTCACGGTGGTAACACCTTATGTGCTAGCCACTAGACCGTCCCGAGGGGACAACAAATATGTGTTCAAGCTTGTTCGTTTAATTGATCTTGTATATATTAAACTAATATTAACAAGCATTTATCAAGCCAAACACCAAGCTTATTCACGAACATTTGATTCATTTACAACTTTAGATGACGTTTGGTTAAATGATGGAAATAACTATGGGTATGAGTTTGATAGTAAAGTGGAATGGGAATGAAAATGAAAATGAAACACACCTAGTTATATGGATTTAGTTGATTCCCATAAATCTAAAAATCATTTCTAAATTATCATTCCCAAACACATAATCTGAACACTATCTTTTACTATTATTTCATTCTCTCATTCTCAAAGCCATCAACCAAACACCCCCTTAATCTTATCTTTCACATTTTTATTTCACCATCATTATTACTATTCTATTTTCTATTCTCATATAATTATCGTCATGCATGATTCATCCCCTCCCTTAACAAAAATTTTTTATTGTCATAGTGCATGGGTTGATTCAGAGATTTTAGGTTTAGGGTTAATGTGTGTCTCTCAGTTGGGCGATGACTTGCTCCATGAAGGCGTCGTCATAAGGTAGTGTGATCGATCTGTCGAAGACTGACAAGCCTAACTCTTCCTCGATAGCGAAATCCCCCCCCCCTCCCCGCGTCATATATAGTAAATCTGCCCTATATAGCAATAATAACAACAACAACAAAAAGCAAAAGAGAGGAGGAAAACAAAAAGAAAAAAAAACAACTAGAGGGTGGAGAATAAAACAAGGAGGAAATTTTAAAAAACATATCATTGTAAAAGAAAAAAAAATAATCTATTACATTTGTATTGTCCTCGTTGCATTGTCACACCCACTTATTAGAGGAAAGATGAAATCATCACCTTAGTTGCCCCTCCAGAATGACCCCACACTCTCTGAAAGGGAGTAAATCATTGAGGGGCATTTGCCCTACCGTAATGTCCCTTTGCATGAGGGAGGTCAGGTACCCAATGAGGCATTTTGCACCCATTGAAAAATTAACCTCAAAATTTATTATAGTAACCACTAATACAGGTACCAACTGATCATGTCACATCATCATTCAACTTTCATAAAATTGTTTCTTTCTTCGAATGATACGTCTTTCTCAAAATTTAGGTTTAATCCTCATTTCACTTGCTATTTGTATAGCATTATTCATGGCACTAGCAAACCCCTCTTCTCTAAACTCATCGAGAAATTGATCAAGTCCTTGTAAGAGGTTTATCACAAAATCAATATCCATATGTTCAAATTGAATGAACTTACTCACAGTATTTATTGCTCGTAACAAGTTATACCAGATTATCATTCCAAGCAAGAACTCAAAACTTTCAAGATCATAATCACTCTTTGTTTTAGAATTTTCAACAACTTCTGTCTGTTGGTGCGATCGACCTCCAAGATTTTAATGTCAGACAAATATATTTAAGTATGGAACTTGATCAAGGGAAGTCCTAGTTGTAGGCTAGGCAAGGGGGAAAATCTTGGTATTGTTAGAATGTATACTAAAAGCCTAGTTTTTGGTATAAAACATTTATCTAGAAATAAGAATCACATTGGTCAAATGTCTACATTTGTGATAAATGTAGTTGTTCAATTAATTTATACTATAGATAACATAGTATGTGGTGCCACATGCAGAAGATGATGTTATCAGTACCTTATAAATTATAAACAGTAGCTCACGACCAAAATAGAAAGGAACAAACCATTAGAAGGTCGTAGTGTAATTAGGTATCAGTTTATCTTGACTGTATAATTACACTAGTACACTTAGAGTGTATTGAGTAGGACCATTTGAGGTCGTTTCTTTTATACTGACTTTATAAAGAAACAAAGACCTCGGTTATTATGGAAGTGTGTGCTCTTAATCCTAATATAATAACAAGCACATATATTTGATATTTATTTCTTTAATTTATCAATGGGTGAGATTTAGTTCGATGAATCAATAAACCCGATAAGTTGGGAAATGATATCACTTATAGTGTGTGTTGTTGATTATAGAAGGAAACTGTGTCCTAGAGATACTAGGTTGATAATGTCCTCAAGAGGAGCTCATAAGGATTGTCATGTTAAACCCTGCAGGTGGACCTAGTCCGACATGATGATAAGGTTGAGTGGTACTACTCTTGGACTAAGATATTAATTAAATGAGTTGTCAGTAACTCACTTAATTAGTGGACATTCGATATCTTAAACACAGGGAGACTAACACACTCATAATAAGAAGGAGCCCAAAATGTAATTTGGGATTGGTGCGGTAGTTCAATAATAGTTCTCTAGTGGAATGAATTATTATTGATAAAATTAAGTTGTGTGTTCGGGGCGAACACGGGATGCTTAATTTTATCGGGAGACCAAAACCAATTCCTCCTCTCGGTCCCTATCGTAGCCTCTTATTTATAGAGTACTATACCCACCTATACCCACCTAAAGAGGGCCGGCCAAGCTAGCTTGGAACCAAGCTAGGGCCGACCTAGTATAGTTTATGGGTGGCCGGCCCTAGCTTGAACCCAAGCTAGAGGGGCCGGCCAAATTAAATTAAAAAAGAATTTTAATTTTAATTTTTATTATGTGGAAGATATAATTTATTAAAGAGAATTAAAATTAAATTATCTCTCTTGTAAAAGATCTACAAAAGATTAAAGAAAGATATTAGATCTCTTTCCTTATTTGTAAATTGGTGAGATATTTTATTTTCTCTTTAAAAATTATTCACATGTTGAAAAATTAAAATTATGAAAATTTCTTTTTATCAACTATGAAGAGATTTTGAAGAGAAATTTTAATTTTAAAAAATTTACGGAAACAAATTAGGAAGTTTTAATTGTTGATTGAAACTTGTCTAATTTGATTTCATGATGTGGTCGGCCATTAGAATTTAATTGGGGAAATTTTATTTTATTTTTCTCAATTAAATCATGTCAAGGAAATTAAGGAAATTTTATTGTAATTAAATTTCCTAATTTGCTTAGGCCAAGGAATATAAAAGAAGGGATGAGAGTGCCTTCATGAGATACAACCTCTATTATTTCTCTCCCTCTTTTGTTCCTTGGTGTGGCCGCCCATCATCCTCTCCCTCTCTTCCTCTTGTGGTGGCCGAACCTCTCTCTCCCCTTGGAGCTCTTGTGGTGACCGGATACTACTTGGAGAAGAAGAAGAAGAAGGAGAGAAAGCTAGCATCTCTTGGAGCTTGGTTGGTGTTTTGATCTTCTTCCTTGGTGAAGCTTCCTTATTGTTGGCCGAACCTAGCTAGGAGGAGAAGAAGGTGGTTGGTGGTTTCTCATCTCGGAAGATCGTTGCCCACACAACGTCCGAGGTTAGAAGAGGAATACGGTAGAAGATCAAGAGGTCTTTATAGAAGGTATAACTAGTAATTTTTCCTTTCCGCATCATGCTAGTTATTTATGGAAATAATACCAAATACAAGAGGCTTACGTTCTAGTATTTCGAATATGTTTTTCGAAGTTGTGTTCTTTTGTTTTTTTTCCCTTGTGATTTGATTGTTCTTTTTGGTTAACCTAAAGTTATTTTAGGAAATTAAATATTAGATTTCTATAAAAGGTTTTGTCTAGTCGGTGGTGGTTGCTCCCATATCCAAGAAGGTCATGTGCCTCGCCACGTCAGTACTGGGAACCAATTATGGAAATTAATATTTAATGGAATTAATAACTTAAGGTGACTTGGGTCGAATGTGTTAAGTTTCGCAGGAGATCCAAGTCAAAACCTAAAAGAACAAATAGATTAAGCTTTGGATCAAACGTGTTAAGTTCCGCAGGAGATCCAAAATTTAATTTAAAAGAACACATGGTAGCTAGGAAAAGGTTCAGACCTTTGTACAAAATTTTTGTACAGTGGAACCTCTAGGTTTTCCGAGTAGCAACCAACAATTGGTATCAGAGCTAGGGTTTTTGCCTCTGTGTATTTGGTATTAGTTTAATTATGCACATGTCATACATAATTTAGGCAGGTTAATAGTAGGATGTGCTAACTTTGTGGATGCAGGATCCAACTATTATGACTTATAGTTATTATGTGTGTGATTGGACCCTTGGACATGTCAAGGGCATTTTATTGTGTGTGCATGATTGTATTATAAAATACAGTAGGAGCTGTATTTAGTTTTATTAGGATTTTATTTTTGATCTAGTTATATGTACATTCCTTTTATGCAATATAGGATCGATGGATGTAAATTTTATTTTATGTTCGATCTAGTTTACATGTACATTCCTTCGAGGAATATAGGATCAAAATGTAAAATTCTATTTATGTCGCGGATCGAATCTTGCAAAGCGTGGAACCTTCTAAGGACCAGAGGCGCAGCGGAACTAGGAGCAAGATGGATGCGACAGCTAGACCCGGTGGCAATGGCCAAATATGGCAGCAGCTTGGGATGACAACACATGGAGGACAACAAGAGATAAAAGCCATAATAGTTGAAAATTAGATTTTCTATTTATTGCTTTTATATTGTGCTGTGTGTATATGTTAGTTTACATATTTAGTAGGCTAGCATAGTTAAAATTCATCATTTATAAATAACTAAGTGGGAGAGGGATTTTTAAGTAAATCTCATGGTCTCCATTACTGGTTTGTAAGTGATGCAAACAAACTCGCGCGTTGGCTCTGAGTGCCTTCCTCCATAACGGATGAGCTTGTTTGTGGATCACTAGAACAGACTTCCATTTTTGGATGACTATAGGAAGTTAATTAAGAGCGTGTGATCTTCCCCAACGGAAGGGGCATAATCTTATTAATGGACTTAGTGTCAAGTAATGGTATACACTTAGACACATCTAATAGTATCCTCCCCATCGGAGTCACTGCTATTATTTGTGTGACCAAATGATACCAACTATTAATTTTATTTGTCAAAAAGTTAGGTTGACAAGATAATAAAATTAATGGGTTAAAACCCTCTGATCCGGTTGTAAGAACAGGGGGCCCCTGTCCGGTGGATTCAACGCCACGTGGAAGTCAAAGTGACAGGTGGCCGGCCGGAGAGGGGTGGGTTCGACCGGTCGGGCGGCCGGTCGGTGTCTAGTGGATGGTTAAAGGCGCCCTGTCGAAAGTCAGGGTTCCGGCGCTCAGCGGACAAGATCGCAGGGCCGATCGGACTGAACGCTCGGCCAAAGCCATCAAGTAGCATACTGCTAATAGTCTCCACAAAGCACGTGATTGAGAATCTCAAGTAAACCACCGTATACGTCCGGCCGGATGTCACGGAAGCTGGCCGGCCGGACGCCCTCCAGGGAGTAAGGGCAAAAGGACAAGTGACATCTTTTTCTGACAGTGGGTATGCTCCACATGTAGGTCATACTCCAAATCTTATGACAGGGGGTTCCGCTGTCCCATCGAGGACATGCTTGGACTGTAGCAGTATGGGTCAGGTAAGCTCACTGACAAGCCCTTACTGGGGTATGGGCCACGGACTCGTGTACACCTCGGTATGTGTACACTCGCTTCTTCGCTGCCCTATATAAAGGCCCTCATCCTTCGCCGGAGGTACGCGTTCTAATATTTTTGGAGAGCCACTTTTTCATTGCTTGCTTGCCTGACTTGAGCGTCGGAGGGTCGTCGCCGGGAACCCCTTCCCGGCCCGACTTTTGTGCAGGCTCGCCGGAGATTCGTGCGACCAGACGGAGGCCTACGTCATCGACTAGGAGAGCGGCACGTGCCCAGCGTCCGTTGGTTCAGCGATTTGGACAGGATCAATTTGGCGCCGTCTGTGGGAACGCTCCTGCATCCGAGCGGAAGCAATGGACGAAACTGGACGACAACACACAGTGACGCTTTCCACGGAGGAACTCGACGCTCTGATCGAGTTGAGGGCCGCCAAGCTTGTGGAGCAAAAACAGAAAGCACCAGCCGAGCGGCCGGAGCAGCAAGCAACGTCAGCATCTGGTGGCTGAGCGGAAGTACCATAGGCCACCGTTCTATTCCATCGGGCCTTATTCCGCACCCCTGAAGCCATAGCAACTAATCGAGATCGGGGATCTTCTTCGGATGAAATACCTCGACGAGACGACAGAAAATGGAAAGCCCCCCGAGCGGACTCATCGCCCGAGCAGATTAATCGCCAATTTTCAGAGGCTATTCTACGAGACCCTCTGCCCAAGCACTATGTGCCTCCGACAATCGACGAGTACAATGGAACCAGCGACCCGGATGATCATTTAGGTAAATTCGATAACACTGCAACTCTGCATCAATACACAGATGGGGTGAAGTGTCGAGTTTTCCTCACCACCCTTTCCGGATCGGCTCAACGATGGTTTCGGAGGCTGCCGGACGGATCCATCACAAGCTTCAAGGACTTCCGAACGGCCTTCCTCCATCATTTTGCAAGCAGTCGGCTCTATTAAAAAACCAGCGTTAGCCTGTTTGCCATTAAACAGGAAGCCCGCGAATCGCTCCGAGCTTACATCCAGCGGTTCAACAGAGTGGCCATGGACATTCCAACGGCCACCTCGGAGACCATGATGAATGCCTTCACACAAGGCCTCGTGGATGCGGATTTCTTCCGATCACTCATTCGGAAGCCGCCTCGAGACTACGACCACATGCTACACCGGGCCAACGAATACATCAACGTGGAGGAAGCCCAAGCAGCCCGGAAAAAAGAAACTCCAACCGAGTGGGCTCCTCCTGCCGAGCGGAAGCCGCACGCTCAACCACCCAGAGGACCGAGGGTCGAAGCAATCCGCTCCCCCCATGCTAGGTCCCACGTGCAAGAGGTAGCTGCCGCTCGGCCCAAGTCAAAGAAGAAATGGACCCCAATGTTCTGCTCCTTCCACCGGACGGATACACACAACACAAGGGATTGTCGAAGTCTTCCCTTGATTGCTCATCCCGTTTCCCGAAGTGGTGGTCGACGATCGCCCTCATCCGATAGACGACAGAGAACTCATGAAGCCGATCAGACTCAAGATGACAGGAGAAAACAACAGACTCCCGATCGGCATCGCTCTCCGAGGAGGGAGAATCGCCGAATGTCTAGAGAACGGTCCCGACCGTCCGCTCAGGAAGAAGAAAATAGGAGCAATACTTCCCGAGGCGAGATCAACATCATAGCTGGTGGGCCGACCGGAGGAGATTCCAATCGAGCAAGAAAGGCGAGTGTCCGGCAGCTCCAGATCCATGCGGTCATTGCGGTAGGAAGCGCGTAGTGGACCCGAAATCGGTTTGGGCACAGGGGACTTAGAAGGAGTTGAAGTGCCCGACGGCTCTGCCATCAAAGCGGTAATAGTCAACTACACTATTCACCTTTACATGAAGCTCGGTCAACATCATATTCAAAATGGCGTTCGATCAACTGCAAATTGATCGAGCAACCCCCCTCTATGGGTTTACGGGCAATGAAGTCCTGCCGGTCGAACAGATCCGACTGGCTATCTCACTGGGAGAAGAGCCGCTCAGGAGGACACGTACAACAAACTTCGTGGTGGTTGACTCTCCCTCATCATACAACGTCATTTTGGGACGACCGGCGCTCAGCGAATTCCGAGCGGCCGTCTCCACCTTCCACCAGAAGATCAAATTCCCCATCGAGGACAAAGTGGGAGAAGTACGGGGAGACCAACTGGCAGCTCGGCGATGCTACGTTGAGATGGTCCGAGCAGAAGCCAATTCCGCTCGGAAGTCGCCACGGATCGAGGTAAACGCTATAACTGAGAGGCCTCCCTCTCTAGTTTATGAAGAAAAAGAGGAAGTGCAGATACACCCGACCCGATCGGAGGCCACGACATTCATCGCGTCCGATCTGGAAGCGAGTCAGAAGGAGGAAGTGATCCAATGCCTCCGAAGAAATCATAATGTCTTCGTCTGGTCGACCCATGAGCTGCCCGGAATTTCACCAAGTATAGCGCAGCACGAGCTCCACGTCCGCCCGGACGCTCGGCCAGTAAAGCAAAGAAAAAGGGACTTCAGCGCCGAGCAGAATGCCATCATCTGAGCGGAAGTTGAGAAACTCTTGGAGGCCGACCATATACGCGAAGTTCAGTTCCCGAGCTGGCTGGCGAATGTGGTGCTAGTTTCCAAGCCCGGCAACAAGTGGAGAGTGTGCATCGATTTCCGGAACCTTAACAAGGCGTGCCCAAAGGACTTTTACCCCTTGCCCCGAATCGATCAGGATCGGTGGATTTGTGAGTTGATATGCATGCTCGTATCAGGGATATCATCAAGTGCCGCTCGGGAAGATCAAGAAAAGTTAGCTTCGTGACGGACGGCACCTTCTGCTATAATGTGATGTCGTTCGGATTGAAGAGCGGGGCCACTTATCAACGCTTGATGAACAAAGTGTTCAAGGAGCGAATGGGCGGAATCTGGAAGTTTATGTGGACGACATTCTTATCAAGTCCGTCCGAGGGCCGATCTCTTCAAAGACATGGAGGAAACCTTCAGAACGCTGCGGAAATATGGAGTCAAGCTAAATCCCGGAAGTGCTTTGGAGCAAAAGGAGGGTGTTTCTTAGGTTACATAGTGACCGAGCGGGATCAAAACCCAGCAAGGTGAAAGCCCTACAAGACATGCCGCCTCAAGAAATATGAGGAAGTGCGCTGTTGGCCGGTCGGATAATCGCTGCCTGTCGGGTTCATCTCAAAGCCTGACCGAGGACCTTCCTTTTTCAAGATCTAGGGCCGCTAAGTTTCATCGACGAAGAATGCGAGGCGTTCGAAGATTTGAAGGCATATCTGAACTCTCTCCCGGTATAGCTGCCGGTGAGCCACTTTGTATCTACTTATCTTCAACGAGCAAGCCGTCGGCTCGGTACTAGTAAGTGACGGAGAAGAGCACATATTTTGAGCCATATTTTAAAGATCTGAAGCTACACTGGGCTCGAGAAACTAGCTTTCGCTTTGGTCCTCGCCGCTCGGCGCCTCCGTCCTTATTTCTTGGCTCATACTATCATCGTCCGGACGAATAGCCCATTGGGAAGAGTGCTGTTGAATCCCGAAGCGTCTGGACGGCTCATTAAATAGACGACGGAGTTAAGTGAATTTGACATCCAATACCAGCCCCGCTCGGCAATCAAAGCGTAGTCCTTGGCAAACTTTGTAACTGAGGTGCAGAATTCAGAGCCGGAAGCTATGTGGAAAATATTTGTGGACGGATCATCCACTCGACTCGGAAGCGGGATTGAATATTGTTGCTCTCCCCTCAAGAAGAAAAGATGCACTTATCCGTTCGGCTAGATTATAAAGCTACAAACAACAAAACAGAGTATGAGGCCCTCATAGCCGGATTGCAGTCAGCACGCCATGTGGGAGTCGGTCGGGTAACGCTCCATTCGGATTCGCAGTTGGCCGCTCAGCAGCTCTCTGGCACCTTTGAAATCAACAGCGCTCGGCTCAAGCTCTACGCTGAAGCCTTTGAGAAGCTCAAAGCCAATTTCAGAGAGGTTATTATCCAGAAGATACCCCGAGCAGAGAATCAAGCGGCCGATGAGTTAGCCAAACTCGCAAGCTCAATAACGTCGGTCGCCATCCAGCAGCCAATTGAACAAGTTTCGTTGGTGGCTCACGTCGACCAGACGGAGGGCCTCTCGTTTCCGAGCGACTGGCGGACACCCATCATGGAGTTTCTCCGCTCGGGTTCTACGTCGTCCGATCGGGATGAGTCCCAGCTACTAAGGAGGAGAGCCGGTCGGTTCACGCTCATTGGAGATCAACTATACAAGAAGGCTTTCTCCCGCCCGCTTCTGAAATGCGTGAGTTCAGAAGATGCAGCATACATCCTCCAAGAAGTGCATCAAGGGTCGTGCGGGGGACATCCGGGCGGGCGGTCACTAGCTAAAAAGATACTGCTGGCCGGATACTTTTGGACAACTTTACAAGCAGACGCCGCTCGGACCGTCGCGACGTGCCTTTCTTGTCAAAAGTATCATAATTTCTCTCACCGACCGGCGGAAGAAATGAAGGCCGCTACTGTCTCTTGTCCGTTCGACCAATGGGGAATGAATATTGTGGGTCCGTTTCCTATGGCGACCGGACAGCGGAAATTTTTATTGGTGGCGGTTGATTATTTTTCCAAGTGGGTGGAGGCCAAGCCACTAGCCAAGATCACCGAGCAGATGGTCAAGAAATTTATTTGGCAGAACATCATATGTCGGTTCGGCATCCCCCGATGACTTATTTCCGATAACGGGCGGCAGTTCACAGGAAAATTGCTTGAAGATTGGTGCAAAAGCTATGGCATCGAGCAACACTTCACATCTGTAGCCTATCCCCAAAGCAACGGTAAAGCCGAAGTAGCCAATCGGGAAATTCTTCGCATTCTGCGCGCTCGGCTCGACCATTTGGGAGGAAGATGGGTGGATGAAGTGTCGGGCGTCCTATGGGCCATCCGAACGACTCCAAAGGAAGGAACGGGCGTCACACCTTTTCATCTGGTATACGGCGGCGAAGCGGTGATTCTCGTCGAAGTCGGTGTCGAATCCGTCCAGATCCAGAATTACGATGAGGGCAACGCCGAGTGGAGGAACATGGAGCTGGATTTGGTTGATGAAGAGCGAGCCAAGGCGTCAGTCCGGCTGATGGCGTACCGTCAACGGATGAAGCAAAACTACAACAGGCGCGTAATCCCCAGATCATTCCAGGTCGGTGACCTTGTCTGGAAGAAAGTGAAGCCGGTCAGCGACGTTGGCAAGCTAGAAGCTCCCTGGGCAGGCCCCTTCAAGGTTATCGAAAAGCTCCGCTCGGGCGCTTACTATTTGGAGGATGAAGACGGACGGCAGCTGGACCGGCCATGGAGCGCGAATCATCTCCAGCCTTATCGAGCCAGATGAGAGGTGCACTGATGTAACTCATTTTTGTGTATATCCTAGTCGCCCATGTCCTTGTAATGCAGGAAGCAGAAATGAATTAAAAGATTAGCCTGTAAGATCGTCGAGCTCCGACGTTAAATATCGCGAGACGAGCCGGCGTCTATAAACCCTCCGAGCGGAAGACCGTCGAGCTCCGACGTTAAATATCGAGAGACGAGCCGGCGTCTATAAACCTTCCGAGCGGAAGACCGTCGAGCTCCGACGTTAAAGAGACGAGCCGACGCCTATAAACCCTCCGGCGGAAGACCGCCGAGCTCGGACGTTAAATATCGAGATGAGCCGGCGTCTATAAACCCTCTGGGCGGAAGACCGCCGAGCTCCGGCGTTAAATATCGAGAGGCGAGCCGGTGTCTAAACCCTCCGGCGGAAGACCGTCGAGCTCCGCGTTAAATATCGAAGGCGAGCCGGCGTCTATAAACCCTCCGAGCGTCGAGCTCGGCGTTAAATATCGAGAGAGCGGCGTCTATAAACCCTCGGCGGAAGACCGTCGAGCTCGGCGTTAAATATCGAGGCGAGGCGTACATAAACTCTCGAGGCGGAAGACCGTCGAGCTCCGACGTTAAATATCGAGAGACGAGCCGGCGTTTATAAACGTCCGAGCGGAAAACCGTCGAGCTCCGACGTTAAATATCGAGAGACGAGCCGAAGTCTATAAACCCTCCGAGCGGAAGACCGTCGAGCTCCGACGTTAAATATCGAGAGACGAGCCGGCGTCTATAAACCCTCCGAGCGGAAGACCGTCGAGCTCCGACGTTAAATATCGAGAGACGAGTCAGCGTCTATAAATCATCCGAGCGGAAGAGGCCAATAAAAAGGATACAATTGTCCAAGAAACTCACCGTCAATATCGTTCGATCGTCTCTACGTTCCGCTCGGCCCAGTACCCAAAGGTACTTCATCGGTGTCTAGCGAGCGATCTCTGCTATCAAAGCGGAATGTTGCATATTGGAAATATTACATATTTAGTCGAGCGGAAGCGCAACGCCAAATACTTGCATCTCATAATAGGCGACCGGACAACACACATTAACTAGCAAAAGGACAAAGTACGCGAAAGGGAAATGTTGCATTAAAATTAAAACTTTAGGCCGAGTGGCGTAAGTACAAAAAAGGATCACTTTTTGGCCTAGCGGCCCAACTACATCCACCGACGTCTACTCAATGTAATCATAAAGGGTCTTGGGGATGTTATCCAGAAGCACCACTTGATCGCCGGCCGGAATAGTAGTGGACTCCGGAAGAAGGCCCTGAGACTTCAGATATGTCATGGTGGCGGTCATAGCCAAGTCGAAAGCTGTGTACATCCGCTCGCAGATTTTCTCCGAGAATTCGGGCGAGCGGATGTAGCCCTGTCTCAGAGCAGCAACCCGACTCGGCTCGGCCTCTTGGTACTCTTTGAAGGCCAATTGAGATGTAGCGAGGGATTCCTGCAAAGTGGTCAGCTCGTCCTTATGCTTGGTGGCGTCTGCCGAGCGGCCCACCTTCTCCCTGTCAAGCTGCTCCGTCAGCTCCTTTACCTTCAGCTCCAGGCTCCGAGCCTCCACGTTTTCTTCCGAGTGGTAGCCAGGGTAAATTTTTGGTCGAGCGACTTGACTTGCCGCTCGAGCTCGGCCAGATGGTGAGCCTGGTCGGCTGTTTTCTTCTGCTCGGCCGCCAGCATATCTTGAGCCTTCTTAAGCTCCTTCTGCAGCTCGGAGTAAGACGGGCCTTGAGAGCCGGACGGACCACACGCCACCCTCAATTGCCTTAACTCCTCATCCACCATGGCTAGGCGGTTGGAGACCGCAATCTCCTCCACCCATCTCTGATGCAAAAGGAAAAATTGTTAAGGGCCGATCGGAAAAAATGCATGAAATACTTCGGAGAAAGCGAACTTACCCCCGTGGCTTCCTGCATGTGGCTATTGGCCAAGTTTCGGAGGGGGATCAACGCGATGGCGCCCGAGCATCGGCCCACATCTCAGCTAGGGGCCCTTTCAAGGAATGGTGTGCTCTGGTGCGGTCGGTCGGTCGGCCTCTGGCAGCAGCTCTTCAGTCAGGAGATGAAGAGTGACCCGAATCGTGCGGCCATGACCGGGGGTCGTTCGACCGGCTGTCGGAAGGGGATCAGAAGCCGGCGCAGAAAACTGGGAATGAATGGTTGAGCGTTGGACTGAGTGACGAGCGGGCGGAAGGGTGCTGACCGGAGTAGCCTCAATTGGAGCAGCCGGCTCGTCCCATTCAGAAGGCGTCCGGTCGGACGAAATGGCTTCGACCTCTGGCGCCTTGCCCCGAGCAGTCGCAGTGACCCGCTCGGATGGTTGGACCGCGGAGGTAGCCGACCGAAGGGGAGTCTCCACTCGGCGCCTCTTTTGTAGAGGTTGTCCCTCTTCCCGAGCGGAACCTTCTTCAGGGGCAGTTTGTCCTCCGCTGGGAGTGGCTACGCTTGCCACGTTCTGTTGAGAAGCCGGAGCGGTTGACTCAGCCTGAGTCCCGCTTTCTCCTTCATAGGATCCGACCGGCTGGATACCCAGCGCTTCCATTTCTTTGACTGCCGCGACTTCGAGCGCCGCCGCCTTTCTCTTCAGAATGCCGGCCATCATTGGCTGCAAAGGAAAGGAGAAAAATCAGTTAGCAATCAAAGCAAACGCCCAAGTAAAATTCTTACCGAAGCCGGTCGGAAAAGGAGTCCGTATGGGACTCAGGCCGAAGATGTACATCACTCCTTCGTGAAGAAGCTTATTGATGTCAAGTCGCAGACCGGCTAGCATATTTGCAGCATGGAGGTAGTCCGGTCGGGTCTTGAATTTCTTCAGCTCGGGAGTGGGGGTAGGTTGACCGCCACTTGGTCGGGAAGTTCGGCATGCGGATGTAGAAAAATAATCCTTCCAATGTTTATGGAAGAAGGTAGTTTGTTGAAGAAGACTAAGCGGGCGAGCTTGGAACATGAAGGTGCTTGGCTCGGACTGGGATAATAGAAATAAAAGACCTCCGGTCGGAGGGGATGTTGTGAATCTTGAAAAAACAACAACACCACAGAGGAGACGAAAGGTGTTGGACTGCCGAGCGGAACAGAAAAAATTACAAACATCAATGATGAGCGGATATGAAAGAGGCCTGAGCGTGATGAGCGGTGTCAGGAAGACCTGACTCATGCGGCGACTGTCGCCGTGGCGGAAGGACCGACTAAAGTTCAAAATCTTGAGTTTCAAAATTATTGGTTAGAGTGTCAAAGTCACGCTGATCAAAGTGTGTATGGTAGTGTACCAAGGGCCAAGGGACTGGTGGTCTGGGATGGGAAGAACTAGCCATGGGCGATCGGAAGAAATCAAAAAGGCAAAAGGCGGAGAAAAACAACAACAAGCGAAAAGAGGTTTCAAGGATTGAAACTGAGAAAAAACACCGGAAGCAAGGAAGAAGAGGTATAGAGCCTTACTGCGAGGAAAAGGATCAAGGAAGAGGCACCGGAGGCGTCGGAGGCGAGGAATGGAATCACGAGCACGAAACACCAGAGACAAAGGTAGAAATGAAAGCAAGTGAGGGAATAGGAGGCGAAGATTTTATATAGCGGGGTCGGGCGGCCTCCGCCGTTGGATCAGTCACGGGAATCAAAGTGCACATCACGCCGTCCATTTCGAACCGCCTCGATCCCATCGAGCACCACACCGCCGCCGCCATACGATGACGACAGTTCGCCACGTGGCGTTTGGTCATTCGATGCATTTAATGGCGCGTGCTCAGCCTTAATGTCTCGAAGATTGGCACGGTTCTGAAGAGATCCGAGGAAGGTTCTTGTTGACTAACCTTAAAGGCCATACAGCTGAAAAGCGAAGCGGATTAGGTGTGCCTAAAGCGCCCGCTTAGGTTAGGCTAACGATCCGGTCGATCGGACTAATCGCCTCCTTCGACTAGACTTGAAGGAGGCAAGTGATCGGTTGTAGGCAGGGCCCCATCCGGTGGAGTCAACGCCACGTGGAAGTCAAAGTGGCGGTGGCCGCCGGAGAGGGTCGCGGCCGGGCGGCCGGTCGGTGTCTAGTGGATGGTTAAAGGCGCTGCCGAAAGTCGGGTTCGAGCTCGGTGGACAAGATCGCAGGGCGATCGGACTGCGCTCGCCAAAGCCATCGGTGGTAGCATCTGCTAATAGTCTCCACAAAGCGTGATTGAGAATCTCCAGTAAACCACCGTATCGTCCCGTGCGGATGTCGCGGAGGCGGCGGATGCCCTCAGGAGTAAGGGCAAAGGACAAGTGACATCTTTTCGGCGGTGGGTATGCTCCACATGTAGACCATACTCCAAATCTTATGACAGGGGGTTCCGCTGTCCCATCGAGGACATGCTTGGACTGTAGCAGTATGGGTCAGGTAAGCTCACTGACAAGCCCTTACTGGGGTATGGGCCACGGACACGTGTACACCTCGGTATGTGTACACTCGCTTCTTCACTGTCCTATATAAAGGCCCTCATCCTTCGCTGGAGGTACGTGTTCTAATATTTTTGGAGAGCCACTTTTTCATTGCTTGCTTGCCTGACTTGAGCGTCGGATGGTCGTCGCCGGGAACCCCTTCCCGGCCCGACTTTTGTGCAGGCTCGCCGGAGATTCGTGCGACCAGACGGAGGCCTACGTCATCGACTAGGAGAGCGCCACGTGCCCAGCGTCCGTTGGTTCAGCGATTCGGACAGGATCACCCTCCTTTTACAAATGTTGAATTTGTATACATCCACACTAACGTGGCATACAAAATTCACGGTGTTTGAGGTGTTGGTGAATTTAAATAATATTGTTTGAGGAATCAATATTTTTTAAATTCAAAAGTTTTTGACCAAATATTTGATCAAAGACAGATCAACTATTAATTTTATTCGTCATAAAGTAAAGTTGACGAGATAATAAAATTAATGAATAAAATCTTCTCTTCGATTTTGTATACGTCCACACTATCGTGGCATACAAAATTCATGGGGATTTTTAAGGAGTTGATCTTGACCAAGTATTTTTGTGATTCTTAGGATTTAAAATGTATGTCAATCCCCTAGTAGTCATACTATAAGAAAGACTTAGTAATCCCAATTGTAATGATTAGAAATAGGACTTGAACATTAAGGTAAACTGTCTTCTTAGAACTAAGAACAATATAGGTGTATTTAATTCATTAGTTGAAACATGTTTAGTGGTGTTATCTACCAGAACCTGGAGTGTAGATACAGATGCCATTAATCATGTCCGCAATTCATTGCAGGGTTCCAGGAAACCCGGCAACTAAATGAAAATTAAAACACTGTCTACATGGGCACTAATGTAAAAATGGTAGCTGTTGCAATGGGAGATGTTTATCTTTTGATAAGAATAAAACATGGATTTTTGAGTAATTGTCTTTACGTATCAAAGAACTAGTTTTCGGTTTCTAAACTATTCAAAGAACTTGATATTCTCTCTTTTAATAACAAAGTTGTTATTAAGAAAAGAGGGAAGTTATCCTATTCAGTGCGTTGGTTGGCAATTTATAAATCCAATAATTCTCACGATGCAACAAATGGAAATTAGTAACACATCTTCTAACTTTAAGAGAAAGTAACCTTCGAAAATGAACCAATTATATCTTTGGCTTCTAAGGCTAGGTTATATTAACTTGAGTAGGATTCATTGGTAGCTGATGAACTTTTAGGTTCATTAGTAGTGAAATCTTTCCAACTCCAGTCTTACTTGGAAGGAAAATAACCAAGAAGTTTTTAAGTCTAAAGGGTATGGAGTCAAAGATATGTTGAAATTGGTTCATTCTGATTTGTGTGATCCTATGGCTATCCAGACAAGAGGTAGTATTGAATATTTCGTCTATTTTATAGACAACTATTCAAGATACAAATAAATTTACTTAATGTACCGCAAGACTAAGTACTTTGATTAGTTCAAAGAGTACAAGGCTGATGCGGAGAAATGTTAAAGTAAAAGTCACTATGGTAAGATCGTAGTGGCAAGTACCTCTTGGGAGAATTTAGGAGTCATTTATCAGAAGTAGGGATTCAATCCCAACTAACTGCACCTGGTATACCCAAACAGAATGGTGTAGAAAAAGGAAGGTATAGAACTCTTATGGAAATAAGTAGATTGATGAGTTATTTAGAATATTACCAAAATCATTTTAAGGATATACTCTGGAAACGGAAATGAATATAGTACCTTCCAAAGACAGAACTCTCTACTCATATAGAATTGCTGAATAGGCGTAAGCCTATTTCGAAGCATATTCGGATTCGGGTAGTCCAGCACATATGCAGAAGAGAGACAATGATAAGTTGGACAGGAATTCACTTGTTTGTGGGTTATCCTAGAGAAATGAAAGTAGGTTTATAGTCTTAAAAATCAGAAGGTCATTGTTAGCATCAATGACCGATTTTTAGAAAAGGACTATGTAATAAACCATGTGCCCATAAGAAAATTTGTTCTTAAGGAAATAATAAAAGACATGTCTAATCTAGTACCAACTGTACAAGATGAGATACCACAAGGAAACTGCAACACATATCACAAATGATACACAATTGCAGAAAGTGCCTTGTCGTAGTGGGAGGGTTGTTAGGCAACCTAAAAGATTCATGTTTTGGGAGAGTTTTTGGACTCGATCCTGGAGAACATGAACCCGATCTCCGGACATATGACAAAACACTCCAAGATAAAGATGCAACATCTTGGCAAAGAGTAATGAATAACGAATTAGAATATATGTATTCTAATAAAATCTGAAGCTTGTAGAACCACCAATGGTGTAAAAGCCTTTGGGTGTTAAAAGGTCTATAATAGGAAAAGAGGATAGAAAGGAAGGTAGTTTCAAAGCAAGGCTTGATGAAAAGGAAACTTTTCTTGGTAGTCATGCTTAAGTCTATCCAGATTCTTTTATCTATTTGGCAAGTGGATGTCAAGAGGCATTCCTTAATGGAAGTCTTGATGAAAGCATCCATATAAAGCAACCGGAAGGGTTCATTGCAAAGGGCTAAGAGCATCTTGTGTGCAAGCTCGGTCAGTCTATGGAGTGAGGCAAAGCTTCAAGGTCTTGGAATATCCGGTTTATCAAAATAATCCGGACCTATGGATTTATTGAGTAAGCGGATAAGTCTTGTGTATACAAAAGGTGTGATGGAAGCGTGGTGGTATTTCTTGTACTATCGTAGATAGCATTTTTGGTAGTTGAAACAATATCAAAATGTTGTCGAATGGGTATGGTTGTCCAAATAATTCGATATAAAGGACTTGGGAGAATGTATATATTCTTGAGATCAAAGTAATAAGGGATCGCAAGAAAAGAATATTTTACTTATCCCAAGCTTCATACATCGGAAAAATCCTTGCTCGTTTTAAGCATGCAAAACTCCAAGAAATGTTTCTTACCTTTTCAGGATGGAGTAACTTTATCTAAAGATATGTCTCTGTAGACATCAAAGGAGATAAAGGAAATAAAGGCAATTCTTTATGCTTCGGCTGTCGGAAGCCTAATATATACTATGCATGAGATCAGAAATCTGTTTTGCCAAGGGCATAGTTAGCAGATATCAAAGTAACCCTGGACAAGGACAGTGGACTGCAGTAAAGCATATATTGAAGTACCTTAGAGGCACTAGAGATTATATGCTAGCTCACAAGGCAGTTAATTTGGTTCTTGTGGGTTGCATGGATTTTGACTTCCAATCGGATAGGAACAATAATAAGTCAACCTCGGGGTTTTGTGTTTACTTTAGGAGGAAAAGTCATAACTATGGAAGAGTGATAAGCATAGGTGTTTTTCTGGACTCCACCATAGAAGCTGAGTATATGGCAAGCCTCTGAGATAGCCATAAAAGCTGAATGACTTAATAACCTCAAGATAGACTTAGATATGATTTCTAGTTTGTCCAAAGATTATTACAATTTATTGTAATAATAATGGTGCAGTAGCAAACTCGAAAAAATCATGAGTCTATAAGGCAAGTAAACACAATAGAGCGCAAGTACTACCCAATACGAGAAATTGTATAACGAGGAGAAGTTGTTGCCGCCTAGATTGCATCAAATGATAACCTAAGGTACTTAAGGCAAGAGCTTTTTGAAAGGCATGGGAATCAGATGTATGGCAGCAGATATGACAGTCTTTTAGGGGAGATTGTTAGAATGTATACTAAAAGCCTAGTTTTTGGTATAAAACATTTATCTAGAAATAAGAATCACATTGGTCAAATGTCTACATTTGTGATAAATGTAGTTGTTCAATTAATTTATACTGTAGATAACATAGTATGTGGTGCCACATGCAGAAGATGATGTTACCAGTACCTTATAAATTATAAATAGTAGCTCACGACCAAAATGAAAAGGAACAAACCATTAGAAGGTCGTAGTGTAATTAGGTATCAGTTTATCTTGACTGTATAATTACACTAGTACACTTAGAGTGTATTGAGTAAGACCATTTGAGGTCGTTTCTTTTATACTGACTTTATAAAGAAACAAAGACCTCGGTTATTATGAAAGTGTGTGCTCTTAATCCTAATATAATAACAAGCACATATATTTGATATTTATTTCTTTAATTTATCAATGGGTGAGATTTAGTTCGATAAATCAATAAGCCCGATAAGTTGGGAAATGACATCACTTATAGTGTGTGTTGTTGATTATAGAAGGAAACTGTGTCCTAGAGATACTAGGTTGATAATGTCCTCAAGAGGAGCTCATAAGGATTGTCATGTTAAACCCTGCAGGTGGACCTAGTCCGACATGATGATAAGGTTGAGTGGTACTACTCTTGGACTAAGATATTAATTAAATGAGTTGTCAGTAACTCACTTAATTAGTGGACATTCGATATCTTAAACACAGGGAGACTAACACACTCATAATAAGAAGGAGCCCAAAAATGTAATTTGGGATTGGTGCGGTAGTTCAATAATAGTTCTCTAGTGGAATGAATTATTATTGATAAAATTAAGTTGTGTGTTCGGGGCGAACACGGGATGCTTAATTTTATCGGGAGACCAAAACCAATTCCTCCTCTCGGTCCCTATCGTAGCCTCTTATTTATAGAGTACTATACCCACCTATACCCACCTTCTATACCCACCCAAAGGGGGCCGGCCAAGCTAGCTTGGGAACCAAGCTAGGGCCGGCCTAGGTATAAATTGGGGTGGCCGGCCCTAGCTTGAATCCAAGCTAGAGGGGCCGGCCAAATTAAATTAAAAGAATTTTAATTTTAATTTTTATTATGTGGAAGATATAATTTATTAAAGAGAATTAAAATTAAATTATCTCTCTTGTAAAAGATCTACAAAAGATTAAAGAAAGAGATTAGATCTCTTTCCTTATTTGTAGATTGGTGAGATATTTTATTTTCTCTTTAAAAATTATTCACATGTTGAAAAATTAAAATTATGAAAATTTCTTTTTATCAACCATGAAGAGATTTTGAAGAGAAATTTTAATTTTAAAAAATTTCCGGAAACAAATTAGGAAGTTTTAATTGTTGATTGAAACTTGTCTAATTTGATTTCATGATGTGGCCGACCATTAGAATTTAATTGGGGAAATTTTATTTTATTTTTCTCAATTAAATCATGTCAAGGAAATTAAGGAAATTCTATTGTAATTAAATTTCCTAATTTGCTTAGGCCAAGGAATATAAAAGAAGGGGTGAGGGTGCCTTCATGAGATACAACCTCTATTATTTCTCTCCCTCTTTTGTTCCTTGGTGTGGCCGGCCATCATCCTCTCCCTCTCTTCCTCTTGTGGTGGTCGAACCTCTCTCTCCCCTTGGAGCTCTTGTGGTGGTCGGATACTACTTGGAGAAGAAGAAGAAGGAGGAGAGAAAGCTAGCATCTCTTGGAACTTGGTTGGTGTTTTGATCTTCTTCCTTGGTGAAGCTTCCTTATTGTTGGCCGAACCTAGCTAGGAGGAGAAGAAGGTGGTTGGTGGTTTCTCATCTCGGAAGATCTTTGCCCACACAACGTCCGAGGTTAGAAGAGGAATACGGTAGAAGATCAAGAGGTCTTTCTAGAAGGTATAACTAGTAATTTTTCCTTTCCGCATCATGCTAGTTATTTATGGAAATAATACCAAATACAAGAGGCTTACGTTCTAGTATTTCGAATATGTTTTTCGAAGTTGTGTTCTTTTGTTTTTTTTTCCCTTGTGATTTGATTGTTCTTTTTGGTTAACCTAAAGTTATTTTAGGAAATTAAATATTAGATTTCTATAAAAGGTTTTGTCTAGTCGGTGGTGGTTGCTCCCATATCCAAGAAGGTCATGTGCCTCGCCACGTCAGTACTGGGAACCAATTATGGAAATTAATATTTAATGGAATTAATAACTTAAGGTGACTTGGGTCGAATGTGTTAAGTTCCGCAGGAGATCCAAGTCAAAACCTAAAAGAACAAATATATTAAGTTTTGGATCAAACGTGTTAAGTTCCGCAGGCAATCCAAAATTTAATTTAAAAGAACACATGGTAGCTAGGAAAAGGTTCAGACCTTTGTACAAAATTTTTGTACAGTGGAACCTCTAGATTTTCCGAGTAGCAACCAACAGGTATATCGTGGAAGCCAGGTGGATAGGTCTGGAGGACTTGATCCCTGTGTAGCCGAATACTGAGTCTTGGTGAGTGAAGCCAAGTGGAGAAAATCCTAGGGGTGGTAACCTTAGGTCCTGGTAAGTGAAGTCAGGTTGAGAAAACCCTAGGGGGTGGTAACCTTAGGTCCTGGTGAGTGAAGCCAGGTTGAGAAAATCCTAGGGGGTGGTAACCTTAGGTAACGAGAAGTCTTGGAGGAGTGAACTCCAAGCAAGGTTGTTCGGACCAGCGGATCTCGGTAAATCTAGGTTTAGGTTTACCATTGTATTCTGTATTACTATTATTGCTATTGGCTAATGTAGTATTGCAGGAAAAGTCTTAGTGGATCGGGTGATCAGACACTAAGCAGGAAAAGTTCAAACATATCTGGAGGATCATGTTTGGCAAGTAAGTTGAGGTAAACAACTGGAGGAGCGACAGTGAGGTCGAGTTCCTGAAAGAAACAACCTAAGGTCGCTAATCCAACTGAAGAAACCGGGAAGGTTTCCAAGTTGAGATCAAGACAGTTCCACTGTCTTTTATACTACTCATGCATTATAATATTACTGTGTTAATCTCTGTTTTGCAGGATTATTATCTAACATTGTTTTGCAGGTTCGACCTGATCGGTCGACCGAACAGGAGGATCGGTCGACCGAACCAGATCAACTCAAAGTAGGTATCAGTTCAGACCAAAACAGAGTACAGTCCGGTCAAAGCTTGATCGGTCGACCGAACCAGAGGATCAGTCGACCGATCCATGGTGACTCAGCACTGGCCAGCTCATTAGCACTGATCGGTAGGAAAAGGAAAAAAGCCTGATCAGTTGACCGAACTCAGGGATCGGTCGACCAATCCAATCAACAGTAAAGCTGCATTAATTGAAGATCTCGACAGATTTCAACGAACAAGGATAAAGCTTGTTCGGTCAATCGAAAAATGGGATCGGTCGATCGAACCATTAAAGATCAGTTAATGTCAGAGATCGAGCTAGCATCAGACTCCAGCCAGGAAAGGATGGGAGCTGGTTCAGTCGACCGAATAGAGGGATCGGTCGACCGAACCTCCAATTCACCTATAAAAAGTGCTCGAAGTTAGAAGCTCAATAGAACAATTCTGATCATCAAAAAGGTTCTTTTTCTGCCTGTTGCTCGTGCTCCAAGCCTTCATCAAGCTAAGCAAGATACTTCGTTCAAAAGCACCGACTATGCCTCAACCTTTTTTTATTATTGTCGACACATTTCTTATTACACTTAATTTCATATAAGATAGTAGGGTTGTTACTATCTTATATTCTTGTAACTGTACAATCTGCTTCTTTCCGAAGGATTTCGGAAAGAAGAGTTATAGTGATTTGTCCATCGGTGCGGTCAAGGACCGCGGACCTTCGAGTAAGAGTCGAGTTAGGCTCTGAATGAAGTAAACAGACTTGTCTATTCTTTTCCGCTGTGCACGACTCTATTTTTAAAAGATAAAGAAAAATTTTAAAGTGCGATATTCACCCCCCCCCCCCTATCGCATGTTTTCGATCTATCATTGTCAAGTCAAGTAAACCATCTTTTATATGTACAATTTGATCTTTTATGGTTTTTACACTTTCAGCATGACTTTTCCAACGGATATATGATAATGGCTTAACTATCAAATTAGACATCTTATCTTTAAAAAATTTTCATCTCTTTGTAAAGGAAGAAAACAATGTGTAAATGTGTTGCACCACTTCAAAAAATGACTTGGCTTTGTGACAACATCTACCATATCAACTAAGGCCAAACCAATTTTAAAGGAGTGCTACATGTTTTGAAGGAGCTGCTACACTTTCTAGGAAAAAGGGTAGTAGATTTGAAGAATGAAGGAGGCGTCACATAGTTGCACCACCATCTATTGGTGGTGTGGTTGTGTAGTGTGGTTGTGTGGTGTGTTTGTTGGAAATTAGCAAGGAGACATGCAACCAATCTTCAAATACGACGAGACCAAAAACTCTAGAGTAAAGCAAAGGAATATATGCAAGGAGTTGTGGCTATTTTTGGGCGTAAGAGCATGAGAAGTGAAGGTTTTGGGTGTGCCACCTGTGTTTTGGGCGTGCAAATCAACTTTTGGATAGACATACAAGGGGATTGGGTGTCCAAACTATAGCTACATGAGTTGCCTCCTCTCGAATGATCACCAGAGTTAGTAGGAAGGAGAAGTAGAGGCACATAATAAGATAAAAAAATTAATTTGATAAAGGCTTGTTGCTCCAGAGGATAACACAGAAGCTTCTGAGATTAGCTTACTGCTTTTGGGGCAGCCATAGGCTACTTTTAGCTGCCTAACTTGCAATTTTCCACTTATGAGCCATGCATGTCTAGAACCAGAAGACAGGGTGGCAAACAACGTATCAAGAGCCGACCACAAGCAGCAAGTGGTAAGGAAATTGTTGTTGCTACAAGCCCAGAATGTCAACAGGAGAAAGCAGTTGGCACAAAGCAATCCCAGCTGGTAGCTAATTGTGCTAAATCTTGATAATTAGAGCCTAGCAAAAGTGAACATGTGGCACAACCAACTGAGAATGGAAGCACATGTGACAAGCAGGGCAAACATGATGCTGATGGAGAGGAGCAAAGAAACAAAGACGTTACAAGACTGCTGAAGTGGGTTAGCTGAGCAATTTGGTGTATAGCAACACAAGTCACCTGGTATGAAGAATGATGATGTGGGGGAGCCTACACTTAGGCAAACCAACAACACACCGTGTGCTTTCGGCCAACTAGTTCTCCTTAACCCAGTGAGCACTAACTAGCCGAATGAAGCAACGCCAACTCAATTCCAAACGTCAACCGAACCCCAAAGGAGACAAATGCGGGCAACACCAAGGGTGATCTGAAGACTTGGGTAGGACTATTCTAGGACAATCGGAAGGTTGGGACAACGATGAAGCTCCACTAGCACAGTGACAAAAGAAAAGGTTGAATATTGAGTATGACCACATTGATACAATGGAGGAGTCCTTGAGATTTTGCCTAGTGGATGTTTCATGGGATGCAATCTAGGTAAGGATAGAATCACAACAGAGACAAAATGATGGAGGACTCAATGTAAATTTTATATGCATCAGAATGGTTGGATAATTTTCTGCTTCGATACAGTGGCAATGCGAGACCGAGTGTTGGGCAAGGCCCCAAACTTTGCATATGACATCCCCTTGTTTCTTAAATACATGTTGAATTGCTTCTTATTTGATGAGAATAAGAGGTTTGTGCCCACTTAGGTACAACTACATGGACTACCAGTGGATTGTTAGACGGAATGAGTTTTTAGCCTCATCAAATCGGAGATTAGGAGGTCAATATACACGGACAACCTAACCCAGTCAAGAGAATGGATAACTTATACACGACTATTCATTGAGATGGACATGGATGAAGAGTGAATGGGCATGGTGGAGTTATGTGAATCATGTAGGCCAATTGGATATTCCAAAGGGAATAGTTGCACTGTACAAAAGGACCTATGGGAGGATATAAGATAGCCCACATAAGGAGGTCAATGATTGAGATCACGTGGATGGTACACTACAGCACTCACACGGGTACTGAGTTAAGCACAGTAAAACCCAGTGCCTAGCACCGAGGACGATGGTGGCGACAAGCAAAGTGGAGGCGGTGGAAATGGTAGCATGCATGTGTTGGTTACTACTCGGAAAACCTAATGGTTCCACTGTACAAAAATTTTGTACAAAGGTCTGAACCTTTTTCCTAGCTACCATGTGTTCTTTTAAATTAAACTTGGATCGCCTACGGAACTTAACACGTTTGATCCAAATTTAATCTATTTGTTCTTTTAGGTTTTGACTTGGATCTCCTGTGGAACTTAACACGTTCGATCCAAATCACCTAGGTTATTAATTCCATTAAATATTAATTTTCATAATTGGTTCCCAGTATTGACGTGGCGAGGCACATGACCTTCTTGGATATGGGAGCAACCACCACCGACTAGACAAAACCTTTTAAGGAAAGTTAATATTTAATTTCCTAAAATAACTTTAGGTCAACCGAAAAGAACAATCAAATCACAAGGAAAAGAAAAACAAAAGAACATTACATCGAAAACAAATTCGAAACACTAAAATCGTATGCCTCTTGTATTTGGTATTATTTCCAAAAATAACTAGTATGATGCGGAAAGGAAAAATACTAGTTATACCTTCTAGAAAGACCTCTTGATCTTCTACCGTATTCCTCTTCTAACCTCGGACGTTGTGTGGGCAACGATCTTCCAAGATGAGGACCACCAAAGCACCTTCTTCTCCTCCTTGCTAGGTTCGGCCAAATCAAAAGTTTTACCAAGGATGAAGAAAAAACATCAACCAAACTCCAAGGGATGGAAGCTTTCTCTCCTTCTTCTTCTTCTCCAAGTAGTATCCGGCCACCACAAGAGCTCCAAGCAAGAGAAGGTTTCGGCCACCACAAAGAGGAAGAGAGGATGGCCGGCCACAACACCAAGGAAAAGAGGGAGAGAATAATAGAGGTTTTGTATCATGAAGGCACCCCAACCCCCTCTTTTATATTCCTTAGCTTTGGTAAATAAGGAAATTTAATTACAATAAAATTTCCTTAATTTTCCTTTACATGAATTAATTGAGAAAAATAAAATAAAATTTCCCAATTAAACTTGTAATGGTCTGCCACCTCATGGAGAGCAAACAAGACAATTTTCAATCAACAATTAAAAATTCCTTATTTGTCTTTGGAAATTTTAAAAAATAAAATTTCCCTTTAAAATCCCTTCATGGTTGATAAAAAGAAATTTCTATAATTTTAATCTTTCAACATGTGAATAATTTTCAAAGAGAAAAAATAAAATATCTTTCCTATCTACAAATAAGGAAAGAGATCTAATCTCTTTTCTTAATCTTTTGTAAAAGAGATATTTTAATTTTAATTCTCTTCAATAAATTATATCTTCCACATAAGAAAAATTTAAAATTAAAATTCTTTTAAATTTAATGGGGGCCGACCACCTAAGCTTGGGTTCAAGCTAGGGCCGGCCACCCATGAACCAAGGCTTGGCCGGCCCTAGCTTGAACCACAAGCTAGCTTAGTCGGCCCCCTTATCATGGGTATGAAGGTGGGTATAGGTGGGTATAGTACTCTATAAATAAGAGGCTACGATAGGGACCGAGAGGAGGAATTGGTTTTGGTCTCCCGATAAAATTAAACATCCCGTGTTCACCCCGAACACACAACTTAATTTTATCAATAATAATTCATTCCACTAGAGAACTATTATTGAACTACCGCACCAATCCCAAATTATATTTTTGGGCTCCTTCTTATTATGAGTGTGTTAGTCTCCCTATATTTAAGATATCGAATGTCCACTAATTAAGTGAGTTACTGACAACTCATTTAATTAATATCTTAATCCAAGAATAGTACCACTCAACCTTATCGTCATGTCGGACTAAGTCCACCTATAGGGTTTAACATGACAATCTTTATGAGCCCATCTTGAGGACATTATCAACCTAGATTACTAGGACACAATTTTCTTCTATAATCAACAACACACACTATAAGTGATATCATTTCCCAACTTATCGGGCTTATTGATTCATCGAACTAAATCTCACCCATTGATAAATTAAAGAAATAAATATCAAATATATGTGCTTGTTATTATATTAGGATTAAGAGTACACACTTCCATAATAACTAAGGTATTTGTTCCTTTATAAAGTCAGTATAAAAGAAACAACCTCAAATGGTCCTACTCAATACACTCTAAGTGTACTAGTGTAATTATATAGTCAAGATAAACTAATTCCTAATTACACTACGACCTTCTAATGGTTTGTTCATTTCCATTTTGGTCGTGAGCTACAGTTTATAATTTATAAGGTACTGATAACATCATCTTCTGTATGTGGCACCACATACTATGTTATCTACAATATAAATTAATTGAATAACTACAACTAAATGTAGACAATTTGACCAAATGTGATTCTTTATTTAAAATAAATGTTTACAAAAGCTTAGGCTTTCAGTATACACTCTAACAATCTCCCACTTATACTAACGACTAAGCTGCCATATCTTCTGCCATACATCTGATTCACATTCCCTCCACATGTCGATCGAAAGCTTTTGCTGGAAGGGCCTTAGTGAAAGGATCTGCCAGGTTATCTGCTGATGTAATCTTGGCGATGACAACTTCTCCTCGCTTCACGATATCTCGTATCAGGTGGTACTTGCGCTCTATATGTTTACTTGCCTTATGGGCTCGTGGTTCCTTCGAGTTTGCAACTGCATCGCTATTATCACAATAAATTGTGATGATTTTGGGCAAACCAGGAATCACATCTAAGTCCATTAGAAAGTTCCTGAGCCATACTGCTTCTTTAGCCGCCTCAGAGGCTGCTACATACTCAGCTTCCATGATTGAGTCCGAAACGCATTTCTGCTTAACACTCCTCCATGCAATGACTCCACCTCCTAAAGTAAACATATAGCCTGATGTAGACTTACTGTTGTCCCTATCTGATTGGAAATCTGAATCCGGGTAACCCACAGGGAGCAAATCGTCTGCTTGATAAACTAGCATATAATCTCTAGTCCTTCTCAGGTACTTTAATATATGTTTTACCGCAATCCAATGTCCTTGTCCAGGGTTACTCTGATATCTGCTAACCATGCCTACGGTAAAACAGATATCAGGTCTCGTACATAGCATTGCATACATTAGGCTTCCTACAGCCGAAGTATAAAGAAATGCTTTCATGTCCTCTATCTCCTTTGATGTCTTCGGAGACATTTCTTTAGATAGAGCTACTCCATGCCTGAAAGGTAAGAAACCTTTCTTGGAATCCTGCATGCTAAAACGAGCAAGGATTGTATCTATATATGAAGCTTGGGACAGACACAACATTCTTTTCTTGCGATCCCTTATAACTTTGATCCCAAGAATGTATGCACAATCTCCTAAGTCCTTCATATCAAATTGTTTGGACAACCATACCCTTACGTCGATAATACCTTGACATTGTTGCCAATTAACAAAATATCATCTACGTATAGTACAAGAAATACCACCACGTTTCCGTTACACTTCTTATATACACAAGACTCATCCGGAGACTGAATAAATCCATATGACTGGATTACTTCATTAAACCGGATGTTCCAAGACCTTGAAGCTTGTTTTAGTCCATAAATGGACCGATTGAGCTTGCACACTAGATGTTCTTTGCCTTTTTCAATAAACCCTTCTGGTTGCTTCATATGGATGTTCTCTTCAAGACTTCCATTAAGGAAAGCTGTCTTGACATCCATTTGCCAAATCTCATAATCCATATGAGCAACAATGGATAAGAGTATCCGGATAGACTTAAGCATGACTACCGGTGAAAAGGTCTCCTCATAATCGATTCCCTCTTTCTGAGTGTACCCTTTCGCAACAAGCCTAGCTTTGAAGGTTTCTACCTTCCGTCATCCCTCTTTTCCTTTTGTAGATCCACTTGCATCCAACGGCTTTACACCATCGGTGGTTCTACAAGCTCCGGACCTTATTAGAGTACATAGACTCTATTTGAATTCATTGCCTTTTGCCAAGATCTTGCATCTATATCTTGGAGTGCTTAGTCATATGTTCGGGGATCATGTTTACCCGGGATCAAGTCCGAAGACTCTCCCAAAAACATGAATCTTTCTGGCTGCCTTACAACCCTCCCACTATGACGAGGCACTGTCTGTGGTTGTGTATCATGTGTAACACATGTTGCAGTCTCTTGTGGTACTTCATCTTGTATTGTTGGTACTGAAGTAGACGTATCCTCTCTAAGTTCTTCTAAAACAACTTTGCTACTGGGCTTGTGATCCATTATATAGTCTTCTTCTAAAAACTGGGCATTGGTGCTAACAATGACCTTCTGGTCTTTAGGACTATAAAATAAACCACCTTTCGTTCCTTTGGGATACCCCACAAACACGCAAACTTCTGTACGAGATTCTAACTTATCAGCATCTGGTTTCAGCACATGTGCTGGACTACCCCAAATCCGAATATGTCTTAGACTGGGCTTTCGCCCATTCCACAATTCTGTGGGAGTAGAAGAAACTGATTTAGAAGGTACTAAGTTCAGAATGTACATTGCTGTTTCCAGAGCGTATCCCCAAAACAAATTTGGTAATTCTGAATAACTCATCATCGATCTAACCATTTCCATAAGAGTCATATTCCTTCGTTCTGCCACTCCATTCTGTTGGGGTGTACTAGGTGCAGACAGTTGGGATTGAATCCCGACCTCTGATAAGTAATTCCTAAACTCTCCTAAGAGGTATTCGCCACCACGATCAGACCGTAGTGTCTTGATACTTTTACTTAGTCGTTTCTCCACATTAGTCTTGTACTCTTTGAACTTATCAAAGCACTCGGACTTGCGGCACATTAGGTAAATGTATCCGTATCTTGAATAATCGTCTATAAAAGAGACTAAATATTCAAAATCACCTCTTGCCTGGACAGACATAGGACCACACAAATTAGAATGAACCAATTCTAACACTTCTTTGGCTCTATACCCCTTGGCCTTAAAAGGCCTCTTGGTCATTTTACCTTCCAAGCAAGATTCACAAGTTGGAAAATTTTCCAACTCTAATAAACCCAAAAGTCCATCGGCTGTAAGCCTCTGAATCTTACTTAAGTTAATATGATCAAGCCTTAGATGCCAAAGATATGATTGGTTCATTTCCGAAGGTTCTTTTCTCTTATTAGAGTTAGAAGATGAGTTATAAATTTCCTTGTTTTGCTTTGTGAGAGAAATTGGATTCAAAGTACACAAATTTTCAGCTAATGCACCAGAACAGATAATCACTTTATTTCTCTTAATAACTACATCGTTACTAAAGGAAACTGAATATCCATCTAAAAACAGTTTAGAAACTGAAATTAAATTCTTTCTAAAACTGGGTACATAAAGACAATTTCTTAAAACCAAATTTCTATTTCTATTAAAAGATAAGTAGACGTCTCCCACTGCAACAGCCGCCACCTTAGTAGCATTGCCCATGTAGACGGTAATCTCTCCTTCAGTTAGTCATCGGGTTTCCTGGAACCCCTGCAAGGAATTACAGACATGATCAGTGACTCTCGTATCTACACACCAGGTGCTAGTAGATAACACCGCTAAACATGTTTCAACAACTAGAGCATGAGATATACCTTTGTTGTTCTGATTCCTACGAGGACAGACCGCCTTCCAATGCCCTGACTGCTTGCAAATGAAGCACTTGCCCTTCGGCTTCTTCATTCCAACTTTAGGTCCTGTACTCTGAGATTTATTCACTTTCTTTGCTGAACCAACTTGTTTCTTCTTCTTCTTTCCTTTCGGTGTAGAAGTAGAACCATTTTCAACATAGTGAATATGAGAATTGTGACGAAACAAACCTTCTGCTGCCTGAAGTTCTGTCAGTAGTTCCGCCAATGAATATACCCTTTTGTTCATATTGTAATTCAGGCGGAATTACTCAAAACTTCTAGGTAGTGTTTGGAGGATCATATCGATCTGGATTTCCCCATCAATTTCTCCTCCAAGGATCTGTATTTCGTTCAGATAAGCTATCATCTTTAGGATATGATCCCTCACAGGAGTACCCTCTTGCATGGTGGCTGTCATTATCTTTCTCATGGCTTCTTGTCTAGAAGCCCGATCCTGATGACCAAAGAGTTCCTTTAGATTGTTCATAATATCATAAGCTGTTGGTAAATCTTGATGCTGATGTTGCAATACATTTGACATTGAAGCCAAAATGTAGCACCGCGCCATCTCATCTGCTTTTACTCATTTCCTATGATATTCAATCTCCTCTTGGGTAGATTCACCAGTGGGTGCATCAGGACAAGGCTCAGTCAGTACAAACTTATAGCTTTCAGCAGTAAGAACAATGTCCAGGTTCCTTTTCCAATCTATGTAATTAGGACCAGTAAGTCTATTCTGTTGTAGTATGATGGACAGTGGGTTGAAAGTCATCCTAAGAATCACAAATAACTTTTGGTCAGAACTCTAAATTTAGAATAATATTGATTCCTCAAACAATACTATTTTAAATTAACCAACACCTTGAAACACCGTGAATTTTGTATGCCACGATAGTGTGGACGTATACAAATTCAACATTTGTAAAAGGAGGGTTTCAACCCATTAATTTTATTATCTTGTCAACCTAACTTTTTGACAAATAAAATTAATAGTTGGTATCCTTTGGTCACACGAATAATAGCAGTGACTCCGATGGGGAGGATACTATTAGACGTGTCTAAGTGTATACCACTACTTGACACTAAGTCCATTAATAAGATTGTGCCCCTTCCAATGGGGAAGATCACACGCTCTTAATTAACTTCCTATAGTCATCCAAAATGGAAGTTTGTTCTAGTGATCCACAAACAAGCTCATCCGATATGAAGGAAGGCACTCAGAGCCAACGCGCAAGCTTGTTTGCATCACTTACAAACCAGTAATGGAGACCGTGGAATTTATTTAAAATCCCTCTCCCACTTAGTTATTTATAAATGAGGAATTTTAACTATGCTAGCCTACTAGACATGTATACTAACATGCACACACAGCACAATATAAAAGCAATAAATGAAAAACTAATTTTCAACTATTATGGCTTTTATCTATTGTTGTCTTCTGTGTGTCGCCAACCCTAGCTGCTGCCTTATTTGGCCACCACCACCGGGTCTTGCTGTCGCATCCATCTTGCTCCATATTCCTCTGCGCCTCTGGTCCTCAAAAGGTTCCACGCCTTGCAAGATACGATCCGCGACACAAATAGAATTTTACATTTTTCGATCCTATATTCCTCGAAGGAATGTACATGTAAACTAGATCGAACATAAAATAAAAATTTACATCCATCGATCCTATATTCCATAAAAGGAATGTACATGTAACTAGATCAAAAATAAATTCCTAATAAAACTAAATACAGCTCCTGCTGTATTTTATAATACAATCATGCACACACATATAATTGCCATTGACATGTCCAAGGGTCCAATCACACACATAAAGAAAACTATAAGCCATAATAGTTGGATCCTGCATCCACAAAGTTAGCACATCCTACTATTAACCTGCCTAAATTTTGTATGTCATGTGCATAATTAAACTAATACCAAAATACACAGAGGCAAAACCCTAGCTCTGATACCAATTGTTGGTTGCTACTCGGAAAATCTAATGGTTCCACTGTACAAAAATTTTGTGCAAAGGTCTGAACCTTTTTCCTAGCTACCATGTGTTCTTTTAAATTAAACTTGGATCGCCTGCGGAACTTAACACGTTTGATCCAAATTTAATCTATTTGTTCTTTTAGGTTTTGACTTGGATCTCTTGCGGAACTTAACACGTTCGATCCAAATCACCTAGGTTATTAATTCCATTAAATATTAATTTCCATAATTGGTTCCCAGTACTGACGTGGCGAGGCACATGGCCTTCTTCGATATGGGAGCAACCACCACCGACTAGACAAAACCTTTTAAGGAAAGTTAATATTTAATTTCCTAAAATAACTTTAGGTCAACCGAAAAGAACAATCAAATCACAAGGAAAAGAAAAACAAAAGAACATTACATCGAAAACAAATTTGAAACGCTAAAATCGTATGCCTCTTGTATTTGGTATTATTTCCAAAAATAACTAGTATGATGCGGAAAGGAAAAATACTAGTTATACCTTCTAGAAAGACCTCTTGATCTTCTTCCGTATTCCTCTTCTAACCTCGGACGTTGTGTGGGCAACGATCTTCCAAGATGAGGACCACCAAAGCACCTTCTTCTCCTCCTTGCTAGGTTCGGTCAAATCAAAAGCTTTACCAAGGATGAAGGAAAAACACCAACTAAATTCCAAGGGATGAAAGTTTTCTCTCCTTCTTCTTCTTCTTCTCCAAGTAGTATCCGGCCACCACAAGAGCTCCAAGCAAGAGAAGGTTTCGGCCACCACAAAGAGGAAGAGAGGGAGAGAGGATGGCCGACCACAACACCAAGGAAAAGAGGGAGAGAATAATAGAGGTTCTGTATCATGAAGGCACCCCAACCCCCTCTTTTATATTCCTTAGCTTTGGTAAATAAGGAAATTTAATTACAATAAAATTTCCTTAATTTTCCTTGACATGAATTAATTGAGAAAAATAAAATAAAATTTTCCAATTAAACTTGTAATGGCCGGTCACCTCATGGAGAGCAAACAAGACAATTTTCAATCAACAATTAAAAATTTCTTATTTGTCTTTGGAAATTTTAAAAAATAAAATTTCCCTTTAAAATCCCTTCATGGTTGATAAAAAGAAACTTCTATAATTTTAATCTTTCAACATGTGAATAATTTTCAAAGAGAAAAAATAAAATATCTTTCCTATCTACAAATAAGGAAAGAGATCTAATCTCTTTTCTTAATCTTTTGTAAAAGAGATATTTTAATTTTAATTCTCTTCAATAAATTATATCTTCCACATAAGAAAATTTTAAAATTAAAATTCTTTTAAATTTAATGGGGGCCGGCCACCTAAGCTTGGGTTCAAGCTAGGGTCGGCCACCCATGAACCAAGGCTTGGCCGGCCCTAGCTTGAACCACAAGCTAGCTTAGTCGGCCCCCTTATCATGGGTATGAAGGTGGGTATAGGTGGGTATAGTACTCTATAAATAAGAGGCTACGATAGGGACCGAGAGGAGGAATTGGTTTTGGTCTCCCGATAAAATTAAACATCCCGTGTTCACCCCAAACACACAACTTAATTTTATCAATAATAATTCATTCCACTAGAGAACTATTATTGAACTACCGCACCAATCCCAAATTACATTTTTGGGCTCCTTCTTATTATGAGTGTGTTAGTCTCCCTGTGTTTAAGATGTGGAATGTCCACTAATTAAGTGAGTTACTGACAACTCATTTAATTAATATCTTAATCCAAGAATAGTACCACTCAACCTTATCGTCATGTCGGACTAAGTCCACCTATAGGGTTTAACATGACAATCTTTATGAGCTCATCTTGAGGACATTATCAACCTAGATTACTAGGACACAGTTTCCTTCTATAATCAACAACACACACTATAAGTGATATCATTTCCCAACTTATCGGACTTATTGATTTATCGAACTAAATCTCACTCATTGATAAATTAAAGAAATAAATATCAAATATATGTGATTGTTATTATATTAGGATTAAGAGTACACACTTCCATAATAACTGAGGTATTTGTTCCTTTATAAAGTCAGTATAAAAGAAACAACCTCAAATGGTCCTACTCAATACACTCTAAGTGTACTAGTGTAATTATATAGTCAAGATAAACTAATTCCTAATTACACTACGACCTTCCAATGGTTTGTTCATTTCCATTTTGGTCGTGAGCTACAGTTTATAATTTATAAGGTACTGATAACATCATCTTCTGTATATGGCACCACATACTATGTTATCTACAATATAAATTAATTGAACAACTACAACTAAATGTAGACAATTTGACCAAATGTGATTCTTTATTTAAAATAAATGTTTACAAAAGCTTAGACTTTCAGTATACACTCTAACAGCATGGTGCAATGCAAGGCAGTGCCAACAACATGCATGGTGCAGTGAGCGAAGGTCCACAGGACGGGGGTGATGGTATGCAAAATGGAGGCACCAACAACATGCACAGTGCGAAGTAAAACAATAACACCATTATTTGTGGTATAGAGCAGTCCAACAGTCATGCAGAGAGCGGAGAGCGGAGAGTGAAGGTGCACAAAACGAAGGTAGTAGCACCATGCGTGGTGAGGAGCAAGGCAATGCCAGTAGCTTGAGTAGTGCATAATAGAGCAGTGATAATGAGGAGAGGACGGAGGCGGTGGCTCGCAGAGTGGAGGCAATAGCAGCATGCATGATGCAAAGCAGAACAATGTTAGTAGCACACATTATGTGGAGCAGTATAGTGCTAATGCAGAAAGTGGAGGCATGCAGAGCGAAGACAACAACATCATGCATGGTGCGAAGCATAACAGTGCCAGCAGCTTGCATGGTGCAGAGCAGAGCAGTGGCCATGCAGAGAGCAAAGGCATGCAGAATGAAGACAACAACACCATGCATGGTATGGAGCAAAGTGGTACCAACAACATGTGTGGTGGAAAGAGGTAAGATGTAGCAACCACCACACACTAGAATGCCCAACCCACAAGAGTACAGAGCAAGGAAGCAGAGTGGAAGAAGGCAACAAGATAGCAACGAACATTGAGTATCCGCCACCATACATGAAGGTTGCCAACTAAAATATTAGGGTCTTTCACAAGCTCCTAAAGCAGAAGGGGGTCCTATTGGGATATGTCTGATGCGGTGTGTGCTAAAACACGTTTTATAAACATGCACATCGGAAGACTAAATGTAAATAAATTTAATTTATTACAACCCACACCATACGCATGCATAATACAATCGCACAGATAAGATCACAAAATAAAACAAAAATGAATAACAATTATTCTAGGTATATCTTACGAATGATCTGTAATGAGAAGGGTATCAACTGTAGCGACGTTGTCTAACCTCGCCTCTATTCATATCCACACCGAGCTCCTCAAGATAACTCCATGAATACAAACCTCTCTTTCGAAAGTTACTAGCCACGAGCGAATAAGAGAGATCAAGAGGAAGAAGAGGAAGCAAAACAAGGAAGAGTTTCCTTGTTTCGGTGGCTCACAACAACAAGGAGAAGCCTCTCCTTGTTGGCGATGGGAGAGAGAGAGAGAGAGGAGAGAAGAAAATTGGGTTAAGGGTTTCCAAAATCCTTACAAGCCAATAATGATCTCTTGTTCTTTTTTTTCTCCTAATCATATCTTTATATAGCCCTCATTAATGAGTTGAATTAGAAAACTGATGTGCGTAGATTATATACACTTTTATGCATGTCTTGACGCGCATCTGCTTATATTTCATGAGCATAATATATGTTTATTGCACCCTATTCCATTATAATATCATACTTCCATTATATTTTGTTTAGAGATCTTCTCTTTGCATATTTTGATTGACAGGACGTATATTGGAGCAAAAAATACACACGAGAATAACTTTGGAAGAAATCAAGCCAAAGTCGTGTGATCCACACAGTTGTGCTCCCCCACTAGAGGAAAATCAAGTCATGATCGTGTGAGCCACACAACCGTGTCAATATCTTGTGATCTGGCAGTACACGGTCGTGCCAACTTTCCAAAGGCAAAGAAGGCTATGGCCATGTGAATCCACACGACCGTGTGACTTTGGCAGAGAAGAAAAAGGTCACGGTCGTGTGACTCAACCCGAGAGGAAGTCGGGTAAGGTCTTGTCAACCCAGCAACGCGACCAAAACATGGCCATGTAGATCTACACGGCTCAAGCATCACTTCCACCTGGTCATGCAACATTTCCAGAGAAGAGGTAAGTCCAGGTCATGTGTGTCATACGACCGTGCAAGGTTTCCAGAGGCCAAGACTGGCTAGTCTGTATGAGCCAGCCAGAGACAAAGCAGTACATGGTCGTGTGAGGGCCACACGACTGTGTGACCTTGACCAAGAGCAAAATGTATGAGGTTGTGTGGATCTGTACGGCCGTGCCACGGGTCGTATGGTGCCCATAGCCTGCTCTATAAAAGGGATTTTTCTCCCCTTTTCACTGATCTTTGACTTGAGGCTCACCCCCATTCCTTGGAAGGGTTCTCCCCCTTGGGGGAACCCTATATCTTCCATCTTCATCAATCCATCCACCTCTGGAGCAAAGGTTGCAAGTAAGAAGACCAGCGACATATAGATAAGCATTCCTCTCTTCTCTATCTCTTGTTTTGGAGTGTGGAATGCTTAATTTCTTGTCTCTTATTTGTAAATCCTTTGTTATGGAGTAGATCTCTAGATCTAGGATGTAGGAAATAGCTATAATGTGATTGTGAATGTATAAACTATGTATTTAGATATTTTCCTATACATTGAAGTGTTTATATCATCATCTATGTGTGTTGTGCCTTGTATGTGTTTGACGAAATGTGTGTGAGGTAGATCCATGTAGATGTAGGGTTAGATCACCATGTAGAGGAAGAGCCTTGGAATGTAAGATCATAGGACCTTGTGACAGAAGGTATTCCTTACTTTCTATGGCAGTTCCTTGAAATGGGGATCGACTCTCTACTAAGAAAACTAATTCGAGTTTAAAGGGTTCTCCCAAATTAATGTTAGGAAGTGACTTGTGTAATCTAGGAACGTAGACCGTGGGCCCTTGTGTGAGAAGGATGTTCCCTATAATCGGACTTCCTAAATTACCTCTTCTACTTAATTGCATTAATCTACCATTAGGAAGTGATCTGCGTAATCTAGGAACGTGGACCGTGGGTCCTGATGACAGAAGGATGTTCCCTATAATCAGATTTTCTAAATTACCTCTTCTACTTAATGACAGCAGAATTTGGGTAAATTCTTCGGTGCGATCTTTGCGGGATAGTACCGGACTTTAGTTAGAACTCCTACATGAGTGTAAGCATGCAGTTAGGTAGATGAACAATGCATAAGGGCATTACCTAACATCATAATGAAACCGAAATCCTGGTATCTATCCATCCCCAAATCCAACTCTCCCTCTTTCTCTACTCTTTACATTCTCTCTTTTCTTCACTCTCTCTTTTCCAATTAACCTTCAATTATCTAGATAATTCGTCGTGCGAAGTTAACTAGTGTTTAATCAACAGTCCCTTTGGGATTGATAATCTTTTATATTACTGACAACGTAACCGTGCACTTATGGTAACGTAACAAAAGCCCAAATTTAACTCATTATCCCTTAACAAAAAATTATCTCATTAACCACTTGGTTTGGTTCACAACTAAACTAAGTTGGTTCATAACTAATCTAATTTGGTCTAAATCCCTATATGTGATATGACCTATCCGCGCTTCTATTGCGACAAATATTTCCATATTGATCTTATGTATAGTCCAACCAAATATTTATCTCTTTATCTAATAATCTTATTTTTTAACTTATTTTACGTCTTTTAGAGACTCGTTATGCGTGTGACCCAATAGGTTCCCGATTTATCGTGGTCATCCATAATTAACTACTTAATTATGGAACGATCATGAGTGACACCTAGTAGTACATCATGATCTCCAATTAGCCGAAAAATCATAGTTGATTTCAGAATTACTTCTGAACCCTTCAGCACCTACAGTAAGTCGTGTCTCATTCCTTTTACTCATCTTATACTCACTTGGTCCAGGACATGATTTATGTGTATGTCTCTACTAGACTGACTATGTCACACTTAGCCCAAGTAATACTTCCTCGTTCTGTAGATTCAAATTACTCGTACATATGTTCAAGAGTCTCACACTCTTTACATGTGATGTTTTGGCCAAAGACTTTGAGTAATAATCTAATGAGTAGTTATAGGGTATACGTCTCCTCGCAAAGAGCAGTGAATCCTCTTTGGGCTATCCAAATACCTCTAGACACTTCGACTTATACCTAATCATCCCGGGTCCACACCTCGATGAGATGCTTGCTTAAGATGTCAAAGTATAAGTTTTCATGACAAAGATGACTTGTATACCTCAAGTTGAAGGAAACTTGCACTCGAGATGTAGTAAGAACTTCACAAACATATTCATATATGTAGATAACCATATGAAGTCTTACAGCGAGTCACTCCAATGAACTAGTTACCATAACTAGCATCTACGTTTAACTCTCGACATCTCAATGTCTTCAGCTAGTGAGAAAACAGCTGCTTGGCCGAACCAAGGAGTATAACTCGTGCTAGTCTTACAGAATTGATGATGTTCGAATGCATCAATTTGACGACTAGAGAAATTCTAATACGTTCATAATTACACATGTAAAGATAATCACTAGTTGTGATCTAATCACAAATTCTTTCATGCTATGAATTATATTGTGGGCATTCAGTAAATGAGTTTAAGACCTTCAAACATATAATATGCACTCAAATAGTGAATCTATATTTATCCAATAAATAGTAAAATCGTAAGGTGATCTACCTTATGACATCTCTCAAAATCTAACAGGTTCAACACCTCTATCATCATTGTCGACTCACTATTTTGAAACTGATGGAAACTAAACTATTAAAGGAAGACGCCAACAGCTCTCTCCAACAATAATTTCCAATTATGAGAATTGAGCATAACTTTCAATTCTCTGATCATTGTTACATCTTGGTTTTATGGAAGACAAATATGGTGGACCTCCACATCCTCGGGATAGATACACAACTCATACATTATCAAATATATTGCAAAATAACTGGACGACAATTGCTAGTTACCTTCATATATGGATTGCACAACATCACCACCAGAAGACCGTTGTGGGCTGCTTTAATAAAGTTGTCAAGAAGAATTCAAGGGTCCTAGATGGTACTAGGGGACTTTAATGAACTCATGATGGCTCAAGAAAAGGATGGAGGGACGTCGATGATGAATTATGATTCAAGTGATTTGCAAGTGATGACCCAAGTATGCAATTTGGTGGATATTCATGCTATTAGATGTTAGTTAACATGGACAAATGGGGAGGTCTCAAGCAAGCTAGATCAAGTAATGGTCAACATAGTGGCTCCTTGAGGATTTCCAAAGTTATGCCGAATTTCTTGTGTCGAGATGACTATCGAACCATTTGTGTTGTGTGGTTAATTTACTTGATGTGAAGCTGCCCAAATGATGTCCTTTTAAATTCCACAACAAGTGGACACTACAAGAAGGTTTTCATGTATTGATTGATGAATCGTGGGGATGAAATAGTGGTTGGGACAACTTAATTTTATCTTGAACAGAAGTTGTCCAATTGGAACAACCCTTTTGAGTGCCAAATCTACTCCACTTTTAACGCATTTCTTAGAAGATAAAGTGGGTTGCTGCAAATCTAAAAGTTGTTCGACAATAATTACTTGCACAGAAGTAGAAAGATCCTTCTATCAACAGAAAGTAAAGGGTGCATACCTGAGATAAAGTGATCACTACAATAGATTTTTTCATGATATAGTTAAGAGAAACACGATGGTAACCATTACCAAAGCCGCAGGGGAGCAAACTACAAATTTTAGGAAGGCTTCAGATGAGTTTTTGGCACATTTTGAGAGGTTTTTATTGGACCCCGTGATAGTTTTGATATGATCAACCAAGTTGGTTAGGTCCTGCTATGTTTGATCCCTGTGTCTGAGTGTGCAGGAGCTTAGGAGCACAGGAAGTCGAGCGGAAGACGCAGCTAGCGAGAAGGACGGCACGGGAAGGGAGTCGACGGGCTCGGTGCGTCCGAAGGACGAGAGAGCTGCGGAAGAGTACTTCGGTGGGCGTGAAGAGCGTGCGCGGCGTTCGAGGGACGTTAAGCCGGGACGGAAGGCTGCTCGAGGAGAAGGCCGGGAATTGGGTTCGGGTGAGCCCTATTCCGGTTGGCCGCAATCACCCAAAAGAACGGAGCGTCGGAAGCTAAAGAAACCAAGCTAAAAATGGAGCTGCAGGCTTGGAGGCGCCTCCAGCTTGAAGGCGCCTTCAACAGGTCAGTTTTGACCGTTTGCGTTGCGGATAAAGTTTTATCCGCTGACCGAGCTGGAGGCGCCTTGAACCTTGTTGGAGGCACCTTGGACCCTCGGGATAGACTTTCCAGGAGCTATAAAAAGGCCCCTGGAGCTAAGAATTCAATAACAACTCAAGCAATCAATCTGTAAGCAATTCCTAAGCAACTAGTGAGCTTCCAAAGTGTAAAAGGCTTCTTCGCCTTCAGATAAGGAGATTTTTCTTACTGCGCTTTTTCTACTGTCCTGGATTAACAACCTCCTTGGTTGTGGTTGTAACCAGGTTAAATCCCTGAGTCTCTTCTGTTCCTGTTTCTTTTTCTGTCTTCTTAATTTAGTTGTTGTTATTTTATTGCTGCATTTATTTTTGAGTTGAAATCCGAGGAGGGTATTTTTATTTTTTGTTTTCAGCAATTCACCTCCCTCTTGCCGGTCTCCGCTGCTCCTACAAGTGGTATCAGAGTCTGATCGTCTCAGAAGGACTAACCACCAACTGAAGCACTACGATCAAGACGATGGCCGGAGCGAACATCCATCCCCCGAATTTGACGGAGACTTCGCCACATGGAAACGCAAAATGGAGGTATTTTTTAAAACCGAATTTAACATTCTGTTAATAATGAATATGGCTATGCAGTTCCGAAAGATAAGGAGGAAAATACCTAGACGAAAAAGGAGCAAGCAGATTTCGTCGCCAACGGAAAGGCTGAGTTCCATCTACTCAGCGTTCTACCGCCGCAGGAGGTAAATTGGATCGGAAGCTACGACTCTGCGAAAGATCTCTGGGAAAAATTCCTGGAGCTTCACGAAGGTACTTCCAAAGTGAAGCTAGCGAAGCGCGACATTCTCCGGAACCAGTTAACGAACCTCCGGATGAACCAAGGCGAGAAGGTAGCGCAACTCCAAGCGAGAATCAAGGAGCTGATAATGCAACTAACGAACCTTGGAGAAGAGGTAACCAACCGGGATTCTATCCGATACACGCTCAATGCCTTCCCGAGAACTCCAGAGTGGGCTTCCTTAGTAGATGCGTATTACATCTCTAAGGACCTCGAGGTAAGTACTTTAGAACAATTATTTTCCACTTTTGAACTTCACGAGTCTCGAGTTTTAGAACCCAACGGAGCAGAGAAGACAAGTCAGAACATTGCCTTAAAGGCAAAGATGAACAGTTCTGACTCCGAAGCCTCAGTCGACGAATCCGAAGCGGCACTACTGGTAAGACGCTTCAATAAGTTTTTCAGTACTAACAAATTTAAATCGCAGAGGCATCATCGAAAGAAGAGGACAGTTCGTTGCTACAACTGTAACGAAGAGGGGCACATCAAAGATGATTGCCCAAAGCTAAAGAGAAAGGAGAAAGAAAAAGAAACGTCAAAATACAAAAAACCAGAACCCTCCAAGCACAAGAATCTGAAGGCCACGTGGGATGATTCATCATCCTCCGAATCGGAAGTCGAAGAATTCTCGGGACTAGCACTGATGGCCAGCCATCAGCTAGAAGAAACGTCCAGCTCAGAGATGAGCATCGACAAGGGGGAGGAACGTCAGAAGGAAGCAGCAGTGAAGGGGGAGCGTCACCAGATCAGGTAAGTAAGGTACGCAATGTAACCCCGAATCAATCGTTTAGATTTATTAAAGCTCTTTCTAGAGAATTAGATAAATTAGAAAAAGAAAATGAAAATTTGAAATCAGAAAATGAAAATTTAAAATTTGAAATTGAAAAATTAAATGCATGCTTAAAGATAAATGTTTTTCCAAAATCAAAACTTAAATTTTATGAAAAATTAAATTGGTATATAAGGAAGCATCAGGGTCAACTTAGGAAAATTCCTAAAGATTATATACCCCCTAAGTTTTTGACTAATCCCATTGGAAGGAACCTTTATTGGGTTCCAAAATCTGTGCTAAATTATTTTTTTTTTAAAAAAAAAAAGGCTTAAGAGAGAAAATTAAACATTGAAATTCTTTATGGAAGCTTTGTCTAAGGAAGTGGTTGTTGCTCCAATAACCAAGAAGGCCTAGTGCCTCGCCACGACCTAGAAGCTAAAATATTGAAAGAAAATATTTAATTAACTTTCTGAAAAAACATTAAACCAGAATTAAATAATGCTTTGAAAGTTTATCAAATATTTGTTAAAAAAAAATCCTTAGAAATTTTTTCTTGAAAAATTCTAATTTTTTTTGGTTAGAAATTTTTTTTCTTGGAAAACTTCATTTGACTTAGATTGCTTTTTTTGGGAACATTTAAAAAATTTTACTTAGGATTTTTTTACTTAGAAATTTTTTTAGAAAATTCAATTTAACTTCGAAATTTTTTCAAAATTTCATTTTTACTTAGAAAAATTTTTCAGAACTTCAATCTTACTTAAAATTTTTTACTTAAGACCCCATTTTTGCTATGATCAAAGGGGGGGAGTAAGGTACAAGTTTAGGGGGAGTAAGGAGAATTAGGAAAATGAAAATTTTACCTATTTTTTTGTAAGATGTGTTGCAATTTTATTTATTGCAAAATTATGCTTAAATATGTTAGTTTAGTAATTTTTCTTTAAAATTACTATTTATGTCTATTTGTTACCCTAACTTGAAGTTGGGTTGATGCACATCAAAAAGGAGGAGATTGTTGTACCCCGTGGTAGTTTTGATGTGATCAACCAAGTTGGTTAGGTCCTGCTGTGTTTGATCCCTCTGTCTGAGTGTGCAGGAGCTTAGGAGCACAAGAAGTCGAGCGGAAGACGCAGCTAGCGAGAAGGACGGCACGGGAAGGGAGCCGACGGGCTCGGTGCGTCCGAAGGATGAGAGAGCTACGGAAGAGTACTCTGGTGGGCGTGAAGAGCGTGTGCGGCGTTCGAGGGACGTTAAGCGGGGACGGAAGTCTGCTCGAGGAGAAGGCCGGAAATTGGGTTTGGGTGAGCCCTATTCCGGTTGGCCACAATCACCCAAAAGAACGGAGCGTTGGAAGCTGAAGAAACCAAGCTGAAAATGGAGCTGCCGGCTTGGAGGCGCCTCCAGCTTGAAGGCGCCTTCAACCCTGTTGAAGGCGCCTTCAACAGGTCAGTTTTGACCGTTTGCGTTACGGATAAAGTTTTATCCACTGACCGAGCTGGAGGTGCCTTGAACCTTGTTGGAGGCGCCTTGGACCATCGGGATAGACTTTCCAGGTGCTATAAAAAGGCCCCTAGAGCTAGGAATTCAATAACAACTCAAGCAATCAATTTGTAAGCACTTCCTAAGTAACTAGTGAGCTTCCAAAGTGTAAAAGGCTTCTCCGCCTTCAGAGAAGGAGATTTTTCTTACTGCGCTTTTTCTAATGTCTTGGATTAACAACCTCCTTGGTTGTAACCAGGTTAAATCCCTGAGTCTCTTCTGTTCTTGTTTCTTTTTCTGTCTTCTTAATTTAGTTGCTGTTATTTTATTGCTGCATTTATTTCTTAGTTGAAATCCGAGGAGGGTATTTTTATTTTTTGTTTTCAGCAATTCACCTCCCTCTTGCCGGTCTCCGCTGCTCCTACAGTTTTTAGTACAATAATAAGTTATTTGGAATTGGACAACAATAACACATCAGGTCTGGTCCTCACATAGTTGCGATAGCAAAACCTCGTAGCCGTGATCAGCTCAATGGAGATACGGGCTGCCCTCTTTAGTATTGGGAATGATCGAGCCCCCGGACCAAATGGATATGAGTCAAACTTCTTCAAGGCAACATAGACAACGATGCATACATATTTGTACGAAGCTGTCCAAGAATTCTTCACAACTAGCTAGTTGCTCAAGCAGTGGAATCACATATTGATTGTGTTGGGTTCAAAATCTGACCATGCACCAAATGTCACTGACTACCGTCCGATCTCATGTTGCACAGTGGTATATAAGAAAATTTCCAAGATATTGGCAAAACGGTTGCAAGAAGTGATGAGAAGTCTACTTGATCTAACACAGGCTGCATATGTTAAAGATCGCTCCATCATTGAGAACATCCACCTTGAACATAAATTATTACGGAAATATGCACACAAAAAAAAAAAGAACCTCCCAAGGTATGCACTCAAAGTGGACCTCCAAAAGGTGTTTTGACTCTATGGATTGGTCATTTTTACTTGTCGCTCTTCCAAGTTTTGGTTTCTCACAACAATTCATCGAATGGATTGAGGAGTGTATCACCGTCGTCTCCTACTCGATGAGCATCAATGGTGCTATGCATGAGTTATTCAAAGGGCGACAAAGTTTGTGATAAGGGGGCCCGCTCTCTCTTTTCCTCTTTGGCTATGTTTGGAGATCTTCTTGAGGGCACTGAAAACAACCTTACTATAACTCAGCTTACACTATTACCTCATGTGCGATGGGGTAAGGATTATTCACTTAGCATATGTAGATAACTTACTCTTCTTTGCACGGGTTGATGAGTCAATGATTATGGCAATAGCAGGTTGTTTGGCGGACTTTGGATAGCAGGCTAGTCTTCTCCTTAACTTCAGCAAGTCTAACTTATATATGATGGGAGTTAGCGACTACACATCAATAGCTTGTGATCACTGGATTTCAGCTTAGAGATTTCCCATTCCGCTACTTGGTATTCCTCTTGTGGCAAAGAAGTTTTGCACGAGTAACTACAGACTTTAACGGAGGCTATTATGTGGAGACTAGCTTCTTGGCCCAGGCAAGCTTTGTCCTACATCAACAAGCTTGAATTGGTAAAGATGGTGCTCCAAGGTATCGAATGTTTTTGGCTTTCCATCTTACTGATTCCATATGTAGTGATAAACAAGATATATATCATTTGTCGCTCCTTCATTTGGACCTCCAAGAATCCTCTCATCTCTTGGGCGGCAATGTGCTTGGCAAAAGAGGAGGGCGGATACGAATTACGTGACTTACAGACTTAAAATTCAACCCTTTTATCCATGTCCTTATGGAATATTTAGTGGAAAAAAGACTCATTTTGGGTTTGATGGGTTCATCATCTGTACCTCCAGCACACCAACATATGGGAGTGGCGAGCCAAGGCATCAAACAACTTTGCTCATCAAGAAACTACAATAGATTCGCTAGAACATTATGTTCACTATCAGTTCTGCTCAAGTTACCACCAACAAGCTTGTTGGCTAGTTCGATTCTGAGCTGCGAGGTAGCGTTAGGGCTACTTGCAATCTCTTCAAGCTATAAAGTACAAAGGAGTGGGTAGCAGTAGTGTAGAAGGCATTCCTCATGCCAAAGCACATATTTTTCATTTGGCAACTTGAGAACATCAAGATGCGAACCAAGGATAAGTTGGCATACGTTGACTGCAAGACCTGTCCGTTGTGCCAAAGGATGGATGAGATGGAGGGCCATGTTTTCTTTGATTGTTTAGCAATCAAATCACTTTGGGATAAGGTGTAAAGTTGACTCAATATCAACCTCAAATTTGCCACAATGACAGGTTTACTGGATTGGTTTGGACAACAACAAAGCAGAGCCAACCACCTCAACAAAGCTCATTTTTTAGGTATCTCTTGCATGCTCTATTTGATTTTGCAAATCTGAAATAGATGCCAATATGAAGGAGGCATACCAAATGTTAAATGATGTTAGAAAGGTCCAAACGCATGTATTCTACTTCTTAAGTGAGTTGAATGTAACTTAACAAGTGACATCAATGATATTTACCTTTATAAAAAAACTAGTGCCGAATTAAAACTATGGCAATCATACGGTGTGTAAAAGGATTTGAATTTATTTCAAGTAATTTTTTTGCACACCTTTGTGTATTCCACTAATTTTAGACCCGTTGTCGTACCCCTGTCCTCATATGTCATCAATTTCAAGCCCAACTCTAGTTAACGCATTCAGTAGTTCAATTAATAACCCAAGACCTAATGTGTCATCCACCTTCAAAAATTCAACTCAATATTCTTCTACGTTGGGTGTGTCTGTCGAATCATCCAAGCATTGTAACATTAGAGACATTTATTTTAGATAACTTGCATCCAGAGTACAATCAAGTATTACTAAAAAATATTTTACATTTTTAACTTTTGCAATGATTGCCCTTTTCACTTCATTTGCCAAAGTCTCTATCAATTTATTCTGAATTTTGGGACTAAAATAGGTATACTGAGATTCTCTTGCTTTAAACGTTGAACATGCACCTCCATCACTGGATGAAACTTAACAACCATTTCTATCATTTGTAAAAATAGTTCATTATTCTCGACATAAAGTTTCTTATCATCTCTTCAAAAGGCCAAAGTATTTTTTGCAAGTGTTTTTACAATGGAGATTATTCTTGTTAACACTTGCCTTCAATATTATCTTTCTTTGTTGATTTGAAGTTGTATAATGTAATCAATTGTTTGATTTTTTTAACTTCTTTTCTAATTCAACCCAAGCAATCATGCAATTCATATGGCATTTACTAGCTTCATGATGTTTAAGACTCTATGCATATTACACCCATCTTTGTATCCATCATTATCCAAATTCCTCATTCTACTCATCATTTGTTTAGTCTTGAACAACTTACAACAGAAGCAAAATATTATATCTAATGAAATAGAATATACAAGCCATCTTTTATACAATGTTTCTCCATTTGCCATTACCTATGTATAATGTGATGAATCAAAATGGTTGTTGTTGCTTTCCTTTAGAAACAAAAAATCATCCACTCTTTTTGGAGATATTTCTACTAAGTAATCTCTCAAATTTTGACAGATGTTATTTCAATTTCAAGGATCCTCCAAATTCATATTTAAATTTAATTTTTCATATTGAAAGTCTTTTTCTAAGTTCTCATTCGACTCAACCAAATTGGCAGCCTCAACTATTCCTTATTTTCATAGTGCCTTTGTTTTTCAATCACCAAATTATCCTATAATTTCTCTCTTTCTATTATGCTGCTTCTAATAAAATATTTGTTAATATACCAGCTTGACTTTGAGTTAATGCCTCCTCCCTCTATTTCATGTTTCTCTTTTGAGTTGAGTCCCCTCGAGACAAACAGTTGATTATGTCGGTGCACTAAGCACTAATGATGGAACTTAGATTTTGATGAATAATAAATGGATTAAAGTTAGATGTTGTGTTATCTAATGTCGTTACCAAGTGTGCAGGACTTGACGAGCCTGGAGGACCTAACACTAACATGAAATCTAGATAAGTCTGTTAGACCTAATAGCTGGTGGAAAGTCCAGATAGGTCAAGGAATGATTCGATATTTAGCGGAAAGTTTGGCTGGGTCTGTGGAACATGACAGCTGGTTGAAATCCAATTGGGTCTACGGACCTGACAACTGACAAAAAAACCTGGTGGGTCAAAGGAGATAAATAATTTTTGCATGGTAAGTGAGGTAAGTCACTAGAAGAGAGTGAAGTGAGGACGAGTCTCAATTAGGAACTTTAGGCGTTGGTCCAGTTTAAGTACATTTTGGAAGCCTGAACTGAAACTATGACTAGATCCTGATCTTGGAAAGACAGGATCTAATGAATAATCTCTTATATTTAATTGTGCTAACTCTATTTTGAAGAGTATAATTTGTTATTTGGACTAACACTTTCTGCAGGGTGAAAATGCAAAGGTAGCCTCGGATGAATATTGTCTGAGACGCCTCGAAGATGTACAGAGGCACGTTGGATCAAGAGGAGGCGCCCTCGCCCGAATGAACTTTGAGGATAAAGTTCTTGTGGCGGGGAGGCGCCTTGGAGAGGGCTGGAGGTGCCTTAGAGCTGCCGAAGGCACCTCGTACCGCATGGAAGGCACCTTGAGTGGATAGAAGCCACAGTCCGTGTGACTTATCACGATTGAAGTGTAAGGGATTATATTTTAGGTTAGAGGCGCCTCGAATGAGGTTGAAGGCACTCTCAACACTCTTTAAAAGCAGTGTTCGGCAGGAACATAACTCATTCTCGAGGTTCCATGATCATCCTGTTGCGTTGTCTTCATGATATTGCTACACTATTACTCCATGACATTCGACCACCGTCAACAGATCAACACTTACATACGAGCTTGTTCAGAGTCAATCCTTCTAGTGTTGGTAATGAATTATTAAATTGTGTATTTACTTTTATAATTGCATAAGTGTAGGCTTGTTACACTGTCCTTTTCATTATTGTACTCGATTATCTCTTCCGACAATTTCAGAAGAGGTTTATAGTGAATTGTCCATCAATACTGATCCTGTCGGGAATCTGAGAAGATGGAACTATCGGTGTGACATGGCTGGAATGTTGATCACGTCTCCATGACCCGGAGGGTGAGCTATCTTCTGTGTTGACCAAGTTGCCAGAGGTCCTCTGGTCAACAGTACCTGCAGCCAGTGACCGGGTTGCTCCGATCCCCGGTACCTCGATGCTCGAGGTGGGCCCCATGAATATATAAGCAGTTAAATAATAGTAGAACAAACAAAATAAATATAGGATGAGTACAGTGACGTACCTTGGCCCCGGGGGGTGCCTTCGGATGGATCAATGAGATGGTCATGATGCTGATCGAGTCGTCGTGATCCGGAAGGGTAGATGAATGTGTCAACTGAGGAGCCGGATCTGCCTGCCTAGAGCCAAGCGCGACCTGGACCCGGAAAATGACATGTCGTCCGAGAGATAATAGCGGCACGTAGGCCGAGAGATGACATCGGCATGCAGGCCGGAAGATGACATCATCACACAGGTCGAGATATAATATTGGCACGTAGGCCGAAACACCACAAGGCGCGTAGGCTGAAACACAACCATGGAATGCCCTACAACTAGAGGTCAGGATACGACACCAAACTGGATCGACACAGGGGTCGGAACACAAAAGTGACACAAAATCAGCAGTGATATGAAGCCGCCGCGTGGACTGCCGACACATGGATTGCTGATACGTGGAGGTTGTTGACAAGGGAGGCTGTTGTGCGCGGTGGCTGCTGGCGAAAGATGTTGCGGCGCGTGGTAACTGCAAGCTCCTGCGTCGGCGCTGAAAAGGAGGACGACGATGCGACGACTGGGCAAAAAGGGCGTGCCAGCGTCGGCCGATGTCGGCAGCTGTCGGTGAATGACGAAGGCAACGAAGTGGCTCACCGGGAATGGCATCGGCCACTGGAGGCGGTGTTGCCGGTTGCTGGGGCAACGAGGGAGGTGATGATGAGGGGGAGTTGGCGATGTGCGTGAGTAGGGAGAAGGGGAAGGAGAGTCCAGTGGTGGTCATTGCCAACGGACCTCACTTGGTGGTGGTGACAGCAAGAGATGAAGGAGAAAGCTCTCTTCCTCCCCTTGTCTGTGGTGGCGGCGGCGAAGACAAAAAACGAAGCCCTCCTTTCAACCATGAATAGTGCCTCTCTTTAAAACCCCTGAACCCTCAAAATGTGAAATGACCAAAATAGCCTTCTTTTCCTCCCTAATTACTCCTAAGTTCCTAGGCTGCATCCGCATCAAATACAATATAAGGGATTGTGGATTTTGGAGTAGGAGTCGATAAACGCTCTGAACCAAGTAAACCGCTAATACATGTGATTCACCCCTCATCCCCCCCCCCCCCCCCCCCTCACGTGCCTCGATCTTACAAGTTAACACATGGTGGTGTTGCCACCATGAGATCTGGGGGGGTCAAATCCCAACTATTAGTCGGGTGTTTGTCCTTTCCTATGCGCTATTTAACTACCAAAGCTAATAATCATCCATGATTTACCTCTTTTGTGTTAGCCTAAGAATGGGATGGCGAAGGCGTTAGAGTTGAGCGAATTACCTTTTTACCACCATATTTCTCTTTTGAGTTCTAGATAAATATTTAAGAGGTATTTTAAATACTCTTTTATTATACCTGCAAGTTATTAAAAGTGAATATATAACTCAATAATTCATAATGAAATTAAATTAAATCTTAATTTTTATCTTCAATTTTTTTTTAATTAGGGCATGTATCCAAATTTAGGGGGTTTTGAATTTATATTTTCGAATTTATACCTCAAATTCTCGAAATTCTAGCTCCTTTGCCAAAATTTATTAACATCTAATTCAAAAATTAAATCCAAAGTTCCAAACGACGAAAGAAGGACAAAAATGATATGCATTAGCATAATACAACACCAAAATATTAGTTGAACCAATACAAACACGTGAAATCGATCACACTTACATTGTGAACAACTCAAAATCTTGAATATGAAAAAATTACGACAGCACCTATATGATGAAAATGTAAAGTTGCGACCGAAAGAATAGACGCGGGAGAATATAAGAGGAGATTTCAGTAAGTAGTTCGAGAACCTACCTATCGAGAGAAATCGAATGCTTTCGGAGGATCTTCCAAACCTTAAACCACGCATAGTCTCCGACAACCGACGATGATGAGTCGAGGAGGCACGAGGATGGCGAAGAAGAAATGATTAAGCTACATAATCTCTTTTTTAACCATATAAAATTTAATTGAAATTATTCTAATAATCTATTCTAAAAATTAATAATAATTTTAAAATAATAATAAAGTTAACGAACTATTCGTAAGCTCATGTGAGTTTTAGACTATCTCTTTCATCATGGGCTACCAACAATACAAGTATAATTAAAAAAATTAATCCCTTCCTAAGGCGGGCTTTGAGAAGGTTGCTAATTGTCTCGTAGAAGGTCCGCCCCTAATCATTATTTATCAATACTTAAATTAACTTGATGAGAGAAAATAACATATCTACCACTAAATACATGTGATAATTAGATTCTAAGAATGTACCCCATATGAATGATGAATCACATGTTAGGGCATGTGCCCCTATCTTTAATAGAACTATGGACCCTAATATGTTTCTTAATTATTTGGATAACATCGAAAATTATTTTGATTAACATACTGTTTTTACCTTCAATGAACATATATGATTTGTCAAATTCATACTTAATGGATCTACTAAAACTTATTGTGGATGTGTCCAAAGTAATAGATAGATAAAAAAAAAACTCATCACACATTAGCATAAAATCAAAAGATAATTAATAAAAAGATATGTCTCACTAAACTTTAAAAACTAATTGATATGGGGTGTTAAATAAGAACCTCGAGTTGACATGAAAGGCGAAGTCAAGGTAAAATGGAGGTCCAAGTCAAGAAAAGGTGGCAGTTAAAGGGTCACCTTTGGACAGAGGTTGGTTTCTTATCTAGTAATAAGACCCCCAACTCAAGGATGACCGGCCTAAAGGCAAGTCTTGCCTAAAGAACGAGCATTCGAGTCCTAAGTGTAGTCAAGTAGCTCTCAATAATCCGACTAGATCTGAATAACTCGAGATATTACTTCAGTGAATTAGAACCAGCCCCCAGTTGTGAGGACACCCAACTGAAAGATTAGTTGGGTCCCTTGGGACTTAGTTTCCCATTCTCCAGAAGATGACCAGTCCTGTATACGATAAGATGGCCATAAAACTATTTAGGCTCAAGGAATTCGTTTCTATAGTTTCACCTAGAATCATAATAGATGTTCGGGCGCCCCTAAGGACAGGACAGTATTTCACTCAAATCTCCAAAACCATAACAGATTTTCGGGTGTCCCTAAGGACATGATGGTATTTCACTCAAAGCTCCAGCATTACCACATATATATCAGGGTAGTGTCAAGTGTCGGCTAGCCTTATAAAACTCAAAGTTTCATTCATTATTCGCCATAACATACACATGCTCGGGCAAGGCAACTCCCAGCCGATATATGCTCAGAGAATAATATTATCAGAGAATAACAATCGTTTGTTAGATAATATTCTTCTATGATGAGGTAGGTTCAGGAAATCTTCCTTGAAGGTGATTATGCTTCCTCTTAGCCAATACATTATGACCACATATTCCTTCAACCACCTCATTGATGGTGTCAGTTACAAAAAGGATGTATACGGATAGTGGAAGATTTCTCGGACTAGCTATACGCCTTCCAGGATACATATATTCTACTGCGTAATAACTTCTGACACCGGACATTCTCTATCATCTCATGATTACGGAGATTATAGAGGTGATATATAAACAGGGGTACACTTCGGTGGAAAGGTACACATACTTCATACATTGTACTACATGCGCATCCTACTATTCATTCCTACTATTCTACTTTCAGCTCAGGCAATACACTAACTTGAGCGTCGAAGGACCTTTGCTAGGGACTCATTCCCTGGTTTTTTGTGTCGACAGTCTGTTCGGCCATTTGAGTGTGTGCAGGGAGGTTAGAGCACTAGCCAAGAAATACTTGAGTGTCTGAGAACCTTCGCTAGGGACCCCTTCCCTAGTTTTTTTGTTGACGTTTTGTTGGTCGTTTGAGTGTGTGTAGGGAGCTTTATGCACCAGCCAAGAGCCCTCAATTCAATCTAGAGGTCTTTGCCTAGTCAACGTCACAACCACTTACCTAACACTCCATCTTCAGTTTTCAGACAGGATCACTGATCATCTAACAAATATGTAAAAATAAAATAACCTTCTCTTACGCTCCCAATGCCCCCGCCAGCTCGACTTATGACCAACATGAAAGAGGTAAATTACGATGACTGAAAAGGCAAGTGGCAGCCGGAGTGAGTTTACACAGGTTGTAGGAATTTACACCCCGCTAGTCTCGAGAATCAACCCCAAGACCTCATGTGACAATCAACCTACCACTTACCAACTCAACTAAGCCCGTGAAGGCGTATCCATCATTCATTAACTCATTCTTATATACCAAGAAGTTAAATGTGGAGACTAAATATAACAAATATCATGATTTAATAATATAAGATGACAATTTTAAAATTTACAAATCACTTAGTATTATTCCTTCTGCATTTACTTGTATTTTTTATGTTTGACAACTAATTAAATTAAATATCAATATGTTATCGGAGATAGATGGAAGTATTAGTTGAATTGAAATTATATAAAATCAATTTTAACTTATCTATTGAGATGACTTGAGCAAATAATCTCAGATTGTCGGCCTTGAAAGTTAGGTCGAGCTACTAGGTTGTCTAGAAGGTGGTTGCTTCATATCACCAAGTTTGAAAGTAGAGTTGCCAAGTCGGGAAGCAGAGTCGTCAAGTCGGGAAGTAGAGTCAGGAGTCGGAGTCACAGAGTTGGGAGTCAGAGTCATCGAGTCGAGAGTTGGAGTCATCGAGCCAAAGTCAAAGAGCAGAGAGAGATATCGAGACCTGCGCTTAATGTAGTTTTCTTGAAACAGATCCATCCCACCTTCGACTATACTTCGAGGTTCTCTCATATTGTTTGTTTCCCAAGATACAGTGGCAGACTATGATCATCACCAAGAACTAATGGATCACAGTAAACTAAATATATATTAGAACGCTTTCACAAAGACTCTACTGAGTGAAATTGCCTAGGAGAGAAGAAAAGTTGCAGAATGAAAGATAGAGAAATTTCTGTTGCTCTATCTCTCGTCACTCTGCTCATGGTCTCCTTATAAAGGAGTTCAACCATAAGCAATACTAAATGGCCAAAGGTCATTACTCATCAACCTTGACATGCTAGCCACTCGTCGGCTGTTTCATTCGGCGAACAGAGATAAGCATTCATTTTTACTTGGTTTATAGTCCAGCCAATTATTACTCCAAGACCCGCGATCCTTGATCGCTTTTGTTAGGCAATCCACTAAATGATTAAATCATACAAGTATGAATATAATATGCGCGCAAGTATAATAAAGATACCGATAACAACATATATGAGATAAAGAACATGTTGTCTGAAGTCTCTCGATGTCGTAGTAGTTGTAGCTTGCACGAGTGGTAGTAGAGACGTGAATGAGTGCAATATAAATAATGAAATTCTTGATCAGCTCGGACCCCGAGGCCTTCTTTTATATGCACCGTTCGGTTGACTGAAAACACGTTCAGTCAACTGGACCTATCGATTGACTAAACCAACCATTCGTCGACTAATCCTTCAGGTCTTTCCTTCTTTGCTCTGTTATGATCCGTCCGATCTCATAAATCATGACATTCAGTCGATTGATCAAGTTGACCCATCGATTGAACCTGAATTTTCCTTTTCTTCCTTAATTCGATCTGATCGTTGTTGTTACCAAAATTGGATCGGTTGACTGATAAAATGTATCAGTTGAGGGATAACATTTGTATTTCCAACTTTTACAAAACTCTAATCGGTGTTGTGCCACGTTGGCCGGATCGGTAGATTAAACTGCTTGTTCAGTCGATTGAACTTTCAGTCAACTCAACCTTTATTCAATCTACAAAATAAAGTTAGCACAATAATAATATAGTAATGGTCCTGTACAATAAAGTTAGGCAGATGTATAAATGCATATATGAGACAGTTAAGACTGTCTCGATACTAAATTAACACAATAACAATAATAGTAATGAAAAATAGTGTTGGTAAAATTATACTTAGGTTTACTAAAATTCGTTGGTTCGGTCAACTGGAAATCATTCGGTTACACATGCTTGGAGTCACTCCTCTAAGGCTTCTCATTACCTAGAGTTACCTCCTCCTAGGATTTTTCATTGCCTGACTTCACTCACCAAGACTTTTACCACTTAGTTTCACTCACTAGGACTTTTGTTTGGAGTTCACTCCTCCAAGATTTCTCATTACTTAAGATTAACTCTCCCTAGGATTTTCCTTTTGCTGAGCATCAGATCACCTTGACTTGTTTGTAAATTAACACAACAACAATAATAGTAATGTAAAATAGTATTGGTAAATTTATACTTAGGTTTATTAAAATTTGCTAGTCTACCAAAAATCATTCGGTGACACATGCTTGGAATTCACTCCTCCACAACTTCTCATTACCTAGATTACTTCCCCCTAGAATTTTTTATTGTCCCACTTCAATCACCAAAACTTTTACCACCTAGGACTTTTATTTAGAATTCACTACTCTAAAATTTCTCATTACCTAATATTACCTCTCCCTAATTAACTAACCCTTGAACTACTGATATAGAACGAAAGTTTACATATACAATAGAATCCTCTCCGTTCATCTCATAATTTTCATTCACATTATTCAACACTTAATTCTTTCTATATACCAAACCAATAACTCTACTTTACATATTAGAAATATATTCTCACTGTACAAAGAACTCACTTACTCATCAGAAAAATGACAAAAAAGAGATATCCCAAGAATAAAAATATTGGAGAGACATTATTAAACATAGTCATTGAAATAATTATTTTTTATACTTGGAAATAAAGACCTAAAAGGAGAAGCTATCAACTCGTGAGGAGTCGAGTATTTATCAATTAGGGAGAGTAATGCAGATGAGAAAATAGATATTATGAAACATATTTTCTTTTTTTTTAAAAAAAAAATTGAAAATAGATCTTAGATTGCTTCATCTGTGATATTATTTTTTTTTTGAAAATCATCAAGAATAAAAAACATTCAAGATTAGTGCATCATAAATGAAGAAAATAAAAATATTCAAGATCGACATATTTATAATAAATTAGAGCTTTTTGTTATTTAGTAATTAATATTTTTATTTTATAATAAATAGAGAATAATTATAATCATTAATTTATTTTCTTTATTTAGAATAATTATTTTGATATTTATTAAGTCTACAAAAGAAATATAGAGTCCGTATGTTAATCATCATTGAGTTCAAATAATTTTTAATTTACTTTTCTATGTAATAGTTATGTTAGTATCTCCCGTGGTTTATTCATAGATTTTGATGTTTAAGTAAAAGTTTAAATTAAGACTTGCGTTGTGTTTTTGATGTGTGTTTAGAAAGATGAGGAGTATTAGAAATAAGTACACCTAGAACAAAAAGGTTTAAGTAAACGAGAAGGATGATATGGAAAGGGAGATGATCTTGCGTTGCATTTTTGATGTGTGTCTAAATGTCTAAGTACTCAAAAATACGCACAAGTATATTAATAACTTACGGTTCATGGAAACAAGAGGTATGGGACAATCAAGGGACTAAAAGATGAGGAGTATTAGAAATAAGTACACCTAGAACAAAAGACCCAAGTAAGTAAGAAGAATGACACGGGAAGGAAACGACAAACTCCATACATATGAGGGATGAAAAACTTTACGGATGAGTACCGGTGAAGCGAGAATGAAACACAGGGAGTGAGCTAAAGGACTTGGTGTCATCCGAGGACAAGAAGACAAATGGAAAATTGCACAAGGTAAAGTGTTGTAAGTTGAATGAACTTGTACTTGGGCGAAGGGTATAACTCAACTTAGACGAACTTGGCCTTAGATGGTTGAAATCAAAGTTTTGAAACTTTAGTTGATTCAGATCGTGCATGTTTCAAGCAACTAAATCAGATGATAAGGAAACTCTTTGTCGAATAGGATAAAGAGTCGACTCAATTGGGAGTTATGGGCAACCAAAATTTGATCCCGGTGACCAAAGACACACATGGAGCATGATCTAGATCAGATCTGAATGAGACGATAAGAGATTCCGTTGTGGTCGAGGAAGTACGGGACTAGACTTATTACTACAAGATACACTAAACAAGATGACATGGATCAAAGAAAGACTCATTCTATATAATTATGACATTGGTGATTCATTATGATTTAGAGTTACATTAGATAGATGTGAAAATGATCATTCTAAATGTAAATCTTAAAGAAGTATATATGGGCCAATTTGAGGTTTTCAATTGAAGACAAATGTCATCTAGTGTGTAAATTTAAGAATTTAATATATGGACTTAAACAAGTTTCGAGACGAATGTATATTAAATTTAATGATATTGTTATATTTTTTGGTTTTGAATAAAATATTATAGACCATTGCATATATCAAAAATCAATGGGGGTAAAATTATATTTTTAGTTCTATATGTTAGTGATATCTTGCTTACTCTTAATGGTTTGGATATATATGTTGCATAAGATAATTTTGAAATGAAGGATATAAGTGAGATATGTTGTGTGATTGGAACTGAAACATTTCTGTAAGGGATCGGTGGCCGGCTAGAAGGGGGGGTTGGATAGCTAGGCCACCCCCAATTTGATTTCTTCTTTTCTACACGGTTAGTTTACACAAGCAAAATATACTAAAACTAAAATAATGAAAGTAAATCAAGAAACAAACGCTAACACAATTCCTTTACGTGGTTCAGAGATTGCTTGCTCCTACTCCACGGCGTGTCCTTGAGGTGGACAAACCCTTGATCCTTCAGTGGATCAATCCTCGGCAATCTCCAGCTAGCTCTTACTCCTTCTCGGTGGAGTACAACCTCTCACAAGGTTCTCTTCCTCTTACAAGATGAAGACTTAGATTAGGAGGAAGAGAGTAGGCTTGGAAGCTTTGGACAATTGCTAAGGAGTTATTCAACAAGCATAAGTAACCTCCTTTAAGCCCCAAAGCTTCCTATAAACAAGGGGAGAGAGTTGATCATCATATCAACTCATCTCGGCACCAGTTGATTGGCAAAACCATCAGTCAACTGGTGTTACCGTTGGAGGTAGCCAACGGTTACTTCGCAGTGCCAACGGTTACTTCGCAGTACCAACGGTATGCCAACAGTCATTTACCAGTCGACTGCTAAAACATGCAGTCGACTGCTAAAACATGCAGTCGACTGATCCACACTGACCGAACGAACAGAACCATTCTATTCACACCCAGTCGACTGCGCGATCGACTGCACCAGTCGACTGCTAAAACATGCAGTCGACTGCTACAGTAACGCTACATTACTGCTACAGTAAGCTACAGTGCTGCTACAGTAAAACCCTAACCCTAGGGTTTTACTCCAAGTACAATTTCTCATATACTCGTACCCTCACCCTTACGACTCATTTGACACTTCCTTTGCACCTTTAACCTCTTGCCTTTAAGCCTACTTTCTTTGACTCTCGTCCCTCGGATGCATTCAAGCCCGCGGCTCGTCCCCAATGTCATCATTCGCGTATGCCTCGAAGTCGCTTCCCTCGGCCCTTGTCCTTGCTGCCTTGTCCACGGTCCCTCGGATGCTCCATCCTTCACCAGACCCGAAGCCATCAACCTGAGTCACATGTGTATCCTGCAAACCTGCACAACTCAAATACACATATCAAATACAAGGGTGAACCTAACTTAAACTTTTTAACACATAGATCAAAACTATGATCGTACCAATCAAACCTAGGTCGATTGCACCAACAATTTCATGATAGATCACAGGGACTATTGAGATTATCTAAAAAGTTTATATTGAAAGCATTTTAAAGAGATTTAATATGAAAATATATTCCACTAGAATTGCTCCAATTTAGAGAAGGGAAAAACTTTAGTCTTATTCTAAATAATGATATAGAACAAAACAAATAGATTCAATTTATTATGCTTTTGTGGTAGGAAGCCTAATATAAATGCAAATATGTACAAAATTGAATGTTAGTTTTGTGGTTGGAATGCTTGATAAGTATAAAGTAATTTTGGAATTGATCATTGCAAAACCACTAAGAAAATTTTAAGTTATCTTCAAGGCACCATGTATAGAAAAATTAATCAATTAAAAGTGATTGATTACTTAGATTTAGATTTTATTGAATGCATTGATAGTAGAAAATCTACTTTTGGTTATTTATTTCTTCTCAGAGAATGAGCAATAAGATGAAAAAATATTAAATAATCTATCATTACCTTATCCACAATGGAAATAGAGTATGTGACATGTTTTGAAATCACAATTCATATATTATGATTGCAAACATTTATTTTAGGACTTGAAGCTGTTGACATTATTATCAAGCTAAAATTTTATTATGATAATTCTACAATAATTTTCTTTAAAACAAAGATAAATACTCAAGATGTGTGAAATATAGGGAACTAAAATATTTTATCGTTAAAGAAAAAATTCAGAAACAAAATTATATTAGAATGAAACTAACGTTTAATTGCAAGTCCGTTAGCTAAATGTTTATCATAAAAAATATTTAAGGAACATGTATATAGAATGAATTTTTGTCATCCAATGATTTATTAAGTTGATACTGATCTCACTTATGTATTTTAACATATAATTTCTAGTTATGATGTGCATATTCCTGCGTTATAATATGAATTGTCTAAAAATATTATCATGGACCATTATGAAAAAAATATATATCATTTATCGGCCCAGTATGATAGGATAGTGACGCTTATGATGTTTAGAATGAAGTATGTTATATAATTAATATACAATCACTATATCTCACATTTAATATTTTACTAGCTATTGTTTACATATATTGCATATATATAATATAATACATGAATATACGTAAATTTTATAAAATGAATATTTTTTTGTCAAATAATTAAACAACATTATTCAATGGTCATATAATTTATGTAAGGTGCACAAGACCCATATAATAGTGTAATGCAAGAGTGACACTCTAGAATTCCAATAGCAACTCGAGAATCCTAATAGCGAGCTACTGTAACAAACTTCTCCTTTTACAAAATTAATTTTAATATCATATTTGATCTTAGTCAAAAAGTCAAGTAAAATACGATTTATAATGTCGCTAGTCCAAGATATTTATAAAATTTTTTTTGTGTGTAGTGTTGTCAATCATAAGATGTGAGACTAAATAGATCAAAAAAACATTACTGATAAGAAATTTTTTAATAATATGATTCATGAGAAAATAAAAAAATAGATTGAATAGAACACATGTACTCTTTTCAAGTAAAGAAGAGAAAGAGCTTAACATATATTTAATTTTAATTTTTAATATAGAATATGAATAATGTGTATACATGATGCATATAAATCAAAGACTATTTTGGTAATGTGAAATACATAAAATAACCCTAGGTCCCTCATTTGATTAATTAAAAAAAAATTTAGTAAGAGAATGTTAGTTAGTAAATGTCCGATTCTTAATAAAATAGTAAAATTACACTAAGGTAATTATGATATTTTATGTGGATACATTTTGATGCTTAAAATTACAATGTATCATACTTAATCTTTTAAGTTTAAATTTTATTTAATTTTTAAGTTAAGTAGGAGAATGTTAGATAATTCTCAAATAAATGATTAAAAGAATAATTGAATAGGAAGTTAAAATTAAGTTACTAATAAGATGTAACTCATTTTAAAAAATAGTAATAATAATTATTTTAACGAATGTAAATAATTATAATTGATGCGGGATGGAAACGTAAAACAAAAGAAGTTATATAATATAATATAATAATATTCCATAAAATTAAAATTGAGTATGTTCAGAAATAATTAATAAAAGAAAGAAATTAATATATGACAAATAATTACATTATAATGATATTTTCATAAACTCAGATATATAAAATATATAAAGTTCAAGGTTCATTTTATAAAATATGACGCACCGGTTTAACTTACCCATCGGGCGGGTTCACTGGACTGGATCCATCGGTTTTGTTTGATCGGCTTTGCAAATTAGTCTTCGAGATGCTTCGACGCTGCCTGCGATCCTTTCTTAAACCCCAAGTCTGCTAAGGCGAGGCGAGGCGAGGAGGAAGAGGGGATAGGACATGGCTTTTGGGCAAGCTGTGATCGGACCGCCAGGGTCTGGAAAGACCACCTACTGCAATGGCATGTCCCAATTTCTCAAACTTATTGGCAGGTACGCAACACTTTTGTTTCGTCTAAAAATAAGTTTCCCTCCCATCCAAGGTTTTCAAGAACGGTCGCGGGGAGGAACCAAATCTTCTTAACAAATGAGGAATATAATGAAATATATATTTTTTCAGAGCTAATACCATGAAGAGTGACGGGGAGGAACCAAATCTTCTTATATTCTCCTTGAGTATCATGTTGATTAAATGGATCTCAAATTTAGTAGTAATTATGAGTATACTCACAATCATTTTAATTTTCCATTTCTTTTTAATTCATTTTCTAAAAAAATAATTAATGATGTGCTAGCCGTTTGAGGGTGGGCCTAAAACACTAAATAAGACAATAAGAATAAATGATAAACAATCATATCCTAATCCTTCCCATCAAAAAATGCATTACATTTCTATTTAACTAACAACTTGGTTACAATCATGCTTATATGATAAAAATGTATAGCTAATATTTTATTTTTGAACCACATCGAAATAAAGAATTCTTAATAATTTAGTAGATTAAATTTAAAAAAATTGAAAATTTTCTTTAAACAAGATTGTTTGCCGAATATGTTCGAAATGATGATAGAAGAAATCAAACGAAGGAGCTCAAATGACTGTAAGCCAAAAATGAATATGTTCAAATTTCAATATGTTTATTTATGATAGATCGTTAGTCTTGCATTATTTACAAAATGCTGAAAAAAGCAGATAGTGATGTGATGCCCATATCAAATCTGTCTTTATTTTTCCTCGAATACAAACAAAACATTAAAAACAAGAATCAAAGCAAAGCCAAATTTACCTTAAATGCAAACAGAATAGAAAAAAAAAATAATCCAAAATCTGTTCCTCTGTTCCATGCCTTTTGTTGCCGTTAGAACGCCCAAGAACACCATCCCATAGCAACCAACGTGATTTATTGGAAATTTTTTAGGACACAAGACATACCTTTGCTAGAATGCCCGTTCTAGCCGTTTCGTGCCCGTTCTAGCCGTTTCACTCCCGTTCTAATGAACCATGCTCCCATCCCATTTTGTACCTGCTTTGTGCTACCTTGGTTTGTTTAGAGTATTTTACCTTAATGTTTGAGATTTCGCTCCATTTATAAGATTGTTAGTTACTCTACTTTTCGGGTCATTAAGATAATCAACTTTTGGCTTGCAGAAAAGTGGTTGTCGTCAATTTGGATCCGGCAAATGATTCATTACCGTATCCTTTGAATTCAATCTATCCCACTTTTTTTTACTTATTTATCAATGCTACAAGTTCTATTGCTTGAATGTTTTTCAGATTAATCAAAACAGATATGAGTGTGCCGTCAATATTGAGGATCTAATAAAACTTAGTGATGTTATGGTGGAGCATTCTCTTGGTCCAAATGGAGGTAATATCAGCAAACACCTTCTTACATACTTTTGCAACAATTGTAAGTATACATGCTGAAATATATATATTTTTTTTACTATTTTGTGCACCTTTAGGTCTTGTATATTGCATGGATTACTTGGAGAAGAATATGGATTGGTTAGAGTCCAAACTGAAACCTTTTCTTGATGGTAAGTACAAAAAGTCCCTTTTTTTTTCTTTAGGTATTTGGGATAACTGGTCTCATCATCAGAATATTGGTTTCATGCAAAAACTAAAAGGAGGAATATTTCTGTGCCTTTTAAAGTACAATTTTGAAATGCTGGACTAATTTGGAGTTCATTTACTTAGAAAGGAATTTTGGTATACCTTTTATATTAATCTCATCTTGATTATTTCTGTAAGTAAAACTTCTGAGTCTGTCCTGTTAATAGAGAGGGCTGTTGTATCAGACAAGACTTTCTTTAGCATTGTATGCTTTGGGTAATTGGGATCATTTGGTCGTAGTAATTTCCTAATGTCCTTTTTCTTCTTGCCCAACCTTGTTCATCCATTCACAATTTCTAACAGCCCAAATATTTCACTCTATTGAAACTTAATATTTAAATTATTTTAGTGTCTTCTCTCTTGAGGAATGAATCATTCATGAAAGTCAATACTATACTGTACTAAAAATGTTGGGCTGCATGTTACTAAAACAAGGCTGTCTCATGAGCTGTGATTTCCTTTCCCCATGAGGGAGGTAGAGAGGGTCCTTTGATCGTGTCAAGATATATCCATGAACTTGATTATTCTTTTGGTTTGATTGGCGACTAAGCATGTTGATTGACTCTGATAAATATTTTTATTTTTATCCAATTTAGTTGAATCATAAAAGGGTATCTGAAAGTAGATATATCTAGCCATTGCTTCATCAAACATTAATTTTACCATCATTTTGAGTAAACTTTCTTTTCTTAATTGCAGACCACTACTTCCTATTTGATTTTCCTGGTCAGGTTGAACTCTTCTTTCTTCATTCAAACACAAAGAATATCATCACTAAACTTGTGAAGAAGTTGGATCTCCGGGTATGTTTTTTTTCTGCATGCATAATGATAAATTGCTTCCATCTCTTGCTTTAAATTGCTAAATGTCATGGTTTGTTAATTAACATTTATTATTTATTCATACCATGCAGTTGACGGCAGTTCACCTAATTGATGCTCACCTATGCTGTGACCCTGGAAAATATGTCAGCGGATTGATACTTTCATTAACAACCATGTTACATCTGGAATTGCCCCACATTAATGTCCTCTCCAAAATTGATCTCATTGAGAGCTATGGAAAGCTTGGTATGTGCAATATTGTAATTTCTTGTACATTTATGTTGAATACATAAACCTTTATAATGATCAAATCATAGTTATTTAACTTCTTTCACAGTTTATAACCTGGAATTCTATACCGATGTTGAAGATTTATCTTATTTGCAGTACCATCTTGATCAGGATCCTCGTTCATCCAAATACAGGTTTTTACTGTCAACTGCTTAAATTTAACGCATGCATTGTTGTCATAGAAAATATCAACTATTGAATTGTGCTTCAGACATTACTACAGTGCAAGCAGATTTTTTAAATGTTATAGTTATTTGTTATTTTGCACATAATGATAAATTATTGTTTATGATTGCTACAATATTTTGATTATTTTTATGTTCTTTTCCAATTGAAAGATTCGATCATGAATACCATGTATGTTAATGTACTGATCAAATTTCACTTGGCATTTTGAGGTGATACCAGTCAAATCATTCTAACTAGGATTTTGATATACCTCACATTCAATAATGATATTTCTAGGAAATTCATTGTTGAAAAGTAAGTGATAATCTAAATATTTTGAGATGGAAACTTATTAGGGTTCTACTTGCTTCAAAATCTTGAGCCGTGTCATACAACAATATAGCTTTGGTACCATATTGCATCATGTTGACATCAAGATTCGCAAGAACGGTCCCGGTGGTCATCGCCGACTCTACTGTTCCGGTTCCAATGTTATTTCACGGAACAGGGGCGGCGTGGATTTATAAAAAAAATAGAGAATTAATTTTTTTTTAAATAAATGTATAAATTACATTAGTAATAAAAAATAAAATATATGGAGCCACAAAAAATCAATATGAATAATTATTATACAATAATAACATAATAAAACAAATCCAATAAAAATTATACCTTATCAGAGTTAATACCACGAAGAGTGACGGGGAGGAACCAAATCTTCATTATATTCTCCTTGAGTATCATATTGATTAAATTGATCTTCAACATATGGGGGTCGATATAAATTAACATTAAATTATCAATATGGATATTCATTTGATTAAGTTGATGAAAGATGTTCAAAATTAGATGATTGACTTTGTAATAATGTTTCATCACAACAATTGTAATATCCAAAACCTTGATACCCAAGTAGCACTTGACAATTCAAGACGTCCACTATTGCTCCAAAGAGATGTTGAACAATAAAGAATTACATTCTGTGTGCATTATCAAAATAACCCTCCAATCCATGATGTCTAATTAAATTATTAGCCTAACCAATTATACTAGCAATAACTAATATACAAACCTACCTCCTCCGTGTTGGCCCTGGGACGGGTTGGCGGGGGCGCTGGGGGCGAGCGTATTCACCCTTTTTTTGCCACAATAACTAATATACAAACCAATTTAATTATATGTATACATTAAAATCTATAGTGGTACATAAATTAGTACAAAATTTAAATCATTATATTTATACATTGAGCTATATTTTTACATTAAAATATGAATTAATACATAAAAAATAATATTCAAATTTAATATATTTACATATAATTAGGGATCAGAATTTTGTAATTTAATTAAAAATTATATTCATTGAATTATTTTATGCATTGAATTATTTTATTCATTGAAATTTGATTTAATTCGTCAATTAATACAATTAAAGTTCACTATTTTTATACATTGAAATTTTGTTTAATACATATATTAATAGAAATTAATATTTAAATTAATTTAATTTGAGTAGAGTCACTGATTAAGGTTGTATTTAATTTAATACATTATATTTATTCATTGAAATCTGATTTAATGCATAAATTAATATAAATGAGTTATTACATAATTTAATTTAAATTCATTTTTAAATATTATTATGTAATAAATTAAATATTAATATATAGGATATAATTATATAAAAGAAAAAATCATGTATAATTTATATTGTATAATTAACTCATACAAAGATAATATTATTTATATTGTATAATCAACTTATATAATTATAAGGCATGCCATATATCTTATTCCCTTCCAAAGACTTCGTCTTGACTCATTATATGCAAAATCATAGATTCCCGAAGACCAAGATGTTAGACTCCCTCACCCCCTTCCACTTAGCATTGAGAGAACAAGAGGTTAAGGGGGCGTTTGGTACGCGCGTTTTCCATTTTCATTTTCTGGAAAACGCGCGTTTTCTGAAAAACGGTTTTTGGTTTGCGTTTTCCACGCGCGTTTTCTAAAAAATTGACTATCGTTTTCTAGAAAAACAGAGAATGACAAAAAGTCATTTTCTGTTTTCTAGAAAACGCACGTTTTTCAGAAAATGAAAATGAAAACGGTACAAACCAAACGCACCCTAAGTTTCTTGCTTGATTACTCTTCCGTTCTCACCTTTTCCTTTGCCAAGTGGACAAAATCTCTACTTCTGCTGCCACCTTGTCCAGTCAATTCCACCTTCGATTGATCACTGGTATATGTTCCATTTTGTACCAATTTTTAGCCTCAAATTCACCTTTCTACCTCATCCCCGTAACTGGCAATATGAATATGAGGGTTACAAGATGGAATCTTACCGATTCCTCATGTCTCTAGTAGTGCCGGCACAAGTCAACTTCAATAGGGACACTACTGCAGCATCATCAGATGGCACAGAGTAATTTCTTTGTGCTGCCCAGTCTTGTGTGCTGGTTTTTTGTTGGAATTGTGAATTTTGGTCATGCAATGGGGCATGATTGAGATTCACACTGTTTGAAAGTTTTTGTAATTCAGGGATGCCCACTGCTCTCAGTTTTGGACAAATTTCCCATCAGCAGAAGCAAATGTTTACCGTGCAACTGCAAGTGGACTTAACACCTGCTTGTCTGAACCATAGTACCCAGATATCTTTCCTTGGAATTGAACTGCTGTCTCCTATTTCACCTGGCCAATTATCAGGTTGGGCCAGACCTGATAATTTGGCTCTGAATTTCACAAATTTAAAGTTTAGGCTGACCATATAATATGACCAGCCCCAGTAATATTTTTGTTCCTTTTTTCCCGCCAAAAATTGCATCTGTAATATTTTTGTTCCTTTTTGCCCACCAAAAATTGCATCTTATGTCACTGAGTAATCCATCTGTCAAACTTTTATGTGGTGTTTCCTAATGAACAAGTGCATATGAGCATCATTTTCATTTTAATTCGGTGAAATAGTTCTAGATGTATTTTGTCCATGTTCTGAGTCTGTCATAAATTACGCTAATACATTTATCTTTTTTTTCTTTTTGTTAAATTTAGTTCCACTATCTGATGTATTACTTCCATTTGTAGATGCATTTTTTTTCCAATCTTATATATATATTCAGAAACAACATCTTGCAAAGTAGGGTAAGACTGCGTATTAGCAAGAGCTTCGTGCACTGGACTGCCATTGTTATATATATATATATATATCTTGGCTCACGATTATACCAAGTTGGGTCAAATTTAGACGAATACCAGATTAGGAGTTTGACACTACTTGATCCATTCTACATACAGCATCAAAAGCCCTTTTTTTAAGGGCTATTAAGCATGTTGAAGTGGGGTCAAATCATTAAAAACACAATATACCCTGTTTTGGATTCCTTGAAAGTTGTTTTGTAATTGGAGAGTGTTAAAAATTGTTATCTTAGCATGGATGAAATTATTATTATGCCCATGGATTAAAATTCAATAAGATTGACAAAGGCAAAATTTACCTGTCTATGTGGATCCATTCATATATCCTCCCATTCTGACCGATACTGTACTCAATATTTTGATCTCTGTTGGAAAATTTTATAACTGAGATCTTCAGAGTAATAATTTAGTACAGTAAAGTCCTCCAAGGATTACCAGTTATATATCTAATGGGAGGACTTTACTAAATTGAAGGGAGAGAAACAAATCCTTTTATAAGAACTTCTGTTGTTGATCGCATATAGCCTCTTTAACAAATACAAAAAATTAATTGAGTATTCTTAATCGGTGACATTCTAGTGGCATTTATCCATGTCCTTTGAAACTGTCTTCAGTTAGTTCAATGTTAGCGTTGTTTCTTATCCTAGTTGATCATGGAAGCATCTGATGACTAATTGTGGAAATTGGTCAGCAGGATCGACATAATTACTTTCTCTATTCAACATTGAATATGGTAGGATCTAAGGCTCTTATTTCCACCTCATTTCCTCATTTTGCTTCATTCTGCAGATAAAATTGCCAAATTAGACAATTGAATGTTGACAGGAGCTTATGTTTATGGTTCTTTTCAACCATAAATAGGATGATATCACATACTATGGAAATTTATAGCAGTTTGATTTACATACTTTGTGGTTATATGTGTACATAATATTATCATCATTTACCAACCATGTTATCCTGATCTGTATGCAAAATGTAGATCTCGCTATTTATTTTATGTAAAAGTCGTGTGGAACCACGAACCCTTGTCTGTTCTATTGGGGGAAATTTACACTTTCACCTTCTTGTTGAAATTTATGCTTTCTCCCCACGTGGTTTCTCCTTGGGCTTTCTTTCCATATATATGTTTATGCAAAATCACATGTTGCATTAACAAAGTTAATGAATTCTCATACTCGTAGTTATTAAAGGTGCTCGCCTGGTTATGCCTAGGCGCAAGGCACAGCACGCAAACCTCTTGCGCCTGGTAGTGACCCAGGTGCACTACTTGAAAGAAGTGCGCTTAAGCGCACGCCTTGTGAGAGACGACAAGCGCGCTTGAGGTGCAATTTTTCTTACCTCATTGGAGTGAGAGGTGCAAATGCAAATCTGGCCCCAAAAAAACTTTTTAAAGCCTAGCCCATACCTTTAATTACCCTTTTAATTAATTACGTAGCATGCATGCATGCAACACTTTTTTCTGCCCATGACATTGTTAATCCTATTTCTTTGGATGAGATAGACGATAGCAATTAATGGTTGATGGGGGGATTAAATGATAACACTGATGAAGAAAATGATTTAGTATTTGACGATGACAATTTGACTTAGAGTGAAGTTGCACGAGCTTCTGGTGTTAGTGAAGATGCCTACAATTTTAGATCTTGAGCTTCATCTTCTTTAAAAGAAGTAAGGGCAACTACATCAAAAAGGAACTGAGAGAAGATCGTTTATAAGTCAACTTATTGATGAAGAGGAGAAAGAAATCAGTCTTGAGGAAACCAATGAAGATACAACCAAATACAAATATGAAATATCTGACGATGATGATAATGATATGATTGAGGAAGATGATTTAGATATTTGAATTTTTTCCTTTAATTTGAATTATGCGTATAACTTATTTATTTTTTTAATAAATTTTATATTTACGTTATTGTTTAATATTTTATGGACTATAGTTTCGTTAGTGAAATATTTTTTTAGAAATTCTCTCTCTCTATATATATATTTGAATTGTAAAAATTTATACCCAGAGCGCCTAAGGTATGCGCCTCATCTTGCGTTGTGCGCCTTAGGCTCCAAAGCACCTATGCATTTTTGGGCACCTCACGCCTTAAATAACTATGCTCATAATAACCTCATGTGGCAAAGTGTTATGCCTGTTGAATGGCCTGAATCATGTGGTAACTAACTATTTTCACATTTTTGAACTATTGTTTTTATCTACTCACAGGAAGCTGACCAAGGAGCTATGCGATATCATTGAAGATTTTGGCCTCGTCAACTTCTCAACATTAGACATTCAGGCAAGTTGCCTTTTCTTCAGTTTGTTTTCCTTGTACTCCATGTAAGCCTTAGAGATAGATTACATAATATTCAATTTCAGGACAAAGAAAGCGTTGGTAATCTTGTGAAGCAGATTGATAAAAGCAATGGATATATATTCGACAGCATACAGGGCAGTGTTGTCGAGTTCAGCAAAATAGCAGCTGCACCACTTGACTGGGACTATTACAGATATCCTTTTTGAAAGATGCTAATTTCCTTATCATTTCCTTGTCTTTCTGAGCATTCCGTTCTTTTGGGTTCTACATGTGTATTAGTTTTGCTTTGTGTTGCTCAAAGATTGCAATGCTTCATGCTATTATTTCCTTTTCTCACTTGAACACCCAAAGGTAGCTATTTGAAGGATGTATTAGGAGATTCTTTGTGAATCTTCTACTTCTTTGGTTACAACTTTGCTTTCTTTTATCTTATGTGTTACTTCCTTAGTTCCTTGTATAGGGAAGTTTTCATTTTGCCTCCGGAAATTTATCCTTCTCTTTCAAAATATCTTTTGAAATTTTAAAATCATCAAAATGTCCCATGGATTTTCGAATTCCCGTGGTGTCACTCACTAGTAATTAACATTGTTAATTTCCAAATTGAATAATGATGTGGCAGTATGACATGTATAGGCCAATGACAACTATTTTTCGTCAAGTATGCAAATATTGTATTTTTTTGGTGATTTAGAAACTCTAAGGCCATTTTAAAAAAGAAGGCAATCCCTCAAGGGTGAAATAAAAATTTTCCTTTCATGCCTTTTTGTTTAAAACAAAACAAAAAAAAAAGAACATAATTAGCGTGTATGCACCACAAGTAGGATTAGATGAAGCTACCAAATCAAGGTTTTGGGAGGACTTAGATGAAATATTACAAAATATTTCACCAAGTGAAATGATTTTAATAGGAGGTGATCTAAATGGGCATGTCGGAGTGAAAAATGAGGAATATGAGAGAGTACATGGGAGTTATGGGTTTGGAACGAGGAATGAGGAAGGGAAAATTATATTAGATTTTGCGATAGCATATGACCTTATATGAGCTAATACGTTTTTTAAGAAAAAAGAAGAACACTTAGTCACATTCAAAAGTGGGAATAATAAATCGCAAATTGACTTTCTTATGGTTAGGAAGAAGGATAGAAAGATTTGTAAAGATTGTAAAGTCATCCCTAGAGAAAGCTTAACTACCCAACATAGGGTAGTAGTGTTGGATATACGTCTCAAACATAGTATCAATAGAAAGAAAATATATACAATTCCTAGAATTAAGTGGTGGAAGTTAAAGGATGGGAAACAAAATATATTTAAGGAGAAGGTAGAAGTACAAGCATTAGGTGAGATATACGATGACTCTAATATAACATGGGATAGGATGATATCAAAGTTAAAAATAGTAGCTAAGAGTGTACTCAGTGAGTCAAAAGGACATGCACCATTAAGTAAAGAATCTTGGTGGTGGAATGAGAAAGTACAAGAGAAAGTGAAGGAAAAACGAATAGCTTATAAGGAATTATATATTTGTAAGAACGAGGAAAACTTAAAAAAATATACAATAGCCAAGAAAGAAGCTAAGAAAGTAGTGAGTGAAGCAAAAAATGAAACTTTTGAACGGTTATATCAAAAATTGGATACAAAAGAAGGGGAAAGAGATATTTATAGAATAGCTAAAGTGAGAGAAAGGAAAACAAGAGATCTTAGCCAAATAAAATGTATTAAAGATGAATGTAATAGGGTATTAGTAAATGATGGAGAAATAAAAGAGCGGTGGAAGAGGTATTTTCATCAACTTTTTAATGAAGGTTTTGGTGACCAACTTAACTTAGGTAATTTAATTAGGTCAAATGAGCATAGAAATTTTAATTTTAATTTAAACTCCGCTTATGATGATCGGTCATGGCCGGACCCAAGCCCGGATAAAGGAGAAGGGTTGCTTAGGTTAACAAGCTTACAAAATATTTCAAATATTTAATGAAAGAATGCCTGATCAATGGAGGATAAGTACTCTAGTTCCCTAAGAACAAGGGAGACATACAAAATTGTGTAAACTATAGGGGTATTAAACTAATGAGTCGTACTATGAAACTTTGGGAAAAAGTAATAGAAAAAAGATTAAGGAAGGAGATCACAGTGACAGAAAATCAATTTGGGTTCATGCCTGGAAGGTCGACAATAGAGCTATACATCTTCTTAGACAATTAATTGAAAAATATCGGGAGCAAAAACAAGATCTACACATGGTATTCATTGACTTAGAAAAGACATATGATAGAGTCATGGAGAGTTTTAAAAAAGAGAGGTGTTAGCGTAACATATATTGAACTAATTAAGGATATGTATGAGGATGTAACGACCAGAGTAAAGATTTCAGGCGGAGTAACTGAAGTATTTCCAATAAAGATAGGGTTACATCAAGGATCATCCCTAAGTCCCTATCTTTTTACACTAATTATGGATGAACTTACTGCGCACATTCAAGACACAGTACCGCGGTGCATGTTGTTTGCAGATGATATTATTTTGATAAATGTGACACGTGAAGGAGTAAATGATAAGCTAGAATCTTGGAGGAAAACACTAGAAGGGAAAAGTTTTAAGCTTAGTAGATTAAAGACAGAATATATGGAATTTAAATTTAGCAATATTAGAAGTAATGAAACAATTGTTAAGATAGGAGAGGACGAGTTGCCCAAAACGTAGAGATTTAAATATTTAGGATCATTTTTACAAAATGATGGAGGGATTGAGAGAGACGTCTTACATAGAATACAAGCAGGATGGGTGAAATGGAGGGAAGCGTCGGATGTTTTATGTGACCATAAAGTACCTCTTAAACTTAAAGATAAGTTTTATAAAACCGCTGTTAGACCTGCTATGTTATATGGAGCTGAATGTTGGCTATGACTCGAGCACATGAGCATAAGATGAGAGTTGCAGAGATGAGGATGTTAAGGTGGATGTGTGGACATACGAAGATGGACAAAATAAGGAATGAGAGCATTAGAGAGAAAGTCGGAGTTGCATCTATTGAGGACAAACTTCGAGAGACACGTTTAAGATGGTACAAACATGTACTTAGACGACCAATAAATGCTCCAGTTAGGCGATGTGAAACTATGATAAACATGCATATCAAACGAGGAAGAGGAAGACCAAAAAAGACTTGGTTAGCAACAATAAAATAAGATAAAATTTATTTAAATATAGATGATGATATAATAGGAGATAGAGCTCAATGGCGTAAAAGGATTCATACAGCCGACCCCACCTAGTGGGAAAAGGCTTGGTTGTTGTTGTTGATGTTGTTATATGCTTTTTTGTTTGATAATCTAAGTGTTCGGGCTTTGCCCAATTAATATTGGAGGTAGACGGCCTTCCCTTGGTTCATTTACTACACTCAAAGGCCGACTTTTAGAATATTCGTTCCTAGCAGGATTCCAACTCTAGACCTCTTATTTGTTCCGTTGAATGCTACTTTCATGCTATTGTTATCCCTTGACTGTATGTTACGACTGCAGCCGTACAGGAGAAGTACATGAAGGATGAATAGTTATGCAGGTTGCAGAAACCACCAAGGAGCTGGTGATGCAGCTCGAGACCACTTCCTAGGTAATGGATTATAGATCAGCTTCTATGATCTGAAATAAGGAGAAAAAAAAATCATGTTTGAAAGAAGAAGAAATATGTTTTGTCAATATAGACATACTGTTTCTGGAACGCATTGAGAATGCCCTGCAAAGGGAAATATATTATAATTGAGAACTAGATGAATTTATAATCAAATGTTATTGTGCAAAGAAAGTCCTAAATGGTTTCTTTTTCTTTCAAAAACAATATAAAGATCCTAGTTTTCCAAAATTGTACTGCTGGTGTGTTTTTCAAATTTTTTTCTAGAGATAATTTTCTTCCCTTTTTTCCTTTTCCCTTTTTGTCAGATTCAGATGGTTGCTAGCTAGAACTTTGTTGGTCTTCCAACCTCACTGGAGTTGATTGCCAATCGTCCGAGTTGATCGAATTATGGGTAAGATGTGATTACCCTTCTACAAACTTGACTGCTTAAAAGAATTGCTTATCAAGTACAATAAACAAATGTAAGATATTATGCTGAATCAATCCTTAGCAAAGTATGATTTTGTGCATTTCCTCTGAGTTTGGTTGCTTGGAGAATTTATAATCATATTTAGATATAATGTAGTTCTTTGTGACATGCTATCGAGTTTAAGATTTTCATTTTTTTTAAAACATATTTTCATAGGCAAACATGTTTTACTTAACATAATTCTATAATTCTGTGTAGCTTTATCCTCTAAAGGTACTCAAATGTAGGGATGACAATGGGTGTATTAAATCCGTCTCATTTGGGGTGGATTTAAACTTGGTCAAACGGATTACGGGGCATGTCTAAACCTGTTGACCGGGTTTAGAAGTGGGTTCGGGGCGGGTTACGGGTTTCAATGAACCCGCCTCGTATGTGGAAGCCCTAACAGTATATGTAACTCATTTTTAATTTCCAATCTCCATCTGTGATTCTGCTCTCCGTCTCTCGAAGGGATGACAATGGGCCGGGTTTAAACTCGGCCCCGTATTAAACCTGTCCCATACGGGGTGGGTTTAAACCCAGTCAAACGGGTTACGACATAGATCTGGGTTCGGGTTCGTTTTTTTTGCAGGACGGGTTCTGGGATTGGCCAAATCTGATCCGAATCCGTCCCATTGTTATCGCTACTCATATATATAGTTTCACATTGTTTAACTAGAGCATTTATTGGTCGTGTATGTGCATGTTCATACCATCTTAAACGTAACGTGTTTCATATATATTTTTCCTCAATAGGTGTAATTTTGATTATTTTTTCTAATATTTTTATTTTTTATTTTAAATGTGCCCGTACCATCTGAAGATTACATTTTACTAAAATATAATTTTGTGCAATTTTGTTCTACATTATGTAATTTTAGCTCTCAAATATGAAGACATAAAATGTAACAATCATTTGGTATGTGATGTCTGATAACTTTTTTTTTTTTTTCCTTTAGTTTGGATGTGAACAAGATTTTCTCATTGCTTTAGAAATTGGTTTTAAGTTTTCTCATCTTGGTCATTCATAAGAAGCATTCATGACAACAAAATGAGACTACTGAATCTCATCTTGTTCATTCATAAGAACCATTGAACTGCAAGAATCCACCCTACAACTGGCTGATGCATGTAAACATGAACCAACTCTAGAATTACAAGATAAACAAATACAAAAAATAGATAACCTTATTTAACCAAACACATAAGGACTTTATTTAACCTTTCCCCATGGAGGCATTATTGTGCTTTAGTCAGCGCAATCGTCTTTTGCCACATGATTATGCTTTAGTTTTTGGGAACTGAGAATTTTTCAAACCGGGCTCCGATCTCATTGAGAGTTTTGAGCCCGATCAAGCCATTGAACTCTTCAAAGGTGGTGAGCTTGCGGAGGTGGTTTCTGCTCGACCCCTCGTCTTTCAGTGCCCTGAGGACGTCGATTAGAGCGCGAGCAGAAGTGTAGACGGCCGTGGTGGAGTGCACAATGAGATGGAAGCCCATTTCTTTGAGCTCCGGAGGGGTGTGCAATGGTGTGTATCCTCCCTCAAGCATGTTGGCTGCTCTGAAACCGTTGGTTTTCTTGCACACTTCTCTCATTTCGTCGTCACTCCTCGGTGCCTCAACGAAGCAGGCGTCTGCTCCTGCCTGTGGATTGCAGTGGCCAAATTCATCAATTTAGTTATGTGAGCAGTGCAGTGAAGAGTGGGGTTTGGTACCTCCATGTAGAGATTAGCCCGCGCAATGGCTTCAGCTAAACCGCCTGCGGTTGCACGGGCATCAGTGCGAGCGATGAGGAAGAAGTCAGAATCGCCAATGGCGTCTCTGGCTGCCGCAATTTTAGCAGCATGGTCATCAGCGGCTATCACCTGAAGGTAGGGCAGAAGGAAACAAGGTTTGATTCAGCAGTCATACAGATGGTAGATATTCGGAAAAGAGAATAAAAGACACCAAAGTCGATTTGTGATACCTGTTTCCCTTGCATATGACCTTGACACACAGAGAACAGATCAGATATGCAACAGTTCTATATACAAGCAAAATTGGAAGAACTAGAAAGAGAAATGGAATTCTGTAATTTTTCTTACCACACTTCTTTGGCCAAACTTGATCCTGGAATCAACACGCAAGTAGCAAAAGTCAGTTATAATTATTATCACACCAGCGGAGAAGGTAGCAAACAACTGAGGGATGTATCGGCCACCAGGATACCTCGAGGAATAAACCAGCAGCACCAGTAGCAATTATATCCCTAACAGTCCTTTGTACATTGAGGGCATTGCCACCTCCGGTATCTGGAGGTTAGGAATTGAGAAAAAAATTGAACAATGCTGTCGAGGACAGAAAATCAAAAGGCCAGCGGGAAGGAAAAAAAAATCATCACCGGCATCGACGATGAATGCAACATTAGGAGCTGCTGCGCAGATTGCTCGAGCCGCGTCTGCCATCTCCGGCGGGCTAAAATCCAGAAAGTTAACAAGTAATGGATTACCAAAACAGGGTAATGTGAAGAAAGAGATTTGGGGGTGAAGGAAAACGAACGATCGGAGTGGGCGATCGATGTGCACGTACGTGAGGAGGCCGATGTCGGGCATGCCGAAGCGGGAGGCGGAGACGGCGTATCCGGAGATGAAGCCGGCCTTGAAACCCAAGCTCTGGAGGATGGCTGCGGAGAGCGCATCATAGATCCCGGGCATCAGCACAATGCCCTCCTCCTCGATGAGCCGGTGCATGCGCGTCTTCCTCCTTCCGGTGCCGTTGGAGATCTGCTTCACGGTGATCGCGATCTGTGAGCTCGCCATCTCTCGCAGTGAGTGGAAGGAGGAGGAGGAGGAGGAGGAGGAGGAGGAAGGAGACGAATGACCAAGAGGCGAAGCGAGTGGGTATATTTATAGTGACGAAGTCAGTCTCTGGGTTTTGCACACCGCAAAGGAACAAACGGACGGATGTGATCGACCATGGCTCCTCTAGATCCTATCTCGTCCGTTAATATGTGCGGAGCCCCCACGAAAAAGTGGGCAATTCTTCAGCTTCTTTTTTTAAAAAATGTCAGTTTCTCCGGCGGGAATGGTAGATGCACTAAAGTCATGTGCTCGTCACGCGAACCCCGCATCATACTCGAAATTCTGTTGGTTAACAGGTGGTGCCCACTAAGTGTGCTTGTCTGAGGGGAGTTCGTAACCAGTAGCAGAAACGAGGGGGACCCAGTCTACTACTTCCGTTTACCTGCCGTCGTGGCTGAGGTTGCCAGCTCGACTCCAGCGCAGCTGCCAGACACAAGTACCGGCTTAAGTCACGACTCATGACTGACATTAGGAAAAAGTACAATTAACTACCTGTATATTTTATCAATCATTTATTATAATTAAATGAGTGCTTAAAAATTACCATAAGAAATTATAATGAATTATCTGTATATTTTACTAATTAAAATTTATTGGTAATTCATTTATTATACTTACACTTAAGTTAGTAAGAAAGTAAAAAATATTTCTATAAAATTAGAATACAATATTTGTATATTTTAAGTATATATATATATATATATATATATATATATATATATATATATATATAGTATCAGATGAGTGTGCCTTTAAGTAGGTGGAAGCTGGCAATAATTTAATTAGATACTAATAAAAGTTATTGTGAACAATTATAATGAAGTATCTATATATTTTATCAATTATTTAAATAAAAAACTTCAATATTTGAGCATCCGTTTATTATAGATTAGGCTTAAGTTAGTAACAATAAATACTAGTGAAAACTGGCCATAATTTAATTATTAGACATTAATAAAAATTACTATAAGAACATTAATAAAGTATCTGTATATTTTACCAATTATTTAAGTAATTTTTTTTAATAGATTTAGGCATCCATTTATTATAACTTTTTTTTTTATAATTATTCCTTTGAGTATTTTACTACCATACTACACTCATGGGGGTGTTCATTTATTATAATTGCTTAGACTCAAGTTAATATGTATAGAATACTAAATAAGTGTATTTTTTTATAGATAAAATTGGTGATAATTTAATTAGACAGTGAAAAATTATTATATAAATTAGAATTAGTACAATTAGCAATTATTTAAGTAAGTAAGTAATAATAATAATAATAATACTAATAATAATAATAATAAATTCGAGAGTACTTAAACTATTTTGATAAGTGATCATAATACATCTAAAATAATTATTTTTTAAAACTCCAATTAAATCTTTTTAATTAGTGGAATGAATTGCTTTAAAATATTAAAGAGAAAATAGTAGCATGTGGATAGGTGTAGGAGCCTTGACCAAACTAGCTAAAATTTTAATATAATAATAAAAATAAAAATAAAAATAAGAAAAATAACAATTATTTACTTTAGAAATTAAGTAGATGTATTTTAGCACATTTAATTTGAAGAATGGGTTGTGCATGATATGTATGGGAATTTATTTGGGTCAAAAAAATTGTGGAGTGATAAAACTTTGAATGGATCTTAATTAATTTTGGCATGAATTAGAAAACATGAATTAATTATTAGTGCAATGTGGTTGTTGATCGATCTTGTCATTATTTTTCTTTTTCTTCCACGTGGAGTGAGGTGTAAATCGCGTTGAGCCATGATTTAGCTTGATTATCATGTGTAGTAAAGATGTAAACTGAATTGGATCCATGACGGAATGCACCATATTGGACTACACTTGACTTAGCCGATGGATTAGACGGGACGAATATAGTTTGTACAAAGGCTAAGTTGAGCATGACCTGAGCTATGCCCAATAGAACATAGACCTAAGCTGGCCAAGTGCAACCCAAGTTCTAAGCTCGGCCCAAAATATAAAAATTACAAAAATAATTTAATAGATTTTGGTGAGTCTATACACGAGGCAACTGACACATTATTAGTCAGTCCCCTTATAGCGGTGCGATGATTACAATATAGGATATTGTCATATAAAATCTTGGAATCAAAATTTGATGCGTTCAAGCATGTCTTTTTCTATATTTTGATCATCTGTACTAATGGCTAGTAATCACTCATGAATTATCTCATCTATATTGATTTAGAGACGGATTGACAGGGCACTATAAATGAATGAATCACCATTTGCTATATATTACCCAACCAATTATGAATGAGACTTCTGAGCAAATTATATAGTTTTAAGCAATTTGCAAATACCATAAAATTTATTGGTTTCATTTTATTAAATACTAGCACAGTTTGCAAAATTATGATGCGACACAGGAAAGATCCTAAAAAAAAAATATCCTTAAAATTTTATTTTATATATAAATAGATTATTAATTTTATATATACATACTCTTGACACCACATTTGACATTATTATATATATAAATTAAATTAATAATTAATAATTTAACTATCATTCTAGCATAACACTAAATAATATTTATATTTTTCATATTACAAAATTAAAGAGTATTTATATTAACACAATAACAATTATAGTATTAACCTTAAGAATATTTCCTTGGTTCACAAGATAACTTAATTTAAAGGTCAATAAAGCGGCTAACGTAACGGAAGCTATTGAAACATTTGATTCGAACACGAACGTCGGAAGTAATCTTTTAAAGACTTATTTATTTCGTAGAATACTAGATAGACACATAAAAACTCATTATTTTAACGAAAAAAAATGATGGAATATTATTGATTAAAAATTAATTAAAAAACAACTAAATAAATATTTAAATAGTCTCAAAATCTAAATCCTAAATCTACAAATATATGAAAATAACTTAAATTATAAAATAGTCTAAAAGATAATAAAAAAAATTGAAAAAATTTTAGGACTCCAAAAAGATTTTAAATTATTTTTTTTAAGTCTAAAATTAAGAAGTTAGGGGTTTTACTCAGTAATCAATTGTAAATATCTGAACATGTTTTGATTTGATATATTATAGGTTATGTGATTTAACCCGAGTTAAAAGTAATGATCTCTCAAAGTTTCTACTGATCTTACTTCGATTCTATTCCGATTCTACCAATCCTACTATGATCCTACCGATTCTGCTAAGATTCCACTATAAAAATTGATTTTGCACAATTCAAGATCAATTCGATATTCTAGATCGTACGATCCTATGATCCAAGATAGCAATTTTACAAACCATGTCTACTAGTCTAGTCTAATTCATGGGATTTTATAAACTTGAGTCATTTTTACTATGCTCAATTCCCTCCCAATTACCCCATGGGTTTGCTACATTCCGACTGAGGGAATGCTAAAGTTTGTCGATCAAATAGCCAAGCAACCCGAATGAGTTATACTTATACACGACTTTAGACCCTTTCACAATTACCATATTGAGAATATATAGCACTCATTGAGGTTCTCTCCAGCAACAAAATGGATGAGATACACTCGCTTTAGTGGGAGTAGGGACAATCGACCATGAAAAACTTCTTATGTCAACCAATTTGGGTGGAGAAACAATACTTTATCTTGTGGTAAGCGAGAAGAATGAGCAAGTCAGATAGGCAATTAGATTGTATGGTTCATGTGAATCTTCGAAACAAATAGACAAATCAAATCGGATGGGTAGAAGAGTTGGATGAGCCAAGAAATCAATTAGATTGAGTGTTGAACTGACTAATCAAGCTAAGTGAGTCGATTGGAACGAGAACTAGCCGAACAAACTAGATGGCCTAGGGGATTGATGACTCAACGAGATACACTAACAAGGTCCACCAATCACCCTTTAATACATTTCACATGTACCAAAAGCACATATACAATGATTGAAGAACAATAAATGCATGCGTACAACATGGAGATAACTTACAAGCAAGCTCAAGTGCTCAAGTTTGGCACAAGAGGTAACTTATGATTTGGAGTGTAGTGTTGTCATGTTCGTTTAATTATTGATATATATAAAAAATATATTGTTATAAATATTTAAAACATGCTTAGATGGCCCACCATTTCATGGTCTTATCCTTCACATGTGTTCAAATCTCATTGGGCTGTCTTTTAAACCTCTATGATATACTTTTGGTTAATTACTAAAAAATCTACCTTAAAGCTTTATCAAATTTAATAAATCTATTTGATAAATACTAGCTACAACTACAACAAATTTATTGTCCCCACGTATGTTCAGTAGATCAGAGAAGCAGATTCATCCTAATGAGGTAAAGATTAATTTTTAATGAGTATATATTCTTGGATTTTTTTTTTTTTAATTTCTAATCATTTTACAGTCGACTATAAGTTAATTATATGATTTAATTTTTTTTACATAATTTAAAAACGCACTGTGACATTATTTTTTTTTTTTTCTATAATGATCTACAACTATAACAAATTTATTAAACTGCTATTTTTTTTCATGTAAAGAAAGAAAAAACATATATTCGCTCTCATTCTAAAGCTTCTAGCTATTCTAATATTATCTTCTTTATGTTCTTTATTTTCTATTTTATATAGAAGAAAATGTAGTATGAAGTTTCTCAACCTCTAATACTGATCTCTTTTAGATTTCATACACCTAATTGATCAATAGACCAATGTCTGGTCTATCTTCTCTTTTCTTTGAGATCCCAAACTCACATCATTTTAATATTAAACTATACGACTCAAAGAAGACTTGCAATGCAATTGCCTGAAACTTTGCTTCTGTTCTTTTTCTTTTCCCGTTTCATTTTTCTCCATTAACATGAATTACAAACTACGAACACAATTTTGCTCTCACAATGTGGTGAAAACTGATTGTATTTGGTGGCTACGTATGCTATGAAGTATGAACAGAACTAAAGACAAGAAGCAAAACTTAGCATACCAGTTACAAAAACACAACGGTGGACCTCTCATGACACTTCCTAAGCAGCAATCTGATGAAGAATAGAGTGGATGAACAGTTGTATGAAACCAGTTTCCCATTCATCCACAAGCTGAAGTCCTTGTTAACCCAGCAGCTTCAATTTTTACAAACAGATGCTCAATCATCGAGGAGATCCATTGAGCATTGGAGCCTTGGACAGGGTAATGTCAAGCCAAGGATCTGAAGGGTTATAGCTTGGCTTCGTTGGATAGAGTGATGAATTCACTGGATTGTAATTGACTGGTTCGGCTGAATAAGCTGGATGGAGGGGAGAAGGTAAACAACTTCTATTAGACTGTTTGAATTGCCTTAATGGACTGGAGCAAGGGGAGGCAGGCAACGACATGTTCACCCTCATGCTAGGCAAGTCCCTGCAAGAAGAAAACACTGAATGCTAGTCCATGAAATAATAGGAATCCGTAACTCCAAGCTAGAACCTGAATACCTCGAGTTCTTGGACAATAGGGGAGACATCGAGTGCAATCCGGATGGGTATCTGATACTATAATCTCTTTCCTGTAGAGGAGTACTTCTATTCGAATAAAAATCCTTAGTGCCCTGTTGGTGCATCAAGGAAGCAACATTAATATTGCCTGTGGACAAAAATTATAGAAACAATTTATACAGGGAATTAGTTTCCAACACATTTCTAACTTCTGTCACTGCATGTTAATGGAAATATGTATACAGATCAAGTTCACCTTACTTAATCAAAGAACCAATTCAAAAACATGAGATTCTTTTAAATAGCATCATGTGAATATAATAAATAAGTTAGATTTAAGCATGCCAAATAAGTTTCTCTGAGATTACCATTATTTGACTTGCCTTGGGGACAGAATAGGGCACATCGTTAACCGTATTCCACTTTGCAACCTTGATAGATGTTTGGTCTCGAACGAAGGCGTGAAGCATCAGATGAGCTGCTGAGGGACGTGCAGAAGGGTCACGCTGCAAGCATAGCTTTAGAAAATCCTTTGCTTCGGGAGAAAAATGGTCTGGGATTTCAGGTATATCTTTACTATTAGCAATTTTAAATATCGCAGCAACCTGTTGATTGGAACATAAACACAAATATGAAGATTTGTCTAATATATTGAAAACTATCTTGGAAGAGCTTCCATGTTGGACATTTATTTCTATTGCAAAATAAAGCATGAAATAAGGATAACATACCCCTTCAAATTGGCTCCATGGAGGCTTGGAAGTTGCCATCTCAATAATTGTGCAACCCAGACTCCATATATCCACCGTGAGGTCATAGCCACTGCTATTCATGACAACCTGCATTAGTAAAAGTTTACAAGGATTTGTGCATTTAGTGGTCTACATAAATTCCAAAAGGCTAAGTGCATAACTATGTGCAAACTTATTGCTTGAAAGGATTATTTTATAAGTTTACCTCAGGAGCCATCCAGTAAGGACTTCCTTTGAAAGATCGTATTGAAGTGTATGCACTCATCTGTTTCCCAATGAACAATGTCAAAAATAGAGTAAAAAAAGGAGAAAAATAAGAAACCACATAAATTAGCAGGACAAAGGAACCTTCAGTATAGGCACAGCAAATAAAATATCCAGCACATGAATAATAGAATAAAAGAGAGCCAAGTCTACTTTTTCTTGAAGTTAATACATTACATCCATGTTAAACATAATTTCATTCAGGAACAAAATATTTGTAGTCCATGCATTCACTATCTTTCAGTTTGACCTCACTTAGCCTTAGTTCCTTCAATCCGCTTTAATTTCTCCTCTGAGATTGAATTTAAATTAATATGACAGATTTGTGTCCATTATTCCAGTGCTTTAGTACATAAACTTCTCTACCAATTCTTAGCAGCGCGTAATGATGACGTTATCAACATTTATTTGCTGAAGATTATTAAATTTTAGCTATTAATTGACCACTTGGGTTAATTCTTAAAATTCCTACTTAGAATGGATAGCACATGTATAATTTATGGCACACCTTTCTTTCTTCTGTTTCCTTTCATGACATTTGATGAGAATGGTTTTTCCTTAGCCAAGTCCATTCGTTAGATCAACCTATTCTTCCAGAAACATAATTTTTACGATGAAAGGCCTAAATTAAACAGAAAGATATGAAAAAGAAAGTCTAAAACGATAAACATATTCATATTAAATGTAAACCATCTTTACCATGATTTAGAATGGATTTTCTTCTCTGCAAATCCAAGCAACTAAAAGGAATAGTACTAAGTCTCTCTATAACTGTATTTTGTTCGAACATAACATTAAAAGTGGCCATCAATTTGTTCCTTCTGTAGGAAAAAAGGTTTGCTTCTCATTTGAAAATTCTTTAGTGGTCTCTCTTCTAGGATCTTTGTTCCCAGATTCCATCCTTACAACTCCTTCATGCCCAATTCCTCCTTTCTTTTCTTATCATGCACCTTCTAAAAACAAGGAAGTTGAAGGAGACAAATTTCATAGTGTTGAAATTACATCTCATCAACATTGCAGTCTTGACCCCAATCTGGATTGTGTACTTCCAAGTACGTTGGCAAATACAAATAGACAATTGAGATCTACAAATAATGGGCCTTTTGTAAAACAAGAGAGAAGCATGAAAAGATCAAATAGATTCAGTTCTTGACTAACAGATTGGAAATCCAGAGGTACACATTACACAAGTGTGACTCAGACGGTATTATGCCCAATGATTATCATCTTATAGATTGACCAGATGATTTCTCATGAAATTTATCATTCTGACGGAGTTAGTAATATACCAAGTGACAGTGATTTTGTACTTAGCGGATGAATAATCATTTTAGCTTAGAATCACACTAGCTAAGCACTTCTCAATTGTACAAGAATTCTGTAAGCAAAAAACCAGCAAGAACCTTACATGTTTAGCCATGCCAAAATCAGCAAGTTTGACTACACCATTAGGATCTACCAGTATGTTTGCTCCTTTAATATCTCTGCGAGATTATATTCAAGTTTCAGCCAATATAGAAGATGGGAAAATATGCAAGGTGTTAGTTGCAACTAGAAACACAAGTTGCTAAATACCTGTGTACAGTATTCCTCCCATGCAAGTAAGCAAGTCCAGAAAGTATTTGTGCAGTGTAGTTACGTATTAATGCTTCCCCAAAAGGGCCATATTCTTGAAGTATTTTGTGGATAGAACCTCCAGAAACATACTCAAGAAAAACAGATAAGGTGTCTTCAGTCTGCAGAACAAAAGTTAAACAAAACTTGATGAGTTGTTTAAGCAAACTTTCCCAAGTAAAACTAGCCAAAAGGGCAAATAATCATAAATCTAACTTGTTCTAAATTCATTATCATAGTGAACAATAACTAATTTCATACAGGTAAGGGATGATGGTGAACTCACTAGCTCGCTGCCATAGTACTGCACAATGTTGGGATGTGAGAGCTGACTAAGCAAAGCTATTTCCTGGCATAGTGGACAAAAAAGGTTCAAGTTAATTTCTTAATTTCATGACTAGCAGCTACATTCAAATGACAATTGGGTACCACAGTCACAAAAAAAAAATAATAATACAAAGAGCATCTTATGCGTCAAAACCAAAGATAAGAAGATTGCCTGGTTTAGCTGTTTGAGAGATTCCTTAGAATTTGCGTCGTCAGAGATATCTTTGACCTCTTTAATGGCACACATCTGCCCACCTTCACTGTAGCAAGGACACAAAAGACATACGTAATGTTGAATCATATTCTGCATTTAAATAATAAATAACTTTACTGAAAGGGAACTAAGCTTAGTAAAGGATACTCCTAATAGACAAAATATGTAAGTTCATCCATTAAAACAGGGTTTAGTTTCTTTTAGTGAGTATAGAAAGTTTATAAAGGTTTGCAGACGCACATAAAGTATACCGCTTACAAAAGCATGTACCTGTTGAATCCAAGATAGACATGGCCAAAGGTACCCCTGCCAAGTAATTTTCCTTTCTTCCACTGTGTCTTAGGAGAGCGTGAAAAAGAAGAAGGAGAACGAGGAGAGCAGCTAGGAGAACTTGGAGGCAGAGGTAGCGGATGAGGCGGGCTGCGCAAATTATCTTGCCAGCGATTTGACGATGTTGGGGATAAACCAACTGAACTGGGATGTACAGGTGAAGTTGGAAAATGATGTCCTCTCGAACCAGGGGAAGGATTTGCTGTTCTTCTATTAAATATGGTCTCTGTATAAGTTTCGGCATGAGAATATGAATTTTCGCCATTAAGATGTTCCAAAACCGGACTGCATAAGAAGTGTTGCTTGCTTTCAGCCACATGCTCATGCCTTTGCAAATCACGCCCTCCATTTTTTCCTCCCATGACGAGGTCAGAACACCTACAATGAGCAGACAGTGAATCTGAAGGTCACAAATAGAAAAGTTCGATTTTGACAGAAGCTTTTCCTTGGTCTAATTCATTCATGTTAAAAATAAATCAAGAATGAAAATAACAAATACTCTGTTCATGGGGAAAAAAATACACTCGATCAATAGCATGGAGCATCAAAGAAAAGGTTTAGGGCCAAGACTTATCATTCGATGGATGCTCATATGTGAAAATCCTCACAAAAGAGCTCTGAGTTTGAATATTTTATCTGGAGCTTTAGAACATTAGGAGCCGAAAAATCATTTCCTTCAACGGAAAATAGCCCAAGATCAAAGAGATCGCCTAAATTTTTTTTTTTTTTTCACATCTACAGAAAGTGAAATTCTACTTCCAATTGGCTACAAGGAAAAGTATATATCAAAACGAACGAGATACCTATAGGACGCAAGATGCGGGGTCTCATCCGCCGACCCGGATGAGCTAACACTGGAAGTCGAAGCAGACGCCGAAGCCGACGTTGAGGCCGAAGCAGATCCCGTCGATGGAAGCGGTAGAGGGTGACCAGACGTCCGAGATCCACCTCCTCCCCTGCCTCGATCGCCGACAATGGGATACTCCCCAATCTTACTAGCGACGCCAAACTCGTCAAATCTAATCAATTTCTCCTTACTCCCGTGCCTCGAGTCCAAAAACTGATCTTCGAGCGTCCCCGCCGGCGTGCACGGCGTCTCTTGCTCCGTTCCAGGGCGGGGAACGGACTTCGACTTCGATTTGTGCTTCCCCTTCCACCACGCAGGCATCTTCGCACGACGAGGAGCTTCGATGGGCGACGGAACTCGAAGCGATCGCGAGAAGAAGAAGGAGAAGGGGGAAGGGAGGAAAAGAGAGAGAAGCTTCCATTTGGATCGTGAGAGAAAAGCGACCGAAAGCGGATGATCGGTAAAATTACTCAAAGGCCCAGGTGGGCCCAAGGGTTCCTGTCCAATCATCAAGAAGGTAAATTGGAGTACGTATATTAAGGGTGAAGCACACCGGAACCCCGGCCGGGGCACTCGAGGGCGAGCTCGACCTTTCTTCTTTAACATGTCAATTCGGACTCGGTTTCTTGCCATCTCGTGTCGTTGGCTCAGCAAGTGTGCAATGTTCGTGGGACCCGCCATGTTATTGCGGGTTAAAAGTTGGGCAGAAAGAAGGGAAAAGGTGCTTCGGCGGCGTAGAATAGAATCCTGCTCGGTGGTACTTAATCATATAAGCCCTTAACCTTTCGTAAATGCAAAGTAAGGTAAACAAAATAGTTGTACATGTTTTTCACGAGTTCTATCATATTTGATCTTGCTGAAGTTACCTTTTGACGGGCAAATTCTTTGACCAATTCTTTTAAGGCACTTTTTCTTGGTTTTTTGTTGGTTTAGCTAGGGGTGATTCTGTAAGTATGTTATTATCTTACCGAAAAATTTAATTAAAAAAATTTCATCCCAATATCCTCTCAAAAATTGGTTGTATACCAAAAAAAAAAAAAAAAAAAAATAATAATAATAATAATAAATTTTATATCTGATATTGAAAAATTAAATATGGTATAATATCATATTAAAATTTTTGGTACGCCTAAAATCGATATATTAGGATGCAATAAGTATCGTATACCAAATTTTAAATATTTTTCTTCACTCCTAGTCAAAATATGAATATGAAGTATTAATTTTATTTTCGGACAAAAATTAAATCATCACAAGAACATGTTTTTAAAAAACAATAAAAGACACTTTATCTTAAAAATATTCTTAATGTTATTATAACAATTAACTATTACAATGTATAAAAGTTACTGAGTAGCTATATGCCTAGAAACTACTAGCTTAATATAATATTATTATAGTATTATAATAACTATTTAATAATTTTTACACACGATAACAGCTACGAATTAGTTATTACAATTATTTTTTAGTGATTTTAATTAATTTAAAATAATTTTGATAAAATTTAAATAATTTAAATAAATTAGTAAAGAGTATTTGTATAATAGTGTTCGAAGATTATGATTTAGGATTTAAAGTTTTAATGAATTACTTGATTTTTATGTGTAATAATTATCGGGTAACTTTTACATACTATAATAACTATCACGTAGCTTCTATATGTTGTGATTAAACTCTAAATCATAAAATTTTGAATATTAAATGTTAAACTTTAAACATTGAAATAGTTGATTTTTTATATTTAGAAGTTATCGAGTAACTTCTTAACGTTATAGCAATTATCGAGTAACTTCAATATATCATAGCAACTACTAAATAACTTCTACACGTTATGCTTAAATCCTTAACTCTTAAATTCTGAAAATGTTATATCAAAACACTCTTTGTTAACTTAGTCAAAAAAGTATATTAACTTCATCAAAATAACTTTAAATTAATTAAAATTATTTTAAAATAATTATAACAACTATTTAGTAACTTCTACCTATTGTAGGAGCTACATAATAACTTCTACATATTACGATTAAACTCTAAATCTTAAAATTTTAAACTTTAAATTCTAAACTCTGAATTTGTTATATCAAAATACTCTTTGTTAACTTAGTAAAAAATTATATTAACTTCATCAAAAATAACTTTAAATTAATTAAAATTATTTTAAAATAATTGTAACAACTATTTAGTAACTCCTACTAATTATAGTAATAGCTAGTCATAGATGTTAATTAACTTTGAAAGTAAAAAAATAATGTTATTACAACTATCAATGACTCTACAAAAATGATATATAAGAGTTATTTTTTGGAGATGAAACATCCAATGAGATGTCCTTTTTGACTATTAGTTAATAATTATTATTAGTAAATACTTATTTGTTTCATAATTATTAAAAATACTTATTTGTTTCCTAGTTATTAGAGAATAGTTATTATTAGAAAATATTTATTTATTTCCTAGTATTTTATATGTTTTCCTATTTTATGTGTTTTTCTATTTTACCCTTGTAATAGTATTTATATACCACATGTTATCATGAATAAAGTTTGTGAATTCTATTGTCGACGTGCTATCAAAGTACTAAGCTTAACAATAATTTTTTTTCTTTTCTTCACAATACACACCAACCACCTTCTACAATGGTTGTCACCGACGACATCACTCATAGGCTATCTCTCACAAATACTCCTGATTCACCTTCCGGCCTTGTGGTTCTTAACGTTAATGCTCAAGCACCGTTGAAACTCACCACCTCCAATTACTCTATCTGGTACTTGCAGTTCACGTCTCTTCTATTCAGATATTACTTACTGGGATTTGCTGATGGCTCACGTCCCTGCCCCCTGCACAGTTAACTCCTACAAACACCCCGCTCACTCAGGCGAATTCTGATCATATTCTCTTGGTCCATCAGGATTAATTTTTCCTTAACACTATTATAGGTTCGATGTCTCCTACTCTTGTGTAGTTTATTTCTTCATCAACTTCATCTAGAGACGCATAACAGATGCTAGAGAAAACCTACGCTTCTCTCTCATGTGGCAGGATTATGACTCATTGTCAAAATCTTGTCAGCCCTCAACAAAGTAACAAATCTATCACTGATTATATGCAAGACATCAAAACAAAAGATTGACACTCTTATGCTTATGAATGTCAAAGTTGACTTTGATGAGTTCTCCATTTGTGTCCTGAATGGTCTTAGTCAAGATTACTGTAATAGCTCACATACTTTGCAAGTTCGTGACACCCTTATTACTTTGGATGAGCTATTCGAGCAGCTCCTCAGCTATGAAGCCTAGTTATAAGTCTCAACACCATATCCATCTTTGACGCCAATGGCTACTCTTGTGGCTCCAACAAGGAATTCTCAACAGGTTTCGCTGATGCCTCAGAGATGATGTCTACTACTGACCAAAATTTATGTCTATACTATCATCCCCTCTCGCCTTTTCTGTGTCTGTCTCATCATCTATTTTCTTATGGCATAGTCGTCTAGGTCATCCGTCATTAGGTGTTTTGCGACATTTTTTGTTATCCTTTAGTCTTTCGTTTCCTACGGATACTTTGTCTAATATTAATAAGAGTCATAAATTACCCTTTCATAAATCTAGTATTTTATCTCGTGCTCCTTTGGATATTATCTTTTTTGCTGTTTGGACATCTCTTATATCATCATTTGATAGACTCAATATTATATTATATTTGTTGATCATTTTATGAAGTATATATGGTTTTATCCCTTATACAAAAAATCGGATATATACTCTACCTTTATTGCATTCAAAACTCTTGTTGAAAATTGGTTCTTAATGACTATCAAAACACTCTTCATTAACAATAGAGGTGAATTCTTTGCCTTTCGCTCCTTTCTTATTACTCATGGTATTAGTCACCTTACCACTCCACACACTCCTGAACACAATGGATACTTTAAACGGCATCATCGTTATATAGTCGAAACTGGTCTCACTTTGTTGCATAGAGTGTCTATTCCACTCACTTTCTGGCCTTATGCCTTTGCTACAACAGTCTATTTGATTAATCACATGCTAAGGTCGGTCTTTCCCACATGTCTGCTTTTGAAAAATTGTTCACCACAATTCCTGATCTTTTTAAGCTTCGAGCTTTCGAGTGTCTATGCTTTCCATGCCTATTCCCTACTCTCACCACAAGCTTAATTCCAAGTCAACCTCTTGTGTCTTCCTTGACTATTCTCTCACCTAGAGTGTCTTCCTGTGAGATGATGTCGCTCTCAAAATAGTCTTTGTATCTCGTCATGTTAAGTTTGTAGAGCATGTTTTTCCATTTGCCATCACCTCCTCCTTGGAATCCATAGTAATAGGCACTGACTCTGAGTTCTCTGCCACACTAGTCCTCTCGTGGGACCCTCCGACACCGATGCCGCAACCAACCACTAGTCGTAGCTGCTCGCAACTGACTTCTTCACCGCTGTCATCACCGCCGCAATTATTGCCTCCTGTTGTTGGGTCGTTCACATTGCCTAGTGGCGACCGACCCTTTAGCCCACCGTCTCTCTATCCTCCTCTCACTTCTCTAAACCAATATCTCATTCAAACTCACTCCAAAAATGTCATTTACAAACCAATCTAAAGTATCTTCTTCATACTAGCCTTCCACAACCTTGTGAACCCTCTTCTATCACTTAGGCGCTCAAAGATCTTAATTGAGTATAGGCCATGCACGAAGAGTATGGTGCTCTTCTCCGTAATCAGACTTGGACTCTTGTCCCACCTTCGTTAGACCAAAATCTTGTAGGTAATTAGTGGGTATTTTGCATTAAACGTAATTCTAATGGCTCAATTGATCGACATAAAGCTCGCCTTGTTGCCAAGGGTTTTCATCAGTGTCTTAGTGTTGACTTTCATGATATATTCAATCCTATTATTAATCCAGTAATAATTCGTATTGTTCTTAGTCAGGCTGTGAATTGGGGGTGGTATCTTCGCCGACTTGATGTCAACAATGCGTTTCTTAATAGTCGTCTTGCAGAGGAGGTTTATATAACGCAACCTTCGAGTATGCACAATGCTGAGTTTTCGGATAATGTGTGTTGTTTGCATAAGGTGTTTTATGGCCTGAAGCAGTCTCCACACGCCTAGTATTTAGAGCTTCGCACTTTCTTGATCTCTCTTGGCTTTGTCGCATCTCAGGCTAACACATGTTGGATTGAGATGCACGTGAGAGGGTTGGGGGGTAGGGTGAATCACGTGTCTTAAATATAATGTTCTTTTAAAAAATTAAGTACGTAGCGAAAAATTAAAGTAGAATAAGAACATAAGAAAACACCAACGGTTTTACTTGGTTCGGAGCCTTCGGTGACTCCTACTCCAAGACTCAGATCCCGCGGATCTATCGATGGGTAATCCACTAAAAACCTCTTCCGGTACCTCCGGAAAAGGAAATCGAATACACAGAAAGACAGAACAAGTGCAATACCCTACACTTGTCCTATTGCAAATAATTAAAAATTAATTACAGCTCGTTACCCAACACCTCCTAAGATTGTCAGCTTTGACTCAGTGTCGGCCAGTTCCTCAGTAGTAGTCGAGCGCAACAACGTCGTAGCAGAGTCACAGCAGTAGGCCAGAAAAGTCGGAACCTCAATTAGATACATAGAAGCTTATATGTGAGTTATATATGAAGTCTTCTTGAGATCCACTTATATAAGGCATGGAAGACACCTCCAATGAGGTAATTTTAATCCCGAACAATCCAACCCTTATTCGTGTGAAGTCAAAAATTTATCCTTTGAAAGGTGTCTTCTATAGCCATGGAAGGCGCCTTCTTTGAATAGTACAAAGACGCCTTCCATCAAGCTTGAAGGTGCCTTCAGACACTGTTCATCTGAAGGCAATTTTGCTCCTTTGTCTTGGAAAACCACGTTAGTCCAATAAATAAAATAATAACTTGCAAGACAAATGTTAGGACACTAACAATCAATAATAAAGATTAGTAATTAGTTCCCGTCCGTCCAAAACCAGAAACTAGTCAGGGTCTCAGTTTAGGGATCTCAAATGGAAATTGGACCGACGCCTACTGTCCCCTCAATCGGGACGCGCCCTCACTTAGTCACTCACCTCCAGTGACTTACCTTTACTTACTTTTTTTCCAGACATCTAGTCAACCCGTCGACCTGTCTGGACTTCATGCCAACTATTGGATCGGCCCGTTGACCTGGCTAGACTTCTCGCTAGATATCCGATCAGCCCATTGACCTATCTAAACTTCGTACCAACTATCCGGTGAGCCCGTTGACCTAGCTGGATTTCTTACCATATATCCGGTCATCCCGTCAACCTATTTGAACTTCTCCTGCATACTTAATCAAGTGGATAGATCACAACAAAACCTAACTTAACTTATTATTCATCAAAACCTAAGTTAGACCGTTAGTTCATACTGCACCAACAACACCTCATTATTTGTTTATTTTGGGGATGGTAATGTTATCTATTTCTTTATATATGTTGATGATCTAATCATTACAGAGAGTGATGCTTCTTCTGTTGATGTCATAGTATGCAAATTTCATGCAAAATTTGTTATTAAGAATCTTAGGGCTCTTTCCCTCTTCTGCGGTGTTGAGGTTCATCCAACCTCAAATGATCTTCTCTTGTTTCAGTAAAAGTATGTCATTGATCTTCTCTCCCAACACAACATGCTTGACTCCAAGTTAGTTTTCACTCTTATTGCTGCTGACTCTCGTCTTACTTTTCATGATGAGTCTTTGTTTTTTTTATCTAACTAAGTTTCAACAAGTGGTTGGGGGGTTACAACATCTCTGTATTGTTGGAACCCCAAGGTTGTTTTGGTGTGATCAACTAGTTAAGTTAGGTCATGTTTGTTTCTAACCTAGTGTTTAAGTATGCAGGAGCTTAGGAGCACAGGTAGTCGAGCGGAAGACGCAGCCAGCGAGAAGGACGACATGTGGTGCGTCCGAGAGACGAGGCGCGGCAGAAGAGTACACCGGCAGACAAGAAGGAAGCGCGCGGTGGTTCCGAGGGGCGAAAGCCGGAGCGGAAGATTGCTCAGGGAGCAAGAGACGCAGCTAGCGAGAAGGACGGCACGCAGTGCGTCCGAGGGATGAAGACTGCGGATGAGTACGCCGGTGGACGAGAAGGGAACACACGGTGATTCCGAGGGACGAGAAGCCGGAGGGAAGCCCGCTCGAGAAGACCGGAAGTTGGGTTCGGGTGAGCCCTTTTCTGGATGGCAGAGATCACCCAAGCGAACGGATCCAGAGTAGAAGACCTGGACCGATGCGAACTGAACCGGAGCAGTGGTCCCCGAATGAAAAAGTCAACATCGGTTGACTTTAGGCTCCGGGGCGCCCAGACCTGGTTTGTTGACCATATCACGTCAAACGCGATCTGAACGTTGGGGATAAAGTTTTATCCCCTCAGGGATAAAATATAGCCTTGGTCTAGAAGCTTTTCATCAACTCAGTGCATTCCATTTCCAACACCTGTACGCTACTGTTCTAGATTAGCTTCTCTATTTTACGCTTTCACTGCTGTAAGAGGCTTCTCCGCCTGAAGGAGATACTAGTGCTACATTCCTTGGATTAACAACCTCCTTGGTTGTAACCAAGTAAAAACCTTCTGCCTCTTTCTTTCTGCTTTTTATTTATTGCTTTAATTTTATACAAGTGTACGGTTGAGAGTTCAAGAAAGGGTTGTCTTATTTTTACAGGCTATCCAACCCCTCCCCTAACCGGCCGCAACGGTCCTACAAGTGGTATCAGAGCCGAGACGCTTCAGGAGGACTAACTGCCGAACGAAGCAACGAGATGGCCGGATCTAACATCCACCCGCCAAAATTCGAGGGGGACTTTGCAAGCTGGAAGAAGCACATGGAGGTATTTTTCGGTACCGATTTCGATTTATTACTAACAATGGAACTCGGTTTTGAAGCTCCCGAGGGCAAAGCAAAAAATCAATGGACAAAGAAAGAGCAGGACGAGTACGTGGCGAACAAGAAAGCAGAATTCCATCTGCTAAGCGCACTTCCGCCACAAGAAGTCAACCGTGTCGGCACCTACAACTCGGCAAAGGAGCTTTGGGAGAAGTTCCTTGAACTACATGAAGGAACATCCGAAGCAAAGCTTGCGAGACGGGACTTACTTCGCAACCAGCTCACCAACCTCCGTCTTGAAGAAGGTGAAACAATTGCACATCTACACTCGAGGATACAGGAGCTCATCAATGGACTTTCGAATCTCGGAGAAGAGGTAAGTAACCGAGATTCGCTCAGGTACGCTTTAAATTCCTTTCCTAGAAACTCAAAATGGGCATCACTAGTAGATGCCTTTTACATTTCGAAAGATCTAGAAAAAATTTCATTAGACGAATTCTTTTCAATATTTGAAGTGCATGAGTCAAGATGTGCAGGAATGAAGGAGCCCAAGAATAACGTCGCCCTTAAAGCTTTGAGAGACGAACCTGAGTCAGAATCTTCTCTCGACGACAAGGAAATGATAATGATGGTAAGACGATTTAAGAAGTTATACAATTCTAGAAAAACTAACTATCCACAGGGTAGAAAGAAAAAAATGATCCGCTGCTACTATTGCGACGAAGAAGGGCACGACAAGAACAACTACCCCAAGCTAAAGAACAAGGATAAAGATAAAGGTAAAAAGCCTGTTCAAAAGCACAAGACCCTAAAAGCAACGTGGGATGATACATCGTCCGAATCAGAAGTCGAAGCATTTGTTAGGACCGATGTGCCCGCTAGAGGGGGGGTGAATAGCGGCTCACCCAAATCGTTCGCTTCCTACGTTGTTAGCTTGCGCAGCGGAATAATACAAAAATAAACAAGCTAAACAAAATATAAGACAAGAGAGAATGCAAACCAAGCTACACGATCATTTACGTGGTTTGGAGATAAAACTCCTACTCCACGGCGTGTCCGTAAGGTGGACGATCCCTATCCGTCGGTGGATTACTCCCCGGAAGACCTCCGGCTAGCTCAAACTCCTTGTGGGTGGAGAAACCTCACCACAAACTCACCAAGACCTCTTGGACACAAGGAAAACTCTTGAGCACTTGTAGACTACTAATTAGACCTTAACCAAGTCTAATTTCGTCAACTCAAACCAAGCTCCCAAGCTTTGGTTTTATAGCCCGTGGGTTGAAAACCCCGCCTACCAGTCGACTGCTAAAACATGCAGTCGACTGCCCTCTGTGGAAATTCGACCATTACACCCCAACGGCTCGATTTCACATATTCTGTTCGCTGCCAGTCGACTGCCCCAGTCGACTGCACCAGTCGACTGCTAAAACATGCAGTCGACTGCTACAGTACTGCTACAGTAGCGCTACAGTAACGCTACAGTAGCGCTGCAGTAAACCCTAATTCTTATATTTTACTCCGAGTACAATCTCTCAGCACTCGTCCCTGCCCGACCAACCTAGACCTAGCCTTCTAGCCTCCTCCATCAGCCTTGCGTCCCTCGGATGCCTCCCCATCCTTCACGTCTTGCCTTCTGGAGCTTCCATCGGCCTTGTCATTGTTGTCGGGTCTTCCTTTGCCAAGAGGTCGCGCCTCCGGGACTTCATCCATTGCCAAGTTACACTTGGACTTACGTTGCCAAGACTACATGCTTGGACTTACACCGCCAAGACTCATCCTTGGACTTTCCTCCTTTGCCAAGATCACACTTGGACTTCCTTGTTGTACCTGTATCCTGCACACTCACAATGCATATCAAATACAACAATAAATCTAACTTAAACCTTTACCCAAACATCAAAACCTAGGGTCACTAAATTGCTCAAACAATCTCTCCCTTTTTGATGTTTGGCAAACCGTTTAAGTTAGGGAAACAATATATCAATAATAATGCAAATAAACATGCAATCTACACATGCATAAATCATGGAACCTAATCCTAGGCTCCCCCTTCACCTAAGCTTCCCCTTGAGTTAGGATTTATTGCAAAGGTAAACTTCTCCCCTTTTGCTAATAAATGAGCAATCACTCCCCCTTCACCTAAGCTCCCCCTTGAGCTAGGATTTCTTGCAAAGGTATGTAAGTTTCCCACTTAAACCTAAACTTCTCCCCCTTTGCCATACATCAAAAAAAAAACTCCAACAATATCCCAATTATTGGAATCTTTGACCTCTAATGACAATAAACATCATGTATTAATCCCCCATAAGATTACATACATGTTCACCACTCTTTTGGTCATTTTCTAATGCTTGAAAAACATTTTCAGACCGTATCAGTCGACTGCAAGAAGTACCAGTCGACTGCCCCCATGAAAACGAGCTTACAGAGACATTCTGTGCTCGTGAACAGTGTTACCAGTCGACTGGTACACTATTCATGAAAAAATCAGTCTTTTCTGGCCAACTTCAGAAATGCGCCAGAAATTCCACAGACCTCCAAAAATCTCCAAATTTTGTGGAGAGGTCTATTATATCAATATCTACTTGGGAAAAATATATATAAAAATATATCTATCACCAATCCCAAGATTTACACAAAACACAAAACTAGCTAAAAAGTTCAATTGAACCTTGACCTAAAGTCCTAGTTTTGGCTTCCTCTTGATGTATTTGCCCATACTAAACCATAATGCATCACTAGCATTAGTTTATATGGCATCTATATATCAAAAACTAATTTTCATGCAATATGAACCCAATTCATATTTCTATGCATGAAACTCAACTCAATTGTGCCAACCCACTATGTTAGAGACTTAAGTCCGTCTCCTAACCACTTGGCACATTTGATAACCCATCTACCATGGGTCCCAAAGGCTCTTCCTAACCTTAGGAATCTTAACCTTAGTCACCTCCCTTGGTGACTCATCCACTATAGCTAGGTCACTTCGATGCACCTCGGGTGACACTTGGCCTACTAAACTCACCTTCTTAACCTTAGACACCTTGTCTTTGATTAATTTCTTCTTGTCCTTAATCTTGGACACCTCATCCTTGCTATAATTATATACTACCCTAGCATATTCCTTCTTATTGGTCTTGGATGACTCTCCCTTGTCCTTGGTAACACCTCCCATACCAATGTCATGTGATACCTTAACATTTGACGTCCTTTTGGTCTTGGAAAAGATTTTTATGTTTTAAAGGAATAACTCCCCCTAAAAACATGGTTATACTTCTATCATTGCACCAACAATGACTTGGGGTTCCTAAATAATTAGGAAAACCAAAACTTGAAGTTTTGAGGTTAAAAATTCAATAATGAAACTAACCTCAACCGAAACTTCACTTTGGTTTTTCTTAACCAAACCATACTTGTTTTCATCATGAAAACTCATGTAGACATTATTTAGAGTATACTTTATCAAGGAAAAATAGTTTTCTATGAAAATACTTCCTATTTTCAAAGATTGACACAAATTTGAAAACTCTTGAAAATTTCAATGTTTTCTCCTAGTTTGTGTCTAACTTTCCAATGATGATTACTATCAAAAGATAGTCTTCACCAAGGTTTTTCAAAAGTATTTTGAAATCATTTTTAAAACCAATATCCAACCACGTTCTTTGGGCTCAATGCACATGACTTGTACATTAGCTTTCCCAATGATTGGAAGACACATAACTATGTGTTTTGATGAGCCTAAAACTCAACAAGATGCACTAGATCAACATCTTGAGTTTAGTTCACCATCTTAACATCTCACTTGTATCTAACGTGTATTAAAACACATACAAGTCACCTTATAGTTCTTTGTGAGATGTATATTTGGTCTTGCCCTAAACTAAGGGATCATGCATCTCTATCTAGGCATTGTAAAAATCATGATCATCCATCTAGGATGCCACTTGATATAATCCCTCTTGTTGGGATATTTACCATTTATAATAGATGTCATTTGTCCTTAAATAACAAGGGAATTAAAGTAATGCATGATGTTACATGGCATACATCAAAATAAACAATTTTCAAAATGAAAAGCAAGCTATAGCGACATGATGTATGTATGACATGACATGGTATTTTTGTATTTTTCATAATAAAATATGAATGCTAAATATAAATATGATGTCATGACATATGATAGGCAAACAAAACATGGCAAGTTAGCATAAATAAAATTTACCTAGATTATCTATCTAAGTATTCTTAACCCTAGCTAACTCAAAATTTAACCCTAAATTGCCCATGATTTTCCATGAAAATGCCAAAACCCAATTTTGACATTTATTTTTCCTTTCTAAATTTGTGTCATTTTAACTTAAACAAATTTCTCAAAGTATGGTACATTTTACTCTTTCCAAGAGTAAATGAAATCAAATTAAAACTTAGATTTGCCTTTTTCCTTTTAAGAAAATATCAAAATCCCAACTTGGCATTTCTTATCCTTTTCTAAATGTGTCAATTTAAATTAAGTTCAAAACCTCAAAGTTTGACACATTTCACTCTTCCAAAGAGTGAACATCTTACATTATGACCTAGATTTTTCTTTAATTACTCTAAGAAGATACCAAAATCCCAATTTGGTATTTCTTATGTTTTTCCACATTGCGCCAATTTAATTCAAACATAATTCCTTAAGATTTGCCACATGTTACTCTTTTCCAAGAGTGACAATTTGGATTAAGGTTTACATTTCCCTTAATTCCATAAGAAAATCTCGAATTCTAAATTTGGCATCACTTTTGCTTTTCTCTAGTGTGTCAATTTAAATTAGATTTAACTCCTCAAATTTTGACACATTTTACTCTTTCAAAGAGTAACACTTATCATCCTTTTCATTTTCAAAGGTTAACAATCACTTTGAAAATGCTCTCAAGTGTCAACTTTCCCAAGGTTGGGTTAACTACCTTTCCAATTGGAGTTGACACTCTCTAAACCCATCTAGGGTGTAGAGAATATGTTCCTAGGAACCCAATACCTATTGGTGCTCCTTGGATGCTCTAGGTACTCACTAGGGATGACTTCCCTAGATACCTTCCTAACGACCTTTCTTGGCTTCTTAGAAGCCTTGGTCACTTCCACTAGGTCACTTCTAGGGTTAACTCCCTTTGTAACCTTATTTGTGACTTTATTAGGCCTTTTTGGAGCCTTAGTCACATTGGTCTTGCCAAAAATACTCTTAGGGATTCCTTCCCTAGTATCTTTAACTTGACCTCTAAACCTAGGGTTGGTCCCATAACTATATGGAACCCTATGAAAAGAAGTCACATCCTTCTTGGCTTTAGGTTTGTATCCCAAACCTCTATAGCCATTGGATGGCTCTTGTCTAGCTTTTCCTAGGTTATGCTCATTTTGACCCCTAAGAATATTTTCCATTCTTGTTAAGGTCCTTTCTAAATTATCAAGTCTTGTCCTCAAGACTTGATTTTCATCCCATAAATCTCTAGATTTTGGTTTTTCATTGAATCCTTGAGCATTTCTATTTTTAGGCATATATCTAAAATCCTTGGTGTTATTGCCTAAGTTGTTATTTACCTTCCTAACCTTAGGTGTGGTAAATATAGCATAAGGAGGAATATATTTATCCTTAAGGTTATCATGCCTCCTATTCTCATGATAAATAGCATTAAGATGATAAGAGTTATTTCTAGCATGCTTTTTATCATATGTCAACGGAATGGATTCATTAAATGATACCTTGGTTTTTACCTTGGAAGCTCCCTTCTTCTCCCACTTCTTCAAATGCGCCAATTTCTTGAGCTCTCCTCTCCTTGGGCACTTTGTGTGGTAGTGACCCCACTCACCACATGTAAAGCACCTAATGTGCTTCTTCTCCTTCTTCCTCTTCCTACAACTCACATTAGTTTCTAAATTAACTTTAGTGAGTTTAGGGTTTACCTTCTTGAGCGAAGGACACCTACTCTTGTAGTGCCCCATCTTACCACACTCAAAACATTTGATGTGGTCCTTTGTGCTCTTCTTGGTAGTTGAACTAGGGGGTTGAACTTCCAAGATCTCCTCTTCCTCAGATTTCTCTTCTTCCTCTTCACTTGAAGATGTGGACTCTTCCACTTCTTCATCTCTTGAGGATGTGGAAGATCTCTCCTCTTCCACCTCTTCCTTCTCTTTCTCTTCCTCCTCTTCCTTTTCCTCCTCGAATGTTGACCTCTTGTCAACATCGGATTGGTCCTTCTCTTGGACCAATGAGCCATTTTCCTTGGGCTCTTCCACTTCTTGGATTTTTATAGGGTCTTCATGATAGGCAATGATCTTTTTCCAAAGATCACTTGCATTTGTGGTTTCACCTACACTCAACAAAATATTAGAAGGTAGTAAATTATTCAAAATTCTCGTTACCTCCTTGTCTGCCTCCGATTGCTCTCGTTGCTCTTCGGTCCAATGTCGAGGTCGGAGGCGTTTACCCTTCTTGTCCGTAGGAGCTTCAAATGGGTCACTCAAGACAATCCATTGGTTCCAATCCATTTGGAACCATGTCTCCAACCGCTTCCTCCAATAATTGAAGTCTTCTTTGTCGTACGGAGGTGGAATTCGGATATCCCATCCGAGCGGTCCTTCGGACTCCATCTTCTTCTTCCTCTAGCTTCTTGCTCTCTTGGCGGTTAGTCCGTAGAAGAGCGACCTCGCTCTGATACCAATTGTTAGGACCGATGTGCCCGCTAGAGGGGGGGTGAATAGCGGCTCACCCAAATCGTTCGCTTCCTACGTTGTTAGCTTGCGCAGCGGAATAATACAAAAATAAACAAGCTAAACAAAATATAAGACAAGAGAGAATGCAAACCAAGCTACACGATCATTTACGTGGTTCGGAGATCAAACTCCTACTCCACGACGTGTCCGTAAGGTGGACGATCCCTATCCGTCGGTGGATTACTCCCCGGAAGACCTCCGGCTAGCTCAAACTCCTTGTGGGTGGAGAAACCTCACCACAAACTCACCAAGACCTCTTGGACACAAGGAAAACTCTTGAGCACTTGTAGACTACTAATTAGACCTTAACCAAGTCTAATTTCGTCAACTCAAACCAAGCTCCCAAGCTTTGGTTTTATAGCCCGCGGGTTGAAAACCCCGCCTACCAGTCGACTGCTAAAACATGCAGTCGACTGCCCTCTGTGGAAATTCGACCGTTACACCCCAACGGCTCGATTTCACACATTCTGTTCGCTACCAGTCGACTGCCCCAGTCGACTGCACCAGTCGACTGCTAAAACATGCAGTCGACTGCTACAGTACTGCTACAGTAGCGCTACAGTAGCGCTACAATAACGCTGCAGTACTGCTACAGTAAACCCTAATTCTTATATTTTACTCCGAGTACAATCTCTCAGCACTCGTCCCTGCCCGACCAACCTAGACCTAGCCTTCTAGCCTCCTCCATCAGCCTTGCGTCCCTCGGATGCCTCCCCATCCTTCACGTCTTGCCTTCTGGAGCTTCCATCGGCCTTGTCATTGTTGTCGGGTCTTCCTTTGCCAAGAGGTCGCGCCTCCGGGACTTCATCCATTGCCAAGTTACACTTGGACTTACGTTGCCAAGACTACATGCTTGGACTTACACCGCCAAGACTCATCCTTGGACTTTCCTCCTTTGCCAAGATCACACTTGGACTTCCTTGTTGTACCTGTATCCTGCACACTCACAATGCATATCAAATACAACAATAAATCTAACTTAAACCTTTGCCCAAACATCAAAACCTAGGGTCACTAGATTGCTCCAACAGCATTCTCCGGACTCGCACTGATGGCAAGTCATCAAGACGACGGCTGCGATTTAAGTTCCTCCGAGATGAGCATCAAAAGCATCGATGAAGGGGGAGCTTCGTCGGAAGAAACCAATAGCTCAGGGGGAGACACGGGCAACGAAATCAAGGTAAGTTAGGTACGTTCACTTCCTCTCGACAAACATTTTAAATTTATTAAATTACTAACTAAAGACTGCTGCAAGTTAGAAAAAGAAATTAAACACTTAAAAGGAATATTAGCTGAATCTTGCAGCAGTCTATCTCTTTGCACTTAAATTACAAATTAAGTTAATTTACTTAATTTTATTTAATGTCTATTTTAACCCTAGCTTAACTTGGGTTGATCACACCAAAAAGGGGGAGATTGTTGGAACCCCAAGGTTGTTTTGGTATGATCAACTAGTTAAGTTAGGTCATGTTTGTTTCTAACCTAGTGTTTAAGTGTGCAGGAGCTTAGGAGCACAAGTAGTCGAGCGGAAGACACAACCAACGAGAAGAACGGCACGCGGTGCGTCCGAGGGACGAGGCGTTGCGGAAGAATACACCGGTAGACGAGAAGGAAGCACGCGGTGCGTCCGAGGGACGAGGCACTGCGGAAGAGTACACCGGCAGACAAGAAGGTAGCGCGCGGTGGTTCCGAGGGATGAAAGCCGGAGCGGAAGATTGCTCAGGGAGAAAGAGATGCAGGTAGCGAGAAGGACGACATGTGGTGCGTCCGAGGGACGAAGACTGCGGATGAGTACGCCGGCGGACGAGAAGGGAATGTTGGACCCCGTGGTGTTTTGATGTGATCAACCAAGTTAGTTAGGTCCTGCTTTGTGTTTGATCCCTGTGTCTGAGTGTGCAGGAGCACAGGAAGTCGAGCGGAAGACGCAGCCAGCGAGAAGGATGGCACGGGAAGGGAGCCGACGGGCTCGGTGCGTCCGAAGGACGAGAGAGCTGCGGAAGAGTACTCCGGTGGGCGTGAAGAGCGTGCGCAGCGTTCGAGGGACGTTAAGCCGGGACGGAAGGCTACTCGAGGAGAAGGTCGGGAATTGGGTTCGGGTGAGCCCTATTCCGGTTGGCCGGAATCACCCAAAAGAACGGAGCATCGGAAGCCCACACAAAGGAGCTGGAAAAAGGAGCTGTGCTGGAAAATCCAGCTCAAGGTGTAGGGATGGCAATTTTTCCCGCGGGTTTGGGGCCCCGCGGGGAAAACTCGAAATGGGGATGGGGATCCCCGATTTTTCGGGGATGGGGCGGGTATGGGAATACTATCCCCATCCCCGAACACGCCCCGAATATTATTAATATTAATATTAATAAATAATAATATGATTTTTTAAAAAAGTATTAATAATAGTATTAATATTAATATTAAAATTTTTGAAAATATTATTAATAATAATATTATTAATATTGATATTAATATTAATATTATCAATTGACCCAAACAAACCACAGATACTAGAATAGCTCATGCCAGGTCAGATTACATGTATTAATATTAATATTAATATTGATGATAATATTGGTATTAATACATGGCAGTTAAACTTTCACTTCCATGGATTGCAATTGATGATACAGTGGCTACCATTTTGGTGTTTCTGTGTCTGTGATTTGTTTGGGTTAATATTCTACTGTTTCTGGTGTCTGTGGTTTGTTTGGGTCAATTTGGAAATGGGGCGGGGATGGGGAATCCCCGAACCCGTGGGTTCGGGTTCGGGGAATCCCCAAACCCGAAAAAATAAGAATGGGGCGGGGATGGGAATGGCAAACCCGCCCCCGCCCCGCCCCATTGCCATCCCTATCAAGGTGCCTTCAACAGTCTTGAAGGCGCCTTCAACTTGAAGGCGCCTTCAAGGCTTGTTCAAGGCGCCTTCAACAGTCAAAGTTGACCGTTTGCGCAGCGGATAAAGTTTTATCCGCTGACCGAGCTGGAGGCGCCTTGAACCCAGTTGGAGGTGCCTTAGACTCTCGGAATAAGATTTTCAGAACCTATATAAAGGCCCCTGGAGCTAGGAAAGAAATAACAACTCAAGCAATCATTGTGTAACCATTCCTAGCAATAGTTCTAAGCTTCCAAAGTGTAAAAGGTTTCTCCGCCTTCAGAGAAGGAGAATTTTTCTACTGAGCTCTTCATCGCCCTGGATTAACAACCGTCTTGGTTGTAACTAGGTTAACTCCCGGTCTTCTCTGTCTTTCTATATTTTCGTATTGCTTTATTAATTTATCACTATTGCACTAATTGAATTGAAAGTACGAGGAGGGTATATTTTATTTTTTATTTACAGCAATTCACCCCCTCTTGCCGGCCTCCGCTGCATCTACAATTGGTATCAGAGCCTGATCGCCTCAGAAGAACTAACCGCCAACTGAAGCATTACAATCAAGACGATGGCCGGAACAAGCATTGATCCCCCGAAGCTCGATGGAGACTTCGCGACGTGGAAACACTGAACGGAGGTATATCTTAACACAGATTTCAATATTTTTTCAATAATGAAATTTGGATATGAAGCACCAAAGACAATGAGTGGAGAAGAACTCGAGATACATCTCTGGAACAATAAGCAACGTGATGAGTCTATGGCAAACGCTCGAGCTGAATTTCACCTTCTAAGCGTACTACCAGATGAAGATCTCGATAGAATTGGCGACTATCGAAGTGCAAAAGAACTTTAGGAAAAGTTCTTAAAACTCCACGAAGAACCAATTGAAGTTGAATCCGACTCCTCGATGGACACTGATAAGACGTCAGAAGAGTCCGAAACCGAGGTAAGTGCCGAGACAGAACAAGAAACCGAACTCCAACTTAAAGACATAGAATGCTCATCACAAATGAGCATCAATGAAGGGGAGACTTTTCAGAAAAAACAACTCAACAGGGGGAGAATCAACCATAGACAAGGTAAGTCAGGTATTGTCTCCACCTCTTGGCAAATTAATTGATTCAATTGAAATATTGCCGAAAGATTTTCGTGAATTACGAATTATTTTGTCGAAAGAATATTTTGAAGTAAAAACTGAAAAACTATTAAAGAATATTGAATTAAAAGACACATTTTGTCAATTAAGAGATTTCGACAAACTAACAATATCAAATATATAATTTTATGCATGCTCAATATTTTTCGCTACAATTATAAAAAACTGTGATTTGAGAAATTATGAGAAGCTAAAATGGAAATTTAAAAATCATAGAGAATTTTGATTTAAATTTAAATGTTAGTTAGACTTAGCGCTTTCAGAGAAGAAAATTAAACAGTAAATTTCTTTAAAAAGTTTTGTCAAGGAAGTGGTTGTTGCTCCAATAACCAAGAAGGCCTAGTACCTCGTCATGACCTGGAAGCTGAAATATTGAAATGAAAGGTTTAATTAACTTTCTGAAAAAATATTTAAAAATTAAGATTAAATAATGCTTTGAAAGTTTAATCAAACATTTTTGAAAATTTTTATTTATAAATTCATTTTGGGTAGAAATATTTTTTTCTGGAAAGTTCTGTTTGAAAATTCATTTACTTAGAATTTTTTTTGAAAAGTTCCCTCTAATTATGACCCCATTTTTGCTGTGATCAAAGGGGGAGAGAAAAGTACAAGTTTAGGGGGAGTTAGGAAAATTATAATTTTACCTATTTTTTAAAAAAATTGTCTTGCAATTTTATTTATTGCAAAAGTTATGCTTAACTGTTTAGTTTAGTAATTTTTCTTTAAAATTACTTTTTATGTCTATTTTTTCCCTAACTTGAACTTGGGTTTATGCACATCAAAAAGGGGGAGATTGTTGGACCCCGTGGTGTTTTGATGTGATCAACCAAGTTGGTTAGGTCCTGCTTTGTGTTTGATCCCTGTGTCTGAGTGTGCAGGAGCTTAGGAGCACAGGAAGTCGAGCGGAAGACGCAGCTAGCGAGAAGGATGGCACGGGAAGGGAGCCGACGGGCTCGGTGCGTCCGAAGGACGAGAGAGTTGCGGAAGAGTACTCCGGTGGGCGTGAAGAGCGTGCGCGGCTTCGAGGGACGTTAAGCCGGGATGGAAGGCTGCTCGAGGAGAAGGCCGGGAATTGGGTTTCGGTGAGCCCTATTCCGGTTGGCCGGAATCACCCAAAAGAACGGAGCATCGGAAGCCCACATAAAGGAGCTGGAAAAAGGAGCTGTGCTGGAAAATCCAGCTCAAGGCGCCTTCAACAGTCTTGAATGCGCCTTCAAGGCTTGTTCAAGGCGCCTTCAACAGTCAAAGTTGACCGTTTGCGCAGCGGATAAAGTTTTATCCGCTGACTGAGCTGGAGACGCCTTGAACCCAGTTGGAGGCGCCTTGGACTCTCGGGATAAGATTTCCAGGACCTATATAAAGGCCCCTGGAGCTAGGAAAGAAATAACAACTCAAGCAATCATTGTGTAGCCATTCCTAGCAATAGTTCTAAGCTTCCAATGTGTAAAAGACTTCTCCGCCTTCAGAGAAGGATAATTTTTCTACTGAGCTCTTCATCGCCCTAGATTAACAACCGTCTTGATTGTAACCAGGTTAACTCCCGGTCTTCTCTGTCTTTCTATATCTTCGTATTGCTTTATTAATTTATCACTATTGCACTAATTGAGTTGAAAGTACGAGGAGGGTATATTTTATTTTTTGTTTACAGCAATTCACCCCTCTCTTGCCGGCCTCCGCTGCACCTACAGGGAACACGCGGCGATTCCGAGGGGCGAGAAGCCGGAGGGAAGCCCGCTCAAGAAGACTGGAAGTTGGGTTCGTATGAGCCCTTTTCCGGATGGCAGAGATCACCCAAGCGAACGGATCCGGAGTAGAAGACCCGGACCGATACGAACTGAACCGGAGAAGTGGTCCTCAGATGAAAAAGTCAACATCGGTTGACTTTAGGCTTCGGGGTGCCCGGAGCAGCCCGGGGCGCCTGGACCTGGTTTGTTGACCAGATCACGTCAAACGCGATCTGAACGTTGGGGATAAAGTTTTATCCCCCAGGGCGCCCGGAACCCCTTCCAAGCGCCCCGACCAAGGCTATAAATATAGCCTTGGTCCAGAAGCTTTTCATCAACTCAGTGCATTCCATTTCCAACACTTGTACGCTACTGTTCTAAATTAGCTTCTCTATTTTACGCTTTCACTGCTGTAAGAGGCTTCTTCGCCTGAAGGAGATACTAGTGCTACATTCCTTGGATTAACAACCTCCTTGGTTGTAACCAAGTAAAAACCTTCTGCCTCTTTCTTTCTGCTTTTTATTTATTGTTTTAATTTTATACAAGTGTACTGTTGAGAGTTCGAGAAAGGGTTGTCTTATTTTTACAGGCTATCCAACCCCCCCTTCTAGCTGGCCGCAACGGTCCTACATGTATGACTTGTTCTGATATTTTCTTTGCCGTGAATAAGCTCTCACAGTTTATGCATGCTCCTTTAGAGACGCACTAGAGTGTTGTGAAGCGTCTACTTCAATATGTCAATGGTACTAAGGATCTTTGCATTCATCTTTTTTACGGATACACCTCTTACTCTTCATGGCCTCTCCAATGCGGACTGGGCAGGAGATCTAGATGATCGGTGTTCTAGGGTGTGCTTGTTATTTTTTTTGGCGCTAATCCGGTTTCTTGGAAATCTATCAAATAACGCACGATTACGCGTTCTTCGACTGAAGCTAAATATCATGTCATTGCCTCTATGACATTTGAGATCAAATGGATTAAGTCGTTTTTTGACAGATCTGCTTCTTCTAGTTACTATGTCTATTGTGTTCTTTATTGATAATTTGAGTGTCACCTATCTTTCAACTAATCCTGTTTTTCACTTTCGATTGAAGCATATGACTATTGATTATCACTTTGTTCATGATCTAGTGCAATCCTTTGCACCAGTTGGTTGATGCAAACTCATATTCCTGCTAAGAATCAATTGGTTGATGCACTTACTAAGATTGGTGTCATTTCTAGGATATCATCTTGAGGGCGTGTATTAGGAAATATTTATTTATTTCCTAATTATTAAAAAAATAATTATTATTAAAAAATACTTATTTATTTCCTAATATTTTATATATTTTTCTATTTATACTTATAATGAGATTTAATATCATATATTATCATTAGTAAAGTTTATGAAATACTACCGATGTTATAGTAACTTTGAAAGTAAAATCCATGTTATTGTAACTAGCTATAGTAACTTTGAAAGTAAAATTGATGTTATTGTAACTATCGATAACTCTACGAAAAGAGTTATTTTTAGAAATCAAACATCCAATGGATTTGGATTATTTAAAAAAATGTTCTTTTAATAATTCCTATAATTTAGGATGTTCTTTTTTATGATAATAAAAATTAAAAAGTATCTTTTAATTTTTATCCATATAATTTTATACGTTAAACAAATAAAAGAGCACATAAAGATTACTTATTTAAAAAATATATCAAAAGAATATCTCTATTTTAAAATTTATTATAGAAGTTTTGAGTATCAATATTTTAATATACTATAAAGATATTTTTTAAATTTAAAATGCCCTTTTAATATATTTTTTAAGAGGGGTATTTTTTATTTTTTATTTAATTTTAACTGAATAAAGGTTTTTTAATCTTGTTGAATTAAATACTAATTTAGCACACATATTTTTCAAGTAATTACCTAAATCCAAATTTATGATGATGCAGACGTCACCGTTATATATTGTGGTCGTATATGTCTGTTAATGTGTGTATAAAATGATTAAGAGAATGTAAACTTGTTTTGAAACATTTGACTCGAGGCATCGTTTGTATAACAAAAAAGAAAATTATTTTCTAAATAAATGATTTTTAGATTTTTGGTATTTAGTGTAAGAGATAAATATGGCCAATGAAAATTTTCTTTTGGTTATAAAGGTCTTTTAAAGATGGGTTCCAATGAAAATGAAGTATAGTCATTTTTTACTAATCTAATTTAGGTGAGTCCTTTATCAACACATGTAGCTAAGTATCCTATCTAATTTAGTTCTTTTACATTTACTATAACTAATTATTTCAATTTTTTACTAACTGCTTTAACTATAATCCTAACTTTATTCATTGGTTTAAACAAGATACGATTTATTTGAAATAAATTGAATAAAATAAATTGATAAGAACAAATATTAATATGAGATTCTTAATATTCTATCGTTCTTTTACACATTAATTGTCAATTATCATTGAGATTCATAAATAATTCAGATTAAAGTTAACATAAGCAAATTTTTTCTTCGTCCACTTCCCTCAAGGATGCACGTCTATCAATTTGGGCAAACTAAGTGAAGCAAGGTGAGTCGGTTGAAGTCGACTTGAGTGGATTGATCATTCTAGGTGGGTGGATAGGATCAAGTAGGTCAGGTGGGTATGTTGATCAAGAGGCCCAACCGAACTTAGCAAGTTATCCAAAGTGAGCTAAAGTGTTAGTCAATTTGAATGAGTAGAAACTAAGATAGGTCAGTTAGTCCAATAGGCTAGATGGATTGGTTGGTTTAGATTGGCTAGGTGGGTTGGACAAGCTAGTTGGTTCCAATAAATCAAAAAAACTCATTAGTCTAGGTAAATCGAACAAACCCATAGATCTAAGTACGTAGATCCGATCACAGTTCGGAATTATAGTTCGACGGATTGAAACTGTTGATTTAACAGTTCGAAATCGCTAATTCGACAGTTCCTAGAACATCAACCTTTAACATTAACTGTCTAAAATGATTATAACTCACGATTTGAAATTGTTAATTACAGCGTGATTCATAATTCACAATGGTTCACGATAGTTCGAAATCATTATTATTTTTTTTTAAAAAAAAGAAATTATAAATTAAAAAAAAACTTACATTTATTTAAGTTATATATGTATTCCCTTAAGACATTTAGTTCATTCTCTTAATAAAAATTATGTTTTTATAAGTTTTAGGGGTTAGTTTCTATTGGTACTGATATTTTGAATTTTAGATATATTAGTTTCTAATTCATAATTTAAATTATAATCTTTATAAATTTCATAAAAAATATTTATAGTATTTTATATAATATTAGTAGGAACAGGAGATGAAAATTCTTTAAATGAAAACATCATAATAATACAATACTACCTTCTCAGATAAAATCTCAAATTTAAGTCTATAGTCTAAAATTAACTAAATAAATATTAGGAATCAAATAAAAATATTTTCTTTATTTTGCTTCTATTACAAATATGTAATGAGAAAAAAATTTAGTTCATTTAAAACTAAAATTATTCTTAAAAAATTCATTATAACTAAATGAAAAGTATGATAATAAAAATTAAAAAATTGTTCCATTGTATTAAATACTTTAAAAATTTTACAAATAATACTACATTTATTTTTATTGGTGTGTAAATAAATATATATTAGTATTTTTCATAAAAAAATAATATAATAATTCTTTATATCAAAATAAATCTGTTAATAATTGATATGTTAAATTGGTACATTAAGTGAATTTTCTATTAATTTTATAAAATCTATATCATTGCATCATTATAATAGATGCAAACATAAATAAGAAATAATAATTTTAATTGACTTAATTTGATTTTCTAAAATTTTAGAATCTATCATAAACACATAAATAATCACCAATAACCGTTGGATTTAAGTTTTTTTTAATACTTATAGTATTAGAATTAGTTTTATCAAATAATATTACAAATATTTTATAAGTTAATTTATATTTTTCTAAAATTAAGTATAATAATTGAGATATGTTATGAGCATTTATATTTCATCAAAAATAATATAAGTTAAACAATATTTTTAAATTGTTCAGGAGTTATGGATCTAATAATAAGTCATACCCATATATATGAATGAGTCACTCTAAATATTAGAATATAAAAATTTTTATTATTTAATTTATTAAATTATTCAATTAATTTTTTTTCCTTACCTTACTAGTCTTTTAATTGTTAGGGGAAGACATTTAGTATAGATTAAGTAATTTTTGACAAAAAAAAAAACTTCAAATTTGTATTTAGATTAAAACTATAAAAAAATATTCAAGGAAAAAAAATCTAACGAATAATTTTCTTAATTTATTATAAAAATACTTAATTAAATTTGATTTAGTATCTAACATTAGTTAAAGAAAAACTAGATAATTAATTTTGAAAACGTTTAATTCCAAATGTCATCGATTGCTTCGTTTCGACGTATCATTTAAGTGACCCATAGCTACCATCCAATTAAAATTTGTAGGAGTCTTTGTAATATATATATTTTACATGTTTTCATGCGGACAAAATATTCACTTTCTCAAAATATTAATAAAAATAGAAAATTTTAAACGAGTATCTTGAACATTAGAAGTATCAATACTAATACATGTCAAACTTGCTTTTGATTCATCATTGGTAAATTGAATTTCATTCAGATCAACATTCAAATTAATTATTTCCTTGTCTTCTAAGACTAAGATGATGAAGCTACTTTCGTTAGAGTAGGAGAATTGACTCGTGGGGAAACTCAAAGTACGTCAAGATGATTAGATATTCACGGAGGAGATCTAAATTATGAGAGTAATTGTGATATTTTATTTGAGAGGAGGATTGTTAGGGTTCAATCAAAGTCTCACATTGACATGAGACCTTTTGGGGAGAGCTCAAGAGTAAAGCCATGAGGACCTAAGCTCAAAGTGGATAATATCATATTATTGTGGAGATATGTGGACATCTTTTAGACACAACAAATGGTATCAGAGTCATGGTCCAGACCAAATGATATGTGGGGTGACCTTAAACGAAATTGAGGGCAAACCTAGAGTTGATTAAGGGTGACTGGATGCTCGTGGAGAGGCTCGGAGTAGGTCAGGGTGACTGGATACTTGTGGGGAGGTCCTGAAGCAGGTCAGAGTGACCAGATACTTGCGAGGAGGCGAGTATGTCAGAGTGACCGGATGCTTGTGGGAAGGCTCCGGAGCAAGTCAGGATGACCGGATGCTTGCGGTGAGGCCTAGAATAGGTTAAGGTGTCCGGATGCCGATGCTTGCGGGGAGGTCCAGAGTATGTCAGGGTGATTGGATGCTCGCGGGAAAGCTCGAACCATGAAAATAATTGTGATCCTTCGTTTGAAGGGAGTATTGTTAGGGTTCAATCAAAATCTCACATTAGAAATATTTGCTAAAGATCATGGGTTTAAAAAGATGTATGATATCTCTATTGACATGAGACCTTTTGCGGAGAGCTCAAGAGTAAAGTCATAAAAAGCCGATCTAAAGTGGACAATATTATATCATTATAGAAATATATTGACATCCTTTAAGTACAATATTAAAGAATAACCGACATTAAATTATAATCATTGATAAAAAGTAAAAAAATTGTTGGTTGCTACTCGGAAAACCTAGAGGTTCCACTGTACAAAAATTTTGTACAAAGGTCTGAACCTTTTCCTAGCTACCATGTGTTCTTTTAAATTAAATTTTGGATCGCCTGCGGAACTTAACACGTTTGATCCAAAACTTAATCTATTTGTTCTTTAAGGTTTAGACTTGGATCTCCTGCGGAACTTAACACGTTTGATCCAAATCACCTAAGTTATTAATTCCATTAAATATTAATTTCCATAATTGGTTCCCAGTACTGACGTGGCGAGGCACATGACCTTCTTGGATATGGGAACAACCACCACCGACTAGACAAAACCTTTTATGGAAAGCTAATATTTAATTTCCTAAAATAACTTTAGGTCAACCAAAAGGAACAATCAAATCACAAGGAAAAGAAAAATAAAAGAACACAACTTCGAAAAACATATTCGAAATACTAGAATCGTAAGCCTCTTGTATTTGGTATTATTTCCATAAATAACTAGTATGATGCGGAAAGAAAAATTATTAGTTATACCTTATAGAAAAACCTCTTGATCTTCTACCGTATTCCTCTTCTAACCTCGGACGTTGTGTGGGCAACGATCTTCCGAGATGAGAAACCACCAAAGCACCTTCTTCTCCTTTCTTCAAGTTTCGGCCAAGCACTATGCTTCCAAGAGATGAAGATCTTTTTCCATCAATCAAGCTCCAAGGGATGTAAGCTTTCTCTCCTTCTTCTCCAAGCTAAAATCCGGCCACCACTTGATCTTCAAGGAGGAAGAGAGGTCCGGCCACAAGATGGAGAGAAGAGAAAGGAAGGAGGCCGGCCACACCAAGGAAGAAAAGAGGGAGAAAATAATAGAGGTTGTTCACCCATGAAGGCTCCTCTTTTATAATCCTTGGTCTTGGCAAATAAGGAAATTTTAATAAAAACTTCCTTAATTCTTTTGCCATGAAAAGGAAAATTTTATTTTAATTAAAATAATTTTTCTTCTTACTAAAACATGGCCGGCCACTTATTTCCTCAAATCAAGGAGAGTTTTAATTAAACAAAAATTAAAACTTCCTAATTTGTTTCCGGAAATTTATAAAAATTTCTCCAATAATTTTATCCCTTCATGATTGGTTTATAAAAAGGAAATTTAATAAATTAAAATCTTTCTTTTAAACATGTGGATAAAAAGAAAGTTATCTCTAAAAATTAAAATCTCTTTCAATCTACAAATAAGGAAAGATATCAAATCTTTTCTTAATCTTTTGTAGAAACTTATAAAAGAGAATATTTAATTTTTAAACTCTCTTTTAAATCATGAACATGTTTAAAAAGGAAAGTTTTCTTAAAATTTAAAATCCTCCTTTAATCAACAAATAAGGAAAGATTTCAAATTTTAAACTCTCTTTTAATCATGTAGATGATTTACAAATAAGGAAAGTTTTTACCAAAAATTAAAACCATCCTTTTAAACTTCAAATAAGGAAAGAGATTAATCTCTTCTCTTAATCTTTTGTAGAAAGTTATAAAAGGAAATTTTTAATTTTTTTAACTCTCTTTTAAAAACATGATATCCACATAAGAAATAATTTTAATAAAAATCCTTTTTAATATTCTAGTGGCCGGCCACCTAAGCTTGGGACCCAAGCTTTGGCCGGCCACCTAAGCTTGGGACCCAAGCTTTGGCCGGCCACCTTCATGGCTCATCCACTTGGTCTTGGCAAGCCTTAGCTTGGGTTCCAAGCTAGCTTGGCCGGCCCCATTGGATGGGTAAGAAGGTGGGTATGCGGTGGGTATAAATCTCTATATACTAGAGGCTACGATAGGGACCGAGAGGAGGAATTGGTTTTGGTCTCCCGATAAAATTAAGCATCCCGTGTTCGCCCCGAACACACAACTTAATTTTATCAATAATAATTCATTCCACTAGAGAACTATTATTGAACTACCGCACCAATCCCAAATTACATTTTGGGCTCCTTCTTATTATGAGTGTGTTAGTCTCCCTGTGTTTAAGATAACAAATGTCCACTAATTAAGTAAGTTACTGACAACTCACTTAATTAATATCTAGCTCCAAGAGTAGTACCACTCAACTTTATCATCATGTCGGACTAGGTCCACCTGCAAGGTTTAACATGACAATCCTTATGAGCTCCTCTTGAGGACATTATCAACCTAGTATCTCTACAACTTCCTTCTATAATCAACAACACACACTATAAGTGATACCATTTCCCAACTTATCGGGCTTATTGATTCATCGAACTAAATCTCACCCATTGATAAATTAAAGAAATAAATATCAAATATATGTGCTTGTTATTATATTAGGATTAAGAGCACACACTTCCATAATAACCGAGGTCTTTGTTTCTTTATAAAATCAGTATAAAAGAAACGACCTCAAATGGTCCTACTCAATAAACTCTAAGTGTACTAGTGTAATTATACAGTCAAGATAAACTGATACCTAATTACACTACGACCTTCTAATGGTTTGTTCCTTTCCATTTTGGTCGTGAGCTACTGTTTATAATTTATAAGTCGATAACATGATCCTCTGTGTGTGACACCACACACCATGTTATCTACAATATAAATTAATTGAACAACTACATTTATCACAAATGTAGACATTTGACCAATGTGATTCTTATTTCTAGATAAATATTTATACCAAAAGCTAGACTTTTAGTATACACTCTAACAAAAATAATCTCAACCATTCAAAAAAGAAAAAAATCACTCTCAACACGTTCCAACAATTAGAACCACCGAGCGGTGAACCGGTGGTTAACTGTCGGTTCAACAGTAATTCAAGCCTCGAACCAAAATCAACCCAGCCTGTCGAGTCTAGATCTAAGTGGATTAGATAAGATTTGTCAATTTCATCTAGCTAGATGATATGGCCAACCAAGCGAATTAGAGCCGTTGGACGGGTCAAATAATTTAGTTCAATAGGGAAAAACAATTGAGATAGTCTCATGGTCCCATCTGTCCAAACGAACATATTGGTCCAAATGATTCGGTAGGCAAGTCGAGTTAGATGATTGAATGAGCTAGAAGATTTGGTTAGAATGAACAAATCAAACAATCTAGCCTAGCTAGACTGATCAAACTGGTTAGGTTGATTGTGTTGATCAACTCAAATGGTTTGGTTAAGTTGGTCGGGTTAGATAGTTTAATTAGGCACAATGATTCAACCAGGTTGGGGCTGTTAAATCTGACTAGCTAGTCGGTTCTAGCCTGGTCTACCAAGTCGAATGAGTTAATTGAGCCAATGGAATCAATCAATCAATCAAAGCTGGTTAGCGAGTCTAGGTGGGTGATTGATTTGGGAGGTTCGATCAGGTTGATTGAGCTAGATGAGCTAGTTAGGGTGGTCAAGTTGGTTAGGCCAACGAAACTATTTGACTGGTCAAGTCTCAGTGTGACAAATTGTTCTAGCCTGTCCTATTGAATGTTCCAGCGGGCGCGAAGAAGGTTAACAAGGCTAGCCCTACGAGGTTCTTCCGGTCTTGAAAATTGATCGCTAAATATCAACGGATAGTCTTCATCCAACTGATCAAGATTGCTGTCTTAAAGAAGGCTCGGTCACGAGAGGAAGGGAGGCATCATCCTTGCTGCCTGATCAAGATTGCTTTGCTTCTTCTCCTTGTTCTCCTCTCTTCCTCGATTCTCCTCCTCTTCCTCCCTCTTGCCCACAATCTTCACCTCCTTCTGCTCTGACGCTCGATCAGCTTTCGGAGGCTTCACTTTGCGGCCGATCGCCGGAACACATGAGAAGCCAAGGCCCATCTCTTATGATCGCCAAGTTATATAAATTGATTTTAAATCTTCTCAGAAATACTCGGGCAGAATGTTTTGTTGATGCTGTTGAATTAATGATTTTGCAATTAGGAGCATTGCATTTATAAAGATGACAAACTTAGCCAGCAAGCAGTCAAACATCCAGTCGTTCAGCAGCACACGTTTCCTTGAGAACAACAGCAGAACTTGTGGCCTCAGCTCCTTCTCGAGCTCTCAGATAGATTACTTAAACTTTGACCTGAAATGGACTTGAGAGTCAGTTACTTTGGGAAGAAGAATAGTTAGCATTAAGTTAACAGTAAAGGAATTGTAAATGGAAATCAAGAGGTTTATGGAAAGAACTCTATTGTGTATCAAAACTTTAGTGTACATTAAAAGTTCATGATCTTAGTGTTAGTTTATATTACTTTATATATATATATATATATATATATATATATATATATATATATATATATATATATAAATTCATATAGGCATGCTTTCTCTCTCATACAACGGGTGTAAATCTAAGGTTTAGATTTATCAAATTGATTTGTGTGTAAACAAGTGGATTAAGCAACATCCACTTAATTATTGATAATTTCATTTTGAAAATCTTTTTCATTTTGATTTTAATGATAAAAAAAGGTCAATTATACATATATAGTGAACTTTTTTTTTAAATTTTTAGGGAAGTATTGCATTATTAAATTAATTAATTTTCTATTGCATAATTGTTATACTCCATTTACTTTATATTGCACACTTATACTTGAAACTAACTGACAATTCGAATATTTGTGATTGTGAGAAAAATTCCTGAATTGTTTATATTCCAACAAACTTCAAACTTTTGTATGTAAACGGATCCTATCTGAAAACTATATAGATAATGTATTGGAGAGGATGAATTAGTGGTTAACTAGTAGATCTGTTTACTCTATGGTAAAGCTTCCTTTTGCACAGAGACAAGCTAATAAAATATCAGTACCCAAGAAAAGGGGGGAGTCTTTAACAAAGGCTCTTCGACACTCAAGTCAATACCAATCTAGACGGATGAATGCATAACAGTGGGAACATGTGTGCGAGAGTAAGTTGCAGATATTCAGAGAACATATCTTTACCATGGAGAGGACTTCCCCTTTATATATCACCTCTCCTAACCTCCACAATCATGAGGTGGCCAAGTGTGTCAGAGTTTGTTAGGCAATGTATAATAATTATCTGAGAAATCTTCTCTTTACCCATATGTATATTTCTTTTGTCGTTTATAGTTTCTATTATTACTGAGGTCGATAAAGGAATATGCTGTTATAAATGGTCTGCTAATGGGAGACACGATGATCCCTGAAGAAATTTTCAGAAGAATATTCTCTAACACATAGTTATTATTTTGATAGGTTGTTAGGATATTTTCTACTGAATATATCTCGGTCGGTCCTTAAGGCCAGCCGTCTCTATTGAGCTGCTCGGTTATATTATGTATAATATGCTTTGTTGTGTATTATACTGCCTATTTGATGGCCACTTAGTAAGGTTGATCGCCTTTATATCTATCTCGGTATTAAGCCGCTCGGTTATATTCTGTATAGTTTTGAGACATTTGTTCAGAGAATAATATAATATCCTGCTTATGCTAGGAATCCACTTGAGAACTAATATGATGCCCAAGACACATTGAGAGTCTATTTGAGAAATAATATAATAAGTTGTGTGTGCTAGAAATCCGTCCGGTCTGTAATATGAAGCTAAGCGCCTTAGCTCCGGTCGGTATTTTGTCCATCCGGGCGTATAACGAACCTATAGAGAAATGCTATGTTATGAGAGGTTTGGTCAATATTCTGAGCCAAAGTGTCATAGGGTTGGTCGACTTTATGTCCGGACGGGATTATAATAACTTGTAAGTAAAGTGCACCCGGCCGCCTGACCAAATTTATAAAGTTATCCCACTTATACATAGAAGAGATGAGTATGAAGTCATATAAACTTGGTCAGTTATACTATTGAACAGGTACCCATAGGGTTATCCGGTGCTCAGATCGACCAGGCGTATGTGGAGAGGCTCTTACAAAGTAATGAGTTTGGCCCTCCCTTTAACTAGGTCTTGTTGGTGCAATCGACCTCCAAGATTTTAATGTCCGATAAATATGTTTAAATAAGTTTAATGGAGCTTGATCATGGGAAGTCCTAGTCATGGCTAGGCAAAGATGGGAAGTCAACCGAGTGACTAGTCCTAACTGTGGTTAGGCAAGAGAAGTCCTAGTTGCCAGCTAAGCAAGGGAAATCTCGATAGATCGTGAAAGCCAGGTGGATTCGATGGGTCTGAAGGACCAGATTCCTGGGTAGCTGAATACTGAGGCAAGGGAAATCTTTGTAGATCGTGGAAGTCAGGTGGATTTTGTTGGGGATCGGACGGTCGGCTTGAAGGGGGATTAGATAGACGGCACCCCTAAATCCTTGCTTCCTACACTTGTTAACTTGCGCAGCGGAAATACAAAACAAACAAGCTAAACTAAAGACAAGAATAAGAAAGAATGCAAACCGCTAACAAGCTCGTTTACGTGGTTCGGAGATAACTTGCTCCTACTCCACGGCTGTCCGTAAGGTGGACGATCCCTCAATCCGTCGGTGGATTAATCCCCGGAAACTCTGGCTAGCACAATCCTCCTTGTCGGTGAAGAAACCTCGCCACAACTCGATCAAGAACACTTGGATTGCTAGGGCACTAGTTGACTACTAATTAGAGGTTACCCACCACTAATTTTGTCAAGGATAACCAAGCTTCCAAGCCTTGGTTATATAGGTCGTGGGTTGAAAACCCCGCCTACCAGTCGACTGCCAAAACATGCAGTCGACTGTCCTCTGTGGAAATTTGACAGTTACATCCCAACGGCTCGATACCAGTCGACTGATCCCCACTGATCGAACGAACAGAACAATTCTGTTCGCACCCAGTCGACTGCGCGGTCGACTACACCAGTCGACTGCTAAAACATGCAGTCGACTGCTACAGTAACGCTACAGTACTGCTACAGTAAAACCCTGAAACTAGGATTTTACTCCGAGTACAATCTCTCGTGCATTCGTACCCTCACCCTTATGACTCACTTGACGCTTCTTTGCATCCTTGACCTCTTGCCTTCGAGCTTACTTCCTTTGGTTCTCGTCCCTCGGATGCATTCAAGCCCGCGGCTCGTCCCCAATGCCATCCTTCGTGTATGCCTCGAAGTCGCTTCCCTCGACCTTTGTCCTCGTTGCCTTGTCCACGGTCCCTCGGATGCTCCATTCTTCACCGGACCCGAAGCCATCATCCTGAGTCACATGTGTATCCTGTAAACCTGCACAACTCAAATACACATATCAAATACAAGGGTGAACCTAACTTAAACCCTTTGCCCAAACACCAAAACACATGGTCGCACGGACCATTGAGATTGCTCCAACAGATTTGATAGGTCTGGAGGACATGATCCCTGGATAGCCGAATGAGTCTTGGTGAGTGAAGCCAGGTGGAGGGGGTAGTAACCTTAGGTTCTAGTGAGTGAAGTTAGATGGTGAAAATACTAGGGGGAGATAACCTTAGGTAGCAAGAAGTCTTGAAGGAGTGAACTCCAAGCAAGGTTGATTGGATGGTTTCTTGTCAATCACGCACGATCGACCGAACCAACGAATCTCAATAAATCTAAGTTTAGGTTTACCATAGTATTCTGTATTACTATTATTGTTGTTAGCTAATGTAATATTACAGGAAAAGTCTTAGTGGATTAGGCGATCAAACACTGAGCAGGCAAAGTTCAAACAGATCTGGAGGATCAACGTTTGGCAAGTAGGTTGAGGTAAGCAACTAGAGAAGCGACAGTGATGTCGTGTTCCTGAAAGGAACAACTTAAAGTCGTCGATCCAACTCAAGAAACCGGGAAGGTTTTCAAGTTGAGATCAAGACAGTTAAACTGTCTATTATTATTACTCATGCATTAGATATATTATTACTGTGCTAATATCTGTTTTGCAGGATTATTGTCTAACACAGTTTTGTAGGTTCGGCTTGATTGGTCGACCGAACTCGATGATATATCGACTGAACAAGGGTAACTAAGAACAAACACTAGTTCAGATCAAAGCAGAGCTAAATCTGATCCAAACTCGATCAGTTGACCGAACCAAAGGATCGGTCGACCGAACCCTGACGATGTGGCACAGATCAGTTCGGTCATAAGCAGAGAAGGAAACTAAGCTGATTGGTCGACCGAACTAGCAGATTGGTCAATCGAACGATCACCTCATCAATACAACATTAAGTGTGAATCTCAGCGAACAGGGAAATTCTTTGTTCGATCGACCGAAAAAAGTGATCGGTCGACCGAATACTTTAATGTCATTAAATGTCGAAGATCGAATCAGCATCGGAGCTCAGTGAAGATGGAAGGGAATTGGTTCGGTCAACCGAACCTAGGGATCGGTTGATCGAACGTCGACGACTCTTATAAAAGTGAGCTCGAGGTCCAAGGCTGGAAAACGAAATCTAGTGGGTTCGAAGTTCATCTCTGTGCTAGTTGCTACTGTTTGTACTACTGCTCTACAACTCGTCTTCACGCAAGCTACTACTTCATTCAAGCGCCGATCGAGCATCATCTTCCATACAAGTGTCGATATGTTTTTATTTTAAGAAGCTTGCATTGTATTTAAACTCACATAAGATAGTAGGTTGTTACTATCTTATATTCTTGCATATTGTACGCACTACTTCTTTCCGAGGTTTTCGGAAATAAGAGTTTTAGTGGATTTCCCAATTGTGCGATCAAGGATCGCGAGCCTTGGAGTATGAGTCGACCTAGGCTTTAAACCAAGTAACCGAACATGTTCTTTATTTTCCGCTGCACGACTTTGATTTAAACGATTAAAAGAAAAGTTTTTAGAGTGTGATATTCACCCCCCCCCCCCCCCCCTCTATCACACTCTTTCAATCCTACATGTCTATGACTGGTCAAATGTGAGATAAATCGATTATTCTAGCCGATCTGTAAGGGTAATCGTCCTTGAACTCGATCGGTTATTAACTGACCAGGCACGTTGTTTCTTTAGTTTAAAAGTGAAACACTGAAACCCCTTATGTTTGATTGGTTTAAGGGTCGGTCGGCCTTTTTTCCGCACGGCTTGGAATTCGGCCAGGCCCATCCAACGAGCCCTAGCATCGGGCAACCAATCAGAGCTAGATGGGGAGATGTTCTCCGTTGACTTTGACTTTCATGTCACCTTGACTTTAACCTTTATATCATCTCCTGGGTCTGCTTGTTATAACTCGTTTCATAAACTATTATATATATGGATCGATAAATTTGATTATTTATTTATAATTCTATCACATAAATTAAATGCACAATACTCGAGCTAGATGTATATAGCTTGAGGGATCGGATTAGTTAAGTAATCGACTTGAGAGCTTAGGAGTAAGGTTGTAAATGAATTGAACATTCATGAATAAATTTAATATTCAGCTTGATAATAATTTATTTATGTTCATTCAATAAATATAAGGTCAATAATTGAAAAAAAACTTGTTAATATTTGTGAATGATGTTCGTAAGTAATATTCATGTTTTTATTAATATACTAAATAAATAAATAAACTTTTAAAATAAATAAAATAAGTTTATATTATCAAATTTAATAATTAATTTAAAATATAAAAATATCATACATCCAAATAAATTTGAATTGACAACCGGATAAAATTTAAATGAATTAAAATTACATTCATACAAAAAATAAATCAAGTAAAGCTTAGAACAATGATTTTTTATAATTTGATCCATTTTAAATCCGATTTAACTTGACTTCGACACGACTTATCTCGTTTACCGCCCTGAGATCACAAGCTTCCATTGCAAGCAAGAGGCTTGATTACTTGCTGAGCAAGTTCCTCAGACATTGGATTTTGTTTTTTTGTCCACCCATCGAAGTAGACTAAATACATCTACTTATCTGTCTCATTTATATATATATAAAAGACTTAGTCATGATGTTACTCTCAAGGAAACGTGAGCCAACCAGATGTTTGACTCCTTGCGGGACAAGTTTGTTATCTTTTATAAATGCAAATGCTCCTTGCAAGCTCATTAGTTGATCAACACCATCAACAAAACGTTGATCTGCTCGAGTAGTTCTGAGAAGATTTGAATCAGTTTATATAACTTGGTGTTAATTAAGAGGGTATAGATAGCTAGAGATGGGCTTTGGCTTCTCATGTGTTCCGGCGATCGGCCGCAAAGTGAAGCCTTCGAAAGCTGATCAAGCGTCGGAGCAGAAGGAGGATGTGAAGATTGTGGGCAAGGGAGAGGAGGAGGAGGAGGAGAAGCGAGGAAGAGAGAAGAAGGAGAAGAAGCAAAGCAATCTTGATCAGGCAGCAAGGATGATGCCTCCCTTCCTCTCGCGACCGAGCCTTCTTTAAGTAGCTCGTCTTATTGTCGTGCTCATGTTGTGTTGTTTCTTCAATTATTTCTTGTGTTATTAGTGATATTCGATATGTTTTTTACTTGTGGATTTAAGTCTTTTTCATTCTAACAAATCTTCTAGCTCATTCAATCGTCTAACTCGACTTGCTTGATTGAATGGTTTGGGCCCCCACGGGCGGGATCAGCCGGTTATGACATGGTATTCTTGCATCATGAGTCGGGAGGTCGAAGGTCTGCGGCAGCAATTGCGATAACATCAATATCTGTCCGTGCTAAACACCTAAGACCGCCATGTCATAGCTGGGCCCGCATTCACCGTGATTTACTCCCTCTCATACTTGTGGGGCCGGGGTGAGGGGGCCGCTGGGTTGGCGGTTCCAACCTTTTTGCATCTTGATTGAATGGTTTGGACCAATAGGTTCGTTCGAACAGATGGGACCATGAGACTCTCTGAACTAAATTATTTGACCCAACCAAAAGTTCTAATTCGCTTAATTGGTTGGCTATCTGATCTAGCTTGATGTAATTGACTAGTCCTATCTTGATTTGCTTGGACTAACGAGCTTGTCCGATTTTTTGAAACCGACAAGCTTCTCCAACCCACCTAGCCTATCTAAACCAATCAACTCATCTAGCTTATTGGACTGAGTAACTTGTCTTAGTCCTACTCTTTGAATTGACTAACTCGTTTCACTCACTTGGACTAACTGACCAAATTTGATTGATCCTCTTGACTCACTTGAAAAAAAAATAATAATTAATCAAGTTTGATAACATTGAGCCTAAGGTGACCGGTCCAACTCACGGAAGTTTTTCATCGATCACCAGGATAAATCGGGAAACGCTCACGTGAGTAATGTGGGTAACTCAGAAGCTAGCTCAGCATCCTTTAGTTATGTGCCTCATTTAGAGAAAAAATTCTTATAAATTTATCATAACTAGGGCTCGAACCGTAAATATCTAGATACTATAACCCCGAGATTTCTTGACTCACTTGAATTAATTTGCTAAGAATGACTTTCCTTCCTTTTCAATGGAAGTCATCTTCAATTTTCATTGATCATATTTTTCCCTTACACTAAATACCAATATATATATATATATATATATATATATATATATATATATATATATATATATAATAATTTTATTTTTGTTAAACAAACGTTGCCTTACTGCTCATGTCAAATGTTTCAAAACAAATTTAGATTCTCTTAATGATTTCATACACACGTTAACAAGCATATATCACAACAATATACTATGTATACAGAAAAAAATAATAATTTCAATTAATTTTATTGATTATTCCTAAGGATAATCAATCTATTTCTATAAAAAAAAAAATTCATCAATCATCAGAATAAATCTCAGTTAATCTCATATCTTTAATCATATATGACAACAGTAGAGTGTGCATACAAATTTATGTATCATAAATTTAAATTTAGATAATTACATGAAAAATATATGTGCTAAATTAGCCTTTAATTCAACATGATAAAAAAAAAAGCCTTTAGATGTGCGAAATTAAATTAAAAAATAAAAAAATACCCCTTTTAAAAAATATTAAAAGGGCACTTGTATTTTAAAAATATTTTTATAGTATTTTAAATTAATTTTAACCAAATGTTACTCTAACAATATTATATATATATATATATATATATATATATATATATATATATATATATATATATATATATATATATATATATATATATATATATATAATTTTATATGGATAGAAATTTTAAAAATATTTTTTTTTATTATAATAAAAAATGATACTCCATGTAGGGAGGAAGATTATTAGTGCAATTATTTTTTAATCAAGATTGACTAGTTTAACTAAGTTCGAATGAATTTGAGTTTGAGTTTTGATATTTAAACCATATGTTATTGGACAATATCTGAGAAAGGTCAAATAGGTTAAGAAGGATCAGTACTTGACTAGTAAAATCCTAATTGGAGGTTAGAAAGGCAAGTCCTAAATCGAGGGTTAGGTAAAGGGAAAGTCAAGTGGGTCAAGGAGGATTGCAAGTTGGCAAGAAAAGTCCAAGTAAGTCAAAGAAGACCGCACATTGACAAGCAAAGTCAAGTGGATTAAGGAGGATCGTGCGTTGGCAAAACAAAGCCCTAATTGTGGTTAGACAAAGGGAAGTCCAAGTAGGTCAAGAAGGACTGCACATTGGCAAAGAAAGTCCTAACTACGGTTAGGCAAAAGAAAAGTCCAAGTGAATTAGGGAGGAGTAGATTAGCAAAGAAAATCCAAGTGGATTAAGGAGGACCGTATGTTAGCAAGGAAAGTCCTAACTGCAGTTAGGCAAGTAAAGTCTAAGTGGATCAAGGAGGATTGTACATTGACAAAGGAAATCCCTAACTGCGGTTATGCAAGGGGAAGTCAAGTGGGTCAAGGGAGATCGCATGTTGGTAAGGTAAAGTCCTAACTACAGTTAGGTAAAAAGAAAATCCAAGTGGGTTAATAAGGACCATACTTAGTGACCGAAAGTCTAATAAAAAGTTAGCAAAGTCCAAGTGGGTCAAAAGGTTGATCGACCACTTGGTGAAAAGTTCCAACAGGTCATGATTGACCGGAGATTGGGCAAGGGAACCATAGACTTGGGTTAAGCAAGTTAAGATTGAATAATCGATCAGGTGATCAATTGAGACTAATGTCAATCGATCAGTTGATCAATTGAGTGCATCTCTTCACGAAGTGCATGGTGAATCAATCATCTAATCGATTCACCCTGAACCCAATCGATCAAGTGATTGATTGGAAACTGGTTTTCGTGAAGTACAATGCATTGCACTATGTTGAATCGATTGGGAAGAATCCCAATCAATTGAGAATATCATGAGAAGGTTAATCAATTAGCTAATCGATTAAGCTTTGTCGCAAGCGAATAAAGAGCTTTTGAATCGATTAAGTGATCGATTGAAGCCGCTTGATTGATTAGGTAATCGATTGGGAGAAGCTCGCAAGCTAATAGAGGGCTTTGTAATCCATTGTGTGATCGATTAAGTAGGCTCGTAATCAATTGGCTAATCGATTAAGGGATGAAGAAAAGAGTTGTTGCGAAGTTTGGACAGCTGGATGCGCTCGTATATGACGTGGTAATTGATTAAGGTTAAGGACAATCAATTGGAAACCTTAATCCGCGTGATATAAAGATGACGACGAAGATTCAAACATAAAGTTTTCTTCTCTGATTCTTTCTGCCGGTTCTTAAAGATTCTTAAAGCAAAGTGTTGTTGCATTTTCAAGCATCAAAAGGTAATTCATAGCAACAAGAGATCAAGAGTAAAGTTCCTTATCGTAGTATTCATTTCATTGTTCTTGTTGTATCTTTTATTGTATTTCTTGTGTATTCTCGTGTTAAAATTTGTATGAAACTTCTTCACCTCTTAGAAGGAGAATTTCATAATGTAATATGAGTGAGGAGAGTGAACCCTTGAACTAACGTTTACTTCGAATTTCCGCTATAATAAATTATCAACAAAATGATTTGAATTAATCATTCCCCTCTAGCTTGCTGAAGTGTTCAAACACATACCGGATGCGAATTTGGCCCCAACTCGAATTCGTACCGGATCAATGGGTTACCCATTGACCCAATTAAAAGGATTAGAACCATATAACAGTCTCATCTAGGGACACGTCATATCTAGAATTAATCGTGAATCATTGGTTCATTTTTTTTATTTGAACACTGGAATAGATTGTTCGAACCGTTAATTGTATTTAAAAAATGATAGAGATTTTTTTTTGACCATTATTTAATTAATAACTATGTAATGATTATTATTTTCCTAACTCTATAAATATATAATTTCTCTATTCTTATCTTTAAATTTTGAAATCTCTGTCACTTTCAACTTTGATTCTTTAAATTTTATGGAAAAAGGGAGGTTCATCTCGATGTTAAAAGAGCAAAAAAAAAATAGTCACTCCAAATATAGATTTCAATAATATTATGATGATGAACTAGAATAAATTTTAATACCTGAAATAAAAAATGTATTAAAACGTTTAAGGATCGAGATAATCTATCTTTAAAATTATCTATTTTTATTATATATATATATAATCATTCTTTCATATGGCGCCTCTTATAAATTTCAATAAATATATATATATATATATATATATATATATATATATATATATATATATATATAATCATTCTTTCATATGGTGCCTCTTATAAATATCAATCGGGCAATGGATCATTAAAGTGAGACATTAAAACGAAAGATCCGATCGGATTTAGAGAAAGAAGACGGTATATGGAATGAGAGGCTTCAAACCGCATTAAAACTTGTGTTATTGTGCTTAATTGTTTTGCTTGCTACAACTTAATTATTCTCTTTTTATACAATTTAACATTTTTTATCATTGCTGATCGACTTAGAAGGGTCCACCTCCAAGGAAGTCTTCTAAGGAAGTTTAGTATTTTGGTAGATGTCGAAGTCTAAGGGGTGGTCAATCGAGAGACTAGCCGGTGACAGAAGGCCCCTCGTCCTCGTTCAGAAGAAGTTCGGAGGAGGTTGGCCGGGCTTAGGTAAGGGACAGCACGTCCATCGGCATAGACATAGGCGCAAGATGCCAAAGAAGAGGCCGGTCGGACCGATTAAGGCGGAATCCAGTTAGGCAAGAGACATTCATGCCGATCGGCCACGACATAGGCGCAGGAGGCCAAAGAAGAGGTCGGTCGACCCGATCAAGGGGAAGCTGGCCAGACGGCAACCAACAAATATGACGGGGATATATGTCAATATCCTTCTGGGAGTCAGTGTCGCCGATTAATGGGGCGTATGGATAGAATATCCTTTTGGGAGTCAGTTTCGCCGACTGACGGCGGGGAAGGACGGAGGATCGTACGGAAGAAGATCTCGTCGTCGTTGCAGAGATACGCTTGCCCGTTATGGTAAGAGGTCAGGGATTCTTTTTCAATGTTAACTTTTAGGGAAAGTTTGGGAATACGTATCGTCCGAGAAGCGTGCAGTCTACTCGTCGAAGTCTTATATAAGGAGAGGAGCATCCCCCCCCCCCCGCCCGCCCCGCCCCGCGTGGAGGTACGCAAAAACGTCTTCTGGAGCCACTATTCTCTTCCTCTTTGCTTCCTTTGTTCTCCTCGCGTGTCGGTGTGTGACTTGAGCATCGGAAGGCTGTCGCCGGGAACTCTCTCCCGGCTTGGCACTAATGACTTGTGGTTGCAGGAGCGCGGGAGCATCAGTGAAGATGAAGGGTCATCTCAGCATCGCTTCCCGATAACCATTTACTCAGCTTATGAAGATGATCAATTACAATTTACTTTAATTTTACTGTTATAACTTTAGTTTTATCATTGCAAATTATATATTCTAAATTATATATTTAATTAATTTTCTATTGCATAATTTTAATACGCCATTTATTTATTATTTAATTTTGGATATTTATGACTGAGAAAATTTTATAATTTTTATTCAATCAAACTTCAATTATTAATATTTTAATTAGAATAAAATAATTATTGATTTATTGAAGTAAATTACAGAGAGTAAAAAAAAACAATGATTCCTTGTGGTCAAATTTGATGGTCGATTGAAATTTGAGATTTAACTAAATCCTAATTTAATTAGAAAAACTATTTTGAAAATGAATTTTGTCTGCGGCATTAGTCTAGGTTGACATTAACGTGTTAACGCCACTATGTTATTTTTAATTTTTTTTTTAATATATAGCAATTGAATGCGTTAATACTAAATCACTACTAAAAATATCCATATCGGCATTACTTATAATTTATAGAATACTACGATCGAAATCGGATCATAAAATCATATGATTCTATCAAAATCTATCATATATGATTAATAATTAGAAAAAAAATCTAAAAACTTTTATATATCTTACTATTTTATTAAAAATCTCCCCCCTTTACTAACTAGGTGAAGCCTAAAATGAATTTACGTTAATATCTTTTTTCTATTCACACTAAAAATAATTTCAAGATTTATTAATAATTCCACAAGTAAAACAATCATTGATCTAGAGTTTAAAACTCAACTGCGCATATTATTATGAAAATTTCTCATCATTAATTTCCTTTTTATATAAAAAAATATAGTTCTCTTTAGTCTCACATCTTAGAATTGACAACACTATGATCAAAGAAACTTCTATAAATATTTTAGACCGACAATGTTCAAAAAATATACTTTTCTTAATTTTTTTTACTAAGATAAGTATAATATTAAATTAAATTAATTTTTTTTCATAAGAAAGTCGTAAGAGTGAGACAATTGAAAATCAGGATGACAATTGAAAATCAGGGTGACAATTGAAAATCAGGGTGACAATCGAAAAATCCAAACAATTCGGATTTTCAAAGACCCAAATAATTCAGATTTTCAAAAGTCAGTGATTTCAATAAATTATATTACACACGCGATGCGTGTGCGCAAGTAATAATATTTATATTTTCATATTATAAAATGAAATAATATAAAATTTCTATTAACACGATAATAATAACACATTCAACTTCAAAAATATTTACTTGATTTATAAGATAATCTAATTTAAATACTAACAAAGCACCTAAAGTACATAACAGAAGCTATTAAATCCTTTGATTCAACTATGAACGCCAAAAATAATTTTCTAAAGATTGGTTGATGTCACACAATACTAGACAATAGTCAATAGACATCCAAAAACTCATCATTTTGGGGAAAAGAAATGACAGAATATTATTGATAAAAAACTAACTCAAAAATAATTAAACATGTATTTAAATAATTTAAAATCCTAATAAGATGGAAAAAATATGATAAAAAAGAGAAAATCTTCTAGACATCTTAAAAGGATTTAAATGATATTTTTTTGATTTAAAATAGGATGATTAAGGATAAACTTTGAAATTTATTAAAAATCTCTGAACGAGATTTGATTTGATATATTTATAAGCTCCGTGGTTCAATACGAGTCAAAAGTTATGACCTCTCAAAGCTTCCACCGATCCTGCTCCGATTCTACTCCGATCTTGTTATGATCCTACCAATTCTGTTCCAATCCTACCGATTCTATTGTAAAAATCGATTCTGCACGATCTTGAATCGATTTTAAATTTCCAGATCGTAAGATCCTACGATCCAGATTACAATTTTACAAACCATAGCTTCAAGCATTGACACCAATACGGATACTTAGGGAAATGTACATATGGTTGCAATCTAATAGTTAAATTTTATAATCATACGTACTCTCATTACTTTTTATGATTTTCTTTTACCATTTATCCTCCAAAGATATTTTTTTTTGTTTATTCTTCTATTTTTGAAAAAAAAAATCACCGTGAAATTGTATCAATAAATACTAAATGCAGCTCCACGGACTGACACAGTTAATATTTACACATAGTTTTACTATGATAAATATTAAGATGACGTTTGGTTTAGAGGTTTGAGAATAAGGGAATGGATTCATTCCCGTATTTGGTTGATAGGAATGGAATCAAGATTTTGGAATGAAACCCAAAAAATTGGATATGGATGAAACCCCCCTCCCTAGACCCTTGTGTTTTGATGGAATGGAAATAAGAATTAAGTTTTGGATGAAAATATCCTTAGTATATTTGTTTAATTTTTCTTTCATTCCACTCTTTCTACTTATTCTCTCTCATCATACTTTCTCTCTTCTCATTCTATCATCACATTTTCTCTCTCAACATACTTTCGCCCTCCTTATTCTCTCTCATCACATTTTCTCTACCATTTTCTCTCTGTATTCACTCTCATCACACACACACTCTCTCATTATTTTCTTTCTCTTCATTCTCTCCTCATTTTTTTATCATACTTTCTCTCTCATCATTCTTTCTCTCTCCTCAATCTCTCTTACCATACTCTTTCTCCATATTTTATCTCATCACACTTTCTCTCTCTTCATTCTCTCCAATCACACTCTCTCTCCTCATTCTTTCTCATCACTCATTCGCTACCATTGTCTCTCTGTATTCTCTCTCATCACACACTCTCTCTCATTATTTTCTCTCTGTCATTCTCTCCTATTTTTTTATCATATTTTCTCTCTCATCATATTTTCTCTCTCTTCAATCTCTCTTACCATACTCTCTCCATATTTTCTTTCATCACACTTTCTCTCTCTTCATTCTCTTCCATCACACTCTCTCTCCTCATTTTCTCTCATCACACTTTTTCTCTTTTCATTTTTTCCTATCATACTTTCTCTCTCATCACATTTTCTCATCATACTTTCTCTCCTCAATCTTTCATTTTCTCTCATCACACTTTCTCTCTCTTCATTTTTTGCCATCACTTTTTCTCTCTTAATATACTTTCTCTCTCATCATACTTTTTCTCTTCTCAATCTCTCCTATCACGCTCTCTCTCCTCATTTTCTCTCATCACACTTTCCCTCTCTTTATTTTTTCCCATCACACTTTCTCTCTCATCATATGTTTATCTCATATTCAACTTTATCTTCCATTTAATGTTTTTTCTTATTTTCCTTTAAGGGTAAAAAAGGATATTTAAGTTCATTTTGATTGAAAATATTCAACTAACCAAACATTATTTTTAGGAATGATATCCAAGCTCATACTCATTCTCATTCCACAATACTATGATACTCATTCCGATTCTGATTCCAATGAGAGAACCAAATGCCACCTAAATGCAATAAGATACATTTTGTACATTGATACTAAATGCAATTAGATGGGCAATTAAATGTCATGAGATCTTGGGTTCGAATCTCAGTAAAGTCGAGGTAAATACTTCTCTTATGTGCTAGTCACTATTCCAAAAACTAGTAGCTGTCCGTAATTTACCTCCTCCGAGTTGATCTTGGGACGGATTAACGGGGACACTGGGAGAGAATGTATTCATCTTTTGCCACAATTAGATGGGCTATAGTCGAGCCACACGTGACAATGAGACTGAATTTATTGAGCTGGGTAGGCATGGTAATCTATTGGCTGCGCGGCTCAGACAGGTCAAACAAACCAATTGGGTTGGTCAAATTAGATGGTCAAACCCGCCAATCGGTCTTGGTGAGTTAGTTAAGTCATATAAGCTACTCGAGTCGATCAGCCAAGTGAGTTTGTTAGATAGGTACCATCATCAAACCATCCAGTCACTACAACAAAAAAGCTAATAGACAACGCTTTTAAAGCGTTGTCTTTGTGCCTAAAAAAACGTTGTTAAAGGCACTGTTGTTAAAAGTCTGCTCAACGACAACGCTTTTAAAGCGTTGTCGTTTGTAGCAAAGACAACGCTTTTGCAACACTTTAAAAGCGTTGTTGTTTTTGGCAAAGACAACACTTGTGCAACGCTTTAAAAGCGTTGTCTTTTTAAAATAAAAATTAAAAAAATCTATTTACAAAATTATTTTTTTATATTTACAAAACTATTAATTTTCTTTTACCATGTCTAGATTCGAATTTGACATATAAAATAACATTAATTAGCTCGGCTAATGATTTCAAACTCGTACCAAAACAATAAAATTCAATTACAAAGTATTAGTATTTACAAGAGAATTCAACTATACACAAAGACTAAATAGTTCTGTTTCAAAGTAGATAGTGACATTCGAATTTAAAACAAAAAAAAACACAAAATAGCTAATCGGCCTCGAAGACAACGATCTGCATGCTTACTTCTACTAGATATACTGATCAAAAAGGATTGTCGGCTTGAGACTGGGACAAAACCTACACTGAACTCTTTTTTCGAGAAGTTAGTCTGCATCCTGAAAGACATGAGGCTTTATCAGGTATAACCAGCAATGCTTGGAAGAAAGGACACCTAGTAAGCATTCTCCAACTCTCTAGCAATCTGTATGTCAGTAGGCATGAAATGCTGGATCAGTGCCTTCATTACGAAATGGGGAAGCATCCCAGCCACAAGGACACCTAGTAAGCATAGCCAAAATAGTCCAGTCCTCATTACGTTAAAGACGACCCTGTATGCAAATGCAAGGTGCAATAACGTTAGAGCAATCATAGAAATCAACGCATCGATACAAAAATTTCATTTTGTCAAACAAGTTTAAGTTCTTAATTACTTTATAATATAATCTTGCGATGAGTTTGTGGAAAACAGACGTACCAGTAACCTGGTAGAAACCACACGGAGTTGATGATAATCTCACATAATAGTGTTGCAGCAATGCAGCCCATATTGATAAGCAGGGAAGGTTAGATTAACATGTTAAAGATAATATTAGTGAGATAATGCACATCCATTCTTAAAGATAGTAGATTTGTAAATTCCATGCAACCATAAGAAAGGTAAATTGAAAGTTTGATAATTCCATGCAACATTGTTCATAAACACATACCAGAATAGGATGAAGACAAAAATAGCATTACGATAAAAGTTGTACAAGATCATGTAGGCCATCCTCTGGTAATTCCAATGCCCATGAACTAACAAGAGGGGCGCTAAGAATCGGAACTTCTACTAGACATGAAGTCATTGTTTGCATTGCATCAAGCAAACTATAAAGTAAACGTTGTTTCCCCTGCATACACATGTATCAAAAAGATCAAAGACTTAGAATAAGGCAAAGGCTATTGCATAATGAGATAAAAATGGAACAACAAAGGAGGATTGACAAGGGAACACAAGCAAGTAAAGAAGTACTTGCACAGAATTCTGTTAGTGGCTAAAAGTTACTACACGTACCTGAGCAAAAAGATCAAACTCATCCAAGATAAAAATTATTGATTTGTGAGATAATCCACACTCCCTGTCCATGGCAAAATATAAATAGATGAAAATTCAATCAGAAGTTCAGAATGCCAAGGAGAAACTTCTCAGACTTTCAAGTTTGAACATGAAAAATACAGGTTGGTGGAAACCTGTACTTACTTTAACATATCAATCATGAATCCAGCATTATCATCTGATGAAGCCTAGAAAACATAATAAGATCTAGAGTTCATACCTTGGATGACTATAAAGTATATTATAATTTTTTTTACACTGAAAATCAACTTTGTGTTTGACAATGGTTCTTGCCTAGTGTTTGAGTGAGATTTTATTTATTTTCTCCATCAATTCGAGAGAATCTCATAACATTTCTTTATAATCACTTAAAACTAGGCTCAACTAAAACAACACAATGTATAACCCAACGTATTGCAGAGTGAAAGTAGCATTGGCTGAAAAAGGATAATAAGATGGATTATGATTGTAGTGAATCTCATAACATGTCTTCAACTATGAGAGCGCAGGAAAAAACTAATGGTATTGCAAACTAGCCCTAAACCTCCAAAAAAATAAGAACTAGATAATAAAATTATACAAATTCAATCACTTCACCATAGACCATCAATCGAGTAGAAATCAACCAATGACAAAATTCGTAATGTAGAACTTAAAGCACAAAGCAGAAATTACCAAAACCAGAGTGATCACTTGATGGCAACAACATTTAGCATACCAAACCATAATTAGTTTTACCAAGGACTTTAGCCACAACAGTGAGATATAACCCTAACAATCCTGGAATGATAAGATTCATAAAAAGTGAAAAAAAACACAAATGCATGAGTATGATTTCCCATAACCCTAGATATATTGATGAAAGTATTAGCAAAGGAGAAAGCGGGGTTCGAACCTGGAGTTGGTTTGCTTTGATGTGCTCCCAGATTTTTTGACGGCATCCACCAGTGCGATTTCTGGGATGCCGAGGAATTTGCTCATCGCTGGAGACAAAGGCAGCTTCTGATGAAAGGCCCCCTTGGGCTTCATCGCCCCCTTGGCCACCGCCTTCACTGATGCTTCCTTGGACCCACCCTTGGCCGCCACCATGAGCACCCTGCAAGTTCCTAAAACCCTAGACATGGCTATTAGAGCAGACAGCATTTCTAGAAAGTAGGGAAGACTAAACTTAAGAAAGGAAGACAAAGAACTGAAAATAGTTCAACATCAAAATCCCTATTTTAACTCCTGAATAGGGTTAATGTAGATAGGAATCGCGACTAAACTAGGAACTTCAGAAGTATTACTTTTGGTTTTAAACAAATTTGTTAATCTCACAAATCCAAACAGACTAAACTCCTCAACTACCAAAATTGATAAACCCAGATTGCACACATCTAGCAGCATAAAGTTCAACCCACGGCAAAAGGGGCAAAAGAATGTTTTCCTACTAGTAAACTTCTAGCTTTGACAGAAAGATCTTCATTCGAAGAATTAAGTCATAGATTTCTAACGTGGAAAATGGGGGGAATAAAAAAGGACAAAGGGAAGTGAATTGCTACTTACGATCGGCGGAGATCTTGAACTGTTTGAGCGCCGAGGCACTAGCTCCCGCGGATTGCTTCTCCATGAGATCTACCAAGGCATCGGAACGCGGGCTCATCCGGAGAGCCATCTTCTGCCAAGGTCCTCTCGTGCCAACGCGATAAAAGGCACCAAAACTCCTCGGAAAGGAGAATGACCTGGTGGAAGAGCTGCTTCGAAGGAAAGGCCCCGTCCCTGCAAGGGTTGTCAGAACGCCACTGGAAGCCCCCATAGACAACAAATCTTAGCAGGAGTAGGAAACCCTAACTCAGAATCAAAGACCCAAAGGAAAAAATAAAACAAAAATCTGGCAATCGATTTGCGGAACGAGAGAGACAAATTAAACCAGAGAATGCAATCGGAAGAGAGAGGAGAGGATGGGAATCATCTCTCTTCTGCTGTCGTCGCCCGTCGCGATTTTAATGTGTCTGGGTTTAAGAAAGAAAATGGGACGATTAGGGCATTTGCTATTTGACGAAGAGGTGAAGGAATAAGGTGAGGAAATTTTGCCCACGGTCTTGACGGAGAGGAGTTCAGAGGGGAGGTTCACAGAGAGGGGTTCGCCGGAGAGGGGTTTGCCGGAGAGAAGTTGGACGGAGAGGGCGTGAGAGGAGGAGTTGGATGGAGAAGGCGAGAGATGAGAAGTTGTGAGAGGGGTTCGGGAGGTTTTTAGAAGATAGGAGTGGGTGCGAGTGAAACCTAGGGGTTTTTCTACTCCTTACTTGATCCAACGGTTTGTATCATTCTAGATTTAATTTAGACGAAAACTTGACAATAGACAACACTAAAAAAATGATAATAGACAACGCTTTTCAAGAAGCGTTGTTGTTGACCCACAAAAATTACTAATAGACAACGGTTTTTAAAAAAGCGTTGTCTATTAGTAAGAAAATAAAGAAATAGACAACGCTTTTCACTAAAAGCGTTGTTAAAAAAAAAACGACAACGCTTTTTAAAAAAAACGTTGTCTTTTAAGTGTTGTAAAAGCCCAATTTTCTTGTAGTGAGTTAGCTAACTAGAACGGGTAGCACAAGATTTCACATGTTTAAGAGAACCTTTTCCTTTCGACACAAACCTTGATCTTCCAGTTATAACACCACGAGTCTCATCTTCGTTTCGTATATGGAGTCGGAAGGATAAGTTTGCGCTTCAGGGTACACTCTCCATGCGTCAATCAATCTAGAACTTAAGATTTGTGTTGTAGGAGAAATTAGGATAGTTTTAGGAGAAATTAGGATTTGCCTATTTGCGAAAAATGACTTTGCACATTGATATCTGAATGATTTTTTTATCACACTGCCCACATGAGATCTAGTCCATTGACATATTAACTTATGATATTTATATGAACAATATTCGTGAACAATATTCATGAATAATGTTCATAAATAAAACTCTTATTAATATGTTAAATAAACAAATAAACTTTTAAAATAAATTTATATTATCAAGTTTAATAATTAATTTAAAACATAAAATTATCATACAATCAAATAAATTTGAATGGACAACCTGATAAAATTTAAATGAATTAAAATTAAATTTATACAAAAATAAATCAAGTAAAGCTCAGAACAATTATTTTTATATAATTTGATCCATTTTAAATCCGATTTAACTTGACTTGGCACGAGTTATCTCGTTTACCGCACTGAGACCACAAGCTTCCATTGCAAGCAAGAGGCTTGGCTTGACTACTTGCTGAGCAAGTTCCTCAGACATTGGATTTTTTTTGTCCACCCACCGAAGTAGACTAAATACATCTAGTTATCTTTTATATATATATATATATATATATATGCTCTCAAGGAAACGTGAGGTGACCAGATGTTTGACTCCTTGCTGGACAAGTTTGTTATCTTTATAAATGCAAATTCTCCTTGCAAACTCATTAGTTCAACACCATCAACAAAGCGTTGATCTGCTCGAGTAGTTCTGAGAAGATTAAATAATCAGTTTATATAACTTGGTGTTAATTAAGAGGGTATAGATAGCTAGAGATGGGCTTTGGCTTCTCATGTGTTCCGGCGATCGGCCGCAAAGTGAAGCCTTCGAAAGCTGATCAAGCGTCGGAGCAGGAGGAGGATGTGAAGATTGTGGGCAAGGGAGAGGAGGAGGAGGAGAAGCGAGGAAGAGAGAAGAAGAAGGAGAAGAAGCAAAGCAATCTTGATCAGGCAGCAAGGATGATGCCTCCCTTCCTCTCGCGACCGAGCCTTCTTTAAGTAGCTCGTCTTATTGTCGTGCTCATGTTGTGTGTGTTGTTTCTTCAATTATTTCTTGTGTTAAACATGTTTTTTACTTGTGGATTTAAGTCTTGATCATTCTAACAAATCTTCTAGCTAATTCAATCGTCTAACTCGACTTGCTTGATTGAATCATTTGGACCAATAGGTTCGTTCGAACAGATGGGACCATCAGACTATCTGAACTAAATTATTTGACCCAACAAATAGTTCTAATTCGCTTACTTGGTTGGCTATCTGATCTAGCTTGATGTAACTAGTCCTATCTTGATTTGCTTGGACTAACGAGCTTGTCTGATTTATTGAAACCGACAAGCTTCTCCAACCCACCTAGCCTATCTAAACCAATCAACTCATCTAGCTTATTTAGCTTATTGGACTGAGTAACTTGTCTTAGTCCTACTCTTTGAATTGACTAACTCGTTTCACTCATTTGGACTAACTGACCAAATTTGATTGGTCCTCTTGACTCACTTGAAAAAATAATAATAATTAATCAAATTTGATAACGCCGAACCTAGGATGACCGGTCCGACCCCATAGAAATTTTTCATCAGCCACTAAGATAAATCGGAAAGCGCTCGCATGAGCCGTTCAGGAGCTCAGCATCCTTTAATTATGTACCTCATTTAGAGAAAAAATTCTTATAAATTTATCATAACTATGACTCAAATCATGGATATCTGGATGACAATCTAAATATTTTACTATTGTACCATAATCCCGTGACCTCTTGACTCACTTGAAATAACTTGCTAAGAATGACTTTACTTCCTTTTCAATGGAAGTCATCTTCAATTTTCATTGATCATATTTTTCCCTTACACTAAATACCAATACCAATATATATATATATATATAATAATTTTATTTTTGTTAAACAAACGTTGCCTTATTGCTCATGGCAAATGTTTCAAAACAAATTTAGATTCTCTTAATGATTTTATACACACATTAACTAGCATATATCACAATAATATACTACGTATACAAAATAAATAAATAAATAATAATCTCAATTAGTTTCATTAATTATTTCTAAGGATAATCAATTCGATTCTATAAAAATTTTTCACCAATCACCCGAATAAATCCCAGTTAACCTCGTATCTTCAATTATATATGACAACAATATAATGTGCATACAAATTTATGCATCATAAATTAAAATTTAGATAATTACATTAAAAATATATGTGCTAAATTAGCCTTTAATTCAACATGATAAAAAAAAGCTTTAGATGTGCGAAATTAAATTAAAAAAGAAAAAAAAAAATACCCCTTTTAAAAATATTAAAAAGGCACTTGTATTTTAAAAATATTTTTATAGTATTTTAAATTAATTTTAACCAAATGTTACTCTAACAATATTATATATATATATATATATATATATATATATATATATATATATATATATATATATATATATATATATACACACACACACAATAGAGATACTCTTTTTGATTTTTTTTTTCTTTTAAAAAATGAGATACTTGTTAAGGGCACTATTATTTTTTACCGTATAAAATTATATGGATAGAAATTTGAAAAATATTTTTTTATTATAATAAAAAATGATACTCCACATAGGGAGAAAGATTATTGGTGCAATTATTTTTTAATCAAGATTGACTAGTTTAACTAAGCTCGAATGAATTTGAGCTTGAGTTTTGATATTTAAACCATATGTTGTTGGACAATATCTGAGAAAGGTCAAATAGGTCAAGAAGGACTAGTACTTGACTAGTAAAATCCTAATTGGAGGTTAGAAAGGCAAGTCTTAAATCGAGGGTTAGGTAAAGGGAAAGCCAAGTGAGTCAGGGAGGACTGTACGTTGGCAAGAAAAATCTAAGTGAGTCAAAGAAGACCACACATTGGCAAGCAAAGTTCAAGTGGATTAAGGAGGATCACACGTTGGTAAAACAAAGCCCTAATTGTGGTTAGACAAAGGGAAGTCCAAGTAGATCAAGAAGGATTACACATTGACAAAGAAAGTCTTAACTACAGTTAGACAAAAGAAAAGTCCAAGTGAATTAGGGAGGAGTAGATTAGCAAAGAAAGTCCAAGTGGATTAAGGAGGACCGTATGTTAGCAAGGAAAGTCCTACCTGCGATTATGCAAGTAAAGTCTAAATGGATCAAAGAGGATTGCACATTGACAAAGGAAAGCCCTAATTGCGGTTATGCAAAGTGAAGTCTAAGTGGGTCAAGGGAGATCACACGTTGGTAAGTTAAAGTCCTAACTGCGGTTAGGTAAAAAGAAAATTCAAGTGGGTTAATAAGGACCATACTTAGTGACAGAAAGTTTAATAAAAAGTTAGCAAAGTCCAAGTAGGTCAAAAGGTTGATCGACCACTTAGTGGAGAGTTTCAACAGGTTATGGTTGACTGGAGATTGGGCAAGGGAACCATAGACTTGGGTTAAATAAGTTAAGATTGTATAATCAATTAGGTGATCAATTGAGACTCATGTCAATCGATTAGTTGATTAATTGAGCACATCTCTTCACGATTACTCGAGAATCATTAATTACCTAAATCAAATAGGATTTTCGTTGATAACCTTAATGGATAATCAAAGTTATCAAAAATAACCCCTAATCAAATATATCCTTAGGGATATAGGATATGTAAGTATGGTTGCAATCTAATAGTTAAATTTCATAATCATACGTACTCTCATTACTTTTTATTGATTTTCTTTTACCATAAATCACCGTCAAATTGTATCAATAAATACTAAATGCAACCCACCCAGTTGATATTTACACATAGCGTTACTATGATAAATAATATATGCAATAATATACATTTTGTGCATTGATACTAAATGCAATTAGATGGACTATGGTCGAGCCACACATGACAATGAGATTGAATTTAATGAGCGGGGTAGGCATGATAATCTATTAGCAAAGGTGCGCAACTCAGACAGGTCAAACAAACCAATTGAGTTGGTCAAATTGGATGGTCAAACTCGTCAATCGGTCTTGGTGAGTTAGTTAAGTCATAAGCTACTCGAGTCGATCAGCCATGTGAGTTTGTTAGAGAGGTACCATCATCAAACCATCTAGAATAGGTAGCACAATGTCCCATTGGATAGATTTAGTGACTAGCGCATGAAGTATTACCACTATGAGATCTGAGATTCGAATTTCAACAAAATCGAGGTAAGCGTCTTCCTTATGTGCTAGTCATTATTCCAAAGACTAGTAACCGTCCGTGATTTATCTCCTCCGTGTTGGCTCTAGGACGAATTGACGGGGACGTTGGGACGAACGTATTCACCTTTTGCCACTGGAATAGGTAGCACAAGATTTTCACCAGTTTAAGAGAACCTTTTCCTTTCGACACAAACCTTGATCTTCCAGTTATAACACCACGAGTCTCATCTTCGTTTCGTATATGGAATCGGAAGGATAAGTTTACGCTTCAGGGTACACTCTCCATGCTTGAATCAATCTAGAACTCAAGATTTGTGTTTTTTATCTCCATTGAAAAGAATAGCAACACGATGTGGAGTAATGAAACTACTTGGTCCAGGGAAGCGACCCCGGAAATGGAGCCGGACTACAGTAGCTGAACAAGCCTTTTAATTCAGGGCATCCGTTGGGGTAAGGAACGAACCGGTGAAAAGGATCTCGGGTTAGTCTCTTCCTGTGAAGTGTACTAAAACATCCGTATGGGTCTTCCTGAAACTGAGCCATTGCGAGAGCTTCACCTTTCTCCGCAGCCTCCTGTGCACCTGGAGCGGCAGGTGTACCGATATAGAAGAAACTCCCTTCGGGAAAGCCTATCGCTGGCCGGTGCAACTGTGCAAATCTTTCTCTCTTGAAATCATAGCTTATGACCTGATACAGAATTAAACTGAACAAGATCATTTGAGCTGTAAATGTAGTAAGGAATGGCGAACGAGAATGTCATAATTCAGTCGGTAGAATGTAAACCATAAGAGATTTGGACCAGATAGATAGTTAGCTAGGAATTCCGACCGTGCATTATGGCTCGAAAAGGATTTATCATAGATCCAAATCCTTAAGACATGTAGAAACTAGAAAATACTTTGTCATGCACACGAGTAGGCATATCCAAGACATCAAAAAGAAAAAAGTCAGCTACAATTTTAGCAATAGATGGTCAAATAGTTTTATCTTGCGACTACTTGAACTGACTCGGCATAGACTTTATTTAGCACATTCTAATTTCTTGCTATTTTCCTATACTTCTAGTGACAAATTATGAGAAATGAAAACGGCCAACGAGAAAGGGGTCAGCATTGGAGTGTCTTGACTCAGAAGTGGATCTTAGATCCTTACTACGTGACTTCAAAGTTCTCATTCACTCGGAAAATTGATTTTGTTATAATCTACGGAAAAAATAGATCTACCAAGTCCAACACCTCATCCATTGTTAAATACCGTATTCTTAATCAATGTCTTCTTCGATCATTGTATCAACCAAAAGAGAGAGAAGTGACACGAAACACACCACATCAAACAAAGAAGAGAATTTGTTCGTGGACACTTGAATGATTTTTTTATCACACTGTCCACATGAGATCTAGTCCATTGACACATTATCTTATGATATCTATATGAACAATATTCGTGAACAATATTCGTGAATAATATTCATAAATAAAACTCTTATTAATATGTTAAATAAATAAATAAACTTTTAAAATAAATTTATATTATCAAGTTTAATAATTAATTTAAAACATAAAATTATCATACAATCAAATAAATTTGAATGGACAACCGGATAAAATTTAAATGAATTAAAATTAAATTCATACAAAAATAAATCAAGTAAAGCTCAGAACAATTATTTTTACATAATTTGATCCATTTTAAATCCGATTTAACTTGACTTGACACGAGTTATCTCGTTTACCGCTCTGAGACCACAAGCTTCCATTGCAAGCAAGAGGCTTGGCTTGACTACTTGCTGAGCAAGTTCCTCAGACATTGGATTTTTTTTGTCCACCCACCGAAGTAGACTAAATACATCTAGTTATCTTTTATATATATATATATATATATGCTCTCAAGGAAACGTGAGGTGACCAGATGTTTGACTCCTTGCTGGACAAGTTTGTTATCTTTATAAATGCAAATTCTCCTTGCAAACTCATTAGTTCAACACCATCAACAAAACGTTGATCTGCTCGAGTAGTTCTGAGAAGATTAAATAATCAGTTTATATAACTTGGTGTTAATTAAGAGGGTATAGATAGCTAGAGATGGGCTTTGGCTTCTCATGTGTTCCGGCGATCGGCCGCAAAGTGAAGCCTTCGAAAGCTGATCAAGCGTCGGAGCAGGAGGAGGATGTGAAGATTGTGGGCAAGGGAGAGGAGGAGGAGGAGAAGCGAGGAAGAGAGAAGAAGAAGGAGAAGAAGAAAAGCAATCTTGATCAGGCAGCAAGGATGATGCCTCCCTTCCTCTCGCGACCGAGCCTTCTTTAAGTAGCTCGTCTTATTGTCGTGCTCATGTTCTGTTGTGTTGTTTCTTCAATTATTTCTTGTGTTAAACATGTTTTTAACTTGTGGATTTAAGTCTTATTCATTCTAACAAATCTTCTAGCTCATTCAATCGTTTAACTCGACTTGCTTGATTGAATCGTTTGGACCAATAGCTTCGTTCGAACAGATGGGACCATGAGACTATCTGAACTAAATTATTTGACCCAACCAAAAGTTCTAATTCGCTTACTTGGTTGGCTATCTGATCTAGCTTGATGTAATTGACTAGTCCTATCTTGATTTGCTTGGACTAACGAGCTTATCTGATTTATTGAAACCGACAAGCTTGTCCAAGCCCCCTAGCCTATCTAAACCAATCAACTCATCTAGCTTATTGGACTGAGTAACTTGTCTTAGTCCTACTCTTTGAATTAACTAACTCGTTTAACTCACTTGGACTAACTGGTCAAATTTGATTGGTCATTTTGAATCGCTTGAACTAACTTGCTAAGAATGACTTTCCTTCTTTTTCAATGGAAGTCATCTTCAATTTTCATTGGTCATATTTTTCTCTTACACTGAATACCAAAAAAATATATATAAAAATAAATTATAATTTTTTTTTGTTAAACAAACATTGCCTTATTGCTCATGTCAAATGTTTCAAAACAAATTTAGATATCTCTTAATCATTTTATAGACACATTAACAAGCATATATCACAACAATATAGTATGCATATAGAAAAGTAATAATAATCTCAGGTAGTCTCATTAATTATCTCTAAGAGTAATTGATCCGATTCTACAAAAAAATTTCACTTACCACTAAAATAAATCCCAATTAACCTCATGTCTTCAAGCATATATAACAACAATATAGTACGTGCATACAAATTTATGCATCATAAATTTAGATTTAGATAATTACATGAAAAATATATATGCTAAATTAGCCTTTAATTCAACATGATAAAAAAAGAAATTAAATTAAAAAATATCCCTTTTAAAAAATATTAAAAGAGCACTTGTATTTTAAAAATATTTTTATAGTATTTTAAATGAATTTTAACCAAATGTTACTCTAACAATATTATATATATATATATATATATATATATATATATATATATATATATATATATATATATATATATATACACACAAAATAGAGATACTCTTTTTGATATTTTTCTTTTTGAAAAAATGAGATGCTCGTTAAGGGCACTATTATTTTTACCGTATAAAATTATATGGATAGAAATTAAAAAAAAATATTTTTATTATAATAAAAAATGATACTCCATGTAGGGATGATCACGTACTATTAGAAGATTATTGGTGCAATTATTTTTTTATCAAAATTGACTAGTTTAATTAAGCTCGAATAGATTCGTGCTTGAGTTTTGATATTTAAACAATATATTATTGGATAATATCTGAGAAAGGTCAAATAGGTCAAGGAGGACCAATACTTGACTAGTAAAATATTAACCAGAGGTTAGGTAAGACAAGTCCTAACTTGAGGGTTAGGCAAAGGGAAAGTTCAAGTGGGTCAGAGAGGATCACACGTTGGCAAGAAAAGTCCAAGTGAGTCAAAGAAGACTTCACATTGGTAAGCAAAGTTCAAGTGGATTAAGGAGGATCGCACGTTGGCAAAGCAAAGCTCTAATTGTGGTTAAATAAAGGGAAGTCCAAGTAGGTCAAGAAAGATTACACATTGACAAGGAAAGTCCTAACTGTGGTTAGACAAAACAAAAGTCCAAGTGAATTAGGGAGGACCGTACGTTAGCAAAGCAAAGAAAGTCCAAGTGAATTAAGGAGGACCGTATGTTAGCAAAAAAAGTCCTAGCTGTTGTTAGGCAAGCAAAGTCTAAGTGGATCAAGGAGGATTGCACATTGACAAAAGGAAAGTCCTAACTGTGGTTATGCAAAGGGAAGTCCAAATGGGTCAAGGGAGATCACACGTTGACAAGGTAAAGTCCTAACTGCGGTTAAGTAAGAGGAAAATTCAAGTGGGTTAAGTGTTAGGACCAAAAGTAGCTAGAGGGGGGGGTGAATAGCTCGTCGCGTGCTCGTCGCTTGGCGTTGCTTGTTTCTTCAAGAATATGCAGCGGAAAATACAGAAACAAATACAACAACGCTAACACGGTTGGTTTACTTGGTATCCACCTCACAAGAGGTGACTAGTCCAAGGATCCACACCACGCACGCACCCTCCACTATGAAAACACTCCTTTTCGGTAACTACCGAGGGCGGAGAAGCCCTACAAGACTCTCGGTACAAGAAGAAGGAAAGGGAAACAAAATACAAGCACAAAGCTTACAATGAATGCAGAAAACCCTAACCCTAGCTTCTCTTCTTGCCTTTGATCCGCCTCTTGACTCGGAGAGCTTCCAAGAACCTTCAAGAACTGGCGATCACAAGCTTTGAGAGTGCTGTGGAGGAGCTGGCGAAGATCTGAGATGAAAACCGTGAAGGGATTCCGCAGCCATCGCACGCCTGCAGCTATAAACGACGCCAACGGTCGGATCCCGATCGATTCGAATATTCCCAATCGATCGGGAGGCTTTGGATCGATCCACGGATCGATCCAGCGCCTATCGCGCGAACGATCGATCCACGGATCGATCCGGCGCTATCGCGCACAGCGTCCCAATCGATCCATCGATCGATTGGGACCTCTGATCGATCCACGGATCGATCCGACCATCTGGAATGGCCGGATCGATCCACCGATCGATCCAGAGCTGGATCGATCCATCGATCGATCCACGCTTGATTTTTGTCCAAACCAAGTCCCAAACCTCCCAAACCAACATCCGGTCAACCTTGACCTGTTGGTATGTCATGCCTAGCATCTAGTCACTCCCTTGACCTGCTAGGACTCCCTTACCAAGTGTCCGGTCAATCCCTTTGACCCACTTGGACTTTTCTCTGTGCCAAGTATCCGGTCAATCCCTTTGACCTACTTGTACTTTTCTTTCATGCCAAGTATCCAGTCAATCCTTTGACCTACTTGGACTTCCCAACACCAGATGTCCGATCATCCTTGATCCATCTGGATTTTCCCTTGCCTGGCTTCACTCACCAGGACTTTCACCTAGCTTCACTCACTAGGGTTTTCCATCTGCCTAGCTTCACTCACTAGGACTTCCCAACACCAGATGTCCGATCATCCTTGATCCATCTGGATTTTCCCTTGCCTGGCTTCACTCACCAGGACTTTCACCTAGCTTCACTCACTAGGGTTTTCCATCTGTCTAGCTTCACTCACTAGGACTTTCACCTGGCTTCACTCACCAGGATTTTCCATCTGCCTAGCTTCACTCACTAGGACTTTCACCTGGCTTTACTCACCAGGATTTCCATCTGCCTAGCTTCACTCACTAGGACTTTCACCTGGCTTCACTCACCAGGTCTTTCATTTTGCCTAACATTCCAGTTAGGACTTCCCAGTCAAGTATCCAGTCAACCTTGACCTACTTGACTCTTCTTCAATCAATATCTTATTGTCAAACATCTAAACCCAAACCAAGACTCAGCTTGGTTACCCAGGTCAACCTTGACCTGAGGGATATTGCACCAACAATCTCCCCCTTTTTGATGTTTGACAATACCATAATAACACTTACAATCCCATATGTAAGTTAGGCTAATCCCATAGCCTCCTTCTTCATGCCACTAGGTAATGAAAGCATAAATTAAGCTCTTCATTCTCCCCCTAAGAGGGCAAACTCCCTCTAGGTAATGAAAGCCTAACTTACTCCCTTTCATGAGTCCTTTCATTCTCCCCCTATGACCTTCCCATAGGTAATGAAGGACTAAGCTTAACCATACATTCTCCCCCTATTGGCACACATCAACCCATCGTTGGACACACATCAATCTATACTCCAATTCTGGGCACACTTCAACAAATCCATTTGTTGAAGACTCTCCCCCTGAAGAGTTGCTCATCGTTGTTCACAACATCACTCGTTGTGATCAACACGATAATGAAGGTCCCATACCCTTCATTTATCCTTAACTTCTCCCTCAATGTAGACAAATACCCAACCTTGAGCATTTTCAACCACTTGAGTTTCCACTTGAAATAATGAGGATATCCACTCCCCATTTCTCCCCATTTCAAGTTTAAATGCTCAACCTTGAGCAAGTTCACAACAGAAGGTTAACCACCTTCCAAGGTTCATGAAAAATAATTTTCATGTCTTTAAAGAGTCCCTCCCCCTAAAGACATGGTGGTAACTTCTGTCATTGCACCAACAATGACTTGGAATCCCTAAAACATTAGGAAACCCAAATTTAGAAGTTTTGAGGTTCAAATATTCAAAATTTGAAACAACCTCAACCTAAACTTCTACGTAGTCTTCGTTAACCAATCCATCCTTGTTTTCAACATGAAAACACCCTTTGTATGTATACAAATGTATTTAAGGGGTTTGGAATGGTTACCTAGACTCAAGGAGGTTCAAAGATGCTGAAATCAAACCTTCCCAGCCAAAATCAGCAACTTGGATCGATTGGAGTTGGGTTCCAATCGATTGAACCTTTCTGAATCGATCCACTGATCGATTCAGACTCCCTGGATCGATCGGCTGATCGATCCAGCGAGCTTCTGCTCGCGGGAATTGCCGTTTGAATCGATCCATGGATCGATTCAAGAACTCCAATTGATCCATGGATCGATCGGAGCTCTGATAGTTGCTGAAATTCCATTTCAGTCAACTTCAGAAACCCCTAGAAAATTCTACAAAAATCCAAAAATTATGAAATTTCGTGTAGACATTATTTAGGGCATACTTAATCATGGAAAAATAGCTTTCTATGAAAATACATCATATTTTCAAAGATTGACACAAACTTGAAAACTTGCAAAAACTTTAGTGGTTTTCTTCAAGTTTGTGTCTAACTATTCAATGGTGATTACTATCAAAAGATAGCCTTCACCAAGGTTTTCCAAAAACATTTTAAAAACATTTTCAAAACCAATATCCCATCACATTCCTTGGGCTGAATGCACATGACTTGTACATTAGCTTTCCCAATGATGGGAAAACACATAACTATGTGTTTTGATGAATTTAAAACTCAAAGGAATGCACTAAATCAACATCTTGAGTTTTGTTCATCATCCTAACATCTCACTTGTATCTAATGTGCACTAAAACACATACAAGTCACCTTATAGTCTTTGTGAGATGTAGATTTTGGTTTTGCCCTAATCTAGGGATCATGCATATCTATCTAGGCATTTTAGAGATATTAGACATCCACCTAGGATGTCACTTGTTAATAAGTGTTGTTAAATGTCATTTGTCCTTAATTACAAGGAATTAAACTAATGCATGATAATGTTATGGCATACATCAAAATAAAATAACTTTCAAAAGAAAGATTCCTATAACTACATGATGTATGAATGTCATGACATGGTATTTTTGAGTTTTTCATAGTAAAACATGAATGCAAAAATAGACATGATGTCATGGCATGTGATAGGCAAACAATCATGACAAAATTTAGCATTAATAAAATATACCTAGATTAACTATCTAAGTATCCTTAAAGTCTTAGCTAAACTTACAACTTAAACCTAGATTACCCTAAAGTGCTTCAAGAGAATGCCAAAACCTAAATTGGCATTTCTAATTTCCTTGATTAATGTATGCCAATTGAAAATAAATATATCCTCAAATGTTGGCATATTCCATTTTTCCACAAGAGTAGCACTTTTAAATTAAGGCTTAGTTTGCCTTTAATTTCCTAAGAACATACCAAAATCCCAACTTGGTAGTTCTTGTGTTTTCTCAAATTTGTGCCACTTAAGATAAAATCAACTTTCCACCATTAGGCACATTTTACTCTTTCAAGAAGTAAATAATAATTCCATTTCATTTTCAAAGGTTAACAAAAACCTTGAAAATGCTCCTTGAGTGTCAATTTCCTCAAAGTTGGGTTAACTACCCTTCTAATAGGAGTTGACACTCTCTAACCCATCTATGGGGTAGAGAAGATGCTCCTAGGAACCCAACACCTATTGGTGCTCCTTGGATGCTCTAGGTATTCACTAGGGATAACTTTCCTAGATACCTTCCTAGTGACCTTGTTTGGCTTCTTGGAAGCCTTGGTCACACTTTCTAGGTCAACTCTAGGGATAACCTCCCTTGTGACCTTGTTTGTGACTTTCTTAGACTTCTTAGAAGTCTTAGTCACATTTGTTGCAAAAATACTCTTAGGGATGACTTCCCTAGTATTTTTGGTTTGACCACTAGACCTAGGGTTTGTTCCATAACTATATGGAACTCTATGGTAAGAGGGCACATCCTTCTTAGCCTTTGGTTTGTATCCCAAACCTCTATGGCCATTGGATGACTTTTGTACCCCTAAACCTAGGTTATGCTCATTTTGCCCTAATAGGATATTTTCCATCCTTTTTAGGGTCTTTTCCATTTTATCAAATCTTGACCTCAAGACTTGATTTTCTATCATTAAATCCTTAGTATCTATTCTATGAGCATTTTTGTTTCTAGGCTTGTATCTTAAATCCTTAGAGTTATCGCTTAGGTTTTTACCTACATTCCTAGCCTTAGGGATAGTAGTTTTGGCATGTAGGGCCACATGCTTTTCCTTAAAGCCCTCATGCTTCCTATTCTTATGGTAAATCACATTAAAATGATAAAAATTTGACCTAGCATGCTTTTTACCATTTTGCAAGGGAATAGGCTCAATGAAAGTTACCTTCCTTTTTACCTTGGAGGCTCCCCCTTGACTAGTGCCTCCCTGAGCCGTGACCACCTTCTTCCCCTTGGGGCATTGACTTCGGTAATGCCCTTTTTGGTTGCAAGAAAAACACACAATGTGCTCCTTGCTCCTTTTTATTCCGGGGATGGTCTCCTTTGGCTTCGCCTTGTCCTTTTGTGCCACTTGACCCTTCTTCTTGACCAATTTAGGGCACTTGCTCTTGTAGTGCCCATGTTCCCTACACTCAAAGCATATAATATGATTTTTATTTTTAATTAAAATATTTATACCTTTGCTTGTAGGGGTGGCATCTTTCCCTTTGGATCCGGAAGTAGAAGCTTCCTCTTGATCCGATCTTGATTCTCCTCCATTTGATTTTTCTTGACTCGTGGAGGTAGAAGCTTCTTCAATCTCTTCATCTCTTGACCCGGATGTAGAAGCTTCTCCTTCTTCTTGATCCGGCGTCATCAAGAATTGCTCCCCCTCAATCCTAGAGATGGAGGCTTCATCATCTTGAACATGAAACAAGGAGTATGCTCCCTCCTTGTTCCCTTCGGTGCATTCCCTTGAGGATGAAGCTTCTTGGATTTCCTCTTCTTCGGAGGTTGAGCATCTCTCAACCTCAGAGTCCTCCTCTTGGTCTTGCTCCAAAGAGTCACCCTCTCTGGATTTTTCATGATCTTGTACAGTGGAGGGGATCTCTTCATGAAGCTTAGCCAATTTGCTCCATAATTCCTTTGCATCTTCAAATTCTCCAATTTTGCAAAGGATGGTGCTTGGCAATAAATTGACCAAGAGCTTGGTCACTTTGTTATTGGCCTCGCACCTTTGGACTTGCTCTTGGCTCCACTTGCTCCTCTTGAGAACTTTATCCTTTGAATTTCTTGGAGCCTTGAAGCCTTCCATTAGAGCAAACCATTGCTCTATCTCCATCATAAGAAAATTTTCGATTCTTGATTTCCAAGAATCGAAACTCGTAGAAGTGTATGGTGGAGCCACCCTTGTGTCAAATCCAAGTCCATCTTGGAATTGCATCTTGAAGTTGAGCTTGATAAAGTCTTGAACTTGAAGAATTTGCTTCAACTTCTTCACCCTCTAGCTTTTCTTGTTATACTTGACCCTTCCGGCAATGATTCCGATGAAGAGCAACCTCGCTCTGATACCACTTGTTAGGACCAAAAGTAGCTAGAGGGGGGGTGAATAGCTCGTCGCGTGCTCGTCGCTCGGCGTTGCTTGTTTCTTCAAGAATATGCAGCGGAAAATACAGAAACAAATACAACAACGCTAACACGGTTGGTTTACTTGGTATCCACCTCACAAGAGGTGACTAGTCCAAGGATCCACACCACGCACGCACCCTCCACTATGAAAACACTCCTTTTCGGTAACTACCGAGGGCGGAGAAGCCCTACAAGACTCTCGGTACAAGAAGAAGGAAAGGGAAACAAAATACAAGCACAAAGCTTACAATGAATGCAGAAAACCCTAACCCTAGCTTCTCTTCTTGCCTTTGATCCGCCTCTTGACTCGGAGAGCTTCCAAGAACCTTCAAGAACTGGCGATCACAAGCTTTGAGAGTGCTGTGGAGGAGCTGGCGAAGATCTGAGATGAAAACCGTGAAGGGATTCCGCAGCCATCGCACGCCTGCAGCTATAAACGACGCCAACGGTCGGATCCCGATCGATTCGAATATTCCCAATCGATCGGGGAGGCTTTGGATCGATCCACGGATCGATCCAGAGCGCCTCTGTGCTCTGGAAAAACGCCTGGATCGATCCACGGATCGATCCAGCGCTTATCGCGCGAAGCAGCCGCGTCCCAATCGATCCACTGATCGATTGGGACCTCTGGATCGATCCACGGATCGATCCAGAGGCTCTCTGTTCGCTGGGACAGGTCTGGATCGATCCACTGATCGATCCAGCACTTGATTTTTGTCCAAACCAAGTCCCAAACCTCCCAAACCAACATCCGGTCAACCTTGACCTGTTGGTATGTCATGCCTAGCATCTAGTCACTCCCTTGACCTGCTAGGACTCCCTTACCAAGTGTCCGGTCAATCCCTTTGACCCACTTGGACTTTTCTCTGTGCCAAGTATCCGGTCAATCCCTTTGACCTACTTGTACTTTTCTTTCATGCCAAGTATCCAGTCAATCCTTTGACCTACTTGGACTTCCCAACACCAGATGTCCGATCATCCTTGATCCATCTGGATTTTCCCTTGCCTGGCTTCACTCACCAGGACTTTCACCTAGCTTCACTCACTAGGGTTTTCCATCTGCCTAGCTTCACTCACTAGGACTTCCCAACACCAGATGTCCGATCATCCTTGATCCATCTGGATTTTCCCTTGCCTGGCTTCACTCACCAGGACTTTCACCTAGCTTCACTCACTAGGGTTTTCCATCTGCCTAGCTTCACTCACTAGGACTTTCACATGGCTTCACTCACCAGGATTTTCCATCTGCCTAGCTTCACTCACTAGGACTTTCACCTGGCTTTACTCACCAGGATTTCCATCTGCCTAGCTTCACTCACTAGGACTTTCACCTGGCTTCACTCACCAGGTCTTTCATTTTGCCTAACATCCCAGTTAGGACTTCCCAGTCAAGTATCCAGTCAACCTTGACCTACTTGACTCTTCTTCAATCAATATCTTATTGTCAAACATCTAAACCCAAACCAAGACTCAGCTTGGTTACCCAGGTCAACCTTGACCTGAGGGATATTGCACCAACATTAAGGAGGACCGTACTTAGTGACCAAAAGTCTAATAGAAAGTTGGCAAAGTCCAAGTGGGTCAAAAGGTTGACTGACCACTTGGTGGAAAGTTCCAACATGTCACGGTTGACCGGAGATTGTGCAAGGGAACCCTAGACTTGGTTAAGCAAGTTAAGATTGGATAATCGATCAGGTGATCAATTGAGGCTTATGTCAATCGATCAGTTGATCAATTGAGCGCATCTCTTCACAAAGTGCATGGTGAATCGATCATCTGATCAATTCACCTTGAACCCAATCGATCAAGTGATTGATTGGAAATTGGTTTTCGCGAAATACAGTGCATTGCACTGTGCTAAATCGATTGGGATTAGGATATCACGAGAAGCTTATTCGATTAAGCTTTGTCGCGAGCAAATAGAGAGCTTTTGAATCGATTGAAGCTGTTTGATTGATTGGGTAATCGATTGGGAGAAGCTCGCAAGCTAATAGAGGCTTTGTAATCGATTGGGTGATCAATTAAGTAGGCCCGTAATCGATTGGCTAATCGATTAAGAGACAAAGAAAGGAGTTGTTGCGAGGTTTGAACGACTAGATGTGCTTGGATATGACGTGGTAATTGATTTGGGTTAAGACCAATCGATTGGAAGCCATAATCCGCGGGATATAAAGGCGACGACAAAGATTCAAACGCAAAGTTTTTTTCTCTGATTCTTTCCGCCAGTTCTTTAAGATTCTTAAAGCAAAGTGTTGTTGCATTTCAAGCATCAAAAAGTAATTCACAACAACAAGAGATCAAGAGTAAACTTCCTCATCGTAGTTTCATTTCACTGTTCTTGTTGTATCTTTTATTGTATTTCTAGTGTATTCTCGTGTTGAAGTTTGTACGAGGCTTCTCCACTTCCTAGAAGGAGGATTTCATAGTGTAATGTGAGTAAGGAGAGTAAACCCTTGAATTAGTCATCTCAAGGAGGTAAATATCAAATAAAATTAAAGGTGTTAGCATTTGCTTCGAATTTTTGCTGTAATAAATCATCAACGAAATGATTTAAGCTAATCACTCTCCTCAAACTTCAATTATTAATATTTTAATTTTGATGGTCAATTGAAATTTGAGATTTAACTAAATCCTAATTTAATTAGAAAAACCTATTTTGAAAATGAATTTTGTCTCCGATCCTACTCCGATCTTATTATGATTCTATCAATTCTGTTCCAATTCTACCAATCTTGTTGTGATTTTACTGTAAAAATTAATTCTGCACAATCCTGAATTGATTTTAAATTTCCGGATCGTAGGATCATACAATCCGGATCATGATTTTACAAACCATAACTTCAAGCATTAACACCATCTTAGGGATATGTACGTATGATTGCAATCTAATAGTTAAATTTCATAATCATACGTACTCTCATTACTTTTTATGATTTTCTTTTACCATTTATCCTCCAAAGATTTTTTGTTTTTGTTTATTCTTCTATTTTTGAAAAAAAAATTCATCATGAAATTGTATCAATAAATACTAAATGCAGCCCCACAGACTGTTGATATTTACACAGTGTTACTGTGATAAATACTAAATGCAATAGGATACATTTTGTGCATTGATACTAAATGCAATTAGATGGTTATCGTCCGTGATTTACCACCCCCATATTAATCTTGGGATGGATTTACGAGAGCGGTGGGGGCGAACATATTCACATTTTGCCACAATTATATGAGCTATAGTCGAGCCACACATGACAATGAGACTGAATTTATCGAGCCAGGTAGGCATGATAATCTATTGGCAAAGGTGCGCAGCTCAGATAGGTCAAACAAAGCAATTGAGTTGGTCAAATTGGATGGTCAAATCCGTCAATCGGTCTTGGTGAGTTAGTTAAGTCATATAAGCTACTCGAGTCGATCAGCCATGAGTGTTTGTTAGATAGGTACCATCATCAAACCATCCAGTTAGCTAACTAGAACAGGTAGCACAAGATTTCACCTGTTTAAGAGAACCTTTTCCTATCGACACAAACCTTGATCTTCCAGTTATAACACCACGAGTCTCATCTTCGTTTCGTGTATGGAATCGGAAGGATAAGTTTGCGCTTCAGGGTACACTCTCCATGCGTCAATCAATCTAGAACTTAAGATTTGTGTTGTTTATCTCCATTGAAAAGGATAGCAACACGATGTCGAGTAATGAAACTACTTGGTCCAGGGAAGCCACCCCGGAAATGGAGCTGGACCACAGTAGCTGAACAAGCCTTTTAATTCAGGGCATCCGTTGGGGTAAGGAACGAACCGGTGAAAAGGATCTCGGGTTAGTCTCTTCCTGTGAAGTGTACCAAAACATCCGTATGGGTCTTCCTGAAACTGAGCCATTGCAAGAGCTTCACCTTTCTCCGCAGCCTCCTGTGCACCTGGAGCGGCAGGTGTACCGATATAGAAGAAACTCCCTTCGGGAAAGCCTATTGCTGGCCGGTGCAACTGTGCAAATCTTTCTCTCTTGAAATCATAGCTTATGACCTGATACCAGAATTAAACTGAACAAGATCATTTGAGCTGTAAATGTAGTAAGGAATGGCGAACGAGAATGTCATAATTCAGTCGGTTGAATGTAAACCATAAGAGATTTGGACCAGATAGAAAGTTAGCTAGGAATTCCGACCGTGCATTATGGCTCGAAAAGGATTTATCATAGATCCAAATCCTTAAGACATGTAGAAACTAGAAAATACTTTGTCATGCACACGAGTAGGCATATCCAAGACATCGAAAAGAAAAAAGTCCGCTACAATTTTAGCAATAGATGGTCAAATAGTTTTATTTTGCAGACCCGACTACTTGAACTGACTCGGCATAGACTTTGTTTAGCACATTCTAGTTTGTTGTTATTTTCCTATACTTCTAGTGACAAATTATGGGAAATGAAAACGGGCAACGAGAAAGGGGTCGGCATTGGAGTGTCTCGACTCAGAAGTGGATCTTAGATCCTTTTGTGGATCGACAACGACTACGTGACTTCAAAGTTCTCATTCACTCGAAAAATTGATTTTGTTATACTCTACGGAAAAAAATAGATCTACCAAGTCCAACACCTCATCCATTGTTAAATACCGTATTCTTAATCAATGTCTTCTTCGATCATTGTATCAACCAAAAGAGAGAGAAGTGACACGAAACACACCACATCAAACAAAGAAGAGAATTTGTTCGCGGGAAAGTTTTAGGAGAAATTAGGATTTGCCTACTTGCGAAAAATGACTTTGCACATTGACACCTGAATGATTTTTTCATCACACTGCCCACATGAGATATAGTCCATTGACACCTTATCTTATGATATCTATATGAGAGAATCTACATTTACACATTGTGAAAACCAGCTGGAAGGAGCGAATCAAGCATCATGTTCTACTTCTGTTACAAACTCTGCAATTAGAAGTTCCTATCACAAGATCAAACAGAATAAAGGTGTTTGCCTCAAAAAATGAAAGTATAATCAAAGCATGTGTGTTATTATTCTTTAGGCAAAAGTGACGAGAGAAATGACATACTATGGCAACCACTTCTATTATAAGATAGTTAATTTGCGAGCTGTGAGCATAAAAACATAATAAGTCAGTATAATAAACACTTACCCTAGTGCATGTACACTAGACACATTTTAGTTCAATCCCAACTTTTATTTGGATTTTGAATTATGAAATTAAAATTTAGAAAAGGAATGAGCTAACAGTTGAACAAAGGAAATAAATATAGGAAAGTAAAGCTTACAGTAATATTCTGAGGGTAAGAGCCTGTCAGCTCACGAAAGCAACAAACACTAAAAAGAAGGTTCTCAAAGCTATCCCGTGCATGCTCCTCTGTGAGTGCTCTACTCCTGATACTATCTGTGTGCCCTGTAGAAGCAGATTTAAATGAACTCAACAGAAAGAGTATGCATAGAGTTGAAACAAAATAATGAAATGATATTTGATCTTTCTAGTCTCTTTGGAGAAGGTGACACAAATGTCGAAACTATGCAAGCCAATTGGGCATTTAACACATTCAAAATTTTGAGAACGTTTCTCTGCTTGATACTTCAACAGAATGCACTTGTGTACTACCACTATCAAACTCCTATTGCAATTCCAATGTTATTCATGGAGGAGGTAAAAATATTGTAATATCTAATCACCTAGACAAAACCACTAAGGAGTCATCTTATGTTGAAGGAGCAAACAACAAACACAATTTACTTGACCATTCACAGAGTCTGATGGATTTACAAGCTAAAGAACAAGATAACCAAGAGAGGAAGAAAACATATATCATTAAGATATAAGATAAGTGATATGCAGCTAAAGAAAATATTAATTAATCGACACATATGCCAACAAAATTCAATCTGAACAATAAAAAACTCGACAAGAGAACATATACAGAAAATCACGTAGTTACATGACAAGAAAAAGGCAGAAAAAGGGAACAAAAGTACTTGGACAGTGGAGTTGAGTTCCATGAACTTAACATTGATATGTTTTTCTGAATTTAAAACTGAAACCAAGAGGTTCACAAGAAATGCAACAATACTTTTAATTTCCTCAATTTCACTATGTCTTGCTATCTTGCAATAAAAAGAAATATTGAATATTGACTAATAACAACGGTAACCATTGTGCTTTACCATGTTCCTTCAGTGTAACATAAACCACTGAAGGAACTTTTCACATTAACCACAAAATCTTAGATGAAGATAGCTAAAAAACTGGAACTCAAAAGGTGTACAGAGAATGTAAAAAATTATCATGCAAAAAAAAGCTTTGCTGCAAAGCATAAAACCAATAGTAAAATATGTTGTGACTTTGGCTAAATTAAGTAAAAGTTAAACCCCAAATTTCTTATCACAACACATGATGGTCAGAAAAGTTTGGGAAATGATGAATGCCACATTGATTACATTGGGGAAAGTTAGAGTTGAATGATACAAGAGAAGAGATGGTGTGATTGAACTTCTTGGTCAATTCATTTGCAATTAAGAAATACAACTAATGAAGGTGCCTCTGCAGGATCCAACAAGACTCTTTCAATTTGTAACAAGATCACTCTCAATAAAAAGATGTAGGCAGAGGATCCTCTTAAAAGAGGTATTTTCCATTCCTGGAGGGTTCCATAATGATTGGAGGGACTTGCAATGCTAGTTCCATGAACAATTTTATTTCGAGGTTACATTGTCTGGTATTTCCAAACTTTTCCTGGAAAGGTATGAACCAAATCCTTGACTTCCTAGCAAGGGGCTTGGGTGACACAAAGAACTTGGTGGATTTAGCCAGCCTATGGCCAGAACTTAGTAGGCACTTTGCTAATGTTGAGTATAATTCAAATCAGATTGTATACACATTGTGACATAGTGGATGCAACGGATGATTGACAAGAAGAGCTTGGTGGGTTTGGCCTGCCCACAGTCAAAGCTTAGGATGTTGTTCGCTAATGTTGAGTATAATTCAAATCAAATTGCACACACGTTGCGTCATCATCCATTGACAGTGCTTGACACATACAAGTCATGATAAATATATATATAAAAGGATACTTAAAAAACCAGCCCAAGCACTTTAAATTAGAATTCTAGATTTTATTTTAGTTTTCAGCCATGAACATGTACAGCGAAAATAGTAGCTATAAGAAATATTAAAAAGATAACCAAGGAGTCTTAAACAAGAAACTTTGAATTAAATTAAGAAAGAAAAGTAAAATGTGTTTGCTTAACCTAGTTCACGCTATTGAATATTTATCCTCTTTTTCTAGCGGATACCAGATAATTCCATACAAATACACAGTGCCAATTAACAAATTTAAGCACGGAAGAAGGTTCCATAACAAATCAAGGAATAAGTGATTATACCAAACCAGCCTTCAGACTCTGCAACAAACCAATAACTCTGTGCTTCACTGCGAGGGCCACCATCTTTTCGGGTTTCCCCACCACTAAATAGAAGAAGTGCTCCCTCATCCTTTGCTGCACTCTCAACTCCCACTTGTATGTGTGCTAAGAATGTAGCAGCCTGCCCCGGGTTCTTCTGATAGGGCTCTAGGTACCAAGAATCTTCATTGTCAAACTTACCACATCTGGTGCTCGTGTAAATTGAATGCCCAGCAACCATCACGAGATTGTGAAGATTTGGAAATGGATAAGAGCCTGAGCTCAAAGCCAGGTCATCACTTCTCCGGAAACCCACCATTTGAAATTTCCTTTCATACAAAGAAAGCACTACCAGAACAGTGACACCAAAGAACAAGGAGGAAAGAAAGACTGCAACGGGGTGAAGCTTGTAGAAGTAGCGAATGCGATTTGAGACAGACTTAATCATCCTGATGGGATCGACAAAAGGAGGATTCTTGGGTTTACGCAAACTCTTCCAGGAGTTCCCCGACTCCAAATCGAACTCACCTCTGGTGTAAGGATGAAACGATACTGGACTTCCTGATCCAAATGACTGATTTTTCATTATCGCATTCGGTAAGCAATCAAGGAGGCTTCAGTTAACCTCGAAAGACATCTACCGAACAGGAGACTGTGAAAAAAATCTAATTTTTCCGTAAATTTGAGCAATTTGAAGGGAAATCAAAAGAAATGAAGGAGAAAAAAGAAATGGATCTTTGACGTCGCCTCACATAAACACAAGAAATAAGGGCGAAAATCGACGATTGATGCGACTTGAATAACGAAGATCCCTCAGAATCTCTGGTGACGGAAACGAGAGATCCCGTGACGACGAGGTCAAGGCCGGTGGATTTAAAATCGCAAGAAGAATCGCAGTGGACGAAGGGAAGAAGGCAGGGAAAATTTTATTCTGCCCTCCATATGTTATTATTTTTGTATTACGCCCTTGAAGTTTAAAATACAAAATTATTATTGATTCTAATAAAATAACATGCTGCGATCGCAGTTAGCATTGGACGGCCACAAATCACTTTCACGAATCTTGAGGAAAAAAGTGATTCGTAATCGTGGCCACGAATAAGAGAGCATAAAGCGACTAACACGAATCTTGAGGAAAAAAGTGATTCGTGGCCACGAATAGACTATAAGAGAGCATAGAGCGACTTACACGAATCTTGAGGAAACAATTGAGTAAATAAATACCGAGTACTTCCGGCCGGGTTTCCCCGCCGGAATCCCATTTTGCCCCTTCGGTCTCCAACTCCGAAGTCGTTCGGGTGCTTCCTTCCTTACGAGGATGGCGGCCGAGTTGAATGATTCCTCCACCGCCGCTCCAGCCGGCACTCTGCAGTCCATCTGCTACGAGCGGGGGTCCCTTCGCCTCCTTGATCAGGTTCGAGATCATCAGATTATCCTCCCTCTTTGTCATCTTATCGAAATTTGGAATCTTTGGTTGTCTTGCGCACTCCTTGAGCCGATTATATTTGTTTTTGCTCAGACAAGGCTTCCCCTTGAAACCGTATATTTGGATATCAAGGATTCTACTGACGGATGGTGAGTTTGATCTTCTTTCTTTCATTTTTATTTTTTTAACGGTGTTCCTAATCCCTCCCCCATTTTGGTAGTAGCTTTGATTCTTTTACTTTTCGAAGTGATAAAGTAACTAGGGAATGTGAACTAATCAGAGCTATTTTGTCAGGTTAAAGTGTATTATTCCGTCTTCAGCCTCACGCTTTAGCATAGAAAGAACGGGTAGCGTTCATTGGTTCATAGTAATATGCTGCGTTAGGTGGCTCTTAGTTGATGATTCTCACTTGTGTTTTAAATTGCCATAAGTTTATTTGACAAATTGGAGCTATTTTAAATTGATTGTCTTCAGGTCGATAGTTCAGTAAAGTACAATCTTATCGCTGTAAACGTAAAATATAATTTTAAGCAGGTTTGGTGCTTATGAAAGTTTTGTTTATTGTCTGGAGCTGATTCATTATTGGACTTGAATTTCTAGACGAATTTAGTCATGCTTCAATTAGGTGTTAGAGAAATTTGCTCTCTGTTTTTTTCCCCATCATAGTTCAAGTGCTTGCAATTCCTCCTAAGTGCCTGTTGATGCTCTGGTTGAAGAATAGAATGATTTGTTTTATTGAATAGACAATATTTAGGACTTCAGATGCCAATACAAGTTGATCTAAAGGGAACTAAGCCTCCTGCTTACTTCTTGAGAAATACTGAAGGTATTTATTTTATTGATCAGTAGTCTGGATGGATGGAAATAGTTAATAGACATGATTCACTGTTTGATATCTTATCTCTTATGAGAATTCAGACACTTCACTGAATTCATGAACCTATAATGTATTTTGAGATGTGTTATCTTCATCAGATTGTAACTTTGATTTATGGCATGCTCAATGACAATGAGTTTATAAACAAATCATATTCTGGGGTGTTTGAATTAATATCTTAGATCAATATTAGACTATATTACGTGCTTCAAGATTTTACATTATTGTGAGTAACATGAGGTCCTGTGGCATCGAACTCTTTATTCACATACCTATTTGAAATATAACCAATAGTGAATATGAGTTTATAAAATTGATGCCATCCAGTTTTTTTTTTTAATAAATTTCTAACTTCTTCAGGACTCCACAAAGAGGCATTGTGGCATCCTATACTTTGTTTTTCTCTTTAGGCTTGATGTCGTCTAACTCTTAATTTACAAATGTGCTCTCATTCTTAGGAATGCAATAAGGGATATGGTGGTCCGTGGTGCACCAGCAATTGCAATAGCGGCTGCACTTTCCCTAGCAGTTGAAATTTTTAACCTTGCCTTTAGCGGGACACCAGAAGATGCTGCTTCTTTCATCTTCAAGAAATTAGAATACCTTGTCTCTAGGTAACTTTTTGGTGCTTTACTTAAATAAAGTTCTAGTGTACGGCTTGTCATGCTTAGATTATCATGATTTGATTATGGCAGCCGACCAACTGCTGTGAATCTTTCTGATGCTGCAGAAAAGCTTCGAAGCCTCATATCAAAGACAGCAGAGACAGCTGATAAAGCAGATACTATTTTTCAGGTAGGTCATGGTTGTCACTTCTATGAGTCATCGCACTAAATGACTGATAATGCTATGGTATTAGATTATCGGTATACGCCAAGCTTAGACTGTGTTTATCCAGTTTTAAAATTACAATTATTGAGGAAGAAGAGTCTTGGTGCAACGGTAAAGTTGCTACCATGTGAGCTTGAGGTTACGGGTTCTAGTTGTGGAAACAACCTCTTGCAAAATGCAAGGTAAGATAGCATACAATAGACCCAATGTGGTCCGACCCTTGAGACCCCAGCTTCATGCATCGGGCTGCCCTTAAAAATACAATTATTGAGACTAGATTTGAATCCTTCCAATGGGTACTTGATAATTGCAAAAGTAACAGGCAATATCTTCAATTTGAGTTTTATGTTGGATATTTAGTTTACATCTCGACTGCCTTCTATTTCTCTTGAAGAAGTCCTTGCAATTGGGTAAGGAAATGAAATTTAGCATATTGTTGCAATTTGTAGTTTCTTTAATGACTTTATTTTTCACGGCTCTGCCTTTATTTCAATATCATTCATATTCCATTTGGTTTATGATCAGTGGAATTATGAACTTGCAGATTTGTGACCCTTGTTAACTGTGTAATTTATATATTAAGAAGCCGAGAGACTAAATTTTAATGCAATTATATATATACTACTATCCAATTGAAGATTTTAAGAATGGGATGATGAGGAAAATTTCCTGATCCCTAATTCACAAGTTGGTAGCAGAGCCATCTCTACAGCAATACTAATGCAGTGTGCCAACCGGTCTCTCTCTCTCTCATGTTAGGGTTTTGTGAAGTCAAGGATGACATAGTCGATTGTCCAATTGAAGGGTGGAGTCGTTGAGTCCGCAATCTGTGAGGGTAAAAACGGCTGCATCAAAGCCATTGATACCAACAGACCAGACAGATCTAATTTCCAGGGTGGCACGAAGGATCATGGCTGCTGGAATGGGTTTGAAACTCCCCTTGATAAAACATGCCTATACTAGTCAATTTGAAGCTTCAGTCGCAAAATTAGAGGAAGACAATGCACAAGTATTGAGATATGTGGAGCAGCAACTAAGGATGAGGCTCAGGCAGCAAAGGCCTGAGCAGCAGCAAAGGATGAGGCTAAGGATCTCTCTCCCTCCTGATGTTCCAGTTCTGTCAAAGAAGACAAAGACCAATGGTGATCAGGATCATTCGGCAACAATGCAACTAGCAATCCTCAGCCATTATAATACTTTTAAAGGAGTATAAAACCATATCTGATGATGGTAATCTGCGGAGGTGCTCGCTGTCATTTGACTCTCAGATTGGTGACACTAGCAGATATCCTTATGAGTACAAGGCCTTTGCTGGTGATGATTTAGAAGTAGGATCTTAAACTCATTATGAAGAGTAACTTTCCACCATTAAAAGGATACTGAACTCTTCTGCAGAACCGGTGGACATTTCAAAAAATTGTCTTATGGCTAGGATTTTGATACGAAAATTCAAGCACTTAAAAGAAGATTCATCTAGGAGAAGCTAAGCTAGTAGATCGACAACAAGAACTTAGTTAAGATGATCCAAATCTCTGTCCCCTGATGGGTTACAAGTTCTCAATCAGTTTATGACAAAGTTATATCTAATCTCTACTAGAGCTTCATTTCATCCCTACTGATGCAACTCAAGTTAGACCTTTTTTGTTTGGATCAACCTAAAAACCGACATTGCATGAGAAAGCTCAATTGAAATATGGAGTGGTTGAAAGAAGCAAAACCCTAGAAGGATAGTGAGAGGTTGTTGGCCATTTCAAGTCAAAAGACACTTTACTTCTTACAAACAAGTGTTTTGTTCCAACTAGCTAGCTTAAATTTCTTTGCTCCTCTATATAAATGTAACATGAGAAAAAGATAATTCCTTAGCGATAGAAATTTTCTTCTTTCCATTAATCAATTGTTTTGGGTGGGTAATTGATTTCACACTTAGTAATAGGGATAATTCCACTTTCCCAGTGAGTTATTCTGACAATATATTTTATCTACTTCCTCCTATTCCCTAATTCCCTAATCACTACCACTTTCTTGGTGTGTTATCCACTATCTTTTCTTATCCAAGTTGCAATTAGCTTGGCCAACATCAAATTGGTATCAGAGAAAAAGTTTCCTTGTAGTGAACCAGTATGGAGACATAGTGTGCAGAATGAAGATCTTCAAATAGAGATCAAGTTGTTAAGGAACTCCCAACCAAACTATGCAAGAAATGATGGAGTCTCTTCCGAGGAGGAAGCTTACAAACTCTCCATCATGAAACCTTCGATGTGCCAGATATGCTCAAGGCCATGATTAAGAAGAATTGTCGACAACTCACCATCATGAAGTCTTTTTTATCAGTAGTTCATTTGAACTTTCAATTGCTATTTCTACTCACATGCTATATAGGTTTTGAAAAAAAAAAAATCTCTTAGAATGACTAAGGCTTAAATGGCTCCTAACGTGGTGATAAATTGCTAGAAGAAAAGGGCATTCAAGGGAAGATATTGATGTACTAGATATTGGTACCATCATTACAAGGTGTGGAACCTATCACCAATACAATGTCCATTGGAGATTAAGTCTGCTAGTGAAGAATATGCATGGGTTTCCAACCAACACTTGGAAACTAAAAGAAAGCCTGTTGAAGGATTTGGAGTCTAACTTGAGTGTGAATTCTTTGTAACTCGAGGAGGATGCAACTCAAGTTTGGCCCACTTTGCTTGGAGCAACACAAAAGCTCAAGTTATAAGATAAAAGCCCAATTGAAAGATGGAGTGAGCAAAAAGAAGCAAAATCCAAGAAGGATAGGGAAAGGTGGTTGGCATTTCAATTTAAAAGATATTTTACCTCTTAGTAGTTAATGTTTTGTTCCAACTACCTAGCTTAATCCAACTTTACTTCATTGTAAGAAGCTTAGGCTTCCTGTTCTCCTTTATATGAACTGTAATCTGAGAAAAAGAAAGTCATTTCCTTGGCAATAGAAATTTTCGTATTTCCCTTAATCTGGTGTCTTGGTTGTGTGAGTTATTTCACACTAAGCAGCGTGAGTGATTTTTCTACCTCAGTGAGTGATTTTTGACAATTAATCTCATCGACTATCCTTATTTCCCAATTCCTTACCACTTTTGTGGCTTGTTACTTGGTCCCTTTTGTCATCCAAGTTGTAATTAACTTGGCTGACATCTGCCTAATCCTCCCTCTTCAATACATCATTTTCATTATTCAATTCCATATTGGATTGCCCAGTATCTTATGTAGTTCACTTCTTGGATTATCGGATTATTGTATTTGATGCATCCAATCATTTGACTGCTTCACCAAGCACTTTTGTATTGCTTGTTCCATCTTCAGGTAGATATAAAGTACACAGCTAATGAATCATTTTCTTGTCTGGTAAAAGTGTTACAAATGTTCATCTTTACAACTATTTAAAGAATCAGTTAAAAAACATATTTGAGGTAAAGGATCTAGGTGGAATAAGGTATTTCTTGGAAATTGAAGTGACTTGATCATCACACTAACATTTTTTTGTTATATAGGAAGTATATGTTAGACCTATCGACTGGATAGCTTTACTTGGTTGTAAACCTGCTAGAGCACCAATTGATTAGAAATTATCAACTTAGAGAAAATGCAGGAACTCCACTAGATCATGGGAGATATAAAGATTGGCTGACTGATTAATTTATCTGACTCATATTGAGCGTTCTCATACCGACTTGTTATTACATATGCTGTGAGTATTGTTAGTTGATACATGCGTGATATGGTGTGAATTAATGTAGATGGTCAGTTTGGCTACAGGGGGAGGGGTTGATTCAACCTCACACATAACACAAATAACTTAAAGTTAGTAGTGTATGTGCTCATGTGTGACTGATTGTGTCAAGGATATCATAATGGAAACAAAGTGAATATAAGACGTGCATGTATCAAGAGCTATATGTAGGTATATGCTCTTTTTAACATGTGGTCAGTTTGAGCTAGTGTTAAGCTACACACAATAGTTAGAACTACTTCCGTCAGCCTACTGCATACTTACAGTTGTTTTTCTTCTTTTTTTTCATTTGGCATCTGATCCGGTGGTAAGGACGGGGGATCAAATTGGCGCTCGTTGGCGGAAGGTCAACGGTACGTGGAGGTCAAAGGTCAAGAGATTCAACCCCGAGACCCGACCGACCGGACGAAGCAGGCCGACGAGCGGACGAAGCATGCCGACCGACCGTGATACCCCGTCGAATGAAAGACAACCCGACTAGGGGTCGGGTTTCCGATGCTCAAGGCAAAAAGGTTTCATGGCCGAGCGGGCTGTCCGTTCGGCGGGGGCACAAGGCAACAAAGTAAAGCAGGAGCAATCTCATCCGAGCATACGACTGAGGCAGAAGTGATATGCCCGCCGAGCGGGCTAACCGCTCGGCCCTGGAACAGACAAGAAGCGCAAGAGGACAAAGGAGACAGGGGATAACATCATCCTCGAGATGTCTGCCGCCGACAGGCAGTATGGTTGGCGGCCGAGCCGTACACAGGATCATACGGTGGAAGCTTCCACCATTACATCCGGGATATGCTCGAACGTTTGCGGAATGGCGTCAGAGGTACTTTTCTGACACGGACTTGTTAAAGTATGTTTGGGGAAGCGAGCACGCATCGAGAAGCGTGCCCGCGCCTCCCCGGGGTCCTATATAAGGACCCCCAGACGTCGACGAAGGTATGTGCAAATCTATACTGTAGCCACAGTTACGCTGCCTCTCTCGTTGCCTGACTTGAGCGTCGGAGGGCCGTCGCCGGGAAACCCCTCCCGGTTTTTT